>NW_027140908.1:2989874-4484811 GCF_036365525.1 Heterodontus francisci | reverse complement strand
TACTGAAACCATTCCCCACACACTGAAACCCCTTCCCCACACACTGAAACCCCTTCCCCACACAGTGAAACCCCTTCCCCACACACTGAAACCCTTTCCCCACACACGGAAACCCCTTCCCCACACGCAGAAACCACCTCCCCACACACTGAAACATCTTCCCCACACACTGAAAACCCATCCCCACACAGTGAAACCCCTTCCCCCACACACTGAAACCCCTTCCCCACACACTGAAACACCTTCCACACACGCTGAAACCCCTACCCTACACACTGAAACCCCGTCCCCACACACTGAAACCCCGTCCCCACCCAGTGAAACACCTTCCCCACACACTGAAACTCCTTCCCCACACACTGAAACCCCTTCCCCACACACTGAAACACATACCCACACACTGAATCCCTTCCCCACAAACTGAAACCCCTTCCCCACACACTGAAACCCTTCCCCACACACTGAAATCCTTCCCCACACACAGAAACCCCTTGTCCACACGCTGAAACCATTCCCCACACACTGAAACCATTCCCCAAACACTGAAACCCTTCCCCAGATACTGAAACCCCTTCCCCACACACTGAAACCCTTCCCCACACACTGAATCCCCTTTCCCAAACACTGAAACACCTTCCCCGCACACTGAAACCCTTCCCCACACACTGATACCCTTCCCCACACACTGAAACCCCTTCCCCAAAAACTGAAACACTTCCCCACATACTGAAACCCCCTCCCCACACACTGAAACACTTCCCCACACACTGAAACCCCTTCACCCCACACTGAAACACCTTCCACACACAGTGAAACCCCTTCCCCACACACTGAAACCATTCCCCACACAGTGAAACCATTCCCCACACACTGAAAACTCTTCCCCTCACAGTGAAACACCTTCCCCACACACTGAATACCTTCCCAACACACTGAAACCATTCCCCACACACTGATACCAATTCCCAACACAGTGAAACCCCTTGCCCACAAACTGAAACGCTTCCCCACACACTGAAACCCGTCCCCACACACTGAAACCATTTCCCACACACTGAATCCACTTCCCCACACACTGAAACCCCGTCCCCACACACTGAAACCCATTCCCCACACACTGAAACCCTTCCCCACACACTGAAACCCCTTCCCCACACACTGAAACCATTCCCCACACACTGAAACCACTTCCCCACACAGTGAAACCCCTTCCACACACACTGAAACCATTCCCCACACACTGAAACACCTTCCCCACACACTGAACCACATTCCCCACACACTGAAACCCGTTCCACACACACTGAAACCCCTTCCCCACACACTGAAACCATTTCCCACACACTGAAACCCCTTCCGCACACACTGAAACCCCTTCCCCACACACTGAAAACCCTTCCCCACACACTGAAACCATTCCCCACACACTGAAACCCCTTCCCCACACACTGAAACCCCTTCCCCACACACTGAAACCCCTTCCCCACACACTGAATCACCTTCCCCACACACTGAAACCCTTTCCCCACACACTGAAACCATTCCCCACACACTGAAACCCCTTCCCCACACACTGAAACCCCTTCCCCACACAGTGAAACCCCTTCCCCACACACTGAAACCCTTTCCCCACACACGGAAACCCCTTCCCCACACACAGAAACCACCTCCCCACACACTGAATCATCTTCCCCACACACTGAAAACCCATCCCCACACAGTGAAACCCCTTCCCCACACACTGAAACCCCTTCCCCACACACTGAAACACCTTCCACACACGCTGAAACCCCTACCCTACACACTGAAACCCCGTCCCCACACACTGAAACCCCGTCCCCACCCAGTGAAACACCTTCCCCACACACTGAAACTCCTTCCCCACACACTGAAACCCTTCCCCACACACTGAAACCCATACCCACACACTGAAATCCCCTTCCCCACACACTGAAACCCCTTCCCCACACACTGAAACCCTTCCCCACACACTGAAACCCCTCCCCACACACTGAAATCCTTCCCCACACACAGAAACCCCTTGTCCACACACTGAAACCCCGTTCCCACTCAGTGAAACACCTACCCCACACACTGAAACCCCTCCCCACACACTGAAACCCTTCCCCACACACTGAAACCATTTCCCCACACACTGAAACCCTTCCCCACACACTGAAACCCCTCCCCACACACTGAAATCCTTCCCCACACACAGAAACCCCTTGTCCACACGCTGAAACCATTCCCCACACACTGAAACCATTCCCCACACACTGAAACCCTTCCCCACATACTGAAACCCCTTCCCCACACACTGAAACCCTTCCCCACACACTGAATCCCCTTCCCCACACACTGAAACACCTTCCGCGCACACTGAAACCCTTCCCCACACACTGATACCCTTCCCCACACACTGAAACCACTTCCCCAAAAACTGAAACCATTCCCCACACACTGAAACCACTTCCCCACACAGTGAAACCCCTTCCACACACACTGAAACCATTCCCCACACACTGAAACACCTTCCCCACACACTGAACCACATTCCCCACACACTGAAACCCGTTCCACACACACTGAAACCCCTTCCCCACACACTGAAACCATTTCCCACACACTGAAACCCCTTCCGCACACACTGACACCCCTTCCCCACACACTGAAAATCCTTCCCCACACACTAAAACCATTCCCCACACACTGAAACCCCTTCCCCACACACTGAAACCCCTTCCCCACACACTGAAACCCCTTCCCCACACACTGAATCACCTTCCCCACACACTGAAACCCTTGCCCCACACACTGAAACCATTCCCCACACACTGAAACACCTTCCCCACACACTGAAACCCCTTCCCCACACAGTGAAACACCTTCCCCACACACTGAAACCCTTTCCCCACACACGGAAACCCCTTCCCCACACGCAGAAACCACCTCCCCACACACTGAAACATCTTCCCCACACACTGAAAACCCATCCCCACACAGTGAAACCCCTTCCCCACACACTGAAACCCCTTCCCCACACACTGAAACACCTTCCACACACGCTGAAACCCCTACCCTACACACTGAAACCCCGTCCCCACACACTGAAACCCCGTCCCCACCCAGTGAAACACCTTCCCCACACACTGAAACTCCTTCCCCACACACTGAAACCCCTTCCCCACACACTGAAACACATACCCACACACTGAATCCCTTCCCCACAAACTGAAACCCCTTCCCCACACACTGAAACCCTTCCCCACACACTGAAATCCTTCCCCACACACAGAAACCCCTTGTCCACACGCTGAAACCATTCCCCACACACTGAAACCATTCCCCAAACACTGAAACCCTTCCCCAGATACTGAAACCCCTTCCCCACACACTGAAACCCTTCCCCACACACTGAATCCCCTTTCCCAAACACTGAAACACCTTCCCCGCACACTGAAACCCTTCCCCACACACTGATACCCTTCCCCACACACTGAAACCCCTTCCCCAAAAACTGAAACACTTCCCCACATACTGAAACCCCCTCCCCACACACTGAAACACTTCCCCACACACTGAAACCCCTTCACCCCACACTGAAACACCTTCCACACACAGTGAAACCCCTTCCCCACACACTGAAACCATTCCCCACACAGTGAAACCATTCCCCACACACTGAAAACTCTTCCCCTCACAGTGAAACACCTTCCCCACACACTGAATACCTTCCCAACACACTGAAACCATTCCCCACACACTGATACCAATTCCCAACACAGTGAAACCCCTTGCCCACAAACTGAAACGCTTCCCCACACACTGAAACCCGTCCCCACACACTGAAACCATTTCCCACACACTGAATCCACTTCCCCACACACTGAAACCCCGTCCCCACACACTGAAACCCATTCCCCACACACTGAAACCCTTCCCCACACACTGAAACCCCTTCCCCACACACTGAAACCATTCCCCACACACTGAAACCACTTCCCCACACAGTGAAACCCCTTCCACACACACTGAAACCATTCCCCACACACTGAAACACCTTCCCCACACACTGAACCACATTCCCCACACACTGAAACCCGTTCCACACACGCTGAAACCCCTTCCCCACACACTGAAACCATTTCCCACACACTGAAACCCCTTCCGCACACACTGAAACCCCTTCCCCACACACTGAAAACCCTTCCCCACACACTGAAACCATTCCCCACACACTGAAACCCCTTCCCCACACACTGAAACCCCTTCCCCACACACTGAAACCCCTTCCCCACACACTGAATCACCTTCCCCACACACTGAAACCCTTTCCCCACACACTGAAACCATTCCCCACACACTGAAACCCCTTCCCCACACACTGAAACCCCTTCCCCACACAGTGAAACCCCTTCCCCACACACTGAAACCCTTTCCCCACACACGGAAACCCCTTCCCCACACACAGAAACCACCTCCCCACACACTGAATCATCTTCCCCACACACTGAAAACCCATCCCCACACAGTGAAACCCCTTCCCCACACACTGAAACCCCTTCCCCACACACTGAAACACCTTCCACACACGCTGAAACCCCTACCCTACACACTGAAACCCCGTCCCCACACACTGAAACCCCGTCCCCACCCAGTGAAACACCTTCCCCACACACTGAAACTCCTTCCCCACACACTGAAACCCTTCCCCACACACTGAAACCCATACCCACACACTGAAATCCCCTTCCCCACACACTGAAACCCCTTCCCCACACACTGAAACCCTTCCCCACACACTGAAACCCCTCCCCACACACTGAAATCCTTCCCCACACACAGAAACCCCTTGTCCACACACTGAAACCCCGTTCCCACTCAGTGAAACACCTACCCCACACACTGAAACCCCTCCCCACACACTGAAACCCTTCCCCACACACTGAAACCCCTTCCCCACACACTGAAACCCTTCCCCACCCAATGAAACCCCTCCCCACACACTGAAATCCTTCCCCACACACAGAAACCCCTTGTCCACACGCTGAAACCATTCCCCACACACTGAAACCATTCCCCACACACTGAAATCCTTCCCCACATACTGAAACCCCTTCCCCACACACTGAAACCCTTCCCCACACACTGAATCCCCTTCCCCACACACTGAAACACCTTCCGCGCACACTGAAACCCTTCCCCACACACTGATACCCTTCCCCACACACTGAAACCACTTCCCCAAAAACTGAAACATTTCCCCACATACTGGAACCCCTCCCACACACTGAAACACTTCACCACACACTGAAACCCCTTCACCCCACACTGAAACACCTTCCACACACAGTGAAAACCCTTCCCCACACACTGAAACCATTCCCCACACAGTGAAACCATTCCCCACACACTGACAACACTTCCCCTCACAGTGAAACACCTTCCCCACACACTGAATACCTTCCCAACACACTGAAACCATTCCCCACACACTGATACCAATTCCCAACACAGTGAAACCCCTTGCCCACACACTGAAACGCTTCCCCACACACTGAAACCCGTCCCCACACACTGAAACCATTTCCCCACACACTGAATCCCCTTCCCCACACACTGAAACCCCGTCATCACACACTGAAACCCCTTCCCCACACACTGAGACCCTTCCCCACACACTGAAACCCCTTCCCCACACACTGAAACCATTCCCCACACACTGAAACCACTTCCCCACACAGTGAAACCCCTTCCACACACACTGAAACCATTCCCCACACACTGAAACACCTTCCCCACACACTGAACCACATTCCCCACACACTGAAACCCCTTCCACACACACTGTCCCTTCCCCACACACTGAAAACCCTTCCCCAAACACTGAAACCATTCCCCACACACTGAAACACCTTCCCCACACACTGAAACCCCTTCCCCACACACTGAAACCCCTTCCCCACACAGAGAATCCCCTTCCCACACACTGAATCACCTTCCCCACACACTGAAATCCTTTCCCCACACTCTGAAACCCTTCCCCACACACTGAATCCCCTTCCCTACTCACTGAAACACCTTCCCCACACATTGAAACCATTCCCCACACACTGAAACCCTTCCCCACACACTGAAATCCCTTCCCCACATACTGAAACACTACCCCACGCACTGAAACCCTTCCACACACACTGAAACCCTTCCCCACACACTGACATCCTTCCCCACACACTGAAACCCCTTCCCCACACGCTGATACCCCTTCCCCACAGACTGAAACCAATCCCACACACTGAAACCCCTTCCCCACATACTGAAACCCCCTTCCCCACACACTGAAACCCTTCCCCACACACTGAAACCCTTCGCCACACAGTGAATACCCTTCCCCACACACTGAAACACCTTCCCCGCACAGTGAAACCCCTTCCACACACACTGAAACCATTCCCCACACACTGAAACACCTTCCCCACACACTGAACCACATTCCCCACACACTGAAACCCCTTCCACACACACTGAAACCCCTTCCCCACACACTGAAACCATTCCCCACACACTGAAACCCTTCGCCACACAGTGAATACCCTTCCCCACACACTGAAATACCTTCCCCGCACAGTGAAACCCTTCCCCCACACACTGAAACCCTTCCCCACACACTGAAGCCCCTTCCCCACACACTGAAACCCTTCCCCACACACTGAAACTCTTCCCCACACACTGAAACCCCTTCCCCACACACTGAAACACATTCCTCACACAGTGAAACCCTACCCCACATACTGAAACCCCTTCACCCCACACTGAAACACATTCCACACACAGTGAAACCCCTTCCCCACACACTGAAACCATTCCCCACACAGTGAAACCATTCCCCACACACTGAAACTCCTTCCCCACACAGGGAAACCCCTTCCCCACACACTGAATCCATTCCCCACACACTGAAACCCCTTCCCCACACACTGAAACCATTCCCCACACATTGAAACCCCTTGCACACACACTGAAACCCCTTCCCCACACACTGAAACCCATTCCCCACACACTGAAACCATTCCCCACACACTGAAACCCCTTCCCCACACACAGAAATCCCTTCCCCACACACTGAAACCACTTCCCCACACACTGAAACCCCTTCCCCACACACTGAAACACATTCCTCACACAGTGAAACCCTACCCCACATACTGAAACCCCTTCACTACACACTGAAACACATTCCACACTCAGTGAAACCCCTTTCCCACACACTGAAACCATTCCCCACACACTGAAACCATTCCCCACACACTGAAACCCCTTCCCCACACACTGAAACCCCTTCCCCACACACTGAAAACCCTTCCCCACACTGAGAATCCACTTCCCCACACACTGAATCACCTTCCCCACACACTGAAATCCTTTCCCCACACACTGAAACCCTTCCCCACACACTGAATCCCCTTCCCCACTCACTGAAACACCTTCCCCACACATTGAAACCCTTCCCCACACACTGAAACCCTTCCCCACACACTGAAACCCCTTCCCCACATACTGAAACACTACCCCACGCACTGAAACCCTTCCACACACACTGAAACCCATCCCCACACACTGAAATCCTTCCCCACACACTGAAACCCCCTTCCCCACCGGCTGAAACCCCTTCCCCACACACAGAAAACCCTTCCCCACACACTGAAACCCCTTCCACACGCAGAGAATCCCCTTCCCCACACACTGAATCACCTTCCCCACACACTGAATCCTTTCCCCACACACTGAAACCCTTCCCCACACACTGAATCCCCTTCCCCACACACTGAAACACCTTCCCCCACACAGTGAAAACCTTCCCCACACACTGAAACCCTTCCCCACACACTGAAACCCCTTCCCACACACTAAAACCCTTCCCCACACACTGAAACCATTCCCCACACACTGAAACCCCTTCCCCACACACTGAAACACATTCCACACATTGTGAAAAGCCTCCCCACACACTGAGATCCTTCCCCACACACTGAAACCACTTCCCCACACGCTGAAAACATTCCCCACACACTGAAACCATTCCCCACACACTGAAACACCTCCACACACACTGAAACCATTCCCCACTCACTGAAACCCCTTCCCCACACACTGAAATCCCATCCCCACACACTGAATCCCCTTCCCCACAGAGAGAATCCCCTTCTCCACACACTGAATCACCTACCCCACCCACTGAAATCCTTTCACCACACACTGAAACCATTCCCCACACACTGAAACCCCATCCCCAAACAGTGAAACCCCTTCCCCACACACTGAAACCCCTTCCCCACACACTGAAACCACTTCCCCACACACTGAAACCCTTCCCCACACACTGAAACCCTTCCCCACACACTGAAACCCTTCCACACACACTGAAATCCTTCCCCACACACTGAAACCCCTTCCCCACACACTGAAACCCTTCCCCACACAATGAAACCATTCCCCCCAAACTGAGACACCTTCCACACACAGTGAAACCCCTTCCCAACACACTGAAACCATTCCCCACACAGTGAAACCATTCCCCACACACTGAAAACCCCTTCCCCTCACAGTGAAACCCCTTCCCCACACACTGAATACCTTCCCCACACACTGAAACCATTGCCCACACACTGATACACCTTCCCCACGCAGTGAAACCCCTTCCCCACACACTGAAACCCCTTCCTCACACGCTGAAACCATTCCCCACACACTGAAAACATTCCCCACACACTGAAACCCTTCCTCACACACTGAAACCATTCCCCACACACTGAAACCCCTTCCCCACACACTGAAACCCCTTCCCCACACACTGAAACCCCTACCCCACACAGAGAATCCCCTTCTCCACACACTGAATCACCTTCCCCACACACTGAAATCCGTTCCCCACACACTGAAACCATTCCCCACACACTGAAACCCCTTCCCCACACAGTGAAACCCTTTCCCCACACAGTGAAACCCCTTCCCCACACACTGAAACCCGTCCCCACACACTGAAACCATTCCCCACACACTGAAACCCCTTCCCCACACACTGAAACCCCTTCCCCACACACTGAAACCCCTTCCCCATACACTGAAACAACGTCCCCACACACCGAAACCCCTTCCCCAAACACTGAAACCCCTTCCCCACACAGTGAATCCCCTTCCCCACACACTGAAACACCTTCCCCACACACTGAAACCCTTGCCCCACACACTGAAACCATTCCCCGCACACTGAAACCCCTTCCCCACACACTGAAACCCCTTCCCCACACAGTGAAACCCCTTCCCCACTCTCTGAAACCCTTTCCCCACACACTGAAACATCTTCCACACACGCTGAAACCCCTACCCTACACACTGAAACCCCGTCCCCACACACTGAAACCACGTCCCCACCCAGTGAAACAACTACCCCACACACTGAAACTCCTTCCCCACACACTGAAACCCTTCCCCACACACTGAAACCCATACCCACACACTGAAACCATTCCCCACACTCTGAAACCCCTTCTCCACACACTGAAACCCTTCCCCACCCACTGAAACCCCTCCCCACACACTGAAATCCTTCCCCACACACAGAAACCCCTTGTCCACACGCTGAAACCATTCCCCACACACTGAAACCATTCCCCACACACTGAAACCCTTCCCCACATACTGAAACCCCTTCCCCACACACTGAAACCCTTCCCCACACACTGAATCCCCTTCCCCAAACACTGAAACACCTTCCCCGCACACTGAAACCCTTCCCCACACACTGATACCCTTCCCCACACACTGAAACCCCTTCCCCAAAAACTGAAAGACTTCCCCACATACTGAAACCCCCTCCCCACACACTGAAACACTTCCCCACAAACTGAAACCCCTTCACCCCACACTGAAACACCTTCCACACACAGTGAAACCCCTTCCCCACACACTGAAACCATTCCCCACACAGTGAAACCATTCCCCACACACTGAAAACACTTCCCCTCACAGTGAAACACCTTCCCCACACACTGAATACCTTCCCAACACACTGAAACCATTCCCCACACACTGATACCAATTCCCAACACAGTGAAACCCCTTGCCCACACACTGAAACGCTTCCCCACACACTGAAACCCGTCCCCACACACTGAAACCATTTCCCACACACTGAATACCCTTCCCCACACACTGAAACCCCGTCCCCACACACTGAAACCCCTTGCCCACACACTGAAACCCTTCCCCACACACTGAAACCCCTTCCCCACACACTGAAACCATTCCCCACACACTGGAACCACTTCCCCACACAGTGAAACCCCTTCCACACACACTGAAACCATTCCCCACACACTGAAACACCTTCCCCACACACTGAACCACATTCCCCACACACTAAAACCCGTTCCACACACACCGAAACCCCTTCCCCACACACTGAAACCATTTCCCACACACTGAAACCCCTTCCGCACACACTGAAACCCCTTCCCCACACACTGAAAACCCTTCCCCACACACTGAAACCATTCCCCACACACTGAAACCCCTTCCCCACACACTGAAACCCCTTCCCCACACACTGAAACCCCTTCCCCACACACTGCATCACCTTCCCCACACACTGAAACCCTTGCCCCACACACTGAAACGATTCCCAACACACTGAAACCCCTTCCCCACACACTGAATACCTTCCCCACACACTGAAACCATTGCCCACACACTGATACACCTTCCCCACGCAGTGAAACCCCTTCCCCACACACTGAAACCCCTTCCTCACACGCTGAAACCATTCCCCACACACTGAAAACATTCCCCACACACTGAAACCCTTCCTCACACACTGAAACCATTCCCCACACACTGAAACCCCTTCCCCACACACTGAAACCCCTTCCCCACACACTGAAACCCCTACCTCACACAGAGAATCCCCTTCTCCACACACTGAATCACCTTCCCCACACACTGAAATCCGTTCCCCACACACTGAAACCATTCCCCACACACTGAAACCCCTTCCCCACACAGTGAAACCCTTTCCCCACACAGTGAAACCCCTTCCCCACACACTGAAACCCGTCCCCACACACTGAAACCATTCCCCACACACTGAAACCCCTTCCCCACACACTGAAACCCTTTCCCCACACACTGAAACCCCTTCCCCATGCACTGAAACAACGTCCCCACACACCGAAACCCCTTCCCCAAACACTGAAACCCCTTCCCCACACAGTGAATCCCCTTCCCCACACACTGAAACACCTTCCCCACACACTGAAACCCTTGCCCCACACACTGAAACCATTCCCCGCACACTGAAACCCCTTCCCCACACACTGAAACCCCTTCCCCACACAGTGAAACCCCATCCCCACTCTCTGAAACCCTTTCCCCACACACTGAAACATCTTTCACACACGCTGAATCCCCTACCCTACACACTGAAACCCCGTCCCCACACACTGAAACCCCGTCCCCACCCAGTGAAACACCTACCCCACACACTGAAAGTCCTTCTCCACACACTGAAACCCTTCCCCACACACTGAAACCCATACCCACACACTGAAACCCTTCCCCACACACTGAAACCCCTTCTCCACACACTGAAACCCTTCCCCACCCACTGAAACCCCTCCCCACACACTGAAATCCTTCCCCACACACAGAAACCCCTTGTCCACACGCTGAAACCATTCCCCACACACTGAAACCATTCCCCACACACTGAAACCCTTCCCCACATACTGAAACCCCTTCCCCACACACTGAAACCCTTCCCCACACACTGAATCCCCTTCCCCAAACACTGAAACACCTTCCCCGCACACTGAAACCCTTCCCCACACACTGATACCCTTCCCCACACACTGAAACCCCTTCCCCAAAAACTGAAACACTTCCCCACATACTGAAACCCCCTCCCCACACACTGAAACACTTCCCCACACACTGAAACCCCTTCACCCCACACTGAAACACCTTCCACACACAGTGAAACCCCTTCCCCACACACTGAAACCATTCCCCACAAAGTGAAACCATTCCCCACACACTGAAAACACTTCCCCTCACAGTGAAACACCTTCCCCACACACTGAATACCTTCCCAACACACTGAAACCATTCCCCACACACTGATACCAATTCCCAACACAGTGAAACCCCTTGCCCACACACTGAAACGCTTCCCCACACACTGAAACCCGTCCCCACACACTGAAACCATTTCCCACACACTGAATCCCCTTCCCCACACACTGAAACCCCGTCCCCACACACTGAAACCCCTTCCCCACACACTGAAACCCTTCCCCACACACTGAAACCCCTTCCCCACACACTGAAACCATTCCCCACACACTGAAACCACTTCCCCACACAGTGAAACCCCTTCCACACACACTGAAACCATTCCCCACACACTGAAACACCTTCTCCACACACTGAACCACATTCCCCACACACTGAAACCCGTTCCACACACACCGAAACCCCTTCCCCACACACTGAAACCATTTCCCACACACTGAAACCCCTTCCGCACACACTGAAACCCCTTCCCCACACACTGAAAACCCTTCCCCACACACTGAAACCATTCCCCACACACTGAAACCCCTTCCCCACACACTGAAACCCCTTCCCCACACACTGAAACCCCTTCCCCACACACTGAATCACCTTCCCCACACACTGAAACCCTTGCCCCACACACTGAAACGATTCCCAACACACTGAAACCCCTTCCCCACACACTGAAAACCCATCCCCACACAGTGAACCCCCTTCCCCACACACTGAAACCCCTTCCCCACACACTGAAACACCTTCCACACACGCTGAAACCCCTACCCTACACACTGAAATCCCGTCCCCACACACTGAAACCCCGTCCCCACCCAGTGAAACACCTTCCCCACACACTGAAACTCCTTCCCCACACACTGAAACCCTTCCCCACACACTGAAACCCATATCCACACACTGAAACCCTTCCCCACACACTGAAACCCCTTCCCCACACACTGAAACCCTTCCCCACACACTGAAACCCCTCCCCACACACTGAAATCCTTCCCCACACACACAAACCCCTTGTCCACACGCTGAAACCATTCCCCACACACTGAAACCATTCCCCACACACTGAAACCCTTCCCCACACACTGAAACTCCTTCCCCACACACTGAAACCCTTCCCCACACACTGAAACCCATACCCACACACTGAAACCCTTCCCCACACACTGAAACCCCTTCCCCACACACTGCAACCCTTCCCCACACACTGAAACCCCTCCCCACACACTGAAATCCTTCCCCACACACAGAAACCCCTTGTCCACACGCTGAAACCATTCCCCACACACTGAAACCATTCCCCACACACTTATACCCTTCCCCACATACTGAAACCCCTTCCCCACACACTGAAACCCTTTCCCACACACTGAATCCCCTTCCCCACACACTGAAACACCTTCCCCGCACACTGAAACCCTTCCCCACACACTGAATCACCTTCCCCACACACTGAAACCCCTTCCCCAAAAACTGAAACACTTCCCCACATACTGAAACCCCCTCCCCACACACTGAAACACTTCCCCACACACTGAAACCCCTTCACCCCACACTGAAACACCTTCCACACACAGTGAAACCCCTTCCCCACACACTGAAACCATTCCCCACACAGTGAAACCATTCCCCACACACTGAAAACACTTCCCCTCACAGTGAAACACCTTCCCCACACACTGAATACCTTCCCAACACACTAAAACCATTCCCCACACACTGATACCAATTCCCAACACAGTGAAACCCCTTGCCCACACACTGAAACGCTTCCCCACACACTGAAACCCGTCCCCACACACTGAAACCATTTCCCACACACTGAATCCCCTTCCCCACACACTGAAACCCCGTCCCCACACACTGAAACCACTTCCCCACACACTGAAACCCTTCCCCACACACTGAAACCCCTTCCCCACACACTGAAACCATTCCCCACACAATGAAACCACTTCCCCACACAGTGAAACCCCTTCCACACACACTGAAACCATTCCCCACACACTGAAACACCTTCCCCACACACTGAACCACATTCCCCACACACTGAAACCCGTTCCACACACACTGAAACCCCTTCCCCACACACTGAAACCATTTCCCACACACTGAAACCCCTTCCGCACACACTGAAACCCCTTCCCCACACACTGAAAACCCTTCCCCACACACTGACACCATTCCCCACACACTGAAACCCCTTCCCCACACACTGAAACCCCTTCCCCATACACTGAAACCCCTTCCCCACACACTGAAACCCCTTCCCCACACACTGAAACCCCTTCCCCACTCAGAGCATCCCCTTCCCCACACACTGAATCACCTTCCCCACACACTGAAATCCTTTCCCCACACACTGAACCCCTTCCCCACACACTGACTCCCCTTCCCCACTCACTGAAACACCTTCCCCACACATTGAAACCCTTCCCCACACACTGAAACCCTTCCCCACACACTGAAACCCCTTCCCCACATACTGAAACACTACCCCACGCACTAAAACCCTTCCCCACACACTGAAAACCTTCCCCACACACTGAAATCCTTCCCCACACACTGAAACCCCTTGCCCACACGCTGAAGCCCCTTCGCCATACACTGAAACCATTCCCCACACACTGAAACCCCTTCCCCACATACTGAAACCCCTTCCCCACACACTGAAACCCTTCCCCACACACTGAAACCCTCCCCCACACAGTGAATACCCTTCCCCACACACTGAAACACCTTCCCCGCACAGTGAAACCCATCCCCACACACTGAAACCCTTCCCCACACACTGAAACCCCTTCCCCACACACTGAAACCATTCCCCACACACTGAAACCCTTCCCCACACACTGAAACCCCTTCCCCACACACTGAAACACATTCCTCACACACTGAAACCCCTTCCCCACACACTGAAACCCCTTCCCCACACACTGAAACCCCTTCCCCACTCAGAGCATCCCCTTCCCCACACACTGAATCACCTTCCCCACACACTGAAATCCTTTCCCCACACACTGAACCCCTTCCCCACACACTGACTCCCCTTCCCCACTCACTGAAACACCTTCCCCACCCATTGAAACCCTTCCCCACACACTGAAACCCTTCCCCACACACTGAAACCCCTTCCCCACATACTGCAACACTGCCCCACGCACTGAAACCCTTCCCCACACACTGAAAACCTTCCCCACACACTGAAATCCTTCCCCACACACTGAAACCCCTTGCCCACACGCTGAAACCCCTTCGCCATACACTGAAACCATTCCCCACACACTGAAACCCCTTCCCCACATACTGAAACCCCTTCCCCACACACTGAAACCCTTCCCCACACACTGAAACCCTTCCCCACACAGTGAATACCCTTCCCCACACACTGAAACACCTTCCCCGCACAGTGAAACCCTTCCCCACACACTGAAACCCTTCCCCACACACTGAAACCCCTTCCCCACACACTGAAACCCTTCCCCACACACTGAAACCCTTCCCCACACACTGAAATCCTTCACCACACACTGAAACCCCTTGCCCACACGCTGAAACCCCTTCGCCATACACTCAAACCATTCCCCACACACTGAAACCATTCCCCACACACTGAAACCCCTTCCCCACACACTGAAACCCCTTCCCCACACACAGAAACCCCTTCCCCATACAGAGAATCCCCTTCCCCACACACTGAATCACCTTCCCCACACACTGAATCCTTACCCCACACACTGAAACCCTTCCCCACACACTGAATCCCCTTCCCCACACACTGAAAAACCTTCCCCACACAGTGAAACCCATCCCTACACATTGAAACCCTTCCCCACACACTGAAACCCCTTCCCCACACACTGAAACCCTTCCCCACACACTGAAACCATTCCCCACACACTGAAACCCCTTCCCCACACACTGAAACACATTCCACACATTGTGAAAAGCCTCCCCACACACTGAGATCCTTCCCCACACACTGAAACCCCTTCCCCACACGCTGAAAACATTCCCCACACACTGAAACCCCTTCCCCACACAGTGAAACCCTTTCCCCACACAGTGAATCCCCTTCCCCACACACTGAAACCCGTCCCCACACACTGAAACCCCTTCCCCACACACTGAAACCCCTTCCCCACACACTGAAACCCCTTCCCCACACACTGAAACAACGTCCCCACACACCGAAACCCCTTCCCCAAACACAGTAACCCCTTCCCCACACAGTGAATCCCCTTCCCCACACACTGAAAGACCTTCCCCACACACTGAAACCCTTGCCCCACTCACTGAAACCATTCCCCACACACTGAAACCCCTTCCCCACACACTGAAAGCCCTTCCCCACACAGTGAAACACCTTCCCCACACACTGAAACCCTTTCCCCACACACGGAAACCCCTTCCCCACACACAGAAACCACGTCCCCACACACTGAAACATCTTCCCCACACACTGTAAACCCATCCCCACACAGTGAAACCCCTTCCGACACACTGAAACCCCTTCCCCACACACAGAAACACCTTCCACACACGCTGAAACTACTACCCTACACACTGAAACCCCGTCCCCACACACTGAAACCCCGTCCCAACCCAGTGAAACACATTCCCCACACACTGAAACTCCTTCCCCACACACTGAAACCCTTCCCCACACACTGAAACCCATACCCACACACTGAAACCCTTCCCCACACACTGAAACCCCTTCCCCACACACTGAAACCCTTCCCCACACACTGGAACCCCTCCTCACACACTGAAATCCTTCCCCACACACAGAAAACCCTTGTCCACACGCTGAAACCATTCCCCACACACTGAAACCATTCCCCACACACTGAAACCCTTCCCCACATACTGAAACCCCTTCCCCACACACTGAAACCCTTCCCCACACACTGTATCCCCTTTCCCACACACTGAAACACCTTCCCCGAACACTGAAACCCTTCCCCACACACTGATACCCTTCCCCACACACTGAAACACCTTCCCCAAAAACTGAAACACTTCCCCACATACAGAAACCCCTTCCCCACACACTGAAACACATTCCACACACAGTGAAGCACCGCCCCACACACTGAAACACTTCCCCACACACTGAAACCCCTTCACCCCACACTGAAACACCTTCCACACACAGTGAAACCCCTTCCCCACACACTGAAACCATTCCCCACACAGTGAAACCATTCCCCACACACTGAAAACACTTCCCCTCACAGTGAAACACCATCCCCACACACTGAATACCTTCCCAACACACTGAAACCATTCCCCACACATTGATACCAATTCCCAACACAGTGAAACCCCTTGCCCACACACTGAAACGCTTCCCCACACACTGAAACCCCTTCCACACACACTGAAACCCCTTCCCCACACACTGAAACCATTTCCCACACACTGAAACCCATTCCGCACACACTGAAACCCCTTCCCCACACACTGAAAACCCTTCCCCACACACTGAAACCATTCCCCACACACTGAAACCCCTTCCCCACACACTGAAACCCCTTCCCCACACACTGAAACCTCTTCCCCACACAGAGCATCCCCTACCCCACACACTGAATCACCTTCCCCACACACTGAAATCCTTTCCCCACACACTGAAACCCTTCCCCACACACTGAATCCCCTTCCCCACTCACTGAAACACCTTCCCCACACATTTAAACCCTTCCCCACATACTGAAACCCTTTGCCACACACTGAAACCCCTTCCCCACACACTGAAATCCTTCCCCACACACTGAAACCCCTTCCCCACACACTGAAACCCTTCCCCACACACTGAAACCCCTTCCCCACACACTGAAACCCTTCCCCACACACTGAAACCCTTCCCCACACAGTGAATACCCTTCCCCACACACTGAAACACATTCCCCGCACTGTGAAACCCTTCCCGACACACTGAAACTCCTTCCCCACACACTGAAACCCCTTCCCCACACACTGAAACCCTTGCCCACACACTGAAACCCTTCCCCACACACTGAAACCCCTTCCCCACACACTGAAACACATTCCTCACACAGTGAAACCCTACCCCACATACTGAAACCCCTTCACCCCACACTGAAACAGATTCCACACACAGTGATACCCCTTCCCTACACACTGAAACCATGCCCCACACAGTGAAACCATTCCCCACACGCAGAAACTCCTTCCCCACACAGTGAAACCCCTTCCCCACACACTGAATCCATTCCCCACACACTGAAACCCCTTCCCCACACACGGAACCACATTCCCCACACACTGAAACCCCTTCCCCACACACTGAAACCCCTTCCCCACACACTGAAACCATTCCCCACTCACTGAAACCCCTTCCCCACACACTGAAACCCCTTCCCCACACACTGAAACCCCTTCCCCACACAGAGAATCCCCTTCCCCACACACTGAATCTCCTTCCCCACACACTGAATCCTTTCCCCACACACTGAAACCCTTCCCCACACACTGAATCCCCTTCCCCACACACTGAAACAACTTCCGCACACAGTGAAACCCTTCCCCACACACTGAAACCCTTCCCCACACACTGAAACCCCTTCCCCACACACTGAAACCCTTCCCCACACACTGAAACCATTCCCCACACACTGAAACCCCTTCCCCACACACTGAAACACATTCCACACACGCTGAAACCCCTCCCCACACACTGAGATCCTTCCCCACACACTGAAACCTCTTCCCCAAACGCTGAAAATATTCCCCACACACTGAAACCCCTTCCCCACACACTGAATCCCCTTCCCCACACACTGAAACACCTTCTCCACACAGTGAAACCCTTTCCCCACACAGTGAAACCCCTTCCCCACACACTGAAACCCGTCCCCACACACTGAAACCCCTTCCCCACACACTGAAACCCCTTCCCCACACACTGAAACCCCTTCCCCACACACTGAAACAACGTCCCCACACACCGAAACCCCTTCCCCAAACACTGAAACCCCTTCCCCACACAGTGAATCCCCTTCCCCACACACTGAAACACCTTCCCCACACACTGAAACCCTTGCCCCACACACTGAAACCATTCCCCACACACTGAAACCCCTTCCCCACACACTGAAACCCCTTCCCCACACAGTGAAACCCCTTCCCCACACACTGAAACCCTTTCCCCACACACGGAAACCCCTTCCCCACACACAGAAACCACGTCCCCACACACTGAAACATCTTCCCCACACACTGAAAACCCATCCCCACACAGTGAAACCCCTTCCCCACACACTGAAACCCCTTCCCCACACACTGAAACACCTTCCACACACGCTGAAACCCCTACCCTACACACGGAAACCCCGTCCCCACACACTGAAACCCCGTCCCCACCCAGTGAAACACCTTCCCCACACACTGAAACTCCTTCCCCACACACTGAAACCCTTCCCCACACAATGAAACCCATACCCACACACTGAAACCCTTCCCCACACACTGAAACCCCTTCCCCACACACTGAAACCCTTCCCCACACACTGAAACCCCTCCCCACATACTGAAACCCCATCCCCACACACTGAAATCCTTCCCCACACACTGTATCCCCTTCCCCACACACTGAAACACCTTCCCCGAACACTGAAACCCTTCCCCACACACTGAATCCCCTTCCCCACACACTGAAAAACCTTCCCCACACAGTGAAACCCATCCCTACACATTGAAACCCTTCCCCACACACTGAAACCCCTTCCCCACACACTGAAACCCCTTCCCCACACACTGAAACCTCTTCCCCACACAGAGCATCCCCTACCCCACACACTGAATCACCTTCCCCACACACTGAAATCCTTTCCCCACACACTGAAACCCTTCCCCACACACTGAATCCCCTTCCCCACTCACTGAAACACCTTCCCCACACATTTAAACCCTTCCCCACATACTGAAACCCTTTGCCACACACTGAAACCCCTTCCCCACACACTGAAATCCTTCCCCACACACTGAAACCCCTTCCCCACACACTGAAACCCTTCCCCACACACTGAAACCCCTTCCCCACACACTGAAACCCTTCCCCACACACTGAAACCCTTCCCCACACAGTGAATACCCTTCCCCACACACTGAAACACATTCCCCGCACTGTGAAACCCTTCCCGACACACTGAAACTCCTTCCCCACACACTGAAACCCCTTCCCCACACACTGAAACCCTTGCCCACACACTGAAACCCTTCCCCACACACTGAAACCCCTTCCCCACACACTGAAACACATTCCTCACACAGTGAAACCCTACCCCACATACTGAAACCCCTTCACCCCACACTGAAACAGATTCCACACACAGTGATACCCCTTCCCTACACACTGAAACCATGCCCCACACAGTGAAACCATTCCCCACACGCAGAAACTCCTTCCCCACACAGTGAAACCCCTTCCCCACACACTGAATCCATTCCCCACACACTGAAACCCCTTCCCCACACACGGAACCACATTCCCCACACACTGAAACCCCTTCCCCACACACTGAAACCCCTTCCCCACACACTGAAACCATTCCCCACTCACTGAAACCCCTTCCCCACACACTGAAACCCCTTCCCCACACACTGAAACCCCTTCCCCACACAGAGAATCCCCTTCCCCACACACTGAATCTCCTTCCCCACACACTGAATCCTTTCCCCACACACTGAAACCCTTCCCCACACACTGAATCCCCTTCCCCACACACTGAAACAACTTCCGCACACAGTGAAACCCTTCCCCACACACTGAAACCCTTCCCCACACACTGAAACCCCTTCCCCACACACTGAAACCCTTCCCCACACACTGAAACCATTCCCCACACACTGAAACCCCTTCCCCACACACTGAAACACATTCCACACACGCTGAAACCCCTCCCCACACACTGAGATCCTTCCCCACACACTGAAACCTCTTCCCCAAACGCTGAAAATATTCCCCACACACTGAAACCCCTTCCCCACACACTGAATCCCCTTCCCCACACACTGAAACACCTTCTCCACACAGTGAAACCCTTTCCCCACACAGTGAAACCCCTTCCCCACACACTGAAACCCGTCCCCACACACTGAAACCCCTTCCCCACACACTGAAACCCCTTCCCCACACACTGAAACCCCTTCCCCACACACTGAAACAACGTCCCCACACACCGAAACCCCTTCCCCAAACACTGAAACCCCTTCCCCACACAGTGAATCCCCTTCCCCACACACTGAAACACCTTCCCCACACACTGAAACCCTTGCCCCACACACTGAAACCATTCCCCACACACTGAAACCCCTTCCCCACACACTGAAACCCCTTCCCCACACAGTGAAACCCCTTCCCCACACACTGAAACCCTTTCCCCACACACGGAAACCCCTTCCCCACACACAGAAACCACGTCCCCACACACTGAAACATCTTCCCCACACACTGAAAACCCATCCCCACACAGTGAAACCCCTTCCCCACACACTGAAACCCCTTCCCCACACACTGAAACACCTTCCACACACGCTGAAACCCCTACCCTACACACGGAAACCCCGTCCCCACACACTGAAACCCCGTCCCCACCCAGTGAAACACCTTCCCCACACACTGAAACTCCTTCCCCACACACTGAAACCCTTCCCCACACAATGAAACCCATACCCACACACTGAAACCCTTCCCCACACACTGAAACCCCTTCCCCACACACTGAAACCCTTCCCCACACACTGAAACCCCTCCCCACATACTGAAACCCCATCCCCACACACTGAAATCCTTCCCCACACACTGTATCCCCTTCCCCACACACTGAAACACCTTCCCCGAACACTGAAACCCTTCCCCACACACTGAATCCCCTTCCCCACACACTGAAAAACCTTCCCCACACAGTGAAACCCATCCCTACACATTGAAACCCTTCCCCACACACTGAAACCCCTTCCCCACACACTGAAACCCTTCCCCACACACTGAAACCATTCCCCACACACTGAAACCCCTTCCCCACACACTGAAACACATTGCACACATTGTGAAAAGCCTCCCCACACACTGAGATCCTTCCCCACACACTGAAACCCCTTCCCCACACGCTGAAAACATTCCCCACACACTGAAACCCCTTCCCCACACAGTGAAACCCTTTCCCCACACAGTGAATCCCCTTCCCCACACACTGAAACCCGTCCCCACACACTGAAACCCCTTCCCCACACACTGAAACCCCTTCCCCACACACTGAAACAACGTCCCCACACACCGAAACCCCTTCCCCAAACACAGTAACCCCTTCCCCACACAGTGAATCCCCTTCCCCACACACTGAAAGACCTTCCCCACACACTGAAACCCTTGCCCCACTCACTGAAACCATTCCCCACACACTGAAACCCCTTCCCCACACACTGAAAGCCCTTCCCCACACAGTGAAACACCTTCCCCACACACTGAAACCCTTTCCCCACACACGGAAACCCCTTCCCCACACACAGAAAAAACGTCCCCACACACTGAAACATCTTCCCCACACACTGTAAACCCATCCCCACACAGTGAAACCCCTTCCCCACACACTGAAACCCCTTCCCCACACACAGAAACACCTTCCACACACGCTGAAACTACTACCCTACACACTGAAACCCCGTCCCCACACACTGAAACCCCGTCCCAACCCAGTGAAACACATTCCCCACACACTGAAACTCCTTCCCCACACACTGAAACCTTTCCCCACACACTGAAACCCATACCCACACACTGAAACCCTTCCCCACACACTGAAACCCCTTCCCCACACACTGAAACCCTTCCCCACACACTGGAACCCCTCCTCACACACTGAAATCCTTCCCCACACACAGAAAACCCTTGTCCACACGCTGAAACCATTCCCCACATACTGAAACCCCTTCCCCACACACTGAAACCCTTCCCCACACACTGTATCCCCTTTCCCACACACTGAAACACCTTCCCCGAACACTGAAACCCTTCCCCACACACTGATACCCTTCCCCACACACTGAAACACCTTCCCCAAAAACTGAAACACTTCCCCACATACAGAAACCCCTTCCCCACACAATGAAACACATTCCACACACAGTGAAGCACCGCCCCACACACTGAAACACTGCCCCACACACTGAAACCCCTTCACCCCACACTGAAACACCTTCCACACACAGTGAAACGCCTTCCCCACACACTGAAACCATTCCCCACACAGTGAAACCATTCCCCACACACTGAAAACACTTCCCCTCACAGTGAAACACCATCCCCACACACTGAATACCTTCCCAACACACTGAAACCATTCCCCACACATTGATACCAATTCCCAACACAGTGAAACCCCTTGCCCACACACTGAAACGCTTCCCCACACACTGAAACCCCTTCCACACACACTGAAACCCCTTCCCCACACACTGAAACCATTTCCCACACACTGAAACCCCTTCCGCACACACTGAAACCCCTTCCCCACACACTGAAAACCCTTCCCCACACACTGAAACCATTCCCCACACACTGAAACCCCTTCCCCACACACTGAAACCCCTTCCCCACACACTGAAATCCTTTCCCCACACACTGAAACCCTTCCCCACACACTGAATCCCCTTCCCCACTCACTGAAACACCTTCCCCACACATTTAAACCCTTCCCCACATACTGAAACCCTTTGCCACACACTGAAACCCCTTCCCCACACACTGAAATCCTTCCCCACACACTGAAACCCCTTCCCCACACACTGAAACCCTTCCCCACACACTGAAACCCCTTCCCCACACACTGAAACACTTCCCCACACACTGAACCCCTTCCCCACACAGTGAATACCCTTCGCCACACACTGAAACACCTTCCCCGCACAGTGAAACCCTTCCCGACACACTGAATCCCTTCCCCACACACTGAAACCCCTTCCCCACACACTGAAACCCTTGCCCACACACTGAAACCCTTCCCCACACACTGAAACCCCTTCCCCACACACTGAAACACATTCCTCACACATTGAAACCCTACCCCACATACTGAAACCCCTTCACCCCACACTGAAACAGATTCCACACACAGTGATACCCCTTCCCCACACACTGAAACCATGCCCCACACAGTGAAACCATTCCCCACACGCAGAAACTTCTTCCCCACACAGTGAAACCCCTTCCCCACACACTGAATCCATTCCCCACACACTGAAACCCCTTCCTCACACACGGAACCACATTCCCCACACACTGAAACCCCTTCCCCACACACAGAAACCCCTTCCCCACACACTGAAACCATTCCCCACTCACTGAAACCCCTTCCCCACACACTGAAACCCCTTCCCCACACACTGAAACCCCTTCCCCACACAGAGAATCCCCTTCCCCACACACTGAATCACCTTCCCCACACACTGAATCCTTTCCCCACACACTGAAACCCTTCCCCACACACTGAATCCCCTTCCCCACACACTGAAACACCTTCCGCACACAGTGAAACCCTTCCCCACACACTGAAACCCTTCCCCACACACTGAAACCCTTCCCCACACACTGAAACCATTCCCCACACACTGAAACCCCTTCCCCACACACTGAAACACATTCCACACACGCTGAAACCCCTCCCCACACACTGAGATCCTTCCCCACACACTGAAACCTCTTCCCCAAACGCTGAAAATATTCCCCACACACTGAAACCCCTTCCCCACACACTGAATCCCCTTCCACACACACTGAAACACCTTCTCCACACAGTGAAACCCTTTCCCCACACAGTGAAACCCCTTCCCCACACACTGAAACCAGTCCCCACACACTGTAACCCCTTCCCCACACACTGAAACCCCTTCCCCACACACTGAAACCCCTTCCCCACACACTGAAACCCCTTCCCCACACACTGAAACAACGTCCCCACACACCGAAACCCCTTCCCCAAACACTGAAACCCCTTCCCCACACAGTGAATCCCCTTCCCCACACACTGAAACACCTTCCCCACACACTGAAACCCTTGCCCCACACACTGAAACCATTCCCCACACACTGAAACCCCTTCCCCACACACTGAAACCCCTTCCCCACACAGTGAAACCCCTTCCCCACACACTGAAACCCTTTCCCCACACACGGAAACCCCTTCCCCACACACAGAAACCACGTCCCCACACACTGAAACATCTTCCCCACACACTGAAAAGCCATCCCCACACAGTGAAACCCCTTCCCCACACACTGAAACCCCTTCCCCACACACTGAAACACCTTCCACACACGCTGAAACCCCTACCCTACACACTGAAACCCCGTCCCCACACACTGAAACCCCGTCCCCACCCAGTGAAACACCTTCCCCACACACTGAAACTCCTTCCCCACACACTGAAACCCTTCCCCACACAATGAAACCCATACCCACACACTGAAACCCTTCCCCACACACTGAAACCCCTTCCCCACACACTGAAACCCTTCCCCACACACTGAAACCCCTCCCCACATACTGAAACCCCATCCCCACACACTGAAATCCTTCCCCACACACTGTATCCCCTTCCCCACACACTGAAACACCTTCCCCGAACACTGAAACCCTTCCCCACACACTGATACCCTTCCCCACTCACTGAAACCCCTTCCCCAAAAACTGAAACACTTCCCCACAAACTGAAACCCCTTCCCCGAACACTGAAACCCTTCCCCACACACTGATACCCTTCCACACACAGTGAAACCCCTTACCCGCACACTGCAACCATTCCCACACAGTGAAACCATTCCCCACACACTGAAAACCCTTCCCCTCACAGTGAAACCCCTTCCACACACACTGAAACCATTCCCCACACACTGATAACCCTTCCCCACACAGTGAAACCCCTTCCCCACACACTGAAACCCTTCCCCACACACTGAAACCAGTCCCCGCACACTGAAACCATTTCCCACACACTGAATCCCCTTCCCCACACACTGAAACCCCATCCCCACACACTGAAACCCCTTCCCCACACACTGAAACCCCTTCCCCACACACTGAAACCCTTCCCCACACACTGAAACCCCTTCCCCACACAGTGAAACCCCTTCCCCACACACTGAAACCATTCCCCACACACTGAAACCCCTTCCCCACACACTGAACCACATTCCCCACACTCTGAAACCCCTTCCACACACACTGAAACCCCTTCCCCACACACTGAAACCAGTCCCCACACATTGAAACCCATTCCACACACACTGAAACCCCTTCCCCACACACTGAAACCCCTTCCCCACACACTGCAACACATTCCACACATAGTGAAACCCCTCCCCACACACTGAAATCCTTCCCCACACACTGAAAACCCTTCCCCACACGCTGAAACCATTCCCCACACACTGAAAACATTCCCCACAGACTGAAACCATTCCCCACACAGTGAAACCCCACCCCACATACTGAAACCCCTTCACCCCACTCTGAAACACCTTCCACACACAGTGAAACCCCTTCCCCACACACTGAAAACATTCCCCACACACTGAAACCCGTCCCTGCACACTGAAACCATTTCCCACACACTGACTCCACTTCCCCACACACTGAAACCCCATCCCCACACACTGAAACCCCTTCCCCACTCACTGAAACCCTTCCCCACACACTGACTCCCCTTCCCCACACACTGTAACCATTCCCCACACACTGAAACCCCTTTCCCACACAGTGACCCCCTTCCCCACACACTGAAACACATTCCACACATAGTGAACCCCCTCCCCACACACTGAAATCCTTCCCCACACACTGAAACTCCTTCCCCACTCGCTGAAACCATTCCCCACACACTGAAATCATTCCCCACACACTGAAACCCTTCCCGACACACTGAAACCATTCCCCACACACTGAAACCCCTTCCCGACACACTGAAACCCCTTCCCCACACACTGAAACCCCTTCCCCACACAGAGAATCCCCTTCTGCACACACTGAAATCCTTTCACCACACACTGAAACCATTCCCCACACACTGAAACCCCTTCCCCAAACATTGAAACCCCTTCCCCACACACTGAAACCCCTTCCCCACACACTGAAACCCCTTCCCCACACACTGAAACAACGTCCCCACACACCGAATCCCCTTCCCCACACACTGAAACTCTTCCCCACACACTGAAACCCCTTCCCCACTCACTGAAACACTTTCCACACATAGTGAAACCCCTCCACACACACTGAAATCCTTCCCCACACACTGAAACCCCTTCCACACACGCTGAAACCATTCCCCACACACTGAAACCATTCCCCACGCACTGAAACCCTTCCCCACACACTGAAACCATTTCCCACACAGTGAAACCCCACCCCACATACTGAAACCCCTTCACCCCACTCTGAAACACCTTCCACTCACAGTGAAACCCCTTCCCCACAGACTGAAAACATTCCCCACACACTGAAACCCTTCCCCGCACACTGAAACCATTTCCCACACACTGACTCCGCTTCCCCACACACTGAAACCATATCCCCACACACTGAAACCCCTTCCCCACTCACTGAAACCCTTCCCCACACACTGAAACCCCTTCCCCACACACTGAAACCATTCCCCACACACTGAAACCCCTTACCCACACAGTGAAACCCCTTCCCCACACACTCAAACCATTCCCCACACAGTGAAACCCCTTCCACACACACTGATACCCCTTCCCCACATACTGAAACCCCTTCACCCCACTCTGAAACACCTTCCACACACAGTGAAACCCCTTCCCCACAGACTGAAAACATTCCCCACACACTGAAACCCTTCCCCTCACACTGAAACCATTTCCCACACACTGACTCCCCTTCCCCACACACTGAAACCCCATCCCCACACACTGAAACCCCTTCCCCACTCACTGAAACACTTCCCCACACACTGAAACCCCTTCCCCACACACTGAAACCATTCCCCACACACTGAAACCCCTTCCCCACACAGTGAAACCCCTTCCCCACACACTCAAACCATTCCCCACACACTGAAACCCCTTCCACACACACTGATACCCCTTCCCCACACACTGAAACCCCTTCCCCACACACTGAAACCATTCCCCACACACTGAAACCCCTTCCCCAAACACTGAAACCCCTTCCCCGCACACTGAAACCCCTTCCCCACACAGAGAATCCCCTTCCCCACACACTGAATCACCTTCCCCACACACTGAAACCCCTTCCCCACACACTGAACCACATTCCCCACACTCTGAAACCCCTTCCCCACACACTGAACCACATTCCCCACACTCTGAAACCCCTTCCACACACACTGAAACCCCTTCCCCACACACTGAAATCCTTCCCCACACATTGAAACCCCTTCCACACACACTGAAACCCCTTCCCCACACACTGAAACCCCTTCCCCACACTCTGAAACCCCTTCCCCACACACTGAAATCCCTTCCCCACACAGAGAATCCCCTTCCCCATACACTGAATCACCTTCGCACACACTGAAATCCTTTCCCCACACACTGAAACCCTTCCCCACACACTGAATCCCCTTCCCCACACACTGAAACACCTTCCCCACACAGTGAAACCCTTCCCCACACACTGAAACCCTTCCCCACACACTGAAACCCATTCCCCACACACTGAAACCCTTCCCCACACACTGAAACCCTTCCCCACACACTGAAACCCCTTCCCCACACACTGAAACACATTCCACACATAGTGAAACCCCTCCCAACACACTGAAATCCTTCCCCACACACTGAAACCCCTTCCCCACACGCTGAAACCATTCCCCACACACTGAAATCATTCCCCACACACTGAAACCCTTCCCGACACACTGAAACCATTCCCCACACACTGAAACCCCTTCCCCACACACTGAAACCCTTCCCCACATACTGAAACCCCTTCCCCACACAGAGAATCCCCTACTCCACACACTGAAATCCTTTCACCACACACTGAAAACATTCCCCACACACTGAAACACCTTCCCCAAACAGTGAAACCCCTCCCCCACACACTGAAACCCCTTCCCCACACACTGAAACCCCTTCCCCAAACACTGAAACAACGTCCCCACACACCGAATCCCCTTCCCCACACGCTGAAACCCTTCCCCACACACTGAAACACATTCCACCCATAGTGAAACACCTCCCCACACACTGAAATCCTTCCCCACACACTGAAACCCCTTCCCCACACGCTGAAACCATTCCCCACACACTGAAACCATTCCCCACACACTGAAACCATTCCCCACAAAGAGAAACCCCACCCCACATACTGAAACCCCTTCACCCCACTCTGAAACACCTTCCGAACACAGTGAAACCCCTTCCCCACACACTGAAAACATTCCCCACACACTGAAACCCGTCCCCGCACACTGAAACCATTTCCCACACACTGACTCCCCTTCCCCACACACTGAAACTCCATCCCCACACACTGAAACCCCTTCCCCACTCACTGAAACCCTTCCCCACACACTGAAACCCCTTCCCCACACACTGAAACCATTCCCCACAAACTGAAACCCCTTCCCCACACAGTGAAACCCCTTCCCCACACACTGAAACCATTCCCCACACACTGAAACCCCTTCCCCACACACTGAACCACATTCCCCACACACTGAAACCCCATCCACACACACTGAAACCCCTTCCCCACACACTTAAACCATTCCCCACACATTGAAACGCCTTCCACACACACTGATACCCCTTCCCCACACACTGAAACCCCTTCCCCACACACTGAAACCATTCCCCACACACTGAAACCCCTTCCCCACACACTGAAACCCCTTCCCCACACACTGAAACCCCTTCCGCACACAGAGAATCCCCTTCCCCACACAGTGAATCACCTTTCCCAAACACTGAAACCACTTCCCCACACACTGAACCACATTCCCCACACTCTGAAACCCCTTCCCCACACACTGAAACCCCTTCCCCACACAGAGAATCCCCTTCCCACACACTGAATCACCTTCCCCACACACTGAAATCCTTTCCCCACACACTGAAAGCCTTCCCCACACACTGAATCCCCTTCCCCACACACTGAAACACCTTCCCCACACAGTGAAACCCTTCCCCACACACTGAAACCCTTCCCCACACACTGAAACCCATTCCCCACACACTGAAACCCTTCCCCACACACTGAAACCCTTCCCCACACACTGAAACCCCATCCCCACACACTGAAACACATTCCACACATAGTGAAACCCCTCCCCACACACTGAAACCCTTCCCCACACACTGAAATCCCTTCCCCACACACTGAAACCCCTTCCCCACACGCTGAAACCATTCCCCACACACTGAAATCATTCCCCACACACTGAAACCCTTCCCGACACACTGAAACCATTCCCCACACACTGAAACCCCTTCCCCAAACACTGAAACCCCTTCCCCACACAATGAAACCCCTTCCCCACACAGAGAATCCCCTTCTCCACACACTGAAATCCTTTCACCACACACTGAAACCATTCCCCACACACTGAAACCCCTTCCCCAAACAGTGAAACCCCTCCCCCACACACTGAACCCCCTTCCCCACACACTGAAACCCCTTCCCCACACACTGAAACACATTCCACCCATAGTGAAACACCTCCCCACACACTGAAATCCTTCCCCACACACTGAAACCCCTTCCCCACACGCTGAAACCATTCCCCACACACTGAAACCATTCCCCACACACTGAAACCATTCCCCACAAAGTGAAACCCCACCCCACATACTGAAACCCCTTCACCCCACTCTGAAACACCTTCCACACACAGTGAAACCCCTTCCCCACACACTGAAACCATTCCCCACACACTGAAACACGACCCGCACACTGAAACCATTTCCCACACACTGAAACCCCTTCCCCACACAGTGAAACCCCTTCCCCACACACTCAAACCATTCCCCACACAGTGAAACCCCTTCCACACATTCTGATACCCCTTCCCCACATACTGAAACCCCTTCACCCCACTCTGAAACACCTTCCACACACAGTGAAACCCCTTCCCCACAGACTGAAAACATTCCCCACACACTGAAACCCTTCCCCTCACACTGAAACCATTTCCCACACACTGACTCCCCTTCCCCACACACTGAAACCCCATCCCCACACACTGAAACCCCTTCCCCACTCACTGAAACACTTCCCCACACACTGAAACCCCTTCCCCACACACTGAAACCATTCCCCACACACTGAAACCCCTTCCCCACACAGTGAAACCCCTTCCCCACACACTCAAACCATTCCCCACACACTGAAACCCCTTCCACACACACTGATACCCCTTCCCCACACACTGAAACCCCTTCCCCACACACTGAAACCATTCCCCACACACTGAAACCCCTTCCCCAAACACTGAAACCCCTTCCCCACACACTGAAACCCCTTCCCCACACAGAGAATCCCCTTCCCCACACACTGAATCACCTTCCCCACACACTGAAACCCCTTCCACACACACTGAAACCCCTTCCCCACACACTGAAATCCTTCCCCACACATTGAAACCCCTTCCACACACACTGAAACCCCTTCCCCACACACTGAAACCCCTTCCCCACACTCTGAAACCCCTTCCCCACACACTGAAACCCCTTCCCCACACAGAGAATCCCCTTCACCACACACTGAATCACCTGCGCACACACTGAAATCCTTTCCCCACACACTGAAACCCTTCCCCACACACTGAATCCCCTTCCCCACACACTGAAACACCTTCCCCACACAGTGAAACCCTTCCCCACACACTGAAACCCTTCCCCACACACTGAAACCCATTCCCCACACACTGAAACCCTTCCCCACACACTGAAACCCTTCCCCACACACTGAAACCCCTTCCCCACACACTGAAACACATTCCACACATAGTGAAACCCCTCCCAACACACTGAAATCCTTCCCCACACACTGAAACCCCTTCCCCAGACGCTGAAACCATTCCCCACACACTGAAATCATTCCCCACACACTGAAACCCTTCCCGACACACTGAAACCATTCCCCACACACTGAAACCCCTTCCCCACACACTGAAACCCTTCCCCACATACTGAAACCCCTTCCCCACACAGAGAATCCCCTACTCCACACACTGAAATCCTTTCACCACACACTGAAAACATTCCCCACACACTGAAACCCCTTCCCCAAACAGTGAAACCCCTCCCCCACACACTGAAACCCCTTCCCCACACACTGAAACCCCTTTCCCAAACACTGAAACAACGTCCCCACACACCGAATCCCCTTCCCCACACGCTGAAACCCTTCCCCACACACTGAAACACATTCCACCCATAGTGAAACACCACCCCACACACTGAAATCCTTCCCCACACACTGAAACCCCTTCCCCACACGCTGAAACCATTCCCCACACACTGAAACCATTCCCCACACACTGAAACCATTCCCCACAAAGAGAAACCCCACCCCACATACTGAAACCCCTTCACCCCACTCTGAAACACCTTTCGAACACAGTGAAACCCCTTCCCCACACACTGAAAACATTCCCCACACACTGAAACCCGTCCCCGCACACTGAAACCATTTCCCACACACTGACTCCCCTTCCCCACACACTGAAACTCCATCCCCACACACTGAAACCCCTTCCCCACTCACTGAAACCCTTCCCCACACACTGAAACCCCTTCCCCACACACTGAAACCATTCCCCACAAACTGAAACCCCTTCCCCACACAGTGAAACCCCTTCCCCACACACTGAAACCATTCCCCACACACTGAAACCCCTTCCCCACACACTGAACCACATTCCCCACACACTGAAACCCCATCCACACACACTGAAACCCCTTCCCCACACACTTAAACCATTCCCCACACATTGAAACGCCTTCCACACACACTGATACCCCTTCCCCACACACTGAAACCCCTTCCCCACACACTGAAACCATTCCCCACACACTGAAACCCCTTCCCCACACACTGAAACCCCTTCCCCTCACACTGAAACCCCTTCCGCACACAGAGAATCCCCTTCCCCACACAGTGAATCACCTTTCCCAAACACTGAAACCACTTCCCCACACACTGAACCACATTCCCCACACTCTGAAACCCCTTCCCCACTCACTGAAACCCCTTCCCCACACAGAGAATCCCCTTCCCACACACTGAATCACCTTCCCCACACACTGAAATCCTTTCCCCACACACTGAAAGCCTTCCCCACACACTGAATCCCCTTCCCCACACACTGAAACACCTTCCCCACACAGTGAAACCCTTCCCCACACACTGAAACCCTTCCCCACACACTGAAACCCATTCCCCACACACTGAAACCCTTCCCCACACACTGAAACCCTTCCCCACACACTGAAACCCCATCCCCACACACTGAAACACATTCCACAGATAGTGAAACCCCTCCCCACACACTGAAACCCTTCCCCACACACTGAAATCCCTTCCCCACACACTGAAACCCCTTCCCCACACGCTGAAACCATTCCCCACACACTGAAATCATTCCCCACACACTGAAACCCTTCCCGACACACTGAAACCATTCCCCACACACTGAAACCCCTTCCCCAAACACTGAAACCCCTTCCCCACACACTGAAACCCCTTCCCCACACAGAGAATCCCCTTCTCCACACACTGAAATCCTTTCACCACACACTGAAACCATTCCCCACACACTGAAACCCCTTCCCCAAACAGTGAAACCCCTCCCCCACACACTGAAACCCCTTCCCCACACACTGATACCCCTTCCCCACACACTGAAACACATTCCACCCATAGTGAAACACCTCCCCACACACTGAAATCCTTCCCCACACACTGAAACCCCTTCCCCACACGCTGAAACCATTCCCCACACACTGAAACCATTCCCCACACACTGAAACCATTCCCCACAAAGTGAAACCCCACCCCACATACTGAAACCCCTTCACCCCACTCTGAAACACCTTCCACACACAGTGAAACCCCTTCCCCACACACTGAAACCATTCCCCACACACTGAAACCCGACCCGCACACTGAAACCATTTCCCACACACTGACTCCCCTTCCCCACACACTGAAACCCCATCCCCACACACTGAAACCCCTTGCCCACTCACTGAAACCCTTCCCCACACACTGAAACCCCTTCCCCACACACTGAAACCATTCCCCACAAACTGAAACCCCTTCCCCACACAGTGAAACCCCTTCCCCACACACTGAAACCATTCCCCACACACTGAAACCCCTTCCCCACACACTGAACCACATTCCCCTCACACTGAAACCCCATCCACACACACTGAAACTCCTTCCCCACACACTTAAACCATTCCCCACACATTGAAACGCCTTCCACACACACTGATACCCCTTCCCCACACACTGAAACCCCTTCCCCACACACTGAAACCATTCCCCACACACTGAAACCCCTTCCCCACACACTGAAACCCCTTCCCCACACACTGAAACCCCTTCCCCACACAGAGAATCCCCTTCCCCACACAGTGAATCACCTTTCCCACACACTGAAACCACTTCCCCACACACTGAACCACATTCCCCACACTCTGAAACCCCTTCCCCACACACTGAAACCCCTTCCCCACACAGAGAATCCCCTTCCCACACACTGAATCACCTTCCCCACACACTGAAATCCTTTCCCCACACACTGAAACCCTTCCCCACACACTGAATCCCCTTCCCCACACACTGAAACACCTTCCCCACACAGTGAAACCCTTCCCCACACACTGAAACCCTTCCCCACACACTGAAACCCATTCCCCACACACTGAAACCCTTCCCCACACACTGAAACCCTTCCCCACACACTGAAACCCCTTCCCCACACACTGAAACACATTCCACACATAGTGAAACCCCTCCCCACACACTGAAATCCTTCCCCACACACTGAAACCCATTCCCCACACGCTGAAACCATTCCCCACACACTGAAATCATTCCCCACACACTGAAACCCTTCCCGACACACTGAAACCATTCCCCACACACTGAAACCCCTTCCCCACACACTGAAACCCCTTCCCCACACACTGAAACCCCTTCCCCACACAGAGAATCCCCTTCTCCACACACTGAAATCCTTTCACCACACACTGAAACCATTCCCCACACACTGAAACCCCTTCCCCAAACAGTGAAACCCCTCCCCCACACACTGAAACCCCTTCCCCACACACTGAAACCCCTTCCCCACACACTGAAACAACGTCCCCACACAACGAATCCCCTTCCCCACACGCTGAAACCCTTCCCCACACACTGAAACCCCTTCCCCACACACTGAAACAACGTCCCCACACACCGAATCACCTTCCCCACACACTGAAATCCTTCCCCACACACTGAAACCCCTTCCCCACACGCTGAAACCATTCCCCACACACTGAAACCATTCCCCACACACTGAAACCATTCCCCACACAGTGAAACCCCACCCCACATACTGAAAACCCTTCACCCCACTCTGAAACACCTTCCACACACAGTGAAACCCCTTCCCCACACACTGAAAACATTCCCCACACACTGAAACCCGTCCCCGCACACTGAAACCATTTCCCACACACTGGCTCCCCTTCCCCACGCACTGAAACCCCATCCCCACACACTGAAACCCATTCCCCACTCACTGAAACCCTTCCCCACACACTGAAACCCCTTCCCCACACACTGAAACCATTCCCCACACACTGAAACCCCTTCCCCACACAGTGAAACCCCTTCCCCACACACTGAAACCATTCCCCACACACTGAAACCCCTTCCCCACACACTGAACCACATTCCCCACACACTGAAACCCCATCCACACACACTGAAACCCCTTCCCCACACACTGAACCCATTCCCCACACATTGAAACGCCTTCCACACACACTGATACCCCTTCCCCACACACTGAAACCCCTTCCCCACACACTGAAACCATTCCCCACACACTGAAACCCCTTCCCCACACACTGAAACCCCTTCCCCACACACTGAAACCCCTTCCCCACACAGAGAATCCCCTTCCCCACACACTGAATCACCTTCCCCACACACTGAAACCACTTCCCCACACACTGAACCACATTCCCCACACTCTAAAACCCCTTCCACACACACTGAAACCCCTTCCCCACACACTGAAACCATTCCCCACACACTGAATCCCCTTCCCCACACACTGAAACCATTCCCCACACACTGAAACCCCTTCCCCACACACTGAACCACATTCCCCACACACTGAAACCCCATCCACACACACTGAAACCCCTTCCCCACACACTGAAACCATTCCCCACACATTGAAACGCCTTCCACACACACTGATACCCCTTCCCCACACACTGAAACCCCTTCCCCACACACTGAAACCATTCCCCACACACTGAAACCCCTTCCCCACACACTGAAACCCCTTCCCCACACACTGAAACCCCTTCCCCACACAGAGAATCCCCTTCCCCACACACTGAATCACCTTCCCCACACACTGAAAACACTTCCCCACACACTGAACCACATTCCCCACACTCTAAAACCCCTTCCACACACACTGAAACCCCTTCCCCACACACTGAAAACATTCCCCACACATTGAAACCCCTTCCACACACACTGAAACCCCTTCCCCACACACTGAAACCCCTTCCCCACACACTGAAACCATTCCCCACACACTGAAACCCCTTCCCCACACACTGAAACCCCTTTCCCACACACTGAAACCCCTTCCCCACACAGAGAATCCCCTTCGCCACACAATGAATCACCTTCCCCACACACTGAAATCCTTTCCCCACACACTGAAACCCTTCCCCACACACTGAATCCCCTTCCCCACACACTGAAACACCTTCCCCACGCAGTGACACCCTTCCCCACACAATGCGACCCTTCCCCACACACTGAAACCCATTCCCCACACACTGAAACCCTTCCCCACACACTGAAACCCTTCCCCACACTCTGAAACCCCTGCCCCACACACTGAAACCCTTTCCCCACACACGGAAACCCCTTCCCCACACACAGAAACCCCGTCCCCACACACTGAAACATCTTCCCCACACACTGAAAACCCATCCCCACACAGTGAAACCCCTTCCCCACACACTGAAACCCCTTCCCCACACACTGAAACCCTTCCCCACACACTGAAACCCCGACTCTACACACTGAAAACCCTTCCCCACACACTGAAACCCCGTCCCCTCACAGTGAAACACCTTCACCACACACTGAAACTCCTTCCCCACACACTGAAACCCTTCCCCACACACTGAAACCCATACCCACACACTGAAACACTTCCCCACACACTGAAATCCCTTCCCCACAGACTGAAACATCTCCCCACACACTGAAACCCCTTCCCCACACGCTGAAACCATTCCCCACACACTGAAACTATTCCCCACACACTGAAACCCTTCCCCACATACTGAAACCCCTTCCCCACACACTGAAACCCTTCCCCACACACTGAAACCCTTCCCCACACACTGAATCCCCTTCCCCACACACTGAAACACCTTCCCCACACAGTGAAACCCCTTCACAACACACTGAAACCCCTTCCCCACACACTGAAACCCTACCCCACACACTGACACCCCTTCCCCACACACTGAAACACATTCCACACACAGTGAAACCCCACCCCACACACTGAAACCCCTTCACCCCACACTGAAACACCTTCCACACACAGTGAAACCCCTTCCCCACACACTGAAACCATTCCCCACACAGTGAAACCATTCCCCACACACTGAAAACCCTTCCCCTGACAGTGAAACCCCTTCCCCACAAACTGAATACCTTCCCCACACACTGAAAACATTCCCCACACACTGATACACCTTCCCCAAACGCGGAAACCCCTTCTCCACACACAGAAACACTTCCCCACACACTGAAACCCGTCCCCACACACTGAAACCATTTCCAACACACTGAATCCCCTTCCCCACACACTGAAACCCCTTCCCCACACGCTGAAACCATTCCCCACACACTGAAACACATCCCGACACACGGAAACCCCTTCCCCACACACTGAAACATCTCCCCACACACTGAAACCCCTTTCCCACACGCTGAAACCATTCCCCACACACTGAAACCCTTCCCCACATCCTGAAACCCCTTCCCCACACACAGAAACCCTTCCCCACACACTGAAAGCCCTTCCCCACACACTGAAACACATTCCACACACAGTGAAACCCCACCCCACACACTGAAACTCCTTCTACCCACACTGAAACACCTTCCACACACAGTGAAACCCCTTCCCCACACACTGAAACCATTCCCCACACAGTGAAACCATTCCCCACACACTGAAAACCCTTCCCCTCACATTGAAACCCCTTCCCCACACACTGAAACCATTCCCCACACACTGAAACCCCTTCCCCACACACTGAACCACATTCCGCACACACTGAAACCCCTTCCACACACACTGAAACCCCTTCCCCACACACTGAAACCATTCCTCACACACTGTAACCCCTTCCACACACACTGAAACCCCTTCCCACGCACTGAAACCCCTTCCCCACACACTGAATCCATTCCCCACACACTGAAACCCCTTCCCCACACACTGAAACACCTTCCCCACACACTGAAACCCCTTCCCCACACAGAGAATCCCTTTCCCCACACACTGAATCACCTTACCCACACACTGAAATCCTTTCCCCACACACTGAAACAATTCTCCACACACTGAAAAAACTTCCCCAAACACTGAAACCCCTTCCCCACACACTGAAACCCCTTCCCCAGACACTGAAACCATTCCCCACACACTGAAACCCTTCCCCACAAACTGAAACCCTTCCCCGCACACTGAAACAATTCCCCACACACTGAAACCCCTTCCCCACACAGAGAATCCCCTTCTCCACTCACTGAATCACCTTCCACACACACTGAAATCCTTTCAGCACACACTGAAACCATTCCCCACACACTGGAACCATTCCCCACACGCTGAAACCCTTCCCCACATACTGAAACCCCTTCCCCACACACTGAAACCCTTCCCCACACACTGAAAACCTTCCCCACACACTGAATCCCCTTCCCCACACACTGAAACCTCTCCCCACACACTGAAACCCTTCCCCACACACTGAAACCCCTTCCCCACACACTGAAACCCTTCCCCATACACTGAAACCCTTCCCCACACACTGAAACCCCTTCCCCACACACTGAAACACATTCCACACACAGTGAAACCCCACCCCACACACTGAAACCCCTTCACCCCACACTGAAACACCTTCCACACACAGTGAAACCCCTTCCCCACACACTGAAACCATTCGCCACAAGTGAAACCATTCCCCACACACTGAAAACCCTTCCCCTCACAGTGAAACCCCTTCCCCACAAACTGAAACCATTCCCCACACACTGAAACCCCTTCCCCACACACTGAACCACATTCCGCACACACGGAAAAACCCTTCCACACACACTGAAACCCCTTCCCCACACACTGAAACCATTCCCCACACACTGTAACCCCTTCCAAACACACTGAAACCCCTTCCCCACGCACTGAAACCCCTTCCCCACACACTGAATCCATTCCCCACACACTGAAACCCCTTCCCCACACACGGAAACCCCTTCCCCACACACTGAAACCCCTTCCGCACACACTGAAACCCCATCCTCACACACTGAAACCATTCCCCACACACTGAAACTCTTCCCCACAAACTGAAACCCTTCCCCGCACAATGAAACAATTCCCCACACACTGGAACCCCTTCCCCACCCAGAGAATCCCCTTCTCCACACACTGAATCACCTTCCCCACACACTGAAATCCTTTCAGCACACACTGAAACCATTCCCCACACACTGAAACCCCTTCCCCATACAGTGAAACCCCTTCCCCACACACTGAAACCCCTTCCCCACACACTGAAACCCCTTCCCCACACACCGAGTCCCCTTCCCCACACACTGAAACCCTTCCCCACACACTGAAACCCCTTCCCCACACACTGAAACACATTCCACACATAGTGAAACCCCTCCCCACACACTGAAATCCTTCCCCACACACTGAAACCATTACCCACACACTGAAACCCCTTCCCCACACACTGAAACCCCTTCCCCACACACTGAAACCCCTTCCCCACACAGAGAATCCCCTTCTCCACACACTGAATCACCTTCCCACACACTGAAATCCTTTCAGCACACACTGAAACCATTCCCCACACACTGAAACCCCTTCCCCAAACAGTGAAACCCCTTCCCCACACACTGAAACCCCTTCCCCACACAGTGAAACCCCTTCCCCACACACTGAAACCAGTCCCCCACACACTGAAACCCGTCCCCACACACTGAAACCATTCCCCACGCACTGAAACCCCTTCCCCACACACTGAAACCCCTTCCCCACACACGGAAACAACGTCCCCACACACCGAATCCCCTTCCCCAAACAATAAAACCCCTACGGCACACAGTGAATCTCCTTCCCCACACACTGAAAACCTTGCCCCACACACTGAAACCATTCCCCACACACTGAAACCCCTTCCCCACACACTGAAACCCCTTCCCCACACAGTGAAACCCCTACCCCACACACTGAATCCCCTTCCCCACACACTGAAACACCTTCCCCACACAGTGAAACCCTTCCCCACACACTGAAACCCTTCCCCACACACTGAAACCCATTCCCCACACACTGAAACCCTTCCCCACACACTGCAACCCTTCCCCACACACTGAAACCCCTTCCCCACACACTGAAACACATTCCACACATAGTGAAACCCCTCCCCACACACTGAAATCCTTCCACACACACTGAAACCCCTTTCCCACACGCTGAAACCATTCCCCAAACACTGAAACCATTCCCCACACACTGAAACCCTTCCCCACACACTGAAACCATTCCCCACACACTGAAACCCCTTCCCCACACACTGAAACCCCTTCCCCACACACATAAACCCCTTCCCCACACAGAGAATCCCCTTCTCCACACACTGAAATCCTTTCACCACACACTGAAACCATTCCCCACACACTGAAACCCATTCCCCAAACAGTGAAACCCCTTCCCCACACACTGAAACCCCTTCCCCACACACTGAAACCCCTTCCCCACAGACTGAAACAACGTCCACACACACCGAATCCCCTTCCCCACACACTGAAACCATTCCCCACACACTGAAACCCCTTCCCTACACACTGAAACACATTCCACACATAGTGAAACCCCTCCCCACACACTGAAATCCTTCCCCACACACTGAAACCCCTTCCCCACACGCTGAACACATTCCCCACACACTGAAACCATTCCCCACACACTGAAACCCTTCCCCACACACTGAAACCATTCCCCACACACTGAAACCCCTTCCCCACACACTGAAACCCCTTCCCCACACAGAGAATGCACTTCTCCTCACACTGAATCACCTTCCCCACACACTGAAATCCTTTCAGCACACACTGAAACCATTCCCCACACACTGAAGCCCCTTCCCCAAACAGTGAAACCCCTTCCCCACACACTGAAACCCCTTCCCCACACAGTGAAACCCCTTCCCCACACACTGAAACCCGTTCCCCACACACTGAAACCCGTCCCCACACACTGAAACCATTCCCCACGCACTGAAACCCCTTGCCCACTCACTGAAACCCTTCCCCACACACTGAAACCCCTTCCCCACACACTGAAACCATTCCCCACTAACTGAAACCCCTTCCCCACACAGTGAAACCCCTTCCCCACACACTGAAACCATTCCCCACACACTGAAACCCCTTCCCCACACACTGAACCACATTCCCTTCACACTGAAACCCCATCCACACACACTGAAACTCCTTCCCCACACACTTAAACCATTCCCCACACATTGAAACGCCTTCCACACACACTGATACCCCTTCCCCACACACTGAAACCCCTTCCCCACACACTGAAACCATTCCCCACACACTGAAACCCCTTCCCCACACACTGAAACCCCTTCCCCACACACTGAAACCCCTTCCCCACACAGAGAATCCCCTTCCCCACACAGTGAATCACCTTTCCCACACACTGAAACCACTTCCCCACACACTGAGCCACATTCCCCACACTCTGAAACCCCTTCCCCACACACTGAAACCCCTTCCCCACACAGAGAATCCCCTTCCCACACACTGAATCACCTTCCCCACACACTGAAATCCTTTCCCCACACACTGAAACCCTTCCCCACACACTGAATCCCCTTCCCCACACACTGAAACACCTTCCCCACACAGTGAAACCCTTCCCCACACACTGAAACCCTTCCCCACACACTGAAACCCATTCCCCACACACTGAAACCCTTCCCCACACACTGAAACCCTTCCCCACACACTGAAACCCCTTCCCCACACACTGAAACACATTCCACACATAGTGAAACCCCTCCCCACACACTGAAATCCTTCCCCACACACTGAAACCCCTTCCCCACACGCTGAAACCATTCCCCACACACTGAAATCATTCCCCACACACTGAAACCCTTCCCCACACACTGAAACCATTCCCCACATACTGAAACCCCTTCCCCACACACTGAAACCCCTTCCCCACACACTGAAACCCCTTCCCCACACAGAGAATCCCCTTCTCCACACACTGAAATCCTTTCACCACACACTGAAACCATTCCCCACACACTGAAACCCCTTCCCCAAACAGTGAAACCCCTCCCCCACACACTGAAACCCCTTCCCCACACACTGAAACCCCTTCCCCACACACTGAAACAACGTCCCCACACACCGAATCCCCTTCCCCACACACTGAAACCATTCCCCACACACTGAAACCATTCCCCACACAGTGAAACCCCACCCCACATACTGAAACCCCTTCACCCCACTCTGAAACACCTTCCACACGCAGTGAAACCCCTTCCCCACACACTGAAAACATTCCCCACACACTGAAACCCGTCCCCGCACACTGAAACCATTTCCCACACACTGAAACCCCATCCCCACACACTGAAACCCCTTCCCCACTCACTGAAACCCTTCCCCACACACTGAAACCCCTTCCCCACACACTGAAACCATTCCCCACACACTGAAACCCCTTCCCCACACAGTGAAACCCCTTCCCCACACACTGAAACCATTCCCCACACACTGAAACCCCTTCCCCACACACTGAACCACATTCCCCACACACTGAAACCCCATCCACACACACTGAAACCCCTTCCCCACACACTGAAACCATTCCCCACACATTGAAACGCCTTCCACACACACTGATACCCCTTCCCCACACACTGAAACCCCTTCCCCACACACTGAAACCATTCCCCACACACTGAAACCCCTTCCCCACACACTGAAACCCCTTCCCCACACACTGAAACCCCTTCCCCACACAGAGAATCCCCTTCCCCACACACTGAATCACCTTCCCCACACACTGAAACCACTTCCCCACACACTGAACCACATTCCCCACACTCTAAAACCCCTTCCACACACACTGAAACCCCTTCCCCACACACTGAAACCATTCCCCACACACTGAAACCCCTTCCCCACACACTGAAACCATTCCCCACACACTGAAACCCCTTCCCCACACACTGAACCACATTCCCCACACACTGAAACCCCATCCACACACACTGAAACCCCTTCCCCACACACTGAAACCATTCCCCACACATTGAAACGCCTTCCACACACACTGATACCCCTTCCCCACACACTGAAACCCCTTCCCCACACACTGAAACCATTCCCCACACACTGAAACCCCTTCCCCACACACTGAAACCCCTTCCCCACACACTGAAACCCCTTCCCCACACAGAGAATCCCCTTCCCCACACACTGAATCACCTTCCCCACACACTGAAACCACTTCCCGACACACTGAACCACATTCCCCACACTCTAAAACCCCTTCCACACACACTGAAACCCCTTCCCCACACACTGAAAACATTCCCCACACATTGAAACCCCTTCCACACACACTGAAACCCCTTCCCCACACACTGAAACCCCTTCCCCACACACTGAAACCATTCCCCACACACTGAAACCCCTTCCCCACACACTGAAACCCCTTCCCCACACACTGAAACCCCTTCCCCACACAGAGAATCCCCTTCGCCACTCACTGAATCACCTTCCCCACACACTGAAATCCTTTCCCCACACACTGAAACCCTTCCCCACACACAGAATCCCCTTCCCCACACACTGAAACACCTTCCCCACGCAGTGACACGCTTCCCCACACACTGCGACCCTTCCCCACACACTGAAACCCATTCCCCACACACTGAAACCCTTCCCCACACACTGAAACCCTTCCCCACACTCTGAAACCCCTGCCCCACACACTGAAACCCTTTCCCCACACACGGAAACCCCTTCCCCACACACAGAAACCCCGTCCCCACACACTGAAACATCTTCCCCACACACTGAAAACCCATCCCCACACAGTGAAACCCCTTCCCCACACACTGAAACCCCTTCCCCACACACTGAAACCCTTCCCCACACACTGAAACCCCGACCCTACACACTGAAAACCCTTCCCCACACACTGAAACCCCGGCCCCTCACAGTGAAACACCTTCACCACACACTGAAACTCCTTCCCCACACACTGAAACCCTTCCCCACACACTGAAACCCATACCCACACACTGAAACACTTCCCCACACACTGAAATCAATTCCCCACAGACTGAAACATCTCCCCACACACTGAAACCCCTTCCCCACACGCTGAAACCATTTCCCACACACTGAAACCATTCCCCACACACTGAAACCCTTCCCCACATACTGAAACCCCTTCCCCACACACTGACACCCTTCCCCACACACTGAAACCCTTCCCCACACACTGAATCCCCTTCCCCACACACTGAAACACCTTCCCCACACAGTGAAACCCCTTCCCCACACACTGAAACCCCTTCCCCACACACTGAAACCCTACCCCACACACTGAAACCCCTTCCCCACACACTGAAACACATTCCACACACAGTGAAACCCGACCCCACACACTGAAACCCCTTCACCCCACACTGAAACACCTTCCACACACAGTGAAACCCCTTCCCCACACACTGAAACCATTCCCCACACAGTGAAACCATTCCCCACACACTGAAAACCCTTCCCCTGACAGCAAAACCCCTTCCCCACAAACTGAATACCTTCCCCACACACTGAAAACATTCCCCACACACTGATACACCTTCCCCACACGCGGAAACCCCTTCTCCACACACAGAAACACTTCTCCACACACTGAAACCCGTCCCCACACACTGAAACCATTTCCAACACACTGAATCCCCTTCCCCACACACTGAAACCCCTTCCCCACACGCTGAAACCATTCCCCACACACTGAAACACATCCCCACACACTGAAACCCCTTCCCCACACACTGAAACATCTCCCCACACACTGAAACCCCTTCCCCACAAGCTGAAACCATTCCCCACACACTGAAACCCTTCCCCACATACTGAAACCCCTTCCCCACACACTGAAACCCTTCCCCACACACTGAAAGCCCTTCCCCACACACTGAAACACATTCCACACACAGTGAAACCCCACCCCACACACTGAAACTCCTTCTACCCACACTGAAACACCTTCCACACACAGTGAAACCCCTTCCCCACACACTGAAACCATTCCCCACACAGTGAAACCATTCCCCACACACTGAAAACCCTTCCCCTCACATTGAAAACCCTTCCCCACACACTGAAACCATTCCCCACACACTGAAACCCCTTCCCCACACACTGAACCACATTCCGCACACACTGAAACCCCTTCCACACACACTGAAACCCCTTCCCCACACACTGAAACCATTCCTCACACACTGTAACCCCTTCCACACACACTGAAACCCCTTCCCACGCACTGAAACCCCTTCCCCACACACTGAATCCATTCCCCACACACTGAAACCCCTTCCCCACAAACTGAAACACCTTCCCCACACACTGAAACCCCTTCCCCACACAGAGAATCCCCTTCCCCACACACTGAATCGCCTTACCCACACACTGAAATCCTTTCCCCACACACTGAAACAATTCTCCACACACTGAAAAAACTTCCCCAAACACTGAAACCCCTTCCCCACACACTGAAACCCCTTCCCCAGACACTGAAACCATTCCCCACACACTGAAACCCTTCCCCACAAACTGAAACCCTTCCCCGCACACTGAAACAATTCCCCACACACTGAAACCCCTTCCCCACACAGAGAATCCCCTTCTCCACTCACTGAATCACCTTCCACACACACTGAAATCCTTTCAGCACACACTGAAACCATTCCCCACACACTGGAACCATTCCCCACACGCTGAAACCCTTCCCCACATACTGAAACCCCTTCCCCACACACTGAAACCCTTCCCCACACACTGAAAACCTTCCCCACACACTGAATCCCCTTCCCCACACACTGAAACCTCTCCCCACACACTGAAACCCTTCCCCACACACTGAAACCCCTTCCCCACACACTGAAACCCTTCCCCATACACTGAAACCCTTCCCCACACACTGAAACCCCTTCCCCACACACTGAAACACATTCCACACACAGTGAAACCCCACCCCACACACTGAAACCCCTTCACCCCACACTGAAACACCTTCCACACACAGTGAAACCCCTTCCCCACACACTGAAACCATTCGCCACAAGTGAAACCATTCCCCACACACTGAAAACCCTTCCCCTCACAGTGAAACCCCTTCCCCACACACTGAAACCATTCCCCACACACTGAAACCCCTTCCCCACACACTGAACCACATTCCGCACACACTGAAACCCCTTCCACACACACTGAAACACCTTCCCCACACACTGAAACCATTCCCCACACACTGTAACCCCTTCCAAACACACTGAAACCCCTTCCCCACGCACTGAAACCCCTTCCCCACACACTGAATCCATTCCCCACACACTGAAACCCCTTCCCCACACACGGAAACCCCTTCCCCACACACTGAAACCCCTTCCGCACACACTGAAACCCCATCCCCACACACTGAAACCATTCCCCACACACTGAAACTCTTCCCCACAAACTGAAACCCTTCCCCGCAGAATGAAACAATTCCCCACACACTGGAACCCCTTCCCCACACAGAGAATCCCCTTCTCCACACACTGAATCACCTTCCCCACACACTGAAATCCTTTCAGCACACACTGAAACCATTCCCCACACACTGAAACCCCTTCCCCATACAGTGAAACCCCTTCCCCACACACGGAAACCCCTTCCCCACACACTGAAACCCCTTCCGCACACACTGAAACCCCATCCCCACACACTGAAACCATTCCCCACACACTGAAACTCTTCCCCACAAACTGAAACCCTTCCCCGCTGAATGAAACAATTCCCCACACACTGGAACCCCTTCCCCACACAGAGAATCCCCTTCTCCACACACTGAATCACCTTCCCCACACACTGAAATCCTTTCAGCACACACTGAAACCATTCCCCACACACTGAAACCCCTTCCCCATACAGTGAAACCCCTTCCCCACACACTGAAACCCCTTCCCCACACACTGAAACAACGTCCACACACACCGAGTCCCCTTCCCCACACACTGAAACCCTTCCCCACACACTGAAACCCCTTCCCCACACACTGAAACACATTCCACACATAGTGAAACCCCTCCCCACACACTGAAATCCTTCCCCACACACTGAAACCTTTACCCACACACTGAAACCGCTTCCCCACACACTGAAACCCCTTCCCCACACACTGAAACCCCTTCCCCACACAGAGAATCCCCTTCTCCACACACTGAATCACCTTCCCACACACTGAAATCCTTTCAGCACACACTGAAACCATTCCCCACACACTGAAACCCCTTCCCCAAACAGTGAAACCCCTTCCCCACACACTGAAACCCCTTCCCCACACAGTGAAACCCCTTCCCCACACACTGAAACCCCTTCCCCACACACTGAATCCCTTCCCCACACACTGAAACCCGTTCCCCACACACTGAAACACCTTCCCCACACACTGAAACCCCTTCCCCACACAGAGAATCCCCTTCCCCACACACTGAATCACCTTACCCACACACTGAAATCCTTTCCCCACACACTGAAACAATTCTCCACACACTGAAAAAACTTCCCCAAACACTGAAACCCCTTCCCCACACACTGAAACCCCTTCCCCAGACACTGAAACCATTCCCCACACACTGAAACCCTTCCCCACAAACTGAAACCCTTCCCCGCACACTGAAACAATTCCCCACACACTGAAACCCCTTCCCCACACAGAGAATCCCCTTCTCCACTCACTGAATCACCTTCCACACACACTGAAATCCTTTCAGCACACACTGAAACCATTCCCCACACACTGGAACCATTCCCCACACGTTGAAACCCTTCCCCACATACTGAAACCCCTTCCCCACACACTGAAACCCTTCCCCACACACTGAAAACCTTCCCCACACACTGAATCCCCTTCCCCACACACTGAAACCTCTCCCCACACACTGAAACCCTTCCCCACACACTGAAACCCCTTCCCCACACACTGAAACCCTTCCCCATACACTGAAACCCTTCCCCACACACTGAAACCCCTTCCCCACACACTGAAACACATTCCACACACAGTGAAACCCCACCCCACACACTGAAACCCCTTCACCCCACACTGAAACACCTTCCACACACAGTGAAACCCCTTCCCCACACACTGAAACCATTCGCCACAAGTGAAACCATTCCCCACACACTGAAAACCCTTCCCCTCACAGTGAAACCCCTTCCCCACACACTGAAACCATTCCCCACACACTGAAACCCCTTCCCCACACACTGAACCACATTCCGCACACACTGAAACCCCTTCCACACACACTGAAACACCTTCCCCACACACTGAAACCATTCCCCACACACTGTAACCCCTTCCAAACACACTGAAACCCCTTCCCCACGCACTGAAACCCCTTCCCCACACACTGAATCCATTCCCCACACACTGAAACCCCTTCCCCACACACGGAAACCCCTTCCCCACACACTGAAACCCCTTCCGCACACACTGAAACCCCATCCCCACACACTGAAACCATTCCCCACACACTGAAACTCTTCCCCACAAACTGAAACCCTTCCCCGCACAATGAAACAATTCCCCACACACTGGAACCCCTTCCCCACACAGAGAATCCCCTTCTCCACACACTGAATCACCTTCCCCACACACTGAAATCCTTTCAGCACACACTGAAACCATTCCCCACACACTGAAACCCCTTCCCCATACAGTGAAACCCCTTCCCCACACACTGAAACCCCTTCCCCACACACTGAAACAACGTCCACACACACCGAGTCCCCTTCCCCACACACTGAAACCCTTCCCCACACACTGAAACCCCTTCCCCACACACTGAAACACATTCCACACATAGTGAAACCCCTCCCCACACACTGAAATCCTTCCCCACACACTGAAACCTTTTCCCACACACTGAAACCCCTTCCCCACACACTGAAACCCCTTCCCCACACACTGAAACCCCTTCCCCACACAGAGAATCCCCTTCTCCACACACTGAATCACCTTCCCACACACTGAAATCCTTTCAGCACACACTGAAACCATTCCCCACACACTGAAACCCCTTCCCCAAACAGTGAAACCCCTTCCCCACACACTGAAACCCCTTCCCCACACAGTGAAACCCCTTCCCCACACACTGAAACCAGTCCCCCACACACTGACACCCGTCCCCACACACTGAAACCATTCCCCACGCACTGAAACCCCTTCCCCACACACTGAAACCCCTTCCCCACACACGGAAACAACGTCCCCACACACCGAATCCCCTTCCCCAAACAATAAAACCCCTACGGCACACAGTGAATCTCCTTCCCCACACACTGAAAACCTTGCCCCACACACTGAAACCATTCCCCACACACTGAAACCCCTTCCCCACACACTGAAACCCCTTCCCCACAAAGTGAAACCCCTACCCCACACACTGAATCCCCTTCCCCACACACTGAAACACCTTCCCCACACAGTGAAACCCTTCCCCACACACTGAAACCCTTCCCCACACACTGAAACCCATTCCCCACACACTGAAACCCTTCCCCACACACTGCAACCCTTCCCCACACACTGAAACCCCTTCCCCACACACTGAAACACATTCCACACATAGTGAAACCCATACCCACACACTGAAATCCTTCCACACACACTGAAACCCCTTCCCCACACGCTGAAACCATTCCCCAAACACTGAAACCATTCCCCACACACTGAAACCCTTCCCCACACACTGAAACCATTCCCCACACACTGAAACCCCTTCCCCACACACTGAAACCCCTTCCCCACACACATAAACCCCTTCCCCACACAGATAATCCCCTACTCCACACACTGAAATCCTTTCACCACACACTGAAACCATTCCCCACACACTGAAACCCCTTCCCCAAACAGTGAAACCCCTTCCCCACACACTGAAACCCCTTCCCCACACACTTAAACCCCTTCCCCACAGACTGAAACAACGTCCACACACACCGAATCCCCTTCCCCACACACTGAAACCCTTCCCCACACACTGAAACCCCTTCCCTACACACTGAAACACATTCCACACATAGTGAAACCCCTCCCCACACACTGAAATCCTTCCCCACACACTGAAACCCCTTCCCCACACGCTGAACCCATTCCCCACACACTGAAACCATTCCCCACACACTGAAACCCTTCCCCACACACTGAAACCATTCCCCACACACTGAAACCCCTTCCCCACACACTGAAACCCCTTCCCCACACAGAGAATCCACTTCTCCTCACACTGAATCACCTTCCCCACACACTGAAATCCTTTCAGCACACACTGAAACCATTCCCCACACACTGAAACCCCTTCCCCAAACAGTGAAACCCCTTCCCCACACACTGAAACCCCTTCCCCACACAGTGAAACCCCTTCCCCACACACTGAAACCCGTTCCCCATACACTGAAACCCGTCCCCACACACTGAAACCATTCCCCACGCACTGAAACCCCTTGCCCACACACTGAAACCCCTTCCCCACACACTGAAACCCCTTCCCCACACACTGAAACAACGTCCCCACACACCGAATCCCCTGCCCCAAACACTAAAACCCCTACCTCACACAGTGAATCCTCTTCCCCACACACTGAAACCCTTCCCCACACACTGAAAACCTTGCCCCACACACTGAAACCATTCCCCACACACTGAAACCCCTTCCCCACACATTGAAACCCTTTCCCCACTCAGTGAAACCCCTTCCCCACACACTGAAACCCTTTCCCCACACACGGAAACCCCTTCCCCACACACAGAAACCCCGTCCCCACACACTGAAACATCTTCCCCACACACTGAAAACCCATCCCCACACAGTGAAACCCCTTCCCCACAAACTGTAACCCCTTCCCCACACACTGAAACCCTTCCCCACACACTGAAACCATTCCCCACACACTGAAACCCCTTCCCCACACACTGAAACCCCTTCCCCACACACATAAACCCCTTCCCCACACAAATAATCCCCTACTCCACACACTGAAATCCTTTCACCACACACTGAAACCATTCCCCACACACTGAAACCCCTTCCCCAAACAGTGAAACCCCTTCCCCACACACTGAAACCCCTTCCCCACACACTTAAACCCCTTCCCCACAGACTGAAACAACGTCCACACACACCGAATCCCCTTCCCCACACACTGAAACCCTTCCCCACACACTGAAACCCCTTCCCTACACACTGAAACACATTCCACACATAGTGAAACCCCTCCCCACACACTGAAATCCTTCCCCACACACTGAAACCCCTTCCCCACACGCTGAACCCATTCCCCACACACTGAAACCATTCCCCACACACTGAAACCCTTCCCCACACACTGAAACCATTCCCCACACACTGAAACCCCTTCCCCACACACTGAAACCCCTTCCCCACACAGAGAATCCACTTCTCCTCACACTGAATCACCTTCCCCACACACTGAAATCCTTTCAGCACACACTGAAACCATTCCCCACACACTGAAACCCCTTCCCCAAACAGTGAAACCCCTTCCCCACACACTGAAACCCCTTCCCCACACAGTGAAAACCCTTCCCCACACACTGAAACCCGTTCCCCACACACTGAAACCCGTCCCCACACACTGAAACCATTCCCCACGCACTGAAACCCCTTGCCCACACACTGAAACCCCTTCCCCACACACTGAAACCCCTTCCCCACACACTGAAACAACGTCCCCACACACCGAATCCCCTGCCCCAAACACTAAAACCACTACCTCACACAGTGAATCCTCTTCCCCACACACTGAAACCCTTCCCCACACATTGAAAACCTTGCCCCACACACTGAAACCATTCCCCACACACTGAAACCCCTTCCCCACACATTGAAACCCTTTCCCCACTCAGTGAAACCCCTTCCCCACACACTGAAACCCTTTCCCCACACACGGAAACCCCTTCCCCACACACAGAAACCCCGTCCCCACACACTGAAACATCTTCCCCACACACTGAAAACCCATCCCCACACAGTGAAACCCCTTCCCCACAAACTGTAACCCCTTCCCCACACACTGAAACCCTTCTCCACACACTGAAACCCCGACCCTACACACTGAAAACCCTTCCCCACACACTGAAACCCCGTCCCCACACAGTGAAACACCTTCAACACACACTGAAACTCCTTCCCCACACACTGAAACCCTTCCCCACACACTGAACCACATACCCACACACTGAAACACTTCCCCACACACTGAAACACCTTCCTCACACACTGAAACATCTCCCCACACACTGAAACCCCTTCCCCACACGCTGAAACCATTCCCCACACACTGAAACCATTCCCCACACACTGAAACCCTTCCCCACATACTGAAACCCCTTCCCCACACACTGAAACCCTTCCCCACACACTGAAACCCTTTCCCACACACTGAATCCCCTTCCCCACACACTGAAACACCTTCCCCACACAGTGAAACCCTTCCCCACACACTGAAACCCTTCCCCACACACTAAAACCCCTTCCCCACACACTGAAACCCTTCCCCACACACTGAAACCCTTCCCCACACACTGAAACCCCATCCCCAAACACTGAAACACATTCCACACACAGTGAAACCCCACCCCACACACTGAAACCCCTTCAACCCATTCTAAAACTCCTTCCACACACAGTGAAACCCTTTCCCCACACACTGAAACCATTCCCCACACAGTGAAACCATTCCCCACACACTGAAAACCCTTCCCCTCACAGTGAAACCCCTTCCCCACACACTGAAACCATTCCCCACACACTGAAACCCCTTCCCCACACACTGAACCACATTCCGCACACACTGAAACCCCTTCCACACACACTGAAACCCCTTCCCCACACACTGAAACCATTCCCCACACACTGTAACCCCTTCCACACACACTGAAACCCCTTCCCCACGCACTGAAACCCCTTCCCCACACACTGAATCCATTCCCCACTCACTGAAACCCATTCCCCACACACTGAAACCACTTCCCCACACACTGAAACCCCTTCCCCACACAGAGAATCCCCTTCCCCACACACTGAATCACCTTACCCACACACTGAAATCCTTTCCCCACACACTGAAACAATTCTCCACACACTGAAACCACTTCCCCAAACACCGAAACCCCTTCCCCACACACTGAAACCACTTCCCCACACACTGAAACCATTCCCCACACACTGAAACCCTTCCCCACAAACTGAAACCCTTCCCCGCACACTGAAAAAATTCCCCACACACTGAAACCCCTTATCACACAAAGAATCCCCTTCTCCACACACTGAATCACCTTCCCCACAAACTGAAATCCTTTCAGCACACACTGAAACCATTCCCCAGACACTGAAACCCCTTCCCCAAACAGTGAAACCCCTTCCCCACACACTGAAACCCCTTCCCCACACAGTGAAACCCCTTCCCCACTGACTGACACCCTTTCCCCACACACTGAAACCCGTCCCCACACACTGAAACCATTCCCCACGCACTGAAACCCCTTCCCCACACTCTGAAACCCCTTCCCCACACACTGAAACCCCTTCCCCACACACTGAAACAACGTCCCCACACACCGAATCCCCTTCCCCAAACACTAAAACCCCTACCCCACACAGTGAATCCCCTTCCCCACACACTGAAACCCTTCCCCACACACTGAAAACCTTGCCCCACACACTGAAACCATTCCCCACACACTGAAACCCCTTCCCCACACACTGAAACCCCTTCCCCACACAGTAAAACCCCATCCCCACACACTGAAACCCTTTCCCCACACACGGAAACCCCTTCCCCACACACAGAAACCCCGTCCCCACACACTGAAACATCTTCCCCACACACTGAAAACCCATCCCCACACAGTGAAACCCCTTCCCCACACACTGAAACCCCTTCCCCACACACTAAAACCCTTCTCCACGCACTGAAACCCCGACCCTACACACTGAAAACCCTTCCCCACACACTGAAATCCTTCCACACACACTGAAACCCCTTCCCCACACGCTGAAACCATTCCCCACACACTGAAACCATTCCCCACACACTGAAACCCTTCCCCACACACTGAAACCATTCCCCACACACTGAAACCCCTTCCCCACACACTGAAACCCCTTCCCCACACAGAGAATCCCCTTCTCCACACACTGAAATCCTTTCACCACACACTAAAACCTTTCCCCACACACTGAATCCCCTTCCCCAAACAGTGAAACCCCTTCCCCACACACTGAAACCCCTTCCCCACACACTGAAACCCCTTCCCCACACGCTGAAACAACGTCCACACACACCGAATCCCCTTCCCCACACACTGAAACCCCTTCCCCACACACTGAAACCCCTTCCCTACACACTGAAACACATTCCACACATAGTGAAACCCCTCCCCACACACTGAAATCCTTCACCACACACTGAAACCCCTTCCCCACACGCTGAACCCATTCCCCACACACTGAAACCATTCCCCACACACTGAAACCATTCCCCACACACTGAAACCATTCCCCACACACTGAAACCCCTTCCCCACACACTGAAACCCCTTCCCCACACAGAGAATCCACTTCTCCTCACACTGAATCACCTTCCCCACACACTGAAATCCTTTCAGCACAGACTGAAACCATTCCCCACACACTGAAACCCCTTCCCCAAACAGTGAAACCCCTTCCCCACACACTGAAACCCCTTCCCCACACAGTGAAACCCCTTCCCCACACACTGAAACCCGTTCCCCACACACTGAAACCCGTCCCCACACACTGAAACCATTCCCCACGCACAGAAACCCCTTCCCCACACACTGAAACCCCTTCCCCACACACTGAAACCCCTTCCCCACACAGTGAAACAACGTCCCCACACACCGAATCCCCTTCCCCAAACACTAAAACCCCTACCCCACACAGTGAATCCTCTTCCCCACACCCTGAACCCTTCCCCACACACTGAAAACCTTGCCCCACACACTGAAACCATTCCCCACACACTGAAACCCCTTCCCCACACATTGAAACCCTTTCCCCACTCAGTGAAACCCCTTCCCCACACACTGAAACCCCTTCCCCACACACAGAAACCCCGTCCCCACACACTGAAACATCTTCCCCACACACTGAAAACCCATCCCCACACAGTGAAACCCCTTCCCCACAAACTGTAACACCTTCCCCACACACTGCAACCCTTCTCCACACACTGAAACCCCGACCCTACCCACTGAAAACCCTTCCCCACACACTGAAACCCCGTCCCCACACAGTGAAACACCTTCAACACACACTGAAACTCCTTCCCCACACACTGAAACCCTTCCCCACACACTGAAACCCATACCCACACACTGAAACACTTCCCCACACACTGAATCCCCTTCCCCACACACTGAAACATCTCCCCACACACTGAAACCCCTTCCCCACACGCTGAAACCATTCCCCACACACTGAAACCATTCCCCACACACTGAAACCCTTCCCCGCATACTGAAACCCCTTCCCCACACCCTGAAACCCTTCCCCACACACTGAAACCCTTCCCCACACACTGAATCCCCTTCCCCACACACTGAAACACCTTCCCCACACAGTGAGACCCTTCCCCACACACTGAAACCCTTCCCCACACACTGAAACCCCTTCCCCACACACTGAAACCCTTCCCCACACACTGAAACCCTTCCCCACACACTGAAACCCCATCCCTAAACACTGAAACCCCTTCCCCACACACTAAAACCCTTCTCCACACACTGAAACCCCGTCCCTACACACTGAAAACCCTTCCCCACACACTGAAACCCCGTCCCCACACAGTGAAACACCTTCACCACCCACTGAAACTCCTTCCCCACACACTGAAACCCTTCCCCACACACTGAAACCCATACCCACACACTGAAACACTTCTCCACACACTGAAACACCTTCCCCACACACTGAAACATCTCCCCACACACGGAAACCCCTTCCCCACACACTGAAACCATTCCCCACACACTGAAACCATTCCCCACACACTGAAACCCTTCCCCGCATACTGAAACCCCTTCCCCACACCCTGAAACCCTTCCCCACACACTGAAACCCTTCCCCACACACTGAATCCCCTTTCCCACACACTGAAACACCTTCCCCACACAGTGAGACCCTTCCCCACACACTGAAACCCTTCCCCACACACTGAAACCCCTTCCCCACACACTGAAACCCTTCCCCACACACTGAAACCCTTCCCCACACACTGAAACCCCATCCCTAAACACTGAAACACATTCCACACACAGTGAAACCCCACCCCACACACTGAAACCCCTTCACCCCACACTGAAACACCTTCCACACACAGTGAAACCCCTTCCCCACACACTGAAACCATTCCCCACACAGTGAAACCATTCCCCACACACTGAAAACCCTTCCCCTCACAGTGAAACCCCTTCCCCACACACTGAAACCATACCCCACACACTGATACCCCTTCCCCACACACTGAACCACATTCCGCACACACTGAAACCCCTTCCACACACACTGAAACCCCTTCCCCACACACTGAAACCATTCCCCACACACCGTAACCCCTTCCACACACACTGAAACCCCTTCCCCACGCACTGAAACCCCTTCCCCACACACTGAATCCATTCCCCACTCACTGAAACCCATTCCCCACACACTGAAACCCCTTCCCCACAAACTGAAACCCCTTCCCCACACAGAGAATCCCCTTCCCCACACACTGAATCACCTTACCCACACACTGAAATCCTTTCCCCACACACTGAAACAATTCTCCACACACTGAAACCACTTCCCCAAACACCGAAACCCCTTCCCCACACACTGAAACCACTTCCCCACACACTGAAACCATTCCCCACACACTGAAACCCTTCCCCACAAACTGAAACCCTTCCCCGCACACTGAAACAATTCCCCACACACTGAAACCCCTTCCCCACACAGAGAATCCCCTTCTCCACACACTGAATCACCTTCCCCACAAACTGAAATCCTTTCAGCACACACTGAAACCATTCCCCAGACACTGAAACCCCTTACCCAAACAGTGAAACCCCTTCCCCACACACTGAAACCCCTTCCCCACAGAGTGAAACCCCTTCCCCACACACTGACACCCTTTCCCCACACACTGAAACCCGTCCCCACACACTGAAACCATTCCCCACGCACTGAAACCCCTTCCCCACACTCTGAAACCCCATCCCCACACACTGAAACCCCTTCCCCACACACTGAAACAACGTCCCCACACACCGAATCCCCTTCCGCAAACACTAAAACCCCTACCCCACACAGTGAATCCCCTTCCCCACACACTGAAACCCTTCCCCACACACTGAAACCCCTTCCCCACACACTGAAACCCTTCCCCACACACTGAAACCCTTCCCCACACACTGAAACCCCATCCCTAAACACTGAAACCCCTTCCCCACACACTAAAACCCTTCTCCACACACTGAAACCCCGTCCCTACACACTGAAAACCCTTCCCCACACACTGAAACCCCGTCCCCACACAGTGAAACACCTTCACCACCCACTGAAACTCCTTCCCCACACACTGAAACCCTTCCCCACACACTGAAACCCATACCCACACACTGAAACACTTCCCCACACACTGAAACACCTTCCCCACACACTGAAACATCTCCCCACACACGGAAACCCCTTCCCCACACACTGAAACCATTCCCCACACACTGAAACCATTCCCCACACACTGAAACCCTTCCCCGCATACTGAAACCCCTTCCCCACACCCTGAAACCCTTCCCCACACACTGAAACCCTTCCCCACACACTGAATCCCCTTTCCCACACACTGAAACACCTTCCCCACACAGTGAGACCCTTCCCCACACACTGAAACCCTTCCCCACACACTGAAACCCCTTCCCCACACACTGAAACCCTTCCCCACACACTGAAACCCCATCCCTAAACACTGAAACACATTCCACACACAGTGAAACCCCACCCCACACACTGAAACCCCTTCACCCCACACTGAAACACCTTCCACACACAGTGAAACCCCTTCCCCACACACTGAAACCATTCCCCACACAGTGAAACCATTCCCCACACACTGAAAACCCTTCCCCTCACAGTGAAACCCCTTCCCCACACACTGAAACCATACCCCACACACTGAACCACATTCCGCACACACTGAAACCCCTTCCACACACACTGAAACCCCTTCCCCACACACTGAAACCATTCCCCACACACCGTAACCCCTTCCACACACACTGAAACCCCTTCCCCACGCACTGAAACCCCTTCCCCACACACTGAATCCATTCCCCACTCACTGAAACCCATTCCCCACACACTGAAACCCCTTCCCCACAAACTGAAACCCCTTCCCCACACAGAGAATCCCCTTCCCCACACACTGAATCACCTTACCCACACACTGAAATCCTTTCCCCACACACTGAAACAATTCTCCACACACTGAAACCACTTCCCCAAACACCGAAACCCCTTCCCCACACACTGAAACCACTTCCCCACACACTGAAACCATTCCCCACACACTGAAACCCTTCCCCACAAACTGAAACCCTTCCCCGCACACTGAAACAATTCCCCACACACTGAAACCCCTTCCCCACACAGAGAATCCCCTTCTCCACACACTGAATCACCTTCCCCACAAACTGAAATCCTTTCAGCACACACTGAAACCATTCCCCAGACACTGAAACCCCTTACCCAAACAGTGAAACCCCTTCCCCACACACTGAAACCCCTTCCCCACACAGTGAAACCCCTTCCCCACACACTGACACCCTTTCCCCACACACTGAAATCCGTCCCCACACACTGAAACCATTCCCCACGCACTGAAACCCCTTCCCCACACTCTGAAACCCCTTCCCCACACACTGAAACCCCTTCCCCACACACTGAAACAACGTCCCCACACACCGAATCCCCTTCCGCAAACACTAAAACCCCTACCCCACACAGTGAATCCCCTTCCCCACACACTGAAACCCTTCCCCACACACTGAAAACCTTGCCCCACACACAGAAACCATTCCCCACACACTGAAACCCCTTCCCCACACACTGAAACCCCTTCCCCACACAGTAAAACCCCTTACCCACACACTGAAACCCTTTCCCCACACACGGAAACCCCTTCCCCACACACAGAAAACCCGTCCCCACACACTGAAACATCTTCCCCACACACTGAAAACCCATCCCCAAACAGTGAAACCCCTTCCCCACACACTGAAACCCCTTCCCCACACACTAAAACCCTTCTCCACACACTGAAACCCCGACCCTACACACTGAAAACCCTTCCCCACACACTGAAACCCCGTCCCCACACAGTGAAACACCTTCACCACACACTGAAACTCCTTCCCCACACACTGAAACCCTTCCCCACACACTGAAACCCATACCCACACACTGAAACACTTCCCCACACACTGAAACCCCTTCCCCACACACTGAAACATCTCCCCACACACGGAAACCCCTTCCCCACACGCTGAAACCGTTCCCCACACACTGAAACCATTCCCCACACACTGAAACCCTTCCCCACATACTGAAACCCCTTCCCCACACACTGAAACCCTTCCCCACACACTGAAACCCTTCCCCACACACTGAATCCCCTTCCCCACACACTGAAACACCTTCCCCACACAGTGAAACCATTCCCCACACACTGAAACCATTCCCCACACACTGAACCCCCTTCCCCACACACTGAAATCCTTCCCCACACACTGAAACCCTTCCACACACACTGAAACCCCTTCCCCACACAGTGAAACCCCACCCCACACACTGAAACCCCTTCACCCCACACTGAAACACCTTCCACACACTGTGAAACCCCTTCCCCACACACTGAAACCATTCCCCACACAGTGAAACCATTCCCCACACACTGAAAACCCTTCCCCTCACAGTGAAACCCCTTCCCCACACACTGAAACCATTCCCCACACACTGAAACCCCTTCCCCACACACTGAACCACATTCCGCACACACTGAAACCCCTTCCACACACACTGAAACCCCTTCCCCACACACTGAAACCATTCCCCACACACTGTAACCCCTTCCACACACACTGAAACCACTTCCCCAAACACTGAAACCCCTTCCCCACACACTGAAACCCCTTCCCCAGACACTGAAACCATTCCCCACACACTGAAACCCTTCCCCACAAACTGAAACCCTTCCCCGCACACTGAAACAATTCCCCACACTCTGAAACCCCTTCCCCACACAGTGAAACGCTTTCCCCACACAGAGAATCCCCTTCCCCACACACTGAATCACTTTCCCCACACACTGAAATCCTTTCCCCACACACTGAAATCCTTCCCCACACAGTGAAACACCTTCACCACACACTGAAACTCCTTCCCCACACACTGAAACCCTTCCCCACACACTGAAACCCACACCCACACACTGAAACACTTCCCCACACACTGAAACCCCTTCCCCACACACTGAAACAATTCCCCACACACTGAAACCCCTTCCCCACACAGAGAATCCCCTTCTCCACACACTGAATCACCTTCCCCACAAACTGAATTCCTTTCAGCACACACTGAAACCATTCCCAGACACTGAAACCCCTTCCCCAAACAGTGAAACCCCTTCCCCACACACTGAAACCCCTTCCCCACACAGTGAAACCCCTTCCCCACACACTGACACCCTTTCCCCACACACTGAAACCCGTCCCCACACACTGAAACCATTCCCCACGCACTGAAACCCCTTCCCCACACTCTGAAACCCCTTCCCCACACACTGAAACCCCTTCACCGCACACTGAAACAACGTCCCCACACACCGAATCCCCTTCCCCAAACACTAAAACCCCTACCCCCACACAGTGAATCCCCTTCCCCACACACTGAAACCCTTCCCCACACACTGAAAACCTTGCCCCACACACAGAAACCATTCCCCACACACTGAAACCCCTTCCCCACACACTGAAACCCCTTCCCCACACAGTAAAACCCCTTACCCACACACTGAAATCCTTTCCCCACACACGGAAACCCCTTCCCCACACACAGAAACCCCGTCCCCACACACTGAAACATCTTCCCCACACACTGAAAACCCATCCCCACACAGTGTAACCCCTTCCCCACACACTGAAACCCCTTCCCCACACACTAAAACCCTTCTCCACACACTGAAACCCCGACCCTACACACTGAAAACCCTTCCCCACACACTGAAACCCCGTCCCCACACAGTGAAACACCTTCACCACACACTGAAACTCCTTCCCCACACACTGAAACCCTTCCCCAAACACTGAAACCCATACCCACACACTGAAACACTTCCCCACACACTGAAACCCCTTCCCCACACACTGAAACATCTCCCCACACACTGAAACCCCTTCCCCACACGCTGAAACCATTCCCCACACACTGAAACCATTCCCCACACACTGAAACCCTTCCCCACATACTGAAACCCCTTCCCCACACACTGAAACCCTTCCCCACACACTGAAACCCTTCCCCACACACTGAAACCCTTCCCCACACACTGAAACCCTTTCCCACACACTGAATCCCCTTCCCCACACACTGAAACACCTTCCCCACACAGTGAAACCCTTCCCCACACACTGAAACCCTTCCCCACACACTAAAACCCCTTCCCCACACACTGAAACCCTTCCCCACACACTGAAACCCTTCCCCACACACTGAAACCCCATCCCCAAACACTGAAACACATTCCACACACAGTGAAACCCCACCCCACACACTGAAACCCCTTCAACCCATTCTAAAACTCCTTCCACACACAGTGAAACCCTTTCCCCACACACTGAAACCATTCCCCACACAGTGAAACCATTCCCCACACACTGAAAACCCTTCCCCTCACAGTGAAACCCCTTCCCCACACACTGAAACCATTCCCCACACACTGAAACCCCTTCCCCACACACTGAACCACATTCCGCACACACTGAAACCCCTTCCACACACACTGAAACCCCTTCCCCACACACTGAAACCATTCCCCACACACTGTAACCCCTTCCACACACACTGAAACCCCTTCCCCACGCACTGAAACCCCTTCCCCACACACTGAATCCATTCCCCACTCACTGAAACCCATTCCCCACACACTGAAACCCCTTCCCCACACACTGAAACCCCTTCCCCACACAGAGAATCCCCTTCCCCACACACTGAATCACCTTACCCACACACTGAAATCCTTTCCCCACACACTGAAACAATTCTCCACACACTGAAACCACTTCCCCAAACACCGAAACCCCTTCCCCACACACTGAAACCACTTCCCCACACACTGAAACCATTCCCCACACACTGAAACCCTTCCCCACAAACTGAAACCCTTCCCCGCACACTGAAAAAATTCCCCACACACTGAAACCCCTTATCACACAAAGAATCCCCTTCTCCACACACTGAATCACCTTCCCCACAAACTGAAATCCTTTCAGCACACACTGAAACCATTCCCCAGACACTGAAACCCCTTCCCCAAACAGTGAAACCCCTTCCCCACACACTGAAACCCCTTCCCCACACAGTGAAACCCCTTCCCCACTGACTGACACCCTTTCCCCACACACTGAAACCTGTCCCCACACACTGAAACCATTCCCCACGCACTGAAACCCCTTCCCCTCACTCTGAAACCCCTTCCCCACACACTGAAACCCCTTCCCCACACACTGAAACAACGTCCCCACACACCGAATCCCCTTCCCCAAACACTAAAACCCCTACCCCACACAGTGAATCCCCTTCCCCACACACTGAAACCCTTCCCCACACACTGAAAACCTTGCCCCACACACTGAAACCATTCCCCACACACTGAAACCCCTTCCCCACACACTGAAACCCCTTCCCCACACAGTAAAACCCCATCCCCACACACTGAAACCCTTTCCCCACACACGGAAACCCCTTCCCCACACACAGAAACCCCGTCCCCACACACTGAAACATCTTCCCCACACACTGAAAACCCATCCCCACACAGTGAAACCCCTTCCCCACACACTGAAACCCCTTCCCCACACACTAAAACCCTTCTCCACGCACTGAAACCCCGACCCTACACACTGAAAACCCTTCCCCACACACTGAAATCCTTCCACACACACTGAAACCCCTTCCCCACACGCTGAAACCATTCCCCACACACTGAAACCATTCCCCACACACTGAAACCCTTCCCCACACACTGAAACCATTCCCCACACACTGAAACCCCTTCCCCACACACTGAAACCCCTTCCCCACACAGAGAATCCCCTTCTCCACACACTGAAATCCTTTCACCACACACTAAAACCTTTCCCCACACACTGAATCCCCTTCCCCAAACAGTGAAACCCCTTCCCCACACACTGAAACCCCTTCCCCACACACTGAAACCCCTTCCCCACACGCTGAAACAACGTCCACACACACCGAATCCCCTTCCCCACACACTGAAACCCTTCCCCACACACTGAAACCCCTTCCCTACACACTGAAACACATTCCACACATAGTGAAACCCCTCCCCACACACTGAAATCCTTCCCCACACACTGAAACCCCTTCCCCACACGCTGAACCCATTCCCCACACACTGAAACCATTCCCCACACACTGAAACCATTCCCCACACACTGAAACCATTCCCCACACACTGAAACCCCTTCCCCACACACTGAAACCCCTTCCCCACACAGAGAATCCACTTCTCCTCACACTGAATCACCTTCCCCACACACTGAAATCCTTTCAGCACAGACTGAAACCATTCCCCACACACTGAAACCCCTTCCCCAAACAGTGAAACCCCTTCCCCACACACTGAAACCCCTTCCCCACACAGTGAAACCCCTTCCCCACACACTGAAACCCGTTCCCCACACACTGAAACCCGTCCCCACACACTGAAACCATTCCCCACGCACAGAAACCCCTTCCCCACACACTGAAACCCCTTCCCCACACACTGAAACCCCTTCCCCACACAGTGAAACAACGTCCCCACACACCGAATCCCCTTCCCCAAACACTAAAACCCCTACCCCACACAGTGAATCCTCTTCCCCACACCCTGAACCCTTCCCCACACACTGAAAACCTTGCCCCACACACTGAAACCATTCCCCACACACTGAAACCCCTTCCCCACACATTGAAACCCTTTCCCCACTCAGTGAAACCCCTTCCCCACACACTGAAACCCCTTCCCCACACACAGAAACCCCGTCCCCACACACTGAAACATCTTCCCCACACACTGAAAACCCATCCCCACACAGTGAAACCCCTTCCCCACAAACTGTAACACCTTCCCCACACACTGCAACCCTTCTCCACACACTGAAACCCCGACCCTACCCACTGAAAACCCTTCCCCACACACTGAAACCCCGTCCCCACACAGTGAAACACCTTCAACACACACTGAAACTCCTTCCCCACACACTGAAACCCTTCCCCACACACTGAAACCCATACCCACACACTGAAACACTTCCCCACACACTGAATCCCCTTCCCCACACACTGAAACATCTCCCCACACACTGAAACCCCTTCCCCACACGCTGAAACCATTCCCCACACACTGAAACCATTCCCCACACACTGAAACCCTTCCCCGCATACTGAAACCCCTTCCCCACACCCTGAAACCCTTCCCCACACACTGAAACCCTTCCCCACACACTGAATCCCCTTCCCCACACACTGAAACACCTTCCCCACACAGTGAGACCCTTCCCCACACACTGAAACCCTTCCCCACACACTGAAACCCCTTCCCCACACACTGAAACCCTTCCCCACACACTGAAACCCTTCCCCACACACTGAAACCCCATCCCTAAACACTGAAACCCCTTCCCCACACACTAAAACCCTTCTCCACACACTGAAACCCCGTCCCTACACACTGAAAACCCTTCCCCACACACTGAAACCCCGTCCCCACACAGTGAAACACCTTCACCACCCACTGAAACTCCTTCCCCACACACTGAAACCCTTCCCCACACACTGAAACCCATACCCACACACTGAAACACTTCCCCACACACTGAAACACCTCCCCACACACTGAAACATCTCCCCACACACGGAAACCCCTTCCCCACACACTGAAACCATTCCCCACACACTGAAACCATTCCCCACACACTGAAACCCTTCCCCGCATACTGAAACCCCTTCCCCACACCCTGAAACCCTTCCCCACACACTGAAACCCTTCCCCACACACTGAATCCCCTTTCCCACACACTGAAACACCTTCCCCACACAGTGAGACCCTTCCCCACACACTGAAACCCTTCCCCACACACTGAAACCCCTTCCCCACACACTGAAACCCTTCCCCACACACTGAAACCCTTCCCCACACACTGAAACCCCATCCCTAAACACTGAAACACATTCCACACACAGTGAAACCCCACCCCACACACTGAAACCCCTTCACCCCACACTGAAACACCTTCCACACACAGTGAAACCCCTTCCCCACACACTGAAACCATTCCCCACACAGTGAAACCATTCCCCACACACTGAAAACCCTTCCCCTCACAGTGAAACCCCTTCCCCACACACTGAAACCATACCCCACACACTGATACCCCTTCCCCACACACTGAACCACATTCCGCACACACTGAAACCCCTTCCACACACACTGAAACCCCTTCCCCACACACTGAAACCATTCCCCACACACCGTAACCCCTTCCACACACACTGAAACCCCTTCCCCACGCACTGAAACCCCTTCCCCACACACTGAATCCATTCCCCACTCACTGAAACCCATTCCCCACACACTGAAACCCCTTCCCCACAAACTGAAACCCCTTCCCCACACAGAGAATCCCCTTCCCCACACACTGAAATCCTTTCCCCACACACTGAAACAATTCTCCACACACTGAAACCACTTCCCCAAACACCGAAACTCCTTCCCCACACACTGAAACCACTTCCCCACACACTGAAACCATTCCCCACACACTGAAACCCTTCCCCACAAACTGAAACCCTTCCCCGCACACTGAAACAATTCCCCACACACTGAAACCCCTTCCCCACACAGAGAATCCCCTTCTCCACACACTGAATCACCTTCCCCACAAACTGAAATCCTTTCAGCACACACTGAAACCATTCCCCAGACACTGAAACCCCTTACCCAAACAGTGAAACCCCTTCCCCACACACTGAAACCCCTTCCCCACACAGTGAAACCCCTTCCCCGCACACTGACACCCTTTCCCCACACACTGAAACCCGTCCCCACACACTGAAACCATTCCCCACGCACTGAAACCCCTTCCCCACACTCTGAAACCCCTTCCCCACACACTGAAACCCCTTCCCCACACACTGAAACAACGTCCCCACACAACGAATCCCCTTCCGCAAACACTAAAACCCCTACCCCACACAGTGAATCCCCTTCCCCACACACTGAAACCCTTCCCCACACACTGAAACCCCTTCCCCACACACTGAAACCCTTCCCCACACACTGAAACCCTTCCCCACACACTGAAACCCCATCCCTAAACACTGAAACCCCTTCCCCACACACTAAAACCCTTCTCCACACACTGAAACCCCGTCCCTACACACTGAAAACCCTTCCCCACACACTGAAACCCCGTCCCCACACAGTGAAACACCTTCACCACCCACTGAAACTCCTTCCCCACACACTGAAACCCTTCCCCACACACTGAAACCCATACCCACACACTGAAACACTTCCCCACACACTGAAACACCTTCCCCACACACTGAAACATCTCCCCACACACGGAAACCCCTTCCCCACACACTGAAACCATTCCCCACACACTGAAACCATTCCCCACACACTGAAACCCTTCCCCGCATACTGAAACCCCTTCCCCACACCCTGAAACCCTTCCCCACACACTGAAACCCTTCCCCACACACTGAATCCCCTTTCCCACACACTGAAACACCTTCCCCACACAGTGAGACCCTTCCCCACACACTGAAACCCTTCCCCACACACTGAAACCCCTTCCCCACACACTGAAACCCTTCCCCACACACTGAAACCCCATCCCTAAACACTGAAACACATTCCACACACAGTGAAACCCCACCCCACACACTGAAACCCCTTCACCCCACACTGAAACACCTTCCACACACAGTGAAACCCCTTCCCCACACACTGAAACCATTCCCCACACAGTGAAACCATTCCCCACACACTGAAACCCCGTCCCCACACAGTGAAACACCTTCACCACCCACTGAAACTCCTTCCCCACACACTGAAACCCTTCCCCACACACTGAAACCCATACCCACACACTGAAACACTTCCCCACACACTGAAACACCTCCCCACACACTGAAACATCTCCCCACACACGGAAACCCCTTCCCCACACACTGAAACCATTCCCCACACACTGAAACCATTCCCCACACACTGAAACCCTTCCCCGCATACTGAAACCCCTTCCCCACACCCTGAAACCCTTCCCCACACACTGAAACCCTTCCCCACACACTGAATCCCCTTTCCCACACACTGAAACACCTTCCCCACACAGTGAGACCCTTCCCCACACACTGAAACCCTTCCCCACACACTGAAACCCCTTCCCCACACACTGAAACCCTTCCCCACACACTGAAACCCTTCCCCACACACTGAAACCCCATCCCTAAACACTGAAACACATTCCACACACAGTGAAACCCCACCCCACACACTGAAACCCCTTCACCCCACACTGAAACACCTTCCACACACAGTGAAACCCCTTCCCCACACACTGAAACCATTCCCCACACAGTGAAACCATTCCCCACACACTGAAAACCCTTCCCCTCACAGTGAAACCCCTTCCCCACACACTGAAACCATACCCCACACACTGATACCCCTTCCCCACACACTGAACCACATTCCGCACACACTGAAACCCCTTCCACACACACTGAAACCCCTTCCCCACACACTGAAACCATTCCCCACACACCGTAACCCCTTCCACACACACTGAAACCCCTTCCCCACGCACTGAAACCCCTTCCCCACACACTGAATCCATTCCCCACTCACTGAAACCCATTCCCCACACACTGAAACCCCTTCCCCACAAACTGAAACCCCTTCCCCACACAGAGAATCCCCTTCCCCACACACTGAAATCCTTTCCCCACACACTGAAACAATTCTCCACACACTGAAACCACTTCCCCAAACACCGAAACTCCTTCCCCACACACTGAAACCACTTCCCCACACACTGAAACCATTCCCCACACACTGAAACCCTTCCCCACAAACTGAAACCCTTCCCCGCACACTGAAACAATTCCCCACACACTGAAACCCCTTCCCCACACAGAGAATCCCCTTCTCCACACACTGAATCACCTTCCCCACAAACTGAAATCCTTTCAGCACACACTGAAACCATTCCCCAGACACTGAAACCCCTTACCCAAACAGTGAAACCCCTTCCCCACACACTGAAACCCCTTCCCCACACAGTGAAACCCCTTCCCCGCACACTGACACCCTTTCCCCACACACTGAAACCCGTCCCCACACACTGAAACCATTCCCCACGCACTGAAACCCCTTCCCCACACTCTGAAACCCCTTCCCCACACACTGAAACCCCTTCCCCACACACTGAAACAACGTCCCCACACAACGAATCCCCTTCCGCAAACACTAAAACCCCTACCCCACACAGTGAATCCCCTTCCCCACACACTGAAACCCTTCCCCACACACTGAAACCCCTTCCCCACACACTGAAACCCTTCCCCACACACTGAAACCCTTCCCCACACACTGAAACCCCATCCCTAAACACTGAAACCCCTTCCCCACACACTAAAACCCTTCTCCACACACTGAAACCCCGTCCCTACACACTGAAAACCCTTCCCCACACACTGAAACCCCGTCCCCACACAGTGAAACACCTTCACCACCCACTGAAACTCCTTCCCCACACACTGAAACCCTTCCCCACACACTGAAACCCATACCCACACACTGAAACACTTCCCCACACACTGAAACACCTTCCCCACACACTGAAACATCTCCCCACACACGGAAACCCCTTCCCCACACACTGAAACCATTCCCCACACACTGAAACCATTCCCCACACACTGAAACCCTTCCCCGCATACTGAAACCCCTTCCCCACACCCTGAAACCCTTCCCCACACACTGAAACCCTTCCCCACACACTGAATCCCCTTTCCCACACACTGAAACACCTTCCCCACACAGTGAGACCCTTCCCCACACACTGAAACCCTTCCCCACACACTGAAACCCCTTCCCCACACACTGAAACCCTTCCCCACACACTGAAACCCCATCCCTAAACACTGAAACACATTCCACACACAGTGAAACCCCACCCCACACACTGAAACCCCTTCACCCCACACTGAAACACCTTCCACACACAGTGAAACCCCTTCCCCACACACTGAAACCATTCCCCACACAGTGAAACCATTCCCCACACACTGAAAACCCTTCCCCTCACAGTGAAACCCCTTCCCCACACACTGAAACCATACCCCACACACTGATACCCCTTCCCCACACACTGAACCACATTCCGCACACACTGAAACCCCTTCCACACACACTGAAACCCCTTCCCCACACACTGAAACCATTCCCCACACACCGTAACCCCTTCCACACACACTGAAACCCCTTCCCCACGCACTGAAACCCCTTCCCCACACACTGAATCCATTCCCCACTCACTGAAACCCATTCCCCACACACTGAAACCCCTTCCCCACAAACTGAAACCCCTTCCCCACACAGAGAATCCCCTTCCCCACACACTGAATCACCTTACCCACACACTGAAATCCGTTCCCCACACACTGAAACAATTCTCCACACACTGAAACCACTTCCCCAAACACCGAAACCCCTTCCCCACACACTGAAACCACTTCCCCACACACTGAAACCATTCCCCACACACTGAAACCCTTCCCCACAAACTGAAACCCTTACCCGCACACTGAAACAATTCCCCACACACTGAAACCCCTTCCCCACACAGAGAATCCCCTTCTCCACACACTGAATCACCTTCCCCACAAACTGAAATCCTTTCAGCACACACTGAAACCATTCCCCAGACACTGAAACCCCTTACCCAAACAGTGAAACCCCTTCCCCACACACTGAAACCCCTTCCCCACACAGTGAAACCCCTTCCCCACACACTGACACCCTTTCCCCACACACTGAAACCCGTCCCCACACACTGAAACCATTCCCCACGCACTGAAACCCCTTCCCCACACTCTGAAACCCCTTCCCCACACACTGAAACCCCTTCCCCACACACTGAAACAACGTCCCCACACACCGAATCCCCTTCCGCAAACACTAAAACCCCTACCCCACACAGTGAATCCCCTTCCCCACACACTGAAACCCTTCCCCACACACTGAAAACCTTGCCCCACACACAGAAACCATTCCCCACACACTGAAACCCCTTCCCCACACACTGAAACCCCTTCCCCACACAGTAAAACCCCTTACCCACACACTGAAACCCTTTCCCCACACACGGAAACCCCTTCCCCACACACAGAAAACCCGTCCCCACACACTGAAACATCTTCCCCACACACTGAAAACCCATCCCCACACAGTGAAACCCCTTCCCCACACACTGAAACCCCTTCCCCACACACTAAAACCCTTCTCCACACACTGAAACCCCGACCCTACACACTGAAAACCCTTCCCCACACACTGAAACCCCGTCCCCACACAGTGAAACACCTTCACCACACACTGAAACTCCTTCCCCACACACTGAAACCCTTCCCCACACACTGAAACCCATACCCACACACTGAAACACTTCCCCACACACTGAAACCCCTTCCCCACACACTGAAACATCTCCCCACACACGGAAACCCCTTCCCCACACGCTGAAACCGTTCCCCACACACTGAAACCATTCCCCACACACTGAAACCCTTCCCCACATACTGAAACCCCTTCCCCACACACTGAAACCCTTCCCCACACACTGAAACCCTTCCCCACACACTGAATCCCCTTCCCCACACACTGAAACACCTTCCCCACACAGTGAAACCATTCCCCACACACTGAAACCATTCCCCACACACTGAACCCCCTTCCCCACACACTGAAATCCTTCCCCACACACTGAAACCCTTCCACACACACTGAAACCCCTTCCCCACACAGTGAAACCCCACCCCACACACTGAAACCCCTTCACCCCACACTGAAACACCTTCCACACACTGTGAAACCCCTTCCCCACACACTGAAACCATTCCCCACACAGTGAAACCATTCCCCACACACTGAAAACCCTTCCCCTCACAGTGAAACCCCTTCCCCACACACTGAAACCATTCCCCACACACTGAAACCCCTTCCCCACACACTGATCCACATTCCGCACACACTGAAACCCCTTCCACACACACTGAAACCCCTTCCCCACACACTGAAACCATTCCCCACACACTGTAACCCCTTCCACACACACTGAAACCACTTCCCCAAACACTGAAACCCCTTCCCCACACACTGAAACCCCTTCCCCAGACACTGAAACCATTCCCCACACACTGAAACCCTTCCCCACAAACTGAAACCCTTCCCCGCACACTGAAACAATTCCCCACACACTGAAACCCCTTCCCCACACAGTGAAACGCTTTCCCCACACAGAGAATCCCCTTCCCCACACACTGAATCACTTTCCCCACACACTGAAATCCTTTCCCCACACACTGAAATCCTTCCCCACACAGTGAAACACCTTCACCACACACTGAAACTCCTTCCCCACACACTGAAACCCTTCCCCACACACTGAAACCCACACCCACACACTGAAACACTTCCCCACACACTGAAACCCCTTCCCCACACACTGAAACAATTCCCCACACACTGAAACCCCTTCCCCACACAGAGAATCCCCTTCTCCACACACTGGATCACCTTCCCCACAAACTGAATTCCTTTCAGCACACACTGAAACCATTCCCCAGACACTGAAACCCCTTCCCCAAACAGTGAAACCCCTTCCCCACACACTGAAACCCCTTCTCCACACAGTGAAACCCCTTCCCCACACACTGACACCCTTTCCCCACACACTGAAACCCGTCCCCACACACTGAAACCATTCCCCACGCACTGAAACCCCTTCCCCACACTCTGAAACCCCTTCCCCACACACTGAAACCCCTTCACCGCACACTGAAACAACGTCCCCACACACCGAATCCCCTTCCCCAAACACTAAAACCCCTACCCCCACACAGTGAATCCCCTTCCCCACACACTGAAACCCTTCCCCACACACTGAAAACCTTGCCCCACACACAGAAACCATTCCCCACACACTGAAACCCCTTCCCCACACACTGAAACCCCTTCCCCACACAGTAAAACCCCTTACCCACACACTGAAACCCTTTCCCCACACACGGAAACCCCTTCCCCACACACAGAAACCCCGTCCCCACACACTGAAACATCTTCCCCACACACTGAAAACCCATCCCCACACAGTGTAACCCCTTCCCCACACACTGAAACCCCTTCCCCACACACTAAAACCCTTCTCCACACACTGAAACCCCGACCCTACACACTGAAAACCCTTCCCCACACACTGAAACCCCGTCCCCACACAGTGAAACACCTTCACCACACACTGAAACTCCTTCCCCACACACTGAAACCCTTCCCCAAACACTGAAACCCATACCCACACACTGAAACACTTCCCCACACACTGAAACCCCTTCCCCACACACTGAAACATCTCCCCACACACTGAAACCCCTTCCCCACACGCTGAAACCATTCCCCACACACTGAAACCATTCCCCACACACTGAAACCCTTCCCCACATACTGAAACCCCTTCCCCACACACTGAAACCCTTCCCCACACACTGAAACCCTTCCCCACACACTGAATCCCCTTCCCCACACACTGAAACACCTTCCCCACACAGTGAAACCCTTCCCCACACACTGAAACCCTTCCCCACACACTGAAACCCCTTCCCCACACACTCAAACCCTTCCCCACACACTGAAACCCTTCCCCACACACTGAAACCCCTTCCCCACACAGTGAAACCCCACCCCACACACTGAAACCCCTTCACCCCACACTGAAACACCTTCCACACACTGTGAAACCCCTTCCCCACACACTGAAACCATTCCCCACACAGTGAAAACATTCCCCACACACTGAAAACCCTTCCCCTCACAGTGAAACCCCTTCCCCACACACTGAAACCATTCCCCACACAGTGAAACCATTCCCCACACACTGAAAACCCTTCCCCTGACAGTGAAACCCCTTCCCCACAAACTGAATACCTTCCCCACACACTGAAAACATTCCCCACACACTGATACACCTTCCCCACACGCGGAAACCCCTTCTCCACACACAGAAACACTTCCCCACACACTGAAACCCGTCCCCACACACTGAAACCATTTCCAACACACTGAATCCCCTTCCCCACACACTGAAACCCCTTCCCCACACGCTGAAACCATTCCCCACACACTGAAACACATCCCCACACACTGAAACCCCTTCCCCACACACTGAAACATCTCCCCACACACTGAAACCCCTTCCCCACACGCTGAAACCATTCCCCACACACTGAAAACCTTCCCCACATACTGAAACCCCTTCCCACACACTGAAACCCTTCCCCACACACTGAAACCCCTTCCCCACACACTGAAACACATTCCACACACAGTGAAACCCCACCCCACACACTGAAACCCCTTCTACCCACACTGTAACCCCTTCCACACACACTGAAACCCCTTCCCACGCACTGAAACCCCTTCCCCACACACTGAATCCATTCCCCACACACTGAAACCCCTTCCCCACACACTGAAACACCTTCTGCACACACTGAAACCCCTTCCCCACACAGAGAATCCCCTTCCCACACACTGAATCACATAACCCACACACTGAAATCCTTTCCCCACACACTGAAACAATTCTCCACACACTGAAACCACTTCCCCAAACACTGAAACCCCTTCCCCACACACTGAAACCCTTCCCCACAAACTGAAACCCTTCCCCGCACACTGAAACAATTCCCCACACACTGAAACCCCTTCCCCACACAGAGAATCCCCTTCTCCACTCACTGAATCACCTTCCACACACACTGAAATCCTTACAGCACACACTGAAACCATTCCACACACACTGGAACCATTCCCCACACACTGAAACCCTTCCCCACACACTGAAACCCTTCCCCACATACTGAAACCCCTTCCCCACACACTGAAACCATTCCCCACGCACTGAAAACCTTCCCCACACACTGAATCCCCTTCCCCACACACTGAAACCTCTCCCCACACACTGAAACCCTTCCCCACACACTGAAACCCCTTCCCCACACACTGAAACACATTCCACACACAGTGAAACCCCACCCCACACACTGAAACCCTTTCACCCCACACTGAAACACCTTCCACACACAGTGAAACCCCTTCCCCACACACTGAAACCATTCGCCACAAGTGAAACCATTCCCCACACACTGAAAACCCTTCCCCTCACAGTGAAACCCCTTCCCCACACACTGAAACCATTCCCCACACACTGAAACCCCTTCCCCACACACTGATCCACATTCCGCACACACTGAAACCCCTTCCACACACACTGAAACCCCTTCCCCACACACTGAAACCATTCCCCACACACTGTAACCCCTTCCAAACACACTGAAACCCCTTCCCCACGCACTGAAACCCCTTCCCCACACACTGAATCCATTCCCCACACACTGAAACCCCTTCCCCACACACGGAAACCCCTTCCCCACACACTGAAACCCCTTCCGCACACACTGAAACCCCATCCCCACACACTGAAACCATTCCCCACACACTGAAACTCTTCCCCACAAACTGAAACCCTTCCCCGCACAATGAAACAATTCCCCACACACTGGAAACCCCTTCCCCACACAGAGAATCCCCTTCTCCACACACTGAATCACCTTCCCCACACACTGAAATCCTTTCAGCACACACTGAAACCATTCCCCACACACTGAAACCCCTTCCCCATACAGTGAAACCCCTTCCCCACACACTGAAACCCCTTCCCCACACACTGAAACAACGTCCACACACACCGAGTCCCCTTCCCCACACACTGAAACCCTTCCCCACACACTGAAACCCCTTCCCCACACACTGAAACACATTCCACACATAGTGAAACCCCTTCCCCACACACTGAAATCCTTCCCCACACACTGAAACCATTACCCACACACTGAAACCCCTTCCCCACACACTGAAACCCCTTCCCCACCCACTGAAACCCCTTCCCCACACAGAGAATCCCCTTCTCCACACACTGAATCACCTTCCCCACACACTGAAATCCTTTCAGCACACACTGAAACCATTCCCCACACACTGAAACCCCTTCCCCAAACAGTGAAACCCCTTCCCCACACACTGAAACCCCTTCCCCACACAGTGAAACCCCTTCCCCACACACTGAAACCAGTCCCCCACACACTGAAACCCGTCCCCACACACTGAAACCATTCCCCACGCACAGAAACCCCTTCCCCACACACTGAAACCCCTTCCCCACACACGGAAACAACGTCCCCACACACCGAATCCCCTTCCCCAAACAATAAAACCCCTACGGCACACAGTGAATCCCCTTCCCCACACACTGAAAACCTTGCCCCACACACTGAAACCATTCCCCACACACTGAAACCCCTTCCCCACACACTGAAACCCCTTCCCCACACAGTGAAACCCCTACCCCACACACTGAATCCCCTTCCCCACACACTGAAACACCTTCCCCACACAGTGAAACCCTTCCCCACACACTGAAACCCTTCCCCACACACTGAAACCCATTCCCCACACACTGAAACCCTTCCCCACACACTGCAACCCTTCCCCACACACTGAAACCCCTTCCCCACACACTGAAACACATTCCACACATAGTGTAACCCCTCCCCACACACTGAAATCCTTCCACACACACTGAAACCCCTTCCCCACACGCTGAAACCATTCCCCACACACTGAAACCATTCCCCACACACTGAAACCCTTCCCCACACACTGAAACCATGCCCCACACACTGAAACCCCTTCCCCACACACTGAAACCCCTTCCCCACACACATAAACCCCTTCCCACAAACAGAATCCCCTTCTCCACGCACTGAAATCCTTTCACCACACACTGAAACCATTCCCCACACACTGAAACCCCTTCCCCAAACAGTGAAACCCCTTCCCCACACACTGAAACCCCTTCCCCACACTCTGAAACCCCTTCCCCACAGACTGAAACAACGTCCACACACACCGAATCCCCTTCCCCACACACTGAAACCCTTCCCCACACACTGAAACCCCTTCCCTACACACTGAAACATATTCCACACATAGTGAAACCCCTCCCCACACACTGAAATCCTTCCCCACACACTGAAACCCCTTCCCCACACGCTGAACCCATTCCCCACACACTGAAACCATTCCCCACACACTGAAACCCTTCCCCACACACTGAAACCATTCCCCACACACTGAAACCCCTTCCCCACACACTGAAACCCCTTCCCCACACAGAGAATCCACTTCTCCTCACACTGAATCACCTTCCCCACACACTGAAATCCTTTCAGCACACACTGAAACCATTCCCCACACACTGAAACCCCTTCCCCAAACAGTGAAACCCCTTCCCCACACACTGAAACCCCTTCCCCACACAGTGAAACCCCTTCCCCACACACTGAAACCCGTTCCCCACACACTGAAACCCGTCCCCACACACTGAAACCATTCCCCACGCACTGAAACCCCTTCCCCACACTCTGAAACCCCTTCCCCACACACTGAAACCCCTTCCCCACACACTGAAACAACGTCCCCACACACCGAATCCCCTTCCCCAAACACTAAAACCCCTACCTCACACAGTGAATCCTCTTCCCCACACACTGAAACCCTTCCCCACACACTGAAAACGTTGCCCCACACACTGAAACCATTCCCCACACACTGAAACCACTTCCCCACACATTGAAACCCTTTCCCCACTCAGTGAAACCCCTTCCCCACACACTGAAACCCTTTCCCCACACACGGAAACCACTTCCCCACACACAGAAACCCCGTCCCCACACACTGAAACATCTTCCCCACACACTGAAAACCCATCCCCACACAGTGAAACCCCTTTCCCACAAACTGAAACCCCGACCCTACACACTGAAAACCCTTCCCCACACACTGAAACCCCGTCCCCACACAGTGAAACACCTTCAATACACACTGAAACTCCTTCCCCACACACTGAAACCCTTCCCCACACACTGAAACCCATACCCACACACTGAAACACTTCCCCACACACTGAAACCACTTCCTCACACACTGAAACATCTCCCCACACACTGAAACCCCTTCCCCACACGCTGAAACCATTCCCCACACACTGAAACCATTCCCCACACACTGAAACCCTTCCCCACATACTGAAACCCCTTCCCCACACGCTGAAACCCTTCCCCACACACTGAAACCCTTCCCCACACACTGAATCCCCTTCCCCACACACAGAAACACCTTCCCCACACAGTGAAACCCTTCCCCACACACTGAAACCCTTCCCCACACACTGAAACCCCTTCCCCACACACTGAAACCCTTCCCCACACACTGAAACCCTTCCCCACACACTGAAACCCCATCCCCAAACACTGAAACACATTCCACACACAGTGAAACCCCACCCCACACACTGAAACCCCTTCACCCCACACTAAAACACCTTCCACACACAGTGAAACCCTTTCCCCACACACTCAAACCATTCCCCACACAGTGAAACCATTCCCCACACACTGAAAACCCTTCCCCTCACAGTGAAACCCCTTCCCCACACACTGAAACCAATCCCCACACACTGAAACCCCCTCCCCACACACTGAACCACATTCCGCACACACTGAAACCCCTTCCACACACACTGAAACCCCTTCCCCACACACTGAAACCATTCCCCACACACTGTAACCCCTTCCACACACACTGAAACCCCTTCCCCACGCACTGAAACCCCTTCCCCACACACTGAATCCATTCCCCACTCACTGAAACCCATTCCCCACACACTGAAACCCCTTCCCCACACACTGAAACCCCTTCCCCACACAGAGAATCGCCTTCCCCACACACTGAATCACCTTACCCACACACTGAAATCCTTTCCCCACACACTGAAACAATTCTCCACACACTGAAACCACTTCCCCAAACACCGAAACCCCTTCCCCACACACTGAAACCACTGCCCCACACACTGAAACCATTCCCCACACACTGAAACCCTTCCCCACAAACTGAAACCCTTCCCCGCACACTGAAACAATTCCCCACACACTGAAACCCCTTCCCCACACAGAGAATCCCCTTCTCCACACACTGAATCACCTTCCCCACAAACTGAAATCCTTTCAGCACACACTGAAACCATTCCCCAGACACTGAAACCCCTTCCCCAAACAGTGAAACCCCTTCCCCACACACTGAAACCCCTTCCCCACACAGTGAAACCCCTTCCCCACACACTGACACCCTTTCCCCACACACTGAAACCCGTCCCCACACACTGAAACCATTCCCCACGCACTGAAACCCCTTCCCCACACTCTGAAACCCCTTCCCCACACACTGAAACCCCTTCCCCACACACTGAAACAACGTCCCCACACACCGAATCCCCTTCCCCAAACACTTAAACCCCTACCCCACACAGTGAATCCCCTTCCCCACACACTGAAACCCTTCCCCACACACGGAAACCCCTTCCCCACACACTGAAACCCCTTCCCCACACACTGAAACAACGTCCCCACACACCGAATCCCCTTCCCCAAACACTTAAACCCCTACCCCACACAGTGAATCCCTTTCCCCACACACGGAAACCCCTTCCCCACACACAGAAACCGCGTCCCCACACACTGAAACATCTTCCCCACACACTGAAAACCCATCCCCACACAGTGAAACCCCTTCCCCACACACTGAAACCCCATCCCCACACACTAAAACCCTTCTCCACACACTGAAGCCCCGACCCTACACACTGAAAACCCTTCCCCACACACTGAAATCCTTCCACACACACTGAAACACCTTCCCCACACGCTGAAACCATTCCCCACAGACTGAAACCATTCCCCACACACTGAAACCCTTCCCCACACACTGAAACCATTCCCCACACACTGAAACCCCTTCCCCACACACATAAACCCCTTCCCCACACAGAGAATCCCCTTCTCCACACACTGAAATCCTTTCACCACACACTGAAACCTTTCCCCACACACTGAAACCCCTTCCCCAAACAGTGAAACCCCTTCCCCACACACTGAAACCCCTTCCCCACACACTGAAACCCCTTCCCCACACACTGAAACAACGTCCACACACACCGAATCCCCTTCCCCACACACTGAAACCCTTCCCCACACACTGAAACCCCTTCCCTACACACTGAAACACATTCCACACATAGTGAAACCCCTCCCCACACACTGAAATCCTTCCCCACACACTGAAACCCCTTCCCCACACGCTGAACCCATTCCCCACACACTGAAACCATTCCCCACACACTGAAACCCTTCCCCACACACTGAAACCATTCCCCACACACTGAAACCCCTTCCCCACACACTGAAACCCCTTCCCCACACAGAGAATCCACTTCTCCTCACACTGAATCACCTTCCCCACACACTGAAATCCTTTCAGCACAGACTGAAACCATTCCCCACACACTGAAACCCCTTCCCCAAACAGTGAAACCCCTTCCCCACACACTGAAACCCCTTCCCCACACAGTGAAACCCCTTTCCCACACACTGAAACCCGTTCCCCACACTCTGAAACCCGTCCCCACACACTGAAACCATTCCCCACGCACAGAAACTCCTTCCCCACACACTGAAACCCCTTCCCCACACACTGAAACCCCTTCCCCACACACTGAAACAACGTCCCCACACACCGAATCCCCTTCCCCAAACACTAAAACCCCTACCCCACACAGTGAATCCTCTTCCCCACACCCTGACCCATTCCCCACACACTGAAAACCTTGCCCCACACACTGAAACCATTCCCCACACACTGAAACCCCTTCCCCACACATTGAAACCCTTTCCCCACTCAGTGAAACCCCTTCCCCACACACTGAAACCCCTTCCCCACACACAGAAACCCCGTCCCCACACACTGAAACATCTTCCCCACACACTGAAAACCCATCCCACACAGTGAAACCCCTTCCCCACAAACTGTAACACCTTCCCCACACACTGAAACCCTTCTCCACACACTGAAACCCCGACCCTACACACTGAAAACCCTTCCCCACACACTGAAACCCCGTCCCCACACAGTGAAACACCTTCAACAAACACTGAAACTCCTTCCCCACACACTGAAACCCTTCCCCACACACTGAAACCCATACCCACACACTGAAACACTTCCCCACACACTGAATCCCCTTCCCCACACACTGAAACATCTCCCCACACACTGAAACCCCTTCCCCACACGCTCAAACCATTCCCCACACACTGAAACCATTCCCCACACACTGAAACCCTTCCCCGCATACTGAAACCCCTTCCCCACACCCTGAAACCCTTCCCCACACACTGAAACCCTTCCCCACACACTGAATCCCCTTCCCCACGCACTGAAACACCTTCCCCACACAGTGAGACCCTTCCCCACACACTGAAACCCTTCCCCACACACTGAAACCCCTTCCCCACACACTGAAACCCTTCCCCACACACTGAAACCCTTCCCCACACACTGAAACCCCATCCCTAAACACTGAAACACATTCCACACACAGTGAAACCCCACCCCACACACTGAAACCCCTTCACCCCACACTGAAACACCTTCCACACACAGTGAAACCCCTTCCCCACACACTGAAAACCCATCCCCACACAGTGAAACCCCTTCCCCACAAACTGTAACACCTTCCCCCACACACTGAAACCCCGACCCTACACACTGAAAACCCTTCCCCACACACTGAAACCCCGTCCCCACACAGTGAAACACCTTCAACAAACACTGAAACTCCTTCCCCACACACTGAAACCCTTCCCACACACTGAAACCCATACCCACACACTGAAACACTTCCCCACACACTGAATCCCCTTCCCCACACACTGAAACATCTCCCCACACACTGAAACCCCTTCCCCACACGCTCAAACCATTCCCCACACACTGAAACCATTCCCCACACACTGAAACCCTTCCCCGCATACTGAAACCCCTTCCCCACACCCTGAAACCCTTCCCCACACACTGAAACCCTTCCCCACACACTGAATCCCCTTCCCCACGCACTGAAACACCTTCCCCACACAGTGAGACCCTTCCCCACACACTGAAACCCTTCCCCACACACTGAAACCCCTTCCCCACACACTGAAACCCTTCCCCACACACTGAAACCCTTCCCCACACACTGAAACCCCATCCCTAAACACTGAAACACATTCCACACACAGTGAAACCCCACCCCACACACTGAAACCCCTTCACCCCACACTGAAACACCTTCCACACACTGTGAAACCCCTTCCCCACACACTGAAACCATTCCCCACACAGTGAAACCATTCCCCACACACTGAAAACCCTTCCCCTCACAGTGAAACCCCTTCCCCACACACTGAAACCATACCCCACACACTGATACCCATTCCCCACACACTGAACCACATTCCGCACACACTGAAACCCCTTCCACACACACTGAAACCCCTTCCCCACACACTGAAACCATTCCCCACACACTGTAACCCCTTCCACACACACTGAAACCCCTTCCCCACGCACTGAAACCCCTTCCCCACACACTGAATCAATTCCCCACTCACTGAAACCCATTCCCCACACACTGAAACCCCTTCCCCACACACTGAAACCCCTTCCCCACACAGAGAATCCCCTTCCCCACACACTGAATCACCTTACCCACACACTGAAATCCTTTCCCCACACACTGAAACAATTCTCCACACACTGAAACCACTTCCCCAAACACCGAAATCCCTTCCCCACACACTGAAACCATTCCCCACACACTGAAACCATTCCCCACACACTGAAACCCCTTCCCCACAAACTGAAACCCTTCCCCGCACACTGAAACAATTCCCCACACACTGAAACCCCTTCCCCACACAGAGAATCCCCTTCTCCACACACTGAATCACCTTCCCCACAAACTGAAATCCTTTCAGCACACACTGAAACCATTCCCCAGACACTGAAACCACTTCCCCAAACAGTGAAACCCCTTCCCCACACACTGAAACCCCTTCCCCACACAGTGAAACCCCTTCCCCACACACTGACACCCTTTCCCCACACACTGAAACCCGTCCCCACACACTGAAACCATTCCCCACGCACTGAAACCCCTTCCCCACACTCTGAAACCCCTTCCCCACACACTGAAACACCTTCCCCACACACTGAAACAACGTCCCCACACACCGAATCCCCTTCCACAAACACTAAAACCCCTACCCCACACAGTGAATCCCCTTCCCCAAACACTGAAACCCTTCCCCACACACTGAAGACCTTGCCCCACACACAGAAACCATTCCCCACGCACTGAAACCCCTTCCCCACACACTGAAACCCCTTCCCCACACAGTAAAACCCCTTACCCACACACTGAAACCCTTTCCCCACACACGGAAACCCCTTCCCCACACACAGAAACCACGTCCCCACACACTGAAACATCTTCCCCACACACTGAAAACCCATCCCCACACAGTGAAACCCCTTCCCCACACACTGAAACCCCTTCCCCACACACTAAAACCCTTCTCCACACACTGAAACCCCGACCCTACACACTGAAAACGCTTCCCCACACACTGAAACCCCGTCCCCACACAGTGAAACACCTTCACCACACACTGAAACTCCTTCCCCACACACTGAAACCCTTCCCCACACACTGAAACCCATACCCACACACTGAAACACTTCCCCACACACTGAAACCCCTTCCCCACACACTGAAACATCTCCCCACACACGGAAACCCCTTCCCCACACGCTGAAACCATTCCCCACACACTGAAACCATTCCCCACACACTGAAACCCTTCCCCACATACTGAAACCCCTTCCCCACACACTGAAACCCTTCCCCACACACTGAAACCCTTCCCCACACACTGAATCCCCTTCCCCACACACTGAATCACCTTCCCCACACAGTGAAACCATTCCCCACACACTGAAACCCTTCCCCACACAGTGAAACCCCTTCCCCACACACTGAAATCCTTCCCCACACACTGAAACCCTTCCCCACACACTGAAACCCCTTCCCCACACAGTGAAACCCCACCCCACACACTGAAACCCCTTCACCCCACACTGAAACACCTTCCACACACTGTGAAACCCCTTCCCCACACACTGAAACCATTCCCCACACAGTGAAACCATTCCCCACACACTGAAAACCCTTCCCCTCACAGTGAAACCCCTTCCCCACACACTGAAACCATTCCCCACACACTGAAGCCCCTTCCCCACACACTGAACCACATTCCGCACACACTGAAACCCCTTCCACACACACTGAAACCCCTTCCCCACACACTGAAACCATTCCCCACACACTGTAACTCCTTCCACACACACAGAAACCCCTTCCCCACGCACTGAAACCCCTTCCCCACACACTGAATCCATTCCCCACACACTGAAACCCCTTCCCCACAAACTGAAACCCCTTCCCCACACACTGAAACCCCTTCCCCACACAGAGAATCCCCTTCCCCACACACTGAATCACCTTACCCATACACTGAAATCCTTTCCCCACACACTGAAACAATTCTCCACACACTGAAACCACTTCCCCAAACACTGAAACCCCTTCCCCACACACTGAAACCCCTTCCCCAGACACTGAAACCATTCCCCACACACTGAAACCCTTCCCCACAAACTGAAACCCTTCCCCGCACACTGAAACAATTCCCCACACACTGAAACCCCTTCCCCACACAGTGAAACGCTTTCCCCACACAGAGAATCCCCTTCCCCACACACTGAATCACTTTCCCCACACACTGAAATCCTTTCCCCACACACTGAAATCCTTCCCCACACAGTGAAACACCTTCACCACACACTGAAACTCCTTCCCCACACACTGAAACCCTTCCCCACACACTGAAACCCACACCCACACACTGAAACACTTCCCCACACACTGAAACCCCTTCCCCACAAACTGAAACAATTCCCCACACACTGAAACCCCTTCCCCACACAGAGATTCTCCTTCTCCACACACTGAATCACCTTCCCCACAAACTGAAATCCTTTCAGCACACACTGAAACCATTCCCCAGACACTGAAACCCCTTCCCCAAACAGTGAAACCCCTTCCCCACACACTGAAACCCCTTCCCCACACAGTGAAACCCCTTCCCCACACACTGACACCCTTTCCCCACACACTGAAACCCGTCCCCACACACTGAAACCATTCCCCACGCACTGAAACCCCTTCCCCACACTCTGAAACCCCTTCCCCACACACTGAAACCCCTTCCCCACACACTGAAACAACGTCCCCACACACCGAATCCCCTTCCGCAAACACTAAAACCCCTACCCCACACAGTGAATCCCCTTCCCCACACACTGAAACCCTTCCCCACACACTGAAAACCTTGCCCCACACACAGAAACCATTCCCCACACACTGAAACCCCTTCCCCACACACTGAAACCCCTTCCCCACACAGTAAACCCCTTACCCACACACTGAAACCCTTTCCCCACACACGGAAACCCCTTCCCCACACACTAAAATCCTTCTCCACACACTGAAACCCCGACCCTACACACTGAAAACCCTTCCCCACTCACTGAAACCCCGTCCCCACACAGTGAAACACCTTCACCACACACTGAAACTCCTTCCCCACACACTGAAACCCTTCCCCACACACTGAAACACATACCCACACACTGAAACACTTCCCCACACACTGAAACCCCTTCCCCACATACTGAAACATCTCCCCACACACTGAAACCCCTTCCCCACACGCTGAAACCATTCCCCACACACTGAAACCATTCCCCACACACTGAAACCCTTCCCCACATACTGAAACCCCTTCCCCACACAATGAAACCCTTCCCCACACACTGAAACCCTTCCCCACACACTGAATCCCCTTCCCCACACACTGAAACACCTTCCCCACACAGTGAAAGCCTTCCCCACACACTGAAACCCTTCCCCACACACTGAAACCCCTTCCGCACACACTGAAACCCTTCCCCACACACTGAAACCCTTCCCCACACACTGAAACCCCTTCCCCACACAGTGAAACCCCACCCCACACACTGAAACCCCTTCACCCCACACTGAAACACCTTCCACGCACTGTGAAACCCCTTCCCCACACACTGAAACCATTCCCCACACAGTGAAACCATTCCCCACACACTGAAAACCCTTCCACTCACAGTGAAACCCCTTCCCCACACACTGAAACCATTCCCCACACACTGAAACCCCTTCCCCACACACTGAACCACATTCCGCACACATTGAAACCCCTTCCACACACACTGAAACCCCTTCCCCACACACTGAAACCATTCCCCACACACTGTAACCCCTTCCACACACACTGAAACCCCTTCCACACGCACTGAAACCCCTTCCCCACACACTGATTCCATTCCCCACACACTGAAACCCCTTCCCCACAAACTGAAACCCCTTCCCCACACACTGAAACCCCTTCCCCACACAGAGAATCCCCTTCCCCACACATTGAATCACCTTACCCATACACTGAAATCCTTTCCCCACACACTGAAACAATTCTCCACACACTGAAACCACTTCCCCAAACACTGAAACCCCTTCCCCACACACTGAAACCCCTTCCCCAGACACTGAAACCATTCCCCACACACTGAAACCCTTCCCCACAAACTGAAACCCTTCCCCGCACACTGAAACAATTCCCCACACACTGAAACCCCTTCCCCACACAGTGAAACGCTTTCCCCACACAGAGAATCGCCTTCCCCACACACTGAATCACTTTCCCCACACACTGAAATACTTTCCCCACACACTGAAATCCTTCCCCACACAGTGAAACACCTTCAACACACACTGAAACTCCTTCCCCACACACTGAAACCCTTCCCCACACACTGAAACCCATACCCACACACTGCAACACTTCCCCACACACTGAAACCCCTTCCCCACACACTGAAACATCTCCCCACACACTGAAACCCCTTCTCCACACGCTGAAACCATTCCCCACACACTGAAACCATTCCCCACACACTGAAACCCTTCCCCACATACTGAAACCCCTTCCCCCCACACTGAAACGCTTCCCCACACACTGAAACCCTTCCCCACACACTGAATCCCCTTCCCCACACACTGAAACACCTTCCCCACACAGTGAAACCCTTCCCCACACACTGAAACCCTTCCCACACACTGAAACCCCTTCCCCACACACTGAAACCCTTCCCCACACACTGAAACCCTTCCCCACACACTGAAACCCATTCCCCACACACTGAAACACATTCCACACACAGTGAAACCCCACCCAACACACTGAAACCCCTTCACCCCACACTGAAACACCTTCCACACACAGTGAAACCCCTTCCCCACACACTGAAACCATTCCCCACACAGTGAAACCATTCCCCACACACTGAAAACCCTTCCCCTCACAGTGAAACCCCTTCCCCACACACTGAAACCATTCCCCACACACTGAAACCCCTTCCCCACACACTGAACCACATTCCGCACACACTGAAACCCCTTCCACACACACTGAAACACCTTCCCCACACACTGAAACCATTCCCCACACACTGTAACCCCTTCCACACACACTGAAACCCCTTCCCCACGCACTGAAACCCCTTCCCCACACACTGAATCCATTCCCCACACACTGAAACCCCTTCCCCACAAACTGAAACCCCTTCCCCACACACTGAAACCCCTTCCCCACACAGAGAATCCCCTTCCCCACACACTGAATCACCTTACCCACACACTGAAATCCTTTCCCAACACACTGAAACAATTCTCCACACACTGAAACCACTTCCCCAAACACTGAAAGCCCTTCCCCACACACTGAAACCCCTTCCCCAGACACTGAAACCATTCCCCACACACGGAAAACCTTCCCCACAAACTGAAACCCTTCCCCGCACACTGAAACAATTCCCCACACACTGAAACCCCTTCCCCACACAGTGAAACCCTTTCCCCACACAGAGAATCCCCTTCCCCACACACTGAATCACTTTCCCCACACACTGAAATCCTTTCCCCACACACTGAAACCCTTCCACACACACTGAATCCCCTTCCCCACACACTGAAGCACCTTCACCACACAGTGAAACCCTTCCCCACACACTTAAACCCTTCCCCACACACTGCAACCCCTTCCCCACAAACTGAAACCCTTCCCCACACACTGAAACCCTTCCCCACACACTGAATCCCTTTCCCCACACACTGAAACACATTCCACACATAGTGAAACCCCTCCCCACACACTGAAATCCTTCCCCACACACTGAAATCCCTTCCCCACACAGTGAAACCCCTTCCCCACACACTGAATCCCCTTCCCCACACACTGAAACCACTTCCCCACACACTGAAACCCATTCCCCACACAGTGAAACCCCTTCCCCACACACTGAAACCCGTCCCTACACACTGAAACCATTCCCCACACACTGGAACCCCTTCCCCACACAGTGAAACCCCACCCCACACACTGAAACCCCTTCACCCCACACTGAAACACCTTCCAAACACTGTGAACCCCCTTCCCCACACACTGAAACCATTCCCCACACAGTGAAACCATTCCCCACACACTGAAAACCCTTCCCCTCACAGTCAAACCCCTTCCCCACACACTGAAACCATTCCCCACACACTGAAACCCCTTCCCCACACACTGAACCACATTCCGCACACAATGAAACCCCTTCCACACACACTGAAACCCCTTCCCCACACACTGAAACCATTCCCCACACACTGTAACCCCTTCCACGCACACTGAAACCCCTTCCCCACGCACTGAAACCCCTTCCCCACACACTGAATCCATTCCCCACACACTGAAACCCCTTCCCCACAAACTGAAACCCCTTCCCCACACACTGAAACCCCTTCCCCACACAGAGAATCCCCTTCCCCACACACTGAATCACCTTACCCATACACTGAAATCCTTTCCCCACACACTGAAACAATTCTCCACACACTGAAACCACTTCCCCAAACACTGAAACCCCTTCCCCACACACTGAAACCCCTTCCCCAGACACTGAAACCATTCCCCACACACTGAAACCCTTCCCCACAAACTGAAACCCTTCCCCGCACACTGAAACAATTCCCCACACACTGAAACCCCTTCCCCACACAGTGAAACGCTTTCCCCACACAGAGAATCCCCTTCCCCACACACTGAATCACTTTCCCCACACACTGAAATCCTTTCCCCACACACTGAAATCCTTCCCCACACAGTGAAACACCTTCACCACACACTGAAACTCCTTCCCCACACACTGAAACCCTTCCCCACACACTGAAACCCACACCCACACACTGAAACACTTCCCCACACACTGAAACCCCTTCCCCACACACTGAAACAATTCCCCACACACTGAAACCCCTTCCCCACACAGAGAATCCCCTTCTCCACACACTGAATCACCTTCCCCACAAACTGAAATCCGTTCAGCACACACTGAAACCATTCCCCAGACACTGAAACCCCTTCCCCAAACAGTGAAACCCCTTCCCCACACACGGAAACCCCTTCCCCAGACAGTGAATCCCCTTCCCCAAACACTGACACCCTTTCCCCACACACTGAAACCCGTCCCCACACACTGAAACCATTCCCCACGCACTGAAACCCCTTCCCCACACTCTGAAACCCCTTCCCCACACACTGAAACCCCTTCCCCACACACTGAAACAACGTCCCCACACACCGAATCCCCTTCCCCAAACACTAAAACCCCTACCCCACACAGTGAACCCCTTCCCCACACACTGAAACCCTTCCCCACACACTGAAAACCTTGCCCCACACACTGAAACCATTCCCCACACACTGAAACCCATTCCCCACACACTGAAACCCCTTCCCCACACAGTAAAACCCCTTACCCACACACTGAAACCCTTTCCCCACACACGGAAACCCCTTCCCCACACACAGAAACCCCGTCCCCACACACTGAAACATCTTCCCCACACACTGAAAACCCATCCCCACACAGTGAAACCCCTTCCCCACACACTGAAACCCCTTCCCCACACACTAAAACCCTTCTCCACACACTGAAACCCCGACCCTACACACTGAAAACCCTTCCCCACACACTGAAACCCCGTCCCCACACAGTGAAACACCTTCACCACACACTGAAACTACTTCCCCACACACTGAAACCCTTCCCCACACACTGAAACCCATACCCACACACTGAAACACTTCCCCACACACTGAAACCCCTTCCCCACACACTGAAACATCTCCCCACACACTGAAACCCCTTCCCCACACGCTGAAACCATTCCCCACACACTGAAACCATTCCCCACACACTGAAACCCTTCCCCACATACTGAAACCCCTTCCCCACACACTGAAACCCTTCCCCACACACTGAAACCCTTCCCCACACACTGAATCCCCTTCCCCACACACTGAAACACCTTCCCCACACAGTGAAACCCTTCCCCACACACTGAAACCCTTCCCCACACACTGAAACCCCTTCCCCACACACTGAAACCCTTCCCCACACACTGAAACCCTTCCCCACACACTGAAACCCCTTCCCCACACAGTGAAACCCCACCCCACACACTGAAACCCCTTCACCCCACACTGAAACACCTTCCACACACTGTGAAACCCCTTCCCCACACACTGAAACCATTCCCCACACAGTGAAACCATTCCCCACACACTGAAAACCCTTCCCCTCACAGTGAAACCCCTTCCCCACACACTGAAACCATTCCCCACACACTGAAACCCCTTCCCCACACACTGAACCACATTCCGCACACACTGAAACCCCTTCCACACACACTGAAACCCCTTCCCCACACACTGAAACCATTCCCCACATACTGTAACCCCTTCCACACACACTGAAACCCCTTCCCCACGCACTGAAACCCCTTCCCCACACACTGAATCCATTCCCCACACACTGAAACCCCTTCCCCACAAACTGAAACCCCTTCCCCACACACTGAAACCCCTTCCCCACACAGAGAATCCCCTTCCCCACACACTGAATCACCTTACCCATACACTGAATTCCTTTCCCCACACACTGAAACAATTCTCCACACACTGAAACCACTTCCCCAAACACTGAAACCCCTTCCCCACACACTGAAACCACTTCCCCAGACACTGAAACCATTCCCCACACACTGAAACCCTTCCCCACAAACTGAAACCTTTCCCGCACACTGAAACAATTCCCCACACACTGAAACCCCTTCCCCACACAGTGAAACGCTTTCCCCACACAGAGAATCCCCTTCCCCGCACACTGTATCACTTTCCCCACACACTGAAATCCTTTCCCCACACACTGAAATCCTTCCCCACACAGTGAAACACCTTCACCACACACTGAAACTCCTTCCCCACACACTGAAACCCTTCCCCACACACTGAAACCCATACCCACACACTGAAACACTTCCCCACACACTGAAACCCCTTCCCCACACACTGAAACATCTCCCCACACACTGAAACCCCTTCCCCACACGCTGAAACCATTCCCCACACACTGAAACCGTTCCCCACACACTGAAACCCTTCCCCACATACTGAAACCCCTTCCCCCCACACTGAAACGCTTCCCCACACACTGAAACCCTTCCCCACACACTGAATCCCCTTCCCCACACACTGAAACACCTTCCCCACACAGTGAAACCCTTCCCCACACACTGAAACCCTTCCCACACACTGAAACCCCTTCCCCACACACAGAAACCACGTCCCCACACACTGAAACATCTTCCCCACACACTGAAAACCCATCCCCACACAGTGAAACCCCTTCCCCACACACTGAAACCCCTTCCCCACACACTAAAACCCTTCTCCACACACTGAAACCCCGACCCTACACACTGAAAACCCTTCCCCACACACTGAAACCCCGTCCCCACACAGTGAAACACCTTCACCACACACTGAAACTACTTCCCCACACACTGAAACCCTTCCCCACACACTGAAACCCATACCCACACACTGAAACACTTCCCCACACACTGAAACCCCTTCCCCACACACTGAAACATCTCCCCACACACTGAAACCCCTTCCCCACACGCTGAAACCATTCCCCACACACTGAAACCATTCCCCACACACTGAAACCCTTCCCCACATACTGAAACCCCTTCCCCACACACTGAAACCCTTCCCCACACACTGAAACCCTTCCCCACACACTGAAACCCCTTCCCCACACACTGAAACAACTTCCCCACACAGTGAAACCCTTCCCCACACACTGAAACCCTTCCCCACACACTGAAACCCCTTCCCCACACACTGAAACCCTTCCCCACACACTGAAACCCTTCCCCACACACTGAAACCCCTTCCCCACACAGTGAAACCCCACCCCACACACTGAAACCCCTTCACCCCACACTGAAACACCTTCCACACACTGTGAAACCCCTTCCCCACACACTGAAACCATTCCCCACACAGTGAAACCATTCCCCACACACTGAAAACCCTTCCCCTCACAGTGAAACCCCTTCCCCACACACTGAAACCATTCCCCACACACTGAAACCATTCCCCACACACTGTAACCCCTTCCACACACACTGAAACCCCTTCCCCACGCACTGAAACCCCTTCCCCACACACTGAATCCATTCCCCACACACTGAAACCCCTTCCCCACAAACTGAAACCCCTTGCCCACACACTGAAACCCCTTCCCCACACAGAGAATCCCCTTCCCCACACACTGAATCACCTTACCCATACACTGAAATCCTTTCCCCACACACTGAAACAATTCTCCACACACTGAAACCACTTCCCCAAACACTGAAACCCCTTCCCCACACACTGAAACCACTTCCCCAGACACTGAAACCATTCCCCACACACTGAAACCCTTCCCCACAAACTGAAACCTTTCCCGCACACTGAAACAATTCCCCACACACTGAAACCCCTTCCCCACACAGTGAAACGCTTTCCCCACACAGAGAATCCCCTTCCCCGCACACTGAATCACTTTCCCCACACACTGAAATCCTTTCCCCACACACTGAAATCCTTCCCCACACAGTGAAACACCTTCACCACACACTGAAACTCCTTCCCCACACACTGAAACCCTTCCCCACACACTGAAACCCATACCCACACACTGAAACACTTCCCCACACACTGAAACCCCTTCCCCACACACTGAAACATCTCCCCACACACTGAAACCCCTTCCCCACACGCTGAAACCATTCCCCACACACTGAAACCGTTCCCCACACACTGAAACCCTTCCCCACATACTGAAACCCCTTCCCCCCACACTGAAACGCTTCCCCACACACTGAAACCCTTCCCCACACACTGAATCCCCTTCCCCACACACTGAAACACCTTCCCCACACAGTGAAACCCTTCCCCACACACTGAAACCCTTCCCACACACTGAAACCCCTTCCCCACACACTGAAACCCTTCCCCACACACTGAAACCCTTCCCCACACACTGAAACCCATTCCCTACACACTGAAACACATTCCACACACAGTGAAACCCCACCCCACACACTGAAACCCCTTCACCCCACACTGAAACACCTTCCACACACAGTGAAACCCCTTCCCCACACACTGCAACCATTCCCCACACAGTGAAACCATTCCCCACACACTGAAAACCCTTCCCCTCACAGTGAAACCCCTTCCCCACACACTGAAACCATTCCCCACACACTGAAACCCCTTCCCCACACACTGAACCACATTCCGCACACACTGAAACCCCTTCCACACACACTGAAACCCCTTCCCCACACACTGAAACCATTCCCCACACACTGTAACCCCTTCCACACACACTGAAACCCCTTCCCCACGCACTGAAACCCCTTCCCCACACACTGAATCCATTCCCCACACACTGAAACCCCTTCCCCACAAACTGAAACCCCTTCCCCACACACTGAAACCCCTTCCCCACACAGAGAATCCCCTTCCCCACACACTGAATCACCTTACCCACACACTGAAATCCTTTCCCAACACACTGAAACAATTCTCCACACACTGAAACCACTTCCCCAAACACTGAAACCCCTTCCCCACACACTGAAACCCCTTCCCCAGACACTGAAACCATTCCCCACACACGGAAAACCTTCCCCACAAACTGAAACCCTTCCCCGCACACTGAAACAATTCCCCACACACTGAAACCCCTTCCCCACACAGTGAAACCCTTTCCCCACACAGAGAATCCCCTTCCCCACACACTGAATCACTTTCCCCACACACTGAAATCCTTTCCCCACACACTGAAACCCTTCCACACACACTGAATCCCCTTCCCCACACACTGAAGCACCTTCCCCACACAGTGAAACCCTTCCCCACACACTTAAACCCTTCCCCACACACTGCAACCCCTTCCCCACAAACTGAAACCCTTCCCCACACACTGAAACCCTTCCCCACACACTGAAACACATTCCACACATAGTGAAACCCCTCCCCACACACTGAAATCCTTCCCCACACACTGAAATCCCTTCCCCACACAGTGAAACCCCTTCCCCACACACTGAAACCCCTTCCCCACACAGTGAAACCACTTCCCCACACACTGAAACCCTTTCCCCACACAGTGAAACCCCTTCCCCACACACTGAAACCCTTCCCCACACACTGAAACCATTCCCCACGCACTGAATCCCCTCCCCACCACACACTAAACCCCTTCCCCACACACTGAAACCCCTTCACCCCACACTGAAACACCTTCCACACACAGTGAAACCCCTTCCCCACACACTGAAACCATGCCCCACACAGTGAAACCATTCCCCACACACTGAACCACATTCCGCACACACTGAAACCCCTTCCACACACACTGAAACCCCTTCCCCACACACTGAAACCATTCCCCACACACTGTAACGCCTTCCACACACACTGAAACCCCTTCCCCACGCACTGAAACCCCTTCCCCACACACTGAATCCATTCCCCACACACTGAAACCCCTTCCCCACAAACTGAAACCCCTTCCCCACACACTGAAACCCCTTCCCCACACAGAGAATCCCCTTCCCCACACACTGAATCACCTTACCCATACACTGAAATCCTTTCCCCACACACTGAAACAATTCTCCACACACTGAAACCACTTCCCCAAACACTGAAACCCCTTCCCCACACACTGAAACCCCTTCCCCAGACACTGAAACCATTCCCCACACACTGAAACCCTTCCCCACAAACTGAAACCCTTCCCCGCACACTGAAACATTCCCCACACACTGAAACCCCTTCCTCACACAGTGAAACGCTTTCCCCACACAGAGAATCCCCTTCCCCACAGACTGAATCACTTTCCCCACACACTGAAATCCTTTCCCCACACACTGAAATCCTTCCCCACACAGTGAAACACCTTCACCACACACTGAAACACTTCCCCACACACTGAAACCCCTTCCCCACACACTGAAACATCTCCCCACACACTGAAACCCCTTCCCCACACGCTGAAACCATTCCCCACACACTGAAACCATTCCCCACACACTGAAACCCTTCCCCACATACTGAAACCCCTTCCCCACACACTGAAACCCTTTACCACACACTGAAACCCTTCCCCACACACTGAATCCCCTACCCCACACACTGAAACACCTTCCCCACACAGTGAAACCCTTCCCCACACACTGAAACCCTTCCCACACACTGAAACCCCTTCCCCACACACTGAAACGCTTCCCCACACACTGAAACCCGTCCCCACACACTGAAACCCATTCCCCACACACTGAAACACATTCCACACACAGTGAAACCCCACCCCACACACTGAACCCCTTCACCCCACACTGAAACACCTTCCACACACAGTGAAACACTTCCCCACACACTGAAACCATTCCCCACAAAGTGAAACCATTCCCCACACACTGATAACCCTTCCCCTCGCAGTGAAACCCCTTCCCCACACACTGAAACCATTCCCCACACACTGAAACCCCTTCCCCACACACTGAACCACATTCCGCACACACTGAAACCCCTTCCACACACACTGAAAACCCTTCCCCACACACTGAAACCATTCCCCACACACTGTAACCCCTTCCACACACACTGAAACCCCTTCCCCACGCACTGAAACCCCTTCCCCACACACTGAATCCATTCCCCACACACTGAAACCCCTTCCCCACAAACTGAAACCCCTTCCCCACACACTGAAACCCCTTCCCCACACAGAGAATCCCCTTCCCCACACACTGAATCGCCTTACCCACACACTGAAATCCTTTCCCCACACACTGAAACAATTCTCCACACACTGAAACCACTTCCCCAAACACCTAAACCCCTTCCCCACACACTGAAACCCCTTCCCCAGACACTGAAACCATTCCCCACACACTGAAACCCTTCCCCACAAACTGAAACCATTCCCCGCACACTGAAACAATTCCCCACACACTGAAACCCCTTCCCCACACAGAGAATCCCCTTCCCCACACACTGAATCACTTTCCCCACACACTGAAATCCTTTCCCCACACACTGAAACCCTTCCGCACACACTGAATCCCCTTCCCCACACACTGAAGCACCTTCCCCACACAGTGAAACCCTTCCCCACACACTTAAACCCTTCCCCACTCACAAAAACCCCTTCCCCACAAACTGAAACCCTTCCCCACACACTGAAACCCTTCCCCACACACTGAATCCCTTTCCCCACACACTGAAACACATTCCACACATAGTGAAACCCCTCCCCACACACTGAAATCCTTCCACACACTGAAATCCCTTCCCCACACAGTGAATCCCCTTCCCCACACACTGAAACCCCTTCCCCACACAGAGAAACCACTTCCCCACACAATGAAACCCTTTCCCCACATAGTGAAACCCCTTCCCCACTCACTGAAACCCGTCCCCACACACTGAAACCATTCCCCACGCACTGAATCCCCTCCCCACCACACACTAAACGCCTTCCCCACACACTGAAACCATTCCCCACACAGTGAAACCATTCCCCACACACTGAACCACATTCCGCACACACTGAAACCCCTTCCACACACACTGAAACCCCTTCCCCACACACTGAAACCATTCCCCACACACTGTAACGCCTTCCACACACACTGAAACCCCTTCCCCACGCACTGAAACCCCTTCCCCACACACTGAATCCATTCCCCACACACTGAAACCCCTTCCCCACAAACTGAAACCCCTTCCCCACACACTGAAACCCCTTCCCCACACAGAGAATCCCCTTCCCCACACACTGAATCACCTTACCCATACACTGAAATCCTTTCCCCACACACTGAAACAATTCTCCACACACTGAAACCACTTCCCCAAACACTGAAACCCCTTCCCCACACACTGAAACCCCTTCCCCAGACACTGAAACCATTCCCCACACACTGAAACCCTTCCCCACAAACTGAAACCCTTCCCCGCACACTGAAACATTCCCCACACACTGAAACCCCTTCCTCACACAGTGAAACGCTTTCCCCACACAGAGAATCCCCTTCCCCACAGACTGAATCACTTTCCCCACACACTGAAATCCTTTCCCCACACACTGAAATCCTTCCCCACACAGTGAAACACCTTCACCACACACTGAAACACTTCCCCACACACTGAAACCCCTTCCCCACACACTGAAACATCTCCCCACACACTGAAACCACTTCCCCACACGCTGAAACCATTCCCCACACACTGAAACCATTCCCCACACACTGAAACCCTTCCCCACATACTGAAACCCCTTCCCCACACACTGAAACCCTTTCCCACACACTGAAACCCTTCCCCACACACTGAATCCCCTTCCCCACACACTGAAACACCTTCCCCACACAGTGAAACCCTTCCCCACACACTGAAACCCTTCCCACACACTGAAACCCCTTCCCCACACACTGAAACGCTTCCCCACACACTGAAACCCGTCCCCACACACTGAAACCCATTCCCCACACACTGAAACACATTCCACACACAGTGAAACCCCACCCCACACACTGAACCCCTTCACCCCACACTGAAACACCTTCCACACACAGTGAAACACTTCCCCACACACTGAAACCATTCCCCACAAAGTGAAACCATTCCCCACACACTGATAACCCTTCCCCTCGCAGTGAAACCCCTTCCCCACACACTGAAACCATTCCCCACACACTGAAACCCCTTCCCCACACACTGAACCACATTCCGCACACACTGAAACCCCTTCCACACACACTGAAACCCCTTCCCCACACACTGAACCCCTTCCCCACACACTGAAACCCCTACCCTACACACTGCAACCCCTTCCCCACACAATGAAACCCCTTCCCCACATACTGAAACACTTCCCCACACACTGAAACCCTTCCCAACACACTGAAATCCTTCCCCACACACTGAAACCATTCCCCACACACTGAAACCATTCCCCGCACACTGAAACCCCTTCCACACATACTGAAACCCCTTCTCCACACACTGAAGCCCTTCCCCACACACTGAAACCATTCCCCACACACTGAATGACGTTCCCCACACACTGAAACACCTACCCCGCACAGTGAAACCCTTCCCCACACACTGAAACCCTTCCCCACACAGTGAAACCCTTCCCCAAACACTGAAACCCCTTCCCCACACAATGAAACACCTTCCCCACACAGTGAAACCCTTCCCACACAGTTAAACCCCTTCCCCACACACTGAAACCCGTCCCCACACACTGAAACCATTCCCGATGCTTTGAAACCCCTTCCCCACACACTGAAACCCCTTCCCCACACACTGAAACCCCTTCCCCACACACTGAAACAACGTCCCCACACACCGAAACCCCTTCCCCACACACTGAAACCCCTTCCCCACACAGTGAAACCCCTTCCCCACACACTGAAACCCCTTCCCCACACACTGAAACCCGTCCCCACACACTGAAACCATTCCCCACGCACTGAAACCCCTTCCCCACACACTGAAACCCCTTCCCCACACACTGAAACCCCTTCCCCACACTCTGAAACAACGTCCCCACACACCGAATCCCCTTCCCCAAACACTGAATCCCCTTCCCCACACAGTGAATCCCCTTCCCCACACACTGAAACCCCTTCCCCACACACTGAAACCCTTGCCCCACACACTGCACCATTCCCCACACACTGAAACCCCTTCCCCACACACTGAAACTCCTTCCACACACAGTGAAACCCCTTCCCCACACACTGAAACCCTTTCCCCACACACGGAATCCCCTTCCCCACACACAGAAACCCCGTCCCCACACACTGAAACATCTTCCCCACACACTGAAAACCTATCCCCACACAGTGAAACCCCTTCCCCACACACCGAAACCCCTTCCCCACACACTGAACCCCTTCCCCACACACTGAAACCCCTACCCTACACACTGCAACCCCTTCCCCACACACTGAAACCCCTTCCCCACATACTGAAACACTTCCCCACACACTGAAACCCTTCCCAACACACTGAAATCCTTCCCCACACACTGAAACCATTCCCCACACACTGAAACCATTCCCCGCACACTGTAACCCCTTCCACACATACTGAAACCCCTTCTCCACACACTGAAGCCCTTCCCCACACACTGAAACCATTCCCCACACACTGAATGACGTTCCCCACACACTGAAACACCTTCCCCGCACAGTGAAACCCTTCCCCACACACTGAAACCCTTCCCCACACAGTGAAACCCTTCCCCACACACTGAAACCCCTTCCCCACATACTGAAACACTTCCCCACACACTGAAACACTCCCCAACACACTGAAATCCTTCCCCACACGCTGCAACCATTCACCACACACTGAAACCATTCCCCGCACACTGAAACCCCTTCCCCACATACTGAAACCCCTTCCCCACACACTGAAGCCCTTCCCCACACACTGAAACCCTTCCCCACACACTGAATACCGTTCCCCACACACGGAAACCCCTTCCCCACACACTGAAACTCCTTCCCCACACACTGAAACCCCTTCCCCACACACTGAAACACCTTCCCCACACAGTGAAACCCTTCCCCACACTTTGAAACCCTTCCCCACACACTGAAACCCCTTCCCCACACACTGAAACCCATCCCCACACACTCAAACCCTTCCCCACACACTGAAACCCCTTCCCCACACACTGAAACACATTCCACATCCAGTGAAACCACACGCCACACACTGAAACCCCTTCACCCCACACTGAAACACCTTCCACACACAGTGAAACCCCTTCCCCACACACTGAAACCATTCCCCACACAGTGAAACCATTCCCCACACACTGAAAACCCTTCCCCTGACAGTGAAACCCCTTCCCCACACACTGAAACCATTCCCCACACACTGAAACCCCTTCCCCAAACACTGAACCACATTCCGCACACACTGAAACCCCTTCCACACACACTGAAACCCCTTCCCCACACACTGAAACCATTCCCCACACACTGTAACCCCTTCCACACACACTGAAACCCCTTCCCCACGCACTGAAACCCCTTCCCCACACACTGAATCCATTCCCCACACACTGAAACCCCTTCCCCACACACTGAAACCACTTCCCCACACAGAGAATCCCCTTCCCACACACTGAATCACCTTACCCATACACTGAAATCCTTTCCCCACACACTGAAACAATTCTCCACACACTGAAACCACTTCCCCAAACACTGAAACCCCTTCCCCACACACTGAAACCCCTTCCCCAGACACTGAAACCATTCCCCACACACTGAAACCCTTCCCCACAAACTGAAACCCTTCCCCGCACACAGAAACAATTCCCCACACACTGAAACCCCTTCCCCACACAGTGAAACGCTTTCCCCACACACTGAAATCCTTTCCCCACACACTGAAATCCTTTCCCACACAGTGAAACACCTTCACCACACACTGAAACTCCTTCCCCACACACTGAAACCCTTCCCCACACACTGAAACCCATACCCACACACTGAAACACTTCCCCACACACTGAAACCCCTTCCCCTCACAGTGAAACCCCTTCCCCACACACTGAAACCATTCCCCACACACTGAAACCCCTTCCCCACACACTGAACCATATTCCGCACACACTGAAACCCCTTCCACACACACTGAAACCCCTTCCCCACACACTGAAACCATTACCCACACACTGTAACCCCTTCCACACACACTGAAACCCCTTCCCCACGCACTGAAACCCCTTCCCCACACACTGAATCCATTCCCCACACACTGAAACCCCTTCCCCACAAACTGAAACCCCTTCCCCACACACTGAAACCCCTTCCCCACACAGAGAATCCCCTTCCCCACACACTGAATCACCTTACCCATACACTGAAATCCTTTCCCCACACACTGAAACAATTCTCCACACACTGAAACCACTTCCCCAAACACTGAAACCCCTTCCCCACACACTGAAACCCCTTCCCCAGACACTGAAACCATTCCCCACAAACTGAAACCCTTCCCCGCACACTGAAACAATTCCCCACACACTGAAACCCCTTCCCCACACAGGGAAACGCTTTCCCCACACACTGAAATCCTTTCCCCACACACTTAAATTCTTCCCCACACAGTGAAACACCTTCACCACACACTGAAACCCCTTCCCCACACACTGAAACCCTTCCCCACACACTGAAACCCATGCCCACACACTGAAACACTTCCCCACACACTGAAACCCCTTCCCCACACACTGAAACATCTCCCCACACACTGAAACCCCTTCTCCACACGCTGAAACCATTCCCCACACACTGAAACCATTCCCCAAACACTGAAACCCTTCCCCACATACTGAAACCCCTTCCCCACACACTGAAACCCTTCTCCACACACTGAAACCCTTCCCCACACACTGAATCCCCTTCCCCACATACTGAACCATCTTCCCCACACAGTGAAACCCTTCCCCACACACTGAAAACCTTCCCACACACTGAAACCCCTTCCTCACACACTGAAACCCATTCCCCACACAGTGAAACCCTTCCCCACACACTGAAACACCTTCCCCACACACTGAAACACATTCCACACACAGTGAAACCCCACCCCACACACTGAAACCCCTTCACCCCACACTGAAACACCTTCCACACACAGTGAAACCCCTTCCCCACAGACTGAAACCATTCCCCACACAATGAAACCATTCCCCACACACTGAAAACTCTTCCCCTCTCAGTGAAACCCCTTCCCCACACACTGAACCACATTCCGCACACACTGAAACCCCTTCCACACACACTGAAAACCCTTCCCCACACACTGAAACCATTCCCCACACACTGTAACCCCTTCCACACACACTGAAACCCCTTCCCCACGCACTGAAACCCCTTCCCCACACACTGAATCCATTCCCCACACACTGAAAACCCTTCCCCACAAACTGAAACCCCTTCCCCACACACTGAAACCCCTTCCCCACACAGAGAAACCCCTTCCCCACACACTGAATCACCTTACCCACACACTGAAATCCTTTCCCCACACACTGAAACAATTCTCCACACACTGAAACCACTTCCCAAACACTGAAACCCCTTCCCCACACACTGAAACCCATTCCCCAGACACTGAAACCATTCCCCACACACTGAAACCCTTCCCCACAAACTGAAACCCTTCCCCGCACACTGAAACAATTCCCCACACACTGAAACCCCTTCCCCACACAGTGAAACCCTTTCCCCACACAGAGAATCCCCTTCCCCACACACTGAATCACTTTCCCCACACACTGAAATCCTTTCCCCACACACTGAAACCCTTCCCCAAACACTGAATCCCCTTCCCCACACACTGAAGCACCTTCCCCACACAGTGAAACCCTTCCCCACACACTTAAACCCTTCCCCACACACTGAAACCCCTTCCCCACAAACTGAAACCCTTCCCCACACACTGAAACCCTTCCCCACACACTGAATCCCTTTCCCCACACACTGAAACACATTCCACACATAGTGAAACCCCTCCCCACACACTGAAATCCTTCCCCACACACTGAAATCCCATCCCCACACAGTGAAACCCCTTCCCCACCCACTGAAATCCCTTCCCCACACAGTGAAACCCCTTCCCCACACACTGAAACCCTTTCCCCACACAGTGAAACTCCTTCCCCACACACTGAAACCCGTCCCCACACACTGAAACCATTCCCCACGCACTGAATCCCCTCCCCACCACACAGAAACCCCTTCCACACACACTGAAACCCTTCCCCAAACACTGAATCCCCTTCCCCACACACTGAAGCACCTTCCCCACACAGTGAAACCCTTCCCCACACACTTAAACCCTTCCCCACACTCTGAAACCCCTTCCCCACAAACTGAAACCCTTCCCCACACACTGAAACCCTTCCCCACACACTGAATCCCTTTCCACACACACTGAAACACATTCCACACATAGTGAAACCCCTCCCCACACACTGAAATCCTTCCCCACACACTGAAATCCCTTCCCCACACAGTGAAACCCCTTCCCCACACACTGAAACCCCTTCCCCACACAGTGAAACCCCTTCCCCACACACTGAAACCCGTCCCCACACACTGAAACCATTCTCCACGCACTGAATCCCCTCCCCACCGCACAGAAACCCCTTCCCCACACACTGAAACCCCTTCCCCACACACTGAAACACCTTCCCCACAAACTGAATCCCTTGCCCCACACACTGAAACCATTCCCCACACACTGAAACCCCTTCCCCACACACTGAAACCCCTTCTCCAAACACTGAAACCCCTTCCCCACACAGTGAATCCCCTTCCCCACACACTGAAAAACCTTCCCCACAAACTGAAACCCTTGCCCCACACACTGAAACCATTCCCCACACACTGAAACCCCTTCCCCACACACTGAAACCCCTTCCCCACACAGTGAAACCCCTTCCACACACACTGAAACACCTTCCCCATACACGGAAACCCCTTCCCCACACACTGAAACCATTCCCCACACACTGAAACCCCTTGCCCACACACTGAAACCCCTTCCCCACACACTGAAACCCCTTCCCCACACAGAGAATCCCCATCCCCACACACTGAATCACCTACACCACACACGGAAATCCTTTCCCCACACACTGAAACAATTCCCCACACACTGAAACCCCTTCCCCACACACGTAAACCCCTTCCCCACACACTGAAGCCCAGTCCCCACACACTGAAACATCTTCCCCACACACTGAAAACCCATCCCCACACAGTGAAACCCCTTCCCCACACACTGAAACCCCTTCCCCACACACTGAAACACTTCCCCAGACACTGAAACCCCTACCCTACACACTGAAACCCCTTCCCCACACACTGAAACCCCGTCCCCTCACAGTGAAACCCCTTCCCCACACACTGAATACCTTCCCCACACACTGAAACCATTCCCCACACACTGATACCCCTTCCCCACATAGTGAAACTCCTTCCCAACACACTGAAACACTTCCCCACACACTGAAACCATTCCCCACACACTGAAACCCCTTCCCCACACACTGAAACCCCTTCCCCACACACTGAAACCCCTTTCCCACACAGATAATCCCCTTCCCCACACACTGAAACCCCTTCCCCAAACAGTGAAACCCCTTCCCCACACACTGAAACCCCTTCCCCACACACTGAAATCCGTCCCCACACACTGAAACCATTCCCCACGCACTGAAACCCCTTCCCCACACACTGAAACCCCTTCCCCACACACTGAAACAACTTCCCCACACACTGAAACAACGTCCCCACACACCGAATCCCCTTCCCCAAACACTGAAACCCCTTCCCCACACAGTGAATCCCCTTCCCCACACACTGAAACCCCTTCCCCACACACTGAAACCCTTGCCCCACACACTGCACCATTCCCCACACACTGAAACCCCTTCCCCACACACTGAAACCCCTTCCACACACAGTGAAACCCCTACTCCACACACTGAAACGCTTTCCCCACACACGGAAACCCCTTCCCCACACACAGAAACCCCGTCCCCACACACTGAAACATCTTCCCCACACACTGAAAACCTATCCCCACACAGTGAAACCCCTTCCCCACACACTGAAACCCCTTCCCCACACACTGAAACCCTTCCCCACACACTGAAACCCCTACCCTACACACTGCAACCCCTTCCCCACACACTGAAACCCCTTCCCCACATACTGAAACACTTCCCCACACACTGAAACCCTTCCCAACACACTGAAATCCTTCCCCACACACTGAAACCATTCCCCACCCACTGAAACCATTCCCCGCACACTGGAACCCCTTCCACACATACTGAAACCCCTTCCCCACACACTGAAGCCCTTCCCCACACACTGAAACCCTTCCCCACACACTGAATACCGTTCCCCACGCACTGAAATACCTTCCCCGCACAGTGAAACCCTTCCCCACACACTGAAACCCTTCCCCAAACAGTGAAACCCTTCCCCACACACTGAAACCCATACCCACACAGTGAACCCCTTCCCCACACACTGAAACCCCTTCCCCACATACTGAAACACTTCCCCACACACTGAAACCCTTCCCAACACACTGAAATCCTTCCCCACACGCTGAAACCATTCCCCACACACTGAAACCATTCCCCGCACACTGAAACCCCTTCCCCACATACTGAAACCCCTTCCCCACACACTGAAGCCCTTCCCCACACACTGAAACCCTTCCCCACACACTGAATACCGTTCCCCACACACTGAAACACCTTCCCCGCACAGTGAAACCCTTCCCCACACACTGAAACCCTTCCCCACACAGTGAAACCCCTTCCCCACACACTGAAACCCCTTCCCCACACAGTGCAACCCCTTCCCCACACACTGAAACCCTTTCCCCACACAGTGAAACCCCTTCCCCACACACTGAAACCCGTCCCCACACACTGAAACCATTCCCCACGCACTGAATCCCCTCCCCACCACACAGAAACCCCTTCCCCACACACTGAAACCCCTTCCCCACACACTGAAACAACGTCCGCACACACCGAAACCCCTTCTCCAAACGCTGAAACCCCTTCCCCACACAGTGAATCGCCTTCCCCACACACTGAAACACCTTCCCCACAAACTGAAACCCTTGCCCCACACACTGAAACCATTCCCCACACACTGAAACCCCTTCCCCACACACTGAAACCCCTTCCCCACACAGTGAAACCCCTTCCACACACACTGAAACCCCTTCCCCACACACTGAAGCCCCTTCCCCACACACTGAAACCATTCCCCACACACTGAAACCCCTTGCCCACACACTGAAACCCCTTCCCCACACACTGAAACCCCTTCCCCACACAGAGAATCCCCTTCCCCACACAGTGAATCACCTACACCACACACGGAAATCCTTTCCCCACACACTGAAACAATTCCCCACACACTGAAACCCCTTCCCCACACACGTAAACCCCTTCCCCACACACTGAAGCCCCGTCCCCACACACTGAAACATCTTCCCCACACACTGAAAACAAATCCGAACACAGTGAAAGCCCTTCCCCACACACTGAAACCCCTTCCCCACACACTGAAACACTTCCCCACACACTGAAACCCCTACCCTACACAATGAAACCCCTTCCCCACACACTGAAACCCCGTCCCCTCACAGTGAAACCCCTTCCCCACACACTGAATACCTTCCCCACACACTGAAACCATTCCCCACACACTGATACCCCTTCCCCACACAGTCAAACCACTTCCCCACACACTGAAACACATCCCCACACACTGAAACCATTCGCCACACACTGAAACCTTTTCCCACACACTGAATCCCCTTCCCCAAACACTGAAACCCCGTCCCCACACACTGAAACCCCTTCCGCACACAATGAAAACCTTCCCCACACACTGAAACCCCTTCCCCACACACTGAAACCATTCCCCACACTCTGAAACCCCTTCCCCACTCAGTGAAACCCCTTTCCCACACACTGAAATATTCCCCACACACTGAAACCCCATCCCCACACACTGAACCACATTCCCCACACACTGATTCCCCTTCCACACACACTGAAGCCCCTTCCCCACACACTGAAACCCCTTCCCCACACACTGAAACACATTCCACACATAGTGAAACCCCTTCCCCACACACTGAAACCCCTTCCCCACACACTGAAACCCCTTTCCCACACAGAGAATCCCCTTCCCCACAGACTGAAACCCCTTCCCCACACAGTGAAACCCTTTCCCCACACAGTTAAACCCCTTCCCCACACACTGAAACCCGTCCCCACACACTGAAACCATTCCCGACGCACTGTAACCCCTTCCCCACACACTGAAACCCCTTCCCCACACACTGAAACGCCTTCCCCACACACTGAAACAACGTCCCCACACACCAAAACCCCTTCCCACACACTGAAACCCCTTCCCCAAACAGTGAAACCCCTTCCCCACACACTGAAACCCCTTCCCCACACACTGAAATCCGTCCCCACACGCTGAAACCATTCCCCACGCACTGAAACCCCTTCCCCACACACTGAAACCCGTTCCCCACACACTGAAACAACTTCCCCACACACTGAAACAACGTCCCCACACACCGAATCCCCTTCCCCAAACACTGAAACCCCTTCCCCACACAGTGAATCCCCGTCCCCACACACTGAAACCCCTTCCCCACACACTGAAACCCTTGCCCCACACACTGCACCATTCCCCACACACTGAAACCCCTTCCCCACACACTGAAAACCCTTCCACACACAGTGAAACCCCTACGCCACTCACTGAAACCCTTTCCCCACACACGGAAGCCCCTTCCCCACACACAGAAACCCCGTCCCCACATACTGAAACATCTTCCCCACACAATGAAAACCTATCCCCACACAGTGAAACCCCTTCCCCACACACTGAAACCCCTTCCCCACACACTGAAACCCTTCCCCACACACTGAAACCCCTACCCTACACACTGCAACCCATTCCCCACACACTGAAACCCCTTCCCCACATACTGAAACACCTCCCCACACACTGAAACCCTTCCCAACACACTGAAATCCTTCCCCACACACTGAAACCATTCCCCACACACTGAAACCATTCCCCGCACACTGAAACCCCTTCCACACATACTGAAACCCCTTCCCCACACACTGAAGCCATTCCCCACACACTGAAACCCTTCCCCACACACTGAATACCGTTCCCCACACACCGAAACACCTTCCCCGCACAGTGAAACCCTTCCCCAAACACTGAAACCCTTCCCCAAACAGTGAAACCCTTCCCCACACACTGAAACCCATACCCACACAGTGAAACCCTTCCCCACACACTGAAACCCCTTCCCCACATACTGAAACACTTCCCCACACACTGAAACCCTTCCCAACACACTGAAATCCTTCCCCACACGCTGAAACCATTCCCCACACACTGAAACCATTCCCCGCACACTGAAACCCCTTCCCCACATACTGAAACCCCTTCCCCACACACTGAAGCCCTTCCCCACACACTGAAACCCTTTCCCACACACTGAATACCGTTCCCCACACACTGAAACACCTTCCCCGAACAGTGAAACCCTTCCCCACACACTGAAACCCTTCCCCACACAGTGAATCCCCTTCCCCACACACTGAAACCCCTTCCCCACACAGTGTAACCCCTTCCCCACACACTGAAACCCTTTCCCCACACAGTGAAACCCCTTCCCCACACTCTGAAACCCGTCCCCACACACTAAAACCATTCCCCACGCACTGAATCCCCTCCCCACCACACAGAAACCCCTTCCCCACACACTGAAACCCCTTCCCCACACACTGAAACAACGTCCGCACACACCGAAACCCCTTCTCCAAACACTGAAACCCCTTCCCCACACAGTGTGTCCCCTTCCCCACTTACCGAAACACCTTCCCCACAAACTGAAACCCTTGCCCCACACACTGAAAGCATTCCCCACACACTGAAACCCCTTCCCCACACACTGAAACCCCTTCCCCACACAGTGAAACCCCTTCCACACACACTGAAACCCCTTCCCCACACACGGAAACCCCTTCCCCACACACTGAAACCATTCCCCACACACTGAAACCCCTTGCCCACACACTGAAACCCCTTCCCCACACACTGAAACCCCTTCCCCACACAGAGAAACCCCTTCCCCACACACTGAATCACCTACACCACACACGGAAATCCTTTCCCCACAAACTGAAACAATTCCCCACACACTGAAACGCCTTCCCCACACACGTAAACCCCTTCCCCACACACTGAAGCCCCGTCCCCACACACTGAAACATCTTCCCCACACACTGAAAACCCATCCCCACACAGTGAAACCCCTTCCCCACACACTGAAACCCCTTCCCCACACACTGAAACACTTCCCCACACACTGAAACCCCTACCCTACACACTGAAACCCCTTCCCCACACACTGAAAACCCATCCCCACACAGTGAAACCCCTTCCCCACACACTGAAACCCCTTCCCCACACACTGAATACCTTCCCCACACACTGAAACCATTCCCCACACACTGATACCCCTTCCCCACACAGTGAAACCCCTTCCCCACACACTGAAACACATCCCCACACACTGAAACCATTCGCCACACACTGAAACCTTTTCCCGCACACTGAATCCCCTTCCCCACACACTGAAACCCCGTCCCCACGCACTGAAACCCATTCCGCACACAATGAAATCCTTCCCCACACACTGAAACCCCTTCCCCACACACTGAAACCATTCCGCACACACTGAAAACCTTCCCCACTCAGTGAAACCCCTTTCCCACACACTGAAACCATTCCCCACACACTGAAACCCCTTCCCCACACACTGAAACCCCTTCCCCACACACTGAAACAACGTCCCCACACACCAAAACCCCTTCCCACACACTGAAACCCCTTCCCCAAACAGTGAAACCCCTTCCCCACACACTGAAACCCCTTCCCCACACACTGAAATCCGTCCCCACACGCTGAAACCATTCCCCACGCACTGAAACCCCTTCCCCACACACTGAAACCCGTTCCCCACACACTGAAACAACTTCCCCACACACTGAAACAACGTCCCCACACACCGAATCCCCTTCCCCAAACACTGAAACCCCTTCCCCACACAGTGAATCCCCTTCCCCACACACTGAAACCCCTTCCCCACACACTGAAACCCTTGCCCCACACACTGCACCATTCCCCACACACTGAAACCCCTTCCCCACACACTGAAAACCCTTCCACACACAGTGAAACCCCTACGCCACACACTGAAACCCTTTCCCCACACACGGAAGCCCCTTCCCCACACACAGAAACCCCGCCCCCACATACTGAAACATCTTCCCCACACAATGAAAACCTATCCCCACACAGTGAAACCCCTTCCCCACACACTGAAACCCCTTCCCCACACACTGAAACCCTTCCCCACACACTGAAACCCCTACCCTACACACTGCAACCCATTCCCCACACACTGAAACCCCTTCCCCACATACTGAAACACCTCCCCACACACTGAAACCCTTCCCAACACACTGAAATCCTTCCCCACACACTGAAACCATTCCCCACACACTGAAACCATTCCCCGCACACTGAAACCCCTTCCACACATACTGAAACCCCTTCCCCACACACTGAAGCCATTCCCCACACACTGAAACCCTTCCCCACACACTGAATACCGTTCCCCACACACCGAAACACCTTCCCCGCACAGTGAAACCCTTCCCCACACACTGAAACCCTTCCCCAAACAGTGAAACCCTTCCCCACACACTGAAACCCATACCCACACAGTGAAACCCTTCCCCACACACTGAAACCCCTTCCCCACATACTGAAACACTTCCCCACACACTGAAACCCTTCCCAACACACTGAAATCCTTCCCCACACGCTGAAACCATTCCCCACACACTGAAACCATTCCCCGCACACTGAAACCCCTTCCCCACATACTGAAACCCCTTCCCCACACACTGAAGCCCTTCCCCACACACTGAAACCCTTTCCCACACACTGAATACCGTTCCCCACACACTGAAACACCTTCCCCGAACAGTGAAACCCTTCCCCACACACTGAAACCCTTCCCCACACAGTGAATCCCCTTCCCCACACACTGAAACCCCTTCCCCACACAGTGTAACCCCTTCCCCACACACTGAAACCCTTTCCCCACACAGTGAAACCCCTTCCCCACACTCTGAAACCCGTCCCCACACACTGAAACCATTCCCCACGCACTGAATCCCCTCCCCACCACACAGAAACCCCTTCCCCACACACTGAAACCCCTTCCCCACACACTGAAACAACGTCCGCACACACCGAAACCCCTTCTCCAAACACTGAAACCCCTTCCCCACACAGTGTATCCCCTTCCCCACTTACCGAAACACCTTCCCCACAAACTGAAACCCTTGCCCCACACACTGAAAGCATTCCCCACACACTGAAAACCCTTCCCCACACACTGAAACCCCTTCCCCACACAGTGAAACCCCTTCCACACACACTGAAACCCCTTCCCCACACACGGAAACCCCTTCCCCACACACTGAAACCATTCCCCACACACTGAAACCCCTTGCCCACACACTGAAACCCCTTCCCCACACACTGAAACCCCTTCCCCACACAGAGAAACCCCTTCCCCACACACTGAATCACCTACACCACACACGGAAATCCTTTCCCCACACACTGAAACAATTCCCCACACACTGAAACCCCTTCCCCACACACGTAAACCCCTTCCCCACACTCTGAAGCCCCGTCCCCACACACTGAAACATCTTCCCCACACACCGAAAACCCATCCCCACACAGTGAAACCCCTTCCCCACACACTGAAACCCCTTCCCCACACACTGAAACACTTCCCCACACACTGAAACCCCTACCCTACACACTGAAACCCCTTCCCCACACACTGAAAACCCATCCCCACACAGTGAAACCCCTTCCCCACACACTGAAACCCCTTCCCCACACACTGAATACCTTCCCCACACACTGAAACCATTCCCCACACACTGATACCCCTTCCCCACACAGTGAAACCCCTTCCCCACACACTGAAACACATCCCCACACACTGAAACCATTCGCCACACACTGAAACCTTTTCCCGCACACTGAATCCCCTTCCCCACACACTGAAACCCCGTCCCCACGCACTGAAACCCCTTCCGCACACAATGAAATCCTTCCCCACACACTGAAACCCCTTCCCCACACACTGAAACCATTCCGCACACACTGAAAACCTTCCCCACTCAGTGAAACCCCTTTCCCACACACTGAAACCATTCCCCACACACTGAAACCCCATCCCCACACACTGAACCACATTCCCCACACACTGAATCCCCTTCCACACACACTGAAGCCCCTTCCCCACACACTGAAACCCCTTCCCCACAAAGTGAAACACATTCCACACATAGTGAAACCCCTCCCCACACACTGAAATCCTTCCCCACACACGGAAAACCGTTCCTCACACGCTGAAACCATTCCCCACACACTGAAACCATTCCCCACACACTGAAACCCCTTCCCCACACACTGAAACCCCTTCCCCACACACTGAAACCCCTTTCCCACACAGAGAATCCCCTTCTCCACACACTGAATCACCTTCCCCACACACTGAAATCCGTTCCCCACACTCTGAAACCCTTCCCCACACACTGAAACCCCTTCCCCACACAGTGAAACCCTTTCCCCACACAGTTAAACCCCTTCCCCACACACTGAAACCCGTCCCCACACACTGAAACCATTCCCGACGCACTGAAACCCCTTCCCCACACACTGAAACCCCTTCCCCACACACTGAAACCCCTTCCCCACACACTGAAACAACGTCCCCACACACCGAAACCCCTTCCCCACACACTGAAACCCCTTCCCCACACAGTGAAACCCCTTCCCCACACACTGAAACCCCTTCCCCACACACTGGAACCCGTCCCCACACACTGAAACCATTCCCCACGCACTGAAACCCCTTCCCCACACACTGAAACCCCTTCCCCACACACTGAAACCCCTTCCCCACACACTGAAACAACGTCCCCACACACCGAATCCCCTTCCCCAAACACTGAAACCCCTTCCCCACACAGTGAATCCCCTTCCCCACACACTGAAACCCTTGCCCCACACACTGCACCATTCCCCACACTCTGAAACCCCTTCCCCACACACTGAAACCCCTTCCCCACACACTGAAACCCTTTCCCCACACACGGAAACCCCTTCCCCACACACAGAAACCCCGTCCCCACACACTGAAACATCTTCCCCACACACTGAAAACCTATCCCCACACAGTGAAACCCCACCCCCACACACTGAAACCCCTTCCCTACACACTGAAACACTTCCCCACACACTGAAACCCCTACCCTACACACTGCAACCCCTTCCCCACATACTGAAATCCCGTCCCCACACAGTGAAACACCTTCCCCACACACTGAAACTCCTTCCCCACACACTGAAACCCTTCCCCACACACTGAAACCCATACCCACACAGTGAAACCCTTCCCCACACACTGAAACCCCTTCCCCACATACTGAAACACTTCCCCACACACTGAAACCCTTCCCAACACACTGAAATCCTTCCCCACACACTGAAACCCCTTCCCCACACGCTGAAACCATTCCCCACACACTGAAACCATTCCCCGCACACTGAAACCCCTTCCCCACATACTGAAACCCCTTCCCCACACACTGAAGCCCTTCCCCACACACTGAAACCCTTCCCCACACACTGAATACCGTTCCCCACACACTGAATCACCTTCCCCGCACAGTGAAACCCTTCCCCACACACTGAAACCCTTCCCCACACACTGAAACCCCTTCCCCACACACTGAAACCCTTCCCCACACACTGAAACCCTTCCCCACACACTGACACCCCTTCCCCACACACTGAAACACATTCCACACACAGTGAAACCCCACCCCACAAACTGAATCCCCTTCACCCCACACTGAAACACATTCCACACAAAGTGAAACCCCTTCCCCACACACTGAAACCATTCCCCACACAGTGAAACCATTCCCCACACACTGAAAACCCTTCCCCTCACAGTGAAACCCCTTCCCCACACACTGAATACCTTCCCCACACACTGAAACCATTCCCCACACACTGAAACCCCTACCCTACACACTGCAACCCCTTCCATACATACTGAAATCCCGTCCCCACACAGTGAAACACCTTCCCCACACACTGAAACTCCTTCCCCACACACTGAAACCCTTCCCCACACACTGAAACCCATACCCACACAGTGAAACCCTTCCCCACACACTGAAACCCCTTCCCCACATACTGAAACACTTCCCCACACACTGAAAACCTTCCCAACACACTGAAATCCTTCCCACACACTGAAACCCCTTCCCCACACGCTGAAACCATTCCCCACACACTGAAACTATTCCCCGCACACTGAAACCCCTTCCCCACATACTGAAACCCCTTCCCCACACACTGAAGCCCCTTCCCCACACACTGAAACCCTTCCCCACACACTGAATGCCGTTCCCCACACACTGAATCACCTTCCCCGCACAGTGAAACCCTTCCCCACACACTGAAACCCTTCCCCACACACTGAAACCCCTTCCCCACACACTGAAACCCTTCCCCACACACTGAAGCCCTTCCCCACACACTGACACCCCTTCCCCACACACTGAAACACATTCCACACACAGTGAAACCCCACCCCACATACTGAATCCCATTCACCCCACACTGAAACACATTCCACACAAAGTGAAACCCCTTCCCCACACACTGAAACCATTCCCCACACAGTGAAACCATTCCCCACACACTGAAAACCCTTCCCCTCACAGTGAAACCCCTTCCCCACACACTGAATACCTTCCCCACACACTGAAACCATTCCCCACACACTGATACACATTCCCCTCACAGTGAAACCCCTTCCCACCACACTGAAACCCTTCCCCACACACTGAAACCCGTCCCCACACACTGAAACCATTTTCCACACACTGAATCCCCTTCCCCACACACTGAAACCCCATCCTCACACACTGAAACCCCTTCCCCACACACTGAAACCCTTCCCCACACACTGAAACCCCTTCCCCACACACTGAAACCATTCCCCACACACTGAAACACCTTCCCCACACAGTGAAACCCCTTCCCCACACACTGAAACCATTCCCCATACACTGAAACCCCTTCCCCACACACTGAACCACATTCCCCACACACTGAAATCCCTTCCACACACACTGAAAACCCTTCCCCACACACTGAAACCATTCCCCACACATTGAAACCCCATCCACACACACAGAAACCCCTTCCCCACACACAGAAACCATTCCCCACACACTGAAACCCCTTCCCCACACACTGAAACCCCACCCCACACACTGAAATCCTTCCCCACACACTGAAACCCCTTCCCCACACGCTGAAACCATTCCCCACACACTGAAACCATTCCCCACAAACTGAAACCCTTCCCCACACACTGAAACACCTTCCCCACACACTGAAACCCCTTCCCCACACAGAGAAACCCCTTCTCCACACACTGAATCACCTTCCGCACTCAGTGAATCCCCTTCCCCACACACTGAAACCCCTTCCCCACACACTGGAACCCGTCCCCACACACTGAAACCATTCCCCACACACCGAATCCCCTTCCCCAAACACTGAAACCCCTTCCCCACACAGTGAATCCCCTTCCCCACACACTGAAACCCCTTCCCCACACACTGAAACCCTTGCCCCACACACTGAAACCATTCCCCACACACTGAAACCCCTTCCCCACACACTGAAACCCCTTCCCCACAAAGTGAAACCCCTTCTCCACACACTGAAACCCTTTCCCCACATACGGAAACCCCTTCCCCACACACAGAAACCCCGTCTCCACACACTGAAACACATTCCACACACAGTGAAACCCCACCCCACATACTGAATCCCATTCACCCCACACTGAAACACATTCCACACAAAGTGAAACCCCTTCCCCACACACTGAAACCATTCCCCACACAGTGAAACCATTCCCCACACACTGAAAACCCTTCCCCTCACAGTGAAACCCCTTCCCCACACACTGAATACCTTCCCCACACACTGAAACCATTCCCCACACACTGATACACATTCCCCACACAGAGAAACCCCTTCCCCACACACTGAAACCCTTCCCCACACACTGAAACCCGTCCCCACACACTGAAACCATTTTCCACACACTGAATCCCCTTCCCCACACACTGAAACCCCATCCTCACACACTGAAACCCCTTCCCCACACACTGAAACCCTTCCCCACACACTGAAACCCCTTCCCCACACACTGAAACCATTCCCCACACACTGAAACACCTTCCCCACACAGTGAAACCCCTTCCCCACACACTGAAACCATTCCCCATACACTGAAACCCCTTCCCCACACACTGAACCACATTCCCCACACACTGAAATCCCTTCCACACACACTGAAAACCCTTCCCCACACACTGAAACCATTCCCCACACATTGAAACCCCATCCACACACACAGAAACCCCTTCCCCACACACAGAAACCATTCCCCACACACTGAAACCCCTTCCCCACACACTGAAACCCCACCCCACACACTGAAATCCTTCCCCACACACTGAAACCCCTTCCCCACACGCTGAAACCATTCCCCACACACTGAAACCATTCCCCACAAACTGAAACCCTTCCCCACACACTGAAACACCTTCCCCACACACTGAAACCCCTTCCCCACACACCGAATCCCCTTCCCCAAACACTGAAACCCCTTCCCCACACAGTGAATCCCCTTCCCCACACACTGAAACCATTCCCCACACACCGAATCCCCTTCCCCAAACACTGAAACCCCTTCCCCACACAGTGAATCCCCTTCCCCACACACTGAAACCCCTTCCCCACACACTGAAACCCTTGCCCCACACACTGAAACCATTCCCCACACACTGAAACCCCTTCCCCACACACTGAAACCCCTTCCCCACAAAGTGAAACCCCTTCCCCACACACTGAAACCCTTTCCCCACACACGGAATCCCCTTCCCCACACACAGAAACCCCGTCCCCACACACTGAAACACATTCCACACACAGTGAAACCCCACCCCACATACTGAATCCCATTCACCCCACACTGAAACACATTCCACACAAAGTGAAACCCCTTCCCCACACACTGAAACCATTCCCCACACAGTGAAACCATTCCCCACACACTGAAAACCCTTCCCCTCACAGTGAAACCCCTTCCCCACACACTGAATACCTTCCCCACACACTGAAACCATTCCCCACACACTGATACACATTCCCCACACAGTGAAACCCCTTCCCCACACACTGAAACCCTTCCCCACACACTGAAACCCGTCCCCACACACTGAAACCATTTTCCACACACTGAATCCCCTTCCCCACACACTGAAACCCCATCCTCACACACTGAAACCCCTTCCCCACACAGAAACCCATCCCCACACACTGAAACCCCTTCCCCACACACTGAAACCATTCCCCACACACTGAAGCACCTTCCCCACACAGTGAAACCCCTTCCCCACACACTGAAACCATTCCCCATACACGGAAACCCCTTCCCCACACACTGAACCACATTCCCCACACACTGAAATCCCTTCCACACACACTGAAAACCCTTCCCCACACACTGAAACCATTCCCCACACATTGAAACCCCATCCACACACACAGAAACCCCTTCCCCACACACAGAGCCCATTCCCCACACACTGAAACCCCTTCCCCACACACTGAAACCCCACCCCACACACTGAAATCCTTCCCCACACACTGAAACCCCTTCCCCACACGCTGAAACCATTCCCCACACACTGAAACCATTCCCCACAAACTGAAACCCTTCCCCACACACTGAAACACCTTCCCCACACACTGAAACCCCTTCCCCACACAGAGAAACCCCTTCTCCACACACTGAATCACCTTCCGCACTCAGTGAATCCCCTTCCCCACACACTGAAACCCCGTCCCCACACACTGGAACCCGTCCCCACACACTGAAACCATTCCCCACACACCGAATCCCCTTCCCCAAACACTGAAACCCCTTCCCCACACAGTGAATCCCCTTCCCCACACACTGAAACCCCTTCCCCACACACTGAAACCCTTGCCCCACACACTGAAACCATTCCCCACACACTGAAACCCCTTCCCCACACACTGAAACCCCTTCCCCACAAAGTGAAACCCCTTCCCCACACACTGAAACCCTTTCCCCACACACGGAAACCCCTTCCCCACACACAGAAACCCCGTCCCCACCCACTGAAACATTTCCCACACACTGAAACCCCTTCCCCACACACTGAAACCCCTTCCACACACAGTGAAACTCCTTCCCCACACACTGAAACCCTTTCCCCACACACGGAAACCCCTTCCCCACACACAGAAACCACGTCCCCACACACTGAAAACCTATCCCCACACAGTGAAACCCCTTCCGCACACACTGAAACCCCTTCCCCACACACTGAAACCCTTCCCCACACACTGAAACCCCTACCCTACACACTGCAACCCCTTCCCCACATACTGAAATCCCGTCCCCACACAGTGAAACACCTTCCCCACACACTGAAACTCCTTCCCCACACACTGAAACCCTTCCCCACACACTGAAACCCATACCCACACAGTGAAACCCTTCCCCACACACTGAAACCCCTTCCCCACATACTGAAACACTTCCCCACACACTGAAACCCTTCCCAACACACTGAAATCCTTCCCCACACACTGAAACCCCTTCCCCACACGCTGAAACCATTCCCCACACACTGAAACCATTCCCCGCACACTGAAACCCCTTCCCCACATACTGAAACCCCTTCCCCACACACTGAAGCCCTTCCCCACACACTGAAACCCTTCCCCACACACTGAATACCGTTCCCCACACACTGAATCACCTTCCCCGCACAGTGAAACACTTCCCCACACACTGAAACCCTTCCCCACACATTGAAACCCCTTCCCCACACACTGAAACCATTCCCCACACACTGAAACCCTTCCCCACACACTGAATCCCCTTCACCCCACACTGAAACACATTCCACACAAAGTGAAACCCCTTCCCCACACACTGAAACCATTCCCCACACAGTGAAACCATTCCCCACACACTGAAAACCCTTCCCCTCACAGTGAAACCCCTTCCCCACACACTGAATACCTTCCCCACACACTGAAACCATTCCCCACACACTGATACACATTCCCCACACAGTGAAACCCCTTCCCCACACACTGAAACCCTTCCCCACACACTGAAACCCGTCCCCACACACTGAAACCATTTTCCACACACTGAATCCCCTTCCCCACACACTGAAACCCCATCCTCACAGACTGAAACCCCTTCCCCACACACTGAAACCCTTCCCCACACACTGAAACCCCTTCCCCACACACTGAAACCATTCGCCACACACTGAAACCCCTTCCCCACACAGTGAAACCCCTTCCCCACACACTTAAACCATTCCCCATACACTGAAACCCCTTCCCCACACACTGAACCACATTCCCCACACACTGAAATCCCTTCCACACACACTGAAAACCCTTTCCCACACACTGAAACCATTTCCCACACATTGAAACCCCATCCACACACACAGAAACCCCTTCCCCACACACAGAAACCATTCCCCACACACTGAAACCCCTTCCCCACACACTGAAACCCCTTCCTCACACAATGAAATCCTTTCCCCACACACTGAAACCCTTCCCCACACACTGAAACCCCTTCCCCACACACTGAAAGACATTTCACACATAGTGAAACCCCTCCCCACACACTGAAATCCTTCCCCACACACTGAAACCCCTTCTCCACACGCTGAAACCATTCCCCACACATTGAAACCATTCCCCACAAACTGAAACCCTTCCCCACACACTGAAACCCCATCCCCACACACTGAAACCCCTTCCCCACACAGAGAAACCCCTTCTCCACACACTGAATCACCTTCCCCACTCAGTGAATCCCCTTCCCCACACACTGAAACCCATTCCCCACACACTGGAACCCGTCCCCACACACTGAAACCATTCCCCACACACCGAATCCCCTTCCCCAAACACTGAAACCCCTTCCCCACACAGTGAATCCCCTTCCCCACACACTGAAACCCCTTCCCCACACACTGAAACCCTTGCCCCACACACTGAAACCATTCCCCACACACTGAAACCCCTTCCCCACACACTGAAACCCCTTCCCCACAATGTGAAGCCCCTTCCCCACACACTGAAACCCTTTCCCCACACACGGAAACCCCTTCCCCACACACAGAAACCCCGTCCCCACACACTGAAACACTTCCCCACACACTGAAAACCTATCCCCACACAGTGAAACCCCTTCCCCACACTCTTAAACCCCTTCCCCACACACTGAAAATCTTCCCCACACACTGAAACCCCTACCCTACACACTGAAACCCCTTCCCCACACACTGAAACCCCTTCCCCACAAAGTGAAGCCCCTTCCCCACACACTGAATCCCTTTCCCCACACACGGAAACCCCTTCCCCACACACAGAAACCCCTTCCCCACACACTGAAACATCTTCCCCACACACTGAAAACCTATCCCCACACAGTGAAACCCCTTCCCCACACTCTTAAACCCCTTCCCAACACACTGAAATCCTTCCCCACACACTGAAACCCCTTCCCCACACGCTGAAACCATTCCCCACACACTGAAACCATTCCCACACACTGAAACCCCTTCCCCACATACTGAAACCCCTTCCCCATACACTGAAGCCCTTCCCCACACACTGAAACCCTTCTCCACACAGTGAATACCCCTCCCCACACACTGAAACACCTTCCCCGCAGAGTGAAACCCTTCCCCACACACTGGAACCCTTCCCCACACACTGAAACCCCTTCCCCACACACTGAAACCTTTCCCCACACACTGAAACCCCTTCCCCACACACTGGAACACATTCCACACACAGTGAAACCCCACCCCACATACTGAAACCCCTTCACCCCACACTGAAACACATTCCACCCACAGAGGAACCCCTTCCCCACACACTGAAACCATTCCCCACACAGTGAAACCATTACCCACACGCTGAAAACCCTTCCCCTCACAGTGAAACCCCTTCCCCACACACTGAATACCTTCACCACACACTGATACACATTCCCCACACAGTGAAACCCCTTCCCCACACACTGAAACCCTTCCCCACACACTGAAACCCTTCCCCACACACTGAAACCATTTCCCACACACTGAATCCCCTTCCCCACACACTGAAACCCCATCCTCACATACTGAAACCCCTTCACCACACACTGAAACCCTTCCCCACACACTGAAACCCCTTCCCCACACACTGAAACACCTTCCCCACACACTGAAACCCCTTAACCACACAGTGAAACCCCTTCCCCACACACTGAAACCATTCCCCACACACTGAAACCCCTTCCCCACACATTGAACCACATTCCCCACACACTGAAACCCCTTCCACACACACTGAAACCCCTTCCCCACACACTGAAACCATTCCCCACACATTGAAACCCCATCCACACACACAGAAACCCCTTCCCCACACACTGAAACTCCTTCCCCACACACTGAAACCATTCCCCACACACTGAAACCCCTTCCCCACACACTGAAACCCCTTCCCCACACAGAGAATCCCCTTCCCCACACACTGACTCACCTTCCCCACTCACTGAAATCCTTTCCCCACACACTGAAACCCTTCCCCACACACTGAAACCCCTTCCCCACACAATGAAACCCTTCCCCTCACACTGAAACCCTTCTCCACACACTGAAACCCCTTCCCCACACACTGAAAGACATTTCACACATCGTGAAACCCGTCCCCACACACTGAAATCCTTCCCCACACACTGAAACCCTTTCCCCACACGCTGAAACCATTCCCCACACACTGAAACCATTCCCCACAAACTGAAACCCTTCCCCACACACTGAAACCATTCCCCACACACTGAAACCCCTTCCCCACACAGTGAAACCCCTTCCCCACACACTAAAACCCCTTCCCCACTCAGTGAATCCCCTTCCCCACACACTGAAACCCCTTCCCCACACACTGAAACCCGTCCCCAAACACTGAAACCATTCCCCACGCACTGAAACCCCTTCCCCACACACAGAAACCCCTTCACCACACACTGAAACCCCTTCCCCACACACTGAAACAACTTCCCAACACACCGAATCCCCTTCCCCAAACACTGAAACCCCTACCCCACACAGTGAATCCCATTCCCCACACACTGAAACCCCTTCCCCACACACTGAAACCCTTGGCCCACACACTTAAACCATTCCCCACACACTGAAACCCCTTCCCCACACACTGAAGCCCCTTCTCCAAACAGTGAAACCCCTTCCCCACACACTGAAACCCTTTCCTCACACACCGAAACCCCTTCCCCACACACAGAAACCCCGTCCCCACACACTGATACATCTTCCCCACACACTGAAGACCTATCCCCACACAGTGAAACCCCTTCCCCACACACTTAAACCACTTCCCCACACACTGAAACCCTTCCCCACACACTGAAACCCCTACTATACACACTGCAACCCCTTCCCCACATACTGAAACACCTTCCCCACACACTGAAACCCTTCCACACACTCTGAATCCCATACCCACACACTGAAACCCTTCCCCACACACTGAAACCCCTTCCCCACACACTGAAACACTTCCCCACACACTGAAACCCTTCCCAACACACTGAAATCCTTCCCCACACACCGAAACCCCTTCCCCACACGCTGAAACCATTCCCCACACACTGAAACCATTCCCCACACACTGAAGCCATTCCCCACACACTGAAACCCTTCCCCACACACTGAATACCCTTCCCCACACACTGAAACCCTTCCCCACACACTGAAACCCCTTCCCCACACACTGAAACCCTTCCCCACACACTGAAACCCTTCCCCACACACAGACACCCCTTCCCCACACACTGAAACACATTCCACACACAGTGAAACCCCACCCCACATTCTGAATCCCCTTCACCCCACACTGAAACACATTCCACACACAGTGAAACCCCTTCCCCACACACTGAAACCATTCCCCACACAGTGAAACCATTCCCCACACACTGAAAACCCTTCCCCTCACATTGAAACCCCTTCCCCACACACTGAATACCTTCCCCACACACTGAAACCATTCCCCACACACTGATACACATTCCCCACACAGTGAAACCCCTGGCCCACACACTGAAACCCTTCCCCACACACTGAAACCCCATCCTCACACACTGAAACCCCTTCCCCACACACTGAAACCCTTCCCCACACACTGAAACCCCTTCCCCACACACTGAAACCATTCGCCACACACTGAAACCCCTTCCCCACACAGTGAAACCCCTTCCCCACACACTTAAACCATTCCCCATACACTGAAACCCCTTCCCCACACACTGAACCACATTCCCTACACACTGAAATCCCTTCCACACACACTGAAAACCCTTCCCCACACACTGAAACCATTCCCCACACATTGAAACCCCATCCACACACACAGAAACCCCTTCCCCACACACAGAAACCATTCCCCACACACTGAAACCCCTTCCCCACACACTGAAACACCTTCCTCACACACTGAAATCCTTTCCCCACACACTGAAACCCTTCCCCACACACTGAAACCCCTTCCCCACACACTGAAAGACATTTCACACATAGTGAAACCCCTCCCCACACACTGAAATCCTTCCCCACACACTGAAACCCCTTCCCCACACGCTGAAACCATTCCCCACACACTGAAACCATTCCCCACAAACTGAAACCCTTCCCCACACACTGAAACCCCTTCCCCACACACTGAAACCCCTTCCCCACACAGAGAAACCCCTTCTCCACACACTGAATCACGTTCCCCACTCAGTGAATCCCCTTCCCCACACATTGAAACCCCTTCCCCACACACTGGAACCCGTCCCCACACACTGAAACCATTCCCCACACACCGAATCCCCTTCCCCAAATACTGAAACCCCTTCCCCACACAGTGAATCCCCTTCCCCACACACTGAAACCCCTTCCCCACACACTGAAACCCTTGCCCCACACACTGAAACCATTCCCCACACACTGAAACCCCTTCCCCACACACTGAAACCCCTTCCCCACAAAGTGAAACCCCTTCCCCACACCCTGAAACCCTTTCCCCACACACGGAAACCCCTTCCCCACACACAGAAACCCCGTCCCCACACACTGAAACATCTTCCCCACACACTGAAAACCTATCCCCACACAGTGAAACCCCTTCCCCACACTCTTAAACCCCTTCCCCACACACTGAAAATCTTCCCCACACACTGAAACCCCTACCCTACACACTGCAACCCCTTCCCCACATACTGAAACTCCGACCGCACACAGTGAAACACCTTCCCCACACACTGAAACTCCTTCCCCACACACTGAAACCCTTCCACACACACTGAAACCCATACCCACACACTGAAACCCTTCCCCACACACTGAAACCCCTTCCCCACACACGGAAACAATTCCCCACACACTGAAACCCTTCCCAACACACTGAAATCCTTCCCCACACACTGAAACCCCTTCCCCACACGCTGAAACCATTCCCCACACACTGAAACCATTCCCACACACTGAAACCCCTTCCCCACATACTGAAACCCCTTCCCCATACACTGAAGCCCTTCCCCACACACTGAAACCCTTCCCCACACACTGAATACCCTTCCCCACACAGTGAAACACCTTCCCCGCACAGTGAAACCCTTCCCCACACAGTGAAACCCTTACCCACACACTGAAACCCCTTCCCCACACACTGAAACCTTTCCCCACACACTGAAACCCCTTCCCCACACACTGGAACACATTCCACACACAGTGAAACCCCACCCCACATACTGAAACCCCTTCACCCCACACTGAAACACATTCCACCCACAGAGGAACCCCTTCCCCACACACTGAAACCATTCCCCACACAGTGAAACCATTACCCACACACTGAAAACCCTTCCCCTCACAGTGAAACCCCTTCCCCACACACTGAATACCTTCACCACACACTGATACACATTCCCCACACAGTGAAACCCCTTCCCCACACACTGAAACCCTTCCCCACACACTGAAACCCTTCCCCACACACTGAAACCATTTCCCACACACTGAATCCCCTTCCCCACACACTGAAACCCCATCCTCACATACTGAAACCCCTTCCCCACACACTGAAACCCTTCCCCACACACTGAAACCCCTTCCCCACACACTGAAACACCTTCCCCACACACTGAAACCCCTTTAACCACACAGTGAAACCCCTTCCCCACACACTGAAACCATTCCCCACACACTGGAACCCCTTCCCCACACATTGAACCACATTCCCCACACACTGAAACCCTTCCACACACACTGAAATCCCTTCCCCACACACTGAAACCATTCCCCACACATTGAAACCCCATCCACACACACAGAAACACCTTCCCCACACACTGAAACCCCTTCCCCACACACTGAAACCATTCCCCACACACTGAAACCCCTTCCCCACACACTGAAACCCCTTCCCCACACAGAGAATCCCCTTCCCCACACACTGACTCACCTTCCCCACTCACTGAAATCCTTTCCCCACACACTGAAACCCTTCCCCACACACTGAAACCCCTTCCCCACACAATGAAACCCTTCCCCACACACTGAAACCCTTCCCCACACACTGAATACCCTTCCCCACACAGTGAAACACCTTCCCCGCACAGTGAAACCCTTCCCCACACAGTGAAACCCTTCCCCACACACTGAAACCCCTTCCCCACACACTGAAACCTTTCCCCACACACTGAAACCCCTTCCCCACACACTGGAACACATTCCACACACAGTGAAACCACACCCCACATACTGAAACCCCTTCACCCCACACTGAAACACATTCCACCCACAGAGGAACCCCTTCCCCACACACTGAAACCATTCCGCACACAGTGAAACCATTACCCACACACTGAAAACCCTTCCCCTCACAGTGAAACCCCTTCCCCACACACTGAATACCTTCACCACACACTGATACACATTCCCCACACAGTGAAACCCCTTCCCCACACACTGAAACCCTTCCCCACACACTGAAACCCTTCCCCACACACTGAAACCATTTCCCACACACTGAATCCCCTTCCCCACACACTGAAACCCCATCCTCACATACTGAAACCCCTTCCCCACACACTGAAACCCTTCCCCACACCCTGAAACCCCTTCCCCACACACTGAAACACCTTCCCCACACACTGGAACCCCTTCCCCACACATTGAACCACATTCCCCACACACTGAAACCCCTTCAACACACACTGAAACCCCTTCCCCACACACTGAAACCATTCCCCACACATTGAAACCCCATCCACACACACAGAAACACCTTCCCCACACACTGAAACCCCTTCCCCACACACTGAAACCATTCCCCACACACTGAAACCCCTTCCACACACACTGAAACCCCTTCCCCACACAGAGAATCCCCTTCCCCACACACTGACTCACCTTCCCCACTCACTGAAATCCTTTCCCCACACACTGAAACCCTTCCCCACACACTGAAACCCCTTCCCCACACAATGAAACCCTTCCCCTCACACTGAAACCCTTCCCCACACACTGAAACCCCTTCCCCACACACTGAAAGACATTTCACACATCGTGAAACCCCTCCCCACACACTGAAATCCTTCCCCACACACTGAAACCCCTTCCCCACACGCTGAAACCATTCCCCACACACTGAAACCATTCCCCACAAACTGAAACCCTTCCCCACACACTGAAACCATTCCCCACACACTGAAACCCCTTCCCCACACAGTGAAACCCCTTCCCCACTCACTAAAACCCCTTCCCCACTCAGTGAATCCCCTTCCCCACACACTGAAACCCCTTCCCCACACACTGAAACCCGTCCCACACACTGAAACCATTCCCCGCGCACTGAAACCCCTTCCCCACACACTGAAACCCCTTCACCACACACTGAAACCCCTTCCCCACACACTGAAACAATGTCCCAACACACCGAATCCCCTTCCCCAAACACTGAAACCCCTTCCCCACACAGTGAATCCCCTTCCCCACACACTGAAACCCCTTCCCCACACACTGAAACCCTTGGCCCACACACTGAAACCATTCCCCACACACTGAAACCCCTTCCCCACACACTGAAACCCCTTCCCCAAACAGTGAAACCCCTTCCCCACACAATGAAACCCTTTCCCCACACGCAGAAACCCCTTCCCCACACACAGAAACCCCGTCCCCACACACTGATACATCTTCCCCACACACTGAAGACCTATCTCCACACAGTGAAGCCCCTTCCCCACACACTTAAACCACTTCCCCACACACTGAAACCCTTCCCCACACACTGAAACCCCTACCCTACACACTGCAACCCCTTCCCCACACACTGAAACCCCTTCCCCACATACTGAAACACCTCCCCACACACTGAAACCCTTCCCAACACACTGAAATCCTTCCCCACACACTGAAACCATTCCCCACACACTGAAACCATTCCCCGCACACTGAAACCCCTTCCACACATACTGAAACCCCTTCCCCACACACTGAAGCCATTCCCCACACACTGAAACCCTTCCCCACACACTGAATACCGTTCCCCACAAACCGAAACACCTTCCCCGCACAGTGAAACCCTTCCCCACACACTGAAACCCTTCCCCAAATAGTGAAACCCTTCCCCACACACTGAAACCCATACCCACACAGTGAAACCCTTCCCCACACACTGAAACCCCTTCCCCACATACTGAAACACTTCCCCACACACTGAAACCCTTCCCAACACACTGAAATCCTTCCCCACACGCTGAAACCATTCCCCACACACTGAAACCATTCCCCGCACACTGAAACCCCTTCCCCACATACTGAAACCCCTTCCCCACACACTGAAGCCCTTCCCCACACACTGAAACCCTTTCCCACACACTGAATACCGTTCCCCACACACTGAAACACCTTCCCCGAACAGTGAAACCCTTCCCCACACACTGAAACCCTTCCCCACACAGTGAATCCCCTTCCCCACACACTGAAACCCCTTCCCCACACAGTGTAACCCCTTCCCCACACACTGAAACCCTTTCCCCACACAGTGAAACCCCTTCCCCACACTCTGAAACCCGTCCCCACACACTGAAACCATTCCCCACGCACTGAATCCCCTCCCCACCACACAGAAACCCCTTCCCCACACACTGAAACCCCTTCCCCACACACTGAAACAACGTCCGCACACACCGAAACCCCTTCTCCAAACACTGAAACCCCTTCCCCACACAGTGTATCCCCTTCCCCACTTACCGAAACACCTTCCCCACAAACTGAAACCCTTGCCCCACACACTGAAAGCATTCCCCACACACTGAAACCCCTTCCCCACACACTGAAACCCCTTCCCCACACACTGAAACCCCTTCCACACACACTGAAACCCCTTCCCCACACACGGAAACCCCTTCCCCACACACTGAAACCATTCCCCACACACTGAAACCCCTTGCCCACACACTGAAACCCCTTCCCCACACACTGAAACCCCTTCCCCACACAGAGAATCCCCTTCCCCACACACTGAATCACCTACACCAAACACGGAAATCCTTTCCCCACACACTGAAACAATTCCCCACACACTGAAACCCCTTCCCCACACACGTAAACCCCTTCCCCACAAACTGAAGCCCCGTCCCCACACACTGAAACATCTTCCCCACACACTGAAAACCCATCCCCACACAGTGAAACCCCTTCCCCACACACTGAAACACCTTCCCCACACACTGAAACACTTCCCCACAAACTGAAACCCCTACCCTACACACTGAAACCCCTTCCCCACACACTGAAAACCCATCCCCACACAGTGAAACCCCTTCCCCACACACTGAAACCCCTTCCCCACACACTGAATACCTTCCCCACACACTGAAACCATTCCCCACACACTGATACCCCTTCCCCACACAGTGAAACCCCTTCCCCACACACTGAAACACATCCCATCACACTGAAACCATTCGCCACACACTGAAACCTTTTCCCACACACTGAATCCCCTTCCCCACACACTGAAACCCCGTCCCCACGCACTGAAACCCCTTCCGCACACAATGAAATCCTTCCCCACACACTGAAACCCCTTCCCCACACACTGAAACCATTCCCCACACACTGAAAACCTTCCCCACTCAGTGAAACCCCTTTCCCACACACTGAAACCATTCCCCACACACTGAAGCCCCATCCCCACACACTGAACCACATTCCCCACACACTGAATCCCCTTCCACACACACTGAAGCCCCTTCCCCACACACTGAAACCCCTTCCCCACAAACTGAAACACATTCCACACATAGTGAAACCCCTCCCCACACACTGAAATCCTTCCCCACACACGGAAAACCGTTCCTCACACGCTGAAACCATTCCCCACACACTGAAACCATTCCCCACACACAGAAACCCTTCCTCACACACTGAAACCATTCCCCACACACTGAAACCCCTTCCCCACACACTGAAACCCCTTCCCCACACACTGAAACCCCTTTCCCACACAGAGAATCCCCTTCTCCACACACTGAATCACCTTCCCCACACACTGAAATCCGTTCCCCACACACTGAAACCCTTCCCCACACACTGAAACCCCTTCCCCACACAGTGAAACCCTTTCCCCACACAGTTAAACCCCTTCCCCACACACTGAAACCCGTCCCCACACACTGAAACCATTCCCGACGCACTGAAACCCCTTCCCCACACACTGAAACCCCTTCCCCACACACTGAAACCCCTTCCCCACACACTGAAACAACGTCCCCACACACCGAAACCCCTTCCCCACACACTGAAACCCCTTCCCCACACAGTGAAACCCCTTCCCCACACACTGAAACCCCTTCCCCACACACTGGAACCCGTCCCCACACACTGAAACCATTCCCCACGCACTGAAACCCCTTCCCCACACACTGAAACACCTTCCCCACACACTGAAACCCCTTCCCCACACACTGAAACAACGTCCCCACACACCGAATCCCCTTCCCCAAACACTGAAACCCCTTCCCCACACAGTGAATCCCCTTCCCCACACACTGAAACCCCTTCCCCACACACTGAAACCCTTGCACCACACACTGCACCATTCCCCACACACTGAAACCCCTTCCCCACACACTGAAACCCCTTCCACACACAGTGAAACTCCTTCCCCACACACTGAAACCCTTTCCCCACACACCGAAACCCCTTCCCCACACACAGAAACCCCGTCCCCACACACTGAAACATCTTCCCCACACACTGAAAACCTATCCCCACACAGTGAAACCCCACCCCCACACACTGAAACCCCTTCCCCACACACTGAAACACTTCCCCACACACTGAAACCCCTACCCTACACACTGCAACCCCTTCCCCACATACTGAAATCCCGTCCCCACACAGTGAAACACCTTCCCCACACACTGAAACTCCTTCCCCACACACTGAAACCCTTCCCCACACACTGAAACCCATACCCACACAGTGAAACCCTTCCCCACACACTGAAACCCCTTCCCCACATACTGAAACACTTCCCCACACACTGAAACCCTTCCCAACACACTGAAATCCTTCCCCACACACTGAAACCCCTTCCCCACACGCTGAAACCATTCCCCACACACTGAAACCATTCCCCGCACACTGAAACCCCTTCCCCACATACTGAAACCCCTTCCCCACACACTGAAGCCCTTCCCCACACACTGAAACCCTTCCCCACACACTGAATACCGTTCCCCACACACTGAATCACCTTCCCCGCACAGTGAAACCCTTCCCCACACACTGAAACCCTTCCCCACACACTGAAACCCCTTCCCCACACACTGAAACCCTTCCCCACACACTGAAACCCTTCCCCACACAATGACACCCCTTCCCCACACACTGAAACACATTCCACACACAGTGAAACCCCACCCCACAAACTGAATCCCCTTCACCCCACACTGAAACACATTCCACACAAAGTGAAACCCCTTCCCCACACACTGAAACCATTCCCCACACAGTGAAACCATTCCCCACACACTGAAAACCCTTCCCCTCACAGTGAAACCCCTTCCCCACACACTGAATACCTTCCCCACACACTGAAACCATTCCCCACACACTGAAACCCCTACCCTACACACTGCAACCCCTTCCATACATACTGAAATCCCGTCCCCACACAGTGAAACACCTTCCCCACACACTGAAACTCCTTCCCCACACACTGAAACCCTTCCCCACACACTGAAACCCATACCCACACAGTGAAACCCTTCCCCACACACTGAAACCCCTTCCCCACATACTGAAACACTTCCCCACACACTGAAAACCTTCCCAACACACTGAAATCCTTGCCACACACTGAAACCCCTTCCCCACACGCTGAAACCATTCCCCACACACTGAAACCATTCCCCGCACACTGAAACCCCTTCCCCACATACTGAAACCCCTTCCCCACACACTGAAGCCCTTCCCCACACACTGAAACCCTTCCCCACACACTGAATACCGTTCCCCACACACTGAATCACCGTCCCCGCACAGTGAAACCCTTCCCCACACACTGAAACCCTTCCCCACACACTGAAACCCCTTCCCCACACACTGAAACCCTTCCCCACACACTGAAACCCTTCCCCACACACTGACACCCCTTCCCCACACACTGAAAAACATTCCACACACAGTGAAACCCCACCCCACATACTGAATCCCATTCACCCCACACTGAAACACATTCCACACAAAGTGAAACCCCTTCCCCACACACTGAAACCATTCCCCACACAGTGAAACCATTCCCCACACACTGAAAACCCTTCCCCTCACAGTGAAACCCCTTCCCCACACACTGAATACCTTCCCCACACACTGAAACCATTCCCCACACACTGAAACCCCTTGCCCACACACTGAAACCCCTTCCCCACACACTGAAACCCCTTCCCCACACAGAGAATCCCCTTCCCCACACACTGAATCACCTACACCACACAAGGAAATCCTTTCCCCACACACTGAAACAATTCCCCACACACTGAAACCCCTTCCCCACACACGTAAACCCCTTCCCCACACACTGAAGCCCCGTCCCCACACACTGAAACATCTTCCCCACACACTGAAAACCCATCCCCACACAGTGAAACCCCTTCCCCACACACTGAAACACCTTCCCCACACACTGAAACACTTCCCCACAAACTGAAACCCCTACCCTACACACTGAAACCCCTTCCCCACACACTGAAAACCCATCCCCACACAGTGAAACCCCTTCCCCACACACTGAATACCTTCCCCACACACTGAAACCATTCCCCACACACTGATACACATTCCCCACACAGTGAAACCCCTTCCCACCACACTGAAACCCTTCCCCACACACTGAAACCCGTCCCCACACACTGAAACCATTTTCCACACACTGAATCCCCTTCCCCACACACTGAAACCCCATCCTCACACACTGAAACTCCTTCCCCACACACTGAAACCCTTCCCCACACACTGAAACCCCTTCCCCACACACTGAAACCATTCCCCACACACTGAAACACCTTCCCCACACAGTGAAACCCCTTCCCCACACACTGAAACCATTCCCCATACACTGAAACCCCTTCCCCACACACTGAACCACATTCCCCACACACTGAAATCCCTTCCACACACACTGAAAACCCTTCACCACACACTGAAACCATTCCCCACACATTGAAACCCCATCCAAACACACAGAAACCCCTTCCCCACACACAGAAACCATTCCCCACACACTGAAACCCCTTCCCCACACACTGAAACCCCACCCCACACACTGAAATCCTTCCCCACACACTGAAACCCCTTCCCCACACGCTGAAACCATTCCCCACACACTGAAACCATTCCCCACAAACTGAAACCCTTCCCCACACACTGAAACACCTTCCCCACACACTGAAACCCCTTCCCCACACAGAGAAACCCCTTCTCCACACACTGAATCACCTTCCGCACTCAGTGAATCCCCTTCCCCACACACTGAAAACCCTTCCCCACACACTGGAACCCGTCCCCACACACTGAAACCATTCCCCACACACCGAATCCCCTTCCCCAAACACTGAAACCCCTTCCCCACACAGTGAATCCCCTTCCCCACACACTGAAACCCCTTCCCCACACACTGAAACCCTTGCCCCACACACTGAAACCATGCCCCACACACTGAAACCCCTTCCCCACACACTGAAACCCCTTCCCCACAAAGTGAAACCCCTTCCCCACACACTGAAACCCTTCCCCACACACTGAAACCCTTCCCCACACACAGACACCCCTTCCCCACACACTGAAACACATTCCACACACAGTGAAACCCCACCCCACATACTGAATCCCCTTCACCCCACACTGAAACACATTCCACACACAGTGAAACCCCTTCCCCACACACTGAAACCATTCTCCACACAGTGAAACCATTCCCCACACACTGAAAACCCTTCCCCTCACATTGAAACCCCTTCCCCACACACTGAATACCTTCCCCACACACTGAAAACATTCCCCACACACTGATACACATTCCCCACACAGTGAAACCCCTGGCCCACACACTGAAACCCTTCCCCACACACTGAAACCCGTCCCCAAACACTGAAACCATTTTCCACACACTGAATCCCCTTCCCCACACACTGAAACCCCATCCTCACACACTGAAACCCCTTCCCCACACACTGAAACCCTTCCCCACACACTGAAACCCCTTCCCCACACACTGAAACCATTCCCCACACACTGAAACCCCTTCCCCACACAGTGAAACCCCTTCCCCACACACTGAAACCATTCCCCATACACTGAAACCCCTTCCCCACACACTGAACCACATTCCCTACACACTGAAATCCCTTCCACACACACTGAAAACCCTTCCCCACACACTGAAACCATTCCCCACACATTGAAACCCCATCCACACACACAGAAACACCTTCCCCACACACTGAAACCCCTTCCCCACACACTGAAACCATTACCCACACACTGAAACCCCTTCCCCACACACTGAAACCCCTTCCCCACACAGAGAATCCCCTTCCCCACACACTGACTCACCTTCCCCACTCACTGAAATCCTTTCCCCACACACTGAAACCCTTCCCCACACACTGAAACCCCTTCCCCACACAATGAAACCCTTCCCCACACACTGAAACCCTTCCCCACACACTGAATACCCTTCCCCACACAGTGAAACACCTTCCCCGCACAGTGAAACCCTTCCCCACACAGTGAAACCCTTCCCCACACACTGAAACCCCTTCCCCACACACTGAAACCTTTCCCCACACACTGAAACCCCTTCCCCACACACTGGAACACATTCCACACACAGTGAAACCACACCCCACATACTGAAACCCCTTCACCCCACACTGAAACACATTCCACCCACAGAGGAACCCCTTCCCCACACACTGAAACCATTCCCCACACAGTGAAACCATTACCCACACACTGAAAACCCTTCCCCTCACAGTGAAACCCCTTCCCCACACACTGAATACCTTCACCACACACTGATACACATTCCCCACACAGTGAAACCCCTTCCCCACACACTGAAACCCTTCCCCACACACTGAAACCCTTCCCCACACACTGAAACCATTTCCCACACACTGAATCCCCTTCCCCACACACTGAAACCCCATCCTCACATACTGAAACCCCTTCCCCACACACTGAAACCCTTCCCCACACCCTGAAACCCCTTCCCCACACACTGAAACACCTTCCCCACACACTGGAACCCCTTCCCCACACATTGAACCACATTCCCCACACACTGAAACCCCTTCCACACACACTGAAACCCCTTCCCCACACACTGAAACCATTCCCCACACATTGAAACCCCATCCACACACACAGAAACACCTTCCCCACACACTGAAACCCCTTCCCCACACACTGAAACCATTCCCCACACACTAAAACCCCTTCCACACACACTGAAACCCCTTCCCCACACAGAGAATCCCCTTCCCCACACACTGACTCACCTTCCCCACTCACTGAAATCCTTTCCCCACACACGGAAACCCTTCCCCACACACTGAAACCCCTTCCCCACACAATGAAACCCTTCCCCTCACACTGAAACCCTTCCCCACACACTGAAACCCCTTCCCCACACACTGAAAGACATTTCACACATCGTGAAACCCCTCCCCACACACTGAAATCCTTCCCCACACACTGAAACCCCTTCCCCACACGCTGAAACCATTCCCCACACACTGAAACCATTCCCCACAAACTGAAACACTTCCCCACACACTGAAACCATTCCCCACACACTGAAACCCCTTCCCCACACAGTGAAACCCCTTCCCCACTCACTAAAACCCCTTCCCCACTCAGTGAATCCCCTTCCCCACACACTGAAACCCCTTCCCCACACACTGAAACCCATCCCACACACTGAAACCATTCCCCACGCACTGAAACCCCTTCCCCACACACTGAAACCCCTTCACCACACACTGAAACCCCTTCCCCACACACTGAAACAATGTCCCAACACACCGAATCCCCTTCCCCAAACACTGAAACCCCTTCCCCACACAGTGAATCCCCTTCCCCACACACTGAAACCCCTTCCCCACACACTGAAACCCTTGGCCCACACACTGAAACCATTCCCCACACACTGAAACCCCTTCCCCACACACTGAAACCCCTTCCCCAAACAGTGAAACCCCTTCCCCACACACTGAAACCCTTTCCCCACACGCAGAAACCCCTTCCCCACACACAGAAACCCCGTCCCCACACACTGATACATCTTCCCCACACACTGAAGACCTATCCCCACACAGTGAAACCCCTTCCCCACACACTTAAACCACTTCCCCACACACTGAAACCCTTCCCCACACACTGAAACCCCTACCCTACACACTGCAACTCCTTCCCCACATACTGAAACCCCGACCCCACACAGTGAAACACCTTTTCCACACACTGAAACCCTTCCACACACACTGAATCCCATACCCACACACTGAAACCCTTCCCCACACACTGAAACCCCTTCCCCACACACTGAAACACTTCCCCACACACTGAAACCCTTCCCAACACACTGTAATCCTTCCCCACACACTGAAACCCCTTCCCCACACGCTGAAAACATTCCCCACACACTGAAACCATTCCCCACACACTGAAACCCCTTCCCCACATACTGAAACCCCTTCCCCATACACTGAAGCCATTCCCCACACACTGAAACCCTTCCCCACACACTGAATACCCTTCCCCACACACTGAAACAGCTTCCCCGCACAGTGAAACCCTTCCCCACACACTGAAACCCATCCCCACACACTGAAACCCCTTCACCACACACTGAAACCCTTCCCCACACACTGAAACCCTTCCGCAAATACTGAAACCGCTTCCCCACACACTGAAACACATTCCACACACAGTGAAACCCCACCAAACGTACTGAAACCCCTTCACCCACAATGAAACACATTCCACCCACAGTGAAACCCCTTCCCCACACACTGAAACCATTCCCCACACAGTGAAACCATTCCCCACACACTGAAAACCCTTCCCCACACAGTGAAACCCCTTCCCCACACACTGAAACCCTTCCCCACACACTGAAACCATTCCCCACACACTGATACACCTTCCCCACACAGTGAAACCCCTTCCCCACACACTGAAACCCTTCCCCACACACTGAATCCCCTTCCCCACACACTGAAACCCCATCCTCACACACTGAAACCCCTTCCCCACACACTGAAACCCTTCCCCACACACTGAAACCCCTTCCCCACAAACTGAAACCATTCCCCACACACTGAAACCCCTTCCCCAAACAGTGAAACCCCTTCCCCACACACAGAAACCATTCCCCACACACTGAAACCCCTTCCCCACACACTGAACCACATTCCCCACACACTGAAACCCCTTCCACACTCACTGAAACCCCTTCCCCACACACTGAAACCATTCCCCACACATTGAAACCCCTTCCACACACACTGAAACCCCTTCCCTACACACTGAAACCCCTTCCCCGCACACTGAAACCATTCCCCACACACAAAAACCCCTTGCCCACACACTGAAACCCCTTCCCCAAACACTGAAACCCCTTCCCCACACAGAGAATCCACTTCCCCACACACTGAATCACCTTCCCCACACACGGAAATACTTTCCCCACACACTGAAACCCTTCCCCACACACTGAATCCGCTTTCCCACACACTGAAACACCTTCCCCACACAGTGAAACCCTTCCCCACACACTGAATCACATTCCCCACACACTGAAACCCCTTCCCCACACACTGAAACCATTCCCCACACACTGATACCCCTTTCCCACACACTGAAACACCTTCCACACACACTGAAACCCCTTGCCCACACAGAGAATCCCCTTCCCCACACACTGAATCACCTTCCCCACACACTGAATCCCCTTTCCCACACACTGAAACACCTTCCCCACACAGTGAAATACTTCCCCACACACTGAAACCCTTCCCCACACACTGAAAACCCTTCCCCACACACTGAAACCCTTCCCCACACACTGAAACCCTTCCCCACACACTGAAACCCCTTCCCCACACACTGAAACACATTCCACACATAGAGAAACACCTCCCCACACACTGAAATCCTTCCCCACACACTGAAACCCCTTCCCCACACACTGAAACACATTCCACACATAGAGAAACACCTCCCCACACACTGAAACCATTCCCCACACACTGAAACCCTTCCCACACACTGAAACCATTCCCCATACACATAAACCCCTTCCCCACACACTGAAACCCCTTCCCCACACACTGAAACCCCTTCCCCACACAGAGAATCCCCTTCTCCACACACTGAATCACCTTCCCCACACACTGACATCCTTTCCCCACAAACGGAAACCCCTTCCACACACACTGAAACCCCTTCCCCACACACTGAAACCATTTCCCACACACTGAAACCCCTTCCGCACACACTGAACCCCTTCCCCACACACTGAAACCCCTTCCCCACACACTGAAACCCCTTCCCCACAAAGAGAATCCCCTTCCTCACACACTGAATCACCTTCCCCACACACTGAGCCCTTCCCCACACACTGCAACCCCTTCCCCACACGCTGAAACCATTCCCCACACACTGAAACCATTCCCCACACACTGAAACCCTTCCCCACACACTGAAACAATTCCCCATACACAGAAACCCCTTCCCCACACACTGAAACCCCTTCCCCACACACTGAAACCCCTTCCCCACACAGAGAATCCCCTTCTCCACACACTGAATCACCTTCCCCACACACTGACATCCTTTCCCCACACACTGAAACCCCTTCCACACACACTGAAACCCATTCCCCACACACTGAAACCATTTCCCACACACTGAAACCCCTTCCGCACACACTGAACCCCAACCTCACACACTGAATCCCCTTCCCCACACACTGAAACCACGTCCCCACACACTGAAACCCCTTCCCCGCACACTGAAACCCTTAGCCACACACTGAAACCCCTTCCCCACACACTGAAACCATTCCCCACACACTGAAACCACTTCCCCACACAGTGAAACCCCTTCCACACAGACTGAAACCATTCACCACACACTGAAACACCTTCCCCACACACTGAACCACATTCCCCACACACTGAAACCCCTTCCACACACACGGAAACCCCTTCCCCACACACTGAAACCCCTTCCCCACACACTGAAACCATTCCCCACACACTGAAACCATTCCCCACACACTGAAACCCCTTCCCCACACGCGAAAACCCCTTCCCCACACACTGAAACCCCTCCGCACACACTGAAACCCCTTACCCACACACTGAAACCCCTTCCCCACACACTGAAACCATTCCCCACACACTGAAACCATTCCCCACACACTGAAACCCCTTCCCCACACGCGAAAACCCCTTCCCCACACACTGAAACCCCTTCCCCACACAGAGAATCCCCTTCCCCACACACTGAATCACCTTCCCCACGCACTGAAATCCTTTCCCCACACACTGAAACCCTTCCCCACACACTGAATCCCCTTTCCCACACACTGAAACACCTTCCCCACACAGTGAAACCCTTCCCCACACTCTGAAACCCTTCCCCACACACTGAAACCCCTTCCCCACACACTGAAACCCTTCCCCACACTCTGAAACCCTTCCCCACACACTGAAACCCCTTCCCCACACACTGAAAACCTTCCCCACACACTGAAACCCCATCCCCACACAGAGAATCCCCTTCTCCACACACTGAATCACCTTCCCCACACACTGACATCCTTTCCCCACACACTGAAACCATTCCCCACACACTGAAACCCCTTCCCCACACAGTGAAACCGCTTCCCCACACACTGAAACCCCTTCCCCACTCAGTGAAACCCCTTCCCCACACACTGAAACCCATTCCCCACACACTGAAACACGTCCCCACACACTGAAACCATTCCCCACGCACTGAAACCCCTTCCCCACACACTGAAACCCCTTCCCCACAGACTGAAACAACGTCCCCACACACCGAATCCCCTTCCCCACACACTGAAACCCTTCCCCACACACTGAAACCCCTACCCTACACACTGCAACCCCTTCACCACACACTGAAACCCCGTCCCCACACAGTGAAACACCTTCCCCACACACTGAAACTACTTCCCCACAGACTGAAACCCTTCCCCACACAGTGAATCCCCTTCACCACACACTGAAACCCCTTCCCCACACACTGAAACCCTTGCCCCACACACTGAAACCATTCCCCACACACTGAAACCCCTTCCCCACACACTGAAACCCCATCCCCACAAACTGAAACATCTTCCCCACACACTGAAAACCCATCCCCACACAGTGAAACCCCTTGCCCACACACTGAAACCCCTTCCCCACACACTGAAACCCGTCCCCACACACTGAAACCCCTACCCTACACACAGCAACCCCTGCCCCACACACAGAAAGCCTTGCCCCACTCACTGAAACCATTCCCCACACACTGAAACCCCTTCCCCACACACTGAAACCCCTTCCCCTCACAGTGAAACCCCTTCCCCACACACTGAAACCCTTTCCCCACACACGGAAACCCCTTCCCCACACAGAGAAACCACGTCCCCACACACTGAAACATCTTCCCCACACACTGAAAACCCATCCCCACACAGTGAAACCCCTTCCTCACACACTGAAACCCTTCCCCACACACTGAAACCCCTACACTACACACTGCAACCCCTTCCCCACACACTGAAACCCCGTCCCCACACAGTGAAACACCTTCCCCACCAACTGAAACTACTTCCCCACACACTGAAACCCTTCCCCACACACTGAAACCCATACCCACACAGTGAAACCCTTCCCCACACACTGAATCCCCGTCCCCCCACACTGAAACACTTCCCCGCACACTGAAACCCTTCCCCACACACTGAAACACAGTCCACACACAGTGAAACCCCTCCCCACAAACTGAAACACTTCCCCACACACTGAAACCCCTTCACCCCACACTGAAACACCTTCCACACACAGTGAAACCCCTTCCCCACACACTGAAACCATTCCCCACACAGTGAAACCATTCCCTACACACTGAAAACACTTCCGCTCACAGTGAAACACCTTCACCACTCACTGAATACCTTCCCAACACACTGAAACCATTCCACACACACTGATACCACTTCCCCACACAGTGAAACCCCTTCCCCACACACTGAAAAGCTTCCCCGCACACTGAAACCCGTCCCCACACGCTGAAACCATTTCCCACACACTGAATCCCCTTCCCCACACACTGAAACACCGACCCTACACACTGAAACCCCTTCCTCACACACTGAAACCCATCCCCACACACTGAAACCCCTTCCCCACACACTGAAACCATTCCCCACACACTGAAACCACTTCCCCACAGTGAAACCCCTTCCACACACACTGAAACCATTCCCCACACACTGAAACACCTTCCCCACACACTGAACCACATTCCCCACACACTGAAACCCCTTCCACACACACTGAAACCCCTTCCCCACACACTGAAACCATTTCCCACACACTGAAACACCTTCCGCACACACTGAAACCCCTTCCCCACACACTGAAACCGCTTCCCCACTCACTGAAACCATTCCCCACACACAGAAACCCCTTCCCCACACACTGAAACCCTTTCCCCACACACTGAAAACGCTTCCCCACTAGAGAATCCCCTTCCCCACACACTGAATCACCTTCCCCACACACTGAAATCCTTTCCCCACACACTGAAACCATTCCTCACACACTGAATCCCCTTTCCCACACACTGAAACCCCTTCCCCACACAGTGAAACCCTTCCCCACACACTGAACCCCTTCCCCACACACTGAAACCCCTTCCCCACACACTGAAACCCTTCCCCACACACTGAAACCCCTTCCCCACACGCTGAAACACATTCCACACATAGTGAAACACCTCCCCACACACTGAAGTCCTTCCCCACACACTGAAACCCCTTCCCCACACGCTGAAACCATTCCCCACACACTGAAACCATTCCCCACACACTGAAACCCTTCCCCACACACTGAAACCATTCCCCATACACAGAAACCCCTTCCCCACATACTGAAACCCCTTCCCCACACACTGAAAACCCTTCCCCACGCAGAGAATCCCCTTCTCCACACACTGAATCACCTTCCCCACACACTGAAATGCTTTCCCCACACACTGAAACCATTCCCCACACACTGAAACCCCTTCCCCACACAGTGAAACCCCTTCCCCACACACTGAAACCCCTTCCCCACTCAGTGAAACCCCTTCCCCACACACTGAAACCCCTTCCCCACACACTGAAACCCGTCCCCACACACTCAAACCATTCCCCACGCACTGAAACCCCTTCCCCACACACTCAAAACCCTTGCCCACACACTGAAACCCCTTCCCCACACTCTGAAACAACGCCCCACACACCGAATCCCCTTCCCCAAACACTGAAACCCCTTCCCCACTCAGTGAATCCCCTTCCCCACACACTGAAACCCCTTCCCCACTCACTGAAACCCTTGCCCCACACACTGAAACCATTCCCCACACACTGAAACCCCTTCCCCACACAGTGAAACCCCTTCCCCAAACACTGAAACCCTTTCCCCACACACGGAAACCCCTTCCCCACACACAGAAACCCCGTCCCCACACACTGAAACATCTTCCCAACACACTGATAACCCATCCCCACACAGTGAAACCCCTTCCTCTCACACTGAAACCCTTCCCCACACACTGAAACCCCTACCCTACACACTGCAACCCCTTCCCCACACACTGAAACCCCGTCCCCACACAGTGAAACAACTTCCCCACCAACTGTAACTACATCCCCACACACTGAAACCCTTCCCCACACACTGAAACCCATACCCACACACTGAAACCCTTCCCCACACACTGAAACCCCGTCCCCACACACTGAAACACTTCCCCACACACTGAAACCCTTCCCCACACACTGAAACACAGTCCACACACAGTGAAACCCCTCCCCACAAACTGAAACACTTCCCCACACACTGAAACCCCTTCACCCCACACTGAAACACCTTCCACACACAGTGAAACCCCTTCCCCACACACTGAAACCATTCCCCACACAGTGAAACCATTCCCTACACACTGAAAACACTTCCGCTCACAGTGAAACACCTTCACCACTCACTGAATACCTTCCTAACACACTGAAACCATTCCCCACACACTGATACCACTTCCCCACACAGTGAAACCCCTTCCCCACACACTGAAAAGCTTCCCCGCACAATGAAACCCGTCCCCACACGCTGAAACCATTTCCCACACACTGAATCCCCTTCCCCACACACTGAAACACCGACCACACACACTGAAACCCCTTCCCCAGACACTGAAACCCTTCCCCACACACTGAAACCCCTTCCCCACACACTGAAACCATTCCCCACACACTGAAACCACTTCCCCACACAGAGAAACCCCTTCCACACACACTGAAACCATTCCCCACACACTGCAACACCTTCCCCACACACTGAACCACATTCCCCACACACTGAAACCCCTTCCACACACACTGAAACCCCTTCCCCACACACTGAAACCATTTGCCACACACTGAAACCCCTTCCGCACACACTGAAACCCCTTCCCCACACACTGAAACCGCTTCCCCACACACTGAAACCATTCCCCACACACAGAATCCCCTTCCCCACACACTGAAACCCTTTCCCCACACACTGAAACCCCTTCCCCACACAGAGAATCCCCTTCCCCACACACTGAATCACCTTCCCCACACACTGAAATCCTTTCCCCACACACTGAAACCATTCCTCACACACTGAATCCCCTTTCCCACACACTGAAACCCCTTCCCCACACAGTGAACCCCTTCCCCAAACACTGAAACCCTTCCCCACACACTGAAACCCCTTCCCCACACACTGAAACCCCTTCCCCACACACTGAAACCCTTCCCCACACACTGAAACCCCTTCCCCACACACTGAAACACATTCCACACATAGTGAAACACCTCCCCACACACTGAAGTCCTTCCCCACACACTGAAACCCCTTCCCCACACGCTGAAACCATTCCCCACATACTGAAACCATTCCCCACATACTGAAACCATTCCCCACACACTGAAACCCTTGTCCACACACTGAAACCATTCCCCATACACAGAAACCCCTTCCCCACATACTGAAACCCCTTCCCCACACACTGAAACCCCTTCCCCACACAGAGAATCCCCTTCTCCACACACTGAATCACCTTCCCCACACACTGAATTCCTTTCCCCAAACACTGAAACCATTCCCCACACACTGAAACCCCTTCCCCACCCAGTGAAACCCCTTCCCCACACACTGAAACCCCTTCCCCACACAGAGAATCCCCTTCTCCACACACTGAATCACCTTCCCCACACACTGAAATCCTTTCCCCACACACTGAAACCATTCCCCACACACTGAAAACCCTTCCCCACACAGTGAAACCCCTTCCCCACACACTGAAACCCCTTCCCCACTCAGTGAAACCCCTTCCCCACACACTGAAACCCCTTCCCGACACACTGAAACGCGTCCCCACACATTGAAACCTTTCCCCACGCACTGAAACCCCTTCCCCACACACTGAAACCCCTTCCCCACACACTGAAACAACGCCCCACACTCCGAATCCCCTTCCCCAAACACTGAAACCCCTTCCCCACACAGTGAATCCCCTTCCCCACACACTGAAACCGCAACCCCACTCACTGAAAACCTTGCCCCACAGACTGACACGATTCCCCACACACTGAAACCCCTTCCCGACACACTGAATCCCCTTCCCCACACAGTGAAACCCCTTCCCCACACACTGAAACCCTTTCCGCACACACGGAAACCCCTTCCTCACACACAGAACCCCGTCCCCACACACTGAAACATCTTCCCCACACACTGAAAACCCATCCCCACACAGTGAAACCCCTTCCCCATACACTGAAACCCCTTCCCCACACACTGAAACCCGTCCCCACACACTGAAACCCCTACCCTACACACTGCAACCCCTTCCCCACACACTGAAACCCCGTCCCCACACAGTGAAACACCTTCCCCACACACTGAAACTACTTCCCCACACACTGAAACCCTTCCCCACACAGTGAATCCCCTTCACCACACACTGAAACCCCTTCCCCACACACTGAAACCCTTGCCCCACACACTGAAACCATTCCCTACACACTGAAACATCTTCCCCACACACTGAAAACCCATCCCCACACACTGAAACCCCTTCCCCACACATTGAAACCCCTTCCCCACACACTGAAACCCCGTCCCCACACACTGAAACCCCTACCCTATAAACTGCAACCCCTTCCCCACACACTGGAACCCCGTCCCCACACACTGAAACCCCTTCCCCACACACTGAAACCCCTTCCCCACACACTGAAACCCCTTCCCCACACACTGAAACACTTCCCCACACACTGAAACACAGTCCACACACAGTGAAACCCCTCCCCACAAACTGAAACACTTCCCCACACACTGAAACCCCTTCACCCCACACTGAAACACCTTCCACACACAGTGAAACCCCTTCCCCACACACTGAAACCATTCCCCACACAGTAAAACCATTCCCTACACACTGAAAACACTTCCGCTCACAGTGAAACACCTTCCCCACACACTGAATACCAACCCAACACACTGAAACCATTCCCCACACACTGATACCCCTTCCCCACACAGTGAAACCCCTTCCCCACACACTGAAAAGCTTCCCCGCACACTGAAACCAGTCCCCACACGCTGAAACCATTTCCCACACACTGAATCCCATTCCCCACACACTGAAACCCCGACCCCACACACTGAAACCCCTTCCCCACACACTGAAACCCTTCCCCACACACTGAAACCCCTTGCCCACACACTGAAACCATTCCCCACACACTGAAACCACTTCCCCACACAGTGAAACCCCTTCCACACACACTGAAACCATTCCCCACACACTGAAACACCTTCCCCACACACTGAACCACATTCCCCACACACTGAAACCCCTTCCCCACACACTGAAACCATTTCCCACACACTGAAACCATTTCCCACACACTGAAACCCCTTCCGCACAGACTGAAACCCCTTCCCCACACACTGAAACCCCTTCCCCACACACTGAAACCATTCCCCACACACTGAAACCCCTTCCCCACACACTGAAACCCCTTCCCCACACACTGAAACCCCTTCCCCACACAGAGAATCCCCTTCCCCACACACTGAATCACCTTCCCCACACACTGAAATCCTTTCCCCACACACTGAAACCCTTCCCCACACACTGAATCCCTTCCCCACACACTGAAACGCCTTCCCCACCCACTGAAACCCTTCCCCACACACTGAACCCCTTCCCCACACACTGAAACACATTCCACACATAGTGAAACTCCTCCCCACACACTGAAATCCTTCCCCACACACTGAAACCATTTCCCCACACGATGAAACCATTCCCCACATTCTGAAACCATTCCCCACACACTGAAACCCATTCCCCATGCAGTGAAACCCTTCCCCACACACTGAAACCCTTCCCCACACACTGAAACCCCTTCCCCACACACTGAAACCCTTCCCCACACACTGAAACACATTCCCCACTCACTGAAACACATTCCACACATAGTGAAACACCTCCCCACACACTGAAATCCTTCCCCACACACTGAAACCACTTCCCCACACGCTGAAACCATTCCCCACATACTGAAACCATTCCCCACACACTGAAACCCTTCCCCACACACTGAAACCATTCCCCATACACAGAAACCCCTTCCCCACATACTGAAACCCCTTCCCCACACAGAGAATCCCCTTCTCCACACACTGAATCACCTTCCCCACACACTGAAATCCTTTCCCCACACACTGAAACCATTCCCCACACACTGAAACCCCTTCCCCACCCAGTGAAACCCCTTCCCCACACACTGAAACCCCTTCCCCACATAGAGAATCCCCTTCTCCACACACTGAAATCCTTTCCCCACACACTGAAACGATTCCCCACACACTGAAACCCCTTCCCCACACAGTGAAACCCCTTCCCCACACACTGAAACCCCTTCCCCACTCAGTGAAACCCCTTCCCCACACACTGAAACCCCTTCCCCACACACTGAAACCCATACCCACACACTGAAACACAGTCCACACACAGTGAAACCCCTCCCCCCAAACTGAAACACTTCCCCACACACTGAAACCCCTTCACCCCACACTGAAACACCTTTCACACACAGTGAAACCCCTTCCCCACTCACTGAAACCATTCCCCACACAGTAAAACCATTCCCTACACACTGAAAACACTTCCGCTCACAGTGAAACACCTTCCCCACACACTGAATACCAACCCAACACACTGAAACCATTCCCCACACACTGATACCCCTTCCCCACACAGTGAAACCCCTTCCCCACACACTGAAAAGCTTCCCCGCACACTGAAACCAGTCCCCACACGCTGAAACCATTTCCCACACACTGAATCCCCTTCCCCACACACTGAAACCCCGACCCCACACACTGAAACCCCTTCCCCACACACTGAAACCCTTCCCCACACACTGAAACCCCTTGCCCACACACTGAAACCATTCCCCACACACTGAAACCACTTCCCCACACACTGAAACCCCTTCCACACACACTGAAACCATTCCCCACACACTGAAACACCTTCCCCACACACTGAACCACATTCCCCACACACTGAAACCCCTTCCCCACACACTGAAACCATTTCCCACACACTGAAACCATTTCCCACACACTGAAACCCCTTCCGCACAGACTGAAACCCCTTCCCCACACACTGAAACCCCTTCCCCACACACTGAAACCATTCCCCACACACTGAAACCCCTTCCCCACACACTGAAACCCCTTCCCCACACACTGAAACCCCTTCCCCACACAGAGAATCCCCTTCCCCACACACTGAATCACCTTCCCCACACACTGAAATCCTTTCCCCACACACTGAAACCCTTCCCCACACACTGAATCCCTTCCCCACACACTGAAACGCCTTCCCCACACACTGAAACCCTTCCCCACACACTGAACCCCTTCCCCACACACTGAAACACATTCCACACATAGTGAAACTCCTCCCCACACACTGAAATCCTTCCCCACACACTGAAACCATTTCCCCACACGATGAAACCATTCCCCACATTCTGAAACCATTCCCCACACACTGAAACCCATTCCCCATGCAGTGAAACCCTTCCCCACACACTGAAACCCTTCCCCACACACTGAAACCCCTTCCCCACACACTGAAACCCTTCCCCACACACTGAAACACATTCCCCACTCACTGAAACACATTCCACACATAGTGAAACACCTCCCCACACACTGAAATCCTTCCCCACACACTGAAACCACTTCCCCACACGCTGAAACCATTCCCCACATACTGAAACCATTCCCCACACACTGAAACCCTTCCCCACACACTGAAACCATTCCCCATACACAGAAACCCCTTCCCCACATACTGAAACCCCTTCCCCACACAGAGAATCCCCTTCTCCACACACTGAATCACCTTCCCCACACACTGAAATCCTTTCCCCACACACTGAAACCATTCCCCACACACTGAAACCCCTTCCCCACCCAGTGAAACCCCTTCCCCACACACTGAAACCCCTTCCCCACATAGAGAATCCCCTTCTCCACACACTGAAATCCTTTCCCCACACACTGAAACCATTCCCCACACACTGAAACCCCTTCCCCACACAGTGAAACCCCTTCCCCACACACTGAAACCCCTTCCCCACTCAGTGAAACCCCTTCCCCACACACTGAAACCCCTTCCCCACACACTGAAACCCATACCCACACACTGAAACACAGTCCACACACAGTGAAACCCCTCCCCACAAACTGAAACACTTCCCCACACACTGAAACCCCTTCACCCCACACTGAAACACCTTTCACACACAGTGAAACCCCTTCCCCACTCACTGAAACCATTCCCCACACAGTAAAACCATTCCCTACACACTGAAAACACTTCCGCTCACAGTGAAACACCTTCCCCACACACTGAATACCAACCCAACACACTGAAACCATTCCCCACACACTGATACCCCTTCCCCACACAGTGAAACCCCTTCCCCACACACTGAAAAGCTTCCCCGCACACTGAAACCAGTCCCCACACGCTGAAACCATTTCCCACACACTGAATCCCCTTCCCCACACACTGAAACCCCGACCCCACACACTGAAACCCCTTCCCCACACACTGAAACCCTTCCCCACACACTGAAACCCCTTGCCCACACACTGATACCATTCCCCACACACTGAAACCACTTCCCCACACAGTGAAACCCCTTCCACACACACTGAAACCATTCCCCACACACTGAAACACCTTCCCCACACACTGAACCACATTCCCCACACACTGAAACCCCTTCCCCACACACTGAAACCATTTCCCACACACTGAAACCATTTCCCACACACTGAAACCCCTTCCGCACAGACTGAAACCCCTTCCCCACACACTGAAACCCCTTCCCCACACACTGAAACCATTCCCCACACACTGAAACCCCTTCCCCACACACTGAAACCCCATCCCCACACACTGAAACCCCTTCCCCACACAGAGAATCCCCTTCCCCACACACTGAATCACCTTCCCCACACACTGAAATCCTTTCCCCACACACTGAAACCCTTCCCCACACACTGAATCCCTTCCCCACACACTGAAACGCCTTCCCCACCCACTGAAAACCTTCCCCACACACTGAACCCCATCCCCACACACTGAAACACATTCCACACATAGTGAAACTCCTCCCCACACACTGAAATCCTTCCCCACACACTGAAACCATTTCCCCACACGCTGAAACCATTCCCCACATTCTGAAACCATTCCCCACACACTGAAACCCATTCCCCATGCAGTGAAACCCTTCCCCACACACTGAAACCCTTCCCCACACACTGAAACCCCTTCCCCACACACTGAAAACCTTCCCCACACACTGAAACACATTCCCCACTCACTGAAACACATTCCACACATAGTGAAACACCTCCCCACACACTGAAATCCTTCCCCACACACTGAAACCACTTCCCCACACGCTGAAACCATTCCCCACATACTGAAACCATTCCCCACACACTGAAACCCTTCCCCACACACTGAAACCATTCCCCATACACAGAAACCCCTTCCCCACATACTGAAATCCTTTCCCCACACACTGAAACCATTCCCCACACACTGAAACCCCTTCCCCACCCAGTGAAACCCCTTCCCCACACACTGAAACCCCTTCCCCACATAGAGAATCCCCTTCTCCACACACTGAAATCCTTTCCCCACACACTGAAACCATTCCCCACACACTGAAACCCCTTCCCCACACAGTGAAACCCCTTCCCCACACACTGAAACCCCTTCCCCACTCAGTGAAACCCCTTCCCCACACACTGAAACCCCTTCCCCACACACTGAAACCCATACCCACACACTGAAACCCTTCCCCACACACTGAAACCCCTTCCCCACACACTGAAACACTTCTCCACAGACTGAAACCCTTCCCCACACACTGAAACACAGTCCACACACAGTGAAACCCCTCCCCACAAACTGAAACACTTCCCCACACACTGAAACCCCTTCACCCCACACTGAAACACCTTCCACACACAGTGAAACCCCTTCCCCACACACTGAAACCATTCCCCACACAGTGAAACCATTCCCTGCACACTGCAAACACTTCCCCTCACAGTGAAACACCTTCCCCACACACTGAATACCTTCCCAACACACTGAAACCATTCCCCACACACTGATACCCCTTCCCCACACAGTGAAACCCCTTCCCCACACCCTGAAACGCTTCCCCACACACTGAAACCCGTCCCCACACACTGAAACCATTTCCCACACACTGAATCCCCTTCCCCACACACTGAAACCCCGTCCCCACACACTGAAACCCCTTCCCCACACACTGCAACCATTCCCCACACACTGAAGCCACTTCCCCACACAGTGAAACCCCTTCCACACAGACTGAAACCATTCCCCACACACTGAAACACCTTCCCCACACACTGAACCACATTCCCCACACACTGAAACCCCTTCCACACACACTGAAACCCCTTCCCCACACACTGAAACCATTTCCCACACACTGAAACCCCTTCCGCACACACTGAAACCCCTTCCCCACACACTGAAACCCCTTCCCCACACACTGAAACCATATCCCACACATTGAAACCCCTTCCCCACACACTGAAACCCCTTCCCCACACAGAGAATCCCCTTCTCCACACAGTGAATCACCTTCCCCACACACTGAAATCCTTTCTCCACACACTGAAACCATTCCCCACACACGGAAACCCCTTCCCCACCCAGTGAAACCCCTTCCCCACACACTGAAACCCCTTCCCCACACAGAGAATCCCCTTCTCCACACACTGAAATCCTTTCCCCACACACTGAAACCATTCCCCGACACAGAAACCCCATCCCCACACATTGAAACCCCTTCCCCACACACTGAAACCCCTTCCCCACTCAGTGAAACCCCTTCCCCACACACTGAAACCCCTTCCCCACACACTGAAACCCATACCCACACACTGAAACCCTTCCCCACACACTGAAACCCCTTCCCCACACACTGAAACACTTCCCCACACACTGAAACCCTTCCCCACACACTGAAACACAGTCCACACACAGTGAAACCCCTCCCCACAAACTGAAACACTTCCCCACACACTGAAACCCCTTCACCCCACACTGAAACACCTTCCAGACACAGTGAAACCCCTTCCCCACACACTGAAACCATTCCCCACACAGTGAAACAATTCGCTACACACTGCAAACACTTCCCCTCACAATGAAATACCTTCCCCACACACTGAATACCTTCCCAACACACTGAAACCATTCCCCACACACTGATACCCCTTCCCCACACAGTGAAACCCCTTCCCCACACACTGAAACGCTTCCCCACACACTGAAACCCGTCCCCACACACTGAAACCCTTCCCCACACACTGAAACCCATTCCCCACACACTGAAACCATTCCCCACACACTGAAACCACTTCCCCACACAGTGAAACCCCTTCCACACAGACTGAAACCATTCCCCACACACTGTAACACCCTCCCCACACACTGAACCACATTCCCCACACACTGAAACCCCTTCCACACACAATGAAACCCTTTCCCCACACACTGAAACCCCTTCTGCAAACACTGAAACCCCTTCCCCACACACTGAAACCCCTTCCCCACACACTGAAACCATACCCCACACACCGAAACCCCTCCCCCACACACTGAAACCCCTTCCCCACACACTGGAACCCCTTCCCCACACAGAGAATCCCCTTCCCCACACACTGAATCACCTTCCCCACACGCTGAAACCATTCCCCACATACTGAAACCATTCCCCACACACTGAAACCCTTCCCCACACACGGAAACCATTCCCCATACACAGAAACCCCTTCCCCACATACTGAAACCCCTTCCCCACACAGAGAATCCCCTTCTCCACACACTGAATCACCTTCCCCACACACTGAAATCCTTTCCCCACACACTGAAACCATTCCCCACACACTGAAACCCCTTCCCCACCCAGTGAAACCCCTTCCCCACACACTGAAACCCCTTCCCCACATAGAGAATCCCCTTCTCCACACACTGAAATCCTTTACCCACACACTGAAACCATTCCCCACACACTGAAACCCCTTCCCCACACAGTGAAACCCCTTCCCCACACACTGAAACCCATACCCACACACTGAAACCCTTCCCCACACACTGAAACCCCTTCCCCACACACTGAAACACTTCTCCACACACTGAAACCCTTCCCCACACACAGATAAACACAGTCCACACACAGTGAAACCCCTCCCCACAAACTGAAACACTTCCGCACACACTGAAACCCCTTCACCCCACACTGAAACACCTTCCACACACAGTGAAACCCCTTCCCCACACACTGAAACCATTCCCCACACAGTGAAACCATTCCCTGAACACTGCAAACACTTCCCCTCACAGTGAAACACCTTCCCCACACACTGAATACCTTCCCAACACACTGAAACCATTCCCCACACACTGATACCCCTTCCCCACACAGTGAAACCCCTTCCCCACACACTGAAACGCTTCCCCACACACTGAAACCCGTCCCCACACACTGAAACCATTTCCCACACACTGAATCCCCTTCCCCACACACTGAAACCCCGTCCCCACACACTGAAACCCCTTCCCCACACACTGAAACCATTCCCCACACACTGAAGCCACTTCCCCACACAGTGAAACCCCTTCCACACAGACTGAAACCATTCCCCAGACACTGAAACACCTTCCCCACACACTGAACCACATTCCCCACACACTGAAACCCATTCCACACACACTGAAACCCCTTCCCCACACACTGAAACCATTTCCCACACAATGAAACCCATTCCGCACACACTGAAACCCCTTCCCCACACACTGAAACCCCTTCCCCACACACTGAAACCATACCCCACACATTGAAACCCCTTCCCCACACATTGAAACCCCTTCCCCACACAGAGAATCCCCTTCTCCACACACTGAATCACCTTCCCCACACACTGAAATCCTTTCTCCACACAATGAAACCATTACCCACACACTGAAACCCCTTCCCCACCCAGTGAAACCCCTTCCCCACACACTGAAACCCCTTCCCCACACAGAGAATCCCCTTCTCCACACACTGAAATCCTTTCCCAACACACTGAAACCATTCCCCACACACTGAAACCCCTTCCCCACACAGTGAAACCCCTTCCCCACACACTGAAACCCCTTCCCCACTCAGTGAAACCCCTTTCCCACACACTGAAACCCCTTCCCCACACACTGAAACCCATACCCACACACTGAAACCCTTCCCCACACACTGAAATCCATTCCCCAAACACTGAAACTCTTCCCCACACACTGACACCCTTCCCCACACTCTGAAACACAGTCCACACACAGTGAAACCCCTCCCCACAAACTGAAACACTTCCCCACACACTGAAACCCCTTCACCCCACACTGAAACACCTTCCACACACAGTGAAACCCCTTCCCCACACACTGAAACCATTCCCCACACAGTGAAACAATTCCCTACACACTGCAAACACTTCCCCTCACAATGAAATACCTTCCCCACACACTGAATACCTTCCCAACACACTGAAACCATTCCCCACACACTGATACCCCTTCCCCACACAGTGAAACCCCTTCCCCACACACTGAAACGCTTCCCCACACACTGAAACCCGTCCCCACACACTGAAACCCTTCCCCACACACTGAAACCCATTCCCCACAAACTGAAACCATTCCCCACACACTGAAACCACTTCCCCACACAGTGAAACCCCTTCCACACAGACTGAAACCATTCCCCACACACTGTAACACCTTCCCCACACACTGAAACCCCTTCTGCAAACACTGAAACCCCTTCCCCACACACTGAAACCCCTTCCCCACAAACTGAAACCATACCCCACACACTGAAACCCCTCCCCCACACACTGAAACCCCTTCCCCACACACTGGAACCCCTTCCCCACACAGAGAATTCCCTTCCCCACACACTGAATCACCTTCCCCACACACTGAAATCCTTTCCCCACACACTGAAACCCTTCCCCACACACTGAATCCCCTTTCCCACACACTGAAACACCTTCCCCACACACTGAAACCCCTTCCCCACACACTGAAACCCTTCCCCACACACTGAAACCCTTCCCCAGACACTGAAACCCCTTTCCCACTCACTGAAACACATTCCACACATAGTGAAACAGATCCCCACACACTGAAATCCTTCCCCACACACTGCAACCCCTTACCCACACGCTGAAACCATTCCCCACACACTGAAACCATTCCCCACACACTGAAACCCTTCCCCACACACTGAACCCATTCCCCATACACAGAAACCCCTTCCCCACACACTGAAACCCCTTCCCCACACAGAGAATCCCCTTCTCCACAAACTGAATCACCTTCCCCACACACTGAAACCCCTTCCTCACACAGTGAAACCCCTTCCCCACACAATGGAACCCCTTCCCCACTCAGTGAAACCCCTTCCCCACACACTGAAACAACGTCCCCACACACCGAATCCCCATCCCCAAACACTGAAACCCCTTTCCCACACAGTGAATCCCCTTCACCACACACTGAAACCCCTTGCCCCACACACTGAAACCATTCCCCACACAGTGAAACCCCTTCCCCACACTCTGAAACCCCTTCCCCACACAGTGAAAACCCTTCCCCACACACTGAAACCCTTCCCCACACACGGAAACCCCTTCCCGACACACAGATACCCCGTCCCCACAAACTGAAACATCTTCTCCACACACTGAAAACCCATCCCCACACAGTGAAACCCCTTCCGCACACACTGAAACCCCTTCCCCACACACTGAAACCCTTCCCCACACACTGAAACCCCTACCCTACACACTGCAACCCCTTCCCCACACACTGAAACCCCGTCCCCACACAGTGAAACAACTTCCCCACAAACTGAAACTACTTCCCCACACACTGAAACCCTTCCCCACACACTGAAACCCATACCCACACACTGAAACCCTTCCTTACACACTGAAACCCCTTCCCCACACACTGAAACACTTCCCCACACACTGAAACCCAACCCCACACACCGATACACAGTCCACACACAGTGAAACCCCGCCCCACAAACTGAAACACTTCCCCACACACTGAAACCCCTTCACCCCACACTGAAACACCTTCCAAACACAGTGAAACCCATTCCCCACACACTGAAACCATTCCCCACACAGTGAAACCATTCCCTCCACACTGAAAACACTTCCGCTCACAGTGAAACACCTTCCCCACACACTGAATACCTTCCCAACACAATGAAACCATTCCCCACACACTGATACCCCTTCCCCACAGAGTGAAACCCCTTCCTCACACACTGAAACGCTTCCCCGCACACTGAAACCCGTCCCCACACGCTGAAACCATTTCCCACACACTGAATCCCCTTCCCCACACGCTGAAACCCCGACCCCACACACTGATACCCCTTCCCCACACACTGAAACCCTTCCCCACACACTGAAACCCCTTTCCCACACAATGGAACCCCTTCCCCACTCAGTGAAACCCCTTCCCCACACACTGAAACACGTCCCCACTCACTGAAACCATTCCGCACGCACTGAAACCCCTTCCCCACACACTGAAACCCCTTCGCCACACACTGAAACCCCTTCCCCACACACTGAAACAACGTCCCCACACACCGAATCCCCTTCCCCAAACACTGAAACCCCTTTCCCACACAGTGAATCCCCTTCACCACACACTGAAACCCCTTGCCCCACACACTGAAACCATTCCCCACACAGTGAAACCCCTTCCCCACACTCTGAAACCCCTTCCCCACACAGTGAAAACCCTTCCCCACACACTGAAACCCTTCCCCACACACGGAAACCCCTTCCCGACACACAGATACCCCGTCCCCACAAACTGAAACATCTTCTCCACACACTGAAAACCCATCCCCACACAGTGAAACCCCTTCCCCACACACTGAAACCCCTTCCCCACACACTGAAACCCTTCCCCACACACTGAAACCCCTACCCTACACACTGCAACCCCTTCCCCACACACTGAAACCCCGTCCCCACACAGTGAAACAACTTCCCCACAAACTGAAACTACTTCCCCACACACTGAAACCCTTCCCCACACACTGAAACCCATACCCACACACTGAAACCCTTCCCCACACACTGAAACCCCTTCCCCACACACTGAAACACTTCCCCACACACTGAAACCCAACCCCACACACTGATACACAGTCCACACACAGTGAAACCCCGCCCCACAAACTGAAACACTTCCCCACACACTGAAACCCCTTCACCCCACACTGAAACACCTTCCAAACACAGTGAAACCCAAACCCCACACACTGAAACAATTCCCCACACAGTGAAACCATTCCCACCACACTGAAAACACTTCCGCTCACAGTGAAACACATTCCCCACACACTGAATACCTTCCCAACACACTGAAACCATTCCCCACACACTGATACCCCTTCCCCACAGAGTGAAACCCCTTCCCCACACACTGAAACGCTTCCCCGCACACTGAAACCCGTCCCCACACGCTGAAACCATTTCCCACACACTGAATCCCCTTCCCCACACACTGAAACCCCGACCCCACACACTGATACCCCTTCCCCACACACTGAAACCCTTCCCCACACACTGAAACCCCTTCCCCACACACTGAAACGATTCCCCACACACTGAAACCACTTCCCCACGCAGTGAAACCCCTTCCACACACACTGAAACCATTCCCCACACACTGAAATACCTTCCCCACACACTGAACCACATTGCCCACACACTGTAACACCTTCCACACACACTGAAACCCCTTCCCCACACACAGAAACCAATTCCCACACACTGAAACCCCTTCCGCACACACTGAAACCCCTTCCACACACACTGAAACCCCTTCCCCACACACTGAAACAATTCCCCACACACTGAAACCCCTTCCCCACAAACTGAAACCCCTTCCCCACACACTGAAACACCTTCCCCACACAGAGAATCCCCTTCCCCACACACTGAATCACCTTCCCCACACACTGAAATCCTTTCCCCACACACTGAAACCCTTCCCCACACACTGAATCCCCTTTCCCACACACTGAAACCCCTTCCCCACACAGTGAAACCCTTCGCCACACACTGAAACCCTTCCCCACACACTGAAACCCCTTCCCCACACACTGAACCCTTCCCCACACACTGAAAACCTTCCCCACACTCTGAAACCCCTTCCCCACACACTGAAACACATTCCACATATAGTGAAACACGTCCCCACACACTGAAATCCTTCCCCACACACTGAAACCCCATCCCCACACGCTGAAACCATTCCCCACACACTGAAACCATTCCCCACACACTGAAACCCTTCTCCACACACTGAAACCATCCCCCATACACAGAAACCCCTTCCCCACACACTGAAACCCCTTCCCCACACACTGAAACACTTCCCCACACACTGAAACCCAACCCCACACACTGATACACAGTCCACACACAGTGAAACCCCGCCCCACAAACTGAAACACTTCCCCACACACTGAAACCCCTTCACCCCACACTGAAACACCTTCCAAACACAGTGAAACCCATTCCCCACACACTGAAACCATTCCCCACACAGTGAAACCATTCCCTCCACACTGAAAACACTTCCGCTCACAGTGAAACACCTTCCCCACACACTGAATACCTTCCCAACACACTGAAACGATTCCCCACACACTGATACCCCTTCCCCACAGAGTGAAACCGTTCCCCACACACTGAAACGCTTCACCGCACACTGAAACCCGTCCCCACACGCTGAAACCATTTCCCACACACTGAATCCCCTTCCCCACACACTGAAACCCCGACCCCACACACTGATACCCCTTCCCCACACACTGAAACCCTTCCCCACACACTGAAACCCCTTCCCCACACACTGAAACGATTCCCCACACACTGAAACCACTTCCCCACGCAGTGAAACCCCTTCCACACACACTGAAACCATTCCCCACACACTGAAATACCTTCCCCACACACTGAACCACATTCCCCACACACTGTAACCCCTTCCACACACACTGAAACCCCTTCCCCACACACAGAAACCAATTCCCACTCACTGAAACCCCTTCCGCACACACGGAAACCCCTTCCACACACACTGAAACCCCTTCCCCACACACTGAAACAATTCCCCACACACTGAAACCCCTTCCCCACACAGTGAAACCCCTTCCCCACACACTGAAACACCTTCCCCACACAGAGAATCCCCTTCCCCACACACTGAATCACCTTCCCCACACACTGAAATCCTTTCCCCACACACTCAAACCCTTCCCCACACACTGAATCCCCTTTCCCACACACTGAAACCCCTTCCCCACACAGTGAAACCCTTCCCCACACACTGAAACCCTTCCCCACACACTGAAACCCCTTCCCCACACACTGAAACCCTTCCCCACACACTGAAAACCTTCCCCACACTCTGAAACCCCTTCCCCACACACTGAAACACATTCCCCACACACTGTAACCCCTTCCACACACACTGAAACCCCTTCCCCACACACAGAAACCAATTCCCACTCACTGAAACCCCTTCCGCACACACGGAAACCCCTTCCACACACACTGAAACCCCTTCCCCACACACTGAAACAATTCCCCACACACTGAAACCCCTTCCCCACACAGTGAAACCCCTTCCCCACACACTGAAACACCTTCCCCACACAGAGAATCCCCTTCCCCACACACTGAATCACCTTCCCCACACACTGAAATCCTTTCCCCACACACTGAAACCCCATCCCCACACGCTGAAACCATTCCCCACACACTGAAACCATTCCCCACACACAGAAACCCTTCTCCACACACTGAAACCATCCCCCATACACAGAAACCCCTTCCCCACATACTGAAACCTCTTCTCCACACACTGAAACTCCTTCCCCACACAGAGAATCCCCTTCTCCACACATTGAATCGCCTTCCCCACACACTGAAATCCTTTCCCCACACACTGAAACCATTCCCCACACACTGAAACCCCTTCCCCACACAGTGAAACCCCTTCCCCACACACAGAAACCCCTTCCCCACTCAGTGAAACCCCATCCCCACACACTGAAACCCATTCCCCACACACTGAAACCCGTCCCCAAACACTGAAACCATTCCCCACGCACTGAAACCCCTTCCCCACACACTGAAACCCCTTCCCCACACACTGAAACCCCTTCCCCACACACTGAAACAACGCCCCAAACACCGAATCCCCTTCCCCAAACACTGAAACCCCTTCCCCACACAGTGAATCCCCTTCCCCATACACTGAAACCCCTTCCCCACTCACTGAAACCCTTGCCCCACACACTGAAACCATTCCCCACACACTTAAACCCCTTCCCCACACAGTGCAACCCCTTCCCCACACACTGAAACCCTTTCCCCACACACGGAAACCCCTTCCCCACACACAGAAACCCCGTCCCCACACACTGAGACATCTTCCCCACACACAGAAAACCCATCCCCACAAAGTGAAACCCCTTCCGCACACACTGAAACCCCTTCCCCACACACTGAAACCCTTCCCCACACACTGAAACCCCTACCCTACACACTGCAACCCCTTCCCCACACACTGAAACCCCGTCCCCACACAGTGAAACACCTTCCCCACACACTGAAACTACTTCCCCACACACTGAAAGCCTTCCCCACACAGTGACTCCCCTTTACCACACACTGAAACCCCTTCCCCACACACTGAAACCCTTGCCCCACACACTGAAACCCCTTCCCCACACACTGAAAACCCTTCCCCACACACTGAAACCCCTTCCCCACACAGTGAAACCCCTTCCCCACACACTGAAACCCTTTCCCCACACACGGAAACCCCTTCCCCACACACAGAAACCCCGTCCCCACACACTGAAACATCTTCCCCACACACTGAAAACCCATCCCCACACAGTGAAACCCCTTCCCCACACACTGAAACCCCTTCCCCACACACTGAAACCCTTCCCCACACACTGAAACCCCTACCCTACACACTGCAACCCCTTCCCCACGCACTTAAACCCCGTCCCCATACAGTGAAACACCTTCCCCACAAACTGAAACTACTTCCCCACACACTGAAACCCTTCCCCACACACTGTAACCCATACCCACACACTGAAACCCTTCCCCACACTCTGAAACCCCTTCCCCACACACTGAAACACTTCCCCACACACTGCAACCCTTCCCAACACACTGAAACACAGTCCACACACAGTGAAACCCCTCCCCACAAACTGAAACACTTCCCCACACACTGAAACCCCTTCACCCCACACTGAAACACCTTCCACACACAGTGAAACCCCTTCCCCACACACTGAAACCATTCCCCACACAGTGAAACCATTCCCTCCACACTGAAAACACTTCTGCTCCCAGCGAAACACCTTCCCCACACACTGAATACCTTCCCAACACACTGAAACCATTCCCCACACACTGATACCCCTTCCCCACACAGTGAAACCCCTTCCCCACACACTGAAACGCTTCCCCGCACACTGAAACACGTCCCCACACGCTGAAACCATTTCCCACACACTGAATCCCCTTCCCCACACACTGAAACCCTTCCCCACACACTGAAACCCCTTCCCCACACACTGGAACCATTCCCCACACACTGAAACCACGTCCCCACATAGTGAAACCCCTTCCACACACACTGAAACCATTCCCCACACACTGAAACACCTTCCCCACACACTGAACCACATTCCCCACACACTGAAACCCCTTCCACACACACTGAGACCCCTTCCCCACACACTGAAACCAATTCCCACACACTGAAACCCCTTCCGCACACACTGAAACCCTTTCCCCACACACTGAATCCCCTTCCCCACACACTGAAACCATTCCCCACACACTGAAACCCCTTCCCCACAAACTGAAACCCATTCCCTACACAGAGAATCCCCTTCCCCACACACTGAATCACCTTCCCAACACACTGAAACCCTTTCCCCACACACGGAAACCCCTTCCCCACACACAGAAACCCCGTCCCCACACACTGAAACATCTTCCCCACACACTGAAAACCCATCCCCACACAGTGAAACCCCTTCCCCACACACTGAAACCCCTTCCCCACACACTGAAACCCTTCCCCACACACTGCAACCCCTTCCCCACGCACTTAAACCCCGTCCCCATACAGTGAAACACCTTCCCCACAAACTGAAACTACTTCCCCACACACTGAAACCCTTCCCCACACACTGAAACCCATACCCACACACTGAAACCCTTCCCCACACTTTGAAACCCCTTCCCCACACACTGAAACACTTCCCCACACACTGAAACCCTTCCCAACACACTGAAACACAGTCCACACACAGTGAAACCCCTCCCCACAAACTGAAACACTTCCCCACACACTGAAACCCCTTCACCCCACACTGAAACACCTTCCACACACAGTGAAACCCCTTCCCCACACACTGAAACCATTCCCCACACATTGAAACCATTCCCTCCACACTGAAAACACTTCTGCTCACAGCGAAACACCTTCCCCACACACTGAATACCTTCCCAACACACTGAAACCATTCCCCACACACTGATACCCCTTCCCCACACAGTGAAACCCCTTCCCCACACACTGAAACGCTTCCCCGCACACTGAAACCCGTCCCCACACGCTGAAACCATTTCCCACACACTGAATCCCCTTCCCCACACACTGAAACCCTTCCCCACACACTGAAACCCCTTCCCCACACACTGAAACCATTCCCCACACACTGAAACCACTTCCCCACATAGTGAAACCCCTTCCACACACACTGAAACCATTCCCCACACACTGAAACACCTTCCCCACACACTGAACCACATTCCCCACACACTGAAACCCCTTCCACACACACTGAAACCCCTTCCCCACACACTGAAACCAATTCCCACACACTGAAACCCCTTCCGCACACACTGAAACCCATTCCCCACACACTGAAACCCCTTCCCCACACACTGAAACCATTCCCCACACACTGAAACCCCTTCCCCACAAACTGAAACCCATTCCCTACACAGAGAATCCCCTTCCCCACACACTGAATCACCTTCCCCACACACTGAAATCCTTTCCCCACACAGTGAAACCCTTCCCCACACACTGAAACCCTTCCCCACACACTGAAACCCCTTCCCCACACACTGAAACCCTTCCCCACACACTGAAAACATTCCCCACACGCTGACACCTCTTCCCCACACACTGAAACACATTCCACACATGGTGAAACACCTCCCCACACACTGAAATCCTTCCCCACACACTGAAACCCCTTCCCCACACGCTGAAACCATTCCCCACACACTGAAACCATTCCCCACACACTGAAACCCTTCCCCACACACTGAAACCATTCCCCATACACAGAAACCCCTTCCCCACATACTGAAACCCCTTCCCCACATACTGAAACCCCTTCCCCACACACTGAAACCCCTTCCCCACACAGAGAATCCCCTTCTCCACACACTGAATCACCTTCCCCACACACTGAAATCCTTTCCCCACACACTGAAACCATTCCCCATACACAGAAACCCCTTCCCCACATACTGAAGCCCCTTCCCCACATACTGAAACCCCTTCCCCACACAGTGAAACCCCTTCCCCACACACTGAAACCCCTTCCCCTCACACTGAAACCCTTCCCCACACACTGAAACCCCTACCCTACACACTGCAACCCCTTCCCCACGCACTTAAACCCCGTCCCCATACAGTGAAACACCTTCCCCACAAACTGAAACTACTTCCCCACACACTGAAACCCTTCCCCACACACTGAAACCCATACCCACACACTAAAACCCTTCCCCACACTCTGAAACCCCTTCCCCACACACTGAAACACTTCCCCACACACTGAAACCCTTCCCCACACACTGAAACACAGTCCACACACAGTGAAACACCTCCCCACAAACTGAAACACTTCCCCACACACTGAAACCCCTTCACCCCACACTGAAACACCTTCCACACACAGTGAAACCCCTTCCCCACACATTGAAACCATTCCCCACACAGTGAAACCATTCCCTCCACACTGAAAACACTTCCGCTCACAGTGAAACACCTTCCCCACACACTGAATACCTTCCCAACACACTGAAACCATTCCCCACACACTGATACCCCTTCCCCTCACAGTGAAACCCCTTCCCCACACACTGAAACGCTTCCCCGCACACTGAAACCCGTCCCCACACGCTGAAACCATTTCCCACACACTGTATCCCCTTCCCCATACACTGAAACCCCGACCCCACACACTGACACCCATTCCCCACACACTGAAACCCTTCCCCACACACTGAAACCTCTTCCCCACACACTGAAACCATTCCCCACACACTGAAACCACTTCCCCACATAGTGAAACACCCTCCACACACACTGAAACCATTCCCCACACACTGAAACACCTTCCCCACACACTGAACCACATTCCCCACACACTGAAACCCCTTCCACACACACTGAAACCCCTTCCCCACACACTGAAACCAATTCCCACACACTGAAACCCCTTCCGCACACACTGAATCCCCTTCCCCACACACTGATACCCCTTCCCCACACAGTGAAACCCCTTCCCCACACACTGAAACGCTTCCCCGCACACTGAAACCCGTCCCCACACCCTGAAAACATTCCCCACACACTGAAACCACTTCCCCACATAGTGAAACCCCTTCCACACACACTGAAACCATTCCCCACACACTGAAACACCTTCCCCACACACTGAACCACATTCCCCACACACTGAAACCCCTTCCCCACACACTGAAACCCCTTCCCCACACACGGAAACCCCTTCCCCACACACTGAAACCATTCCCCACACACTGAAACCCCTTGCCCACACACTGAAACCCCTTCCCCACACACTGAAACCCCTTCCCCACACAGTGAATCCCCTTCCCCACACACTGAATCACCGTCCCCACACACTGAAATCCTTTCGCCACACAGTGAAACCCTTCCCCACACACTGAAACCCTTCCCCACACACTGAAACCCCTTCCCCACACACTGAAACCCTTCCCCACACACTGAAACCCTTCCCCACACGCTGACACCCCTTCCCCACACACTGAAACACATTCCACACATAGTGAAACACCTCCCCACACACTGAAATCCTTCCCCACACACTGAAACCCCTTCCCCACACGCTGAAACCATTCCCCACACAATGAAACCATTCGCCACACACTGAAACCCTTCCCCACACACTGAAACCATTCCCCATACACAGAAACCCCTTCCCCACATACTGAAACTCCTTCCCCACATACTGAAACCCCTTCCCAACACACTGAAACCCCTTCCCCACACAGAGAATACACTTCTCCACATTCTGAATCACCTTCCCCACACACTGAAATCCTTTCCCCACACACTGAAACCATTCCCCATACACAGAAACCCCTTCCCCACATACTGAAACCCCTTCCCCACATACTGAAACCCCTTCCCCAAAAAGTGAAACCCCTTCCCCACACACTGAACCCCCTTCCCCACACACTGAAACCCTTCCCCACACACTGAAACCCCTACCCCACACACTGCTACCCCTTCCCCACGCACTTAAACCCCGTCCCCATACAGTGAAACACCTTCCCCACAAACTGAAACTACTTCCCCACACACTGAAACCCTTCCCCACACACTGAAACCCATATCCACACACTAAAACCCTTCCCCACACTCTGAAACCCCATCCCCACACACTGAAACACTTACCCACACACTGAAACCCTTCCCATAAACTGAAACACAGTCCACACACAGTGAAACCCCTCCCCACAAACTGAAACACTTCCCCACACACTGAAACCCATTCACCCCACACTGAAACACCTTCCACACACAGTGAAACCCCTTCCCCACACACTGAAACCATTCCCCACACAGTGAAACCATTCCCTCCACACTGAAAACACTTCCGCTCACAGTGAAACACCTTTCCCACACACTGATACCCCTTCCCCACACAGTAAAACCCCTTCCCCACACACTGAAACGCTTCCCCGTACACTGAAACCCGTCCCCACACGCTGAAACCATTTCCCACACACTGAATCCCCTTTCCCCACACAATGAAACCCCGACCCCACACACTGAAACCCCTTCCCCACACACTGAAACCCTTCCCCACACACTGAAACCCCTTCCCCACACCCTGAAAACATTCCCCACACACTGAAACCACTTCCCCACATAGTGAAACCCCTTCCACACACACTGAAACCATTCCCCACACACTGAAACACCTTCCCCACACACTGAACCACATTCCCCACACACTGAAACCCCTTCCACACACACTGAAACCCTTTCCCCACACACTGAAACCAATTCCCACACACTGAAACCCCTTCCGCACACACTGAAACCCCTTCCCCACACACTGAAACCCCTTCCCCACACACTGAAACCATTCCCCACACACTGAAACCCCTTCCCCACACACTGATACCCCTTCCCCACACAGAGAATCCCCTTCCCCACACACTGAATCACCTTCCCCACACACTGAAATCCTTTCCCCACACAGTGAAACCCTTCCCCACACACTGAAACCCTTCCCCACACACTGAAACCCCTTCCCCACACACTGAAACCCTTCCCCACACACTGAAACCCTTCCCCACACACTGACACCCCTTCCCCACACACTGAAACACATTCCACACATAGTGAAACACCTCCCCACACACTGACATCCTTCCCCACACACTGAAACCCCTTCCCCACACGCTGAAACCATTCCCCACACAATGAAACCATTCCCCACACACTGAAACCCTTCCCCACACAATGAAACCATTCCCCATACACAGAAACCCCTTCCCGACATACTGAAACCCCTTCCCCACATACTGAAACCCCTTCCCCACACACTGAAACCCCTTCCCCACACAGAGAATCCCCTTCTCCACACACTGAATCACCTTCCCCACACACTGAAATCCTTTCCCCACACACTGAAACCATTCCCCACACACTGAAACCCCTTCCCCACACAGTGAAACCCCTTCCCCACACACTGAAACCCCTTCCCCACTCAGTGAAACCCCTTCCCCACACACTGAAACACCTTCCCCACATACTGAAACCCGTCCCCACACACTGAAACCTTTCCCCACGCACTGAAACCCCTTCCCCTCACACTAAAACCCCTTCCCCACACACTGAAACCCCTTCCCCACACAATGAAACAACGCCCCACACACCGAATCCCCTTCCCCAAACACTGAAACCCCTTCCCCACACAGTGAAACCCTTCCCCACACACTGAAACCCCTTCCCCACTCACTGAAACCCTTGCCCCACACACTGAAACCATTCCACACACACTGAAACCCCTTCCCCACACACTGAAACCCCTTCCCCACACAGTGAAACCCCTTCCCCACACACTGAAACCCTTTCCCCACACACGGAAACCCCTTCCCCACACACAGAAGCCCCGTCCCCACACACTGAAACATCTTCCCCACACACTGAAAACCCATCCCCACACAGTGAAACCCCTTCCCCACACACTGAAACCACTTCCCCACACACTGAAACCCTTCCCCACACACTGAAACCCCTACCCTACACACTGCAACCCCTTCCCCACACACTGAAACCCCGTCCCCACACAGTGAAACACCATCACAACACACTGAAACTAATTCCCCACACACTGAAACCCTTCCCCACACACTGAAACCCATACCCACACACTGAAACACTTCCCCACACATTGAAACCCCTTCCCCACACACTGAAACACTTCCCCACACACTGAAACCCTTCCCAACACACTGAAATCCATCCCCACACACTAAAACCCCTTCCCCACACGCTGAAACCATTCCCCACACACTGAAACCATTTCCCACACACTGAAACCCTTCCCCACACACTGAAACCATTCCCCATACACAGAAACCCCTTCCCCACATACAGAAACCCCTTCCCCACATACTGAAACCCCTTCCCCACACACTGAAACCCCTTCCCCACACAGAGAATCCCCTTCTCCACGCATTGAATCACCTTCCCCACACACTGAAATCCTTTCCCCACACACTGAAACCATTCCCCACACACTGAAACCCCTTCCCCACACAGTGAAACCCCTTCCCCACACACTGAAACCCCTTCCCCACTCAGTGAAACCCCTTCCCCACACACTGAAACACCTTCCCCACACACTGAATCCCGTCCCCACACACTGAAACCTTTCCCCACGCACTGAAACCCCTTCCCCACACACTGAAACCCCTTCCCCACACACTGAAACCCCTTCCCCACACACTGAAACAACGCCCCACACACCGAATCCCCTTCCCCAATTACTGAAACCCCTTCCCCACACAGTGAATCCCCTTCCCCACACACTGAAACCCCTTCCCCACTCACTGAAACCCTTGCCCCACACACTGAAACCATTCCCCACACACTGAAACCCCTTCCCCACACACTGAAACCCCTTCCCCACACAGTGAAACCCCTTCCCCACACACTGAAACCCTTTCCCCACACACGGAAATTCCCTTCCCCACACACGGAAACCCCATCCCCACACACTGAAACATCTTCCCCACACACTGCAAACCCATCCCCACAAAGTGAAACCCCTTCCCCACACACTGAAACCCCTTCCCCACACACTGAAACCCTTCCCCACACACTGAAACCCCTACCCTACACACTGCAACCCCTTCCCCACACACTGAAACCCCTTCCCCACACAGTGAAACACCTTCCCCACACACTGAAACTACTTCCCCACACACTGAAAGCCTTCCCCACACAGTGAATCCCCTTCACCACACACTGAAACCCCTTCCCCTCACACTGAAACCCTTGCCCCACACACTGAAACCATTCCCCACACACTGAAAACCCTTCCCCACACACTGAAACCCCTTCCCCACACAGTGAAACCCCTTCCCCACACACTGAAACCCTTTCCCCACACACGGAAACCCCTTCCCCACACACAGAAACACCGTCCCCACACACTGAAACATCTTCCCCACACACTGAAAACCCATCCCCACACAGTGAAACCCCTTCCGCACACACTGAAACCCCTTCCCCACACACTGAAACCCTTCCCCACACACTGAAACCCCTACCCTAAACACTGCAACCCCTTCCCCACGCACTTAAACCCCGTCCCCATACAGTGAAACACCTTCCCCACAAACTGAAACTACTTCCCCTCACACTGAAACCCTTCCCCACACACTGAAACCCATACCCACACACTGAAACCCTTCCCCACACTCTGAAACCCCTTCCCCACACACTGAAACACTTCCCCACACACTGAAACCCTTCCCCACACACTGAAACACAGTCCACACACAGTGAAACCCCTCCCCACAAACTGAAACACCTACCCAAACACCGAAACCCCTTCAACCCACACTGAAACACCTTCCACACACAGTGAAACCCCTTCCCCACACATTGAAACCATTCCCCACACAGTGAAACCATTCCCTCCACACTGAAAACACTTCCGCTCACAGTGAAACACCTTCCCCACACACTGAATACCTTCCCAACACACTGAAACCATGCCCCACACACTGAAACCCCTTCCCCACACAGTGAAACCCCTTCCCCACACACTGAAACGCTTCCCCGCACACTGAAACCCGTCCCCACACGCTGAAACCATTTCCCACACACTGAATCCCCTTCCCCACAAACTGAAACCCCGACCCCACACACTGAAACCCCTTCCCCACACACTGAAACCCTTCCCCACACACTGAAACCCCTTCCCCACACACTGAAACCAATCCCCACACACTGAAACCACTTCCCCACATAGTGAAACCCCTTCCACACACACTGAAACCATTCCCCACACACTGAAACACCTTCCCCACACACTGAACCACATTCCCCACACTCTGAAACCCCTTCCACACACACTGAAACCCCTTCCCCACACACTGAAACCAATTCCCACACACTGAAACCCCTTCCGCACACACTGAAACCCCTTCCCCACACACTGAAACCAATCCCCACACACTGAAACCACTTCCCCACATAGTGAAACCACTTCCACACACACTGAAACCATTCCCCACACACTGAAACACCTTCCCCACACACTGAACCACATTCCCCACACTCTGAAACCCCTTCCACACACACTGAAACCCCTTCCCCACACACTGAAACCAATTCCCACACACTGAAACCCCTTCCGCACACACTGAAACCCCTTCCCCACACACTGATACCCCTTCCCCACACACTGAAACCCCGTCCCCACACTGTGAAACACCATCACAACACACTGAAACTACTTCCCCACACACTGAAACCCTTCCCCACACACTGAAACCCATACCCACACACTGAAACACTTCCCCACACACTGAAACCCCTTCCCACACACTGAAACACTTCCCCACACACTGAAACCCTTCCCAACACACTGAAATCCATCCCCACACACTAAAACCCCTTCCCCACACGCTGAAACCATTCCCCACACACTGACACCATTTCCCACAGACTGAAACCCTTCCCCTCACACTGAAACCATTCCCCATACACAGAAACCCCTTCCCCACATACTGAAACCCCTTCCCCACATACTGAAACCCCTTCCCCACACACTGAAACCCCTTCCCCACACAGAGAATCAACTTCTCCACACACTGAATCACCTTCCCCACACACTGAAATCCTTTCCCCACACACTGAAACCATTCCCCACACACTGAAACCCCTTCCCCACACAGTGAAACCCCTTCCCCACACACTGAAATCCCTTCCCCACTCAGTGAAACCCCTTCCCCACACACTGAAACACCTTCCCCACACACTGAAACCCGTCCCCACACACTGAAACCTTTCCGCACGCACTGAAACCCCTTCCCCACACACTGAAACCCCTTCCCCACACACTGAAACCCCTTCCCCACACACTGAAACAACGCCCCACACACCGAATCCCCTTCCCCAAATACTGAAACCCCTTCCCCACAAAGTGAATCCCCTTCCCCACACACTGAAACCCCTTCCCCACTCACTGAAACCCTTGCCACACACACTGAAACCATTCCCCACACACTGAAACCCCTTCCCCACACACTGAAGCCCTTTCCCCACACAGTGAAACCCCTTCCCCACACACTGAAACCCTTTCCCCACACACGGAAACCCCTTCCCCACACACAGAAACCCCGTCCCCACACAATGAAACATCTTCCCCACACACTGAAAACCCATCCCCACAAAGTGAAACCCCTTCCCCACACACTGAAACCCCTTCCCCACACACTGAAACCCTTCCCCACACACTGAAACCCCTACCCTACACACTGCAACCCCTTCCCAACACACTGAAACCCCGTCCCCACACAGTGAAACACCTTCCCCACACACTGAAACTACTTCCCCACACACTGAAACCCCTTCCCCACACAGTGAAACCCTTCCCCACACACTGAAACCCCTTCCCCACTCACTGAAACCCTTGCCCCACACACTGAAACCCTTCCCCACACACTGAAAACCCATCCCCACACAGTGAAACCCCTTCCCCACACACTGAAACCACTTCCCCACACACTGAAACCCTTCCCCACACACTGAAACCCCTACCCTACACACTGCAACCCCTTCCCCACACACTGAAACCCCGTCCCCACACAGTGAAACACCATCACAACACGCTGAAACTAATTCCCCACACACTGAAACCCTTCCCCACACACTGAAACCCATACCCACACACTGAAACACTTCCCCACACACTGAAACCCCTTCCCCACACACTGAAACACTTCCCCACACACTGAAACCCTTCCCAACACACTGAAATCCATCCCCACACACTAAAACCCCTTCCCCACACGCTGAAACCATTCCCCACACACTGAAACCATTTCCCACACACTGAAACCCTTCCCCACACACTGAAACCATTCCCCATACACAGAAACCCCTTCCCCACATACAGAAACCCCTTCCCCACATACTGAAACCCCTTCCCCACACACTGAAACCCCTTCCCCACACAGAGAATCCCCTTCTCCACGCATTGAATCACCTTCCCCACACACTGAAATCCTTTCCCCACACACTGAAACCATTCCCCACACACTGAAACCCCTTCCCCACAAAGTGAAACCCCTTCCCCACACACTGAAACCCCTTCCCCACTCAGTGAAACCCCTTCCCCACACACTGAAACACCTTCCCCACACACTGAAACCCGTCCCCACACACTGAAACCTTTCCCCACGCACTGAAACCCCTTCCCCACACACTGAAACCCCTTCCCCACACACTGAAACCCCTTCCCCACACACTGAAACAACGCCCCACACACCGAATCCCCTTCCCCAATTACTGAAACCCCTTCCCCACACAGTGAATCCCCTTCCCCACACACTGAAACCCCTTCCCCACTCACAGAAACCCTTGCCCCACACACTGAAACCATTCCCCACACACTGAAACCACTTCCCTACACACTGAAACCACTTCCCCACACAGTGAAACCCCTTCCCCACACACTGAAACCCTTTCCCCACACACGGAAATTCCCTTCCCCACACACGGAAACCCCGTCCCCACACACTGAAACATCTTCCCCACACACTGCAAACCCATCCCCACAAAGTGTAACCCCTTCCCCACACACTGAAACCCCTTCCCCACACACTGAAACCCTTCCCCACACACTGAAACCCCTACCCTACACACTGCAACCCCTTCCCCACACACTGAAACCCCTTCCCCACTCAGTGAAACACCTTCCCCACACACTGAAACTACTTCCCCACACACTGAAAGCCTTCCCCACACAGTGAATCCCCTTCAACACACACTGAAACCCCTTCCCCTCAAACTGAAACCCTTGCCCCACACACTGAAACCATTCCCCACACACTGAAAACCCTTCCCCACACACTGAAACCCCTTCCCCACACAGTGAAACCCCTTCCCCACACACTGAAACCCTTTCCCCACACACGGAAACCCCTTCCCCACACACAGAAACCCCGTCCCCACACACTGAAACATCTTCCCCACACACTGAAAACCCATCCCCACACAGTGAAACCCCTTCCGCACACACTGAAACCCCTTCCCCACACACTGAAACCCTTCCCCACACACTGAAACCCCTACCCTACACACTGCAACCCCTTCCCCACGCACTTAAACCCCGTCCCCATACAGTGAAACACCTTCCCCACAAACTGAAACTACTTCCCCACACACTGAAACCCTTCCCCACACACTGAAACCCATACCCACACACTGAAACCCTTCCCCACACTCTGAAACCCCTTCCCCACACACTGAAACACTTCCCCACACACTGAAACCCTTCCCCACACACTGAAACACAGTCCACACACAGTGAAACCCCTCCCCACAAACTGAAACACCTACCCACACACTGAAACCCCTTCAACCCACACTGAAACACCTTCCACACACAGTGAAACCCCTTCCCCACACATTGAAACCATTCCCCACACAGTGAAACCATTCCCTCCACACTGAAAACACTTCCGCTCACAGTGAAACACCTTCCCCACACTCTGAATACCTTCCCAACACACTGAAACCATGCCCCACACACTGAAACCCCTTCCCCACTCACTGAAACCCCTTCCCCACACACTGAAACGCTTCCCCGCACACTGAAACCCGTCCCCACACGCTGAAACCATTTCCCACACACTGAATCCCCTTCCCCACACACTGAAACCCCGACCCCACACACTGAAACCCCTTCCCCACACACTGAAACCCTTCCCCACACACTGAAACCCCTTCCCCACACACTGAAACCAATCCCCACACACTGAAACCACTTCCCCACATAGTGAAACCCCTTCCACACACACTGAAACCATTCCCCACACACTGAAACACCTTCCCCACACACTGAACCACATTCCCCACACACTGAAACCCCTTCCACACACACTGAAACCCCTTCCCCACACACTGAAACAATTCCCACACACTGAAACCCCTTCCGCACACACTGAAACCCCTTCCCCACACACTGATACCCCTTCCCCACACACTGAAACCCCGTCCCCACACTGTGAAACACCATCGCAACACACTGAAACTACTTCCCCACACACTGAAACACTTCCCCACACACTGAAACCCATACCCACACACTGAAACACTTCCCCACACACTGAAACCCCTTCCCACACACTGAAACACTTCCCCACACACTGAAACCCTTCCCAACACACTGAAATCCATCCCCACACACTAAAACCCCTTCCCCACACGCTGAAACCATTCCCCACACACTGACACCATTTCCCACACACTGAAACCCTTCCCCACACACTGAAACCATTCCCCATACACAGAAACGCCTTCCCCACATACTGAAACCCCTTCCCCACATACTGAAACCCCTTCCCCACACACTGAAACCCCTTCCCCACACAGAGAATCCCCTTCTCCACACACTGAATCACCTTCCCCACACACTGAAATCCTTTCCCCACACACTGAAACCATTCCCCACACACTGAAACCCCTTCCCCACACAGTGAAACCCCTTCCCCACACACTGAAATCCCTTCCCCACTCAGTGAAACCCCTTCCCCACACACTGAAACACCTTCCCCACACACTGAAACCCGTCCCCACACACTGAAACCTTTCCGCACGCACTGAAACCCCTTCCCCACACACTGAAACCCCTTCCCCACACACTGAAACCCCTTCCCCACTCACTGAAACAACGCCCCACACACCGAATCCCCTTCCCCAAATACTGAAACCACTTCCCCACAAAGTGAATCCCCTTCCCCACACACTGAAACCCCTTCCCCACTCACTGAAACCCTTGCCCCACACACTGAAACCATTCCCCACACACTGAAACCCCTTCCCCACACACTGAAACCCTTTCCCCACACAGTGAAACACCTTCCCCACACACTGAAACCCTTTCCCCACACACGGAAACCCCTTCCCCACACACAGAAACCCCGTCCCCACACACTGAAACATCTTCCCCACACACTGAAAACCCATCCCCACAAAGTGAAACCCCTTCCCCACACACTGAAACCCCTTCCCCACACACTGAAACCCTTCCCCACACACTGAAACCCCTACCCTACACACTGCAACCCCTTCCCAACACACTGAAACCCCGTCCCCACACAGTGAAACACCTTCCCCACACACTGAAACTACTTCCCCACACACTGAAAGCCTTCCCCACACAGTGAATCCCCTTCACCACACACTGAAACCCCTTCCCCACACACTGAAACCCTTGCCCCACACACTGAAACCATTCCCCACACACTGAAAACCCTTCCCCACACACTGAAACCCCTTCCCCACACAGTGAAACCCCTTCCCCACACACTGATACCCTTTCCCCACACACGGAAACCCCTTCCCCACACACAGATACCCCGTCCCCACACACTGAAACATCTTCCCCACACACTGAAAACCCATCCCCACACAGTGAAACCCCTTCCGCACACACTGAAACCCCTTCCCCACACACTGAAACCCTTCCCCACACACTGAAACCCCTACCCTACACACTGCAACCCCTTCCCCACGCACTTAAACCCCGTCCCCATACAGTGAAACACCTTCCCCACAAACTGAAACTACTTCCCCACACACTGAAACCCTTCCCCACACACTGAAACCCTTCCCCACACTCTGAAACCCCTTCTTCACACACTGAAACACTTCCCCACACACTGAAACCCTTCCCCACACACTGAAACACAGTCCACACACAGTGAAACCCCTCCCCACAAACTGAAACACTTACCCACACACTGAAATCCCTTCACCCCACACTGAAACACCTTCCACACACAGTGAAACCCCTTCCCCACACACTGAAACCATTCCCCAAACACTGAAACCATTCCCTCCACACTGAAAACACTTCCGCTCACAGTGAAACACCTTCCCCACACACTGAATACCTTCCCAACACACTGAAACCATTCCCCACACACTGAAACCCCTTCCCCACACAGTGAAACCCCTTCCCCACACACTGAAACGCTTCCCCACACACTGAAACCCGTCCCCACACGCTGAAACCATTTCCCACACACTGAATCCCCTTCCCCACACACTGAAACCCCGACCCCACACACTGAAACCCCTTCCCCACACACTGAAACCCTTCCCCACACACTGAAACCCCTTCCCCACTCACTGATACCATTCCCCACACACTGAAACCACTTCCCCACATAGTGAAACCCCTTCCACACACACTGAAACCATTCCCCACACACTGAAACACTTTCCCCACACACTGAACCACATTCCCCACACACTGAAACCCCTTCCACACACACTGAAACCCCTTCCCCAAACACTGAAACCAATTCCCACACACTGAAACCCCTTCCGCACACACTGAAACCCCTTCCCCACACACTGAAACCCCTTCCCCACACATTGAAACCATTCCCCACACACTGAAACCCCTTCCCCACACACTGAAACCCCTTCCCCACACACAGAAACCCTTCCCCACACACTGAAACCCTTCCCCACACACTGACACCCCTTCCCCACACACTGAAACACATTCCACACATAGTGAAACACCTCCCCACACACTGAAATCCTTCCCCACACACTGAAACCCCTTCCCCACACGCTGAAACCATTCCCCACACACTGAAACCATTCCCCACACACTGAAACCCTTCCCCACACACTGAAACCATTCCCCATACACAGAATATCTTCCCCACATAGTGAAACCCCTTCCCCACATACTGAAACCCCTTCCCCACACACTGAAACCCCTTCCCCACACAGAGAATCCCCTTCTCCACACACTGAATCACCTTCCCCACACACTGAAATCCTTTCCCCACACACTGAAACCATTCCCCACACACTGAAACCCCATCCCCACACAGTGAAACCCCTTCCCCACACACTGAAACCCCTTCCCCACTCAGTGAAACCCCTTCCCCATACACTGAAACCCCTTCCCCACACAGTGAATCCCCTTCCCCACACTCTGAAACCCCTTCCCCACTCACTGAAACCCTTGCCCCACACACTGAAACCATTCCGCACACACTGAAACCCCTTCCCCACACACTTAAACCCCTTCCCCACACAGTGAAAACCCTTCCCCACACACTGAAACCCTTTCCCCACACACGGAAACCCCTTCCCCACACACAGAAACCCCGTCCCCACACATTGAAACACCTTCCCCACACACTGAAACTACTTCCCCACACACTGAAACCCCTTCCCCACACACTGAAAACCCTTCCCCACACAGTGAAACCCCTTCCCCACACACTGAAACCCTTGCCCCACACACTGAAACCATTCCCCACACACTGAAAACCCTTCCCCACACACTGAAACCCCTTCCCCACACAGTGAAACCCCTTCCCCACACACTGAAACCCTTTCCCCACACACGGAAACCCCTTCCCCACACACAGAAACCCCGTCCACACACACTGAAACATCTTCCCCACACACTGAAAACCCATCCCCACACAGTGAAACCCCTTCCCCACACACTGAAACCCCTTCCCCACACACTGAAACCCTTCCCCACACACTGAAACCCCTACCCTACACACTGCAACCCCTTCCCCACGCCTTTAAACCCCGTCCCCATACAGTGAAACATCGTCCGCACAAACTGAAACTACTTCCCCACACACTGAAACCCTTCCCCACACACTGAAACCCATACCCACACACTGAAACCCTTCCCCACACTCTGAAACCCCTTCCCCACACACTGAAACACTTCCCCCCACACTGAAACACAGTCCACACACAGTGAAACCCCTCCCCACAAACTGAAACACTTACCCACACACTGAAACCCCTTCACCCCACACTGAAACACCTTCCACACACAGTGAAACCCCTTCCCCACACACTGAAACCATTCCCCACACAGTGAATCCATTCCCTCCACACTGAAAACACTTCCGCTCACAGTGAAACACCTTCCCCACACACTGAATACCTTCCCAACACACTGAAACCATTCCCCACACACTGATACCCCTTCCCCACACAGTGAAACCACTTCCCCACACACTGAAACGCTTCCCCGCACACTGAAACCCGTCCCCACACGCTGAAACCATTTCCCACACACTGAATCCCCTTCCCCACACACTGTAACCCCGATCCCACACACTGAAACCCCTTCCCCACACACTGAAACCCTTCCCCACACACTGAAACCCCTTCCCCACACACTGAAACCATTCCACACACACAGAAACCACTTCCCCACATAGTGAAACCCCTTCCACACACAGTGAAACCATTCCCCACACACTGAAACACCTTCCCAACACACTGAACCACATTCCCCACACACTGAAACCCCTTCCACACACACTGAAACCCCTTCCCCACACACTGAAACCAATTCCCACACACTGAAACCCCTTCCGCACACACTGAAACCCCTTCCCCACACAATGAAACCCCTTCCCCACACAGAGAATCCCCATCCCCACACACTGAATCACCTTCCGCACACACTGAAATCCTTTCCCCACACAGTGAAACCCTTCCCCACACACTGAAACCCTTCCCCACACACTGAAACCCCTTCCCCACACACTGAAACCCTTGCCCACACACTGAAACCCTTCCCCACACACTGACACCCCTTCCCCACACACTGAAACCCCTTCCCCACACACTGAAACACTTCCCCACACACTGAAACCCTTCCCCACACACTGAAACACAGTCCACACACAGTGAAACCCCTCCCCACAAACTGAAACACAGTCCACACACAGTGAAACCCCTCCCCACAAACTGAAACACTTACCCACACACTGAAACCCCTTCACCCCACACTGAAACACCTTCCACACACAGTGAAACCCCTTCCCCACACACTGAAACCATTCCCCACACACTGAAACAACGCCCCACACACCGAATCCCCTTCCCCAAATACTGAAACCACTTCCCCACAAAGTGAATCCCCTTCCCCACACACTGAAACCCCTTCCCCACTCACTGAAACCCTTGCCCCACACACTGAAACCATTCCCCACACACTGAAACCCCTTCCCCACACACTGAAACCCTTTCCCCACACAGTGAAACACCTTCCCCACACACTGAAACCCTTTCCCCACACACGGAAACCCCTTCCCCACACACAGAAACCCCGTCCCCACACACTGAAACATCTTCCCCACACACTGAAAACCCATCCCCACAAAGTGAAACCCCTTCCCCACACACTGAAACCCCTTCCCCACACACTGAAACCCTTCCCCACACACTGAAACCCCTACCCTACACACTGCAACCCCTTCCCAACACACTGAAACCCCGTCCCCACACAGTGAAACACCTTCCCCACACACTGAAACTACTTCCCCACACACTGAAAGCCTTCCCCACACAGTGAATCCCCTTCACCACACACTGAAACCCCTTCCCCACACACTGAAACCCTTGCCCCACACACTGAAACCATTCCCCACACACTGAAAACCCTTCCCCACACACTGAAACCCCTTCCCCACACAGTGAAACCCCTTCCCCACACACTGATACCCTTTCCCCACACACGGAAACCCCTTCCCCACACACAGATACCCCGTCCCCACACACTGAAACATCTTCCCCACACACTGAAAACCCATCCCCACACAGTGAAACCCCTTCCGCACACACTGAAACCCCTTCCCCACACACTGAAACCCTTCCCCACACACTGAAACCCCTTCACCCCACACTGAAACACCTTCCACACACAGTGAAACCCCTTCCCCACACACTGAAACCATTCCCCACACACTGAAACAACGCCCCACACACCGAATCCCCTTCCCCAAATACTGAAACCACTTCCCCACAAAGTGAAACACCTTCCCCACAAACTGAAACTACTTCCCCACACACTGAAACCCTTCCCCACACACTGAAACGCATACTCACACACTGAAACCCTTCCCCACACTCTGAAACCCCTTCCCCACACACTGAAACACTTCCCCACACACTGAAACCCTTCCCCACACACTGAAACACAGTCCACACACAGTGAAACCCCTCCCCACAAACTGAAACACTTACCCACACACTGAAACCCCTTCACCCCACACTGAAACACCTTCCACACACAGTGAAACCCCTTCCCCACACACTGAAACCATTCCCCACACACTGAAACCATTCCCTCCACACTGAAAACACTTCCGCTCACAGTGAAACACCTTCCCCACACACTGAATACCTTCCCAACACACTGAAACCATTCCCCACACACTGAAACCCCTTCCCCACACAGTGAAACCCCTTCCCCACACACTGAAACGCTTCCCCACACACTGAAACCCGTCCCCACACGCTGAAACCATTTCCCACACACTGAATCCCCTTCCCCACACACTGAAACCCCGACCCCACACACTGAAACCCCTTCCCCACACACTGAAACCCTTCCCCACACACTGAAACCCCTTCCCCACTCACTGATACCATTCCCCACACACTGAAACCACTTCCCCACATAGTGAAACCCCTTCCACACACACTGAAACCATTCCCCACACACTGAAACACCTTCCCCACACACTGAACCACATTCCCCACACACTGAAACCCCTTCCACACACACTGAAACCCCTTCCCCAAACACTGAAACCAATTCCCACACACTGAAACCCCTTCCGCACACACTGAAACCCCTTCCCCACACACTGAAACCCCTTCCCCACACATTGAAACCATTCCCCACACACTGAAACCCCTTCCCCACACACTGAAACCCCTTCCCCACACACTGAAACCCTTCCCCACACACTGAAACCCTTCCCCACACACTGACACCCCTTCCCCACACACTGAAACACATTCCACACATAGTGAAACACCTCCCCACACACTGAAATCCTTCCCCACACACTGAAACCCCTTCCCCACACGCTGAAACCATTCCCCACACACTGAAACCATTCCCCACACACTGAAACCCTTCCCCACACACTGAAACCATTCCCCATACACAGAATATCTTCCCCACATAGTGAAACCCCATCCCCACATACTGAAACCCCTTCCCCACACACTGAAACCCCTTCCCCACACAGAGAATCCCCTTCTCCACACACTGAATCACCTTCCCCACACACTGAAATCCTTTCCCCACACACTGAAACCATTCCCCACACACTGAAACACCTTCCCCACACAGTGAAACCCCTTCCCCACACACTGAAACCCCTTCCCCACTCAGTGAAACCCCTTCCCCATACACTGAAACCCCTTCCCCACACAGTGAATCCCCTTCCCCACACTCTGAAACCCCTTCCCCACTCACTGAAACCCTTGCCCCACACACTGAAACCATTCTGCACACACTGAAACCCCTTCCCCACACACTTAAACCCCTTCCCCACACAGTGAAAACCCTTCCCCACACACTGAAACCCTTTCCCCACACACGGAAACCCCTTCCCCACACACAGAAACCCCGTCCCCACACATTGAAGCACCTTCCCCACACACTGAAACTACTTCCCCACACACTGAAACCCCTTCCCCACACACTGAAAACCCTTCCCCACACAGTGAAACCCTTGCCCCACACACTGAAACCCTTGCCCCACACACTGAAACCATTCCCCACACACTGAAAACCCTTCCCCACACACTGAAACCCCTTCCCCACACAGTGAAACCCCTTCCCCACACACTGAAACCCTTTCCCCACACACGGAAACCCCTTCCCCACACACAGAAACCCCGTCCACACACACTGAAACATCTTCCCCACACACTGAAAACCCATCCCCACACAGTGAAACCCCTTCCCCACACACTGAAACCCCTTCCCCACACACTGAAACCCTTCCCCACACACTGAAACCCCTACCCTACACACTGCAACCCCTTCCCCACGCACTTAAACCCCGTCCCCATACAGTGAAACATCTTCCGCACAAACTGAAACTACTTCCCCACACACTGAAACCCTTCCCCACACACTGAAACCCATACCCACACACTGAAACCCTTCCCCACACTCTGAAACCCCTTCCCCACACACTGAAACACTTCCCCACACACTGAAACACAGTCCACACACAGTGAAACCCCTCCCCACAAACTGAAACACTTACCCACACACTGAAACCCCTTCACCCCACACTGAAACACCTTCCACACACAGTGAAACCCCTTCCCCACACACTGAAACCATTCCCCACACAGTGAATCCATTCCCTCCACACTGAAAACACTTCCGCTCACAGTGAAACACCTTCCCCACACACTGAATACCTTCCCAACACACTGAAACCATTCCCCACACACTGAAACGCTTCCCCGCACACTGAAACCCGTCCCCACACGCTGACACCATTTCCCACACACTGAATCCCCTTCCCCACACACTGTAACCCCGATCCCACACACTGAAACCCCTTCCCCACACACTGAAACCCTTCCCCACACACTGAAACCCCTTCCCCACACACTGAAACCATTCCACACACACAGAAACCACTTCCCCACATAGTGAAACCCTTCCACACACAGTGAAACCATTCCCCACACACTGAAACACCTTCCCAACACACTGAACCACATTCCCCACACACTGAAACCCCTTCCACACACACTGAAACCCCTTCCCCACACAGTGAAACCCCTTCCCCACACAATGAAACCCCTTCCCCACACAGAGAATCCCCATCCCCACACACTGAATCACCTTCCGCACACACTGAAATCCTTTCCCCACACAGTGAAACCCTTCCCCACACACTGAAACCCTTCCCCACACACTGAAACCCCTTCCCCACACACTGAAACCCTTGCCCACACACTGAAACCCTTCCCCACACACTGACACCCCTTCCCCACACACTGAAACCCATACCCACACACTGAAACCCTTCCCCACACTCTGAAACCCCTTCCCCACACACTGAAACACTTCCCCACACACTGAAACCCTTCCCCACACACTGAAACACAGTCCACACACAGTGAAACCCCTCCCCACAAACTGAAACACTTACCCACACACTGAAACCCCTTCACCCCACACTGAAACACCTTCCACACACAGTGAAACCCCTTCCCCACACACTGAAACCATTCCCCACACACTGAAACCATTCCCTCCACACTGAAAACATTTCCGCTCACAGTGAAACACCTTCCCCACACACTGAATACCTTCCCAACACACTGAAACCATTCCCCACACACTGAAACCCCTTCCCCACACAGTGAAACCCCTTCCCCACACACTGAAACGCTTCCCCACACACTGAAACCCGTCCCCACACGCTGAAACCATTTCCCACACACTGAATCCCCTTCCCCACACACTGAAACCCCGACCCCACACACTGAAACCCCTTCCCCACACACTGAAACCCTTCCCCACACACTGAAACCCCTTCCCCACTCACTGATACCATTCCCCACACACTGAAACCACTTCCCCACATAGTGAAACCCCTTCCACACACACTGAAACCATTCCCCACACACTGAAACACCTTCCCCACACACTGAACCACATTCCCCACACACTGAAACCCCTTCCACACACACTGAAACCCCTTCCCCAAACACTGAAACCAATTCCCACACACTGAAACCCCTTCCGCACACACTGAAACCCCTTCCCCACACACTGAAACCCCTTCCCCACACATTGAAACCATTCCCCACACACTGAAACCCCTTCCCCACACACTGAAACCCCTTCCCCACACACTGAAACCCTTCCCCACACACTGAAACCCTTCCCCACACACTGACACCCCTTCCCCACACACTGAAACACATTCCACACATAGTGAAACACCTCCCCACACACTGAAATCCTTCCCCACACACTGAAACCCCTTCCCCACACGCTGAAACCATTCCCCACACACTGAAACCATTCCCCACACACTGAAACCCTTCCCCACACACTGAAACCATTCCCCATACACAGAATATCTTCCCCACATAGTGAAACCCCTTCCCCACATAATGAAACCCCTTCCCCACACACTGAAACCCCTTCCCCACACAGAGAATCCCCTTCTCCACACACTGAATCACCTTCCCCACACACTGAAATCCTTTCCCCACACACTGAAACCATTCCCCACACACTGAAACCCCTTCCCCACACAGTGAAACCCCTTCCCCACACACTGAAACCCCTTCCCCACTCAGTGAAACCCCTTCCCCATACACTGAAACCCCTTCCCCACACAGTGAATCCCCTTCCCCACACTCTGAAACCCCTTCCCCACTCACTGAAACCCTTGCCCCACACACTGAAACCATTCCGCACACACTGAAACCCCTTCCCCACACACTTAAACCCCTTCCCCACACAGTGAAAACCCTTCCCCACACACTGAAACCCTTTCCCCACACACGGAAACCCCTTCCCCACACACAGAAACCCCGTCCCCACACATTGAAACACCTTCCCCACACACTGAAACTACTTCCCCACACACTGAAACCCCTTCCCCACACACTGAAAACCCTTCCCCACACAGTGAAACCCCTTCCCCACACACTGAAACCCTTGCCCCACACACTGAAACCATTCCCCACACACTGAAAACCCTTCCCCACACACTGAAACCCCTTCCCCACACAGTGAAACCCCTTCCCCACACACTGAAACCCTTTCCCCACACACGGAAACCCCTTCCCCACACGCTGAAACCATTCCCCACACACTGAAACCATTCCCCACACACTGAAACCCTTCCCCACACACTGAAACCATTCCCCATACACAGAATATCTTCCCCACATAGTGAAACCCCTTCCCCACATACTGAAACCCCTTCCCCACACACTGAAACCCCTTCCCCACACAGAGAATCCCCTTCTCCACACACTGAATCACCTTCCCCACACACTGAAATCCTTTCCCCACACACTGAAGCCATTCCCCACACACTCAAACCCCTTCACCACACAGTGAAACCCCTTCCCCACACACTGAAACCCCTTCCCCACTCAGTGAAACCCCTTCCCCATACACTGAAACCCCTTCCCCACACAGTGAATCCCCTTCCCCACACTCTGAAACCCCTTCCCCACTCACTGAAACCCTTGCCCCACACACTGAAACCATTCCGCACACACTGAAACCCCTTCCCCACACACTTAAACCCCTTCCCCACACAGTGAAAACCCTTCCCCACACACTGACACCCCTTCCCCACACACTGAAACACATTCCACACATAGTGAAACACCTCCCCACACACTGAAATCCTTCCCCACACACTGAAACCCCTTCCCCACACGCTGAAACCATTCCCCACACACGGAAACCCCTTCCCCACACACAGAAACCCCGTCCCCACACATTGAAACACCTTCCCCACACACTGAAACTACTTCCCCACACACTGAAACCCCTTCCCCACACACTGAAAACCCTTCCCCACACAGTGAAACCCCTTCCCCACACACTGAAACCCTTGCCCCACACACTGAAACCATTCCCCACACACTGAAAACCCTTCCCCACACACTGAAACCCCTTCCCCACACAGTGAAACCCCTTCCCCACACACTGAAACCCTTTCCCCACACACGGAAACCCCTTCCCCACACACAGAAACCCCGTCCACACACACTGAAACATCTTCCCCACACACTGAAAACCCATCCCCACACAGTGAAACCCCTTCCCCACACACTGAAACCCCTTCCCCACACACTGAAACCCTTCCCCACACACTGAAACCCCTACCCTACACACTGCAACCCCTTCCCCACGCACTTAAACCCCGTCCCCATACAGTGAAACACCTTCCGCACAAACTGAAACTACTTCCCCACACACTGAAACCCTTCCCCACACACTGAAACCCATACCCACACACTGAAACCCTTCCCCACACTCTGAAACCCCTTCCCCACACACTGAAACACTTCCCCACACACTGAAACACAGTCCACACACAGTGAAACCCCTCCCCACAAACTGAAACACTTACCCACACACTGAAACCCCTTCACCCCACACTGAAACACCTTCCACACACAGTGAAACTCCTTCCCCACACACTGAAACCATTCCCCACACAGTGAATCCATTCCCTCCACACTGAAAACACTTCCGCTCACAGTGAAACACCTTCCCCACACACTGAATACCTTCCCAACACACTGAAACCATTCCCCACACACTGATACCCCTTCCCCACACAGTGAAACCACTTCCCCACACACTGAAACGCTTCCCCGCACACTGAAACCCGTCCCCACACGCTGAAACCATTTCCCACACACTGAATCCCCTTCCCCACACACTGTAACCCCGATCCCACACACTGAAACCCCTTCCCCACACACTGAAACCCTTCCCCACACACTGAAACCCCTTCCCCACACACTGAAACCATTCCACACACACAGAAACCACTTCCCCACATAGTGAAACCCCTTCCACACACAGTGAAACCATTCCCCACACACTGAAACACCTTCCCAACACACTGAACCACATTCCCCACACACTGAAACCCCTTCCACACACACTGAAACCCCTTCCCCACACACTGAAACCAATTCCCACACACTGAAACCCCTTCCGCACACACTGAAACCCCTTCCCCACACAATGAAACCCCTTCCCCACACAGAGAATCCCCATCCCCACCCACTGAATCACCTTCCGCACACACTGAAATCCTTTCCCCACACACTGAAACCCTTGCCCACACACTGAAACCCTTCCCCACACACTGAAACCCTTCCCCACACACTGAAACCCCTTCCCCACACACTGAATCCCTTGCCCACACACTGAAACCCTTCCCCACACACTGACACCCCTTCCCCACACACTGAAACACATTCCACACATAGTGAAACACCTCCCCACACACTGAAATCCTTCCCCACACACTGAAACCCCTTCCCCACACGCTGAAACCATTCCCCACACACGGAAACCCCTTCCCCACACACAGAAACCCCGTCCCCACACATTGAAACACCTTCCCCACACACTGAAACTACTTCCCCACACACTGAAACCCCTTCCCCACACACTGAAAACCCTTCCCCACACAGTGAAACCCCTTCCCCACACACTGAAACCCTTGCCCCACACACTGAAACCATTCCCCACACACTGAAAACCCTTCCCCACACACTGAAACCCCTTCCCCACACAGTGAAACCCCTTCCCCACACACTGAAACCCTTTCCCCACACACGGAAACCCCTTCCCCACACACAGAAACCCCGTCCACACACACTGAAACATCTTCCCCACACACTGAAAACCCATCCCCACACAGTGAAACCCCTTCCCCACACACTGAAACCCCTTCCCCACACACTGAAACCCTTCCCCACACACTGAAACCCCTACCCTACACACTGCAACCCCTTCCCCACGCACTTAAACCCCGTCCCCATACAGTGAAACACCTTCCGCACAAACTGAAACTACTTCCCCACACACTGAAACCCTTCCCCACACACTGAAACCCATACCCACACACTGAAACCCTTCCCCACACTCTGAAACCCCTTCCCCACACACTGAAACACTTCCCCACACACTGAAACACAGTCCACACACAGTGAAACCCCTCCCCACAAACTGAAACACTTACCCACACACTGAAACCCCTTCACCCCACACTGAAACACCTTCCACACACAGTGAAACCCCTTCCCCACACACTGAAACCATTCCCCACACAGTGAATCCATTCCCTCCACACTGAAAACACTTCCGCTCACAGTGAAACACCTTCCCCACACACTGAATACCTTCCCAACACACTGAAACCATTCCCCACACACTGATACCCCTTCCCCACAGAGTGAAACCACTTCCCCACACACTGAAACGCTTCCCCGCACACTGAAACCCGTCCCCACACGCTGAAACCATTTCCCACACACTGAATCCCCTTCCCCACACACTGTAACCCCGATCCCACACACTGAAACCCCTTCCCCACACACTGAAACCCTTCCCCACACACTGAAACCCCTTCCCCACACACTGAAACCATTCCACACACACAGAAACCACTTCCCCACATAGTGAAACCCCTTAAACACACAGTGAAACCTTTCCCCACACACTGAAACACCTTCCCAACACACTGAACCACATTCCCCACACACTGAAACCCCTTCCACACACACTGAAACCCCTTCCCCACACACTGAAACCAATTCCCACACACTGAAACCCCTTCCGCACACACTGAAACCCCTTCCCCACACAATGAAACCCCTTCCCCACACAGAGAATCCCCATCCCCACCCACTGAATCACCTTCCGCACACACTGAAATCCTTTCCCCACACACTGAAACCCTTGCCCACACACTGAAACCCTTCCCCACACACTGAAACCCTTCCCCACACACTGAAACCCCTTCCCCACACACTGAAACCCTTGCCCACACACTGAAACCCTTCCCCACACACTGACACCCCTTCCCCACACACTGAAACACATTCCACACATAGTGAAACACCTCCCCACACACTGAAATCCTTCCCCACACACTGAAACCCCTTCCCCACACGCTGAAACCATTCCCCACACACTGAAACCATTCCCCACACACTGAAACCCATCCCCACACACTGAAACCATTCCCCATACACAGAAACCCCTTCCCCACATACTGAAACCCCTTCCCCACATACTGAATCCCCTTCTCCACACACTGAATCACCTTCCCCACACACTGAAACCCTTTCCCCACACAGTGAAACCCCTTCCCCACACACTGAAACCCCTTCCCCACTCAGTGAAACCCCCTCCCCAAACACTGAAACCCCATCCCCACACAGTGAATCCCCTTCCCCACACACTGAAACCCCTTCCCCACTCACTGAAACCCTTGCCCCACACACTGAAACCATTCCGCGCACACTGAAACCCCTTCCCCACACACTGAAACCCCTTCCCCACACAGTGAAACCCCTTCCCCACACACTGAAACCCCTTCCCCACACACAGAAACCCCGTCCCCACACACTGAAACATCTTCCCCATACACTGAAACCCCGTGCCCACACAGTGAAACACCTTCCCAACACACTGAAACTACTTCCCCACATAGTGAATACCCTTCCCCACACACTGAAACACCTTCCCCGCACACTGAAACCCTTCCCCACACACTGAAGCCCTTCCCCACACACTGAAACCCCTTCCCCACACACTGAAACCCTTCCCCACACACTGAAACCCTTCCCCACACACTGAAACACAGTCCACACACAGTGAAACCCCTCCCCACAAACTGAAACACTTCCCCACACACTGAAACCCCTTCACCCCACACTGAAACACCTTCCACACACAGTGAAACCCCTTCCCCACACACTGAAACACTTCCCCACACACTGAAACCCTTTCCCCACACACTGAAACACATTCCACATACAGTGAAACCCCACCCCACATACTGAAACCCCTTTACCCCACACTGAAACACCTTCCACACACAGTGAAACCCATTCCCCACACACTGAAACCATTACCCACACAGTGAAACCATTCCCCACCACTGAAAACCCTTCCCCTCACAGTGAAACCCCCTCCCCACACACTGAAATCCTTCCAAACACACTGAAACCATTCCCCACACACTGATACACCTTCCCCACACAGTGAAACCCCTTCCCCACACACTGATACCATTTCCCACACACTGAATCCCCTTCCCCACACACTGAAACCCCATCCCCACACACTCAAACCCCTTCCCCACACACTGAAACCCTTCCCCACACACTGAAACCCCTTCCCCACACACTGAGACCATTCCCCACACACTGAAACCCCTTCCCCACAAAGTGAAACCCCTTCCCCACACACTGAAACCATTCCCCACACACTGAAACCCCTTCCCCACACACTGAACCACATTCCCCACACACTGAAACCCTTCCACACACACTGAAACCCCTTCCCCACACACTGAAACGATTCCCCACACATTGAAACCCCTTCCACACACACTGAAATTCCTTCCCCACACACTGAAACACCTTCCCCACAAACTGAAACCATTCCCCACACACTGAATCCCCTTCCCCACACACTACAACCCCTTCCCCACACACTGAAACACCTTCCCCACACAGAGAATCCCCTTCCCCACACACTGAATCACCTTCCCCACACACTGAAATCCTTTCCCCACACACTGAAACCCTTCCCCACACACTGAATCCCCTACCCTACACACTGCAACCCCTTCCCGACACACTGAAACCCCGTCCCCACACACTGAAACCCTTCACCAAACACTGAAACCCCTACCCTACACACTGCAACCCCTTCCCCACACACTGAAACCCCGTCCCCACACAGTGAAACACCTTCCCCACACACTGAAACCCCTTCCTCACACACTGAAACACCTTCCCCACACACTGAAACCCATTCCCCACACACTGAAACCCCTTCCCCACACACTGAAACACTTCCCCACACACTGAAACCCCTCCCAACACACTGAAATCCTTCCCCACACACTGAAACCCCTTCCCCACACGCTGAAACCATTCCCCACACACTGAAACCATTCCCCACACACAGAAACCCCTTCCCCACATACTGCAATCCTTTCCCCACACACTGAAACCCTTCCCCACACAGTGAAACCATTCCCCACACACTGAAAACCCTTCCCCTCACGCTGAAACCATTCCCCACACACTGAAACCATTCCCCACACACAGAAACCCCTTCCCCACATACTGCAATCCTTTCCCCACACACTGAAACCCTTCCCCACACAGTGAAACAATTCCCCACACACTGAAACCCGTCCCCACACACTGAAACCATTTCCCGCACACTGAGTCCCCTTCCCCACACACTGAAACCCCATCCCCACACACTGAAACCCCTTCCCCACTCACTGAAACCCTTCCCAACACACTGAAAACCCTTCCCGACACACTGAAACCATTCCCCACACTCGGAAACCACTTCCCCACACAGTGAAACCCCTTCCCCACACACTGAAACCATTCCCCACACGCTGAAACCCCTTCCCCACACACTGAACCACATTCCCCACACACTGAAACCCCTTCCCCACACACAGAAACCATTCCCCACACACTGAAACCCCATCCCCACACACTGAAACCATTCCCCACACAATGAACCACATTCCCCACACACTGAAACCCCTTACCCACACACTGAAACCATTCCCCACACAGTGAAACCCCTTCCCCACACACAGAAACCCCGTCCCCACACACTGAAACATCTTCCCCACACACTGAAACCCCGTCCCCACACAGTGAAACACCTTCCCAACACACTGAAACTACTTCCCCACACACTGAAACCCTTCCCCACACACTGAAACCCATACCCACACACTGAAACACTTCCCCACACACTGAAACCCCTTCCCCACACACTGAAACACATCCCCACACACTGAAACCCCTTCCCCACACACTGAAACCCCTTCCCCACACACAGAAACCCCGTCCCCACACACTGAAACATCTTCCCCACACACTGAAACCCCGTCCCCACACAGTGAAACACCTTCCCAACACACTGAAACTAATTCCCCACACACTGAAACCCTTCCCCACACACTGAAACCCATACCCACACACTGAAACACTTCCCCACACACTGAAACCCCTTCCCCACACACTGAACCACATTCCCCACACACTGAAACCCCTTCCCCACACACTGAAACCATTCCCCACACACTGAAACCCCATCCCCACACACTGAAACCATTCCCCACACAATGAACCACATTCCCCACACACTGAAACCCCTTACCCACACACTGAAACCATTCCCCACACATTGAAACCCCTTCCACACACACTGAAACACCTTCCCCACACACTGAAACCCCTTCCCCACACACTGAAACCCCTTCCCCACACACTGAAAAACCCTTCCCCACACAGAGAATCCCCTTCCCCACACACTGAGTCACCTTCCATGCACACTGAAATCCTTTTCCCACACACTGAAACCCTTCCCCACACACTGAAACCTGTCCCCACACACTGAAACACATTCCCCACACACTGAAACCCTTCCCCACACACTGAAACCCTTCCCCACACACTGAAACCCCTTCCCCACACACTGAAACCCTTCCCCACACACTGAAAGACATTCCACACACACTGAAACATTTTCCCCACACACTGAAACACCTTCCCCAAACGCTGAAACCATTTCCAACACACTGAAACCATTCCCCACACACTGAAACCCCTTCCCCACACACTGAAACCCTTCCCCACACACTGAAACCCTTCCCCACACACTGAAACCACTTCCCCACACGCTGAAACCCCTTCCCCACACATTGAATCCCCTTCCCCACACACTGAAACAACTTCCCCGCACACTGAAGCATCTTCCCCACACACTGAAACCCCTTCCCCACACACTGAATCCCCTTCCCCACACACTGAAACCCTTCCCCACACAGAGAATCCCCTTCCCCACACACTGAATCACCTTCCCCACACACTGAAATCCTTTCCCCACACACTGAAACCCTTCCCCACACACTGAATCCCCTACCCTACACACTGCAACCCCTTCCCGACATACTGAAACCCCGTCCCCACACACTGAAACACTTCACCAAACACTGAAACCCCTACCCTACACACTGCAACCCCTTCCCCACACACTGAAACCCCGTCCCCACACAGTGAAACACCTTCCCCACACACTGAAACCACTTCCTCACACACTGAAACACCTTCCCCACACACTGAAACCCATTCCCCACACACTGAAACCCCTTCCCCACACACTGAAACACTTCCCCACACACTGAAACCCTTCCCAACACACTGAAATCCTTCCCCACAAACTGAAACCACTTCCCCACACGCTGAAACCATTCCCCACACACTGAAACCATTCCCCACACACAGAAACCCCTTCCCCACATACTGCAATCCTTTCCCCACACACTGAAACCCTTCCCCACACAGTGAAACCATTCCCCACACACTGAAAACCCTTCCCCTCACGCTGCAACCATTCCCCACACACTGAAACCATTCCCCACACACATAAACCACTTCCCCACATACTGCAATCCTTTCCCCACACACTGAAACCCTTCCCCACACAGTGAAGCAATTCCCCACAGACTGAAACCCGTCCCCACACACTGAAACCATTTCCCGCACACTGAGTCCCCTTCCCCACACACTGAAACCCCATCCCCACACACTGAAACCCCTTCCCCACTCACTGAAACCCTTCCCCACACACTGAAACACCTTCCCCACACACTGAAACCATTCCCCACACACGGAAACCCCTTCCCCACACAGTGAAACCCCTTCCCCACACACTGAAACCATTCCCCACACGCGGAAACCCCTTCCCCACACACAGAACCACATTCCCCACACACTGAAACCCCTTCCCCACACACTGAAACCCTTCCCCACACACTGAAACCCCATCCCCACACACTGAAGCCATTCCCCACACAATGAACCACATTCCCCACACACTGAAACCCCTTCCCCACACACTGAAACCATTCCCCACACATTGAAACCCCTTCCACACACACTGAAACACATTCCCCACACACTGAAACCCCTTCCCCACACACTGAAACCCCTTCCCCACACACTGAAAAACCCTTCCCCACACAGAGAATCCCCTTCCCCACACACTGAATCACCTTCCCCACGCACTGAAATCCTTTTCCCACACACTGAAAACCTTCCCCACACACTGAAACCCGTCCCCACACACTGAAACACCTTCCCCACACACTGAAACCCTTCCCCACACACTGAAACCCTTCCCCACACACTGAAACCCCTTCCCCACACACTGAAACCCTTCCCCACACACTGAAAGACATTCCACACACACTGAAACATTTTCCCCACACACTGAAACACCTTCCCCAAACGCTGAAACCATTCCCAACACGCTGAAACCATTCCCCACACACTGAAACCCCTTCCCCACACACTGAAACCCTTCCCCACACACTGAAACCCTTCTCCACACACTGAAACCCCTTCCCCACACGCTGAAACCCCTTCCCCACACATTGAATCCCCTTCCCCACACACTGAAACAACGTCCCCGCACACTGAAACATCTTCCCCACACACTGAAACCCCTTCCCCACACACTGAATCCCCTTCCCCACTCACTGAAACCCTTCCCCACACACTGAAACCCCTTCCCCACACAGTGAAACCCTTCCCCACACACTGAAACATCTTCCCCACACACTGAAACCCCTTCCCCACACGCTGAAACCCCTTCCCCAAACGTTGAAACCATTCCCCACACACTGAAACCATTCCCCACACACTGAAACCCTTCCACACACACTGAAACCATTCCCCACACACTGAAACCCCTTCCCCACACACTGAAACCCCTTCCCCACACACTGAAACCCCTTCCCCACACAGAGAATCCTCTTCTCCACACACTGAATCACCTTCCCCACACACTGAAATCCTTTCACCACACACTGAAACCATTCCCCACACACTGAAACCCCTTCCCCAAACAGTGAAACCCCTTCCCCACACACTGAAACACCTTCCCCACACAGTGAAACCCCTTCCCCACACACTGAATCCCCTTCCCCACACACTGAAACACATACCCACACACTGAAACACTTCCCCACACACTGAAACCCCTTCCCCACACACTGAAACACTTCCCCACACACTGAAACCCTTCTCCAAACACTGAAACCCCTTCCCCACACGCTGAAACCATTTACACACACTGAAACCATTCCCCACACACTGAAACCCTTCCCCACACACTGAAACCATTCCCCACACACAGAAACCCCTTCCCCACACACTGAATCCCCTTCCCCACACACTGAAACCCCTTCCCCAAACAGAGAATCCCCTTCTCCACACACTGAATCACCTTCCCCACACACTGAAATCCTTTCACCACACACTGAAACCATTCCCGACACACTGAAACCCCTTCCCCAAACAGTGAAACCCCTTCCCCACACACTGTAACCCCTTCCCCACACAGTGAAACCCCTTCCCCACTCACTGTAACCCCTTCCCCACACACTGAAACCCATTCCCACACACTGAAACACTTCCCCACACACTGAAACCCCTTCCCCACACACTGAAACACTTCCCCACACACTGAAACCCTTCCCCACACACTGAAACCCCTTCCCCACACGCTGAAACCATTCCCCACACACTGAAACCGTTCCCCACACACTGAAACCCTTCCCCACACACTGAAACACCTTCCTCGCACAGTGAAACCATTCCCCACACACTGAAACCCTTCCCCACACACTGAAACCCCTTTCCCACACACTGAAACCCTTCCCCACACACTGAAACACTCCCCACACACTGAAACCCATTCCCCACACACTGAAACACATTCCACACACAGTGAGACCCCTCCCCACACACTGAGACCCCTTCACCCCACAATGAAACACCTTCCACACACAGTGAAACCCCTTCCCCACACACTGAAATCATTCCCCACACAGTGAAACCATTCCACACACACTGAAAACCCTTCCCCTCACAGTGAAACCCCTTCCCCACACACTGAATACCTTCCCCACACACTGACACCATTCCCCACACACTGATACACCTTCCCCACACAGTGAAACCCCTTCCCCACACACTGAAACCCTTTCCCACACACTGAATCCCATACCCACACACTGAAACCCTTCCCCACACACTGAAACCCCTTCCCCACACACTGAAACACTTCCCCAAACACTGAAACCCTTCCCAACACACTGAACTCCTTCCCCACACACTGAAACCCCTTCCCCACACGTTGAAACAATTCCCCACACACTGAAACACATTCCACACACAGTGAGACCCCTCCCCACACACTGAGACCCCTTCACCCCACACTGAAACACCTTCCACACACAGTGAAACCCCTTCCCCACACACTGAAATCATTCCCCACACAGTGAAACCATTCCACACACACTGAAAACCCTTCCCCTCACAGTGAAACCCCTTCCCCACACACTGAATACCTTCCCCACACACTGAAACCATTCCCCACACACTGATACACCTTCCCCACACACTGAAACCCCTTCCCCACATGCTGAAACCCCTTCCCCACACACTGAAACCCTTCCCCACACACGGAAACCCTTCCCCACACAGTGAATACCCTTCCCCACACACTGAAACACCTTCCCCGCACAGTGAAACCCTTCCCCACACACTGAAACCCTTCCCCACACACTGATACCCCTTCCCCACTCACTGAAACCCTTCCCCACACACTGCAACCCTTCCCCACACACTGAAACCCCTTCCCCACACACTGAAACACATTCCACACACAGAGAAACCCCACCCCACATACTGAAACCCCTTCACCCCACACTGAAACACCTTCCACACACAGTGGAACCCCTTCCCCACAGACTGAAACCATTCCACACACAGTGAAACCATTCCCCACACACTGAAACATCTTCCCCACACATTGAAACTCCTTCACCACACGCTGAAACCCTTTCCCCAAACGCTGAAACCATTCCCCACACACTGAAACCATTCCCCACACACTGAAACCCTTCCCCACACACTGAAACCATTCCCCACACACTGAAACCCCTTCCCCACACACTGAAACCCCTTCCCCACGCACTGAAACCCCTTCCCCACTCCGAGAATCCCATTCTCCACACACTGAATCACCTTCCCCACACACTGAAATCCTTTCACCACACACTGAAACCATTCCCCACACACTAAAACCACTTCCCCAAACAGTGAAACCCCTTCCTCACACACTGAAACCCCTTCCTCACACAGTGAAACCCCTTCCCCACACACTGAAACCCCTTCCCCACACACTGAAACCCATACCCACACACTGGAACACTTCCCCACACACTGAAACCCCTTCCCCACACACTGAAACACTTCCCCACACACTGAAACCCTTCTCCACACACTGAAACCCCTTCCCCACACGCTGAAACCATTCCCCACACACTGAAACCATTCCCCACACACTGAAACCCATCCCCACACACTGAAACCATTCCCCACACACTGAAACCCCTTCCCCACACACTGAAGCCCCTTCCCCACACACTGAAAACCCTTCCCCACACAGAGAATCCCCTTCTCCACCCACTGAATCACCTTCCCCACACACTGAAATCCTTTCACCACACACTGAAACCATTCCCGACACACTGAAACCCCTTCCCCAAACAGTGAAACCCCTTCCCCACACACTGAAACCCCTTTCCCACACAGTGAAACCCCTTCCCCACACACTGAAACCCCTTCCTCACACAATGAAACCCCTTCCCCACACACTGAAACCCCTTCCCCACACAGAGAATCCCTTCTCCACCCACTGAATCACCTTCCCCACACACTGAAATCCTTTCACCACACACTGAAACCAATCCCGACAAACTGAAACCCCTTCCCCAAACAGTGAAACCCCTTCCCCACACACTGAAACCCCTTCCCCACACAGTGAAACCCCTTCCCCACACACTGAAACCCCTTCCCCACACACTGAAACCCATACCCACACACTGAAACACTTCCCCACACACTGAAACCCCTTCCCCACACACGGAAACAGTTCCCCACACACTGAAACCCTTCCCCACACACTGAAATCCTTCCCCACACACTGAAACCCCTTCCCCACACGCTGAAACCATTCCCCACACACTGAAACCATTCCCCACACACTGAAACCCTTCCCCACACACTGAAACCCTTCCCCACACACTGCATCCCTTTCCCCACACACTTAAACAGCTTCCTCGCACGGTGAAACCCTTCCCCACACACTGAAACCCTTCCCCACACATTGAAACCCCTTCCCCACACACTGAAACCCTTCCCCACACACTGAAACACTTCCCCACACACTGAAACTCCTTCCCCACACACTGAAACACATTCCACACGCAGTGAAACCCCTCCCCACACACTGAAACCCCTTCACCCCACACTGAAACACGTTCCACACACAGTGAAACCCCTTCCCCACACACTTAAACCATTCCCCACACAGTGAAACCATTCCCCACACACTGAAACCCCTTCCCCAAACAGTGAAACCCCTTCCCCACACACTGAAACCCGTTCCCCACACAGTGAAACCCCATCCCCACACACTGAATCCCCTTCCCCACACACTGAAACCCATACCCACACACTGAAACACTTCCCCACACACTGAATCCCATAACCACACACTGAAACACTTCCCCACACACTGAAACACTTCCCCACACACTGAAACCCTTCTCCACACACTGAAACCACTTCCCCACACGCTGAAACCATTCCCCACACACTGAAACCATTCCCCACACACTGAAACCCTTCCCCACACACTGAAACCCTTCCCCACACACTGAAACCCCTTCCCTACACACTGAAACACATTCCACACACCGAGAAACCCCACCCCACATACTGAAACCCCTTCACCCCACACTGAAACACCTTCCACACACAGTGAAACCCCTTCCCCACAGACTGAAACCATTCCACACACAGTGAAACCATTCCCCACACACTGAAACATCTTCCCCACACACTGAAACCCCTTCCCCACACGCTGAAACCTTTCCCCAAACGCTGAAACCATTCCCCACACACTGAAACCCTTCCCCACACACTGAAACCATTCCCCACACACTGAAACCCCTTCCCCACACACTGAAACCCCTTCCCCACGCACTGAAACCCCTTCCCCACACCGAGAATCCCATTCTCCACACACTGAATCACCTTCCCCACACACAGAAATCCTTTCACCACACACTGAAACCATTCCCCACACACTAAAACCACTTCCCCAAACAGTGAAACCCCTTCCCCAAACACTGAAACCCCTTCCCCACACAGTGAAACCCCTTCCCCACACACTGAAACCCCTTCCCCACACACTGAAACCCATACCCACACACTGGAACCCTTCTCCACACACTGAAACCCCTTCCCCACACGCTGAAACCATTCCCCACACACTGAAACCATTCCCCACAAACTGAAACCCATCCCCACACACTGAAACCATTCCCCACACACTGAAACCCCTTCCCCACACACTGAAACCCCTTCCCCACACACTGAAAACCCTTCCCCACACAGAGAATCCCCTTCTCCACCCACTGAATCACCTTCCCCACACACTGAAATCCTTTCACCACACACTGAAACCATTCCCGACACACTGAATCCCCTTCCCCAAACAGTGAAACCCCTTCCCCACACACTGAAACCCCTTCCCCACACAGTGAAACCCCTTCCCCACACACTGAAACCCCTTCCCCACTCACTGAAACCCATACCCACACACTGAAACACTTCCCCACACACTGAAACCCCTTCCCCACACAATGAAACCCCTTCCCCACACACTGAAACACCTTCCCCACACAGAGAATCCCCTTCTCCACCCACTGAATCACCTTTCCCACATCACTGAAATCCTTTCACCACACACTGAAACCATTCCCGACAAACTGAAACCCCTTCCCCAAACAGTGAAACCCCTTCCCCACACACTGAAACCCCTTCCCCACACAGTGAAACCCCTTCCCCACACACTGAAACCCCTTCCCCACACACTGAAACCCATACCCACACACTGAAACACTTCCCCACACACTGAAACCCCTTCCCCACACACTGAAACAGTTCCCCACACACTGAAACCCTTCCACACACACTGAAATCATTCCCCACACACTGAGACCCCTTCCCCACACGCTGAAACCATTCCCCACACACTGAAACCATTCCCCACACACTGAAACACTTCCCCACACACTGAAACCCTTCCCCACACACTGCATCCCCTTCCCCACACACTTAAACACCTTCCTCGCACGGTGAAACCCTTCCCCACACACTGAAACCCTTCCCCACACATTGAAACCCCTTCCCCACACACTGAAACCCTTCCCCACACACTGAAACCCTTCCCCACACACTGAAACCCCTTCCCCACACACTGAAACACATTCCACACACAGTGAAACCCCTCCCCACACACTGAAACCCCTTCACCCCACACTGAAACACCTTCCACACACAGTGAAACCCCTTCCCCACACACTGAAACCATTCCCCACACAGTGAAACCATTCCCCACACACTGAAACCCCTTCCCCAAACAGTGAAACCCCTTCCCCACAGACTGAAACCCCTTCCCCACACAGTGAAACCCCTTCCCCACACACTGAATCCCCTTCCCCACACACTGAAACCCATACCCACACACTGAAACACTTCCCCACACACTGAAACCCCTTCCCCACACACTGAATCCCATACCCACACACTGAAACCACTTCCCCACACGCTGAAACCATTCCCCACACACTGAAACCAGTCCCCACACACTGAAACCCTTCCCCACACACTGAAACCATTCCCCACACACAGAAACCCCTTCCCCAAACAGTGAAACCCCTTCCCCACACACTGAAACCCCTTCCCCACACAGTGAAACCCCTTCCCCACACACTGAAACCCCTTCCCCACACACTGAAACCCATTCCCACACACTGAAACACTTCCCGACACACTGAAACCCTTTCCCCACACACTGAAACACTTCCCCACACACTGAAACCCTTCCCCACACACTGAAAACCCTTCCCCATACGCTGAAACCATTCCCCACACACTGAAACCGTTCCCCACACACTGAAACCCTTCCCCACACACTGAAACCCTTCCCCACACACTAAAAAACCTTCCTCGCACAGTGAAACCCTTCCCCACACACTGAAACTCCTTTCCCACACACTGAAACCCCTTCCCCACACACTGAAACCCTTCCCCACACACTGAAACACTTCCCCACACACTGAAACCCCTTCCCCACACACTGAAATACATTCCACACACAGTGAAACCCCACCCCACACACTGAAACCCCTTCACCCCACACTGAAACACCTTCCACACACAGTGAAACCCCTTCCCCACACACTGAAATCATTCCCCACACAGTGAAACCATTCCCCACACACTGAAAACCCTTCCCCTCACAGTGAAACCCCTTCCCCACACACTGAATTCCTTCCCCACACACTGAAAACATTCCCCACACACTGATACACCTTCCCCACACAGTGAAACCCCTTCCCCACACACTGAAACCCTTTCCCACACACAGAATCCCATACCCACACACTGAAACCCTTCCCCACACACTGAAACCCCTTCCCCACACACTGAAACACTTCCCCACACACTGAAACCCTTCCCAACACACTGAACTCCTTCCCCACACACTGAAACCCCTTCCCCACACGCTGAAACAATTCCCCACACGCTGAAACCATTCCCCACACACTGAAAACCATTCCCCACATGCTGAAACCCCTTCCCCACACACTGAAAAGCTTCCCCACACACGGAAACCCTTCCCCACACAGTGAATACCCTTCCCCACACACAGAAACACCTTCCCCGCACAGTGAAACCACTTCCCCACACACTGAAACCCTTCCCCACACACTGAAACCCCTTCCCCACTCAATGAAACCCTTCCCCACACACTGAAACCCTTCCCCACACACTGAAACCCCTTCCCCACACACTGAAACACATTCCACACACAGAGAAACCCCACCCCACATACTGAAACCCCTTCACCCCACACTGAAACACCTTCCACACACAGTGAAACCCCTTCCCCACAGACTGAAACCATTCCACACAGAGTGAAACCATTCCCCTCACACTGAAGCATCTTCCCCACACACTGAAACCCCTTCCCCACACGCTGAAACCCATTCCCCAAACGCTGAAACCATTCCCCACACACTGAAACCATTCCCCACACACTGAAACCCTTCCCCACACACTGAAACCATTCCCCACACACTGAAACCCCTTCCCCACACACTGAAACCCCTTCCCCACGCACTGAAACCCCTTCCCCACATCGAGAATCCCATTCTCCACACACTGAATCACCTTCCCCACACACTGAAATCCTTTCACCACACACTGAAACCATTCCCCACACACTAAAATCCCTTCCCCAAACAGTGAAACCCCTTCCCCACACACTGAAACCCCTTCCCCACACAGTGAAACCCCTTCCCCACACACTGAAACCCCTTCCCCACACACTGAAACCCATACCCACACACTGGAACACTTCCCCACACACTGAAACCCCTTCCCCACACACTGAAACACTTCCCCACACACTGAAACCCTTCTCCACACACTGAAACCCCTTCCCGACACGCTGAACCCATTCCCCACACACTGAAACCATTCCCCACACACTGAAAACCATCCCCACACACTGGAACCATTCCCCACACACTGAAACACTTCCCCACACACTGCATCCCCTTCCCCACACACTTAAACACCTTCCTCGCACGGTGAAACCCTTCAACACACACTGAAATCCTTCCACACACATTGAAACCCCTTCCCCACACACTGAAACCCTTCCCCACACACTGAAACAATTCCCCACACACTGAAACCCCTTCCCCACACACTGAAACACATTCCACACACAGTGAAACCCCTTCCCCACACACTGAAACCATTCCCCACACAGTGAAACCATTCCCCACACACTGAAACCCCTTCCCCAAACAGTGAAACCCCTTCCCCACAGACTGAAACCCCTTCCCCACACAGTGAAACCCCTTCCCCACACACTGAATCCCCTTCCCCACACACTGAAACCCATACCCACACACTGAAACACTTCCCCACACACTGAAACCCCTTCCCCACACACTGAATCCCATACCCACACACTGAAACCACTTCCCCACACGCTGAAACCATTCCCCACACACTGAAACCAGTCCCCACACACTGAAACCCTTCCCCACACACTGAAACCATTCCCCACACACAGAAACCCCTTCCCCAAACAGTGAAACCCCTTCCACACACAGTGAAACCCCTTCCCCACATACTGAAATCATTCCCCACACAGTGAAACCATTCCCCACACACTGAAAACCCTTCCCCTCACAGTGAAACCCCTTCCCCACACACTGAATACCTTCCCCACACACTGAAACCATTCCCCACACACTGAAACCCTTTCCCACACACTGAATCCCATACCCACACACTGAAACCCTTCCCCACACACTGAAACCCCTTCCCCACACGGTGAAACAATTCCCCACACACTGAAACCATTCCCCACACACTGAAACCCCTTCCCCACATGCTGAAACCCCTTCCCCACACACTGAAACCCTTCCCCACATACGGAAACCCTTCGCACACAGTGAATACCCTTCCCCACACTCTGAAACACCTTCCCCGCACAGTGAAACCCTTCCCCACACACTGAAACCATTCCCCACACACTGAAACCCCTTCCCCACATACTGAAACCCCTTCCCCACACACTGAAACCCTTCCCCACACACGGAAAACCTTCCCCACACAGTGAATACCCTTCTCCACACACTGAAACACCTTCCCCGCACAGTGAAACGCTTCCCCATACACTGAAACCCTTCCCCACACACTGAAACACCTTCCCCACACAGTGAAACCCTTCCCCACACACTGAAACCCTTCCCCACACACTGAAACCCCTTGCCCACACACTGAAACACATTCCACAAACAGAGAAACCCCACCCCACATACTGAAACCCCTTCACCCCACACTGAAACACCTTCCACACACAGTGAAACCTCTTCCCCACACACTGAAACCATTCCACACACAGTGAAACCATTCCCCACACACTGATACACCTTCCCCACACAGTGAATCCCCTTCCCCACTCACTGAAACCCTTCCCCAAACAGTGAAACCCGTCCCCACACACTGAAACCATTTCCGACACACTGAATCCACTTCCCCACACACTGAAACCCCATCCCCACACACTGAAACCCCTTCCCCACACACAGAAACGCTTCCCCACACACTGAAACCCCTTCCCCACACACTGAAACCTTTCCCAACACACTGAAACCCCTTCCCCACACAGTGAAACCCCTTCCCCACACACTGAATCCCCTTCCCCACACACTGAAACCCATACCCACACACTGAAACACTTCCCCACACACTTAAACCCCTTCCCCACACACTGAATCCCATACCCACACACTGAAACCACTTCCCCACACGCTGAAACCATTCCCCACACACTGAAACCAGTCCCCACACACTGAAACCCTTCCCCACACACTGAAACCATTCCCCACACACAGAAACCCCTTCCCCAAACAGTGAAACCCCTTCCACACACAGTGAAACCCCTTCCCCACATACTGAAATCATTCCCCACACAGTGAAACCATTCCCCACACACTGAAAACCCTTCCCCTCACAGTGAAACCCCTTCCCCACACACTGAATACCTTCCCCACACACTGAAACCATTCCCCACACACTGAAACCCTTTCCCACACACTGAATCCCATACCCACACACTGAAACCCTTCCCCACACACTGAAAACCCTTCCCCACACGCTGAAACAATTCCCCACACACTGAAACCATTCCCCACACACTGAAACCCCTTCCCCACATGCTGAAACCCCTTCCCCACACACTGAAACCCTTCCCCACATACGGAAACCCTTCGCACACAGTGAATACCCTTCCCCACACTCTGAAACACCTTCCCCGCACAGTGAAACCCTTCCCCACACACTGAAACCATTCCCCACACACTGAAACCCCTTCCCCACATACTGAAACCCCTTCCCCACACACTGAAACCCTTCCCCACACACGGAAAACCTTCCCCACACAGTGAATACCCTTCTCCACACACTGAAACACCTTCCCCGCACAGTGAAACGCTTCCCCATACACTGAAACCCTTCCCCACACACTGAAACACCTTCCCCACACAGTGAAACCCTTCCCCACACACTGAAACCCTTCCCCACACACTGAAACCCCTTGCCCACACACTGAAACACATTCCACAAACAGAGAAACCCCACCCCACATACTGAAACCCCTTCACCCCACACTGAAAGACCTTCCACACACAGTGAAACCTCTTCCCCACACACTGAAACCATTCCACACACAGTGAAACCATTCCCCACACACTGATACACCTTCCCCACACAGTGAATCCCCTTCCCCACTCACTGAAACCCTTCCCCAAACAGTGAAACCCGTCCCCACACACTGAAACCATTTCCGACACACTGAATCCACTTCCCCACACACTGAAACCCCATCCCCACACACTGAAACCCCTTCCCCACACACAGAAACGCTTCCCCACACACTGAAACCCCTTCCCCACACACTGAAACCTTTCCCAACACACTGAAACCCCTTCCCCACACAGTGAAACCCCTTCCCCACACACTGAAACCATTCCCCACACACTGAAACCCCTTCCCCACACACTGAACCACATTCCCCACACACTGAAACCCCTTCCCCACACACTGAAACCCTTCCCCACACACTGAAACACTTCCACACACACTGAAACCCCTTCCCCACACACTGAAACACATTCCACACACAGTGAAACCCCTCCCCACACACTGAAACCCCTTCACCCCACACTGAAACACCTTCCACACACAGTGAAACCCCTTCCCCACACACTGAAATCATTCCCCACACAGTGAAACCATTCCCCACACACTGAAAACCCTTCCCCTCACAGTGAAACCCCTTCCCCACACACTGAATACCTTCCCCGCACACTGAAACCATTCCCCACACACTGATACACCTTCCCCACACAGTGAAACCCCTTCCCCACACACTGAAACCCTTTCCCACACACTGAATCCCATACCCACACACTGAAACCCTTCCCCACACACTGAAACCCCTTCCCCACACGCTGAAACAATTCCCCACACACTGAAACCATTCCCCACACACTGAAACACCTTCCCCACATGCTGAAACCCCTTCCCCACACACTGAAACACTTCCCCACACACGGAAACCCTTCCCCACACAGTGAATACCCTTCCCCACACACTGAAACTCCTTCCCCGCACAGTGAAACCCTTCCCCACACACTGAAACCCTTCTCCACACACTGAAACCCCTTCCCCACACGCTGAAACCATTCCCCACACACTGAAACCCCATCCCCACACACTGAAACCATTCCCCACACAATGAACCACATTCCCCACACACTGAAACACCTTACCCACACACTGAAACCATTCCCCACACATTGAAACCCCTTCCACACACACTGAAACACATTCCCCACACACTGAAACCCCTTCCCCACACACTGAAACCCCTTCCCCACACACTGAAAAACCCTTCCCCACACAGAGAATCCCCCTCCCCACACACTGAGTCACCTTCCCCACACACTGAAATCCTTTTCCCACAAACTGAAACCCTTCCCCACACACTGAAACCCGTCCCCACACACTGAAACACCTTCCCCACACACTGAAACCCTTCCCCACACACTGAAACCCTTCCCCACACACTGAAACCCCTTCCCCACACACTGAAACCCTTCCCCACACACTGAAAGACATTCCACACACACTGAAACATTTTCCCCACACACTGAAACCACTTCCCCACACACTGAAACCCTTCCCCACACACTGAAACCCTTCCCCACACACTGAAACCCCTTCCCCACACGCTGAAACCCCTTCCCCACACATTGAATCCCCTTCCCCACACACTGAAACAACTTCCCCGCACACTGAAACATCTTCCCCACACACTGAAACCCCTTCCCCACACAATGAATCCCCTTCCCCACACACTGAAACCCTTCCCCACACAGAGAATCCCCTTCCCCACACACTGAATCACCTTCCCCACACACTGAAATCCTTTCCCCACACACTGAAACCCTTCCCCACACACTGAATCCCCTACCCTACACACTGCTACCCCTTCCCGACACACTGAAACCCCGTCCCCACACACTGAAACACTTCACCAAACACTGAAACCCCTACCCTACACACTGCAACCCCTTCCCCACACACTGAAACCTCGTCCCCACACAGTGAAACACCTTCCCCACACACTGAAACCCCTTCCTCACACACTGAAATCCTTTCACCACACACTGAAACCATTCCCCACACACTGAAACCCCTTCCCCAAACAGTGAAACCTTTCCCAACACACTGAACTCCTTCCCCACACACTGAAACCCCTTCCCCACACGCTGAAACAATTCCCCACACACTGAAACCATTCCTCACACACTGAAACCCCTTCCCCACATGCTGAAACCCCTTCCCCACACACTGAAACCCTTCCCCACACAGTGAATACCCTTCTCCACAAACTGAAACACCTTCCCCGCACAGTGATACCCTTCCCCACACACTGAAACCCTTCCCCACACACTGATACCCCTTCCCCACTCACTGAAACCCTTCCCCACACACTGAAACCCTTCCCCACACACTGAAACCCCTTCCCCACACACAGAAACACATTCCACACACAGAGAAACCCCACCCCACATACTGAAACCCCTTCACCCCACACTGAAACACCTTCCACACACAGTGAAACCCATTCCCCAAACGCTGAAACCATTCCACACACAGTGAAACCATTCCCCACACACTGAATCATCTTCCCCACACACTGAAACCCTTCCACACACACTGAAACCCTTCCCCACAACTGAAACCCCTTCCCCACACGCTGAAACCCCTTCCCCACACATTGAATCCCCTTCCCCACACACTGAAACAACTTCCCCGCACACTGAAACATCTTCCCCACACACTGAAACCCCTTCCCCACACAATGAATCCCCTTCCCCACACACTGAAACCCTTCCCCACACAGAGAATCCCCTTCCCCACACACTGAATCACCTTCCCCACACACTGAAATCCTTTCCCCACACACTGAAACCCTACCCCACACACTGAATCCCCTACCCTACACACTGCAACCCCTTCGCGACACACTGAAACCCCGTCCCCACACACTGAAACCCTTCACCAAACACTGAAACCCCTACCCTACACACTGCAACCCCTTCCCCACACACTGAAACCCCGTCCCCACACAGTGAAACACCTTCCCCACACACTGAAACCCCTTCCTCACACACTGAAACACCTTCCCCACACACTGAAACCCATTCCCCACACACTGAAACCCCTTCCCCACACACTGAAACACTTCCCCACACACTGAAACCCTTCCCCACACAGTGAAACCATTCCCCACACACTGAAACCCCTTCCCCACAAGCTGAAACCATTCCCCACACACTGAAACCATTCCCCACACACAGAAACCACTTCCCCACATACTGCAATCCTTTCCCCACACACTGAAACCCTTCCCCACACAGTGAAACAATTCCCCACACACTGAAACCATTTCCCGCACACTGAGTCCCCTTCCCCACACACTGAAACCCATTCCCCACACAGTGAAACCCATTCCACACACACTGAATCCATTCCCCACACACTGCAACACCTTCCCCACACACTGAAACCATTCCCCACACTGAAACCCCTTCCCCACACACTGCAACCCTTCCCAACACACAGAAACCATTCCCCACAGAGTGAAGCCCCTTCCCCACAAACTGAAACCCCTTCCCCACACACTGAAACCCCGACCCTACACACTGAAACCCCTACTCCACACACAGTGAAACAATTCCCCACACCCTGAAACCCGTCCCCACACACTGAAACCATTTCCCGCACACTGAGTCCCCTTCCCCACACACTGAAACCCCATTCCCACACACTGAAACCCCTTCCCCACTCACGGAAACCCTTCCCCACACACTGAAACCCCTTCCCCACACACTGAAACCATTCCTCACACACGGAAACCCCTTCCCCACACAGTGAAACCCCTTCCCCACACACTGAAACCATTCCCCACACGCGGAAACCCCTTCCCCACACACTGAACCACATTCCCCACACACTGAAACCCCTTCCCCACACACTGAAACCCTTCCCCACACACTGAAACCCCATCCCCATACACTGAAACCATTCCCCACACAATGAACCACATTCCCCACACACTGAAACCCCTTCCCCACACACTGAAACCATTCCCCACACATTGAAACCCCTTCCACACACACTGAAACACCTTCCCCACACACTGAAACCCCTTCCCCACACACTGAAACCCCTTCCCCACACACTGAAAAACCCTTCCCCACACAGAGAATCCCCTTCCCCACACAGTGAATCACCTTCCCCACACACTGAAATCCTTTTCCCACACACTGAAACCCTTCCCCACACACTGAAACCCGTCCCCACACACTGCAACACCTTCCCCACACACTGAAACCCTTCCCCACACACTGAAACCCTTCCCCACACACTGAAACCCCTTCCCCACACACTGAAACCCTTCCCCACACACTGAAAGACATTCCACACACACTGAAACATTTTCCCCACACACTGAAACACCTTCCCCAAACGCTGAAACTATTCCCAACACACTGAAACCATTCCCCACACACTGAAACCCCTTCCCCACACACTGAAACCCTTCCCCACACACTGAAACCCTTCACCACACACTGAAACCCCTTCCCCACACGCTGAAACCCCTTCCCCACACATTGAATCCCCTTCCCCACACAATGAAACAACGTCCCCGCACACTGAAACATCTTCCCCACACACTGAAACCCCTTCCCCACAGACTGAATCCCCTTCCCCAAACACTGAAACCCTTCCCCACACACTGAAACCCCTTCCCCACACACTGAAACCCTTCCCCACACACTGAAACATCTTCCCCACACACTGAAACCCCTTCCCCACACGCTGAAACCCCTTCCCCAAACACTGAAACCATTCCCCACACACTGAAACCATTCCCCACACACTGAAACCCTTCCCCACACACTGAAACCATTCCCCACACACTGAAACCCCTTCCCCACACACTGAAACCCCTTCCCCACACACTGAAACCCCTTCCCCACACAGAGAATCCTCTTCTCCACACACTGAATCACCTTCCCCACACACTGAAATCCTTTCACCACACACTGAAACCATTCCCCACACACTGAAACCCCTTCCCCAAACAGTGAAACCCCTTCCCCACACACTGAAACCCCTTCCCCACACAGTGAAACCCCTTCCCCACACACTGAATCCCCTTCCCCACACACTGAAACCCATACCCACACACTGAAACACTTCCCCACACACTGAAACCCCTTCCCCACACAATGAAACACTTCCCCACACACTGAAACCCTTCTCCACACACTGAAACCCCTTCCCCACACGCTGAAACCATTCCCCACACACTGAAACCATTCCCCACACACTGAAACCCTTACCCACACACTGAAACCATTCCCCACACACTGAAACCCCTTCCCCACACACTGAAACCCCTTCCCCACACACTGAAACCCCTTCCCCAAACAGAGAATCCCCTTCTCCACACTCTGAATCACCATCCCCACACACTGAATTCCTTTCACCACACACTGAAACCATTCCCGACACACTGAAACCCCTTCCCCAAACAGTGAAACCCCTTCCCCACACACTGAAACCCCTTCCCCACACAGTGAAACCCCTTCCCCACTCACTGAAACCCCTTCCCCACACACTGAAACCCATTCCCACACACTGAAACACTTCCCCACACACTGAAACCCCTTCCCCACACACTGAAACAACTTCCCCGCACACTGAAACATCTTCCCCACACACTGAAACCCCTTCCCCACACAATGAATCCCCTTCCCCACACACTGAAACCCTTCCCCACACAGAGAATCCCCTTCCCCACACACTGAATCACCTTCCCCACACACTGAAATCCTTTCCCCACACACTGAAACCCTTCCCCACACACTGAATCCCCTACCCTACACACTGCTACCCCTTCCCGACACACTGAAACCCCGTCCCCACACACTGAAACACTTCACCAAACACTGAAACCCCTACCCTACACACTGCAACCCCTTCTCCACACACTGAAACCTCGTCCCCACACAGTGAAACACCTTCCCCACACACTGAAACCCCTTCCTCACACACTGAAATCCTTTCACCACACACTGAAACCATTCCCCACACACTGAAACCCCTTCCCCAAACAGTGAAACCTTTCCCAACACACTGAACTCCTTCCCCACACACTGAAACCCCTTCCCCACACGCTGAAACAATTCCCCACACACTGAAACCATTCCTCACACACTGAAACCCCTTCCCCACATGCTGAAACCCCTTCCCCACACACTGAAACCCTTCCCCACACAGTGAATACCCTTCTCCACAAACTGAAACACCTTCCCCGCACAGTGATACCCTTCCCCACACACTGAAACCCTTCCCCACACACTGATACCCCTTCCCCACTCACTGAAACCCTTCCCCACACACTGAAACCCTTCCCCACACACTGAAACCCCTTCCCCACACACAGAAACACATTCCACACACAGAGAAACCCCACCCCACATACTGAAACCCCTTCACCCCACACTGAAACACCTTCCACACACAGTGAAACCCATTCCCCAAACGCTGAAACCATTCCACACACAGTGAAACCATTCCCCACACACTGAATCATCTTCCCCACACACTGAAACCCTTCCACACACACTGAAACCCTTCCCCACAACTGAAACCCCTTCCCCACACGCTGAAACCCCTTCCCCACACATTGAATCCCCTTCCCCACACACTGAAACAACTTCCCCGCACACTGAAACATCTTCCCCACACACTGAAACCCCTTCCCCACACAATGAATCCCCTTCCCCACACACTGAAACCCTTCCCCACACAGAGAATCCCCTTCCCCACACACTGAATCACCTTCCCCACACACTGAAATCCTTTCCCCACACACTGAAACCCTACCCCACACACTGAATCCCCTACCCTACACACTGCAACCCCTTCGCGACACACTGAAACCCCGTCCCCACACACTGAAACCCTTCACCAAACACTGAAACCCCTACCCTACACACTGCAACCCCTTCCCCACACACTGAAACCCCGTCCCCACACAGTGAAACACCTTCCCCACACACTGAAACCCCTTCCTCACACACTGAAACACCTTCCCCACACACTGAAACCCATTCCCCACACACTGAAACCCCTTCCCCACACACTGAAACACTTCCCCACACACTGAAACCCTTCCCCACACAGTGAAACCATTCCCCACACACTGAAACCCCTTCCCCACAAGCTGAAACCATTCCCCACACACTGAAACCATTCCCCACACACAGAAACCACTTCCCCACATACTGCAATCCTTTCCCCACACACTGAAACCCTTCCCCACACAGTGAAACAATTCCCCACACACTGAAACCATTTCCCGCACACTGAGTCCCCTTCCCCACACACTGAAACCCATTCCCCACACAGTGAAACCCATTCCACACACACTGAATCCATTCCCCACACACTGCAACACCTTCCCCACACACTGAAACCATTCCCCACACTGAAACCCCTTCCCCACACACTGCAACCCTTCCCAACACACAGAAACCATTCCCCACAGAGTGAAGCCCCTTCCCCACAAACTGAAACCCCTTCCCCACACACTGAAACCCCGACCCTACACACTGAAACCCCTACTCCACACACAGTGAAACAATTCCCCACACCCTGAAACCCGTCCCCACACACTGAAACCATTTCCCGCACACTGAGTCCCCTTCCCCACACACTGAAACCCCATTCCCACACACTGAAACCCCTTCCCCACTCACGGAAACCCTTCCCCACACACTGAAACCCCTTCCCCACACACTGAAACCATTCCTCACACACGGAAACCCCTTCCCCACACAGTGAAACCCCTTCCCCACACACTGAAACCATTCCCCACACGCGGAAACCCCTTCCCCACACACTGAACCACATTCCCCACACACTGAAACCCCTTCCCCACACACTGAAACCCTTCCCCACACACTGAAACCCCATCCCCATACACTGAAACCATTCCCCACACAATGAACCACATTCCCCACACACTGAAACCCCTTCCCCACACACTGAAACCATTCCCCACACATTGAAACCCCTTCCACACACACTGAAACACCTTCCCCACACACTGAAACCCCTTCCCCACACACTGAAACCCCTTCCCCACACACTGAAAAACCCTTCCCCACACAGAGAATCCCCTTCCCCACACAGTGAATCACCTTCCCCACACACTGAAATCCTTTTCCCACACACTGAAACCCTTCCCCACACACTGAAACCCGTCCCCACACACTGCAACACCTTCCCCACACACTGAAACCCTTCCCCACACACTGAAACCCTTCCCCACACACTGAAACCCCTTCCCCACACACTGAAACCCTTCCCCACACACTGAAAGACATTCCACACACACTGAAACATTTTCCCCACACACTGAAACACCTTCCCCAAACGCTGAAACTATTCCCAACACACTGAAACCATTCCCCACACACTGAAACCCCTTCCCCACACACTGAAACCCTTCCCCACACACTGAAACCCTTCACCACACACTGAAACCCCTTCCCCACACGCTGAAACCCCTTCCCCACACATTGAATCCCCTTCCCCACACAATGAAACAACGTCCCCGCACACTGAAACATCTTCCCCACACACTGAAACCCCTTCCCCACAGACTGAATCCCCTTCCCCAAACACTGAAACCCTTCCCCACACACTGAAACCCCTTCCCCACACACTGAAACCCTTCCCCACACACTGAAACATCTTCCCCACACACTGAAACCCCTTCCCCACACGCTGAAACCCCTTCCCCAAACACTGAAACCATTCCCCACACACTGAAACCATTCCCCACACACTGAAACCCTTCCCCACACACTGAAACCATTCCCCACACACTGAAACCCCTTCCCCACACACTGAAACCCCTTCCCCACACACTGAAACCCCTTCCCCACACAGAGAATCCTCTTCTCCACACACTGAATCACCTTCCCCACACACTGAAATCCTTTCACCACACACTGAAACCATTCCCCACACACTGAAACCCCTTCCCCAAACAGTGAAACCCCTTCCCCACACACTGAAACCCCTTCCCCACACAGTGAAACCCCTTCCCCACACACTGAATCCCCTTCCCCACACACTGAAACCCATACCCACACACTGAAACACTTCCCCACACACTGAAACCCCTTCCCCACACAATGAAACACTTCCCCACACACTGAAACCCTTCTCCACACACTGAAACCCCTTCCCCACACGCTGAAACCATTCCCCACACACTGAAACCATTCCCCACACACTGAAACCCTTACCCACACACTGAAACCATTCCCCACACACTGAAACCCCTTCCCCACACACTGAAACCCCTTCCCCACACACTGAAACCCCTTCCCCAAACAGAGAATCCCCTTCTCCACACTCTGAATCACCATCCCCACACACTGAATTCCTTTCACCACACACTGAAACCATTCCCGACACACTGAAACCCCTTCCCCAAACAGTGAAACCCCTTCCCCACACACTGAAACCCCTTCCCCACACAGTGAAACCCCTTCCCCACTCACTGAAACCCCTTCCCCACACACTGAAACCCATTCCCACACACTGAAACACTTCCCCACACACTGAAACCCCTTCCGCACACACTGAAACACTTCCCCACACACTGAACCCTTCCCCACACACTGAAACCCCTTCCCCACACGCTGAAACCATTCCCCACACACTGAAACCCTATCCCCATACACTGAAACCATTCCCCACACACTGAAACCCCTTCCCCACACACTGAAACCATTCCCCACACATTGAAACCCCTTCCACACACACTGAAACACCTTCCCCACACACTGAAACCCCTTCCCCACACACTGAAACCCCTTCCCCACACACTGAAAAACCCTTCCCCACACAGAGAATCCCCTTCCCCACACAGTGAATCACCTTCCCCACACACTGAAATCCTTTTCCCACACACTGAAACCCTTCCCCACACACTGAAACCCGTCCCCACACACTGCAACACCTTCCCCACACACTGAAACCCTTCCCCACACACTGAAACCCTTCCCCACACACTGAAACCCCTTCCCCACACACTGAAACCCTTCCCCACACACTGAAAGACATTCCACACACACTGAAACATTTTCCCCACACACTGAAACACCTTCCCCAAACGCTGAAACCATTCCCAACACACTGAAACCATTCCCCACACACTGAAACCCCTTCCCCACACACTGAAACCCTTCCCCACACACTGAAACCCTTCACCACACACTGAAACCCCTTCCCCACACGCTGAAACCCCTTCCCCACACATTGAATCCCCTTCCCCACACACTGAAACAATGTCCCCGCACACTGAAACATCTTCCCCACACACTGAAACCCCTTCCCCATAGACTGAATCCCCTTCCCCACACACTGAAACCCTTCCCCACACACTGAAACCCCTTCCCCACACACTGAAACCCTTCCCCACACACTGAAACATCTTCCCCACACACTGAAACCCCTTCCCCACACGCTGAAACCCCTTCCCCAAACACTGAAACCATTCCCCACACACTGAAACCATTCCCCACACACTGAAACCCTTCCCCACACACTGAAACCATTCCCCACACACTGAAACCCCTTCCCCACACACTGAAACCCCTTCCCCACACACTGAAACCCCTTCCCCACACAGAGAATCCTCTTCCCCAAAAAGTGAAACCCCTTCCCCACACACTGAAACCCCTTCCCCACACAGTGAAACCCCTTCCCCACACACTGAATCCCCTTCCCCACACACTGAAACCCATACCCACACACTGAAACACTTCCCCACACACTGAAACCCCTTCCCCACACAATGAAACACTTCCCCACACACTGAAACCCTTCTCCACACACTGAAACCCCTTCCCCACACGCTGAAACCATTCCCCACACACTGAAACCATTCCCCACACACTGAAACCCTTACCCACACACTGAAACCATTCCCCACACACAGAAACCCCTTCCCCACACACTGAAACCCCTTCCCCACACACTGAAACCCCTTCCCCAAACAGAGAATCCCCTTCTCCACACACTGAAACACCATCCCCACACACTGAAATCCTTTCACCACACACTGAAACCATTCCCGACACACTGAAACCCCTTCCCCAAACAGTGAATCCCCTTCCCCACACACTGAAACCCCTTCCCCACACAGTGAAACCCCTTCCCCACTCACTGAAATCCCTTCCCCACACACTGAAACCCATTCCCACACACTGAAACACTTCCCCACACACTGAAACCCCTTCCCCACACACTGAAACACTTCCCCACACACTGAACCCTTCCCCACACACTGAAACCCCTTCCCCACACGCTGAAACCATTCCCCACACACTGAAACCGTTCCCCACACACTGAAACCCTTCCCCACACACTGAAACCCTTCCCCACACACTGAAACACCTTCCTCGCACAGTGAAAGCATTCCCCACACACTGAAACCCTTCCCCACACACTGAAAACCCTTCCCCACACACTGAAACACTTCCCCACACACTGAAACACTCCCCACACACTGAAACTCCTTCCCCACACACTGAAACACATTCCACACACAGTGAGACCCCTCCCCACACACTGAGACCCCTTCACCCCACACTGAAACACCTTCCACACACAGTGAAACCCCTTCCCCACACACTGATATCATTCCCCACACAGTGAAACCATTCCACACACACTGAAAACCCTTCCCCTCACAGTGAAACCCCTTCCCCACACACTGAATACCTTCCCCACACACTGAAACCATTCCCCACACACTGATACACCTTCCCCACACAGTGAAACCCCTTCCCCACACACTGAAACCCTTTCCCACACACTGAATCCCATACCCACACACTGAAACCCTTCCCCACACACTGAAACCCCTTCCCCACACACTGAAACACTTCCCCACACACTGAAACCCTTCCCAACACACTGAACTCCTTCCCCACACACTGAAACCCCTTCCCCACACGCTGAAACAATTCCCCACACACTGAAACCATTCCCCACACACTGAAACCCCTTCCCCACATGCTGAAACCCCTTCCCCACACACTGAAACCCTTCCCCACACACGAAAACCCTTCCCCACACAGTGAATACCCTTCCCCACACACTGAAACACCTTCCCCGCACAGTGAAACCTTTCACCACACACTGAAACCCTTCCCCACACACTGATACCCCTTCCCCACTCACTGAAACCCTTCCCCACACACTGAAACCCTTCCCCACACACTGAAACCCCTTCCCCACACACTGAAACACATTCCACACACAGAGAAACCCCACCCCACATACTGAAACCCCTTCACCCCACACTGAAACACCTTCCACACACAGTGAAACCCCTTCCCCACAGACTGAAACCATTCCACACACAGTGAAACCATTCCCCACACACTGAAACACCTTCCCCACACACTGAAACCCCTTCCCCACACGCTGAAACCCCTTCCCCAAACGCTGAAACCATTCCCCACACACTGAAACCATTCCCCACACACTGAAACCCTTCCCCACACACTGAAACCATTCCCCACACACTGAAACCCCTTCCCCACACACTGAAACCCCTTCCCCACGCACTGAAACCCCTTCCCCACACCGAGAATCCCATTCTCAACACACTGAATCACCTTCCCCACACACTGAAATCCTTTCACCACACACTGAAACCATTCCCCACACACTAAAACCACTTCCCCAAACAGTGAAACCCCTTGCCCACACACTGAAACCCCTTCCCCACACAGTGAAACCCCTTCCCCACACACTGAAACCCCTTCCCCACACACTGAAACCCATACCCACACACTGGAACACTTCCCCACACACTGAAACCCCTTCCCCACACACTGAAACACTTCCCCACACACTGAAACCCTTCTCCACACACTGAAACCCCTTCCCCACACGCTGAAACCATTCCCCACACACTGAAACCATTCCCCACACACTGAAACCCATCCCCACACACTGAAACCATTCCCCACACACTGAAACCCCTTCCCCACACACTGAAACCCCTTCCCCACACACTGGGAAAACCCTTCCCCACACAGAGAATCCCCTACTCCACCCACTGAATCACCTTCCCCACACACTGAAATCCTTTCACCACACACTGAAACCATTCCCGACACACTGAAACCCCTTCCCCAAACAGTGAAACCCCTTCCCCACACACTGAAACCCCTTCCCCACACAGTGAAACCCCTTCCCCACACACTGAAACCCCTTCCCCACTCACTGAAACACATACCCACACACTGAAACACTTCCCCACACACTGAAACCCCTTCCCCACACAATGAAACCCCTTCCCCACACACTGAAACCCCTTCCCCACACAGAGAATCCCCTTCTCCACCCACTGAATCACCTTCCCCACACACTGAAATCCTTTCACCACACACTGAAACCATTCCCGAAAAACTGAAACCCCTTCCCCAAACAGTGAAACCCCTTCCCCACACACTGAAACCCCTTCCCCACACAGTGAAACCCCTTCCCCACACACTGAAACCCCTTCCCCACACTCTGAAACCCATACCCACACACTGAAACACTTCCCCACACACTGAAACCCCTTCCCCACACACTGAAACAGTTCCACACACACTGAAACCCTTCCCCACACACTGAAATGCTTCCCCACACACTGAAACCCCTTCCCCACACGCTGAAACCATTCCCCACAAACTGAAACCATTCCCCACACACTGAAACCCTTCCCCACACACTGAAACCCTTCCCCACACACTGCATCCCCTTCCCCACACACTGAAACCCTTCCCCACACACTGAAACACTTCCCCACACACTGAAACCCCTTCCCCACACACTGAAACCCTTCCCCACACACTGAAACACTTCCCCACACACTGTAACCCCTTCCCCACACACTGAAACACCTTCCTCGCACGGTGAAACCCTTCCCCACACACTGAAACCCTTCACCACACATTGAAACCCCTTCCCCACACACTGAAACCCTTCCCCACACACTGAAACACTTCCCCACACACTGAAACCCCTTCCCCACACACTGAAACACATTCCACACACAGTGAAACCCCTCCCCACACACTGAAACCCCTTCACCCCACACTGAAACACCTTCCACACACAGTGAAACCCCTTGCCCACACACTGAAGCCATTCCCCACACAGTGAAACCATTCCCCACACACGGAAACCCCTTCCCCAAACAGTGAAACCCCTTCCCCACACACTGAAACCCCTTCCCCACACAGTGAAACCCCTTCCCCACACACTGAATCCCCTTCCCCACACACTGAAACCCATACCCGCACACTGAAACACTTCTCCACACTCTGAATCCCATACCCACACACTGAAACCCTTCCCCACACACTGAAACCCCTTCCCCACACACTGAAACACTTCCCCACACACTGAAACCCTTCCCAACACACTGAACTCCTTCCCCACACACTGAAACCCCTTCCCCACACGCTGAAACAATTCCCCACACACTGAAACCATTCCCCACACACTGAAACCCCTTCCCCACATGCTGAAACCCCTTCCCCACACACTGAAACCCTTCCCCACACACGAAAACCCTTCCCCACACAGTGAATACCCTTCCCCACACACTGAAACACCTTCCCCGCACAGTGAAACCTTTCACCACACACTGAAACCCTTCCCCACACACTGATACCCCTTCCCCACTCACTGAAACCCTTCCCCACACACTGAAACCCTTCCCCACACACTGAAACCCCTTCCCCACACACTGAAACACATTCCACACACAGAGAAACCCCACCCCACATACTGAAACCCCTTCACCCCACACTGAAACACCTTCCACACACAGTGAAACCCCTTCCCCACAGACTGAAACCATTCCACACACAGTGAAACCATTCCCCACACACTGAAACACCTTCCCCACACACTGAAACCCCTTCCCCACACGCTGAAACCCCTTCCCCAAACGCTGAAACCATTCCCCACACACTGAAACCATTCCCCACACACTGAAACCCTTCCCCACACACTGAAACCATTCCCCACACACTGAAACCCCTTCCCCACACACTGAAACCCCTTCCCCACGCACTGAAACCCCTTCCCCACACCGAGAATCCCATTCTCAGCACACTGAATCACCTTCCCCACACACTGAAATCCTTTCACCACACACTGAAACCATTCCCCACACACTAAAACCACTTCCCCAAACAGTGAAACCCCTTGCCCACACACTGAAACCCCTTCCCCACACAGTGAAACCCCTTCCCCACACACTGAAACCCCTTCCCCACACACTGAAACCCATACCCACACACTGGAACACTTCCCCACACACTGAAACCCCTTCCCCACACACTGAAACACTTCCCCACACACTGAAACCCTTCTCCACACACTGAAACCCCTTCCCCACACGCTGAAACCATTCCCCACACACTGAAACCATTCCCCACACACTGAAACCCATCCCCACACACTGAAACCATTCCCCACACACTGAAACCCCTTCCCCACACACTGAAACCCCTTCCCCACACACTGGGAAAACCCTTCCCCACACAGAGAATCCCCTACTCCACCCACTGAATCACCTTCCCCACACACTGAAATCCTTTCACCACACACTGAAACCATTCCCGACACACTGAAACCCCTTCCCCAAACAGTGAAACCCCTTCCCCACACACTGAAACCCCTTCCCCACACAGTGTAACCCCTTCCCCACACACTGAAACCCCTTCCCCACTCACTGAAACCCATACCCACACACTGAAACACTTCCCCACACACTGAAACCCCTTCCCCACACAATGAAACCCCTTCCCCACACACTGAAACCCCTTCCCCACACAGAGAATCCCCTTCTCCACCCACTGAATCACCTTCCCCACACACTGAAATCCTTTCACCACACACTGAAACCATTCCCGAAAAACTGAAACCCCTTCCCCAAACAGTGAAACCCCTTCCCCACACACTGAAACCCCTTCCCCACACAGTGAAACCCCTTCCCCACACACTGAAACCCCTTCCCCACACACTGAAACCCATACCCACACACTGAAACACTTCCCCACACACTGAAACCCCTTCCCCACACACTGAAACAGTTCCACACACACTGAAACCCTTCCCCACACACTGAAATCCTTCCCCACACACTGAAACCCCTTCCCCACACGCTGAAACCATTCCCCACAAACTGAAACCATTCCCCACACACTGAAACCATTCCCCACACACTGAAACCCTTCCCCACACACTGCATCCCCTTCCCCACACACTGAAACCCTTCCCCACACACTGAAACACTTCCCCACACACTGAAACCCCTTCCCCACACACTGAAACCCTTCCCCACACACTGAAACACTTCCCCACACACTGTAACCCCTTCCCCACACACTGAAACACCTTCCTCGCACGGTGAAACCCTTCCCCACACACTGAAACCCTTCACCACACATTGAAACCCCTTCCCCACACACTGAAACCCTTCCCCACACACTGAAACACTTCCCCACACACTGAAACCCCTTCCCCACACACTGAAACACATTCCACACACAGTGAAACCCCTCCCCACACACTGAAACCCCTTCACCCCACACTGAAACACCTTCCACACACAGTGAAACCCCTTGCCCACACACTGAAGCCATTCCCCACACAGTGAAACCATTCCCCACACACGGAAACCCCTTCCCCAAACAGTGAAACCCCTTCCCCACACACTGAAACCCCTTCCCCACACAGTGAAACCCCTTCCCCACACACTGAATCCCCTTCCCCACACACTGAAACCCATACCCGCACACTGAAACACTTCCCCACACACTGAATCCCATACCCACACACTGAAACACTTCCCCACACACTGAAACCCTTCTCCACACACTGAAACCACTTCCCCACACGCTGAAACCATTCCCCACACACTGAAACCCTTCCCCACACACTGAAACCCTTCCCCACACACTGAAACCCTTCCCCACACACTGAAACCCCTTCCCCGCACACTGAAACACATTCCACACACAGAGAAACCCCACCCCACATACTGAAAACCCTTCACCCCACACTGAAACACCTTCCACACACAGTGAAACCCCTTCCCCACAGACTGAAACCATTCCACACACTGAAACCATTCCCCACACACTGAAACATCTTCCCCACACACTGAAACCCCTTCCCCACACACTGAAACCCTTCCCCACACACTGAAACCATTCCCCACACACTGAAACCCTTCCCCACACACTGAAACCATTCCCCACACACTGAAACCATTCCCCACACACTGAAACCACTTCCCCACACGCTGAAACCATTCCCCACACACTGAAACCATTCCCCACACACTGAAACCCTTCCCCACACACTGAAACCCTTCCCCACACACTGAAACCCCTTCCCCACACACTGAAACACATTCCACACACAGAGAAACCCCACCCCACATACTGAAACCCCTTCACCCCACACTGAAACACCTTCCACACACAGTGAAACCCCTTCCCCACAGACTGAAACCATTCCACACACAGTGAAACCATTCCCCACACACTGAAACACCTTCCCCACACACTGAAACCCCTTCCCCACACGCTGAAACCCCTTCCCCAAACGCTGAAACCATTCCCCACACCCTGAAACCATTCCCCACACACTGAAACCCTTCCCCACACACTGAAACCATTCCCCACACACTGAAACCCCTTCCCCACACACTGAAACCCCTTCCCCACGCACTGAAACCCCTTCCCCACACCGAGAATCCCATTCTCCACACACTGAATCACCTTCCCCACACACAGAAATCCTTTCACCACACACTGAAACCATTCCCCACACACTAAAACCACTTCCCCAAACAGTGAAACCCCTTGCCCACACACTGAAACCCCTTCCCCACACAGTGAAACCCCTTCCCCACACACTGAAACCCCTTCCCCACACACTGAAACCCATACCCACACACTGGAACACTTCCCCACACACTGAAACCCCTTCCCCACACACTGAAACACTTCCCCACACACTGAAACCCTTCTCCACACACTGAAACCCCTTCCCCACACGCTGAAACCATTCCCCACACACTGAAACCATTCCCCACACACTGAAACCCATCCCCACACACTGAAACCATTCCCCACACACTGAAACCCCTTCCCCACACACTGAAACCCCTTCCCCACACACTGAAAACCCTTCCCCACACAGAGAATCCCCTTCTCCACTCACTGAATCACCTTCCCCACACACTGAAATCCTTTCACCACACACTGAAACCATTCCCGACACACTGAAACCCCTTCCCCAAACAGTGAAACCCCTTCGCCACACACTTAAACACCTTCCTCGCACGGTGAAACCCTTCCCCACACACTGAAACACTTCCCCACACATTGAAACCCCTTCCCCACACACTGAAACCCTTCCCCACACACTGAAACACTTCCCCACACACTGAAACCCCTTCCCCACACACTGAAACCCCTTCCCCAAACAGTGAAACCCCTTCCCCACACACTGAAACCCCTTCCCCACACAGTGAAACCCCTTCCCCACACACTGAATCCCCTTCCCCACACACTGAAACACATACCCACACACTGAAACACTTCCCCACACACTGAAACCCTTCTCCACACACTGACACCACTTCCCCACACGCTGAAACCATTCCCCACACACTGAAACCATTCCCCACACACTGAAACCCTTCCCCACACACTGAAGCCATTCCCCACACACAGAAACCCCTTCCCCAAACAGTGAAACCCCTTCCCCACACACTGAAACCCTTCTCCACACACTGAAACCACTTCCCCACACGCTGAAACCATTCCCCACACACTGAAACCATTCCCCACACACTGAAAACCTTCCCCACACACTGAAGCCATTCCCCACACACAGAAACCCCTTCCCCAAACAGTGAAACCCCTTCCCCACACACTGAAACCCCTTCCCCACACAGTGAAACCCCTTCCCCACACACTGAAACCCCTTCCCCACACACTGAAACCGATTGCCACACACTGAAACACTTCCCCACACACTGAAACCCCTTCCCCACACACTGAAACAATTCCCCACACACTGAAACCCTTCCCCACACACTGAAACACATTCCACACACAGAGAAACCCCACCCCACATACTGAAACCCCTTCACCCCACACTGAAACACCTTCCACACACAGTGAAACCCCTTCCCCACAGACTGAAACCATTCCACACACAGTGAAACCATTCCCCACACACTGAAACACCTTCCCCACACACTGAAACCCCTTCCCCACACGCTGAAACCCCTTCCCCAAACGCTGAAACCATTCCCCACACACTGAATCCATTCCCCACACACTGAAACCCTTCCCCACACACTGAAACCATTCCCCACACACTGAAACCCCTTCCCCACACACTGAAACCCCTTCCCCACGCACTGAAACCCCTTCCCCACACCGAGAATCCCATTCTCCACACACTGAATCACCTTCCCCACACACAGAAATCCTTTCACCACACACTGAAACCATTCCCCACACACTAAAACCACTTCCCCAAACAGTGAAACCCCTTCCCCACACACTGAAACCCCTTCCCCACACAGTGAAACCCCTTCCCCACACACTGAAACCCCTTCCCCACACACTGAAACCCATACCCACACACTGGAACACTTCCCCACACACTGAAACCCCTTCCCCACACACTGAAACACTTCCCCACACACTGAAACCCTTCTCCACACACTGAAACCCCTTCCCCACACGCTGAAACCATTCCCCACACACTGAAACCATTCCCCACACACTGAAACCCCTTCCCCACACACTGAAAACCCTTCCCCACACAGAGAATCCCCTTCTCCACTCACTGAATCACCTTCCCCACACACTGAAATCCTTTCACCACACACTGAAACCATTCCCGACACACTGAAACCCCTTCCCCAAACAGTGAAACCCCTTCGCCACACACTTAAACACCTTCCTCGCACGGTGAAACCCTTCCCCACACACTGAAACACTTCCCCACACATTGAAACCCCTTCCCCACACACTGAAACCCTTCCCCACACACTGAAACACTTCCCCACACACTGAAACCCCTTCCCCACACACCGAAACCCCTTCCCCAAACAGTGAAACCCCTTCCCCACACACTGAAACCCCTTCTCCACACAGTGAAACCCCTTCCCCACACACTGAATCCCCTTCCCCACACACTGAAACACATACCCACACACTGAAACACTTCCCCACACACTGAAACCCTTCTCCACACACTGACACCACTTCCCCACACGCTGAAACCATTCCCCACACACTGAAACCATTCCCCACACACTGAAACCCTTCCCCACACACTGAAGCCATTCCCCACACACAGAAACCCCTTCCCCAAACAGTGAAACCCCTTCCCCACACACTGAAACCCTTCTCCACACACTGAAACCACTTCCCCACACGCTGAAACCATTCCCCACACACTGAAACCATTCCCCACACACTGAAACCCTTCCCCACACACTGAAGCCATTCCCCACACACAGAAACCCATTCCCCAAACAGTGAAACCCCTTCCCCACACACTGAAACCCCTTCCCCACACAGTGAAACCCCTTCCCCACACACTGAAACCCCTTCCCCACACACTGAAACCGATTGCCACACACTGAAACACTTCCCCACACACTGAAACCCCTTCCCCACACACTGAAACAATTCCCCACACACTGAAACCCTTCCCCACACACTGAAAACCCTTCCCCATACGCTGAAACCATTCCCCACACACTGAAACCGTTCCCCACACATTGAAACCCCTTCCCCACACACTGAAACCCTTCCCCACACACTGAAACACTTCCCCACACACTGAAACCCCTTCCCCACACACTGAAACACATTCCACACACAGTGAAACCCCTCCCCACACACTGAAACCCCTTCACCCCACACTAAAACACCTTCCACACACAGTGAAACCCCTTCCCCACACACTGAAGCCTTTCCCCACACAGTGAAACCATTCCCCACACACTGAAACCCCTTCCCCAAACAGTGAAACCCCTTCCCCACACACTGAAACCCCTTCCCCACACAGTGAAACCCCTTCCCCACACACTGAATCCCCTTCCCCACACACTGAAACCCATACCCACACACTGAAACACTTCCCCACACACTGAAACCCTTCTCCACACACTGAAACCACTTCCCCACACGCTGAAACCATTCCCCACACACTGAAACCATTCCCCACACACTGAAACCCTTCCCCACACACTGAAACCCTTCCCCACACACTGAAACCCCTTCCCCACACACTGAAACACATTCCACACACAGAGAAACCCCACCCCACATACTGAAACTCCTTCACCCCACACTGAAACACCTTCCACACACAGTGAATCCCCTTCCCCACAGACTGAAACCATTCCACACACAGTGAAACCATTCCCCACACACTGAAACATCTTCCCCACACACTGAAACCCCTTCCCCACACGCTGATACCCCTTCCCCAAACGCTGAAACCATTCCCCACACACTGAAACCATTCCCCACACACTGAAACCCTTCCCCACACACTGAAACCATTCCCCACACACTGAAACCCCTTCCCCACGCACTGAAACCCCTTCCCCACACCGAGAATCCCATTCTCCACACACTGAATCACCTTCCCCACACACAGAAATCCTTTCACCACACACTGAAACCATTCCCCACACACTAAAACCACTTCCCCAAACAGTGAAACCCCCTCCCCACACACTGAAACCCCTTCCCCACACAGTGAAACCCCTTCCCCACACACTGAAACCCCTTCCCCACACACTGAAACCCATACCCACACACTGGAACACTTCCCCACACACTGAAACCCCTTCCCCACACACTGAAACACTTCCCCACACACTGAAACCCTTCTCCACACACTGAAACCCCTTCCCCACACGCTGAAACCATTCCCCACACACTGAAACCATTCCCCACACACTGAAACCCATCCCCACACGCTGAAACCATTCCCCACACACTGAAACCCCTTCCCCACACACTGAAACCCCTTCCCCACACACTGAAAACCCTTCCCCACACAGAGAATCCCCTTCTCAACCCACTGAATCACCTTCCCCACACACTGAAATCCTTTCAACACACACTGAAACCATTCCCGACACACTGAAACCCCTTCCCCAAACAGTGAAACCCCTTCCCCACACACTGAAACCCCTTCCCCACACAGTGAAACCCCTTCCCCACACACTGAAACCCCTTCCCCACTCACTGAAACCCAAACCCACACAGTGAAACACTTCCCCACACACTGAAACCCCTTCCCCACACAATGAAACCCCTTCCCCACACACTGAAACCACTTCCCCTCACGCTGAAACCATTCCCCACACACTGAAACCATTCCCCACACACTGAAACCCTTCCCCACACACTGAAACCCTTCCCCACACACTGAAACCCCTTCCCCACACACTGAAACACATTCCACACACAGAGAAACCCCACCCCACATACTGAAACTCCTTCACCCCACACTGAAACACCTTCCACACACAGTGAATCCCCTTCCCCACAGACTGAAACCATTCCACACACAGTGAAACCATTCCCCACACACTGAAACATCTTCCCCACACACTGAAACCCCTTCCCCACACGCTGATACCCCTTCCCCAAACGCTGAAACCATTCCCCACACACTGAAACCATTCCCCACACACTGAAACCCTTCCCCACACACTGAAACCATTCCGCACACACTGAAACCCCTTCCCCACGCACTGAAACCCCTTCCCCACACCGAGAATCCCATTCTCCACACACTGAATCACCTTCCCCACACACAGAAATCCTTTCACCACACACTGAAACCATTCCCCACACACTAAAACCACTTCCCCAAACAGTGAAACCCCCTCCCCACACACTGAAACCCCTTCCCCACACAGTGAAACCCCTTCCCCACACACTGAAACCCCTTCCCCACACACTGAAACCCATACCCACACACTGGAACACTTCCCCACACACTGAAACCCCTTCCCCACACACTGAAACACTTCCCCACACACTGAAACCCTTCTCCACACACTGAAACCCCTTCCCCACACGCTGAAACCATTCCCCACACACTGAAACCATTCCCCACACACTGAAACCCATCCCCACACACTGAAACCATTCCCCACACACTGAAACCCCTTCCCCACACACTGAAACCCCTTCCCCACACACTGAAAACCCTTCCCCACACAGAGAATCCCCTTCTCAACCCACTGAATCACCTTCCCCACACACTGAAATCCTTTCAACACACACTGAAACCATTCCCGACACACTGAAACCCCTTCCCCAAACAGTGAAACCCCTTCCCCACACACTGAAACCCCTTCCCCACACAGTGAAACCCCTTCCCCACACACTGAAACCCCTTCCCCACTCACTGAAACCCATACCCACACAGTGAAACACTTCCCCACACACTGAAACCCCTTCCCCACACAATGAAACCCCTTCCCCACACACTGAAACCCCTTCCCCACACAGAGAATCCCCTTCTCCACCCACTGAATCACCTTCCCCACACACTGAAATCCATTCACCACACACTGAAACCATTCCCGACAAACTGAAACCCCTTCCCCAAACAGTGAAACCCCTTCCCCACACACTGAAACCCCTTCCCCACACAGTGAAACCCCTTCCCCACACACTGAAACCCCTTCCCCACACACTGAAAGCCATACCCACACACTGAAACACTTCCCCACACACTGAAACCCCTTCCCCACACACTGAAACAGTTCCACAGACACTGAAACCCTTCCCCACACACTGAAATCCTTCCCCACACACTGAAACCCCTTCCCCACACGCTGAAACCATTCCCCACACACTGAAACCATTCCCCACACACTGAAACCCTTCCCCACAGACTGAAACCCTTCCCCACACACTGCATCCCCTTCCCCACACACTTAAACACCTTCCTCGCATGGTGAAACCCTTCCCCACACACTGAAACCCTTCCCCACACATTGAAACCCCTTCCCCACACACTGAAACCCTTCCCCACACACTGAAACACTTCCCCACACACTGAAACCCCTTCCCCACACACTGAAACACATTCCACACACAGTGAAACCCCTCCCCACACACTGAAACCCCTTCCCCACACACTGAAACCCCTTCCCCACACAGTGAAACCCCTTCCCCACACACTGAATCCCCTTCCCCACACACTGAAACCCATACCCACACACTGAAACACTTCCCCACACACTGAAACCCTTCTCCACACACTGACACCACTTCCCCACACGCTGACACCATTCCCCACACACTGAAACCATTCCCCACACACTGAAACCCTTCCCCACACACTGAAACCATTCCCCACACACAGAAACCCCTTCCCCAAACAGTGAAACCCCTTCCCCACACACTGAAACCCCTTCCCCACACAGTGAAACCCCTTCCCCACACACTGAATCCCATACCCACACACTGAAACACTTCCCCACACACTGAAACCCTTCTCCACACACTGACACCACTTCCCCACACGCTGACACCATTCCCCACACACTGAAACCATTCCCCACACACTGAAACCCTTCCCCACACACTGAAACCATTCCCCACACACAGAAACCCCTTCCCCAAACAGTGAAACCCCTTCCCCACACACTGAAACCCCTTCCCCACACAGTGAAACCCCTTCCCCACACACTGAAACCCCTTCCCCACACACTGAAACTCATTCCTACACACTGAAACCATTCCCCACACACTGAAACCCTTCCCCACACACTGAAACCATTCCCCACACACTGAAACCACTTCCCCAAACAGTGAAACCCCTTCCCCACACAGTGAAACCCCTTCCCCACACACTGAATCCCATACCCACACACTGAAACACTTCCCCACACACTGAAACCCTTCTCCACACACTGACACCACTTCCCCACACGCTGACACCATTCCCCACACACTGAAACCATTCCCCACACACTGAAACCCTTCCCCACACACTGAAACCATTCCCCACACACTGAAACCCCTTCCCCAAACAGTGAAACCCCTTCCCCACACACTGAAACCCCTTCCCCACACAGTGAAACCCCTTCCCCACACACTGAAACCCCTTCCCCACACACTGAAACTCATTCCTACACACTGAAACCATTCCCCACACACTGAAACCCTTCCCCACACACTGAAACCCATACCCACACACTGAAACACTTCCCCACACACTGAAACCCATACCCACACACTGAAACACTTCCCCACACACTGAATCCCATACCCACACACTGAAACACTTCCCCACACACTGAAACCCTTCTCCACACACTGAAACACATTTCACACACAGTGAAACCGCTTCCCCACACACTGAAACTCATTCCTACACACTGAAACCCTTCCCCACACACTGAAACCCATACCCACACACTGAAACACTTCCCCACACACTGAAACCCTTCTCCACACACTGACACCACTTCCCCACACGCTGACACCATTCCCCACGCACTGAAACCATTCCCCACACACTGAAACCCTTCCCCACACACTGAAACCATTCCCCACACACAGAAACCCCTTCCCCAAACAGTGAAACCCCTTCCCCACACACTGAAACCCCTTCCCCACACAGTGAAACTCATTCCTACTCACTGAAACACTTCCCCACACACTGAAACCCCTTCCCCACACACTGAAACCATTCCCCACACACAGAAACCCCTTCCCCAAACAGTGAAACCCCTTCCCCACACACTGAAACCCCTTCCCCACACAGTGAAACCCCTTCCCCACACACTGAAACCCTTCCCCACACACTGAAACCATTCCCCACACACAGAAAACCCTTCCCCAAACAGTGAAACCCCTTCCCCACACACTGAAACACCTTCCCCACACACTGAAACTCATTCCTACACACTGAAACACTTCCCCACACACTGAAACACTTCCCCACACACTGAAACCCTTCCCCACACACTGAAACACCTTCCTCGCACAGTGAAACACTTCCCCACACACTGAAACCCTTTCCCACACACTGAAACACTTCCCCACACACTGAAACCCTTCCGCACACACTGAAACACCTTCCTCGCACAGTGAAACCCTTCCCCACATACTGAAACCCCTTCCCCACACACTGAAACACATTTCACACACAGTGAAACCCCTCCCCACACACTGAAACCCCTTCACCCTACACTGAAACACCTTCCACACACAGTGAAACCCCTTCCCCACTAACTGAAATCATTCCCCACACAGTGAAACCATTCCCCACACACTGAAAACCCTTCCCCTCACAGTGAAACCCCTTCCCCACACACTGAATACCTTCCCCACACACTGAAAACATTCCCCACACACTGATACACCTTCCCCACACAGTGAAACCCCTTCCCCACACACTGAAACCCTTTCCCACACACTAAATCCCATACCCACACACTGAAACCATTCCCCACAGTCTGAAACCCCTTCCCCACACACTGAAACACTTCCCCACACACTGAAACCCTTCCCAACACACTGAACTCCTTCCCCACACACTGAAACCCCTTCCCCACACGCTGAAACAATTCCCCACACACTGAAACCATTCCCCACACACTGAAAACTATTCCCCACATGCTGAAACCCCTTCCCCACACACTGAAACCCTTCCCCACACACGGAAACCCTTCCCCACACAGTGAATACCCTTCCCCACACACTGAAACACCTTCCCCGCACAGTGAAACCCTTCCCCACACTCTGAAACCCTTCCCCACACACTGAAACCCCTTCCCCACTCACTAAAACCCTTCCCCACACACTGAAACCCTTCCCCACACACTGAAACCCCTTCCCCACACACTGAAACACATTCCACACACAGAGAAACCCCACCCCACATACTGAAACCCCTTCACCCCACACTGAAACACCTTCCACACACAGTGAAACCCCTTCCCCACAGACTGAAACCATTCCACACAGAGTGAAACCATTCCCCACACACTGAAACATCTTCCCCACACACTGAGACCCCTTCCAAACACGCTGAAACCCATTCCCCAAACGCTGAAACCATTCCCCACACACTGAAACCATTCCCCACACACTGAAACCCTTCCCCACACACTGAAACCATTCCCCACACACTGAAACCCCTTCCCCACACACTGAAACCCCTTCCCCACGCACTGAAACCCCTTCCCCACACCGAGAATCCCATTCTCCACACACTGAATCACCTTCCCCACACACTGAAATCCTTTCACCACACACTGAAACCATTCCCCACACACTAAAACCACTTCCCCAAACAGTGAAACCCCTTCCCCACACACTGAAACCCCTTCCCCACACAGTGAAACCCCTTCCCCACACACTGAAACCCCTTCCCCACACACTGAAACCCATACCCACACACTGGAACACTTCCCCACACACTGAAACCCCTTCCCCACACACTGAAACCATTCCCCACACACTGAAAACCATCCCCACACACTGAAACCATTCCCCACACACTGAAACCCTTCCCCACACACTGCATCCCCTTCCCCACACACTTAAACACCTTCCTCGCACGGTGAAACCCTTCAACACACACTGAAACCCTTCCACACACATTGAAACCCCTTCCCCACACACTGAAACCCTTCCCCACACACTGAAACAATTCCCCACACACTGAAACCCCTTCCCCACACACTGAAACACATTCCACACACACTGAAACCCATACCCACACACTGAAACACTTCCCCACACACTGAAACCCCTTCCCCACACACTGAAACAGTTCCACAGACACTGAAACCCTTCCCCACACACTGAAATCCTTCCCCACACACTGAAACCCCTTCCCCACACGCTGAAACCATTCCCCACACACTGAAACCATTCCCCACACACTGAAACCCTTCCCCACAGACTGAAACCCTTCCCCACACACTGCATCCCCTTCCCCACACACTTAAACACCTTCCTCGCATGGTGAAACCCTTCCCCACACACTGAAACCCTTCCCCACACATTGAAACCCCTTCCCCACACACTGAAACCCTTCCCCACACACTGAAACACTTCCCCACACACTGAAACCCCTTCCCCACACACTGAAACACATTCCACACACAGTGAAACCCCTCCCCACACGCTGAAACCCCTTCCCCACACACTGAAACCCCTTCCCCACACAGTGAAACCCCTTCCCCACACACTGAATCCCCTTCCCCACACACTGAAACCCATACCCACACACTGAAACACTTCCCCACACACTGAAACCCTTCTCCACACACTGACACCACTTCCCCACACGCTGACACCATTCCCCACACACTGAAACCATTCCCCACACACTGAAACCCTTCCCCACACACTGAAACCATTCCCCACACACAGAAACCCCTTCCCCAAACAGTGAAACCCCTTCCCCACACACTGAAACCCCTTCCCCACACAGTGAAACCCCTTCCCCACACACTGAATCCCATACCCACACACTGAAACACTTCCCCACACACTGAAACCCTTCTCCACACACTGACACCACTTCCCCACACGCTGACACCATTCCCCACACACTGAAACCATTCCCCACACACTGAAACCCTTCCCCACACACTGAAACCATTCCCCACACACAGAAACCCCTTCCCCAAACAGTGAAACCCCTTCCCCACACACTGAAACCCCTTCCCCACACAGTGAAACCCCTTCCCCACACACTGAAACCCCTTCCCCACACACTGAAACTCATTCCTACACACTGAAACCATTCCCCACACACTGAAACCCTTCCCCACACACTGAAACCATTCCCCACACACTGAAACCACTTCCCCAAACAGTGAAACCCCTTCCCCACACAGTGAAACCCCTTCCCCACACACTGAATCCCATACCCACACACTGAAACACTTCCCCACACACTGAAACCCTTCTCCACACACTGACACCACTTCCCCACACGCTGACACCATTCCCCACACACTGAAACCATTCCCCACACACTGAAACCCTTCCCCACACACTGAAACCATTCCCCACACACTGAAACCCCTTCCCCAAACAGTGAAACCCCTTCCCCACACACTGAAACCCCTTCCCCACACAGTGAAACCCCTTCCCCACACACTGAAACCCCTTCCCCACACACTGAAACTCATTCCTACACACTGAAACCATTCCCCACACACTGAAACCCTTCCCCACACACTGAAACCCATACCCACACACTGAAACACTTCCCCACACACTGAAACCCATACCCACACACTGAAACACTTCCCCACACACTGAATCCCATACCCACACACTGAAACACTTCCCCACACACTGAAACCCTTCTCCACACACTGAAACACATTTCACACACAGTGAAACCGCTTCCCCACACACTGAAACTCATTCCTACACACTGAAACCCTTCCCCACACACTGAAACCCATACCCACACACTGAAACACTTCCCCACACACTGAAACCCTTCTCCACACACTGACACCACTTCCCCACACGCTGACACCATTCCCCACGCACTGAAACCATTCCCCACACACTGAAACCCTTCCCCACACACTGAAACCATTCCCCACACACAGAAACCCCTTCCCCAAACAGTGAAACCCCTTCCCCACACACTGAAACCCCTTCCCCACACAGTGAAACTCATTCCTACACACTGAAACACTTCCCCACACACTGAAACCCCTTCCCCACACACTGAAACCATTCCCCACACACAGAAACCCCTTCCCCAAACAGTGAAACCCCTTCCCCACACACTGAAACCCCTTCCCCACACAGTGAAACCCCTTCCCCACACACTGAAACCCTTCCCCACACACTGAAACCATTCCCCACACACAGAAAACCCTTCCCCAAACAGTGAAACCCCTTCCCCACACACTGAAACACCTTCCCCACACACTGAAACTCATTCCTACACACTGAAACACTTCCCCACACACTGAAACACTTCCCCACACACTGAAACCCTTCCCCACACACTGAAACCCTTCCCCACACACTGAAACACCTTCCTCGCACAGTGAAACACTTCCCCACACACTGAAACCCTTTCCCACACACTGAAACACTTCCCCACACACTGAAACCCTTCCGCACACACTGAAACACCTTCCTCGCACAGTGAAACCCTTCCCCACACACTGAAACCCCTTCCCCACACACTGAAACACATTTCACACACAGTGAAACCCCTCCCCACACACTGAAACCCCTTCACCCCACACTGAAACACCTTCCACACACAGTGAAACCCCTTCCCCACTAACTGAAATCATTCCCCACACAGTGAAACCATTCCCCACACACTGAAAACCCTTCCCCTCACAGTGAAACCCCTTCCCCACACACTGAATACCTTCCCCACACACTGAAAACATTCCCCACACACTGATACACCTTCCCCACACAGTGAAACCCCTTCCCCACACACTGAAACCCTTTCCCACACACTAAATCCCATACCCACACACTGAAACCCTTCCCCACACTCTGAAACCCCTTCCCCACACACTGAAACACTTCCCCACACACTGAAACCCTTCCCAACACACTGAACTCCTTCCCCACACACTGAAACCCCTTCCCCACACGCTGAAACAATTCCCCACACACTGAAACCATTCCCCACACACTGAAAACTATTCCCCACATGCTGAAACCCCTTCCCCACACACTGAAACCCTTCCCCACACACGGAAACCCTTCCCCACACAGTGAATACCCTTCCCCACACACTGAAACACCTTCCCCGCACAGTGAAACCCTTCCCCACACTCTGAAACCCTTCCCCACACACTGAAACCCCTTCCCCACTCACTAAAACCCTTCCCCACACACTGAAACCCTTCCCCACACACTGAAACCCCTTCCCCACACACTGAAACACATTCCACACACAGAGAAACCCCACCCCACATACTGAAACCCCTTCACCCCACACTGAAACACCTTCCACACACAGTGAAACCCCTTCCCCACAGACTGAAACCATTCCACACAGAGTGAAACCATTCCCCACACACTGAAACATCTTCCCCACACACTGAGACCCCTTCCAAACACGCTGAAACCCATTCCCCAAACGCTGAAACCATTCCCCACACACTGAAACCATTCCCCACACACTGAAACCCTTCCCCACACACTGAAACCATTCCCCACACACTGAAACCCCTTCCCCACACACTGAAACCCCTTCCCCACGCACTGAAACCCCTTCCCCACACCGAGAATCCCATTCTCCACACACTGAATCACCTTCCCCACACACTGAAATCCTTTCACCACACACTGAAACCATTCCCCACACACTAAAACCACTTCCCCAAACAGTGAAACCCCTTCCCCACACACTGAAACCCCTTCCCCACACAGTGAAACCCCTTCCCCACACACTGAAACCCCTTCCCCACACACTGAAACCCATACCCACACACTGGAACACTTCCCCACACACTGAAACCCCTTCCCCACACACTGAAACCATTCCCCACACACTGAAAACCATCCCCACACACTGAAACCATTCCCCACACACTGAAACCCTTCCCCACACACTGCATCCCCTTCCCCACACACTTAAACACCTTCCTCGCACGGTGAAACCCTTCAACACACACTGAAACCCTTCCACACACATTGAAACCCCTTCCCCACACACTGAAACCCTTCCCCACACACTGAAACAATTCCCCACACACTGAAACCCCTTCCCCACACACTGAAACACATTCCACACACAGTGAAACCCCTCCCCACACACTGAAACCCCTTCACCCCACACTGAAACACCTTCCACACACAGTGAAACCCCTTCCCCACACACTGAAACCATTCCACACACAGTGAAACCATTCCCCACACACTGATACATCTTCCCCACACAGTGAATCCCCTTCCCCACTCACTGAAATCCTTCCCCACATACTGAAACCCCTTCCCCACACACTGAAACCCTTCCCCACACACGGAAAACCTTCCCCACACAGTGAATACCCTTCTCCACACACTGAAACACCTTCCCCGCACAGTGAAACGCTTCCCCATACACTGAAACCCTTCCCCACACACTGACACCCCTTCCCCACACAGTGAAACCCTTCCCCACACACTGAAACCCTTCCCCACACACTGAAACCCCTTGCCCACACACTGAAACACATTCCACAAACAGAGAAACCCCACCCCACATACTGAAACCCCTTCACCCCACACTGAAACACCTTCCACACACAGTGAAACCCCTTCCCCACACACTGAAACCATTCCACACACAGTGAAACCATTCCCCACACACTGATACATCTTCCCCACACAGTGAATCCCCTTCCCCACTCACTGAAACCCTTCCCCAAACAGTGAAACCCGTCCCCACACACTGAAACCATTTCCGACACACTGAATCCACTTCCCCACACACTGAAACCCCATCCCCACACACTGAAACCCCTTCCCCACACACAGAAACCCTTCCCCACACACTGAAACCCCTTCCCCACACACTGAAACCTTTCCCCACACACTGAAACCCCTTCCCCACACAGTGAAACCCCTTCCCCACACACTGAAACCATTTCCCACACACTGAAACCCCTTCCCCACACACTGAAACCCCTTCCACACACACTGAAACCCCTTCCCCACACACTGAAACCCTTCCCCACACACTGAAACACTTCCCCACACACTGAAACACATTCCACACACAGTGAAACCACTCCCCACACACTGAAACCCCTTCACCCCACACTGAAACACCTTCCACACACAGTGAAACCCCTTCCCCACACACTGAAATAATTCCCCACACAGTGAAACCATTCCCCACACACTGAAAACCCTTCCCCTCACAGTGAAACCCCTTCCCCACGCACTGAATACCTTCCCCACACACTGAAACCATTCCCCACACACTGATACACCTTCCCCACACAGTGAAACCCCTTCCCCACACACTGAAACCCTTTCCCACACACTGAATCCCATACCCACACACTGAAACCCTTCCCCACACACTGAAACCCCTTCCCCACACGCTGAAACAATTCCCCACACACTGAAACCACTCCCCACACACTGAAACACTTCCCCACACACTGAAACACTTCCCCACACACGGAAACCCTTCCCCACACAGTGAATACCCTTCCCCACACACTGAAACACCTTCCCCGCACAGTGAAACCCTTCCCCACACACTGAAACCCATCCCCACACACTGAAACCCCTTCCCCACTCACTGAAACCCTTCCCCACACACTGAAACCCTTCCACACACACTGAAACCCCTTCCCCACACACTGAAACCCCTTCCCCACACACTGAAACCCATACCCACACACTGGAACACTTCCCCACACACTGAAACCCTTCCCCACACAGTGAATACCCTTCCCCACGCACTGAAACACCTTCCCCGCACAGTGAAACCCTTCCCCACACACTGGAACCCTTCCCCACACACTGAAACCCCTTCCCCACTCACTGAAGCCCTTCCCCACACACTGAAACCCTTCCCCACACACTGAAACCCCTTCCCCACACACTGAAACACATTCCACACACAGAGAAACCCCACCCCACATACTGAAACACCTTCCACACACAGTGAAACCCCTTCCCCACAGACTGAAACCCTTCCCCACACACAGGAACCCTTCCCCACACACTGAAACCCCTTCCCCACTCACTGAAGCCCTTCCCCACACACTGAAACCCTTCCCCACACACTGAAACCCCTTCCCCACACACTGAAACACATTCCACACACAGAGAAACCCCACCCCACATACTGAAACACCTTCCACACACAGTGAAACCCCTTCCCCACAGACTGAAACCATTCCCCACACACTGAAACCATTCCCCACACACTGAAACCCTTCCCCACACACTGAAACCATTCCCCACACACTGAAACCCCTTCCCCACACACTGAAACCCCTTCCCCACGCACTGAAACCCCTTCCCCACACCGAGAATCCCATTCTCCACACACTGAATCACCTTCCCCACACACTGAAATCCTTTCACCACACACTGAAACCATTCCCCACACACTAAAACCCCTTCCCCAAACAGTGAAACCCCTTCCCCACACACTGAAACCCTTCCGCACACACGGAAAACCTTCCCCACACAGTGAATACCCTTCTCCATACACTGAAACACCTTCCCCGCACAGTGAAAAGCTTCCCCAAACACTGAAACCCTTCCCCACACACAGAAACCCCTTCCCCACACAGTGAAACCCTTCCCCACACACTGAAACCCTTCCCCACACACTGAAACCCCTTCCCCACACACTGAAACACATTCCACAAACAGAGAAACCCCACCCCACATACTGAAACCCCTTCACCCCACACTGAAACACCTTCCACACTCAGTGAAACCCCTTCCCCACACACTGAAACCATTCCACACACAGTGAAACCATTCCCCACACACTGATACACCTTCCCCACACAGTGAATCCCCTTCCCCACTCACTGAAACCCTTCCCCACACAGTGAAACCCGTCCCCACACACTGAAACCATTTCCGACACACTGAATCCACTTCCCCACACACTGAAACCCCATCCCCACACACTGAAACCCATTCCCCACACACAGAAACCCTTCCCCACACACTGAAACCCCTTCCCCACACAGTGAAACCCCTTCCCCACACACTGAAACCATGCCCCACACACTGAAACCTCTTCCCCACACCCTGAACCACATTCCCCACACACTGAAACCCCTTCCCCACACACTGAAACCCTTCCCCACACACTGAAACACTTCCACACACACTGAAACCCCTTCCCCACACACTGAAACACCTTCCACACACAGTGAAACCCCTTCCCCACACACTGAAATCATTCCCCACACAGTGAAACCATTCCCCACACACTGAAAACCCTTCCCCTCACAGTGAAACCCCTTCCCCACACACTGAATACCTTCCCCACACACTGAAACCATTCCCCACACACTGATACACCTTCCCCACACAGTGAAACCCCTTCCCCACACACTGAAACCCATTCCCACACACTGAATCCCATACCCACACACTGAAACCCTTCCCCACACACTGAAACCCGTTCCCCACACGCTGAAACAATTCCCCACACACTGAAACCATTCCCCACACACTGAAACCACTTCCCCACATGCTGAAACCCCTTCCCCACACACTGAAACCCTTCCCCACACACGGAAACCCTTCCCACACAGTTAATACCCTTCCCCACACACTGAAACACCTTCCCCGCACAGTGAAACCCTTCCCCACACACTGGAACCCTTCCCCACACACTGAAACCCCTTCCCCACATACTGAAACCCCTTCCCCACACACTGAAACCCTTCCCCACACACGGAAAACCTTCCCCACACAGTGAATACCCTTCTCCACACACTGAAACACCTTCCCCGCACAGTGAAACGCTTCCCCATACACTGAAACCCTTCCCCACACACTGAAACCCCTTCCCCACACAGTGAAACCCTTCCCCACACACTGAAACCCTTCACCACACACTGAAACCCCTAGCCCACACACTGAAACACATTCCACAAACAGGGAAACCCCACCCCACATACTGAAACCCCTTCACCCCACACTGAAACACCTTCCACACACAGTGAAACCCCTTCCCCACACACTGAAACCATTCCACACACAGTGAAACCATTCCCCACACACTGATACACCTTCCCCACACAGTGAATCCCCTTCCCCACTCACTGAAACCCGTCCCCACACAGTGAAACCCGTCCCCACACACTGAAACCATTTCCGACACACTGAATCCACTTCCCCACACACTGAAACCCCATCCCCACACACTGAAACCACTTCCCCACACACAGAAACCCTTCCCCACACACTGAAACCCCTTCCCCACACACTGAAACCTTTCCCCACACACTGAAACCCCTTCCCCACACAGTGAAACCCCTTCCCCACACACTGAAACCATTCCCCACACACTGAAACCCCTTCTCCACACACTGAACCACATTCCCCACACACTGAAACCCCTTCCCCACACACTGAATCCCTTCCCCACACACTGAAACACTTCCACACACACTGAAACCCCTTCCCCACACACTGAAACACATTCCACACTCAGTGAAACCCCTCCCCACACACTGAAACCCCTTCACCCCACGCTGAAACACCTTCCTAACACAGTGAAACCCCTTCCCCACACACTGAAATCATTCCCCACACAGTGAAACCATTCCACACACACTGAAAACCCTTCCCCTCACAGTGAAACCCCTTCTCCACACACTGAATACCTTCCCCACACACTGAAACCATTCCCCACACACTGATACTCCTTTCCCACACAGTGGAACTCCTTCCCCACACACTGAAACCCTTTCCCACACACTGAATCCCATACCAACACACTGAAACCCTTCCCCACACACTGAAACCCCTTCCCCACACGCTGAAACAATTCCCCACACACTGAAACCATTCCCCACACACTGAAACCCCTTCCCCACATGCTGAAACCCCTTCCCCACACACTGAAACACTTCACGACACACGGAAACCCTTCCCCACACAGTGAATACCCTTCCTCACACACTGAAACACCTTCCCCACACACTGAAACCCCTTCCCCACTCACTGAAACCCTTCCCCACACAGTGAATACCCTTCCCCACACACTGAAACACCTTCCCCAAACACTGAAACCCATACCCACACACTAAAACACTTCCCCACACACTGAAACCCTTCCCCACACAGTGAATACCCTTCCCCACGCACTGAAACACCTTCCCCGCACAGTGTAACCCTTCCCCACACACTGAAAGCCTTCCCCACACACTGAAACCACTTCCCCACTCAATGAAACCCTTCCCCACACACTGAAACCCTTCCCCACACACTGAAACCCCTTCCCCACACACTGAAACACATTCCACACACAGAGAAACCCCACCCCACATACTGAAACCCCTTCACCCCACACTGAAACACCTTCCACACACAGTGAAACCCCTTCCCCACAGACTGAAACCATTCCACACAGAGTGAAACCATTCCCCACACACTGAAACATCTTCCCCACACACTGAAACCCCTTCCCCACACGCTGAAACCCCTTCCCCAAACTCTGAAACCATTCCCCACACACTGAAACCATTCCCCACACACTGAAACCCTTCCCCACACACTGAAACCATTCCCCACACACTGAAACCCCTTCCCCACACACTGAAACCCCTTCCCCACGCACTGAAACCCCTTCCCCACACCGAGAATCCCATTCTCCACACACTGAATCACCTTCCCCACACACTGAAATCCTTTCACCACACACTGAAACCATTCCCCACACACTAAAACCCCTTCCCCAAACAGTGAAACCCCTTCCCCACACACTGAAACCCCTTCCCCACACAGTGAAACCCCTTCCCCACACACTGAAACCCCTTCCCCACACACTGAAACCCATACCCACACACTGGAACACTTCCCCACACACTGAAACCCCTTCCCCACACACTGAAACACTTCCCCACACACTGAAACCCTTCTCCACACACTGAAACCCCTTCCCCACACGCTGAACCCATTCCCCACACACTGAAACCATTTCCCACACACTGAAACCCATCCCCACACACTGAAACCATTCCCCACACACTGAAACCCCTTCCCCACACTCTGAAACCCCTTCCCTACACACTGAAAACCCTTCCCCACACAGAGAATCCCCTTCTCCACACACTGAATCACCTTCCCCACACACTGAAATCCTTTCACCACACACTGAAACCATTCCCGACACACTGAAACCCCTTCCCCAAACAGTGAAACCCCTTCCACACACACTGAAACCCCTTCCCCACACAGTGAAACCCCTTCCCCACACACTGAAACCCCTTCCCCACACACTGAAACCCATACCCACACACTGAAACACTTCCCCACACACTGAAACCCCTTCCCCACACAATGAAACCCCTTCCCCACACACAGAAACCCCTTCCCCACACAGAGAATCCCCTTCTCCACCCACTGAATCACCTTCCCCACACACTGAAATCCTTTCACCACACACTGAAAACATTCCCGACAAACTGAAACCCCTTCCCCAAACAGTGAAACCCCTTCCCCACACACTGAAACTTCTTCCCCACACAGTGAAACCCCTTCCCCACACACTGAAACCCATTCCCCAGACACTGACACCCATACCCACACACTGAAACACTTCCCCACACACTGAAACCCCTTCCCCACACACTGAAACACTTCCCCACACACTGAAACCCTTCCCCGCACACTGAAATCCTTCCCCACACACTGAAACCCATTCCCCACACGCTGAAACCATTCCCCACACACTGAAACCATTCCCCACACACTGAAACCATTCCCCACACACTGAAACCCTTCCCCACACACTGCATCCCCTTCCCCACACACTTAAACACCTTCCTCGCACGGTGAAACCCTTCCCCACACATTGAAACCCCTTCCCCACACACTGAAACCCTTCCCCACACACTGAAACACTTCCCCACACACTGAAACCCCTTCCCCACACACTGAAACACATTCCACACACAGTGAAACCCCTCCCCACACACTGAAACCCCTTCACCCCACACTGAAACACCTTGCACACACAGCGAAACCCCTTCCCCACACACTGAAACCATTCCCCACACACTGAAACCATTCCCCACACACTGAAAACCCTACCCCTCACAGTGAAACCCCTTCCCCACGCACTGAATACCTTCCCCACACACTGAAACCATTCCCCACACACTGATACACCTTCCCCACACAGTGAAACCCCTTCCCCACACACTGAAACCCTTCCCCACACACTGAATCCCATACCCACACACTGAAACCCTTCCCCACACACTGAAACCCCTTCCCCACACACTGAAACACTTCCCCACACACTGAAACCCTTCCCAACACACTGAACTCCTTCCCCACACACTGAAACCCCTTCCCCACACGCTGAAACCATTCCCCACACACTGAAACCATTCCCCACACACTGAAACCCCTTCCCCACATACTGAAACCCCTTCCCCACACACTGAAACCCTTCCCCACACACGGAAAACCTTCCCCACACAGTGAATACCCTTCTCCACACACTGAAACACCTTCTCCGCACAGTGAAACGCTTCCCCATACACTGAAACCCTTCCCCACACACTGAAACCCCTTCCCCACACAGTGAAACCCTTCCCCACACACTGAAACCCTTCCCCACACACTGAAACCCCTTCCCCACACACTGAAACACATTCCACAAACAGAGACACCCCACCCCACATACTGAAACCCCTTCACCCCACACTGAAACACCTTCCACGCACAGTGAAACACCTTCCCCACACACTGAAACCATTCCACACACAGTGAAACCATTCCCCAAACACTGATACACCTTCCCCACACAGTGAATCCCCATCCCCACTCATTGAAACCTTTCCCCACACAGTGAAACCCGTCCCCACACACTGAAACCATTTCCGACACACTGAATCCACTTCCCCACACACTGAAACCCCATCCCCACACACTGAAACCCCTTCCCCACACACAGAAACCCTTCCCCACACACTGAAACCCCTCCCCCACACACTGAAACCTTTCCCCACACACTGAAACCCCTTCCCCACACAGTGAAACCCCTTCCCCACACACTGAAACCATTCCCCACACACTGAAACCCCTTCCCCACACACTGAACCACATTCCCCACACACTGAAACCCCTTCCCCACACACAGAAACCCTTCCCCACACACTGAAACCCCTTCCCCACACACTGAAACCTTTCCCCACACACTGAAACCCCTTCCCCACACAGTGAAACCCCTTCCCCACACACTGAAACCATTCCCCACACACTGAAACCCCTTCTCCACACACTGAACCACATTCCCCACACACTGAAACCCCTTCCCCACACACTGAATCCCTTCCCCACACACTGAAACACTTCCACACACACTGAAACCCCTTCCCCACACACTGAAACACATTCCACACTCAGTGAAACCCCTCCCCACACACTGAAACCCCTTCACCCCACGCTGAAACACCTTCCTAACACAGTGAAACCCCTTCCCCACACACTGAAATCATTCCCCACACAGTGAAACCATTCCCCACACACTGAAAACCCTTCCCCTCACAGTGAAACCCCTTCTCCACACACTGAATACCTTCCCCACACACTGAAACCATTCCCCACACACTGATACTCCTTTCCCACACAGTGGAACTCCTTCCCCACACACTGAAACCCTTTCCCACACACTGAATCCCATACCAACACACTGAAACCCTTCCCCACACACTGAAACCCCTTCCCCACACGCTGAAACAATTCCCCACACACTGAAACCATTCCCCACACACTGAAACCCCTTCCCCACATGCTGAAACCCCTTCCCCACACACTGAAACACTTCACGACACACGGAAACCCTTCCCCACACAGTGAATACCCTTCCTCACACACTGAAACACCTTCCCCACACACTGAAACCCCTTCCCCACTCACTGAAACCCTTCCCCACACAGTGAATACCCTTCCCCACACACTGAAACCCCTTCCCCAAACACTGAAACCCATACCCACACACTAAAACACTTCCCCACACACTGAAACCCTTCCCCACACAGTGAATACCCTTCCCCACGCACTGAAACACCTTCCCCGCACAGTGTAACCCTTCCCCACACACTGAAAGCCTTCCCCACACACTGAAACCACTTCCCCACTCAATGAAACCCTTCCCCACACACTGAAACCCTTCCCCACACACTGAAACCCCTTCCCCACACACTGAAACACATTCCACACACAGAGAAACCCCACCCCACATACTGAAACCCCTTCACCCCACACTGAAACACCTTCCACACACAGTGAAACCCCTTCCCCACAGACTGAAACCATTCCACACAGAGTGAAACCATTCCCCACACACTGAAACATCTTCCCCACACACTGAAACCCCTTGCCCACACGCTGAAACCCCTTCCCCAAACTCTGAAACCATTCCCCACACACTGAAACCATTCCCCACACACTGAAACCCTTCCCCACACACTGAAACCATTCCCCACACACTGAAACCCCTTCCCCACACACTGAAACCCCTTCCCCACGCACTGAAACCCCTTCCCCACACCGAGAATCCCATTCTCCACACACTGAATCACCTTCCCCACACACTGAAATCCTTTCACCACACACTGAAACCATTCCCCACACACTAAAACCCCTTCCCCAAACAGTGAAACCCCTTCCCCACACACTGAAACCCCTTCCCCACACAGTGAAACCCCTTCCCCACACACTGAAACCCCTTCCCCACACACTGAAACCCATACCCACACACTGGAACACTTCCCCACACACTGAAACCCCTTCCCCACACACTGAAACACTTCCCCACACACTGAAACCCTTCTCCACACACTGAAACCCCTTCCCCACACGCTGAACCCATTCCCCACACACTGAAAACATTTCCCACACACTGAAACCCATCCCCACACACTGAAACCATTCCCCACACACTGAAACCCCTTCCCCACACTCTGAAACCCCTTCCCTACACACTGAAAACCCTTCCCCACACAGAGAATCCCCTTCTCCACACACTGAATCACCTTCCCCACACACTGAAATCCTTTCACCACACACTGAAACCATTCCCGACACACTGAAACCCCTTCCCCAAACAGTGAAACCCCTTCCACACACACTGAAACCCCTTCCCCACACAGTGAAACCCCTTCCCCACACACTGAAACCCCTTCCCCACACACTGAAACCCATACCCACACACTGAAACACTTCCCCACACACTGAAACCCCTTCCCCACACAATGAAACCCCTTCCCCACACACAGAAACCCCTTCCCCACACAGAGAATCCCCTTCTCCACCCACTGAATCACCTTCCCCACACACTGAAATCCTTTCACCACACACTGAAAACATTCCCGACAAACTGAAACCCCTTCCCCAAACAGTGAAACCCCTTCCCCACACACTGAAACTTCTTCCCCACACAGTGAAACCCCTTCCCCACACACTGAAACCCATTCCCCAGACACTGACACCCATACCCACACACTGAAACACTTCCCCACACACTGAAACCCCTTCCCCACACACTGAAACACTTCCCCACACACTGAAACCCTTCCCCGCACACTGAAATCCTTCCCCACACACTGAAACCCATTCCCCACACGCTGAAACCATTCCCCACACACTGAAACCATTCCCCACACACTGAAACCATTCCCCACACACTGAAACCCTTCCCCACACACTGCATCCCCTTCCCCACACACTTAAACACCTTCCTCGCACGGTGAAACCCTTCCCCACACATTGAAACCCCTTCCCCACACACTGAAACCCTTCCCCACACACTGAAACACTTCCCCACACACTGAAACCCCTTCCCCACACACTGAAACACATTCCACACACAGTGAAACCCCTCCCCACACACTGAAACCCCTTCACCCCACACTGAAACACCTTGCACACACAGCGAAACCCCTTCCCCACACACTGAAACCATTCCCCACACACTGAAAACCCTACCCCTCACAGTGAAACCCCTTCCCCACGCACTGAATACCTTCCCCACACACTGAAACCATTCCCCACACACTGATACACCTTCCCCACACAGTGAAACCCCTTCCCCACACACTGAAACCCTTCCCCACACACTGAATCCCATACCCACACACTGAAACCCTTCCCCACACACTGAAACCCCTTCCCCACACACTGAAACACTTCCCCACACACTGAAACCCTTCCCAACACACTGAACTCCTTCCCCACACACTGAAACCCCTTCCCCACACGCTGAAACCATTCCCCACACACTGAAACCATTCCCCACACACTGAAACCCCTTCCCCACATACTGAAACCCCTTCCCCACACACTGAAACCCTTCCCCACACACGGAAAACCTTCCCCACACAGTGAATACCCTTCTCCACACACTGAAACACCTTCTCCGCACAGTGAAACGCTTCCCCATACACTGAAACCCTTCCCCACACACTGAAACCCCTTCCCCACACAGTGAAACCCTTCCCCACACACTGAAACCCTTCCCCACACACTGAAACCCCTTCCCCACACACTGAAACACATTCCACAAACAGAGACACCCCACCCCACATACTGAAACCCCTTCACCCCACACTGAAACACCTTCCACGCACAGTGAAACACCTTCCCCACACACTGAAACCATTCCACACACAGTGAAACCATTCCCCAAACACTGATACACCTTCCCCACACAGTGAATCCCCATCCCCACTCATTGAAACCTTTCCCCACACAGTGAAACCCGTCCCCACACACTGAAACCATTTCCGACACACTGAATCCACTTCCCCACACACTGAAACCCCATCCCCACCCACTGAATCCCCTTCCCCACACACAGAAACCCTTCCCCACACACTGAAACCCCTCCCCCACACACTGAAACCTTTCCCCACACACTGAAACCCCTTCCCCACACAGTGAAACCCCTTCCCCACACACTGAAACCATTCCCCACACACTGAAACCCCTTCCCCACACACTGAACCACATTCCCCACACACTGAAACCCCTTCCCCACACACTGAAACCCTTCCCCACACACTGAAACATTTCCACACACACTGAAACCCCTTCCCCACACACTGAAACACATTCCACACACAGTGAAATCCCTCCCCACTCACTGAAACCCCTTCACCCCACACTGAAACACCTTCCACACACAGTGAAACCCCTTCCCCACACACTGAAATCATTCCCCACACAGTGAAACCATTCCCCACACACTGAAAACCCTTCCCCTCACAGTGAAACCCCTTCCCCACACACTGAATACCTTCCCCACACACTGAAACCATACCCCACACACTGATACAGCTTCCCCACACAGTGAAACCCCTTCCCCACACACTGAAACCCTTTCCCACACACTGAATCCCATACCCACACACTGAAACCCTTCCCCACACACTGGAACCCCTTCCCCACACGCTGAAACAATTCCCCACACACTGAAACCATTCCCCACACACTGAAACCCCTTCCCCACATGCTGAAACCCCTTCCCCACACACTGAAACCCTTCCCCGCACACGGAAACCCTTCCCCACACAGTGAATACCCTTCCCCACACACTGAAACACCTTCCCCGCACAGTGAAACCCTTCCCCACACACTGAAACCCTTCCCCACACACTGAAACCCCTTCCCCACTCACTGAAACCCTGCCCCACACACTGAAACCCTTCCCCACACACTGAAACCCCTTCCCCACACACTGAAACACATTCCACACACAGAGAAACCCCACCCCACATACTGAAACCCCTTCACCCCACACTGAAACACCTTCCACACACAGTGAAACCCCTTCCCCACAGAGTGCTCCCTTTCCACACACAGTGAAACCATTCCCCACACACTGAAACATCTTCCCCACACACTGAAACCCCATCCCCACACGCTGAAACCCCTTCCCCAAACGCTGAAACCATTCCCCACACACTGAAACCATTCCCCACACACTGAAACCATTCCCCACACACTCAAACCCCTTCCCCACACACTGAAACCCCTTCCCCACGCACTGAAACCCCTTCCCCACACAGAGAATCCCATTCTCCACACACTGAATCACCTTCCCCACACACTGAAATCCTTTCACCACACACTGAAACCATTCCACACACACTAAAACCCCTTCCCCAAACAGTGAAACCCCTTCCCCACACACTGAAACCCCTTCCCCACACAGTGAAACCCCTTCCCCACACACTGAAACCCCTTCCCCACACACTGAAACCCATACCCACACACTGGAACACTTCCCCACACACTGAAACCCCTTCCCCACAAGCTGAAACCATTCCCCACACACTGAAACCATTCCCCACACACTGAAACCCATCCCCACACACTGAAACCATTCCCCACACACTGAAACCCCTTCCCCACACACTGCATCCCCTTCCCCACACACTTAAACACCTTCCTCGCACGGTGAAACCCTTCCCCACACATTGAAACCCCTTCCCCACACACTGAAACCCTTCCCCACACACTGAAACACTTCCCCACACACTGAAACCCCTTCCCCACACACTGAAACACATTCCACACACAGTGAAACCCCTCCCCACACACTGAAACCCCTTCACCCCACACTGAAACACCTTCCACACACAGTGAAACCCCTTCCCCACACACTGAAACCATTCCCCACACAGTGAAACCATTCCCCACACACTGAAAACCCTACCCCTCACAGTGAAACCCCTTCCCCACGCACTGAATACCTTCCCCACACACTGAAACCATTCCCCACACATTGATACACCTTCCCCACACAGTGAAACCCCTTCCCCACACACTGAAACCCTTCCCCACACACTGAATCCCATACCCACACACTGAAACCCTTCCCCACACACTGAAACCCCTTCCCCACACACTGAAACACTTCCCCACACACTGAAACCCTTCCCAACACACTGAACTCCTTCTCCACACACTGAAACCCCTTCCCCACACACTGAAACCATTCCCCACACACTGAAACCATTCCCCACACACTGAAACCCCTTCCCCACATACTGAAACCCCTTCCCCACACACTGAAACCCTTCCCCACACACGGAAAACCTTCCCCACACAGTGAATACCCTTCACCACACACTGAAACACCTTCTCCGCACAGTGAAACGCTTCCCCATACACTGAAACCCTTCCCCACACACTGAAACCCCTTCCCCACACACTGAAACCCTTCCCCACACACTGAAACCCTTCCCCACACACTGAAACCCCTTCCCCACACACTGAAACACATTCCACAAACAGAGAAACCGCACCCCACATACTGAAACCCCTTCACCCCACACTGAAACACCTTCCACACACAGTGAAACCCCTTCCCCACACACTGAAACCATTCCACACACAGTGAAACCATTCCCCACACACTGATACACCTTCCCCACACAGTGAATCCCCTTCCCCACTCATTGAAACCCTTCCCCACACAGTGAAACCCGTCCCCACACACTGAAACCATTTCCGACACACTGAATCCACTTCCCCACACACTGAAACCCCATCCCCACACACTGAAACCCCTTCCCCACACACAGAAACCCTTCCCCACACACTGAAACCCCATCCCCACACACTGAAACCTTTCCCCACACACTGAAACCCCTTCCCCACACAGTGAAACCCCTTCCCCACACACTGAAACCATTCCCCACACACTGAAACCCCTTCCCCACGCACTGAACCACATTCCCCACACACAGAAACCCCTTCCCCACACACTGAAACCCTTCCCCACACACTGAAACACTTCCACACACACTGAAACCCCTTCCCCACACACTGAAACACATTCCACACACAGTGAAACCCCTCCCCACACACTGAAACCCCTTCACCCCACACTGAAACACCTTCCACACACACTGAAATCATTCCCCACACAGTGAAACCATTCCCCACACACTGAAAACCATTCCCCTCACAGTGAAACCCCTTCCCCACACACTGAATACCTTCCCCACACACTGAAACCATACCCCACACACTGATACACCTTCCCCACACAGTGAAACCACTTCCCCACACACTGAAACCCTTTCCCGCACACTGAATCCCATACCCACACACTGAAACCCTTCCCCACACACTGAAACCCCTTCCCCACACGCTGATACTATTCCCCACACACTTAAACCATTCCCCACACACTGAAACCCCTTCCCCACACACCTGAACCATTCCCCACACACGGAAACCCTTCCCCACACAGTGAATACCCTTCCCCACACACTGAAACACCTTCCCCGCACAGTGAAACCCTTCCCCACACACTGAAACCCTTCCCCACACACTGAAACCCCTTCCCCACTCACTGAAACCCTTCCCCACACACTGAAACCCTTCCCCACACACTGAAACCCCTTCCCCACACACTGAAACACATTCCACACACAGAGAAACCCCACCCCACATACTGAAACCCCTTCACCCCACACTGAAACACCTTCCACACACAGTGAAACCCCTTCCCCACAGAGTGCTCCATTTCCACACACAGTGAAACCATTCCCCACACACTGAAACATCTTCCCCACACACTGAAACCCCTTCCCCACACTCTGAAACCCCTTCCCCAAACGCTGAAACCATTCCCCACACACTGAAACCATTCCCCACACACTGAAACCATTCCCCACACACTGAAACCCCTTCCCCACACACTGAAACCCCTTCCCCACGCACTGAAACCCCTTCCCCACACAGAGAATCCCATTCTCCACACACTGAATCACCTTCCCCACACACTGAAATCCTTTCACCACACACTGAAACCATTCCCCACACACTAAAACCCCTTCCCCAAACAGTGAAACCCCTTCCCCACACACTGAAACCCCTTCCCCACACAGTGAAACCCCTTCCCCACACACTGAAACCCCTTCCCCACACACTGAAACCCATACCCACACACTGGAACACTTCCCCACACACTGAAACCCCTTCCCCACAAGCTGAAACCATTCCCCACACACTGAAACCATTCCCCACACACTGAAACCCATCCCCACACACTGAAACCATTCCCCACACACTGAAACCCCTTCCCCACACACTGAAACCCCTTCCCCACACACTGAAAACCCTTCCCCACACAGAGAATCCCCTTCTCCACCCACTGAATCACCTTCCCCACACACTGAAATCCTTTCACCACACACTGAAACCATTCCCGACACACTGAAACCCCTTCCCCAAACAGTGAAACCCCTTCCCCACACACTGAAACCCCTTCCCCACACAGTGAAACCCCTTCCCCACACACTGAAACCCCTTCCCCACACACTGAAACCCATACCCACACACTGAAACACTTCCCCACACACTGAAACCCCTTCCCCACACAATGAAACCCCTTCCCCACACACTGAAACCCCTTCGCCACACAGAGAATCCCCTTCTCCACCCACTGAATCACCTTCCCCACACACTGAAATCCTTTCACCACACACTGAAACCATTCCCGACAAACTGAAACCCCTTCCCCAAACAGTGAAACCCCTTCCCCACACACTGAGACCCCTTCCCCACACAGTGAAACCCCTTCCCCACACACTGAAACCCCTTCCCCACACACTGAAACCCATACCCACACACTGAAACACTTCCCCACACACTGAAACCCCTTCCCCACACACTGAAACACTTCCCCACACACTGAAAACCTTCCCCACACACTGAAATCCTTCCCCACACGCTGAAACCGTTTCCCCACACGCTGAAACCATTCCCCACACACTGAAACCATTCCCCACACACTGAAACCCTTCCCCACACACTGAAACCCTTCCCCACACACTGCATCCCCTTCCCCACACACTTAAACACCTTCCTCGCACAGTGAAACCCTTCCCCACACACTGAAACCCTTCCCCACACATTGAAACCCCTTCCCCACACACTGAAACCCTTCCCCACACACTGAAACACTTCCCCACACACTGAGACCCCTTCCCCACACACTGAAACACATTCCACACACAGTGAAACCCCTCCCCACACACTGAAACCCCTTCACCCCACATTGAAACACCTTCCACACACAGTGAAACCCCTTCCCCACACACTGAAACCATTCCCCACACAGTGAAACCATTCCCCACACACTGAAAACCCTTCTCCTCACAGTGAAACACCTTCCCCACGCACTGAATACCTTCCCCACACACTGAGACCATTCCCCACACACTGATACACCTTCCCCACACAGTGAAACCCCTTCCCCACACACTGAAACCCTTCCCCACACACTGAATCCCATACCCACACACTGAAACCCTTCCCCACACAATGAAACCCCTTCCCCACACACTGAAACACATCCCCACACACTGAAAGCCTTCCCAACACACTGAAACCCCTTCCCCACATACTGAAACCCCTTCCCCACACACTGAAACCCTTCCCCACACACGGAAACCCTTCCCCACACAGTGAATACCCTTCTCCACACACTGAAACACCTTCCCCGCACAGTGAAACCCTTCCCCATACACTGACAGCCTTCCCCACACACTGAAAACCCTTCCCCACACAGTGAAACCCTTCCCCACACACTGAAACCCCTTCCCCACACACTGAAACACTTCCCCACACACTGAAACCCTTCCCCACACACTGAAATCCTTCCCCACACACGGAAACCCTTCCCCACACAGTGAATACCCTTCCCCACAAACTGAAACACCTTCCCCGCACAGTGAAACCCTTCCCCACACACTGAAACCCTTCCCCACACACTGAAACCCCTTCCCCACTCACTGAAACCCTTCCCCACACACTGAAACCCTTCCCCACACACTGAAACCCCTTCCCCACACACTGAAACACATTCCACACACAGAGAAACCCCACCCCACATACTGAAACCCCTTCACCCCACACTGAAAAACCTTCCACACACAGTGAAACCGCTTCCCCACAGACTGCTCCCTTTCCACACACAGTGAAACCATTCCCCACACACTGAAAAATCTTCCCCACACACTGAAACCCCATCCCCACACGCTGAAACCCCTTCCCCAAACGCTGAAACCATTCCCCACACACTGAAACCATTCCCCACACACTGAAACCCTTCCCCACACACTGAAACCATTCCCCACACACTGAAACCCCTTCCCCACGCACTGAAACCCCTTCCCCACGCACTGAAACCCCTTCCCCACACAGAGAATCCCATTCTCCACACACTGAATCACCTTCCCCACACACTGAAATCCTTTCACCACACACTGAAACCATTCCCCACACACTAAAACCCCTTCCCCAAACAGTGAAACCCCTTCCCCACACACTGAAACCACTTCCCCACACAGTGAAACCCCTTCCCCACACACTGAAACCCCTTCCCCACACACTGAAACCCTTCCCCACATACTGAAACCCCTTCACCACACACTGAAAAACCTTCCACACACAGTGAAACCGCTTCCCCACAGACTGCTCCCTTTCCACACACAGTGAAACCATTCCCCACACACTGAAACATCTTCCCCACACACTGAAACCCCATCCCCACACGCTGAAACCCCTTCCCCAAACGCTGAAACCATTCCCCACACACTGAAACCATTCCCCACACACTGAAACCCTTCCCCACACACTGAAACCATTCCCCACACACTGAAACCCCTTCCCCACACACTGAAACCCCTTCCCCACGCACTGAAACCCCGTCCCCACACAGAGAATCCCATTCTCCACACACTGAATCACCTTCCCCACACACTGAAATCCTTTCACCACACACTGAAACCATTCCCCACACACTAAAACCCCTTCCCCAAACAGTGAAACCCCTTCCCCACACACTGAAACCCCTTCCCCACACAGTGAAACCCCTTCCCCACACACTGAAACCCCTTCCCCACACACTGAAACCCATACCCACACACTGGAACACTTCCCCACACACTGAAACCCCTTCCCCACACACTGAAACACTTCCCCACACACGGAAACCCTTCTCCACACACTGAAACCCCTTCCCCACACGCTGAAACCATTCCCCACACACTGAAACCATTCCCCACACACTGAAACCCATCCCCACACACTGAAACCATTCCCCACACACTGAAACCCCTTCCCCACACACTGAAACCTCTTCCCCACACACTGAAAACCCTTCCCCACACAGAGAATCCCCTTCTCCACCCACTGAATCACCTTCCCCACACACTGAAATCCTTTCACCACACACTGAAACCATTCCCGACACACTGAAACCCCTTCCCCAAACAGTGAAACCCCTTCCCCACACACTGAAACCCCTTCCCCACACAGTGAAACCCCTTCCCCACACACTGAAACCCCTTCCCCACACACTGAAACCCATACCCACACACTGAAACACTTCCCCACACACTGAAACCCCTTCCCCACACAATGGAACCCCTTCCCCACACACTGAAACCTCTTCCCCACACAGAGAATCCCCTTCTCCACCCACTGAATCACCTTCCCCACACACTGAAATCCTTTCACCACACACTGAAACCATTCCCGACAAACTGAAACCCCTTCCCCAAACAGTGAAACCCCTTCCCCACACACTGAGACCCCTTCCCCACACAGTGAAACCCCTTCCCCACACACTGAAACCCCTTCCCCACACACTGAAACCCATACCCACACACTGAAACACTTCCCCACACACTGAAACCCCTTCCCCACATACTGAAACACTTCCCCACACACTGAAACCCTTCCCCACACACTGAAATCCTTCCCCACACGCTGAAACCGCTTCCCCACACGCTGAAACCATTCCCCACACACTGAAACCATTCCCCACACACTGAAACCCTTCCTCACACACTGAAACCCTTCCCCACACACTGCATCCCCTTCCCCACACACTTAAACACCTTCCTCGCACAGTGAAACCCATCCCCACAAACTGAAACCCTTCCCCACACATTGCAACCCCTTCCCCACACACTGAAACCCTTCCCCACACACTGAAACACTTCCCCACACACTGAAACCCTTTCCCCACACACTGAAACACATTCCACACACAGTGAAACCCCTCCCCACACACAGAAACCCCTTCACCCCACACTGAAACACTTTCCACACACAGTGAAACCCCTTCCCCACACACTGAAACCATTCCCCACACAGTGACACCATTCCCCACACACTGAAAACCCTTCCCCTCACAGTGAAACCCCTTCCCCACGCACTGAATACCTTCCCCACACACTGAAACCATTCCCCACACACTGATACACCTTCCCCACACAGTGAAACCCCTTCCCCACACACTGAAACCCTTCCCCACCATCTGAATCCCATACCCACACACTGAAACCCTTCCCCACACACTGAAACCCCTTCCCCACACACTGAAACACTTCCCCACACACTGAAACCCTTCCCAACACACTGAAATCCTTCCCCACACACTGAAACCCCTTCCCCACACGCTGAAACCATTCCCCACACACTGAAACCATTCCCCACACACTGAAACCCCTTCCCCACATACTGAAACCCCTTCCCCACACACGGAAACCCTTCCCCACACACGGAAACCCGTCCCCACACAGTGAATACCCTGCTCCACACACTGAAACACCTTCCCCGCACAGTGAAACCCTTCCCCATACACTGAAACCCTTTCCCACACACTGAAACCCATTCCCCACACAGTGAAACCCTTCCCCACACACTGAAACCCCTTCCCCACACACTGAAACACTTCCCCACACACTGAAACCCTTCCCCACACACTGAAATCCTTCCCACACACTGAAACCGCTTCCCCACACGCTGAAACCATTCCCCACACACTGAAACCATTCCCCACACACTGAAACCCTTCCCCACACACTGAAACCCTTCCCCACACACTGCATCCCCTTCCCCACACACTTAAACACCTTCCTCGCACAGTGAAACCCTTCCCCACACACTGAAACCCTTCCCCACACATTGAAACCCCTTCCCCACACACTGAAACCCTTCCCCACACACTGAAACATTTCCCCACACACTGAAACCCCTTCCCCACACACTGAAACACGTTCCACACAAAGTGAAACCCCTCCCCACACACTGAAACCCCTTCACCCCACACTGAAACACCTTCCACACACAGTGAAACCCCTTCCCCACACACTGAAACCATTCCCCACACATTGAAACCATTCCCCACACACTGAAAACCATTCCCCTCACAGTGAAACCCCTTCCCCACGCACTGAATACCTTCCCCACACACTGAAACCATTCCCCACACACTGATACACCTTCCCCACACAGTGAAACCCCTTCCCCACACACTGAAACACTTCCCCACACACTGAATCCCATACCCATACACTGAAACCCTTCCCCACACACTGAAACCCCTTCTCCACACACTGAAACACTTCCCCACACACTGAAACCCTTCCCAACACACTGAACTCCTTCCCCACACACTGAAACCCCTTCCCCACACGCTGAAACCATTCCCCACACACTGAAACCATTCCCCACACACTGAAACCCCTTCCCCACATACTGAAACCCCTTCCCCACACACTGAAACCCTTCCCCACACACGGAAACCCTTCCCCACACAGTGAATACCCTTCTCCACACACTGAAACATCTTCCCCGCACAGTGAAACCCTTCCCCATACACTGAAACCCTTCCCCACACACTGAAACCCCTTTCCCACACAGTGAAACCCTTCCCCACACACTGAAACCCTTCCCCACACACTGAAACCCCTTCCCCACACACTGAAACACATTCCACACACAGAGAAACACCACCCAACATACTGAAACCCCTTCTCCCCACACTGAAACACCTTCCACACACAGTGAAACCCCTTCCCCACACACTGAAACCATTCCACACACAGTGAAACCATTCCCCACACACTGATACACCTTCCCCACACAGTGAATCCCCTTCCCCACTCACTGAAACCCTTCCCCACACACTGAAACCCGTCCCCACACACTGAAACCATTTCCGACACACTGAATCCACTTCCCCACACACTGAAACCCCATCCCCACACACTGAAACCCCTTCCCCACACACAGAAACCCTTCCCCACACACTGAAACCCCTTCCCCACACACTGAAACCTTTCCCCACACACTGAAACCCCTTCCCCACACAGTGAAACCCCTTCCCCACACACTGAAACCATTCCCCACACACTGAAACCCCTTCCCCACACACTGAACCACATTCCCCACACACTGAAACCCCTTCCACACACACTGAAACCCATTCCCCACACACTGAAACCATTCCCCACACATTGAAACCCCTTCCACACACACTGAAACCCCTTCCCCACACACTGAAACCCCTTCCCCACACACTGAAACCATTCCCCACACACTGAAACCCCTTCCCCACACACTGAAACCCCTTCCCCACACAATGAAACCCCTTCCCCACACAGAGAATACCCTTCCCCACACACTGAATCACCTTCCCCACACACTGAAATCCTTTCCCCATACACTGAAACACTTCCCCACACACTGAATCCCCTTCCGCACACACTGAAACACCTTCCCCACACACTGAAACCCTTCCCCATACACTGAAACCCTTCCCCACACACTGAAACCCCTTCCCCACACACTGAAACCCTTCCGCAAACACTGAAATCCGTCCCCACACACTGAAACCCCTTCCCCACACACTGAAACACATTCCACACATAGTGAAAACCCTTCCCACACACTGAAATCATTCCCCACGCACTGAAACCCCTTCCCCACATGCTGAAACCATTCCCCACACACTGAAACCATTCCCCACACACTGAAACCCTTCCCCACACACTGAAACCATTCCCCACACACTGAAACCCCTTCCCCACACTTTGAAACACCTTCCCCACTCACTGAAACCCCTTCCCCACACAGAGAATCCCCTTCTCCACACACTGAATCACCTTCCCCACACACTGAAATCCTTTCACCACACACTGAAACCATTCCCCACACACTGAAACCCCTTCCCCAAACAGTGAAACCCCTTCCCCACACACTGAAACCCCTTCCCCACACAGTGAAACCCCTTCCCCACACACTGAAACCCCTTCCCCACACACTGAAACCCGTCCCCACACACTGAAACCATTCCCCACGCACTGAAACCCCTTCCCCACACACTGAAACCCCTTCCCCACACACTGAAACAACGTCCCCACACACCGAATCCCCTTCCCCAAACACTGAAACCCCTTCCTCACACAGTGAATCCCCTTCCCCACACACTGAAACCCCTTCCCCACACACTGAAACCCTTGCCCCACACAGTGAAACCATTCCCCACACACTGAAACACCTTCCCCACACACTGAAACCCCTTCACCACACAGGGAAACCCCTTCCCCACACACTGAAACCCTTTCCCCACAAACGGAAACCCCTTCCCCACACACTGAAACCTTTCCCCACACACTGAAACCCCTTCCACACACACTGAAACCCATTCCCCACACACTGAAACCATTCCCCACACATTGAAACCCCTTCCACACACACTGAAACCCCTTCCCCACACACTGAAACCCCTTCCCCACACACTGAAACCATTCCCCACACACTGAAACCCCTTCCCCACACACTGAAACCCCTGCCCCACACAATGAAACCCCTTCCCCACACAGAGAATACCCTTCCCCACACACTGAATCACCTTCCCCACACACTGAAATCCTTTCCCCATACACTGAAACACTTCCCCACACACTGAATCCCCTTCCGCACACACTGAAACACCTTCCCCACACACTGAAACCCTTCCCCACACACTGAAACCCTTCCCCACACACTGAAACCCCTTCCCCACACACTGAAACCCTTCCCCAAACACTGAAATCCGTCCCCACACACTGAAACCCCATCCCCACACACTGAAACACATTCCACACATAGTGAAACCCCTCCCCACACACTGAAATAATTCCCCACGCACTGAAACCCCTTCCCCACATGCTGAAACCATTCCCCACACACTGAAACCATTCCCCACACACTGAAACCATTCCCCACACACTGAAACCCCTTCCCCACACTCTGAAACCCCTTCCCCACTCACTGAAACCCCTTCCCCACACAGAGAATCCCCTTCTCCACACACTGAATCACCTTCCCCACACACTGAAATCCTTTCACCACACACTGAAACCATTCCCCACACACTGAAACCCCTTCCCCAAACAGTGAAACCCCTTCCCCACACACTGAAACCCCTTCCCCACACAGTGAAACCCCTTCCCCACACACTGAAACCCCTTCCCCACACACTGAAACCCGTCCCCACACACTGAAACCATTCCCCACGCACTGATACCCCTTCCCCACACACTGAAACCCCTTCCCCACACACTGAAACAACGTCCCCACACACCGAATCCCCTTCCCCAAACACTGAAACCCCTTCCTCACACAGTGAATCCCCTTCCCCACACACTGAAACCCCTTCCCCACACACTGAAACCCTTGCCCCACACAGTGAAACCATTCCCCACACACTGAAACACCGTCCCCACACACTGAAACCCCTTCACCACACAGGGAAACCCCTTCCCCACACACTGAAACCCTTTCCCCACACACGGAAACCCCTTCCCCACACACAGAAACCCAGTCCCCACACACTGAAACATCTTCCCAACACACTGAACACCCATCCCCACACAGTGAAACCCCTTCCGCACACACTGAAACCCCTTCCCCACACACTGAAACCCTTCCCTACACACTGAAACCCCGATCGTGCACACTGAAACCCATACCCCACACACTGAAACCACGTCCCCACCCAGTGAAACCCTTCCCCACACACTGAAACCCTTCCCCACACACTGAAACACCTTCCCCGCACAGTGAAACCCTTCCCCACACACTGAAACCCTTCCCCACACACTGAAACCCCTGCCCCACACACTGAAACACATTCCACACACAGTGAAACCCCTCCCCACACACTGAAACTCCTTCACCCCACACTGAAACACCTTCCACACATAGTGAAACCCCTTCCCCACACACTGAAACCATTCCCCACACAGTGAAACCATTCCCCACACACTGAAACACCTTCCCCTCACAGTGAAACCCCTTCCCCACGCACTAAATACCTTCCCCACACACTGAAACCATTCCCCACACACTGATACACCTTCCCCACACAGTGAAACCCCTTCCCCACACACTAAAACCCTTCCCCACACACTGAAACCCGTCCCCACACACTGAAACCATTTCCCACACACTGAATCCCCTTCCCCACACACTGAAACCCCATCCCCACACACTGAAACCCCTTCCCCACACACTGAAACCTCTTCCCCACACACTGAAACCGCTTCCCCACACACTGAAACCATTCCCCACACACTGAAACCCCTTCCCCAAACAGTGAAACCCCTTCTCCACACACTGAAACCATTCCCCACACACTGACACCCATTCCCCACACACTGAGCCACATTCCCCACACACTGAAGCCCCTTCCACACACACTGAAACCCCTTCCCCACACACTGAAACCATTCCCCACACACTGAAACCACTTGCACACACACTGAAACCCCTTCCCCACAAACTGAAACCATTCCCCACACACTGAAACCCCATCCCCACACACTGAAACACTTCCCCACACACTGAAACACCTTCCCCGCACACTGAAACATCTTCCCCGCACACTGAAACCCCTACCCCACACACTGAATCCCCTTCCCCACACACTGAAACCCTTCCCCACACACTGAAACCCCTTCCCCACACACTGAAACCCTTCCCCACACACTGAAACATCTTCCCCACACACTGAAACCCCTTCCCCACACGCTGAAACCCCTTCCCCAAACGCTGAAACCATTCCCCACACACAGAAACCATTCCCCACACACTGAAACCCTTCCCCACATACTGAAACCATTCCCCACACACTGAAACTCCTTCCACACACACTGATACCCCTTCCCCACACACTGAAACCCCTTTCCCACACAGAGAATCCCCTTCTCCACACACTGAATCACCTTCCCCACACACTGAAATGCTTTCACAACACACTGAAACCATTCCCAACACACTGAAACCCCTTCCCCAAACAGTGAAACCCCTTCCGCACACACTGAAACCCCTTCCCCACACAGTGAAACCCCTTCCCCACACACTGAAACCCCTTCCCCACACACTGAAACCCATACCCACACACTGAAACACTTCCCCAAACACTGAAACCCCTTCCCCACACACTGAAACACTTCCCCACACACTGAAACCCTTCTCCACACACTGAAACCCCTTCCCCACACGCTGAAACCATTCCCCACACACTGAAACCATTCCCCAAACACTGCAACCCTTCCCCACACACTGAAACCATTCCCCACACACAGAAACCCCTTCCCCACACACAGAAACCCCTTCCCCACACACTGAAACCCCTTCCCCACACACTGAAAACCCTTCCCCACACAGAGAATCCCCTTCTCCACACACTGAATCACCTTCCCCACACACTGAAATCCTTTCACCACACACTGAAACCATTCCCGACACACTGAAACCCCTTCCCCAAACAGTGAAACCCCTTCCCCACACATTGAAACCCCTTCCCTACACAGCGAAACCCCTTCCCCACACACTGAAACCCCTTCCCCACACACTGAAACCCATTCCCACACACTGAAACCCCTTCCCCACACAGTGAAACACTTCCCCAAACTCTGAAATCCTTCCCCACACACTGAAACCCCTTCCCCACACGCTGAAACCATTCCCCACACACTGAAACCATTCCCCACACACTGAAACCCTTCCCCACACACTGCATCCCCTTCCCCACACACTGAAAGACCTTCCTCGCACAGTGAACCCCTTCCCCACACACTGAAACCCTTCCCCACACACTGAAACCCCTTCCCCACACACTGAAACCCTTCCCCACACACTGAAACACTTCCCCACACACTGAAACCCCTTCCCCACACACTGAAACACATTCCACACACAGTGAAACCCCTCCCCACGCACTGAAACCCCTTCACCCCACACAGAAACCATTCCCCACACAGTGAAACCATTCCCCACACACTGAAAACCCTTCCCCTCACAGTGAAACCCCTTCCCCACACACTGAATACCTTCCCCACACACTGAAACCATTCCCCACACACTGATACACCTTCCCCACACACTGAAACCCTTTCCCACACACTGAATCCCATACCCACACACTGAAACCCTTCCCCACACACTGAAACACTTCCCCACACACTGAAACCCTTCCCAACACACTGAACTCCTTCCCCACACACTGAAACCCTTCCCCACACACTGAAACACTTCCCCACACACTGAAACCCTTCCCAACACACTGAACTCCTTCCCCACACACTGAAACCCCTTCCCCACACGCTGAAACCATTCCCCACACACTGAAACCATTCCCCACACACTGAAACCCCTTCCCCACATGCTGAAACCCCTTCCCCACACACTGAAACCCTTCCCCACACACGAAAACCCTTCCCCACACAGTGAATACCCTTCCCCACACACTGAAACACCTTCCCCGCACAGTGAAACCCTTCCCCATACACTGAAACCCTTCCCCACACACTGAAACCCTTTCCCCACTCACTGAAACCCTTCCCCACACACTGAAACCCTTCCCCACACACTGAAACCCCTTTCCCACGCACTGAAACACATTACACACACAGAGAAACCCCACCACACATACTGAAACCCCTTCATCACACACTGAAACACCTTCCACACACAGTGAAACCCTTTCCCCACACACTGAAACCATTCCACACACAGTGAAACCATTCCCCACACACTGAAACACCTTCCCCACACGCTGAAACCCCTTCCCCAAACGCTGAAACCATTCCCCACACACTGAAACCATTCCCCACACACTGAAACCCTTCCCCACACACTGAAACCATTCCCCACACACTGAAACCCCTTCCCCAAACAGTGAAACCCCTTCCCTACACACTGAAACACCTTCCCCACACAGTGAAACCCCTTCCCCTCACACTGAAACCCCTTCCCCACACACTGAAACCCATACCCACACACTGGAACACTTCCCCACACACTGAAACCCCTTCCCCACACACTGACACACTTCCCCACACACTGAAACCCTTCTCCACACACTGAAACCCCTTCCCCACACGCTGAAACCATTCCCCACACACTGAAACCATTCCCCACACACTGAAATCCTTCCCCACACACTGAAACCATTCCCCACACACTGAAACCCCTTCCCCACAAACTGAAACCCCTTCCCCACACACTGAAACCCCTTCCCCACACAGAGAATCCCATTCTCCACACACTGAATCACCTTCCCCACACACTGAAATCCTTTTACCACACACTGAAACCATTCCCCACACACTGAAACCCCTTCCCCAAACAGTGAAACCCCTTCCCCACACACTGAAACCCCTTCCCCACACAGTGAAACCCCTTCCCCTCACACTGAAACCCCTTCCCCACACACTGAAACCCATACCCACACACTGGAACACTTCCCCACACACTGAAACCCCTTCCCCACACACTGAAACACTTCCCCACACACTGAAACCCTTCTCCACACACTGAAACCCCCTTCCCCACACGCTGAAACCATTCCCCACACACTGAAACCATTCCCCACACAGTGAAACCCTTCCCCACACACTGAAACCATTCCCCACACACTGAAACCCCTTCCCCACACACTGAAACCCCTGCCCCACACACTGAAACCCATACCCACACACTGAAACACTTCCCCACACACTGAAACCCCTTCCCCACACAATGAAACCATTCCCCACACACTGATACACCTTCCCCACACACTGAAACCCTTTCCCACACACTGAATCCCATACCCACACACTGAAACCCTTCCCCACACACTGATACACTTCCCCACACACTGAAACCCTTTCCCACACACTGAAGCCCATACCCACACACTGAAACCCTTCCCCACACACTGAAACACTTCCCCACACACTGAAACCCTTCCCAACACACTGAACTCCTTCCCCACACACTGAAACCCCTTCCCCACACGCTTAAACCATTCCCCACACACTGAAACCATTCCCCACACACTGAAACCCCTTCCCCACATGCTGAAACCCCTTCCCCACACACTGAAACCCTTCCCCACACACGAAAACCCTTCCCCACACAGTGAATACCCTTCCCCACACACTGAAACACCTTCCCCGCACAGTGAAACCCTTCCCCATACACTGAAACCCTTCCCCACACACTGAAACCCCTTCCCCACTCACTGAAACCCTTCCCCACACACTGAAACCCTTCCCCACACACTGAAACCCCTTTCCCACGCACTGAAACACATTACACACACAGAGAAACCCCACCACACATACTGAAACCCCTTCATCACACACTGAAACACCTTCCACACACAGTGAAACCCCTTCCCCACACACTGAAACCATTCCACACACAGTGAAAATATTCCCCACACACTGAAACCCCTTCCCCACACGCTGAAACCCCTTCCCCAAACGCTGAAACCATTCCCCACACACTGAAACCATTCCCCACACACTGAAACCCTTCCCCACACACTGAAACCATTCCCCACACACTGAAACCCCTTCCCCAAACAGTGAAACCCCTTCCCTACACACTGAAACACCTTCCCCACACAGTGAAACCCCTTCCCCTCACACTGAAACCCCTTCCCCACACACTGAAACCCATACCCACACACTGGAACACTTCCCCACACACTGAAACCACTTCCCCACACACTGACACACTTCCCCACACACTGAAACCCTTCTCCACACACTGAAACCCCTTCCCCACACGCTGAAACCATTCCCCACACACTGAAACCATTCCCCACACACTGAAACCCTTCCCCACACACTGAAACCATTCCCCACACACTGAAACCCCTTCCCCACAAACTGAAACCCCTTCCCCACACACTGAAACCCCTTCCCCACACAGAGAATCCCATTCTCCACACACTGAATCACCTTCCCCACACACTGAAATCCTTTTACCACACACTGAAACCATTCCCCACACACTGAAACCCCTTCCCCAAACAGTGAAACCCCTTCCCCACACACTGAAACCCCTTCCCCACACAGTGAAACCCCTTCCCCTCACACTGAAACCCCTTCCCCACACACTGAAACCCATACCCACACACTGGAACACTTCCCCACACACTGAAACCCCTTCCCCACACACTGAAACACTTCCCCACACACTGAAACCCTTCTCCACACACTGAAACCCCCTTCCCCACACGCTGAAACCATTCCCCACACACTGAAACCATTCCCCACACAGTGAAACCCTTCCCCACACACTGAAACCATTCCCCACACACTGAAACCCCTTCCCCACACACTGAAACCCCTGCCCCACACACTGAAACCCATACCCACACACTGAAACACTTCCCCACACACTGAAACCCCTTCCCCACACAATGAAACCCCTTCCCCACACACTGAAACCCCTTCCCCACACATAGAATCCCCTTCTCCACCCACTGAATCACCTTCCCCACACATTGAAATCCTTTCACCACACACTAAAACCATTCCCGACAAACTGAAACCCCTTCCCCAAACAGTGAAACCCCTTCCCCACACACTGAAACCCCTACCCCACACAGTGAAACCTCTTCCCCACACACTGAAACCACTTCCCCACACACTGAAACCCATACCCACACACTGAAACACTTCCCCACACACTGAAACCCCTTCCCCACACACTGAAACACTTCCCCACACACTGAAACCCTTCCCAACACACTGAAATCCTTCCCCACACACTGAAACCCCTTCCCCACACGCTGAAACCATTCCCCACACACTGAAACCATTCCCCACACACTGAAACCCTTCCCCACACACTGCATCCCCTTCCCTACACACTTAAACACCTTCCTCGCACAGTGAAACCCTTCCCCACACACTGAAACCCTTCCCCACACATTGAAACCCCTTCCCCACACACTGAAACCCTTCCCCACACACTGAAACACTTCCCCACACACTGAAACCCCTTCCCCACACACTGAAACACATTCCACACACAGTGAAACCCCTCCCCACACACTGAAACCCCTTCACACCACACTGAAACACCATCCACACACAGTGAAACCCCTTCCCCACACACTGAAACCATTCCCCACACAGTGAAACCATTCCCCACACACTGAAAACCCTTCCCCTCACAGTGAAACCCCTTCCCCACGCACTGAATACCTTCCCCACACACTGAAACCATTCCCCACACAATGATACACCTTCCCCACACAGTGAAACCCCTTCCCCACACACTGAAACCCTTCCCCACACACTGCATCCCATACCCACACACTGAAACCCTTCCCCACACACTGAAACCCCTTCCCCACACACTGAACACTTTCCCACACACTGAAACCCTTCCCAACACACTGAACTCCTTCCCCACACACTGAAACCCCTTCCCCACACGCTGAAACCATTCCCCACACACTGAAACCATTCCCCACACACTGAAACCCCTTCCCCACATACTGAAACCCCTTCCCCACACACTGAAACCCTTCCCCACACACGGAAACCCTTCCCCACACAGTGAATACCCTTCTCCACACACTGAAACACCTTCCCCGCACAGTGAAACCCTTCCCCATACACTGAAACCCTTCCCCACACACTGAAACCCCTTCCCCACACATTGAAACCCTTCCCCACACACTGAAACCCTTCCCCACACACAGAAACCCCTTCTCCAGACACTGAAACACATTCCACACACAGAGAACCCCCACCCCACAGACTGAAACCCCTTCACCCCACACTGAAACACCTTCCACACACAGTGAAACCCCTTCCCCACACACTGAAACCATTCCACACACAGTGAAACCATTCCCCACACACTGATACACCTTCCACACACAGTGAAACCCCTTCCCCACACACTGAAACCATTCCCCACACACTGAAACCCCTTCCCCACACTCTGAAACCCCTTCCCCACACACTGAAACCCCTTCCCCACACAGAGAATCCCCTTCTCCACACACTGAATCACCTTCCCCACACACTGAAATCCTTTCACCACACACTGAAACCATTCCCCACACACTGAAACCCCTTCCCCAAACAGTGAAACCCCTTCCCCACACACTGAAACCCCTTCCCCACACAGTGAAACACCTTCCCCACACACTGAAACCCCTTCCCCACACACTGAAACCCGTCCCCACACACTGAAACCATTCCCCACGCACTGAAACCCCTTCCCCACACACTGAAACCCCTTCCCCACACACTGAAACAACGTCCCCACACACCGAATCCCCTTCCCCAAACACTGAAACCCCTTCCTCACACAGTGAATCCCCTTCCCCACACACTGAAACCCCTTCCCCACACACTGAAACTCTTGCCCCACACAGTGAAACCATTCCCCACACACTGAAACCCCTTCCCCACACACTGAAACCCCTTCACCACACACGGAAACCCCTTCCCCACACACTGAAACCCTTTCCCCACACACGGAAACCCCTTCCCACACACAGAAACCCAGTCCCCACACACTGAAACATCTTCCCAACACACTGAAAATCCATCCCCACACAGTGAAACCCCTTCCGCACACACTGAAACCCCTTCCCCACACACTGAAACCCTTCCCCACACACTGAAACCCCGACCCTGCACACTGAAACCCATACCCCACACACTGAAACCCCGTCCCCACCCAGTGAAACACCTTCCCCACACACTGAAACTCCTTCCCCACACACTGAAACCCTTCCCCACACACTGAAACCCATACCCACACACTGAAACACTTCCCCACACACTGAAACCCATTCCCGACACACTGAAACACTTCCCCACACACTGAAACCCTTCCCCACACACTGAAATCCTTCCCCACACACTGGAACCCCTTCCCCACAAGCAGAAACCATTCCCCACACACTGAAACCATTCCCCACACACTGAAACCCTTCCCCACATACTGAAACCCCTTCCCCACATACTGAAACCCCTTCCCCACACACTGAAACCCTTCCCCACACACTGAAACACCTTCCCCGCACAGTGAAACCCTTCCCCACACACTGAAACCCTTCCCCACACACTGAAACCCCTTCCCCACACACTGAAACCCTTCCCCACACACTGAAACCCTTCCCCACACACTGAAACTCCTGCCCCACACACTGAAACACATTCCACACACAGTGAAACCCCTCCCCACACACTGAAACCCCTTCACCCCACACTGAAACACCTTCCACACACAGTGAAACCCCTTCCCCACACACTGAAGCCATTCCCCACACAGTGAAACCATTCCCCACACCCTGAAAACCCTTCCCCTCACAGTGGAACCCCTTCCTCACACACTAAATACCTTCCCCACACACTGAAACCCTTCCCCACACACTGATACCCGTCCCCACACACTGAAACCATTTCCCACACACTGAATCCCCTTCCCCACACACTGAAACCCCATCCCCACACACGGAACCCCTTCCCCACACACTGAAACCGCTTCCCCACACACTGAAACCATTCCCCACACACTGAAACCCCTTCCCCAAACAGTGAAACCCCTTCTCCACACACTGAAACCATTCCCCACACACTGACACCCATTCCCCACACACTGAACCACATTCCCCACACACTGAAGCCCCTTCCACACACACTGAAACCCCTTCCCCACACACTGAAACCATTCCCCACACACTGAAACCACTTGCACACACACTGAAACCCCTTCCCCACACACTGAAACCATTCCCCACACACTGAAACCCCTTCCCCACACACTGAAACACTTCCCCACACACTGAAACACCTTCCCCGCACACTGAAACATCTTCCCCACACACTGAAACCCCTTCCCCACACACTGAATCCCCTTCCCCACACACTGAAACCCTTCCCCACACACTGAAACCCCTTCCCCACACACTGAAACCCTTCCCCACACACTGAAACATCTTCCCCACACACTGAAACCCCTTCCCCACACGCTGAAACCCTTTCCCCAAACGCTGAAACCATTCCCCACACACTGAAACCATTCCCCACAAACTGAAACGCTTCCCCACATACTGAAACCATTCCCCACACACTGAAACCCCTTCCCCACACACTGAAACCCCTTCCCCACACACTGAAACCCCTTCCCCACACAGAGAATCCCCTTCTCCACACACTGAATCACCTTCCCCACACACTGAAATGCTTTCACCACACACTGAAACCATTCCCAACACACTGAAACCCCTTCCCCAAACAGTGAAACCCCTTCCGCACACACTGAAACCCCTTCCCCACACAGTGAAACCCCTTCCCCACACACTGAAACCCCTTCCCCACACACTGAAACCCATACCCACACACTGAAACACTTCCCCACACACTGAAACCCCTTCCCCACACAGTGAAACACTTCCCCACACACTGAAACCCTTCTCCACACACTGAAACCCCTTCCCCACACGCTGAAACCATTCCCCACACACTGAAACCATTCCCCAAACACTGCAACCCTTCCCCACACACTGAAACCATTCCCCACACACAGAAACCCCTTCCCCACACACTGAAACCCCTTCCCCACACACTGAAAACCCTTCCCCACACAGAGAATCCCCTTCTCCACACACTGAATCACCTTCCCCACACACTGAAATCCTTTCACCACACACTGAAACCATTCCCGACACACTGAAACCCCTTCCCCAAACAGTGAAACCCCTTCCCCACACACTGAAACCCCTTCCCCACACAGCGAAACCCCTTCCCCACACACTGAAACCCCTTCCCCACACACTGAAAAACATTCCCACACACTGAAACATTTCCCCACACACTGAAACCCCTTCCCCACACAGTGAAACACTTCCCCACACACTGAAATCCTTCCCCACACACTGAAACCCCTTCCCCACACGCTGACACCATTCCCCACACACTGAAACCATTCCCCACACACTGAAACCCTTCCCCACACACTGCATCCCCTTCCCCACACACTGAAACACCTTCCTCGCACAGTGAAACCCTTCGCCACACACTGAAACCCTTCCCCACACACTGAAAACCCTTCCCCACACACTGAAACCCTTCCCCACACACTGAAACCCTTCCCCACACACTGAAACCCCTTCCCCACACACTGAAACACATTCCACACACAGTGAAACCCCTCCCCACACACTGAAACCCCTTCACCCCACACTGAAACCATTCCCCACACAGTGAAACCATTCCCCACACACTGAAAACCCTTCCCCTCACAGTGAAACCCCTTCCCCACACACTGAATACCTTCCCCACACACTGAAACCATTCCCCACACACTGATACACCTTCCCCACACACTGAAACCCTTTCCCACACACTGAATCCCATACCCACACACTGAAACCCTTCCCCGCACACTGAAACACTTCCCCACACACTGAAACCCTTCTCAACACACTGAACTCCTTCCCCACACACTGAAACCCCTTCCCCACACGCTGAAACCATTCCCCACACACTGAAACCATTCCCCACTCACTGAAACCCCTTCCCCACATGCTGAAACCCCTTCCCCACACACTGAAACCCTTCTCCACACACGGAAACCCTTCCCCACACAGTGAATACCCTTCCCCACAAACTGAAACACCTTCCCCGCACAGTGACACCCTTCCCCATACACTGAAACCCTTCCCCACACATTGAAACCCCTTCCCCACTCACTGAAACCCTTCCCCACACACTGAAACCCTTCCCCACACACTGAAACCCCTTTCCCACACACTGAAACACATTACACACACAGAGAAACCCCACCCCACATACTGAAACCCCTTCATCCCACATTGAAACACCTTCCACACACAGTGAAACCCCTTCCCCACACACTGAAACCATTCCACATACAGTGAAACCATTCCCCACACACTGAAACATCTTCCCCACACACTGAAACCCCTTCCCCACACGCTGAAACCCCTTCCCCAAACGCTGAAACCATTCCCCACACACTGAAACCATTCCCCACACACTGAAACCCTTCCCCACACACTGAAACCATTCCCCACACACTGAAACCCCTTCCCCACACACTGAAACCCCTTCCCCACACACTGAAACCCCTTCCCCACACAGAGAATCCCATTCTCCACACACTGAATCACCTTCCCCACACACTGAAATCCTTTTACCACACACTGAAACCATTCCCCACACACTGAAACCCCTTCCCCAAACAGTGAAACCCCTTCCCCACACACTGAAACCCCTTCCCCACACAGTGAAACCCCTTCCCCTCACACTGAAACCCCTTCCCCACACACTGAAACCCATACCCACACACTGGAACACTTCCCCACACACTGAAACCCCTTCCCCACACACTGAAACACTTCCCCACACACTGAAACCCTTCTCCACACACTGAAACCCCTTCCCCACACGCTGAAACCATTCCCCACACACTGAAACCATTCCCCACACACTGAAACCCTTCCCCACACACTGAAACCATTCCCCACACACTGAAACCCCTTGCCCACACACTGAAACCCCTTCCCCACACACTGAAACCCCTTCCCCACACAGAGAATCCCCTTCTCCACCCACTGAATCACCTTCCCCACACACTGAAATCCTTTCACCACACACTGAAACCATTCCCGACACACTGAAACCCCTTCCCCACACACTGAAACCCCTTCCCCAAACAGTGAAACCCCTTCTCCACACACTGAAACCATTCCCCACACACTGACACCCATTCCCCACACACTGAAACCCTTTCCCACACACTGAAACCCCTTCCCCACACACTGAAACACTTCCCCACACACTGAAACCCTTCCCAACACACTGAACTCCTTCCCCACACGCTGAAACCATTCCCCACACACTGAAACCATTCCCCACACACTGAAACCCCTTCCCCACATGCTGAAACCCCTTCCCCACACACTGAAACCCTTCCCCACACACGGAAACCCTTCCCCACACAGTGAATATGCTTCCCCACACACTGAAACACCTTCCCCGCACAGTGAAACCCTTCCCCACACACTGAAACCCTTCCCCACACACTGAAACCCCTTCCCCACTCACTGAAACCCTTCCCCACACACTGAAACCCCTTCCCCACACACTGAAACCTATTCCCACACACTGAAACACATTCTACACACAGAGAAACCCCACCCCACATACTGAAACCCCTTCACCCCACACTGAAACACCTTCCACAAACAGTGAAACCCCTTCCCCACACACTGAAACCATTCCACACACAGTGAAACCATTCCCCACACACTGAAACATCTTCCCCGCACACTGAAACACCTTCCCCACACGCTGAAACCCCTTCCCCAAACGCTGAAACCATTCCCCACACACTGAAACCATTCCCCACACACTGAAACCCTTCCCCACACACTGAAACCATTCCCCACACACTGAAACCCCTTCCCCACACACTGAAACCCCTTCCCCACACACTGAAACCCCTTCCCCACACAGAGAATCCCATTCTCCACACACTGAATCACCTTCCCCACACACTGAAATCCTTTTACCACACACTGAAACCATTCCCCACACACTGAAACCCCTTCCCCAAACAGTGAAACCCCTTCCCCACACACTGAAACCCCTTCCCCACACAATGAAACCCCTTCCCCTCACATGAAACCCCTTCGCCACACACTGAAACCCATACCCACACACTGGAACAATTCCCCACACACCGAAACCCCTTCCCCACACACTGAAACACTTCCCCACACACTGAAACCCTTCTCCACACACTGAAACCTCTTCCCCACACGCTGAAACCATTCCCCACACACTGAAACCATTCCCCACACACTGAAACCCTTCCCCACACACTGAAACCATTCCCCACACACTGAAAACCCTTCCCCACACACTGAAACCCCTTCCCCACACACTGAAACCCCTTCCCCACTCAGAGAATCCCCTTCTCCACCCACTGAAACCCCTTCCCCACACACTGAAACCATTCCCGACACACTGAAACCCCTTCCCCAAACAGTAAAACCCCTTCCCCACACACTGAAACCCCTTCCCCACACAGTGAAACCCCTTCCCCACACACTGAAACCCCTGCCCCACACACTGAAACCCATACCCACACACTGAAACACTTCCCCACACACTGAAACCCCTTCCCCACACAATGAAACCCCTTCCCCACACACTGAAACCCCTTCCCCACACAGAGAATCCCCTTCTCCACCCACTGAATCACCTTCCCCACACACTGAAATCCTTTCACCACACACTAAAACCATTCCCGACAAACTGAAACCCCTTCCCCAAACAGTGAAACCCCTTCCCCACACACTGAAACCCCTTCCCCATACACTGAAACCCATACCCACACACTGAAACACTTCCCCACACACTGAAACCACTTCCCCACACACTGAAACACTTCCCCACACACTGAAAACCTTCCCCACACACTGAAATCCTGCCCCACACACTGAAACCCCTTCCCCACACGCTGAAACCATTCCCCACACACTGAAACCATTCCCCACACACTGAAACCCTTCCCCACACACTGACACCCTTCCCCACACACTGCATCCCCTTCCCCACACACTTAAACACCTTCCTCGCACAGTGAAACCCTTCCCCACACACTGAAACCCTTCCCCACACATTGAAACCCCTTCCCCACACACTGAAACCCTTCCCCACACACTGAAACACTTCCCCACACACTGAAACCCCTTCCCCACACACTGAAACACATTCCACACACAGTGAAACCCCTCCCCACACACTGAAACCCCTTCACCCCACACTGAAACACCTTCCACACACAGTGAAACCCCTTCCCCACACACTGAAACCATTCCCCACACAGTGAAACCATTCCCCACACACTGAAAACCCTTCCCCTCACAGTGAAACCCCTTCCCCACGCACTGAATACCTTCCCCACACACTGAAACCATTCCCCACACACTGATACACCTTCCCCACACAGTGAAACCCCTTCCCCACACATTGAAACCCTTCCCTACACACTGAATCCCATACCCACACACTGAAACCCTTCCCCACACACTGAAACCCCTTCCCCACACACTGAAACACTTCCCCACACACTGAAACCCTTCCCAACACACTGAACTCCTTCCCCACACACTGAAACCCCTTCCCCACACGCTGAAACCATTCCCCACACACTGAAACCATTCCCCACACACTGAAACCCGTTCCCCACATACTGAAACCCCTTCCCCACACACTGAAACCTTTCCCCACACACGGAAACCCTTCCCCACACAGTGAATACCCTTCTCCACACACTGAAACAACTTCCCCGCACAGTGAAACCCTTCCCCATACACTGAAACCCTTCCCCACACACTGAAACCCCTTCCCCACACACTGAAACCCTTACCCACACACTGAAACCCTTCCCCACACACAGAAACCCCTTCTCCACACACTGAAACACATTCCACACACAGAGAACCCCCACCCCACATACTGAAACCCCTTCACCCCACACTGAAACACCTTCCACACACAGTGAAACCCCTTCCCCACACACTGAAACCATTCCACACACAGTGAAACCATTCCCCACACACTGATACACCTTCCCCACACAGTGAAACCCCTTCCCCACTCACTGAATACATTCCCCACACACTGAAACCATTCCCCACACACTGATACACCTTCCCCACACAGTGAAACCCGTCCCCACACACTGAAACCATTTCCGACACACTGAATCCACTTCCCCACACACTGAAACCCCATCCCCATACACTGAAACCCCTTCCCCACACACAGAAACCTTTCCCCACACACTGAAACCCCTTCCCCACACACTGAAACCTTTCCCCACACACTGAAACCCCTTCCCCACACAGTGAAACCCCTTCCCCACACACTGAAACCATTCCCCACACACTGAAACCCCTTCCCCACACACTGAACCACATTGCCCACACACTGAAACCCCTTCCACCCACACTGAAACCCCTTCCCCACACACTGAAACCATTCCCCACACATTGAAACCCCTTCCACACACACTGAAACCCCTTACTCACACACTGAAACCCCTTCCCCACACAATGAAACCATTCCCCACACAGAGAATACCCTTCCCCATACACTGAATCACCTTCCCCACACACTGAAATCCTATCCCCACACACTGAAACACTTCCCCACACACTGAATCTCCTTCCGCACACACTGAAACACCTTCCCCACACACTGAAACCCTTCCCCACACACTGAAACCCTTCCCCACACACTGAAACCCCTTCCCCACACACTGAAACCCTTCCCCAAACACTGAAATCCTTCCCCACACACTGAAACCCCTTCCCCACACACTGAAACACATTCCACACATAGTGAAACCCCTGCCCACACACTGAAATCCTTCCCCACGCACTGAAACACCTTCCCCACATGCTGAAACCATTCCCCACACACTGAAACCGTTCCCCACACACTGAAACCCTTCCCCACACACTGAAACCATTCCCCACACACTGAAACCCCTTCCCCACACTCTGAAACCCCTTCCCCACACACTGAAACCCCTTCCCCACACAGAGAATCCCCTTCTCCACACACTGATACACCTTCCCCACACACTGAAATCCTTTCACCACACACTGAAACCATTCCCCACACTCTGAAACCCCTTCCCCAAACAGTGAAACCCCTTCCCCACACACTGAAACCCCTTCCCCACACAGAGAAACCCCTTCCCCATACACTGAAACCCCTTCCCCACACACTGAAACCCGTCCCCACACACTGAAACCATTCCCCACGCACTGAAACTGCTTCCCCACACACTGAAACCCCTTCCCCACACACTGAAACAACGTCCCCACACACCGAATCCCCTTCCCCAAACACTGAAACCCCTTCCTCACACAGTGAATCCCCTTCGCCACACACTGAAACCCCTTCCCCCACACTGAAACCCTTGCCCCACACAGTGAAACCATTCCCCACACACTGAAACCCCTTCCCCACACACTGAAACCCCTTCACCACACAGGGAAACCCCTTCCACACACACTGAAACCCCTTCCCCACACACAGAAACCCTGTCCCCACACACTGAAACATCTTCCCCACACACTGAAAACCCATCCCCACACAGTGAAACCCCTTCCGCACACACTGAAACCCCTTCCCCACACACTGAAACCCTTCCCCACACGCTGAAACCCCGACCCTACACACTGAAACCCATACCCCACACACTGAAACCCCTTCCCCACACACTGAAACCCTTCCCCACACACGGAAACCCTTCCCCACACAGTGAATACCCTTCTCCACACACTGAAACACCTTCCCCGCACAGTGAAACCCTTCCCCATACACTGAAACCCTTCCCCACACACTGAAACCCCTTCCCCACACACTGAAACCCTTCCACACACACTGAATCCCTTCCCCACACACAGAAACCCCTTCCCCACACACTGAAACACATTCCACACACAGAGAACCCCCACCCCACATACTGAAACCCCTTCACCCCACACTGAAACACCTTCCACACACAGTGAAGCCCCTTCCCCACACACTGAAACCATTCCACACACAGTGAAACCATTCCCCACACACTGATACACATTCCCCACACAGTGAAACCCCTTCCCCACTCTCTGAAACCCTTCCCACACACTGAAACCATTCCCCACACACTGAAACCCCTTCCCCACACACTGAAACCACTTCACCACACAGGGAAACCCCTTCCGCACACACTGAAACCCCTTCCCCACACACAGAAACCCTGTCCCCTCACACTGAAACATCTTCCCCACACACTGAAAACCCATCCCCACACAGTGAAACCCCTTCCGCACACACTGAAACCCCTTCCCCACACACTGAAACCCTTCCCCACACGCTGAAACCCCGACCCTACACACTGAAACCCATACCCCACACACTGAAACCCCATCCCCACCCAGTGAAACACCTTCCCCACACACTGAAACTCCTTCCCCACACACTGAAACCCTTCCCCACACACTGAAACCCATACCCACACACTGAAACACTTCCCCACACACTGAAACCCCTTCCCCACACACTGAAACACTTCCCCACACACTGAAACCCTTCCCCACACACTGAAATCCTTCCCCACACACTGGAACCCCTTCCCCACAAGCTGAAACCATTCCCCACACACTGAAACCCATCCCCACATACTGAAACCCCTTCCCCACATACTGAAACCCCTTCCCCACACACTGAAACCCTTCCCCACGCACTGAAACACCTTCCCCGCTCAGTGAAACCCTTCCCCACACACTGAACTCCTTCCCCACCCACTGAAACCCCTTCCCCACACGCTGAAACCATTCCCCACATACTGAAAACCCTTCCCCACACACTGAAACCCTTCCCCACACACGGAAACCCTTCCCCACACAGTGAATACCCTTCTCCACACACTGAAACACCTTCCCCGCACAGTGAAACCCTTCCCCATACACTGAAACCCTTCCCCACACACTGAAACCCCTTCCCCACACACTGAAACCCTTCCCCACACACTGAAACCCTTCCCCACACACAGAAACCCCTTCCCCACACACAGAAACCCCTTCCCCACACACTGAAACACATTCCACACACAGAGAACCCCCACCCCACATACTGAAACCCCTTCACCCCACACTGAAACACCTTCCACACACAGTGAAACCCCTTCCCCACACACTGAAACCATTCCACACACAGTGAAACCATTCCCCACACACTGATACACATTCCCCACACAGTGAAACCCCTTCCCCACTCTCTGAAACCCTTCCCCACACACTGAAACCATTCCCCACACACTGAAACCCTTTCCCCACACACTGAAACCCCTTCACCACACAGGGAAACCCCTTCCGCACACACTGAAACCCCTTCCCCACACACAGAAACCCTGTCCCCACACACTGAAACATCTTCCCCACACACTGAAAACCCATCCCCACACAGTGAAACCCCTTCCGCACACACTGAAACCCCTTCCCCACACACTGAAAACCTTCCCCACACGCTGAAACCCCGACCCTACACACTGAAACCCATACCCCACACACTGAAACCCCGTCCCCACCCAGTGAAACACCTTCCCCACACACTGAAACTCCTTCCCCACACACTGAAACCCTTCCCCACACACTGAAACCCATACCCACACACTGAAACACTTCCCCACACACTGAAACCCCTTCCCCACACACTGAAACACTTCCCCACACACTGAAACCCTTCCCCACACACTGAAATCCTTCCCCACACACTGGAACCCCTTCCCCACAAGCTGAAACCATTCCCCACACACTGAAACCATTCCCCACACACTGAAACCCATCCCCACATACTGAAACCCCTTCCCCACATACTGAAACCCCTTCCCCACACACTGAAACCCTTCCCCACGCACTGAAACACCTTCCCCGCACAGTGAAACCCTTCCCCACACACTGAACTCCTTCCCCACCCACTGAAACCCCTTCCCCACACGCTGAAACCATTCCCCACATACTGAAACCCCTTCCCCACACACTGAAACCCTTCCCCACACACGAAAACCCTTCCCCACACAGTGAATACCCTTCTCCACACACTGAAACACCTTCCCCGCACAGTGAAACCCTTCCCCATACACTGAAACCCTTCCCCACACACTGAAACCCCTTCCCCACACACTGAAACCCTTCCCCACACACTGAAACCCTTCCCCACACACAGAAACCCCTTCCCCACACACTGAAACACATTCCACACACAGAGAACCCCCACCCCACATACTGAAACCCCTTCACCCCACACTGAAACACCTTCCACACACAGTGAAACCCCTTCCCCACACACTGAAACCATTCCACACATAGTGAAACCATTCCCCACACACTGATACACCTTCCCCACACAGTGAAACCCCTTCCCCACTCACTGAAACCCTTCCCCACACACTGAAACCCGTCCCCACACACTGAAACTATTTCCGACACACTGAATCCACTTCCCCACACACTGAAACCCCATCCCCATACACTGAAACCCCTTCCCCACACACAGAAACCTTTCCCACACACTGAAACCCCTTCCCCACACACTGAAACCTTTCCCCACACACTGAAACCCGTCCCCACACACTGAAACCATTCCCCACGCACTGAAACCCCTTCCCCACACACTGAAACCCCTTCCCCACACACTGAAACAACGTCCCCACACACCGAATCCCCTTCTGCAAACACTGAAACCCCTTCCTCACACAGTGAATCCCCTTCGCCACACACTGAAACCCCTTCCCCACACACTGAAACCCTTGCCCCACACAGTGAAACCATTCCCCACACACTGAAACCCCTTACCCACACACTGAAACCCCTTCACCACACAGGGACACCCTTTCCCCACACACTGAAACCCTTTCCCCACACACGGAAGCCCCTGCCCCACACACAGAAACCCAGTCCCCACACACTGAAACATCTTCCCCACACACTGAAAACCCATCCCCACACAGTGAAACCCCTCCCGCACACACTGAAACCCGTTCCCCACACACGGAAACCCTTCCCCACACGCTGAAACCCCGACCCTACACACTGAAACCCATACCCCACACACTGAAACCCCGTCCCCACCCAGTGAAACACCTTCCCCACACACTGAAACTCCTTCCCCACACACTGAAACCGTTCCCCACACACTGAAACCCATACCCACACACTGAAACACTTCCCCACACACTGAAACCCCTTCCCCACACACTGAAACACTTCCCCACACACTGAAACCCTTCCCCAGACACTGAAATCCTTCCCCACACACTGGAAAACCTTCGCCACAAGCTGAAACCATTCCCCACACACTGAAACGCATCCCCACATACTGAAACCCCTTCCCCACATACTGAAACACCTTCCCCACACACTGAACCCCTTCCCCACACACTGAAACACCTTCCCCGCACAGTGAAACCCTTCCCCACACACTGAAACCCTTCCCCACACACTGAAACCCCTTCCCCACCCACTGAAACCCTTCCCCACACACTGAAACCCTTCCCCACACACTGAAACCCCTGCCCCACACACTGAAACACATTCCACACACAGTGAAACCCCTCCCCACACACTGAAACCCCTTCAGCACACAGGGAAACCCCTTCCGCACATACTGAAACCCCTTCCCCACACACAGAAACCCTGTCCCCACACACTGAAACATCTTCCCCACACACTGAAAACCCATCCCCACACAGTGAAACCCCTTCCGCACACACTGAAACCCCTTCCCCACACACTGAAACCCTTCACCACACGCTGAAACCCCGACCCTACACACTGAAACCCATACCCCACACACTGAAACCCCGTCCCCACCCAGTGAAACACCTTCCCCACACACTGAAACTCCTTCCCCACACACTGAAACCCTTCCCCACACACTGAAACCGATACCCACACACTGAAACCCTTCCCCACACACTGAAATCCTTCCCCACACACTGGAACCCCTTCCCCACATGCTGAAACCATTCCCCACACACTGAAACCATTCCCCACACACTGAAACCCATCCCCACATACTGAAACCCCTTCCCCACATACTGAAACCCCTTCCCCACACACTGAAACCCTTCCCCACGCACTGAAACACCTTCCCCGCACAGTGAAACCCTTCCCCACGCACTGAACTCCTTCCCCACACACTGAAGCCCCTTCCCCACACGCTGAAACCATTCCCCACATACTGAAACCCCTTCCCCACACACTAAAACCCTTCCCCACACACGGAAACCCTTCCCCACACAGTGAATACCCTTCTCCACACACTGAAACACCTTCCCCGCACAGTGAAACCCTTCCCCATACACTGAAACCCTTCCCCACACACTGAAACCCCTTCCCCACACACTGAAACCCTTCCCCACACACTGAAACCCTTCCCCACACACAGAAACCCCTTCCCCACACACTGAAACACATTCCACACACAGAGAACCCCTACCCCACATACTGAAACCCCTTCACCCCACACTGAAACACCTTCCACACACAGTGAAACCCCTTCCCCACACACTGAAACCATTCCACACACAGTGAAAGCATTCCCCACACACTGATACACATTCCCCACACAGTGAAACCCCTTCCCCACTCTCTGAAACCCTTCCCCACACACTGAAACCATTCCCCACACACTGAAACCCCTTCCCCACACACTGAAACCCCTTCACCACACAGGGAAACCCCTTCCGCACACACTGAAACCCCTTCCCCACACACAGAAACCCTGTCCCCACACACTGAAACATCTTCCCCACACACTGAAAACCCATCCCCACACAGTGAAACCCCTTCCGCATACACTGAAACCCCTTCCCCACACACTGAAACCCTTCCCCACACGCTGAAACCCCGACCCTACACACTGAAACCCATACCCCACACACTGAAACCCCGTCCCCACCCAGTGAAACACCTTCCCCACACACTGAAACTCCTTCCCCACACACTGAAACCCCTTCCCCACTCACTGAAACCCTTCCCCACACACTGAAACCCGTCCCCACACACTGAAACCATTTCCGACACACTGAATCCACTTACCCACACACTGAAACCCCATCCCCATACACTGAAACCCCTTCCCCACACACAGAAACCTTTCCCCACACACTGAAACCTTTCCCCACACACTGAAACCCCTTCCCCACACAGTGAAACCCCTTCCCCACACACTGAAACCATTCCCCACACACTGAAACCTCTTCCCCACACACTGAACCACATTCCCCACACACTGAAACCCCTTCCACACACACTGAAACCCCTTCCCCACACACTGAAACCATTCCCCACACATTCAAACCCCTTCCACACACACTGAAACCCCTTCCCCACACACTGAAACCCCTTCCCCACACACTGAAACCATTCCCCACACACTGAAACCCCTTCCCCACACACTGAAACCCCTTCCCCACACACTGAAACCCTTCCCCACACACTGAAACCCTTCCCCACACACAGAAACCCCTTCCCCACACACTGAAACACATTCCACACACAGAGAACCCCCACCCCACATACTGAAACCCCTTCACCCCACACTGAAACACCTTCCACACACAGTGAAACCCCTTCCCCACACACTGAAACCATTCCACACACAGTGAAAGCATTCCCCACACACTGATACACATTCCCCACACAGTGAAACCCCTTCCCCACTCTCTGAAACCCTTCCCCACACACTGAAACCATTCCCCACACACTGAAACCCCTTCCCCACACACTGAAACCCCTTCACCACACAGGGAAACCCCTTCCGCACACACTGAAACCCCTTCCCCACACACAGAAACCCTGTCCCCACACACTGAAACATCTTCCCCACACACTGAAAACCCATCCCCACACAGTGAAACCCCTTCCGCATACACTGAAACCCCTTCCCCACACACTGAAACCCTTCCCCACACGCTGAAACCCCGACCCTACACACTGAAACCCATACCCCACACACTGAAACCCCGTCCCCACCCAGTGAAACACCTTCCCCACACACTGAAACTCCTTCCCCACACACTGAAACCCCTTCCCCACTCACTGAAACCCTTCCCCACACACTGAAACCCGTCCCCACACACTGAAACCATTTCCGACACACTGAATCCACTTACCCACACACTGAAACCCCATCCCCATACACTGAAACCCCTTCCCCACACACAGAAACCTTTCCCCACACACTGAAACCTTTCCCCACACACTGAAACCCCTTCCCCACACACTGAAACCCCTTCCCCACACACTGAAACCATTCCCCACACACTGATACCTCTTCCCCACACACTGAACCACATTCCCCACACACTGAAACCCCTTCCACACACACTGAAACCCCTTCCCCACACACTGAAACCATTCCCCACACATTCAAACCCCTTCCACACACACTGAAACCCCTTCCCCACACACTGAAACCCCTTCCCCACACACTGAAACCATTCCCCACACACTGAAACCCCTTCCCCACACACTGAAACCCCTTCCCCACACAATGAAACCACTTCCCGACACAGAGAATACCCTTTCCCACACACTGAATCACCTTCCCCACACACTGAAATCCTTTCCCCACACACTGAAACACTTTCCCACACACTGAATCCCCTTCCGCACACACTGAAACACCTTCCCCACACACTGAAACCCTTCCCCACACACTGAAACCCTTCCCCACACACTGAAATCCTTCCCCACACACTGAAACCCCTTCCCCACACACTGAAACACATTCCACACATAGTGAAACCCCTCCCCACACACTGAAATCCTTCCCCACGCACTGAAACACCTTCCCCTCATGCTGAAACCGTTCCCCACACACTGAAACCATTCCCCACACACTGAAACCCTTCCCCACACACTGAAACCATTCCCCACACACTGAAACCCCTTCCCCACACTCTGAAACCCCTTCCCCACACACTGAAACCCCTTCCCCACACAGAGAATCCCCTTCTCCACACACTGAATCACCTTCCCCACACACTGAAATCCTTTCACCACACACTGAAACCATTCCCCACACACTGAAACACCTTCCCCAAACAGTGAAACCCCTTCCCCACACACTGAAACCCCTTCCCCACACAGTGAAACCCCTTCCCCACACACTGAAACCCCTTCCCCATACACTGAAACCCGTCCCCACACACTGAAACCATTCCCCACGCACTGAAACCCCTTCCCCACACACTGAAACCCCTTCCCCACACACTGAAACAACGTCCCCACACACCGAATCCCCTTCCGCAAACACTGAAACCCCTTCCTCACACAGTGAATCCCCTTCGCCACACACTGAAACCCCTTCCCCACACACTGAAACCCTTGCCCCACACAGTGAAACCATTCCCCACACACTGAAACCCCTTACCCACACACTGAAACCCCTTCACCACACAGGGACACCCCTTCCCCACACACTGAAACCCTTTCCCCACACACGGAAGCCCCTGCCCCACACACAGAAACCCAGTCCCCACACACTGAAAGATCTTCCCCACACACTGAAAACCCATCCCCACACAGTGAAACCCCTCCCGCACACACTGAAACCCCTTCCCCAAACACGGAAACCCTTCCCCACACGCTGAAACCCCGACCCTACACACTGAAACCCATACCCCACACACTGAAACCCCGTCCCCACCCAGTGAAACACCTTCCCCACACACTGAAACTCCTTCCCCACACACTGAAACCCTTCCCCACACACTGAAACCCATACCCACACACTGAAACACTTCCCCACACACTGAAACCCCTTCCCCACACACTGAAACACTTCCCCACACACTGAAACCCTTCCCCAGACACTGAAATCCTTCCCCACACACTGGAACCCCTTCCCCACAAGCTGAAACCATTCCCCACACACTGAAGCCATTCCCCACACACTGAAACCCATCCCCACATACTGAAACCCCTTCCCCACATACTGAAACACCTTCCCCACACACTGAACCCCTTCCCCACACACTGAAACACCTTCCCCGCACAGTGAAACCCGTCCCCACACACTGAAACACTTCCCCACACACTGAAACCCCTTCCCCACCCACTGAAACCCTTCCCCACACACTGAAACCCTTCCCCACACACTGAGACCCCTGCCCCACACACTGAAACACATTCCACACACAGTGAAACCCCTCCCCACACACTGAAACCCCTTCACCCCACACTGAAACACCTTCCACACACAGTGAAACCCCTTCCCCACACACTGAAACCATTCCCCACACAGTGAAACCATTCCCCACACACTGAAAACCCTTCCACTCACATGAAACCCCTTCCACACACACTGAATACCTTCCCCACACACTGAAACCATTCCCCACACACTGATACACCTTCCCCACTCAGTGAAACCCCTTCCCAACACACTGAAACCCTTCCCCACACACTTAAACCCGTCCCCACACACTGAAACCATTTCCCACACACTGAATCCCCTTCCCCACACACTGAAACCCCATCCCCACACACTGAAACCCCTTCCCCACACACTGAAACCTCTTCCCCACACACTGAAACCACTTCCCCACACACTGAAACCATTCCCCACACACTGAAACCCCTTCCCCAAACAGTGAAACCCCTTCTCCACACACTGAAACCATTCCCCACACACTGACAACACTTCCCCACACACTGAATCACATTCCCCACACACTGAAACCCCTTCCACACACACTGAAACCCCTTCCCCACACACTGAAACCATTGCCCACACACTGAAACCACTTCCACACACACTGAAACCCCTTCCCCACGCACTGAAACCCCTTCCCCACACACTGAAACCATTCCCCACACACTGAAACCCCTTCCCCACACACTGAAACCCATTCCCCACACAGTGAAACCCATTCCCCACACACTGAAACCATTCCCCACACACTGCAACACCTTCCCCACACACTGAAACCATTCCCCACACACGGAAACCACTTCCCCACCCACTGAAACCCCTTCGCCACACACTGAAACACATTCCACACACAGAGAAACCACACCCCACATACTGAAACCACTTCACCCCACACTGAAACACCTTCCACACACACTGAAACCCCTTCCCCACACGCTGAAACCCCTTCCCCAAACGCTGAAACCATTCCCCACACACTGAAACCTTACCCCACACACTGAAACCCTTCCCCACACACTGAAATCATTCCCCACACACTGAAACCCCTTCCCCACACACTGAAACCCCTTCCCCACACACTGAAACCCCTTCCCCACACAGAGAATCCCATTCTCCAGACACTGAATCACCTTCCCTACAGTCTGAACTCCTTTCACCACACACTGAAACCATTCCCCACACACTGAAACCCCTTCCCCACACAGTGAAACCCCTTCCCCACACACTGAAACCCCTTCCCCACACACTGAAACCCATACCCACACACTGGAACACTTCCCCACACACTGAAACCCCTTCCCCACACACTGAAACACTTCCCCACACACTGAAACCCTTCTCCACACACTGAAACCCCTTCCCCAAACGCTGAAACCATTCCCCACACACTGAAACCATTCCCCACACACTGAAACCCTTCCCCACACACAGAAACCATTCCCCACACACTGAAACCCCTTCCCCACACACTGAAACCCCTTCCCCACACACTGAAACCCCTTCCCCACACAGAGAATCCCCTTCTCCACACACTGAATCACCTTCCCCACACACTGAAATCCTTTCACCACACACTGAAACCATTCCCGACACACTGAAACCCCTTCCCAAAACAGTGAAACCCCTTCCCCACACACTGAAACCCCTTTGCCACACAGTGAAACCCCTTCCCCACACACTGAAACCCCTTCCCCACACACTGAAACCCATACCCACACACTGAAACACTTCCCCACACACTGAAACCCCTTCCCCACACAATGAAACCCCTTCCCCACACACTGAAACCCCTTCCCCACACAGAGAATCCCCTTCTCCACCCTCTGAATCACCTTCCCCACACACTGAAATCCTTTCACCACACACTGAAACCATTCCCGACAAACTGAAACCCCTTCCCCACACACTGAAACCCCTTCCCCAAACACTGAAACCCATACCCACACACTGAAACACTTCCCCACACACTGAAACCCCTTCCCCACACACTGAAACACTTCCCCACACACTGAAACCCTTCCCCACACACTGAAATCCTTCCCCACACACTGAAACCCCTTCCCCACACGCTGAAACCATTCCCCACACACTGAAACCTTTCCCCACACACTGAAACCCTTCCCCACACACTGAAACCCTTCCCCACACACTGCATCCCCTTCCCCACACACTTAAACACCTTCCTCGCACAGTGAATCCCTTCCCCACACAATGAAACCCTTCCCCACACATTGAAACACCTTCCCCACACACTGAAACCCTTCCCCACACACTGAAACACTTCCCCACACACTGAAACCCCTTCCCCACACACTGAAACACATTCCACACACAGTGAAACCCCTCCCCACACACTGAAACCCCTTCACCCCACACTGAAACTCCTTCCACACACAGTGAAACCCCTTCCCCACACACTGAAACCATTCCCCACACAGTGAAACCATTCCCCACACACTGAAAACACTTCCCCTCACAGTGAAACCCATTCCCCACGCACTGAATACCTTCCCCACACACTGTAACCATTCCCCACACACTGATACACCTTCCCCACACAGTGAAACCCCTTCCCCACAGACTGAAACCCTTCCCCACACACTGAATCCCATACCCACACACTGAAACCCTTCCCCACACACTGAAACCCCTTCCCCACACACTGAAACACTTCCCCACACACTGAAACCCTTCCCAACACACTGAACTCCTTCCCCACACACTGAAACCCCTTCCCCACACGCTGAAACCATTCCCCACACACGGAAACCATTCCCCACACACTGAAACCCCTTCCCCACATACTGAAACCCCTTCCCCACACACTGAAACCCTTCCCCACACACGGAAACCCTTCCCCAAACAGTGAATACCCTTCTCCACACACTGAAACACCTTCCCCGCACAGTGAAACCCTTCCCCATACACTGAAACCCTTCCCCACACACTGAAACCCCTTCCCCACACACTGAAACCCTTCCCCACACACTGAAACACCTTCCCCACACACTGACACCCCTTCCCCAAACACTGAAACACATTCAACACACAGAGAAAACCCACCCCACATACTGAAACCCCTTCACCCCACACTGAAACACCTTCCACACACAGTGAAACCCCTTCCCCACACACTGAAACCATTCCACACACAGTGAAACCATTCCCCACACACTGATACACCTTCCCCACACAGTGAAACCCCTTCCCCACTCACTGAAACCCTTCCCCACACACTGAAACCCGTCCCCACACACTGAAACCATTTCCGACACACTGAATCCACTTCCCCACACACTGAAACCCCATCCCCACACACTGAAACCCCTTCCCCACACACAGAAACCCTTCCCCACACACTGAAACCCCTTCCCCACACACTGAAACCATTCCCCACACACTGAAACCCCTTCCCCAAACAGTGAAACCCCTTCTCCACACACTGAAACCATTCCCCACACACTGAAACCCCTTCCACACACACTGAAACCCCTTCCCCACACACTGAAACCATTCCCCACACACTGAAACCACTTCCACACACACTGAAACCCCTTCCCCACGCACTGAAACCCCTTCCCCACACACTGAAACCGTTCCCCACACACTGAAACCCCTTCCCCACACATTGAAACCCATTCCCCACACAGTGAAACCCATTCCCCACACACTGAAACCATTCCCCACACACTGCAACACCATCCCCACACACTGGAACAATTCCCCACACACTGAAACCCCTTCCCCACACACTGCAACCCTTCCCAACACACAGAAACCATTCCCCACAGAGTGAAACCCCTTCCCCACACAGTGAAACCACTTCCCCACACACTGAAGCACATTCCCCACACAGTGAAACCCCTTCCCCACACACTGAAACCCGTCACCACGCACTGAAACCTTACCCCACACAGTAAAACCCGTTCCCCACACACTGAAACATCTTCCCCACACACTGAAAACCCATCCCCACACAGTGAAACCCCTTCCGCACATACTGAAACACCTTCCCACACACTGAAACCCTTCCCCACACACTGAAACCCCGACCCTACACACTGAAACCCCTACCCCACAAAGTGAAACCCCTCCCCACACACTGAAACCCCTTCACCCCACACTGAAACACCTTCCACACACAGTGAAACCCCATCCCCACACACTGAAACCATTCCCCACACAGTGAAACCATTCCCCACACACTGAATACCCTTCCCCTCACAGTGAAACCCCTTCCCCACACACTGAATACCTTCCCCACACACTGAAACCATTCCCCACACACTGATACACCTTCCCCACACAGTGAAACCCCTTCCCCACACACTGAAACCATTCCCCACACACTGAAACCCCTTCCCCAAACAGTGAAACCCCTTCTCGACACACTGAAACCATTCCCCACACACTGACACCCCTTCCCCACACACTGAACCACATTCCCCACACACTGAAACCCCTTCCACACACACTGAAACCCCTTCCCCACACACTGAAACCATTCCCCACACACTGAAACCACTTCCACACACACTGAATCCCCTTCCCCACGCACTGAAACCCCTTCCCCACCCATTGAAACCATTCCCCACACACTGAAACCCCTTCCCCACAAAATGAAACCCATTCCCCACACAGTGAAACCCATTCCCCACACACTGAAACCATTCCCCACACACTGCAACACCTTCCCCACACACTGAAACAATTCCCCACACACTGAAACCCCTTCCCCACACACTGCAACCCTTCCCAACACACAGAAACCATTCCCCACAGAGTGAAACCCCTTCCCCACACAGTGAAACCACTTCCCCACACACTGAAGCCATTCCCCACATAGTGAAACCCCTTCCCCACACACTGAAACCCGTCACCACACACTGAAACCTTACGCCACACAGTAAAACCCGTTCCCCACACACTGAAACATCTTCCCCACACACTGAAACCCCTTCCCCACACACTGAAACCTCTTCCCCACACACTGAAACCGCTTCCCCACACATTGAAACCATTCCCCCCACACTGAAACCCCTTCCCCAAACAGTGAAACCCCTTCTCCACACACTGAAACCATTCCCCACACACTGACACCCCTTCCCCACACACTGAACCACATCCCCCACACACTGAAACCCCTTCCACACACACTGAAACCCCTTCCCCACACACTGAAACCATTCCCCACACATTCAAACCCCTTCCACACACACTGAAACCCCTTCCCCACACACTGAAACCATTCCCCACACACTGAAACCACTTCCACACACACTGAAACCCCTTCCCCACGCACTGAAACCCCTTCCCCACACACTGAAACTGTTCCCCACACACTGAAACCCCTTCCCCACACATTGAAACCCATTCCCCACACAGTGAAACCCATTCCCCACACACTGAAACCATTCCCCACACACTGCAACACCTTCCCCACACACTGAAACAATTCCCCACACACTGAAACCCCTTCCCCACACACTGCAACCCTTCCCAACACACAGAAACCATTCCCCACAGAGTGAAACCCCTTCCCCACACAGTGAAACCACTTCCCCACACACTGAAGCCATTCCCCACACAGTGAAACCCCTTCCCCACACACTGAAACCCGTCACCACGCACTGAAACCTTACCCCACACAGTAAAACCCTTTCCCCACACACTGAAACATCTTCCCCACACACTGAAAACCCATCCCCACACAGTGAAACCCCTTCCGCACATACTGAAACACCTTCCCACACACTGAAACCCTTCCCCACACACTGAAACCCCGACCCTACACACTGAAACCCCTACCCCACACAGTGAAACCCCTCCCCACACACTGAAACACCTTCACCCCACACTGAAACACCTTCCACACACAGTGAAACCCCTTCCCCACACACTGAAACCATTCCCCACACAGTGAAACCATTCCCCACACACTGATACACCTTCCCCACACAGTGAAACTCCTTCCCCACACACTGAAACCATTCCCCACACACTGAAACCCCTTCCCCAAACAGTGAAACCCCTTCTCCACACACTGAAACCATTCCCCACACACTGACACCCCTTCCCCACACACTGAACCACATTCCCCACACACTGAAACCCCTTCCACACACACTGAAACCCCTTCCCCACACACTGAAACCATTCCCCACACACTGAAACCACTTCCACACACACTGAATCCCCTTCCCCACGCACTGAAACCCCTTCCCCACCCATTGAAACCATTCCCCACACACTGAAACCCCTTCCCCACAAAATGAAACCCATTCCCCACACAGTGAAACCCATTCCCCACACACTGAAACCATTCCCCACACACTGCAACACCTTCCCCACACACTGAAACAATTCCCCACACACTGAAACCCCTTCCCCACACACTGCAACCCTTCCCAACACACAGAAACCATTCCCCACAGAGTGAAACCCCTTCCCCACACAGTGAAACCACTTCCCCACACACTGAAGCCATTCCCCACATAGTGAAACCCCTTCCCCACACACTGAAACCCGTCACCACACACTGAAACCTTACGCCACACAGTAAAACCCGTTCCCCACACACTGAAACATCTTCCCCACACACTGAAACCCCTTCCCCACACACTGAAACCTCTTCCCCACACACTGAAACCGCTTCCCCACACATTGAAACCATTCCCCCCACACTGAAACCCCTTCCCCAAACAGTGAAACCCCTTCTCCACACACTGAAACCATTCCCCACACACTGACACCCCTTCCCCACACACTGAACCACATCCCCCACACACTGAAACCCCTTCCACACACACTGAAACCCCTTCCCCACACACTGAAACCATTCCCCACACACTGAAACCACTTCCACACACACTGAAACCCCTTCCCCACGCACTGAAACCCATTCCCCACACACTGAAACCATTCCCCACACACTGAAACCCCTTCCCCACACATTGAAACCCATTCCCCACACAGTGAAACCCATTCCCCACACACTGAAACCATTCCCCACACACTGCAACACCTTCCCCACACACTGAAACCATTCCCCACACACTGAAACCCCTTCCCCACACACTGCAACCCTTCCCAACACACAGAAACCATTCCCCACAGAGTGAAACCCCGTCCCCACACACTGAAAGCCCTTCCCCACACACTGAAACCATTCCCCACACAGTGAAACCCCTTCCCCACACACTGAAACCATTCCCCACACACTGAAACCATTCCCCACACACTGAAACCCTTCTCCACACAGTGAAACCATTCCCCACACACTGAAACCTTACCCCACACAGTAAAACCCGTTCCCCACACACTGAAACATCTTCCCCACACACTGAAAACCCATCCCCACACAGTGAAACCCCTTCCGCACACACTGAAACACCTTCCCCACACACTGAAACCCTTCCCCACACACTGAAACCCCGACCCTACACACTGAAACCCCTACCCCACACAGTGAAACCCCTCCCCACACACTGAAACCCCTTCACCCCACACTGAAACACATTCCACACACAGTGAAACCCCTTCCCCACACACTGAAACCATTCCCCACACAGTGAAACCATTTCCCACACACTGAAAACCCTTCCCCTCACAGTGAAACCCCTTCCCCACACACTGAATACCTTCCCCACTCACTGAAACCATTCCCCACACACTGATACACCTTCCCCACACAGTGAAACCCCTTCCCCACACACTGAAACCATTCCCCACACACTGAAACCCCTTCCCCAAACAGTGAAACCCCTTCTCCACACACTGAAACCATTCCCCACACACTGACACCCCTTCCCCACACACTGAACCACATTCCCCACACACTGAAACCCCTTCCACACACACTGAAACCCCTTCCCCACACACTGAAACCATTCCCCACACACTGAAACCACTTCCACACACACTGAAACCCCTTCCCCACGCACTGAAACCCCTTCCCCACACACTGAAACCATTCCCCACACACTGAAACCCCTTTCCCACACATTGAAACCCATTCCCCACACAGTGAAACCCATTCCCCACACACTGAAACCATTCCCCACACACTGCAACACCTTCCCCACACACTGAAACCATTCCCCACACACTGAAACCCCTTCCCCACACACTGCAACCCTTCCCAACACACAGAAACCATTCCCCACAGAGTGAAACCCCTTCCCCACACAGTGAAACCCTTTCCCCACACACTGAAGCCATTCCCCACACAGTGAAACCCCTACCCCACACACTGAAACCCGTCACCACACACTGAAACCATTTCCCACACACTGAATCCACTTCCCCACACACTGAAACCCCATCCCCACACACTGAAACCCCTTCCCCACACACTGAAACCTCTTCGCCACACACTGAAACCCCTTCCCCACACACTGAAACCATTCCCCACACACTGAAACCCCTTCCCCAAACAGTGAAACCCCTTCCCCACAAACTGAAACCATTCCCCACACACTGAAACCCCTTCCCCAAACAGTGATACACCGTCTCCACAAACTGAAACCCTTCCCCACATACTGAAACCCCATCCCCACACACTGAAACCCCTTCCCCACACACTGAAACCACTTCCCCACACACTGAAACCCCTTCCCCACACACTGAAACCATTCCCCACACACTGCAACCCCTTCCCCAAACAGTGAAACCCCTTCCCCACACACTGAAACCTCTTCCCCACACACTGAAACCCCTTCCCCACACACTGAAACCATTCCCCACACACTGAAACCCCTTCCCCAAACAGTGAAACCCCATCCCCACACACTGAAACCATTCCCCACACACTGAAACCCCTTCCCCAAACAGTGAAACCCCTTCTTCACACACTGAAACCCTTCCCCACATACTGAAACCCCATCCCCACACACTGAAACCCCTTCCCCACACACTGAAACCACTTCCCCACACACTGAAACCCCTTCCCCATACACTGAAACCATTCCCCACACACTGAAACCCCTTCCCCAAACAGTGAAACCCCTTCTCCACACACTGAAACCATTCCCCACACACTGACACCCCTTCCCCACACACTGAACCACATTCCCCACACACTGAAACCCCTTCCACACACACTGAAACCATTCCCCACACACTGAAACCACTTCCACACACACTGACACCCCTTCCCCACACACTGAACCACATCCCCCACACACTGAATCCCCTTCCACACACACTGAAACCCCTTCCCCACACACTGAAACCATTCCCCACACACTGAAACCACTTCCACACACACTGAAACCCCTTCCCCACACACTGAAACCCATTCCCCACACACTGAAACCATTCCCCACACACTGCAACACCTTCACCACACACTGAAACCATTCCCCACACACTGAAACCCCTTCCGCACACACTGCAACCCTTCCCAACACACAGAAACCATTCCCCACAGAGTGAAACCCCTTCCCCAAAAACTGAAACCCCTTCCCCACACACTGAAACCATTCCCCACACAGTGAAACCCCTTCCCCACACACTGAAACCATTCCCCACACACTGAAACCATTCCCCACACACTGAAACCCTTCTCCACACAGTGAAACCATTCCCCACACACTGAAACCTTACCCCACACAGTAAAACCCGTTCCCCACACACTGAAACATCTTCCCCACACACTGAAAACCCATCCCCAAACAGTGAAACCCCTTCCGCACAAACTGAAACACATTCCCCACACACAGAAACCCTTTCCCACACACTGAAACCCCGACCCTACACACTGAAACCCCTACCCCACACAGTGAAACCCCTCCCCACACACTGAAACCCCTTCACCCCACACACTGAAACACCTTCCACACACAGTGAAACCCCTTCCCCACACACTGAAACCATTCCGCACACAGTGAAACCATTCCCCACACACTGAAAACCCTTCCCCTCACAGTGAAACCCCTTCCCCACACACTGAATACCTTCCCCACACACTGAAACCATTCCCCACACACTGATACACCTTCCCCACACACTGAAACCCCTTCCCCACACACTGAAACCATTCCCCACACACTGAAACCCCTTCCCCAAACAGTGAAACCCCTTCTCCACACACTGAAACCATTACCCACACACTGACACCCCTTCCCCACACACTGAACCACATTCCCCACACACTGAAACCCCTTCCACACACACTGAAACCCCTTCCCCACACGCTGAAACCATTCCCCACACACTGAACCCACTTCCACACACACTGAAACCCCTTCCCCACGCTCTGAAACCCCTTCCCCACACACTGAAACCATTCCCCACACACTGAAACCCCTTCCCCACACATTGAAACCCATTCCCCACACAGTGAAACCCATTCCCCACACACTGAAACAATTCCCCAGACACTGCAACACCTTCCCCACACACTGAAACCATTCCCCACACACTGAAACCCCTTCCCCACACACTGCAACCCTTCCCAACACACAGAAACCATTCCCCACAGAGTGAAACCCCTTCCCCACACAGTGAAACCCCTTCCCCACACACTGAAGCCATTCCCCACACAGTGAAACCCCTTCCCCACACACTGAACCACATCCCCCCACACTGAAACCATTTCCCACACACTGAATCCCCTTCCCCACACACTGAAACCCCATCCCCACACACTGAAACCCCTTCCCCACACACTGAAACCATTCCCCACACACTGAAACCCCTTCCCCAAACAGTGAAACCCCTTCCCCACACACTGAAACCATTACCCACACACTGAAACCCCTTCCCCACTCGGTGAAACCCCTTCTCCACACACTGAAAGACTTTTCCACATACTGAAACCCCTTCCCCACACACTGAAACCCATTCCCCACACAGTGAAACCCATTCCCCACACACTGAAACCATTCCCCACACACTGCAACACCTTCCCCACACACTGAAACCATTCCCCACACACTGAAACCCCTTCCCCACACACTGCAACCCTTCCCAACACACAGAAACCATTCCCCACAGAGTGAAACCCCATCCCCACACACTGAAACCCCTTCCCCACACACTGAAACCATTCCCCACACAGTGAAACCCCTTCCCCTCACACTGAAACCATTCCCCACACACTGAAACCATTCCCCACACACTGAAACCCTTCTCCACACAGTGAAACCATTCCCCACACACTAAAACCTTACCCCACACAGTAAAACCGGTTCCCCACACACTGCAACGATTCCCCACGCACTGAAACCATTCCCCACACACAGAAACCCCGTCCCCACACACTGAAACATCTTCCCCACACACTGAAAACCCATCCCCACACAGTGAAACACCTTCCCCACACATTGAAACTCCTTCCCCACACACTGAAACCCTTCCCCACACACTGAAACCCATACCCACACACTGAAACAATTCCCCACACACTGAAACCCCTTCCCCACACAATGAAACACTTCCCCACACACTGAAACCCTTCCACACACATTGAAATCCTTCCCCACACCCTGGAACCCCTTCCCCACAAGCTGAAATCATTCCCCACACACTGAAACCATTCCCCACACACTGAAACCCTTCCCCACATACTGAAACCCCTTCCCCACATACTGAAACCCCTTCCCCACACACTGAAACCCTTCCCCACACACTGAACACCTTCCCCGCACAGTGAAACCCTTCCCCACACACTGAAACCCTTCCCCACACACTGAAACCCCTTCCCCACACACTGAAACCCTTCCCCACACACTGAAACCCTTCCCCACACACTGAAACCCCTTTCCCACACACTGAAACACATTCCACACACAGTGAAACCCCTCCCCACACACTGAAACCCCTTCACCCCACACTGAAACACCTTCCACACACAGTGAAACCCCTTCCCCACACACTGAAACCATTCCCCAAACAGTGAAACCATTCCCCACTTTCTGAAAACCCTTCCCCTCACAGTGAAACCCCTTCCCCACACACTGAATACCTTCCCCACACACTGAAACCATTCCCCACACACTGATACACCTTCCCCACACTGTGAAACCCCTTCCCCACACACTGAAACCCTTCCCCACACACTGAAACCCGTCCCCACACACTGAAACCATTTCCCACACACTGAATCCCCTTCCCCACACACTGAAACCCCATCCCCACACACTGAAACCCCTTCCCCACACACTGAAACCCATACCCACACACTGAAACAATTCCCCACACACTGAAACCCCTTCCCCACACAATGAAACACTTCCCCACACACTGAAACCCTTCCATACACATTGAAATCCTTCCCCACAACCTGGAACCCCTTCCCCACAAGCTGAAACCATTCCCCACACACTGAAACCATTCCCCACACACTGAAACCCTTCCCCACATACTGAAACCCCTTCCCCACATACTGAAACCCCTTCCCCACACACTGAAACCCTTCCCCACACACTGAACACCTTCCCCGCACAGTGAAACCCTTCCCCACACACTGAAACCCTTCCCCACACACTGAAACCCCTTCCCCACACACTGAAACCCTTCCCCACACACTGAAACCATTCCCCACACACTGAAACCCCTTTCCCACACACTGAAACACATTCCACACACAGTGAAACCCCTCCCCACACACTGAAACCCCTTCACCCCACACTGAAACACGTTCCACACACAGTGAAAACCCTTCCCCACACACTGAAACCATTCCCCAAACAGTGAAACCATTCCCCACACACTGAAAACCCTTCCCCTCACAGGGAAATCCCTTCCCCACACACTGAATACCTTCCCCACACACTGAAACCATTCCCCACACACTGATACACCTTCCCCACACTGTGAAACCCCTTCCCCACACACTGAAACCCTTCCCCACACACTGAAACCCGTCCCCACACACTGAAACCATTTCCCACACACTGAATCCCCTTCCCCACACACTGAAACCCCATCCCCACACACTGAAACCCCTTCCCCACACACTGAAACATCTTCCCCACCCACTGAAACCTCTTCCCCACACACTGAAACCATTCCCCACACACTCAAACCCCTTCCCCAAACAGTGAAACCCCTTCTCCACACACTGAAACCATTCCCCACACACTGACACCCCTTCCCCACACACTGAACCACATACCCCACACACTGAAACCCCTTCCACACACACTGAAACCCATTCCCCACACACTGAAACCATTCCCCACACACTGAAACCACTTCCACACACACTGAAACCCCTTCCCCACGCACTGAAACCTCTTCCCCACACACTGAAAACATTCCCCACACACTGAAACCCCTTCCCCACACACTGAAACCCATTCCCCACACAGTGAAACCCATTCCCCACACACTGAAACCATTCCCCTCACACTGCAACACCTTCCCCACACACTGAAACCATTCCCCACACACTGAAACCCCTTCCCCACACACTGCAACCCTTCCCAACACACAGAAACCATTCCCCACAGAGTGAAACCCATTCCCCACACACTGAAACCCCTTCCCCACACACTGAAACCATTCCCCACACAGTGAAACCCCTTCCCCACACACTGAAACGCCTTCACCCCACACTGAAACACCTTCCACACACAGTGAAACCCCTTCCCCACACACTGAAACCACTCCCCAAACAGTGAAACCATTCCCCACACACTGAAAACCCTTCCCCTCACAGTGAAACCCCTTCCCCACACACTGAATACCTTCCCCACACACTGAAACCATTCCCCACACACTGATACACCAACCTCACACAGTGAAACCCCTTCCCCACACACTGAAACCCTTCCCCACACACTGAAACCCGTCCCCACAATCTGAAACCATTTCCCACACACTGAATCCCCTTCCCCACACACTGAAACCCCATCCCCACACACTGAAACCCCTTCCCCACACACTGAAACCGCTTCCCCACACACTGAAACCCCATCCCCACACACTGAAACTATTCCCCACACACTGAACCACATCATCCACACACTGAAACCCCTTCCACACACACTGAAACCCCTTCCCCACACACTGAAACCATTCCCCACACACTAACACCACTTCCACAAACACTGAAACCCCTTCCCCACGCACTGAAACCCCTTCCCCACACACTGAAACCATTCCCCACACACTGAAACCCCTTCCCCACACACTGAAACCCATTCCCCACACAGTGAAACCCATTCCCCACACACTGAAACCATTCCCCACATACTGCAACACCTTCCCCACACACTGAAACCATTCCCCACACACTGAAACCCCTTCCCCACACACTGCAACCCTTCCCAACACACTGACACCATTCCCCACAGAGTGAAACCCCTTCCCCACACACTGAAACCCCTTCCCCACACACTGAAACCATTCCCCACACAGTGAAACCCCTTCCCCACACACTGAAACCATTCCCCACACACTGAAACCATTCCCCACACACTGAAACCCTTCTCCACACAGTGAAACCATTCCCCACACACTGAAACCTTACCCCACACAGTAAAACCCGTTCCCCACACACTGAAACATCTTCCCCACACACTGAAAACCCATCCCCACACAGTGAAACCCCTTCCGCACACACTGAAACACCTTCCCACACACTGAAACCCTTCCCCACACACTGAAAACCCGACCCTACACACTGAAACCCCTACCACACACAGTGAAACACCTCCCCACACACTGAAACAACTTCAGCCCACACTGAAACACCTTCCACACACAGTGAAACCCCTTCCCCACACACTGAAACCATTCCCCACACAGTGAAACCATTCCCCACACACTGAAAACCCTTCCCCTCACAGTGAAACCCCTTCCCCACACACTGTATACCTTCCCCACACACTGAAACCATTCCCCACACACTGATACACCTTCCCCACACACTGAAACCCCTTCCCCACACACTGAAACCATTCCCCACACACTGAAACCCCTTCCCCAAACAGTGAAACCCCTTCTCCACACACTGAAACCATTCCCCACACACTGACACCCCTTCCCCACACACTGAACCACATTCCCCACACATTGAAACCCCTTCCACACACACTGAAACCCCTTCCCCACACACTGAAACCATTCCCCACACACTGAAACCACTTCCACATACACTGAAACCCCTTCCCCACGCACTGAAACCCCTTCCCCACACACTGAAACCATTCCCCACACACTGAAACCCCTTCCCCACACATTGAAACCCATTCCCCACACAGTGAAACCCATTCCCCACACACTGAAACCATTCCCCACACACTGCAACACCTTCCCCACACACTGAAACCATTCCCCACACACTGAAACCCCTTCCCCACACACTGCAACCCTTCCCAACACACAGAAACCATTCCCCACAGAGTGAAACCCCTTCCCCACACAGTGAAACCCCTTCCCCACACACTGAAGCCATTCCCCACACAGTGAAACCCCTTCCCCACACACTGAAACCCGTCCCCACACACTGAAACCATTTCCCACACACTGAATCCCCTTCCCCACACACTGAAACCCCATCCCCACACACTGAAACCCCTTCCCCACACACTGAAACCTCTTCCCCACACACTGAAACCCCTTCCCCACACACTGAAACCATTCCCCACACACTGAAACCCCTTCCCCAATCAGTGAAACCCCTTCCCCACACACTGAAACCATTCCCCACACACTGAAACCCCTTCCCCAAACAGTGAAACCCCTTCTCCACACACTGAAACCCTTCCCCACATACTGAAACCCCTTCCCCAAACACTGAAACACATTCCCCACACAGTGAAACCCATTCCCCACACACTGAAACCATTCCCCACACACTGCAACACCTTCCCCACACACTGAAACCATTCCCCACACACTGAAACCATTCCCCACACACTGAAACCCTTCTCCACACAGTGAAACCCATTCCCCACACACTGAAACCATTCCCCTCACACTGCAACACCTTCCCCACACACTGAAACCATTCCCCACACACTGAAACCCCTTCCCCACACACTGCAACCCTTCCCAACACACAGAAACCATTCCCCACAGAGTGAAACCCATTCCCCACACACTGAAACCCCTTCCCCACACACTGAAACCATTCCCCACACAGTGAAACCCCTTCCCCACACACTGAAACGCCTTCACCCCACACTGAAACACCTTCCACACACAGTGAAACCCCTTCCCCACACACTGAAACCACTCCCCAAACAGTGAAACCATTCCCCACACACTGAAAACCCTTCCCCTCACAGTGAAACCCCTTCCCCACACACTGAATACCTTCCCCACACACTGAAACCATTCCCCACACACTGATACACCAACCTCACACAGTGAAACCCCTTCCCCACACACTGAAACCCTTCCCCACACACTGAAACCCGTCCCCACAATCTGAAACCATTTCCCACACACTGAATCCCCTTCCCCACACACTGAAACCCCATCCCCACACACTGAAACCCCTTCCCCACACACTGAAACCGCTTCCCCACACACTGAAACCCCATCCCCACACACTGAAACTATTCCCCACACACTGAACCACATCATCCACACACTGAAACCCCTTCCACACACACTGAAACCCCTTCCCCACACACTGAAACCATTCCCCACACACTAACACCACTTCCACAAACACTGAAACCCCTTCCCCACGCACTGAAACCCCTTCCCCACACACTGAAACCATTCCCCACACACTGAAACCCCTTCCCCACACACTGAAACCCATTCCCCACACAGTGAAACCCATTCCCCACACACTGAAACCATTCCCCACATACTGCAACACCTTCCCCACACACTGAAACCATTCCCCACACACTGAAACCCCTTCCCCACACACTGCAACCCTTCCCAACACACTGACACCATTCCCCACAGAGTGAAACCCCTTCCCCACACACTGAAACCCCTTCCCCACACACTGAAACCATTCCCCACACAGTGAAACCCCTTCCCCACACACTGAAACCATTCCCCACACACTGAAACCATTCCCCACACACTGAAACCCTTCTCCACACAGTGAAACCATTCCCCACACACTGAAACCTTACCCCACACAGTAAAACCCGTTCCCCACACACTGAAACATCTTCCCCACACACTGAAAACCCATCCCCACACAGTGAAACCCCTTCCGCACACACTGAAACACCTTCCCACACACTGAAACCCTTCCCCACACACTGAAAACCCGACCCTACACACTGAAACCCCTACCACACACAGTGAAACACCTCCCCACACACTGAAACAACTTCAGCCCACACTGAAACACCTTCCACACACAGTGAAACCCCTTCCCCACACACTGAAACCATTCCCCACACAGTGAAACCATTCCCCACACACTGAAAACCCTTCCCCTCACAGTGAAACCCCTTCCCCACACACTGTATACCTTCCCCACACACTGAAACCATTCCCCACACACTGATACACCTTCCCCACACACTGAAACCCCTTCCCCACACACTGAAACCATTCCCCACACACTGAAACCCCTTCCCCAAACAGTGAAACCCCTTCTCCACACACTGAAACCATTCCCCACACACTGACACCCCTTCCCCACACACTGAACCACATTCCCCACACACTGAAACCCCTTCCACACACACTGAAACCCCTTCCCCACACACTGAAACCATTCCCCACACACTGAAACCACTTCCACATACACTGAAACCCCTTCCCCACGCACTGAAACCCCTTCCCCACACACTGAAACCATTCCCCACACACTGAAACCCCTTCCCCACACATTGAAACCCATTCCCCACACAGTGAAACCCATTCCCCACACACTGAAACCATTCCCCACACACTGCAACACCTTCCCCACACACTGAAACCATTCCCCACACACTGAAACCCCTTCCCCACACACTGCAACCCTTCCCAACACACAGAAACCATTCCCCACAGAGTGAAACCCCTTCCCCACACAGTGAAACCCCTTCCCCACACACTGAAGCCATTCCCCACACAGTGAAACCCCTTCCCCACACACTGAAACCCGTCCCCACACACTGAAACCATTTCCCACACACTGAATCCCCTTCCCCACACACTGAAACCCCATCCCCACACACTGAAACCCCTTCCCCACACACTGAAACCTCTTCCCCACACACTGAAACCCCTTCCCCACACACTGAAACCATTCCCCACACACTGAAACCCCTTCCCCAATCAGTGAAACCCCTTCCCCACACACTGAAACCATTCCCCACACACTGAAACCCCTTCCCCAAACAGTGAAACCCCTTCTCCACACACTGAAACCCTTCCCCACATACTGAAACCCCTTCCCCAAACACTGAAACACATTCCCCACACAGTGAAACCCATTCCCCACACACTGAAACCATTCCCCACACACTGCAACACCTTCCCCACACACTGAAACCATTCCCCACACACTGAAACCATTCCCCACACACTGAAACCCTTCTCCACACAGTGAAACCATTCCCCACACACTGAAACCATACCCCACACAGTAAAACCCGTTCCCCACACACTGAAACATCTTCCCCACACACTGAAAACCCATCCCCACACAGTGAAACCCCTTCCGCACACACTGAAACACCTTCCCACACACTGAAACCCCTCCCCACACACTGAAACCCCGACCCTACACACTGAAACCCCTACCACACACAGTGAAACCCCTCCCCACACACTGAAACCCCTTCACCCCACACTGAAACACCTTCCACACACAGTGAAACCCCTTCCCCACACACTGAAACCGTTCCCCACACAGTGAAACCATTCCCCACACACTGAAAAGCCTTCCCCTCACAGTGAAACCCCTTCCCCACACACTGAATACCTTCCCCACACACTGAAACCATTCCCCACACACTGATACACCTTCCCCACACACTGAAACCCCTTCCCCACACACTGAAACCATTCCCCACACACTGAAACCCCTTCCCCAAACAGTGAAACCCCTTCTCCACACACTGAAACCATTCCCCACACACTGACACCCCATCCCCACACACTGAACCACATTCCCCACACACTGAAACCCCTTCCACACACACTGAAACCCCTTCACCACACACTGAAACCATTCCCCACACACTGAAACCACTTCCACACACACTGAAACCCCTTCCCCACGCACTGAAACCCCTTCCCCACACACTGAAACCATTCCCCACACACTGAAACCCCTTCCCCACACATTGAAACCCATTCCCCACACAGTGAAACCCATTCCCCACACACTGAAACCATTCCCCACACACTGCAACACCTTCCCCACACACTGAAACCATTCCCCACACACTGAAAACCCTTCCCCACACACTGCAACCCTTCCCAACACACAGAAACCATTCCCCACAGAGTGAAACCCCTTCCCCACACAGTGAAACCCCTTCCCCACACACTGAAGCCATTCCCCACACAGTGAAACCCCTTCCCCACACACTGAAACCCGTCCCCACACACTGAAACCATTTCCCACACACTGAATCCCCTTCCCCACACACTGAAACCCCATCCCCACACACTGAAACCCCTTCCCCACACACTGAAACCTCTTCCCCACACACTGAAACCCCTTCCCCACACACTGAAACCATTCCCCACACACTGAAACCCCTTCCCCAAACAGTGAAACCCCTTCCCCACACACTGAAACCATTCCCCACACACTGAAACCCCTTCCCCAAACAGTGAAACCCCTTCTCCACACACTGAACCCCTTCCCCACATACTGAAACCCCTTCCCCACACACTGAAACCCATTCCCCACACAGTGAAACCCATTCCCCACACACTGAAACCATTCCCCACACACTGCAACACCTTCCCCACACACTGAAACCATTCCCCACACACTGAAACCCCTTCCCCACACACTGCAACCCTTCCCAACACACAGAAACCATTCCCCACAGAGTGAAACCCCATCCCCACACACTGAAACCCCTTCCCCACACACTGAAACCATTCCCCACACAGTGAAACCCCTTCCCCACACACTGAAACCATTCCCCAAACACGGAAACCATTCCCCACACACTGAAACCCTTCTCCACACAGTGAAACCATTCCCCACACACTGAAACCTTACCCCACACAGTAAAACCCGTTCCCCACAGACTGAAACCATTCCCCACACACTGAAACCATTCCCCACACACAGAGACCCCTTCCCCACACACTGAAACATCTTCCCCACACACTGAAAACCCATCCCCACACAGTGAAACCAGTTCCGCACACACTGAAACACCTTCCCACACACTGAAACCCGTCCCCGCACACTGAAACCCCGACCCTACACACTGAAACCCCTACCCCACACACTGAAACCCCGTCCCCACACAGTGAAACACCTTCCCCACACACTGAAACTCCTTCCCCACACACTGAAACCCTTCCCCACACACTGAAACCCATACCCACACACTGAAACACTTCCCCACACACTGAAACCCCTTCCCCACACACTGAAACACTTCCCCACACACTGAAACCCTTCCCCACACACTGAAATCCTTCCCCACACACTGGAACCCCTTCCCCACAAGCTGAAACCATTCCCCACACACTGAAACCATTCCCCACACACTGAAACCCTTCCCCACATACTGAAACCCCTTCCCCACATACTGAAACCCCTTCCCCACACACTGAAGCCCTTCCCCACACACTGAAACAGCTTCCCCGCACAGTGAAACCCTTCCCCACACACTGAAACCCTTCCCCACACACTGAATCCCCTTCCCCACACACTGAAACCCCATCCCCACACACTGAAACCCCTTCCCCACACACTGAAACCATTCCCCACACACTGAAACCCCTTCCCCACACACTGAAACCATTCCCCACACACTGAAACCCCTTCCCCAAACAGTGAAACCCCTTCCCCACACACTGAACCACATTCCCCACACACTGAAACCCCTTCCACACACACTGAAACCCCTTCCCCACACACTGAAACCATTCCCCACACACTGAAACCAGTTCCACACACACTGAAACCCCTTCCCCACGCACTGAAACCCCTTCCCCACACACTGAAATCATTCCCCACACACTGAAACCCCTTCCCCACACATTGAAACCCATTCCCCACACAGTGAAACCCATTCCCCACACACTGAAACCATTCCCCACAAACTGCAACACCTTCCCACACACTGAAACCATTCCCCACACACTGAAACCCCTTCCCCACACACTGCAACCCTTCCCAACACACAGAAACCATTCCCCACAGAGTGAAACCCCTTCCCCACACAGTGAAACCCCTTCCCCACACACTGAAGCCATTCCCCACACAGTGAAACCCCTTCCCCACACACTGAAACCCGTCCCCACACACTGAAACACCTTCCCACACACTGAATCCCCTTCCCCACACACTGATACCCCATCCCCACACACTGAAACCCCTTCCCCACACACTGAAACCTCTTCCCCACACACTGAAACCCCTTCCCCACACACTGAAACCATTCCCCACACACTGAAACCCCTTCCCCACACACTGAAACACTTCCCCACACACTGAAACCCTTCCACACACACTGAAATCCTTCCCCACACACTGGAACCCCTTCCCCACAAGCTGAAACCATTCCCCACACACTGAAACCATTCCCCACACACTGAAACCCTTCCCCACATACTGAACCCCCTTCCCCACACACTGAAACCCATTCCCCACACAGTGAAACCCATTCCCCACACACTGAAACCATTCCCCACACACTGCAACGCCTTCCCCACACACTGAAACCATTCCCCACACACTGAAACCCCTTCCCCACACACTGCAACCCTTCCCAACACACAGAAACCATTCCCCACAGAGTGAAACCCCTTCCCCACACACTGAAACCCCTTCCCCACACACTGAAACCATTCCCCACACAGTGAAACCCCTTCCCCACACACTGAAACCATTCCCCACACACTGAAACCATTCCCCACACACTGAAACCCTTCTCCACACAGTGAAACCATTCCCCACACACTGAAACCTTACCCCACACAGTAAAACCCGTTCCCCACACACTGAAACTCCTTCCCCACACACTGAAACCCTTCCCCACACACTGAAACCCATACCCACACACTGAAACACTTCCCCACACACTGAAACCCCTTCCCCACACACTGAAACACTTCCCCACACAGTGAAACCCCTTCCCCACACACTGAACCACATCCCCCACACACTGAAACCCCTTCCACACACACTGAAACCCATTCCCCACAAACTGAAACCATTCCCCACACACTGAAACCACTTCCACACACACTGAAACCCCTTCCCCACGCACTGAAACCACTTACCCACACACTGAAAACATTCTCCGCACACTGAAACCCCTTCCCCACACACTGAAACCCATTCCCCACACAGTGAAACCCATTCCCCACACACTGAAACCATTCCCCACACACTGCAACACCTTCCCCACACACTGAAACCATTCCCCACACACTGAAACCCCTTCCCCACACACTGCAACCCTTCCCAACACACAGAAACCATTCCCCACAGAGTGAAACCCCTTCCCCACACACTGAAACCCGTTCCCCACACACTGAAACCATTCCCCACACAGTGAAACCCCTTCCCCACACACTGAATACCTTCCCCAAACACTGAAACCATTCCCCACACACTGATACACCTACCCCACACAGTGAAACCCCTTCCCCACACACTGAAACCCTTCCCCACACACTGAAACCCGTCCCCACACACTGAAACCATTTCCCACACACTGAATCCCCTTCCCCACACACTGAAACCCCATCCCCACACACTGAAACCCCTTCCCCACACACTGAAACCTCTTCCCCACACACTGAAACCCCTTCCCCACACACTGAAACCATTCCCCACACACTGAACCACATCATCCACACACTGAAACCACTTCCACACACACTGAAACCCCTTCCCCACACACTGAAACCATTCCCCACAAACTGAAACCACTTCCACAAACGCTGAAACCCCTTCCCCACGCACTGAAACCCCTTCCCCACACACTGAATACCTTCCCCAAACACTGAAACCATTCCCCACACACTGATACACCTACCCCACACAGTGAAACCCCTTCCCCACACACTGAAACCCTTCCCCACACACTGAAACCCGTCCCCACACACTGAAACCATTTCCCACACACTGAATCCCCTTCCCCACACACTGAAACCCCATCCCCACACACTGAAACCCCTTCCCCACACACTGAAACCTCTTCCCCACACACTGAAACCCCTTCCCCACACACTGAAACCATTCCCCACACACTGAACCACATCATCCACACACTGAAACCACTTCCACACACACTGAAACCCCTTCCCCACACACTGAAACCATTCCCCACAAACTGAAACCACTTCCACAAACGCTGAAACCCCTTCCCCACGCACTGAAACCCCTTCCCCACACACTGAAACCATTCCCCACACACTGAAACCCCTTCCCCACACACTGAAACCCATTCCCCACACAGTGAAACCCATTCCCCACACACTGAAACCATTCCCCACACACTGCAACACCTTCCCCACACACTGAAACCATTCCCCACACACTGAAACCCCTTCCCCACACACTGCAACCCTTCCCAACACACTGAAACCATTCCCCACACAGTGAAACCCCTTCCCCACACACTGAAACCATTCCCCACACACTGAAACCATTCCCCACACACTGAAACCCTTCTCCACACAGTGAAACCATTCCCCACACACTGAAACCTTACCCCACACAGTAAAACCCGTTCCCCACACACTGAAACTCCTTCCCCACACACTGAAACCCTTCCCCACACACTGAAACCCATACCCACACACTGAAACACTTCCCCACACACTGAAACCCCTTCCCCACACACTGAAACACTTCCCCACACAGTGAAACCCCTTCCCCACACACTGAACCACATCCCCCACACACTGAAACCCCTTCCACACACACTGAAACCCATTCCCCACAAACTGAAACCATTCCCCACACACTGAAACCACTTCCACACACACTGAAACCCCTTCCCCACGCACTGAAACCACTTACCCACACACTGAAAACATTCTCCGCACACTGAAACCCCTTCCCCACACACTGAAACCCATTCCCCACACAGTGAAACCCATTCCCCACACACTGAAACCATTCCCCACACACTGCAACACCTTCCCCACACACTGAAACCATTCCCCACACACTGAAACCCCTTCCCCACACACTGCAACCCTTCCCAACACACAGAAACCATTCCCCACAGAGTGAAACCCCTTCCCCACACACTGAAACCCGTTCCCCACACACTGAAACCATTCCCCACACAGTGAAACCCCTTCCCCACACACTGAATACCTTCCCCAAACACTGAAACCATTCCCCACACACTGATACACCTACCCCACACAGTGAAACCCCTTCCCCACACACTGAAACCCTTCCCCACACACTGAAACCCGTCCCCACACACTGAAACCATTTCCCACACACTGAATCCCCTTCCCCACACACTGAAACCCCATCCCCACACACTGAAACCCCTTCCCCACACACTGAAACCTCTTCCCCACACACTGAAACCCCTTCCCCACACACTGAAACCATTCCCCACACACTGAACCACATCATCCACACACTGAAACCACTTCCACACACACTGAAACCCCTTCCCCACACACTGAAACCATTCCCCACAAACTGAAACCACTTCCACAAACGCTGAAACCCCTTCCCCACGCACTGAAACCCCTTCCCCACACACTGAAACCATTCCCCACACACTGAAACCACTTCCCCACACACTGAAACCCATTCCCCACACAGTGAAACCCATTCCCCACACACTGAAACCCCTTCCCCACACACTGCAACACCTTCCCCACACACTGAAACCATTCCCCACACACTGAAACCCCTTCCCCACACACTGCAACCCTTCCCAACACACTGACACCATTCCCCACAGAGTGAAACCCCTTCCCCACACACTGAAACCCCTTCCCCACACACTGAAACCATTCCCCACACAGTGAAACCCCTTCCCCACACACTGAAACCATTCCCCACACACTGAAACCATTCCCCACACACTGAAACCCTTCTCCACACAGTGAAACCATTCCCCACACTCTGAAACCTTACCCCACACAGTACAACCCGTTCCCCACACACTGAAACATCTTCCCCACACACTGAAAACCCATCCCCACACAGTGAAACCCCTTCCGCACACACTGAAACACCTTCCCACACACTGAACCCCTTCCCCACACACTGAAACCCCGACCCTACACACTGAAACCCCTACCACACACAGTGAAACCCCTCCCCACACACTGAAACCCCTTCACCCCACACTGAAACACCTTCCACACACAGTGAAACCCCTTCCCCACACACTGAAACCATTCCCCACACAGTGAAACCATTCCCCACACACTGAAAACCCTTCCCCTCACAGTGAAACCTCTTCCCCACACACTGAATACCTTCCCCACACACTGAAACCATTCCCCACACACTGATACACCTTCCCCACACACTGAAACCCATTCCCCACACACTGAAACCATTCCCCACACACTGAAACCCCTTCCCCAAACAGTGAAACCCCTTCTCCACACACTGAAACCATTCCCCACACACTGACACCCCATCCCCACACACTGAACAACATTCCCCACACACTGAAACCCCTTCCACACACACTGAAACCCCTTCCCCACACACTGAAACCATTCCCCACACACTGAAACCACTTCCACACACACTGAAACCCCTTCCCCACGCACTGAAACCCCTTCCCCACACACTGAAACCATTCCCCACACACTAAAACCCCTTCCCCACACATTGAAACCCATTCCCCACACAGTGAAACCCATTCCCCACACACTGAAACCATTCCCCACACACTGCAACACCTTCCCACACACTGAAACCATTCCCCACACACTGAAACCCCTTCCCCACACACTGCAACCCTTCCCAACACACAGAAACCATTCCCCACAGAGTGAAACCCCTTCCCCACACAGTGAAACCCCTTCCCCACACACTGAAGCCATTCCCCACACAGTGAAACCCCTTCCCCACACACTGAAACCCGTCCCCACACACTGAAACCATTTCCCACACACTGAATCCCCTTCCCCACACACTGATACCCCATCCCCACACACTGAAACCCCTTCCCCACACACTGAAACCTCTTCCCCACACACTAAAACCCCTTCCCCACACACTGAAACCATTCCCCACACACTGAAACCCCTTCCCCACACACTGAAACACTTCCCCACACACTGAAACCCTTCCACACACACTGAAATCCTTCCCCACACACTGGAACCCCTTCCCCACAAGCTGAAACCATTCCCCACACACTGAAACCATTCCCCACACACTGAAACCCTTCCCCACATACTGAAACCCCTTCCCCACACACTGAAACCCATTCCCCACACAGTGAAACCCATTCCCCACACACTGAAACCATTCCCCACACACTGCAACGCCTTCCCCACACACTGAAACCATTCCCCACACACTGAAACCCCTTCCCCACACACTGCAACCCTTCCCAACACACAGAAACCATTCCCCACAGAGTGAAACCCCTTCCCCACACACTGAAACCCCTTCCCCACACACTGAAACCATTCCCCACACAGTGAAACCCCTTCCCCACACACTGAAACCATTCCCCACACACTGAAACCATTCCCCACACACTGAAACCCTTCTCCACAAGGTGAAACCATTCCCCACACACTGAAACCTTACCCCACACAGTAAAACCCGTTCCCCACACACTGAAACTATTCCCCACACACTGAAACCATTCCCCACACACAGAAACCCCGTCCCCACACACTGAAACATCTTCCCCACACACTGAAAACCCATCCCCACACAGTGAAACACCTTCCGCACACACTGAAACACCTTCCCACACACTGAAACCCCTACCCCACACACTGAAACCCCGTCCCCACACAGTGAAACACCTTCCCCACACACTGAAACTCCTTCCCCACACACTGAAACCCTTCCCCACACACTGAAACCCATACCCACACACTGAAACCCCGTCCCCACACAGTGAAACACCTTCCCCACACACTGAAACTCCTTCCCCACACACTGAAACCCTTCCCCACACACTGAAACCCATACCCACACACTGAAACACTTCCCCACACACTAAAACCCCTTCCCCACACACTGAAACACTTCCCCACACAGTGAAACCCCTTCCCCACACACTGAACCACATCCCCCACACACTGAACCCCCTTCCACACACACTGAAACCCATTCCCCACACACTGAAACCATTCCCCACACACTGAAACCACTTCCACACACACTGAAACCCCTTCCCTACGCACTGAAACCCCTTCCTCACACACTGAAAACATTCCCCACACACTGAAACCCCTTCCCCACACACTGAAACCCATTCCCCACACAGTGAAACCCATTCCCCACACACTGAAACCATTCCCCACACACTGCAACACCTTCCCCACACACTGAAACCATTCCCCACACACTGAAACCCCTTCCCCACACACTGCAACCCTTCCCAACACACAGAAACCATTCCCCACAGAGTGAAACCCCTTCCCCACACACTGAAACCCCTTCCCCACACACTGAAACCATTCCCCACACAGTGAAACCCCTTCCCCACACACTGAATACCTTCCCCAAACACTGAAACCATTCCCCACACACTGATACACCTACCCCACACAGTGAAACCCCTTCCCCACACACTGAAACCCTTCCCCACACACTGAAACCCGTCCCCACACACTGAAACCATTTCCCACACACTGAATCCCCTTCCCCACACACTGAAACCCCATCCCCACACACTGAAACCCCTTCCCCACACACTGAAAACTCTTCCCCACACACTGAAACCCCTTCCCCACACACTGAAACCATTCCCCACACACTGAACCACATCATCCACACACTGAAACCCCTTCCCCACACACTGAAACCATTCCCCACACACTGAAACCAATTCCACAAACACTGAAACACCTTCCCCACGCACTGAAACCCCTTCCCCACACACTGAAACCATTCCCCACACACTGAAACCCCTTCCCCACACACTGAAACCCATTCCCCACACAGTGAAACCCATTCCCCACACACTGAAACCATTCCCCACTCAATGCAACACCTTCCCCACACACTGAAACCATTCCCCACACACTGAAACCCCTTCCCCACACACTGCAACCCTTCCCAACACACTGACACCATTCCCCACAGAGTGAAACCCCTTCCCCACACACTGAAACCCCTTCCCCACACACTGAAACCATTCCCCACACAGTGAAACCCCTTCCCCACACACTGAACCCCCTTCCACACACACTGAAACCCATTCCCCACACACTGAAACCATTCCCCACACACTGAAACCACTTCCACACACACTGAAACCCCTTCCCTACGCACTGAAACCCCTTCCTCACACACTGAAAACATTCCCCACACACTGAAACCCCTTCCCCACACACTGAAACCCATTCCCCACACACTGATACCTTACCCCACACAGTACAACCCGTTCCCCACACACTGAAACATCTTCCCCACACACTGAAAACCCATCCCCACACAGTGAAACCCCTTCCGCACACACTGAAACACCTTCCCACACACTGAACCCCTTCCCCACACACTGAAACCCCGACCCTACACACTGAAACCCCTACCACACACAGTGAAACCCTTCCCCACACAGTGAAACCCCTTCCCCACACACTGAAGCCATTCCCCACACAGTGAAACCCCTTCCCCACACACTGAAACCCGTCCCCACACACTGAAACCATTTCCCACACACTGAATCCCCTTCCCCACACACTGAAACCCCATCCCCACACACTGAAACCCCTTCCCCACACACTGAAACCTCTTCCCCACACACTGAAACCCCTTCCCCACACACTGAAACCATTCCCCACACACTGAAACCCCTTCCCCAAACAGTGAAACCCCTTCCCCACACACTGAAACCATTCCCCACACACTGAAACCCCTTCCCCAAACAGTGAAACCCCTTCTCCACACACTGAAACCCTTCCCCACACACTGAAACCCATTCCCCACACAGTGAAACCCATTCCCCACACACTGAAACCATTCCCCACACACTGCAACACCTTCCCCACACACTGAAACCATTCCCCACACACTGAAACCATTCCCCACACACTGAAACCCTTCTCCACACAGTGACACCATTCCCCACACACTGAAACCTTACCCCACACAGTAAAACCCGTTCCCCACACACTGAAACATCTTCCCCACACACTGAAAACCCATCCCCACACAGTGAAACCCCTTCCGCACACACTGAAACACCTTCCCACACACTGAAACCCTTCCCCACACACTGAAACCCCGACCCTACACACTGAAACCCCTACCACACACAGTGAAACCCCTCCCCACACACTGAAACCCCATCACCCCACACTGAAACACCTTCCACACACAGTGAAACCCCTTCCCCACACACTGAAACCATTCCCCACACAGTGAAACCCCTTCCCCACACACTGAAAACCCTTCCCCTCACAGTGAAACCCCTTCCCCACACACTGAATACCTTCCCCACACACTGAAACCATTCCCCACACACTGATACACCTTCCCCACACACTGAAACCCCTTCCCCACACACTGAAACCATTCCCCACACACTGAAACCCCTTCCCAAAACAGTGAAACCCCTTCTCCACACACTGAAACCATTCCCCACACACTGACACCCCATCCCCACACACTGAACAACATTCCCCACACACTGAAACCCCTTCCACACACACTGAAACCCCTTCCCCACACACTGAAACCATTCCCCACACACTGAAACCACTTCCACACACACTGAAACCCCTTCCCCACGCACTGAAACCCCTTCCCCACACACTGAAACCATTCCCCACACACTGAAACCCCTTCCCCACACATTGAAACCCATTCCCCACACAGTGAAACCCATTCCCCACACACTGAAACCATTCCCCACACACTGCAACACCTTCCCACACACTGCAACCATTCCCCACACACTGAAACCCCTTCCCCACACACTGCAACCCTTCCCAACACACAGAAACCATTCCCCACAGAGTGAAACCCCTTCCCCACACAGTGAAACCCCTTCCCCACACACTGAAGCCATTCCCCACACAGTGAAACCCCTTCCCCACACACTGAAACCCGTCCCCACACACTGAAACCATTTCCCACACACTGAATCCCCTTCCCCACACACTGATACCCCATCCCCACACACTGAAACCCCTTCCCCACACACTGAAACCTCTTCCCCACACACTGAAACCCCTTCCCCACACACTGAACCATTCCCCACACACTGAAACCCCTTCCCCACACACTGAAACACTTCCCCACACACTGAAACCCTTCCACACACACTGAAATCCTTCCCCACACACTGGAACCCCTTCCCCACAAGCTGAAACCATTCCCCACACACTGAAACCATTCCCCACACACTGAAACCCTTCCCCACATACTGAAACCCCTTCCCCACACACTGAAACCCATTCCCCACACAGTGAAACCCATTCCCCACACACTGAAACCATTCCCCACACACTGCAACGCCTTCCCCACACACTGAAACCATTCCCCACACACTGAAACCCCTTCCCCACACACTGCAACCCTTCCCAACACACAGAAACCATTCCCCACAGAGTGAAACCCCTTCCCCACACACTGAAACCCCTTCCCCACACACTGAAACCATTCCCCACACAGTGAAACCCCTTCCCCACACACTGAAACCATTCCCCACACACTGAAACCATTCCCCACACACTGAAACCCTTCTCCACAAGGTGAAACCATTCCCCACACACTGAAACCTTACCCCACACAGTAAAACCCGTTCCCCACACACTGAAACCATTCCCCACACACTGAAACCATTCCCCACACACAGAAACCCCGTCCCCACACACTGAAACATCTTCCCCACACACTGAAAACCCATCCCCACACAGTGAAACACCTTCCGCACACACTGAAACAACTTCCCACACACTGAAACCCTTCCCCACACACTGAAACCCCGACCCTACACACTGAAACCCCTACCCCACACACTGAAACCCCGTCCCCACACAGTGAAACACCTTCCCCACACACTGAAACTCCTTCCCCACACACTGAAACCCTTCCCCACACACTGAAACCCATACCCACACACTGAAACACTTCCCCACACACTGAAACCCCTTCCACACACACTGAAACACTTCCCCACACAGTGAAACCCCTTCCCCACACTCTGAACCACATCCCCCACACACTGAAACCCCTTCCACACACACTGAAACCCATTCCCCACACACTGAAACCATTCCCCACACACTGAAACCACTTCCACACACACTGAAACCCCTTCCCCACGCACTGAAACCCCTTCCCCACACACTGAAAACATTCCCCACACACTGAAACCCCTTCCCCACACACTGAAACCCATTCCCCACACAGTGAAACCCATTCCCCACACACTGAAACCATTCCCCACACACTGCAACACCTTCCCCACACACTGAAACCATTCCCCACACACTGAAACCCCTTCCCCACACACTGCAACCCTTCCCAACACACAGAAACCATTCCCCACAGAGTGAAACCCCTTCCCCACACACTGAAACCCCTTCCCCACACACTGAAACCATTCCCCACACAGTGAAACCCCTTCCCCACACACTGAATACCTTCCCCAAACACTGAAACCATTCCCCACACACTGATACACCTACCCCACACAGTGAAACCCCTTCCCCACACACTGAAACCCTTCCCCACACACTGAAACCCGTCCCCACACACTGAAACCATTTCCCACACACTGAATCCCCTTCCCCACACACTGAAACCCCATCCCCACACACTGAAACCCCTTCCCCACACACTGAAACCTCTTCCCCACACACTGAAACCCCTTCCCCACACACTGAAACCATTCCCCACACACTGAACCACATCATCCACACACTGAAACCACTTCCACACACACTGAAACCCCTTCCCCACACACTGAAACCATTCCCCACACACTGAAACCACTTCCACAAACACTGAAACCCCTTCCACGCACTGAAACCCCTTCCCCACACACTGCAACCCTTCCCAACACACTGACACCATTCCCCACAGAGTGAAACCCCTTCCCCACACACTGAAACCCCTTCCCCACACACTGAAACCATTCCACACACAGTGAAACCCCTTCCCCACACACTGAAACCATTCCCCACACACTGAAACCATTCCCCACACACTGAAACCCTTCTCCACACAGTGAAACCATTCCCCACACACTGAAACCTTACCCCACACAGTACAACCCGTTCCCCACACACTGAAACATCTTCCCCACACACTGAAAACCCATCCCCACACAGTGAAACCCCTTCCGCACACACTGAAACACCTTCCCACACACTGAACCCCTTCCCCACACACTGAAACCCCGACCCTACACACTGAAACCCCTACCACACACAGTGAAACCCTTCCCCACACAGTGAAACCCCTTCCCCACACACTGAAGCCATTCCCCACACAGTGAAACCCCTTCCCCACACACTGAAACCCGTCCCCACACACTGAACCCATTTCCCACACACTGAATCCCCTTCCCCACACACTGAAACCCCATCCCCACACACTGAAACCCCTTCCCCACACACTGAAACCTCTTCCCCACACACTGAAACCCCTTCCCCACACACTGAAACCATTCCCCACACACTGAAACCCCTTCCCCAAACAGTGAAACCCCTTCCCCAAACACTGAAACCATTCCCCACACACTGAAACCCCTTCCCCAAACAGTGAAACCCCTTCTCCACACACTGAAACCCTTCCCCACATACTGAAACCCCTTCCCCACACACTGAAACCCATTCCCCACACAGTGAAACCCATTCCCCACACACTGAAACCATTCCCCACACACTGCAACACCTTCCCCACACACTGAAACCATTCCCCACACGCTGAAACCATTCCCCACACACTGAAACCCTTCTCCACACAGTGAAACCATTCCCCACACACTGAAACCTTAATCCACACAGTAAAACCCGTTCCCCACACACTGAAACATCTTCCCCACACACTGAAAACCCATCCCCACACAGTGAAACCCCTTCCGCACACACTGAAATACCTTCCCACACACTGAAACCCTTCCCCACACACTGCAACCCTTCCCAACACACAGAAACCATTCCCCACAGAGTGAAACCCCTTCCCCACACACTGAAACCCCTTCCCCACACACTGAAAACATTCCCCACACAGTGAAACCCCTTCCCCACACACTGAAACCATTCCCCACACACTGAAACCATTCCCCACACACTGAAACCCTTCTCCACAAGGTGAAACCATTCCCCACACACTGAAACCTTACCCCACACAGTAAAACCCGTTCCCCACACACTGAAACCATTCCCCACACACTGAAACCATTCCCCACACACAGAAACCCCGTCCCCACACACTGAAACATCTTCCCCACACACTGAAAACCCATCCCCACACAGTGAAACACCTTCCGCACACACTGAAACACCTTCCCACACACTGAAACCCTTCCCCACACACTGAAACCCCGACCCTACACACTGAAACCCCTACCCCACACACTGAAACCCCGTCCCCACACAGTGAAACACCTTCCCCACACACTGAAACTCCTTCCCCACACACTGAAACCCTTCCCCACACACTGAAACCCATACCCACACACTGAAACACTTCCCCACACACTGAAACCCCTTCCCCACACACTGAAACACTTCCCCACACAGTGAAACCCCTTCCCCACACTCTGAACCACATCCCCCACACACTGAAACCCCTTCCACACACACTGAAACCCATTCCCCACACACTGAAACCATTCCCCACACGCTGAAACCACTTCCACACACACTGAAACCCCTTCCCCACGCACTGAAACCCCTTCCCCACACACTGAAAACATTCCCCACACACTGAAACCCCTTCCCCACACACTGAAACCCATTCCCCACACAGTGAAACCCATTCCCCACACACTGAAACCATTCCCCACACACTGCAACACCTTCCCCACACACTGAAACCATTCCCCACACACTGAAACCCCTTCCCCACACACTGCAACCCTTCCCAACACACAGAAACCATTCCCCACAGAGTGAAACCCCTTCCCCACACACTGAAACCCCTTCCCCACACACTGAAACCATTCCCCACACAGTGAAACCCCTTCCCCACACACTGAATACCTTCCCCAAACACTGAAACCATTCCCCACACACTGATACACCTACCCCACACAGTGAAACCCCTTCCCCACACACTGAAACCCTTCCCCACACACTGAAACCCGTCCCCACACACTGAAACCATTTCCCACACACTGAATCCCCTTCCCCACACACTGAAACCCCATCCCCACACACTGAAACCCCTTCCCCACACACTGAAACCTCTTCCCCACACACTGAAACCCCTTCCCCACACACTGAAACCATTCCCCACACACTGAACCACATCATCCACACACTGAAACCACTTCCACACACACTGAAACCCCTTCCCCACACACTGAAACCATTCCCCACACACTGAAACCACTTCCACAAACACTGAAACCCCTTCCACGCACTGAAACCCCTTCCCCACACACTGAAACCATTCCCCACACACTGAAACCCCTTCCCCACACACTGAAACCCATTCCCCACACAGTGAAACCCATTCCCCACACACTGAAACCATTCCCCACACACTGCAACACCTTCCCCACACACTGAAACCCATTCCCCACACACTGAAACCCCTTCCCCACACACTGCAACCCTTCCCAACACACTGACACCATTCCCCACAGAGTGAAACCCCTTCCCCACACACTGAAACCCCTTCCCCACACACTGAAACCATTCCACACACAGTGAAACCCCTTCCCCACACACTGAAACCATTCCCCACACACTGAAACCATTCCCCACACACTGAAACCATTCTCCACACAGTGAAACCATTCCCCACACACTGAAACCTTACCCCACACAGTACAACCCGTTCCCCACACACTGAAACATCTTCCCCACACACTGAAAACCCATCCCCACACAGTGAAACCCCTTCCGCACACACTGAAACACCTTCCCACACACTGAACCCCTTCCGCACACACTGAAACCCCGACCCTACACACTGAAACCCCTACCACACACAGTGAAACACTTCCCCACACAGTGAAACCCCTTCCCCACACACTGAAGCCATTCCCCACACAGTGAAACCCCTTCCCCACACACTGAAACCCGTCCCCACACACTGAACCCATTTCCCACACACTGAATCCCCTTCCCCACACACTGAAACCCCATCCCCACACACTGAAACCCCTTCCCCACACACTGAAACCTCTTCCCCACACACTGAAACCCCTTCCCCACACACTGAAACCATTCCCCACACACTGAAACCCCTTCCCCAAACAGTGAAACCCCTTCCCCACACACTGAAACCATTCCCCACACACTGAAACCCCTTCCCCAAACAGTGAAACCCCTTCTCCACACACTGAAACCCTTCCCCACATACTGAAACCCCTTCCCCACACACTGAAACCCATTCCCCACACAGTGAAACCCATTCCCCACACACTGAAACCATTCCCCACACACTGCAACACCTTCCCCACACACTGAAACCATTCCCCACACGCTGAAACCATTCCCCACACACTGAAACCCTTCTCCACACACTGAAACCATTCCCCACACACTGAAACCTTAATCCACACAGTAAAACCCGTTCCCCACACACTGAAACATCTTCCCCACACACTGAAAACCCATCCCCACACAGTGAAACCCCTTCCGCACACACTGAAATACCTTCCCACACACTGAAACCCTTCCCCACACACTGAAACCCCGACCCTACACACTGAAACCCCTACCACACACAGTGAAACCCCTCCCCACACACTGAAACCCCTTCACCCCACACTGAAACACCTTCCACACACAGTGAAACCCCTTCCCCACACACTGAAACCATTCCCCACACAGTGAAACCCCTTCCCCACACACTGAATACCTTCCCCACACACTGAAACCATTCCCCACACACTGATACACCTTCCCCACACACTGAAACCCCTTCCCCACACACTGAAACCATTCCCCACACACTGAAACCCCTTCCCCAAACAGTGAAACCCCTTCTCCACACACTGAAACCATTCCGAACACACTGACACCCCATCCCCACACACTGAACCACTTTCCCCACACACTGAAACCCCTTCCACACACACTGAAACACCTTCCCCACACACTGAAACAATTCCCCACACACTGAAACCACTTCCACACACACTGAAACCCCTTCCCCACGCACTGAAACCCCTTCCCCACACACTGAAACCATTCCCCACACACTGAAACCCCTTCCCCACACACTGAACCACATTCCCCACACACTGAAACCCCTTCCACACACACTGAAACCCCTTCCCCACACACTGAAACCTTTCCCCACACACTGAAACCACTTCCACACACACTGAAACCCCTTCCCCACGCACTGAAACCCCTTCCCCACACACTGAAACCATTCCCCACACACTGAAACCCCTTCCCCACACATTGAAACCCATTCCCCACACAGTGAAACCCATTCCCCACACACTGAAACCATTCCCCACACACTGCAACACCTTCCCACACACTGAAACCATTCCCCACACACTGAAACCCCTTCCCCACACACTGCAACCCTTCCCAACACACAGATACCATTCCCAACAGAGTGAAACCCCTTCCCCACACAGTGAAACCCCTTCCCCACACACTGAAGCCATTCCCCACACAGTGAAACCCCTTCCCCACACACTGAAACCCGTCCCCACACACTGAAACCATTTCCCACACACTGAATCCCCTTCCCCACACACTGATACCCCATCCCCACACACTGAAACCCGTTCCCCACACACTGAAACCTCTTCCCCACACACTGAAACCCCTTCCCCACACACTGAAACCATTCCCCACACACTGAAACCCCTTCCCCACACACTGAAACACTTCCCCACACACTGAAACCCTTCCACACACACTGAAATCCTTCCCCACACACTGGAACCCCTTCCCCACAAGCTGAAACCATTCCCCACACACTGAAACCATTCCCCACACACTGAAACCCTTCCCCACATACTGAAACCCCTTCCCCACACACTGAAACCCATTCCCCACACAGTGAAACCCATTCCCCACACACTGAAACCATTCCCCACACACTGCAACGCCTTCCCCACACACTGAAACCATTCCCCACACACTGAAACCCCTTCCCCACACACTGCAACCCTTCCCAACACACAGAAACCATTCCCCACAGAGTGAAACCCCTTCCCCACACACTGAAACCCCTTCCCCACACACTGAAACCATTCCCCACACAGTGAAACCCCTTCCACACACACTGAAACCATTCCCCACACACTGAAACCATTCCCCACACACTGAAACCCTTCTCCACACAGTGAAACCATTCCCCACACACTGAAACCTTACCCCACACAGTAAAACCCGTTCCCCACACACTGAAACCATTCCCCACACACTGAAACCATTCCCCACACACAGAAACCCCGTCCCCACACACTGAAACATCTTCCACACACACTGAAAACCCATCCCCACACAGTGAAACACCTTCCGCACACACTGAAACACCTTCCCACACACTGAAACCCTTCCCCACACACTGAAACCCCGACCCTACACACTGAAACCCCTACCCCACACACTGAAACCCCGTCCCCACACAGAGAAACCCCTTCCACACACACTGAAACCCATTCCCCACACACTGAAACCATTCCCCACACACTGAAACCACTTCCACACACACTGAAACCCCTTCCCCAACACTGAAACCCCTTCCCCACACACTGAAAACATTCCCCACACACTGAAACCCCTTCCCCACACACTGAAACCCATTCCCCACACAGTGAAACCCATTCCCCACACACTGAAACCATTCCCCACACACTGCAACACCTTCCCCACACACTGAAACCATTCCCCACACACTGAAACCCCTTCCCCACACACTGCAACCCTTCCCAACACACAGAAACCATTCCCCACAGAGTGAAACCCCTTCCCCACACACTGAAACCCCTTCCCCACACACTGAAACCATTCCCCACACAGTGAAACCCCTTCCCCACACACTGAATACCTTCCCCTCACAGTGAAACCCCTTCCCCACACACTGAATACCTTCCCCACACACTGAAACCATTCCCCACACACTGATACACCTTCCCCACACACTGAAACCCCTTCCCCACACACTGAAACCATTCCCCACACACTGAAACCCCTTCCCCAAACAGTGAAACCCCCTTCTCCACACACTGAAACCATTCCCCACACACTGACCCCCCATCCCCACACACTGAACAACATTCCCCACACACTGAAACCCCTTCCACACACACTGAAACCCCTTCCCCACACACTGAAACCATTCCCCACACACTGAAACCACTTCCACACACACTGAAACCCCTTCCCCACGCACTGAAACCCCTTCCCCACACACTGAAACCATTCCCCACACACTGAAACCCCTTCCCCGCACATTGAAACCCATTCCCCACACAGTGAAACCCATTCCCCACACACTGAAACCATTCCCCACACACTGCAACACCTTCCCACACACTGAAACCATTCCCCACACACTGAAACCCCTTCCCCACACACTGCAACCCTTCCCAACACACAGAAACCATTCCCCACAGAGTGAAACCCCTTCCCCACACAGTGAAACCCCTTCCCCACACACTGAAGCCATTCCCCACACAGTGAAACCCCTTCCCCACACACTGAAACCCGTCCCCACACACTGAAACCATTTCCCACACACTGAATCCCCTTCCCCACACACTGATACCCCATCCCCACACACTGAAACCCCTTCCCCACACACTGAAACCTCTTCCCCACACACTGAAACCCCTTCCCCACACACTGAAACCATTCCCCACACACTGAAACCCCTTCCCCACACACTGAAACACTTCCCCACACACTGAAACCCTTCCACACACACTGAAACCCCTTCCCCACACACTGAAACCATTCCCCACACACTGAAACCACTTCCACACACACTGAAACCCCTTCCCCACGCACTGAAACCCCTTCCCCACACACTGAAACCATTCCCCACACACTGAAACCCCTTCCCCGCACATTGAAACCCATTCCCCACACAGTGAAACCCATTCCCCACACACTGAAACCATTCCCCACACACTGCAACACCTTCCCACACACTGAAACCATTCCCCACACACTGAAACCCCTTCCCCACACACTGCAACCCTTCCCAACACACAGAAACCATTCCCCACAGAGTGAAACCCCTTCCCCACACAGTGAAACCCCTTCCCCACACACTGAAGCCATTCCCCACACAGTGAAACCCCTTCCCCACACACTGAAACCCGTCCCCACACACTGAAACCATTTCCCACACACTGAATCCCCTTCCCCACACACTGATACCCCATCCCCACACACTGAAACCCCTTCCCCACACACTGAAACCTCTTCCCCACACACTGAAACCCCTTCCCCACACACTGAAACCATTCCCCACACACTGAAACCCCTTCCCCACACACTGAAACACTTCCCCACACACTGAAACCCTTCCACACACACTGAAATCCTTCCCCACACACTGGAACCCCTTCCCCACAAGCTAAAACCATTCCCCACACACTGAAACCATTCCCCACACACTGAAACCCTTCCCCACATACTGAAACCCCTTCCCCACACACTGAAACCCATTCCCCACACAGTGAAACCCATTCCCCACACACTGAAACCATTCCCCACACACTGCAACGCCTTCCCCACACACTGAAACCATTCCCCACACACTGAAACCCCTTCCCCACACACTGCAACCCTTCCCAACACACAGAAACCATTCCCCACAGAGTGAAACCCCTTCCCCACACACTGAAACCCCTTCCCCACACACTGAAACCATTCCCCACACAGTGAAACCCCTTCCCCACACACTGAAACCATTCCCCACACACTGAAACCATTCCCCACACACTGAAACCCTTCTCCACAAGGTGAAACCATTCCCCACACACTGAAACCTTACCCCACACAGTAAAACCCGTTCCCCACACACTGAAACCATCCCCACACACTGAAACCATTCCCCACACACAGAAACCCCGTCCCCACACACTGAAACATCTTCCCCACACACTGAAAACCCATCCCCACACAGTGAAACACCTTCCGCACACACTGAAACACCTTCCCAGACACTGAAACCCTTCCCCACACACTGAAACCCCGACCCTACACACTGAAACCCCTACCCCACACACTGAAGCCCCGTCCCCACACAGTGAAACACCTTCCCCACACACTGAAACTCCTTCCCCACACACTGAAACCCTTCCCCACACACTGAAACCCATACCCACACACTGAAACACTTCCCCACACACTGAAACCCCTTCCCCACACACTGAAACACTTCCCCACACAGTGAAACCCCTTCCCCACACACTGAACCACATCCCCCACACACTGAAACCCCTTCCACACACACTGAAACCCATTCCCCACACACTGAAACCATTCCCCACACACTGAAACCACTTCCACACACACTGAAACCCCTTCCCCACGCACTGAAACCCCTTCCTCACACACTGAAAACATTCCCCACACACTGAAACCCCTTCCCCACACACTGAAACCCATTCCCCACACAGTGAAACCCATTCCCCACACACTGAAACCATTCCCCACACACTGCAACACCTTCCCCACACACTGAAACCATTCCCCACACACTGAAACCCCTTCCCCACACACTGCAACCCTTCCCAACACACAGAAACCATTCCCCACAGAGTGAAACCCCTTCCCCACACACTGAAACCCCTTCCCCACTCCCTGAAACCATTCCCCACACAGTGAAACCCCTTCCCCACACACTGAATACCTTCCCCAAACACTGAAACCATTCCCCACACACTGATACACCTACCCCACACAGTGAAACCCCTTCCCCACACACTGAAACCCTTCCCCACACACTGAAACCCGTCCCCACACACTGAAACCATTTCCCACACACTGAATCCCCTTCCCCACACACTGAAACCCCATCCCCACACACTGAAACCCCTTCCCCACACACTGAAACCTCTTCCCCACACACTGAAACCCCTTCCCCACACACTGAAACCATTCCCCACACACTGAACCACATCATCCACACACTGAAACCACTTCCACACACACTGAAACCCCTTCCCCACACACTGAAACCATTCCCCACACACTGAAACCACTTCCACAAACACTGAAACCCCTTCCCCACGCACTGAAACCCCTTCCCCACAAACTGAAACCATTCCCCACACACTGAAACCCCTTCCCCACACACTGAAACCCATTCCCCACACAGTGAAACCCATTCCCCACACACTGAAACCATTCCCCACACACTGCAACACCTTCCCCACACACTGAAACCATTCCCCACACACTGAAACCCCTTCCCCACACACTGCAACCCTTCCCAACACACTGACACCATTCCCCACAGAGTGAAACCCCTTCCCCACACACTGAAACCCCTTCCCCACACACTGAAACCATTCCCCACACAGTGAAACCCCTTCCCCACACACTGAAACCATTCCCCACACACTGAAACCATTCCCCACACACTGAAACCCTTCTCCACACAGTGTTACCATTCCCCACACACTGAAACCTTACCCCACACAGTACAACCCGTTCCCCACACACTGAAACATCTTCCCCACATACTGAAAACCCATCCCCACACAGTGAAACCCCTTCCGCACACACTGAAACACATTCCCACACACTGAACCCCTTCCCCACACACTGAAACCCCGACCCTACACACTGAAACCCCTACCACACACAGTGAAACCCTTCCCCACACAGTGAAACCCCTTCCCCACACACTGAAGCCATTCCCCACACAGTGAAACCCCTTCCCCACACACTGAAACCCGTCCCCACACACTGAAACCATTTCCCACACACTGAATCCCCTTCCCCACACACTGAAACCCCATCCCCACACACTGAAACCCCTTCCCCACACACTGAAACCTCTTCCCCACACACTGAAACCCCTTCCCCACACACTGAAACCATTCCCCACACACTGAAACCCCTTCCCCAAACAGTGAAACCCCTTCCCCACAAACTGAAACCATTCCCCACACACTGAAACCCCTTCCCCAAACTGTGAAACCCCTTCTCCACACACTGAAACCCTTCCTCACACACTGAAACCCATTCCCCACACAGTGAAACCCATTCCCCACACACTGAAACCATTCCCCACACACTGCAACACCTTCCCCACACACTGAAACCATTCCCCACACACTGAAACCATTCCCCACACACTGAAACCCTTCTCCACACAGTGAAACCATTCCCCACACACTGAAACCTTACCCCACACAGTAAAACCCGTTCCCCACACACTGAAACATCTTCCCCACACACTGAAAACCCATCCCCACACAGTGAAACCCCTTCCGCACACACTGAAACACCTTCCCACACACTGAAACCCTTCCCCACACACTGAAACCCCGACCCTACACACTGAAACCCCTACCACACACAGTGAAACCCCTCCCCACACACTGAAACCCCTTCACCCCACACTGAAACACCTTCCACACACAGTGAAACCCCTTCCCCACACACTGAAACCATTCCCCACACAGTGAAACCCCTTCCCCACACACTGAAAACCCTTCCCCTCACAGTGAAACCCCTTCCCCACACACTGAATACCTTCCCCACACACTGAAACCATTCCCCACACACTGATACACCTTCCCCACACACTGAAACCCCTTCCCCACACACTGAAACCATTCCCCACACACTGAAACCCCTTCCCCAAACAGTGAAACCCCTTCTCCACACACTGAAACCATTCCCCACACACTGACACCCCATCCCCACACACTGAACAACATTCCCCACACACTGAAACCCCTTCCACACACACTGAAACCCCTTCCCCACACACTGAAACCATTCCCCACACACTGAAACCACTTCCACACACACTGAAACCCCTTCCCCACGCACTGAAACCCCTTCCCCACACACTGAAACCATTCCCCACACACTGAAACCCCTTCCCCACACATTGAAACCCATTCCCCACACAGTGAAACCCATTCCCCACACACTGAAACCATTCCCCACACACTGCAACACCTTCCCACACACTGAAACCATTCCCCACACACTGAAACCCCTTCCCCACACACTGCAACCCTTCCCAACACACAGAAACCATTCCCCACAGAGTGAAACCCCTTCCCCACACAGTGAAACCCCTTCCCCACACACTGAAGCCATTCCCCACACAGTGAAACCCCTTCCCCACACACTGAAACCCGTCCCCACACACTGAAACCATTTCCCACACACTGAATCCCCTTCCCCACACACTGATACCCCATCCCCACACACTGAAACCCCTTCCCCACACATTGAAACCTCTTCCCCACACACTGAAACCCCTTCCCCACACACTGAAACCATTCCCCACACACTGAAACCCCTTCCCCACACACTGAAACACTTCCCCACACACTGAAACCCTTCCACACACACTGAAATCCTTCCCCACACACTGGAACCCCTTCCCCACAAGCTGAAACCACTTCCCCACACACTGAAACCATTCCCCAAACACTGAAACCCTTCCCCACATACTGAAACCCCTTCCCCACACACTGAAACCCATTCCCCACACAGTGACACCCATTCCCCACACACTGAAACCATTCCCCACACACTGCAACGCCTTCCCCACACACTGAAACCATTCCCCACACACTGAAACCCCTTCCCCACACACTGCAACCCTTCCCAACACACAGAAACCATTCCCCACAGAGTGAAACCCCTTCCCCACACACTGAAACCCCTTCCCCACACACTCAAACCATTCCCCACACAGTGAAACCCCTTCCCCACACACTGAAACCATTCCCCACACACTGAAACCATTCCCCACACACTGAAACCCTTCTCCACAAGGTGAAACCATTCCCCACACACTGAAACCTTACCCCACACAGTAAAACCCGTTCCCCACACACTGAAACCATTCCCCACACACTGAAACCATTCCCCACACACAGAAACCCCGTCCCCACACACTGAAACATCTTCCCCAAACACTGAAAACCCATCCCCACACAGTGAAACACCTTCCGCACACACTGAAACACCTTCCCACACACTGAAACCCTTCCCCACACACTGAAACCCCGACCCTACACACTGAAACCCCTACCCCACACACTGAAACCCCGTCCCCACACAGTGAAACACCTTCCCCACACACTTAAACTCCTTCCCCACACACTGAAGCCCTTCCCCACACACTGAAACCCATACCCACACACTGAAACACTTCCCCACACACTGAAACCCCTTCCCCACACACTGAACCACATCCCCCACACACTGAAACCCCTTCCACACACACTGAAACCCATTCCCCACACACTGAAACCATTCCCCACACACTGAAACCACTTCCACACACACTGAAACCCCTTCCCCACGCACTGAAACCCCTTCCCCACACACTGAAAACATTCCCCACACACTGAAATCCCTTCCCCACACACTGAAACCCATTCCCCACACAGTGAAACCCATTCCCCACACACTGAAACCATTCCCCACACACTGCAACACCTTCCCCACACACTGAAACCATTCCCCACACACTGAAACCCCTTCCCCACACACTGCAACCCTTCCCAACACACAGAAACCATTCCCCACAGAGTGAAACCCCTTCCCCACACACTGAAACCCCTTCCCCACACACTGAAACCATTCCCCACACAGTGAAACCCCTTCCCCACACACTGAATACCTTCCCCAAACAATGAAACCATTCCCCACACACTGATACACCTACCCCACACAGTGAAACCCCTTCCCCACACACTGAAACCCTTCCCCACACACTGAAACCCGTCCCCACACACTGAAACTATTTCCCACACACTGAATCCCCTTCCCCACACACTGAAACCCCATCCCCACACACTGAAACCACTTCCCCACACACTGAAACCTCTTCCCCACACACTGAAACCCCTTCCCCACACACTGAAACCATTCCCCACACACTGAACCACATCATCCACACACTGAAACCACTTCCACACACACTGAAACCCCTTCCCCACACACTGAAACCATTCCCCACACACTGAAACCACTTCCACAAACACTGAAACCCCTTCCCCACGCACTGAAACCCCTTCCCCACACACTGAAACCATTCCCCACACACTGAAACCCCTTCCCCACACTCTGAAGCCCATTCCCCACACAGTGAAACCCATTCCCCACACACTGAAACCATTCCCCACACACTGCAACACCTTCCCCACACACTGAAACCATTCCCCACACACTGAAACCCCTTCCCCACACACTGCAACCCTTCCCAACACACTGACACCATTCCCCACAGAGTGAAACCCCTTCCCCACACACTGAAACCCCTTCCCCACACACTGAAACCATTCCCCACACAGTGAAACCCCTTCCCCACACACTGAAACCATTCCCCACACACTGAAACCATTCCCCACACACTGAAACCCTTCTCCACACAGTGAAACCATTCCCCACACACTGAAACCTTACCCCACACAGTACAACCCGTTCCCCACACACTGAAACATCTTCCCCACACACTGAAAACCCATCCCCACACAGTGAAACCCCTTCCGCACACACTGAAACACCTTCCCACACACTGAACCCCTTCCCCACACACTGAAACCCCGACCCTACACACTGAAACCCCTACCACACACAGTGAAACCCCTCCCCACACACTGAAACCCCTTCACCCCACACTGAAACACCTTCCACACACAGTGAAACCCCTTCCCCACACACTGAAACCATTCCCCACACAGTGAAACCCCTTCCCCACACACTGAAAACCCTTCCCCTCACAGTGAAACCCCTTCCCCACACACTGAATACCTTCCCCACACACTGAAACCATTCCCCACACACTGATACACCTTCCCCACACACTGAAACCCCTTCCCCACACACTGAAACCATTCCCCACACACTGAAACCCCTTCCCCAAACAGTGAAACCCCTTCTCCACACACTGAAACCATTCCCCACACACTGACACCCCATCCCCACACACTGAACAACATTCCCCACACACTGAAACCCCTTCCACACACACTGAAACCCCTTCCCCACACACTGAAACCATTCCCCACACACTGAAACCACTTCCACACACACTGAAACCCCTTCCCCACGCACTGAAACCCCTTCCCCACACACTGAAACCATTCCCCACACACTGAAACCCCTTCCCCACACATTGAAACCCATTCCCCACACAGTGAAACCCATTCCCCACACACTGAAACCATTCCCCACACACTGCAACACCTTCCCACACACTGAAACCATTCCCCACACACTGAAACCCCTTCCCCACACACTGCAACCCTTCCCAACACACAGAAACCATTCCCCACAGAGTGAAACCCCTTCCCCACACAGTGAAACCCCTTCCCCACACACTGAAGCCATTCCCCACACAGTGAAACCCCTTCCCCACACACTGAAACCCGTCCCCACACACTGAAACCATTTCCCACACACTGAATCCCCTTCCCCACACACTGATACCCCATCCCCACACACTGAAACCCCTTCCCCACACACTGAAACCTCTTCCCCACACACTGAAACCCCTTCCCCACACACTGAAACCATTCCCCACACACTGAAACCCCTTCCCCACACACTGAAACACTTCCCCACACACTGAAACCCTTCCACACACACTGAAATCCTTCCCCACACACTGGAACCCCTTCCCCACAAGCTGAAACCACTTCCCCACACACTGAAACCATTCCCCAAACACTGAAACCCTTCCCCACATACTGAAACCCCTTCCCCACACACTGAAACCCATTCCCCACACAGTGAAACCCATTCCCCACACACTGAAACCATTCCCCACACACTGCAACGCCTTCCCCACACACTGAAACCATTCCCCACACACTGAAACCCCTTCCCCACACACTGCAACCCTTCCCAACACACAGAAACCATTCCCCACAGAGTGAAACCCCTTCCCCACACACTGAAACCCCTTCCCCACACACTGAAACCATTCCCCACACAGTGAAACCCCTTCCCCACACACTGAAACCATTCCCCACACACTGAAACCATTCCCCACACACTGAAACCCTTCTCCACAAGGTGAAACCATTCCCCACACACTGAAACCTTACCCCACACAGTAAAACCCGTTCCCCACACACTGAAACCATTCCCCACACACTGAAACCATTCCCCACACACAGAAACCCCGTCCCCACACACTGAAACATCTTCCCCAAACACTGAAAACCCATCCCCACACAGTGAAACACCTTCCGCACACACTGAAACACCTTCCCACACACTGAAACCCTTCCCCACACACTGAAACCCCGACCCTACACACTGAAACCCCTACCCCACACACTGAAACCCCGTCCCCACACAGTGAAACACCTTCCCCACACACTTAAACTCCTTCCCCACACACTGAAGCCCTTCCCCACACACTGAAACCCATACCCACACACTGAAACACTTCCCCACACACTGAAACCCCTTCCCCACACACTGAACCACATCCCCCACACACTGAAACCCCTTCCACACACACTGAAACCCATTCCCCACACACTGAAACCATTCCCCACACACTGAAACCACTTCCACACACACTGAAACCCCTTCCCCACGCACTGAAACCCCTTCCCCACACACTGAAAACATTCCCCACACACTGAAATCCCTTCCCCACACACTGAAACCCATTCCCCACACAGTGAAACCCATTCCCCACACACTGAAACCATTCCCCACACACTGCAACACCTTCCCCACACACTGAAACCATTCCCCACACACTGAAACCCCTTCCCCACACACTGCAACCCTTCCCAACACACAGAAACCATTCCCCACAGAGTGAAACCCCTTCCCCACACACTGAAACCCCTTCCCCACACACTGAAACCATTCCCCACACAGTGAAACCCCTTCCCCACACACTGAATACCTTCCCCAAACAATGAAACCATTCCCCACACACTGATACACCTACCCCACACAGTGAAACCCCTTCCCCACACACTGAAACCCTTCCCCACACACTGAAACCCGTCCCCACACACTGAAACTATTTCCCACACACTGAATCCCCTTCCCCACACACTGAAACCCCATCCCCACACACTGAAACCACTTCCCCACACACTGAAACCTCTTCCCCACACACTGAAACCCCTTCCCCACACACTGAAACCATTCCCCACACACTGAACCACATCATCCACACACTGAAACCACTTCCACACACACTGAAACCCCTTCCCCACACACTGAAACCATTCCCCACACACTGAAACCACTTCCACAAACACTGAAACCCCTTCCCCACGCACTGAAACCCCTTCCCCACACACTGAAACCATTCCCCACACACTGAAACCCCTTCCCCACACTCTGAAGCCCATTCCCCACACAGTGAAACCCATTCCCCACACACTGAAACCATTCCCCACACACTGCAACACCTTCCCCACACACTGAAACCATTCCCCACACACTGAAACCCCTTCCCCACACACTGCAACCCTTCCCAACACACTGACACCATTCCCCACAGAGTGAAACCCCTTCCCCACACACTGAAACCCCTTCCCCACACACTGAAACCATTCCCCACACAGTGAAACCCCTTCCCCACACACTGAAACCATTCCCCACACACTGAAACCATTCCCCACACACTGAAACCCTTCTCCACACAGTGAAACCATTCCCCACACACTGAAACCTTACCCCACACAGTACAACCCGTTCCCCACACACTGAAACATCTTCCCCACACACTGAAAACCCATCCCCACACAGTGAAACCCCTTCCGCACACACTGAAACACCTTCCCACACACTGAACCCCTTCCCCACACACTGAAACCCCGACCCTACACACTGAAACCCCTACCACACACAGTGAAACCCTTCCCCACACAGTAAAACCCCTTCCCCACACACTGAAGCCATTCCCCACACAGTGAAACCCCTTCCCCACACACTGAAACCCGTCCCCACACACTGAAAGCATTTCCCACACACTGAATCCCCTTCCCCACACACTGAAACCCCATCCCCACACACTGAAACCCCTTCCCCACACACTGAAACCTCTTCCCCACACACTGAAACCCCTTCCCCACACACTGAAACCATTCCCCACACACTGAAACCCCTTCCCCAAACAGTGAAACCCCTTCCCCACACACTGAAACCATTCCCCACACACTGAAACCCCTTCCCCAAACAGTGAAACCCCTTCTCCACACACTGAAACCCTTCCCCACATACTGAAACCCCTTCCCCACACACTGAAACCCATTCCCCACACAGTGAAACCCATTCCCCACACACTGAAACCATTCCCCACACACTGCAACACCTTCCCCACACACTGAAACCATTCCCCACATACTGAAACCATTCCCCACACACTGCAACACCTTCCCCACACACTGAAACCATTCCCCACACACTGAAACCACTTCCACAAACACTGAAACCCCTTCCACGCACTGAAACCCCTTCCCCACACACTGAAACCATTCCCCACACACTGAAACCCCTTCCCCACACACTGAAACCCCTTCCCCAAACAGTGAAACCCCTTCCCCACACACTGCAACCCTTCCCAACACACAGAAACCATTCCCCACAGAGTGAAACCCCTTCCCCACACAGTGAAACCCCTTCCCCCCACACTGAAGCCATTCCCCACACAGTGAAACCCCTTCCCCACACACTGAAACCCGTCCCCACACACTGAAACCATTTCCCACACACTGAATCCCCTTCCCCACACACTGATACCCCATCCCCACACACTGAAACCCCTTCCCCACACACTGAAACCTCTTCCCCACACACTGAAACCCCTTCCCCACACACTGAAACCATTCCCCACACACTGAAACCCCTTCCCCACACACTGTGACATGTGAGCCGCATGGAAGATGGCAGGATCCCCAAAGACACATTGTACAGCGAGCTCGCCACTGGTATCAGACCCACCGGCCGTCCATGTCTCCGTTATAAAGACGTCTGCAAACGCGACATGAAATCGTGTGACATTGATCACAAGTCGTGGGAGTCAGTTGCCAGCATTCGCCAGAGCTGGCGGGCAGCCATAAAGACAGGGCTAAATTGTGGCGAGTCGAAGAGACTTAGTAGTTGGCAGGAAAAAAGACAGAGGCGCAAGGGGAGAGCCAACTGTGCAACAGCCCCAACAAACAAATTTCTCTGCAGCACCTGTGGAAGAGCCTGTCACTCCAGAATTGGCCTTTATAGCCACTCCAGGCGCTGCTTCACAAACCACTGACCACCTCCAGGCGCGTATCCATTGTCTCTCGAGATAAGGAGGGGCAAAAGAAAAAAGAAAAAAAGAAACACACTGAAACACTTCCCCACACACTGAAACCCTTCCACACACACTGAAATCCTTCCCCACACACTGGAACCCCTTCCCCACAAGCTGAAACCATTCCCCACACACTGAAACCATTCCCCACACACTGAAACCCTTCCCCACATACTGAAACCCCTTCCCCACACACTGAAACCCATTCCCCACACAGTGAAACCCATTCCCCACACACTGAAACCATTCCCCACACACTGCAACGCCTTCCCCACACACTGAAACCATTCCCCACACACTGAAACCCCTTCCCCACACACTGCAACCCTTCCCAACACACAGAAACCATTCCCCACAGAGTGAAACCCCTTCCCCACACACTGAAACCCCTTCCCCACACACTGAAACCATTCCCCACACAGTGAAACCCCTTCCACACACACTGAAACCATTCCCCACACACTGAAACCATTCCCCACACACTGAAACCCTTCTCCACACAGTGAAACCATTCCCCACACACTGAAACCTTACCCCACACAGTAAAACCCGTTCCCCACACACTGAAACCATTCCCCACACACTGAAACCATTCCCCACACACAGAAACCCCGTCCCCACACACTGAAACATCTTCCCCACACACTGAAAACCCATCCCCACACAGTGAAACACCTTCCGCACACACTGAAACACCTTCCCACACACTGAAACCCTTCCCCACACACTGAAACCCCGACCCTACACACTGAAACCCCTTCCCAACACACTGAAACCCCTTCACCCCACACAGAGAAACACCTTCCCCACACACTGAAACTCCTTCCCCACACACTGAAACCCTTCCCCACACACTGAAACCCATACCCACACACTGAAACACTTCCCCACACACTGAAACCCCTTCCCCACCCACTCAAACACTTCCCCACACAGTGAAACCCCTTCCCCACACACTGAACCACATCCCCCACACACTGAAACCCCTTCCACACACACTGAAACCATTCCCCACACACTGAAACCACTTCCACACACACTGAAACCCCTTCCCCACGCACTGAAACCCCTTCCCCACACACTGAAAACATTCCCCACACACTGAAACCCCTTCCCCACACACTGAAACCCATTCCCCACACAGTGAAATCCATTCCCCACACACTGAAACCATTCCCCACACACTGCAACACCTTCCCCACACACTGAAACCATTCCCCACACACTGAAACCCCTTCCCCACACAGTGCAACCCTTCCCAACACACAGAAACCATTCCCCACAGAGTGAAACCCCTTCCCCACACACTGAAACCCCTTCCCCACACACTGAAACCCCTTCGCCACACCCTGAAACCTTTCCCCACACAATGAAACCACTTCCACACACACTGAAACCCCTTCCCCACGCACTGAAACCCCTTCCCCACACACTGAAACCATTCCGCACACACTGAAACCCCTTCCCCACACTTTGAAACCCATTCCCCACACAGTGAAACCCATTCCCCACACACTGAAACCATTCCCCACACACTGCAACACCTTCCCACACACTGAAACCATTCCCCACACACTGAAACCCCTTCCCCACACACTGCAACCCTTCCCAACACACAGAAACCATTCCCCACAGAGTGAAACCCCTTCCCCACACAGTGAAACCCCTTCCCCACACACTGAAGCCATTCCCCACACAGTGAAACCCCTTCCCCACACACTGAAACCCGTCCCCACACACTGAAACCATTTCCCACACACTGAATCCCCTTCCCCACACACTGATACCCCATCCCCACACACTGAAACCCCTTCCCCACACACTGAAACCTCTTCCCCACACACTGAAACCCCTTCCCCACACACTGAAACCATTCCCACACACTGAAACCCCTTCCCCACACACTGAAACACTTCCCCACACACTGAAACCCTTCCACACACACTGAAATCCTTCCCCACACACTGGAACCCCTTCCCCACAAGCTGAAACCATTCCCCACACACTGAAACCATTCCCCACACATGAAACCCTTCCCCACATACTGAAACCCCTTCCCCACACACTGAAACCCATTCCCCACACAGTGAAACCCATTCCCCACACACTGAAACCATTCCCCACACACTGCAACGCCTTCCCCACACACTGAAACCATTCCCCACACACTGAAACCCCTTCCCCACACACTGCAACCCTTCCCAACACACAGAAACCATTCCCCACAGAGTGAAACCCCTTCCCCACACACTGAAACCCCTTCCCCACACACTGAAACCATTCCCCACACAGTGAAACCCCTTCCCCACACACTGAAACCATTCCCCACACACTGAAACCATTCCCCACACACTGAAACCCTTCTCCACACACTGAAACCATTCCCCACACACTGAAACCTTACCCCACACAGTAAAACCCGTTCCCCACACACTGAAACCATTCCCCACACACTGAAACCATTCCCCACACACAGAAACCCCGTCCCCACACACTGAAACATCTTCCCCACACACTGAAAACCCATCCCCACACAGTGAAACACCTTCCGCACACACTGAAACACCTTCCCACACACTGAAACCCTTCCCCACACACTGAAACCCCGACCCTACACACTGAAACCCCTACCCCACACACTGAAACCCCGTCCCCACACAGAGAAACACCTTCCCCACACACTGGAACTCCTTCCCCACACACTGAAACCCTTCCCCACACACTGAAACCCATACCCACACACTGAAACACTTCCCCACACACTGAAACCCCTTCCCCACACACTGAAACACTTCCCCACACAGTGAAACCCTTCCCCACACACTGAACCACATCCCCCACACACTGAAACCCCTTCCACACACACTGAAACCCATTCCCCACACACTGAAACCATTCCCCACACTCTGAAACCACATCCACACACACTGAAACCCCTTCCCCACGCACTGAAACCCCTTCCCCACACACTGAAAACATTCCCCACACACTGAAACCCCTTCCCCACACACTGAAAACCATTCCCCACACAGTGAAACCCATTCCCCACACACTGAAACCATTCCCCACACACTGCAACACCTTCCCCACACACTGAAACCATTCCCCACACACTGAAACCCCTTCCCCACACACTGCAACCCTTCCCAACACACAGAAACCATTCCCTACAGAGTGAAACCCCTTCCCCACACACTGAAACCCCTTCCCCACACACTGCAACCATTCTCCACACAGTGAAACCCCTTCCCCACACACTGAATACATTCCCCAAACACTGAAACCATTCCCCACACACTGATACACCTACCCCACACAGTGAAACCTCTTCCCCACACACTGAAACCCTTCCCCACACACTGAAACCCGTCCCCACACACTGAAACCATTTCCCACACACTGAATCCCCTTCCCCACACACTGAAACCCCATCCCCACACACTGAAACCCCTTCCCTACACACTGAAACCTCTTCCCCACACACTGAAACCCGTTCCCCACACAGTGAAACACCTTCCCCACACACTGAAACTCCTTCCCCACACACTGAAACCCTTCCCCACACACTGAAACCCATACCCACACACTGAAACACTTCCCCACACACTGAAACCCCTTCCCCACACACTGAAACACTTCCCCACACAGTGAAACCCCTTCCCCACACACTGAACCACATCCCCCACACACTGAAACCCCTTCCACACACACTGAAACCCATTCCCCACACACTGAAACCATTCCCCACACACTGAAACCACTTCCACACACACTGAAACCCCTTCCCCACGCACTGAAACCCCTTCCGCACACACTGAAAACATTCCCCACACACTGAAACCCCTTCCCCACACACTGAAACCCATTCCCCACACAGTGAAACCCATTCCCCACACACTGAAACCATTCCCCACACACTGCAACACCTTCCCCACACACTGAAACCATTCCCCACACACTGAAACCCCTTCCCCACACACTGCAACCCTTCCCAACACACAGAAACCATTCCCCACAGAGTGAAACCCCTTCCCCACACACTGAAACCCCTTCCCCACACACTGAAACCATTCCCCACACAGTGAAACCACTTCCCCACACACTGAATACCTTCCCCAAACACTGAAACCATTCCCCACACACTGATACACCTACCCCACACAGTGAAACCCCTTCCCCACACACTGAAACCCTTCCCCACACACTGAAACCCGTCCCCACACACTGAAACCATTTCCCACACACTGAATCCCCTTCCCCACACACTGTAACCCCATCCCCACACACTGAAACCCCTTCCCCACACACTGAAAACTCTTCCCCACACACTGAAACCCCTTCCCCACACACTGAAACCATTCCCCACACACTGAACCACATCATCCACACACTGAAACCACTTTCACACACACTGAAACCCCTTCCCCACACACTGAAACCATTCCCCACACACTGAAACCACTTCCACAAACACTGAAACCCCTTCCACGCACTGAAATCCCTTCCCCACACACTGAAACCATTCCCCACACACTGAAACCCCTTCCCCACACACTGAAACCCATTCCCCACACACTGAAACCATTCCCCACACACTGCAACACCTTCCCCACACACTGAAACCATTCCCCACACACTGAAACCCCTTCACCACACACTGCAACCCTTCCCAACACACTGACACCATTCCCCACAGAGTGAAACCCCTTCCCCACACACTGAAACCCCTTCCCCACACACTGAAACCATTCCCGACACAGTGAAACCCCTTCCCCACACACTGAAACCATTCCCCACACACTGAAACCATTCCCCACACACTGAAACCCTTCTCCACACAGTGAAACCATTCCCCACACACTGAAACCTTACCCCACACAGTACAACCCGTTCCCCACACACTGAAACATCTTCCCCACACACTGAAAACCCATCCCCACACAGTGAAACCCCTTCCGCACACACTGAAACACCTTCCCACACACTGAACCCCTTCCTCACACACTGAAACCCCGACCCTGCACACTGAAACCCATACCACACACAGTGAAACCCCTCCCCACACACTGAAAACCCTTCACCCCACACTGAAACCCCTTCCACACACACTGAAACCCCTTCCCCACACACTGAAACCATTCCCCACACACTGAAACCACTTCCACACACACTGAAACCCCTTCCCCACGCACTGAAACCCCTTCCCCACACACTGAAACCATTCCCCACACACTGAAACCCCTTCCCCACACATTGAAACCCATTCCCCACACAGTGAAACCCATTCCCCACACACTGACACCATTCCCCACACACTGCAACACCTTCCCCACACACTGAAACCATTCCCCACACACTGAAACCCCTTCCCCACACACTGCAACCCTTCCCAACACACAGAAACCATTCCCCACAGAGTGAAACCCCTTCCCCACACAGTGAAACCCCTTCCCCACACACTGAAGCCATTCCCCACACAGTGAAACCCCTTCCCCACACACTGAAACCCGTCCCCACACACTGAAACCATTTCCCACACACTGAATCCCCTTCCCCACACACTGAAACCCCATCCCCACACACTGAAACCCCTTCCGCACACACTGAAACCTCTTCCCCACACACTGAAACCCCTTCCCCACACACTGAAACCATTCCCCACACACTGAAACCCCTTCCCCAAACAGTGAAACCCCTTCCCCACACACTGAAACCATTCCCCACACACTGAAACCCCTTCCCCAAACAGTGAAACCCCTTCTCCACACACTGAAACCCTTCCCCACATACTGAATCCCCTTCCCCACACACTGAAACCCATTCCCCACACAGTGAAACCCATTCCCCACACACTGAATCCATTCCCCACACACTGCAACACCTTCCCCACACACTGAAACCATTCCCCACACACTGAAACCATTCCCCACACACTGAAACCCTTCTCCACACAGTGAAACCATTCCCCACACACTGAAACCTTACCCCACACAGTAAAACCCGTTCCCCACACACTGAAACATCTTCCCCACAAACTGAAAACCCATCCCCACACAGTGAAACCCCTTCCGCACACACTGAAACACCTTCCCACACACTGAAACCCTTCCCCACACACTGAAACCCCGACCCTACACACTGAAACCCCTACCACACACAGTGAAACCCCTCCCCACACACTGAAACCCCTTCACCCCACACTGAAACACCTTCCACACACAGTGAAACCCCTTCCCCACACACTGAAACCATTCCCCACACAGTGAAACCCCTTCCCCACACACTGAATACCTTCCCCACACACTGAAACCATTCCCCACACACTGATACACCTTCCCCACACACTGAAACCCCTTCCCCACACACTGAAACCATTCCCCACACACTGAAACCCCTTCCCCAAACAGTGAAACCCCTTCTCCACACACTGAAACCATTCCGAACACACTGACACCCCATTCCCACACACTGAACCACATTCCCCACACACTGAAACCCCTTCCACACACACTGAAACCCCTTCCCCACACACTGAAACAATTCCCCACACACTGAAACCACTTCCACACACACTGAAACCCCTTCCCCACGCACTGAAACCCCTTTCCCACACACTGAAACCATTCCCCACACACTGAAACCCCTTCCCCACACACTGAACCACATTCCCCACACACTGAAACCCCTTCCACACACACTGAAACCCCTTCACCACACACTGAAACCATTCCCCACACACTGAAACCACTTCCACACACACTGAAACCCCTTCCCCACGCACTGAAACCCCTTCCCCACACACTGAAACCATTCCACACACACTGAAACCCCTTCCCCACACATTGAAACCCATTCCCCACACAGTGAAACCCATTCCCCACACACTGAAACAATTCCCCACACACTGCAACACCTTCCCACACACTGAAACCATTCCACACACACTGAAACCCCTTCCCCACACACTGCAACCCTTCCCAACACACAGAAACCATTCCCCACAGAGTGAAACCCCTTCCCCACACAGTGAAACCCCTTCCCCACACACTGAAGCCATTCCCCACACAGAGAAACCCCTTCCCCACACACTGAAACCCGTCCCCACACACTGAAACCATTTCCCACACACTGAATCCCCTTCCCCACACACTGATACCCCATCCCCACACACTGAAACCCCTTCCCCACACACTGAAACCTCTTCCCCACACACTGAAACCCCTTCCCCACACACTGAAACCATTCCCCACACACTGAAACCCCTTCCCCACACACTGAAACACTTCCCCACACACTGAAACCCTTCCACACACACTGAAATCCTTCCCCACACACTGGAACCCCTTCCCCACAAGCTGAAACCATTCCCCACACACTGAAACCATTCCCCACACACTGAAACCCTTCCCCACATACTGAAACCCCTTCCCCACACACTGAAACCCATTCCCCACACAGTGAAACCCATTCCCCACACACTGAAACCATTCCCCACACACTGCAAAACCTTCCCCACACACTGAAACCATTCCCCACACACTGAAACCCCTTCCCCACACACTGCAACCCTTCCCAACACACAGAAACCATTCCCCACAGAGTGAAGCCCCTTCCCCACACACTGAAACCCCTTCCCCACACACTGAAACCATTCCCCACACAGTGAAACCCCTTCCCCACACACTGAAACCATTCCCCACACACTGAAACCATTCCCCACACACTGAAACCCTTCTCCACAAGGTGAAACCATTCCCCACACACTGAAACCTTACCCCACACAGTAAAACCCGTTCCCCACACACTGAAACCATTCCCCACACACTGAAACCATTCCCCACACACAGAAACCCCGTCCACACACACTGAAACATCTTCCCCACACACTGAAAACCCATCCCCACACAGTGAATCACCTTCCGCACACACTGAAACACCTTCCCACACACTGAAACCCTTCCCCACGCACTGAAACCCCGACCCTACACACTGAAACGCCTACCCCACACACTGAAACCCCGTCCCCACACAGTGAAACACCTTCCCCACACACTGAAACTCCTTCCCCACACACTGAAACCCTTCCCCACACACTGAAACCCATACCCACACACTGAACCACATTCCCCACACACTGAAACCCCTTCCACACACACTGAAACCCCTTCCCCACACACTGAAACCATTCCCCACACACTGAAACCACTTCCACACACACTGAAACCCCTTCCCCACGCACTGAAACCCCTTCCCCACACACTGAAACCCTTCCCCACACACTGAAACCCCGACCCTACACACTGAAACCCCTACCCCACACACTGAAACCCCGTCCCCACACAGTGAAACACCTTCCACACACACTGAAACTCCTTCCGCACACACTGAAACCCTTCCCCACACACTGAAACCCATACCCACACACTGAAACACTTCCCCACACACTGAAACCCCTTCCCCACACACTGAAACACTTCCCCACACAGTGAAACCCCTTCCCCACACACTGAACCACATCCCCCACACACTGAAACCCCTTCCACACACACTGAAACCCATTCCCCACACACTGAAACCATTCCCCACACACTGAAACCACTTCCACACACACTGAAACCCCTTCCCGACGCACTGAAACCCCTTCCCCAACACTGAAACCCCTTCCCCACACACTGAAAACCCTTCCCCACACACTGAAACCCATTCCCCACACAGTGAAACCCATTCCCCACACACTGAAACCATTCCCCACACACTGCAACACCTTCCCCACACACTGAAACCATTCCCCACACACTGAAACCCCTTCCCCACACACTGCAACCCTTCCCAACACACAGAAACCATTCCCCACAGAGTGAAACCCCTTCCCCACACACTGAAACCCCTTCCCCACACACTGAAACCATTCCCCACAGAGTGAAACCCCTTCCCCACACACTGAATACCTTCCCCAAACACTGAAACCATTCCCCACACACTGATACACCTACCCCACACAGTGAAAACCCTTCCCCACACACTGACACCCTTCCCCACACACTGAAACCCGTCCCCACACACTGAAACCATTTCCCACACACTGAATCCCCTTCCCCACACACTGAAACCCCATCCCCACACACTGAAACCCCTTCCCCACACACTGAAACCTCTTCCCCACACACTGAAACCCCTTCCCCACACACTGAAACCATTCCCCACACACTGAACCACATCATCCACACACTGAAACCACTTCCACACACACTGAAACCCCTTCCCCACACACTGAAACCATTCCCCACACACTGAAACCACTTCCACAAACACTGAAACCCCTTCCCCACGCACTGAAACCCCTTCCCCACACACTGAAACCGTTCCCCACACACTGAAACCCCTTCCCCACACACTGAAACCCATTCCCCACACAGTGAAACCCATTCCCCACACACTGAAACCATTCCCCACACACTGCAACACCTTCCCCACACACTGAAACCATTCCCCACACACTGAAACCCCTTCCCCACACACTGCAACCCTTCCCAACACACTGACACCATTCCCCACAGAGTGAAACCCCTTCCCCACACACTGAAACCCCTTCCCCACACACTGAAACCATTCCCCACACAGTGAAACCCCTTCCCCACACACTGAAACCATTCCCCACACACTGAAACCATTCCCCACACACTGAAACCCTTCTCCACACAGTGAAACCATTCCCCACACACGGAGACCTTACCCCACACAGTACAACCCGTTCCCCACACACTGAAACATCTTCCCCACACACTGAAAACCCATCCCCACACAGTGAAACCCCTTCCGCACACACTGAAACACCTTCCCACACACTGAATCCCTTCCCCACACACTGAAACCCCGACCCTACACACTGAAACCCCTACCACACACAGTGAAACCCCTCCCCACACACTGAAACCCCTTCACCCCACACTGAAACACCTTCCACACACAGTGAAACCCCTTCCCCACACACTGAAACCATTCCCCACACAGTGAAACCATTCCCCACACACTGAAAACCCTTCCCCTCACAGTGAAGCCCCTTCCCCACACACTGAATACCTTCCCCACACACTGAAACCATTCCCCACACACTGATACACCTTCCCCACACACTGAAACCCCTTCCCCACACACTGAAACCATTCCCCACACACTGAAACCCCTTCCCCAAACAGTGAAACTCCTTCTCCACACACTGAAACCATTCCCCACACACTGACACCCCATCCCCACACACTGAACCACATTCCCCACACACTGAAACCCCTTCCACACACACTGAAACCCCTTTCCCACACACTGAAACCATTCCCCACACACTGAAACCACTTCCACACACACTGAAACCCCTTCCCCACGCACAGAAACCCCTTCCCCACACACTGAAACCATTCCCCACACACTGCAACACCTTCCCCACACACTGAAACCATTCCCCACACACTGAAACCCCTTCCCCACACACTGCAACCCTTCCCAACACACAGAAACCATTCCCCACAGAGTGAAACCCCTTCCCCACACAGTGAAACCCCTTCCCCACACACTGAAGCCATTCCCCACACAGTGAAACCCCTTCCCCACACACTGAAACCCGTCCCCACACACTGAAACCATTTCCCACACACGGAATCCCCTTCCCCACACACTGAAACCCCATCCCCACACACTGAAACCCCTTCCCCACACATTGAAACCTCTTCCCCACACACTGAAACCCCTTCCCCACACACTGAAACCATTGCCCACACACTGAAACCCCTTCCCCAAACAGTGAAACCCCTTCCCCACACACTGAAACCATTCCCCACACACTGAAACCCCTTCCCCAAACAGTGAAACCCCTTCTCCACACACTGAAACCATTCCGAACACACTGACACCCCATCCCCACACACTGAACCACATTCCCCACACACTGAAACCCCTTCCACACACACTGAAACCCCTTCCCCACACACTGAAACAATTCCCCACACACTGAAACCACTTCCACACACACTGAAACCCCTTCCCCACGCACTGAAACCCCTTCCCCACACACTGAAACCATTCCCCACACACTGAAACCCCTTCCCCACACATTGAAATCCATTCCCGACACAGTGAAACCCATTCCCCACACACTGAAACCATTCCCCACACACTGCAACACCTTCCCCACACACTGAAACCATTCCCCACACACTGAAACCCCTTCCCCACACACTGCAACCCTTCCCAACACACAGAAACCATTCCCCACAGAGTGAAACCCCTTCCCCACACAGTGAAACCCCTTCCCCACACACTGAAGCCATTCCCCACACAGTGAAACCCCTTCCCCACACACTGAAACCCGTCCCCACACACTGAAACCATTTCCCACACACTGAATCCCCTTCCCCACAGACTGAAACACCATCCCCACACACTGAAACCCCTTCCCCACACACTGAAACCACTTCCCCACACACTGAAACCATTCCCCACACACTGAAACCCCTTCCCCAAACAGTGAAACCCCTTCCCCACACACTGAAACCATTCCCCACACACTGAAACCCCTTCCCCAAACAGTGAAACCCCTTCTCCACACACTGAAACCCTTCCCCACATACTGAAACCCCTTCCCCACACACTGAAACCCATTCCCCACACACTGAACCACATTCCCCACACACTGAAACCCCTTCCACACACCCTGAAACCCCTTCCCCACACACTGAAACCATTCCCCACACACTGAAACCACTTCCACACACACTGAAACCCCTTCCCCACGCACAGAAACCCCTTCCCCACACACTGAAACCATTCCCCACACACTGCAACACCTTCCCCACACACTGAAACCATTCCCCACACACTGAAACCCCTTCCCCACACACTGCAACCCTTCCCAACACACAGAAACCATTCCCCACAGAGTGAAACCCCTTCCCCACACAGTGAAACCCCTTCCCCACACACTGAAGCCATTCCCCACACAGTGAAACCCCTTCCCCACACACTGAAACCCGTCCCCACACACTGAAACCATTTCCCACACACTGAATCCCCTTCCCCACACACTGAAACCCCATCCCCACACACTGAAACCCCTTCCCCACACACTGAAACCTCTTCCCCACACACTGAAACCCCTTCCCCACACACTGAAACCATTCCCCACACACTGAAACCCCTTCCCCAAACAGTGAAACCCCTTCCCCACACACTGAAACCATTCCCCACACACTGAACCCCTTCCCCAAACAGTGAAACCCCTTCTCCACACACTGAAACCATTCCGAACACACTGACACCCCATCCCCACACACTGAACCACATTCCCCACACACTGAAACCCCTTCCACACACACTGAAACCCCTTCCCCACACACTGAAACAATTCCCCACACACTGAAACCACTTCCACACACACTGAAACCCCTTCCCCACGCACTGAAACCCCTTCCCCACACACTGAAACCATTCCCCACACACTGAAACCCCTTCCCCACACATTGAAATCCATTCCCGACACAGTGAAACCCATTCCCCACACACTGAAACCATTCCCCACACACTGCAACACCTTCCCCACACACTGAAACCATTCCCCACACACTGAAACCCCTTCCCCACACACTGCAACCCTTCCCAACACACAGAAACCATTCCCCACAGAGTGAAACCCCTTCCCCACACAGTGAAACCCCTTCCCCACACACTGAAGCCATTCCCCACACAGTGAAACCCCTTCCCCACACACTGAAACCCGTCCCCACACACTGAAACCATTTCCCACACACTGAATCCCCTTCCCCACACACTGAAACCCCATCCCCACACACTGAAACCCCTTCCCCACACACTGAAACCACTTCCCCACACACTGAAACCATTCCCCACACACTGAAACCCCTTCCCCAAACAGTGAAACCCCTTCCCCACACACTGAAACCATTCCCCACACACTGAAACCCCTTCCCCAAACAGTGAAACCCCTTCTCCACACACTGAAACCCTTCCCCACATACTGAAACCCCTTCCCCACACATTGAAACCCATTCCCCACACAGTGAAACCCATTCCCCACACACTGAAACCATTCCCCACACACTGCAACACCTTCCCCACACACTGAAACCATTCCCCACACACTGAAACCCCTTCCCCACACACTGAAACCCCTTCCCCAAACAGTGAAACCCCTTCTCCACACACTGAAACCATTCCACACACACTGAAACCCCGTCCCCACACACTGAAACATCTTCCCCACACACTGAAAACCCATCCCCACACAGTGAAACACCTTCCGCACACACTGAAACACCTTCCCACACACTGAAACCCTTCCCCACACACTGAAACCCCGACCCTACACACTGAAACCCCTACCCCACACACTGAAACCCCGTCCCCACACAGTGAAACACATTCCCCACACACTGAAACCATTTCCCACACACTGAATCCCCTTCCCCAGAGACTGATACCCTTCTCCACACAGTGAAACCATTCCCCACACACTGAAACCTTACCCCACACAGTACAACCCGTTCCCCACACACTGAAACATCTTCCCCACACACTGAAAACCCATCCCCACACAGTGAAACCCCTTCCGCACACACTGAAACACCTTCCCACACACTGAATCCCTTCCCCACACACTGAAACCCCGACCCTACACACTGAAACCCCTACCACACACAGTGAAACCCTTCCCCACACACTGAAACCCCTTCATCCCACACTGAAACACCTTCCACACACAGTGAAACCCCTTCCCCACACACTGAAACCATTCCCCACACATTGAAACCATTCCCCACACACTGAAAACCCTTCCCCTCACAGTGAAGCCCCTTCCCCACACACTGAATACCTTCCCCACACACTGAAACCATTCCCCACACACTGATACACCTTCCCCACACACTGAAACCCCTTCCCCACACACTGAAACCATTCCCCACACACTGAAACCCCTTCCCCAAACAGTGAAACCCCTTCTCCACACACTGAAACCATTCCCCACACACTGACACCCCATCTCCACACACTGAACCACATTCCCCACACACTGAAACCCCTTCCACACACACTGAAACCCCTTCCCCACACACTGAAACCATTCCCCACACACTGAAACCACTTCCACACACACTGAAACCCCTTCCCCACGCACAGAAACCCCTTCCCCACACACTGAAACCATTCCCCACACACTGCAACACCTTCCCCACACACTGAAACCATTCCCCACACACTGAAACCCCTTCCCCACACACTGCAACCCTTCCCAACACACAGAAACCATTCCCCACAGAGTGAAACCCCTTCCCCACACAGTGAAACCCCTTCCCCACACACTGAAGCCATTCCCCACACAGTGAAACCCCTTCCCCACACACTGAAACCCGTCCCCACACACTGAAACCATTTCCCACACACTGAATCCCCTTCCCCACACACTGAAACCCCATCCCCACACACTGAAACCCCTTCCCCACACACTGAAACCTCTTCCCCACACACTGAAACCCCTTCCCCACTCACTGAAACCATTCCCCACACACTGAAACCCCTTCCCCAAACAGTGAAACCCCTTCCCCACACACTGAAACCATTCCCCACACACTGAAACCCCTTCCCCAAACAGTGAAACCCCTTCTCCACACACTGAAACCATTCCGAACACACTGACACCCCATCCCCACACACTGAACCACATTCCCCACACACTGAAACCCCTTCCACACACACTGAAACCCCTTCCCCACACACTGAAACAATTCCCCACACACTGAAACCACTTCCACACACACTGAAACCCCTTCCCCACGCACTGAAACCCCTTCCCCACACACTGAAACGATTCCCCACACACTGAAACCCCTTCCCCACACATTGAAATCCATTCCCGACACAGTGAAACCCATTCCCCACACACTGAAACCATTCCCCACTCACTGCAACACCTTCCCCACACACTGAAACCATTCCCCACACACTGAAACCCCTTCCCCACACACTGCAACCCTTCCCAACACACAGAAACCATTCCCCACAGAGTGAAACCCCTTCCCCACACAGTGAAACCCCTTCCCCACACACTGAAGCCATTCCCCACACAGTGAAACCCCTTCCCCACACACTGAAACCCGTCCCCGCACACTGAAACCATTTCCCACACACTAAATCCCCTTCCCCACAGACTGAAACCCCATCCCCACACACTGAAACCCCTTCCCCACACACTGAAACCACTTCCCCACACACTGAAACCATTCCCCACACACTGAAACCCCTTCCCCAAACAGTGAAACCCCTTCCCCACACACTGAAACCATTCCCCACACACTGAAACCCCTTCCCCAAACAGTGAAACCCCTTCTCCACACACTGAAACCCTTCCCCACATACTGAAACTCCTTCCCCACACACTGAAACCCATTCCCCACACAGTGAAACCCATTCCCCACACACTGAAACCATTCCCCACACACTGCAACACCTTCCCCACACACTGAAACCATTCCCCACACACTGAAACCCCTTCCCCACACACTGAAACCCCTTCCCCAAACAGTGAAACCCCTTCTCCACACACTGAAACCATTCCACACACACTGAAACCCCGTCCCCACACACTGAAACATCTTCCCCACACACTGAAAACCCATCCCCACACAGTGAAACACCTTCCGCACACACTGAAACACCTTCCCACACACTGAAACCCTTCCCCACACACTGAAACCCCGACCCTACACACTGAAACCCCTACCCCACACACTGAAACCCCGTCCCCACACAGTGAAACACCTTCCCCACACACTGAAACTCCTTCCCCACACACTGAAACCCATACCCACACACTGAAACACTTCCCCACACACTGAAACCCCTTCCCCACACACTGAAACACTTCCCCACACAGTGAAACCCCTTCCCCACACACTGAACCACATCCCCCACACACTGAAACCCCTTCCACACACACTGAAACCCATTCCCCACACACTGAAACCATTCCCCACACACTGAAACCACGTCCACACACACTGAAACCCCTACCCCACGCACTGAAACCCCTTCCCCACACACTGAAAACATTCCCCACACACTGAAACCCCTTCGCCACACACTGAACCCCATTCCCCACACAGTGAAACCCATTCCCCACACACTGTAACCATTCCCCACACACTGCAACACCTTCCCCACACACTGAAACCATTCCCCACACACTGAAACCCCTTCCCCACACACTGCAACGTTTCCCAGCACACAGAAACCATTCCCCACAGAGTGAAACCCCTTCCCCACACACTGAAACCCCTTCCCCACATACTGAAACCATTCCCCACACAGTGAAACCCCTTCACCCCACACTGAAACACCTTCCACACACAGTGAAACCCCTTCCCCACACACTGAAACCATTCCCCAAACAGTAAAACCATTCCCCACACACTGAAAACCCTTCCCCTCACAGTGAAACCCCTTCCCCACACACTGAATACCTTCCCCACACACTGAAACCATTCCCCACACACTGATACACCTTCCCCACACAGTGAAACCCCTTCCCCACACACTGAAACCCTTCCCCACACACTGAAACCCGTCCCCACACACTGAAACCATTTCCCACACACTGAATCCCCTTCCCCACACACTGAAACCCCATCCCCACACACTGAAACCCCTTCCCCACACACTGAAACCTCTTCCCCACACACTGAAACCCCTTCCCCACACACTGAAACCATTCCCCACACACTGAAACCCCTTCCCCAAACAGTGAAACCCCTTCTCCACACACTGAAACCCTTCCCCACATACTGACACCCCTTCCCCACACACTGAACCACATCCCCCACACACTGAAACCCCTTCCACACACACTGAAACCCCTTCCCCACACACTGAAACCATTCCCCACACACTGAAACCACTTCCACAAACACTGAAACCCCTTCCCCACGCACTGAAACCCCTTCCCCACACACTGAAACCATTCCCCACACACTGAAACCCCTTCCCCACACACTGAAACCCATTCCCCACACAGTGCAACCCATTCCCCACACACTGAAACCATTCCCCACACACTGCAACACCTTCCCCACACACTGAAACCATTCCCCACACACTGAAACCCCTTCCCCACACACTGCAACCCATCCCAACACACTGAAACCATTCCCCAAAGAGTGAAACCCCTTCCCCACACACTGAAACCCCTTCCCCACATACTGAAACCATTCCCCACATAGTGAAACCCCTTCCCCACACACTGAAACCATTCCCCACACACTGAAACCATTCCCCACACACTGAAACCCTTCTCCACACAGTGAAACCATTCCCCACACACTGAAACCTTACCCCACACAGTATAACCCGTTCCCCAAACACTGTGAAACATCTTCCCAACACACAGAAAACCCATCCCCACACAGTGAAACCCCTTCCGCACACACTGAAACACCTTCCCACACACTGAAACCCTTCCCCACACACTGAAACCCCGACCCTACACACTGAAACCCCTACCCCACACAGTGAAACCCCTCCCCACACACTGAAAACCCTTCACCCCACACTGAAACACCTACCACACACCGTGAAACCCCTTCCCCACACACTGAAACCATTCCCCACACAGTGAAACCATTCCCCACACACTGAAAACCCTTCCCCTCACAGTGAAACCCCTTCCCCACACACTGAATACCTTCCCCACACACTGAAACCATTCCCCACACACTGATACACCTTCCCCACACACTGAAACACCTTCCCCACACACTGAAACCATTCCCCACACACTGAAACCCCTTCCCCAAACAGTGAAACCCCTTCTCCACACACTGAAACCATTCCCCACACACTGACACCCCATCCCCACACACTGAACCACATTCCCCACACACTGAAACCCCTTCCACACACACTGAAACCCCTTCCCCACACACTGAAACCATTCCCCACACACTGAAACCACTTCCACACACACTGAAACCCCTTCTACACGCACTGAAACCCCTTCCCCACACACTGAAACCATTCCCCACACACTGAAACCCCTTCCCCACACATTGAAACCCATTCCCCACACAGTGAAACCCATTCCCCACACACTGAAACCATTCCCCAAACACTGCAACACCTTCCCCACACACTGAAAGCATTCCCCACACACTGATACACCTTCCCCACACACTGAAACCCCTTCCCCACACACTGAAACCATTCCCCACACACTGAAACCCATTCCCCAAACAGTGAAACCCCTTCTCCACACACTGAAACCATTCCCCACACACTGACACCCCATCTCCACAGACTGAACCACATTCCCCACACACTGAAACCCCTTCCACACACACTGAAACCCCTTCCCCACACACTGAAACCATTCCCCACACACTGAAACCACTTCCACACACACTGAAACCCCTTCCCCACGCACAGAAACCCCTTCCCCACACACTGAAACCATTCCCCACACACTGCAACACCTTCCCCACACACTGAAACCATTCCCCACACACTGAAACCCCTTCCCCACACACTGCAACCCTTCCCAACACACAGAAACCATTCCCCACAGAGTGAAACCCCTTCCCCACACAGTGAAACCCCTTCCCCACACACTGAAGCCATTCCCCACACAGTGAAACCCCTTCCCCACACACTGAAACCCGTCCCCACACACTGAAACCATTTCCCACACACTGAATCCCCTTCCCCGCACACTGAAACCCCATCCCCACACACTGAAACCCCTTCCCCACACACTGAAACCTCTTCCCCACACACTGAAACCCCTTCCCCACACACTGAAACCATTCCCCACACACTGAAACCCCTTCCCCAAACAGTGAAACCCCTTCCCCACACACTGAAACCATTCCCCACACACTGAAACCCCTTCCCCAAACAGTGAAACCCCTTCTCCACACACTGAAACCATTCCGAACACACTGACACCCCATCCCCAAACACTGAACCACATTCCCCACACACTGAAACCCCTTCCACACACACTGAAACCCCTTCCCCACACACTGAAACAATTCCCCACACACTGAAACCACTTCCACACACACTGAAACCCCTTCCCCACGCACTGAAACCCCTTCCCACACACTGAAACGATTCCCCACACACTGAAACCCCTTCCCCACACATTGAAATCCATTCCCGACACAGTGAAACCCATTCCCCACACACTGAAACCATTCCCCACACACTGCAACACCTTCCCCACACACTGAAACCATTCCCCACACACTGAAACCCCTTCCCCACACACTGCAACCCTTCCCAACACACAGAAACCATTCCCCACAGAGTGAAACCCCTTCCCCACACAGTGAAACCCCTTCCCCACACACTGAAGCCATTCCCCACACAGTGAAACCCCTTCCCCACACACTGAAACCCGTCCCCGCACACTGAAACCATTTCCCACACACTAAATCCCCTTCCCCACAGACTGAAACCCCATCCCCACACACTGAAACCCCTTCCCCACACACTGAAACCACTTCCCCACACACTGAAACCATTCCCCACACACTGAAACCCCTTCCCCAAACAGTGAAACCCCTTCCCCACACACTGAAACCATTCCCCACACACTGAAACCCCTTCCCCAAACAGTGAAACCCCTTCTCCACACACTGAAACCCTTCCCCACATACTGAAACCCCTTCCCCACACACTGAAACCCATTCCCCACACAGTGAAACCCATTCCCCACACACTGAAACCATTCCCCACACACTGCAACACCTTCCCCACACACTGAAACCATTCCCCACACACTGAAACCCCTTCCCCACACAGTGAAACCCCTTCCCCAAACAGTGAAACCCCTTCTCCACACACTGAAACCATTCCACACACACTGAAACCCCGTCCCCACACACTGAAACATCTTCCCCACACACTGAAAACCCATCCCCACACAGTGAAACACCTTCCGCACACACTGAAACACCTTCCCACACACTGAAACCCTTCCCCACACACTGAAACCCCGACCCTACACACTGAAACCCCTACCCCACACACTGAAACCCCGTCCCCACACAGTGAAACACCTTCCCCACACACTGAAACTCCTTCCCCACACACTGAAACCCATACCCACACACTGAAACACTTCCCCACACACTGAAACCCCTTCCCCACACACTGAAACACTTCCCCACACAGTGAAACCCCTTCCCCACACACTGAACCACATCCCCCACACACTGAAACCCCTTCCACACACACTGAAACCCATTCCCCACACACTGAAACCATTCCCCACACACTGAAACCACGTCCACACACACTGAAACCCCTTCCCCACGCACTGAAACCCCTTCCCCACACACTGAAAACATTCCCCACACACTGAAACCCCTTCCCCACACACTGAACCCCATTCCCCACACAGTGAAACCCATTCCCCACACACTGAAACCATTCCCCACACACTGCAACACCTTCCCCACACACTGAAACCATTCCCCACACACTGAAACCCCTTCCCCACACACTGCAACGTTTCCCAGCACACAGAAACCATGCCCCACAGAGTGAAACCCCTTCCCCACACACTGAAACCCCTTCCCCACATACTGAAACCATTCCCCACACAGTGAAACCCCTTCACCCCACACTGAAACACCTTCCACACACAGTGAAACCCCTTCCCCACACACTGAAACCATTCCCCAAACAGTAAAACCATTCCCCACACACTGAAAACCCTTCCCCTCACAGTGAAACCCCTTCCCCACACACTGAAACAATTCCCCACACACTGAAACCACTTCCACACACACTGAAACCCCTTCCCCACGCACTGAAACCCCTTCCCACACACTGAAACGATTCCCCACACACTGAAACCCCTTCCCCACACATTGAAATCCATTCCCGACACAGTGAAACCCATTCCCCACACACTGAAACCATTCCCCACACACTGCAACACCTTCCCCACACACTGAAACCATTCCCCACACACTGAAACCCCTTCCCCACACACTGCAACCCTTCCCAACACACAGAAACCATTCCCCACAGAGTGAAACCCCTTCCCCACACAGTGAAACCCCTTCCCCACACACTGAAGCCATTCCCCACACAGTGAAACCCCTTCCCCACACACTGAAACCCGTCCCCGCACACTGAAACCATTTCCCACACACTAAATCCCCTTCCCCACAGACTGAAACCCCATCCCCACACACTGAAACCCCTTCCCCACACACTGAAACCACTTCCCCACACACTGAAACCATTCCCCACACACTGAAACCCCTTCCCCAAACAGTGAAACCCCTTCCCCACACACTGAAACCATTCCCCACACACTGAAACCCCTTCCCCAAACAGTGAAACCCCTTCTCCACACACTGAAACCCTTCCCCACATACTGAAACCCCTTCCCCACACACTGAAACCCATTCCCCACACAGTGAAACCCATTCCCCACACACTGAAACCATTCCCCACACACTGCAACACCTTCCCCACACACTGAAACCATTCCCCACACACTGAAACCCCTTCCCCACACAGTGAAACCCCTTCCCCAAACAGTGAAACCCCTTCTCCACACACTGAAACCATTCCACACACACTGAAACCCCGTCCCCACACACTGAAACATCTTCCCCACACACTGAAAACCCATCCCCACACAGTGAAACACCTTCCGCACACACTGAAACACCTTCCCACACACTGAAACCCTTCCCCACACACTGAAACCCCGACCCTACACACTGAAACCCCTACCCCACACACTGAAACCCCGTCCCCACACAGTGAAACACCTTCCCCACACACTGAAACTCCTTCCCCACACACTGAAACCCATACCCACACACTGAAACACTTCCCCACACACTGAAACCCCTTCCCCACACACTGAAACACTTCCCCACACAGTGAAACCCCTTCCCCACACACTGAACCACATCCCCCACACACTGAAACCCCTTCCACACACACTGAAACCCATTCCCCACACACTGAAACCATTCCCCACACACTGAAACCACGTCCACACACACTGAAACCCCTTCCCCACGCACTGAAACCCCTTCCCCACACACTGAAAACATTCCCCACACACTGAAACCCCTTCCCCACACACTGAACCCCATTCCCCACACAGTGAAACCCATTCCCCACACACTGAAACCATTCCCCACACACTGCAACACCTTCCCCACACACTGAAACCATTCCCCACACACTGAAACCCCTTCCCCACACACTGCAACGTTTCCCAGCACACAGAAACCATGCCCCACAGAGTGAAACCCCTTCCCCACACACTGAAACCCCTTCCCCACATACTGAAACCATTCCCCACACAGTGAAACCCCTTCACCCCACACTGAAACACCTTCCACACACAGTGAAACCCCTTCCCCACACACTGAAACCATTCCCCAAACAGTAAAACCATTCCCCACACACTGAAAACCCTTCCCCTCACAGTGAAACCCCTTCCCCACACACTGAATACCTTCCCCACACACTGAAACCATTCCCCACACACTGATACACCTTCCCCACACAGTGAAACACCTTCCCCACACACTGAAACCCTTCCCCACACACTGAAACCCGTCCCCACACACTGAAACCATTTCCCACACACTGAATCCCCTTCCCCACACACTGAAACCCCATCCCCACACACTGAAACCCCTTCCCCACACACTGAAACCTCTTCCCCACACACTGAAACCCCTTCCCCACACACTGAAACCATTCCCCACACACTGAAACCCCTTCCCCAAACAGTGAAACCCCTTCTCCACACACTGAAACCCTTCCCCACATACTGACACCCCTTCCCCACACACTGAACCACATCCCCCACACACTGAAACCCCTTCCACACACACTGAAACCCCTTCCCCACACACTGAAACCATTCCCCACACACTGAAACCACTTCCACACACACTGAAACCCCTTCCCCACGCACTGAAACCCCTTCCCCACACACTGAAACCATTCCCCACACACTGAAACCCCTTCCCCACACACTGAAACCCATTCCCCACACAGTGCAACCCATTCCCCACACACTGAAACCATTCCCCACACACTGCAACACCTTCCCCACACACTGAAACCATTCCCCACACACTGAAACCCCTTCCCCACACACTGCAACCCATCCCAACACACTGAAACCATTCCCCAAAGAGTGAAACCCCTTCCCCACACACTGAAACCCCTTCCCCACACACTGAAACCATTCCCCACATAGTGAATCCCCTTCCCCACACACTGAAACCATTCCCCACACACTGAAACCATTCCCCACACACTGAAACCCTTCTCCACACAGTGAAACCATTCCCCACACACTGAAACCTTACCCCACACAGTATAACCCGTTCCCCAAACACTGTGAAACATCTTCCCAACACACAGAAAACCCATCCCCACACAGTGAAACCCCTTCCGCACACACTGAAACACCTTCCCACACACTGAAACCCTTCCCCACACACTGAAACCCCGACCCTACACACTGAAACCCCTACCCCACACAGTGAAACCCCTCCCCACACACTGAAAACCCTTCACCCCACACTGAAACACCTACCACACACAGTGAAACCCCTTCCCCACACACTGAAACCATTCCCCACACAGTGAAACCATTCCCCACACACTGAAAACCCTTCCCCTCACAGTGAAACCCCTTCCCCACACACTGAATACCTTCCCCACACACTGAAACCATTCCCCACACACTGATACACCTTCCCCACACACTGAAACCCCTTCCCCACACACTGAAACCATTCCCCACACACTGAAACCCCTTCCCCAAACAGTGAAACCCCTTCTCCACACACTGAAACCATTCCCCACACACTGACACCCCATCCCCACACACTGAACCACATTCCCCACACACTGAAACCCCTTCCACACACACTGAAACCCCTTCCCCACACATGAAACCATTCCCCACACACTGAAACCACTTCCACACACACTGAAACCCCTTCTACACGCACTGAAACCCCTTCCCCACACACTGAAACCATTCCCCACACACTGAAACCCCTTCCCCACACATTGAAACCCATTCCCCACACAGTGAAACCCATTCCCCACACACTGAAACCATTCCCCACACACTGCAACACCTTCCCCACACACTGAAACCATTCCCCACACACTGAAACCCCTTCCCCACACACTGCAACCCTTCCCAACACACAGAAACCATTCCCCACAGAGTGAAACCCCTTCCCCACAAAGTGAAACCCCTTCCCCACACACTGAAGCCATTCCCCACACAGTGAAACCCCTTCCCCACACACTGAAACCCGTCCCCACACACTGAAACCATTTCCCACACACTGAATCCCCTTCCCCACACACTGAAACCCCATCCCCACACACTGAAACTCCTTCCCCACACACTGAAACCTCTTCCGCACACACTGAAACCCCTTCCCCACACACTGAAAACATTCCCCACACACTGAAACCCCTTCCCCAAACAGTGAAACCCCTTCCCCACACACTGACACCATTCCCCACACACTGAAACCCCTTCCCCAAACAGTGAAACCCCTTCTCCACACACTGAAACCCTTCCCCACACACTTAAACCCATTCCCCACACAGTGAAACCCATTCCCCACACACTGAAACCATTCCCCACACACTGCAACACCTTCCCCACACACTGAAACCATTCCCCACACACTGAAACCCCTTCCCCACACACTGCAACCCATCCCAACACACAGAAACCATTCCCCACAGAGTGAAACCCCATCCCCACACACTGAAACCCCTTCCCCACACACTGAAACCATTCCCCACACAGTGAAACCCTTTCCCCACACACTGAAACCATTCCCCACACACTGAAACCATTGCCCACACACTGAAACCCTTCTCCACACACTGAAACCATTCCCCACAATCTGAAACCTTACCCCACACAGTAAAACCGGTTCCCCACACACTGAAACCATTCCCCACACACTGAAACCATTCCCCACACACAGAAACCCCTTCCCCACACACTGAAACATCTTCCCCACACACTGAAAACCCATCCCCACACAGTGAAACCCCTTCCGCACACACTGAAACACCTTCCCACACACTGAAACCCTTCCCCACACACTGAAACCCCGACCCTACACACTGAAACCCCTACCCCACACACTGAAAGCCCGTCCCAACACAGTGAAACACCTTCCCCACACACTGAAACTCCTTCCCCACACACTGAAACCCTTCCCCACACACTGAAACCCATACCCGCACACTGAAACACTTCCCCACACACTGAAACCCCTTCCCCACACACTGAAACACTTCCCCACACACTGAAACCCTTCCCCACACACTGCAATCCTTCCCCACACACTGGAACCCCTTCCCCACAAGCTGAAACCATTCCCCACACACTGAAACCATTCCCCACACACTGAAACCCTTCCCCACATACTGAAACCCCTTCCCCACATACTGAAACCCCTTCCCCACACACTGAAACCCTTCCCCACACACTGAAACAGCTTCCCCACACAGTGAAACCCCTTCCGCACACACTGAAACACCTTCCCACACACTGAAACCCTTCCCCACACACTGAAACCCCGACCCTACACACTGAAACCCCTACCCCACACAGTGAAACCCCTCCCCACACACTGAAAACCCTTCACCCCACACTGAAACACCTACCACACACCGTGAAACCCCTTCCCCACACACTGAAACCATTCCCCACACAGTGAAACCATTCCCCACACACTGAAAACCCTTCCCCTCACAGTGAAACCCCTTCCCCACACACTGAATACCTTCCCCACACACTGAAACCATTCCCCACACACTGATACACCTTCCCCACACACTGAAACACCTTCCCCACACACTGAAACCATTCCCCACACACTGAAACCCCTTCCCCAAACAGTGAAACCCCTTCTCCACACACTGAAACCATTCCCCACACACTGACACCCCATCCCCACACACTGAACCACATTCCCCACACACTGAAACCCCTTCCACACACACTGAAACCCCTTCCCCACACACTGAAACCATTCCCCACACACTGAAACCACTTCCACACACACTGAAACCCCTTCTACACGCACTGAAACCCCTTCCCCACACACTGAAACCATTCCCCACACACTGAAACCCCTTCCCCACACATTGAAACCCATTCCCCACACAGTGAAACCCATTCCCCACACACTGAAACCATTCCCCAAACACTGCAACACCTTCCCCACACACTGAAAGCATTCCCCACACACTGATACACCTTCCCCACACACTGAAACCCCTTCCCCACACACTGAAACCATTCCCCACACACTGAAACCCATTCCCCAAACAGTGAAACCCCTTCTCCACACACTGAAACCATTCCCCACACACTGACACCCCATCTCCACAGACTGAACCACATTCCCCACACACTGAAACCCCTTCCACACACACTGAAACCCCTTCCCCACACACTGAAACCATTCCCCACACACTGAAACCACTTCCACACACACTGAAACCATTCCCCACACACTGCAACACCTTCCCCACACACTGAAACCATTCCCCACACACTGAAACCCCTTCCCCACACACTGCAACCCTTCCCAACACACAGAAACCATTCCCCACAGAGTGAAACCCCTTCCCCACACAGTGAAACCCCTTCCCCACACACTGAAGCCATTCCCCACACAGTGAAACCCCTTCCCCACACACTGAAACCCGTCCCCACACACTGAAACCATTTCCCACACACTGAATCCCCTTCCCCGCACACTGAAACCCCATCCCCACACACTGAAACCCCTTCCCCACACACTGAAACCTCTTCCCCACACACTGAAACCCCTTCCCCACACACTGAAACCATTCCCCACACACTGAAACCCCTTCCCCAAACAGTGAAACCCCTTCCCCACACACTGAAACCATTCCCCACACACTGAAACCCCTTCCCCAAACAGTGAAACCCCTTCTCCACACACTGAAACCATTCCGAACACACTGACACCCCATCCCCACACACTGAACCACATTCCCCACACACTGAAACCCCTTCCACACACACTGAAACCCCTTCCCCACACACTGAAACAATTCCCCACACACTGAAACCACTTCCACACACACTGAAACCCCTTCCCCACGCACTGAAACCCCTTCCCACACACTGAAACGATTCCCCACACACTGAAACCCCTTCCCCACACATTGAAATCCATTCCCGACACAGTGAAACCCATTCCCCACACACTGAAACCATTCCCCACACACTGCAACACCTTCCCCACACACTGAAACCATTCCCCACACACTGAAACCCCTTCCCCACACACTGCAACCCTTCCCAACACACAGAAACCATTCCCCACAGAGTGAAACCCCTTCCCCACACAGTGAAACCCCTTCCCCACACACTGAAGCCATTCCCCACACAGTGAAACCCCTTCCCCACACACTGAAACCCGTCCCCGCACACTGAAACCATTTCCCACACACTAAATCCCCTTCCCCACAGACTGAAACCCCATCCCCACACACTGAAACCCCTTCCCCACACACTGAAACCACTTCCCCACACACTGAAACCATTCCCCACACACTGAAACCCCTTCCCCAAACAGTGAAACCCCTTCCCCACACACTGAAACCATTCCCCACACACTGAAACCCCTTCCCCAAACAGTGAAACCCCTTCTCCACACACTGAAACCCTTCCCCACATACTGAAACCCCTTCCCCACACACTGAAACCCATTCCCCACACAGTGAAACCCATTCCCCACACACTGAAACCATTCCCCACACACTGCAACACCTTCCCCACACACTGAAACCATTCCCCACACACTGAAACCCCTTCCCCACACAGTGAAACCCCTTCCCCAAACAGTGAAACCCCTTCTCCACACACTGAAACCATTCCACACACACTGAAACCCCGTCCCCACACACTGAAACATCTTCCCCACACACTGAAAACCCATCCCCACACAGTGAAACACCTTCCGCACACACTGAAACACCTTCCCACACACTGAAACCCTTCCCCACACACTGAAACCCCGACCCTACACACTGAAACCCCTACCCCACACACTGAAACCCCGTCCCCACACAGTGAAACACCTTCCCCACACACTGAAACTCCTTCCCCACACACTGAAACCCATACCCACACACTGAAACACTTCCCCACACACTGAAACCCCTTCCCCACACACTGAAACACTTCCCCACACAGTGAAACCCCTTCCCCACACACTGAACCACATCCCCCACACACTGAAACCCCTTCCACACACACTGAAACCCATTCCCCACACACTGAAACCATTCCCCACACACTGAAACCACGTCCACACACACTGAAACCCCTTCCCCACGCACTGAAACCCCTTCCCCACACACTGAAAACATTCCCCACACACTGAAACCCCTTCCCCACACACTGAACCCCATTCCCCACACAGTGAAACCCATTCCCCACACACTGAAACCATTCCCCACACACTGCAACACCTTCCCCACACACTGAAACCATTCCCCACACACTGAAACCCCTTCCCCACACACTGCAACGTTTCCCAGCACACAGAAACCATGCCCCACAGAGTGAAACCCCTTCCCCACACACTGAAACCCCTTCCCCACATACTGAAACCATTCCCCACACAGTGAAACCCCTTCACCCCACACTGAAACACCTTCCACACACAGTGAAACCCCTTCCCCACACACTGAAACCATTCCCCAAACAGTAAAACCATTCCCCACACACTGAAAACCCTTCCCCTCACAGTGAAACCCCTTCCCCACACACTGAATACCTTCCCCACACACTGAAACCATTCCCCACACACTGATACACCTTCCCCACACAGTGAAACACCTTCCCCACACACTGAAACCCTTCCCCACACACTGAAACCCGTCCCCACACACTGAAACCATTTCCCACACACTGAATCCCCTTCCCCACACACTGAAACCCCATCCCCACACACTGAAACCCCTTCCCCACACACTGAAACCTCTTCCCCACACACTGAAACCCCTTCCCCACACACTGAAACCATTCCCCACACACTGAAACCCCTTCCCCAAACAGTGAAACCCCTTCTCCACACACTGAAACCCTTCCCCACATACTGACACCCCTTCCCCACACACTGAACCACATCCCCCACACACTGAAACCCCTTCCACACACACTGAAACCCCTTCCCCACACACTGAAACCATTCCCCACACACTGAAACCACTTCCACACACACTGAAACCCCTTCCCCACGCACTGAAACCCCTTCCCCACACACTGAAACCATTCCCCACACACTGAAACCCCTTCCCCACACACTGAAACCCATTCCCCACACAGTGCAACCCATTCCCCACACACTGAAACCATTCCCCACACACTGCAACACCTTCCCCACACACTGAAACCATTCCCCACACACTGAAACCCCTTCCCCACACACTGCAACCCATCCCAACACACTGAAACCATTCCCCAAAGAGTGAAACCCCTTCCCCACACACTGAAACCCCTTCCCCACACACTGAAACCATTCCCCACATAGTGAATCCCCTTCCCCACACACTGAAACCATTCCCCACACACTGAAACCATTCCCCACACACTGAAACCCTTCTCCACACAGTGAAACCATTCCCCACACACTGAAACCTTACCCCACACAGTATAACCCGTTCCCCAAACACTGTGAAACATCTTCCCAACACACAGAAAACCCATCCCCACACAGTGAAACCCCTTCCGCACACACTGAAACACCTTCCCACACACTGAAACCCTTCCCCACACACTGAAACCCCGACCCTACACACTGAAACCCCTACCCCACACAGTGAAACCCCTCCCCACACACTGAAAACCCTTCACCCCACACTGAAACACCTACCACACACAGTGAAACCCCTTCCCCACACACTGAAACCATTCCCCACACAGTGAAACCATTCCCCACACACTGAAAACCCTTCCCCTCACAGTGAAACCCCTTCCCCACACACTGAATACCTTCCCCACACACTGAAACCATTCCCCACACACTGATACACCTTCCCCACACACTGAAACCCCTTCCCCACACACTGAAACCATTCCCCACACACTGAAACCCCTTCCCCAAACAGTGAAACCCCTTCTCCACACACTGAAACCATTCCCCACACACTGACACCCCATCCCCACACACTGAACCACATTCCCCACACACTGAAACCCCTTCCACACACACTGAAACCCCTTCCCCACACATGAAACCATTCCCCACACACTGAAACCACTTCCACACACACTGAAACCCCTTCTACACGCACTGAAACCCCTTCCCCACACACTGAAACCATTCCCCACACACTGAAACCCCTTCCCCACACATTGAAACCCATTCCCCACACAGTGAAACCCATTCCCCACACACTGAAACCATTCCCCACACACTGCAACACCTTCCCCACACACTGAAACCATTCCCCACACACTGAAACCCCTTCCCCACACACTGCAACCCTTCCCAACACACAGAAACCATTCCCCACAGAGTGAAACCCCTTCCCCACAAAGTGAAACCCCTTCCCCACACACTGAAGCCATTCCCCACACAGTGAAACCCCTTCCCCACACACTGAAAACCGTCCCCACACACTGAAACCATTTCCCACACACTGAATCCCCTTCCCCACACACTGAAACCCCATCCCCACACACTGAAACTCCTTCCCCACACACTGAAACCTCTTCCGCACACACTGAAACCCCTTCCCCACACACTGAAAACATTCCCCACACACTGAAACCCCTTTCCCAAACAGTGAAACCCCTTCCCCACACACTGACACCATTCCCCACACACTGAAACCCCTTCCCCAAACAGTGAAACCCCTTCTCCACACACTGAAACCCTTCCCCACACACTTAAACCCATTCCCCACACAGTGAAACCCATTCCCCACACACTGAAACCATTCCCCACACACTGCAACACCTTCCCCACACACTGAAACCATTCCCCACACACTGAAACCCCTTCCCCACACACTGCAACCCATCCCAACACACAGAAACCATTCCCCACAGAGTGAAACCCCATCCCCACACACTGAAACCCCTTCCCCACACACTGAAACCATTCCCCACACAGTGAAACCCCTTCCCCACACACTGAAACCATTCCCCACACACTGAAACCATTGCCCACACACTGAAACCCTTCTCCACACACTGAAACCATTCCCCACAATCTGAAACCTTACCCCACACAGTAAAACCGGTTCCCCACACACTGAAACCATTCCCCACACACTGAAACCATTCCCCACACACAGAAACCCCTTCCCCACACACTGAAACATCTTCCCCACACACTGAAAACCCATCCCCACACAGTGAAACCCCTTCCGCACACACTGAAACACCTTCCCACACACTGAAACCCTTCCCCACACACTGAAACCCCGACCCTACACACTGAAACCCCTACCCCACACACTGAAAGCCCGTCCCAACACAGTGAAACACCTTCCCCACACACTGAAACTCCTTCCCCACACACTGAAACCCTTCCCCACACACTGAAACCCATACCCGCACACTGAAACACTTCCCCACACACTGAAACCCCTTCCCCACACACTGAAACACTTCCCCACACACTGAAACCCTTCCCCACACACTGCAATCCTTCCCCACACACTGGAACCCCTTCCCCACAAGCTGAAACCATTCCCCACACACTGAAACCATTCCCCACACACTGAAACCCTTCCCCACATACTGAAACCCCTTCCCCACATACTGAAACCCCTTCCCCACACACTGAAACCCTTCCCCACACACTGAAACAGCTTCCCCGCACAGTGAAACCCTTCCCCACACACTGAAACCCTTCCCCACACACTGAATCCCCTTCCCCACACACTGAAACCCCATCCCCACACACTGAAACCCCTTCCCCACACACTGAAACCACTTCCCCACACACTGAAACCCCTTCCCCACACACTGAAACCATTCCCCACACACTGAAACCCCTTCCCCAAACAGTGAAACCCCTTCTCCACACACTGAAACCATTCCCCACACACTGACACCCCATCCCCACACACTGAACCACATTCCCCACACACTGAAACCCCTTCCACACACACTGAAACCCCTTCCCCACACACTGAAACCATTCCCCACACACTGAAACCACTTCCACACACAGTGAAACCCCTTCCCCACGCACTGAAACCCCTTCCCCACACACTGAAACCATTCCCCACACACTGAAACCCCTTCCCCACACATTGAAACCCATTCCCCACACAGTGAAACCCATTCCCCACACACTGAAACCATTCCCCACACACTGCAACACCTTCCCCACACACTGAAACCATTCCCCACACACTGAAACCCCTTCCCCACACACTGCAACCCTTCCCAACACACAGAAACCATTCCCCACAGAGTGAAACCCCTTCCCCACACAGTGAAACCCCTTCCCCACACACTGAAGCCATTCCCCACACAGTGAAACCCCTTCCCCACACACTGAAACACGTCCCCACACACTGAAACCATTTCCCACACACTGAATCCCCTTCCCCACACACTGAAACCCCATCCCCACACACTGAAACCCCTTCCCCACACACTGAAACACCTTCCCCACACACTGAGACCCCTTCCCCACACACTGAAACCATTCCCCACACACTGAAACCCCTTCCCCACACAGTGAAACACTTCCCCACACACTGAAACCCTTCCACACACACTGGAATCCTTCCCCACACACTGGAACCCCTTCCCCACAAGCTGAAACCATTCCCCACACACTGAAACCATTCCCCACACACTGAAACCCTTCCCCACATACTGAAACCCCTTCCCCACACACTGAAAACCATTCCCCACACAGTGAAACCCATTCCCCACACACTGAAACCATTCCCCACACACTGAAACCCCTTCCCCACACACTGCAACCCTTCCCAACACACAGAAACCATTCCCCACAGAGTGAAACCCCTTCCCCACACACTGAAACCCCTTCACCACACACTGAAACCATTCCCCACTCAGTGAAACCCCTTCCCCACACACTGAAACCATTCCCCACACACTGAAACCATTCCCCACACACTGAAACCCTTCTCCACACAGTGAAACCTTTCCCCACACACTGAAACCTTACCCCACACACTAAAACCCGTTCCCCACACACTGAAACCATTCCCCACACACTGAAACCATTCCCCACACACAGAAACCCCGTCCCCACACACTGAAACATCTTCCCCACACACTGAAAACCCATCCCCACACAGAGAAACCCCTTCCGCACACACTGAAACACCTTCACACACACAGAAACCCTTCCCCACACACTGAAACCCCGATCCTACACACTGAAACCCCTACCCCACACACTGAAACCCATTCCCCACACAGTGAAACCCATTCCCCACACACTGAAACCATTCCCCACACACTGCAACACCTTCCCCACACACTGAAACCATTCCCCACACACTGAAACCCCTTCCCCACACACTGCAACCCTTCCCAACACACAGAAACCATTCCCCACAGAGTGAAACCCCATCCCCACACACTGAAACCCCTTCCCCACACCCTGAAACCATTCCCCACACAGTGAAACCCCTTCCCCACACACTGAAACCATTCCCCACACACTGAAACCATTCCCCACACACTGAAACACCTTCCCCACACACTGAGACCCCTTCCCCACACACTGAAACCATTCCCCACACACTGAAACACCTTCCCCACACAGTGAAACACTTCCCCACACACTGAAACCCTTCCACACACACTGAAATCCTTCCCCACACACTGGAACCCCTTCCCCACAAGCTGAAACCATTCCCCACACACTGAAACCATTCCCCACACACTGAAACCCTTCCCCACATACTGAAACCCCTTCCCCACACACTGAAAACCATTCCCCACACAGTGAAACCCATTCCCCACACACTGAAACCATTCCCCACACACTGCAACACCTTCCCCACACACTGAAACCATTCCCCACACACTGAAACCCCTTCCCCACACACTGCAACCCTTCCCAACACACAGAAACCATTCCCCACAGAGTGAGACCCCTTCCCCACACACTGAAACCCCTTCACCACACACTGAAACCATTCCCCACACAGTGAAACCCCTTCCCCACACACTGAAACCATTCCCCACACACTGAAACCATTCCCCACACACTGAAACCCTTCTCCACACAGTGAAACCATTCCCCACACACTGAAACCTTACCCCACACACTAAAACCCGTTCCCCACACACTGAAACCATTCCCCACACACTGAAACCATTCCCCACACACAGAAACCCCGTCCCCACACACTGAAAACCCATCCGCACACAGTGAAACTAATTCCGCACACACTGAAACACCTTCACACACACTGAAACCCTTCCCCACACACTGAAACCCCGACCCTACACACTGAAACCCCTACCCCACACACTGAAACCCATTCCCCACACAGTGAAACCCATTCCCCACACACTGAAACCATTCCCCACACACTGCAACACCTGCCCCACACACTGAAACCATTCCCCACACACTGAAACCCCTTCCCCACACACTGCAACCCTTCCCAACACACAGAAACCATTCCCCACAGAGTGAAACCCCATCCCCACACACTGAAACCCCTTCCCCACACACTGAAACCATTCCCCACACAGTGAAACCCCTTCCCCACACACTGAAACCATTCCCCACACACTGAAACCATTCCCCACACACTGAAACCCTTCTCCACCATGAAACCTTTCCCCACACACTGAAACCTTACCCCACACAGTAAAACCCGAAACCCACACACTGAAACCATTCCCCACACACTGAAACCATTCCCCACACACAGAAACCCCTTCCCCACATACTGAAACCCCTTCCCCACACACTGAAACACTTCCCCACACACTGAAACCCCTTCCCCACACACTGAAACACTTCCCCATACACTGAAACCCCTTCCCCACACACTGAAACACTTCCCCACACACTGAAACCCTTCCCCACACACTGAAATCCTTCCCCACACACTGGAGCCCCTTCCCCACAAGCTGAAACCATTCCCCACACACTGAAACCATTCCCCACACACTAAAACCCTTCCCCACATACTGAAACCCCTTCCCCACATACTGAAACCCATTCCCCACACACTGAAACACTTCCCCACACACTGAAACAGCTTCCCCGCACAGTGAAACCCTTCCCCACACACTGAAACCCTTCCCCACACACTGAATCCCCTTCCCCACACACTGAAACACTTCCCCACACACTGAAACCCTTCCCCACACACTGAAATCCTTCCCCACACACTGGAGCCCCTTCCCCACAAGCTGAAACCATTCCCCACACACTGAAACCCCTTCCCCACACACTGAAACCACATCCCCACACACTGAAACCCCTTCCCCACACACTGAAACCATTCCCCACACACTGAAACCCCTTCCCCAAACAGTGAAACCCATTCTCCACACACTGAAACCATTCCCCACACACTGACACCCCTTCCCCACACACTGAACCACATTCCCCACACACTGAAACCCCTTCCACACACACTGCAACCCCTTCCCCACACACTGAAACCATTCCCCACACACTGAAACCACTTCCACACACACTGAAACCCCTTCCCCACGCACTGAAACCCCTTCCCCACACACTGAAACCATTCCCCACACACTGAAACCCCTTCCCCACACATTGAAACCCATTCCCCACACAGTGAAACCCATTCCCCACACACTGAAACCATTCCCCACACACTGCAACACCTTCCCCACACACTGAAACCATTCCCCACACACGGAAACCCCTTCCCCACACACTGCAACCCTTCCCAACACACAGAAACCATTCCCCACAGAGTGAAACCCCTTCCCCACACAGTGAAACCCCTTCCCCACACACTGAAGCCATTCCCCACACAGTGAAACCCCTTCCCCACACACTGAAACACGTCCCCACACACTGAAACCATTTCCCACACACTGAATCCCCTTCCCCACACACTGAAACCCCATCCCCACACACTGAAACCCCTTCCCCACACACTGAAACACCTTCCCCACACACTGAGACCCCTTCCCCACACACTGAAACCATTCTCCACACACTGAAACCCCTTCCCCACACAGTGAAACACTTCCCCACACACTGAAACCCTTCCACACACACTGAAATCCTTCCCCACACACTGGAACCCCTTCCCCACAAGCTGAAACCATTCCCCACACACTGAAACCATTCCCCACACACTGAAACCCTTCCCCACATACTGAAACCCCTTCCCCACACACTGAAAACCATTCCCCACACAGTGAAACCCATTCCCCACACACTGAAACCATTCCCCACACACTGCAACACCTTCCCCACACACTGAAACCATTCCCCACACACTGAAACCCCTTCCCCACACACTGCAACCCTTCCCAACACACAGAAACCATTCCCCACAGAGTCAAACCCCTTCCCCACACACTGAAACCCCTTCACCACACACTGAAACCATTCCCCACACAGTGAAACCCCTTCCCCACACACTGAAACCATTCCCCACACACTGAAACCATTCCCCACACACTGAAACCCTTCTCCACACAGTGAAACCATTCCCCACACACTGAAACCTTACCCCACACACTAAAACCCGTTCCCCACACACTGAAACCATTCCCCACACACTGAAACCATTCCCCACACACAGAAACCCCGTCCCCACACACTGAAACATCTTCCCCACACACTGAAAACCCATCCCCACACAGTGAAACCCCTTCCGCACACACTGAAACACCTTCACACACACTGAAACCCTTCCCCACACACTGAAACCCCGACCCTACACACTGAAACCCCTACCCCACACACTGAAACCCATTCCCCACACAGTGAAACCCATTCCCCACACACTGAAACCATTCCCCACACACTGCAACACCTCCCCCACACACTGAAACCATTCCCCACAGAGTGAAACCCCTTCCCCACACACTGCAACCCTTCCCAACACACAGAAACCATTCCCCACAGAGTGAAACCCCATCCCCACACACTGAAACCCCTTCCCCACACACTGAAACCATTCCCCACACAGTGAAACCCCTTCCCCACACACTGAAACCATTCCCCACACACTGAAACCATTCCCCACACACTGAAACACCTTCCCCACACACTGAGACCCCTTCCCCACACACTGAAACCATTCCCCACACACTGAAACCCCTTCCCCACACAATGAAACACTTCCCCACACACTGAAACCCTTCCACACACACAGAAATCCTTCCCCACACACTGGAACCCCTTCCCCACAAGCTGAAACCATTCCCCACACACTGAAACCATTCCCCACACACTGAAACCCTTCCCCACATACTGAAACCCCTTCCACACACACTGAAACCCCTTCCCCACGCACTGAAACCCCTTCCCCACACACTGAAACCATTCCCCACACACTGAAACCCCTTCCCCACACATTGAAACCCATTCCCCACACAGTGAAACCCATTCCCCACACACTGAAACCATTCCCCACACACTGCAACACCTTCCCCACACACTGAAACCATTCCCCACACACTGAAACCCCTTCCCCACACACTGCAACCCTTCCCAACACACAGAAACCATTCCCCACAGAGTGAAACCCCTTCCCCACACAGTGAAACCCCTTCCCCACACACTGAAGCCATTCCCCACACAGTGAAACCCCTTCCCCACACACTGAAACACGTCCCCACACACTGAAACCATTTCCCACACACTGAATCCCCTTCCCCACACACTGAAACCCCATCCCCACACACTGAAACCCCTTCCCCACACACTGAAACACCTTCCCCACACAGTGAAACCATTCCCCACACACTGAAACCTTACCCCACACACTAAAACCCGTTCCCCACACACTGAAACCATTCCCCACACACTGAAACCATTCCCCACACACAGAAACCCCGTCCCCACACACTGAAACATCTTCCCCACACACTGAAAACCCATCCCCACACAGTGAAACCCCTTCCGCACACACTGAAACACCTTCACACACACTGAAACCCTTCCCCACACACTGAAACCCCGACCCTACACACTGAAACCCCTACCCCACACACTGAAACCCATTCCCCACACAGTGAAACCCATTCCCCACACACTGAAACCATTCCCCACACACTGCAACACCTCCCCCACACACTGAAACCATTCCCCACACACTGAAACCCCTTCCCCACACACTGCAACCCTTCCCAACACACAGAAACCATTCCCCACAGAGTGAAACCCCATCCCCACACACTGAAACCCCTTCCCCACACACTGAAACCATTCCCCACACAGTGAAACCCCTTCCCCACACACTGAAACCATTCCCCACACACTGAAACCATTCCCCACACACTGAAACACCTTCCCCACACACTGAGACCCCTTCCCCACACACTGAAACCATTCCCCACACACTGAAACCCCTTCCCCACACAATGAAACACTTCCCCACACACTGAAACCCTTCCACACACACTGAAATCCTTCCCCACACACTGGAACCCCTTCCCCACAAGCTGAAACCATTCCCCACACACTGAAACCATTCCCCACACACTGAAACCCTTCCCCACATACTGAAACCCCTTCCCCACACACTGAAAACCATTCCCCACACAGTGAAACCCATTCCCCACACACTGAAACCATTCCCCACACACTGCAACACCTTCCCCACACACTGAAACCATTCCCCACACACTGAAACCCCTTCCCCACACACTGCAACCCTTCCCAACACACAGAAACCATTCCCCACAGAGTCAAACCCCTTCCCCACACACTGAAACCCCTTCACCACACACTGAAACCATTCCCCACACAGTGAAACCCCTTCCCCACACACTGAAACCATTCCCCACACACTGAAACCATTCCCCACACACTGAAACCCTTCTCCACACAGTGAAACCATTCCCCACACACTGAAACCTTACCCCACACACTAAAACCCGTTCCCCACACACTGAAACCATTCCCCACACACTGAAACCATTCCCCACACACAGAAACCCCGTCCCCACACACTGAAAACCCATCCCCACACAGTGAAACTCATTCCGCACACACTGAAACACCTTCACACACACTGAAACCCTTCCCCACACACTGAAACCCCGACCCTACACACTGAAACCCCTACCCCACACACTGAAACCCATTCCCCACACAGTGAAACCCATTCCCCACACACTGAAACCATTCCCCACACACTGCAACACCTGCCCCACACACTGAAACCATTCCCCACACACTGAAACCCCTTCCCCACACACTGCAACCCTTCCCAACACACAGAAACCATTCCCCACAGAGTGAAACCCCATCCCCACACACTGAAACCCCTTCCCCACACACTAAAACCATTCCCCACACAGTGAAACCCCTTCCCCACACACTGAAACCATTCCCCACACACTGAAACCATTCCCCACACACAGAAACCCCTTCCCCACACACGGAAACATCTTCCCCACACACTGAAAACCCATCCCCACACAGTGAAACACCTTCCGCACACACTGAAACACCTTCCCACACACTGAAACCCTTCCCCACACACTGAAACCCCGACCCTACACACTGAAACCCCTACCCCACACACTGAAACCCTTCCCCACATACTGAAATCCTTCCCCACACACTGGAGCCCCTTCCCCACAAGCTGAAACCATTCCCCACACACTGAAACCATTCCCCACACACTGAAACCCTTCCCCACATACTGAAACCCCTTCCCCACATACTGAAACCCCTTCCCCACACACTGAAACACTTCCCCACACACTGAAACCCCTTCCCCACACACTGAAACACTTCCCCACACACTGAAACCCTTTCCCCACACACTGAAACACTTCCCCACACACTGAAACCCTTCCCCACACACTGAAATCCTTCCCCACACACTGGAGCCCCTTCTCCACACAGTGAAACCATTCCCCACACACTGAAACCTTACCCCACACACTAAAACCCGTTCCCCACACACTGAAACCATTCCCCACACACTGAAACCATTCCCCACACACAGAAACCCCTTCCACACACACTGAAACATCTTCCCCACACACTGAAAACCAATCCCCACACAGTGAAACACCTTCCGCACACACTGAAACACCTTCCCACACACTGAAACCCTTCCCCACACACTGAAACCCCGACCCTACACACTGAAACCCCTACCCCACACACTGAAACCCTTCCCCACATACTGAAATCCTTCCCCACACACTGGAGCCCCTTCCCCACAAGCTGAAACCATTCCCCACACACTGAAACCATTCCCCACACACTGAAACCCTTCCCCACATACTGAAACCCCTTCCCCACATACTGAAACCCCTTCCCCACACACTGAAACACTTCCCCACACACTGAAACCCCTTCCCCACACACTGAAACACTTCCCCACACACTGAAACCCTTTCCCCACACACTGAAACACTTCCCCACACACTGAAACCCTTCCCCACACACTGAAATCCTTCCCCACACACTGGAGCCCCTTCCCCACAAGCTGAAACCATTCCCCACACACTGAAACCATTCCCCACACACTAAAACCCTTCCCCACATACTGAAACCCCTTCCCCACATACTGAAACCCCTTCCCCACACACTGAAACACTTCCCCACACACTGAAACAGCTTCCCCGCACAGTGAAACCCTTCCCCACACACTGAAACCCTTCCCCACACACTGAATCCCCTTCCCCACACACTGAAACACTTCCCCACACACTGAAACCCTTCCCCACACACTGAAATCCTTCCCCACACACTGGAGCCCCTTCCCCACAAGCTGAAAGCATTCCCCACACACTGAAACCATTCCCCACACACTGAAACCCTTCCCCACATACTGAAACCCCTTCCCCACATACTGAAACCCCTTCCCCACACACTGAAACACTTCCCCACACACTGAAACAGCTTCCCCGCACAGTGAAACCCTTCCCCACACACTGAAACCCTTCCCCACACACTGAATCCCCTTCCCCACACACTGAAACCCCATCCCCACACACTGAAACCCCTTCCCCACACACTGAAACCACTTCCCCAGACACTGAAACTCCTTCCCCACACACTGAACCCATTCCCCACACACTGAAACCCCTTCCCCAAACAGTGAAACCCCTTTTCCACACACTGAAACCATTCCCCACACACTGACACCCCTTCCCCACACACTGAAACACATTCCCCACACACTGAAACCCCTTCCACACACACTGAAACCCCTTCCCCACACACTGAAACCATTCCCCACACACTGAAACCACTTCCACACACACTGAAACCCCTTCCCCACGCACTGAAACCCCTTCCCCACACACTGAAACCATTCCCCACACACTGAAACCCCTTCCCCACACATTGAAACCCATTCCCCACACAGTGAAACCCATTCCCCACACACTGAAACCATTCCCCACACACTGCAACACCTTCCCCACACACTGAAACCATTCCCCACACACTGAAACCCCTTCCCCACACACTGCAACCCTTCCCAACACACAGAAACCATTCCCCACAGAGTGAAACCCCTTCCCCACACAGTGAAACCCCTTCCCCACACACTGAAGCCATTCCCCACACAGTGAAACCCCTTCCCCACACACTGAAACCCGTCCCCACACACTGAAACCATTTCCCACGCACTGAATCCCCTTCCCCACACACTGAAACCCCATCCCCACACACTGAAACCCCTTCCCCACACACTGAAACCTCTTCCCCACACACTGAAACCCCTTCCCCACACACTGAAACCATTCCCCACACACTGAAACCCCTTCCCCACACACTGAAACACTTCCCCACACACTGAAACCCTTCCCCACACACTGAAATCCTTCCCCACACACTGGAACCCTTTCCCCACAAGCTGAAACCATTCCCCACACACTGAAACCATTCCCCACACACTGAATACCTTCCCCACATACTGAAACCCCTTCCCCACACACTGAAACCCATTCCCCACACAGTGAAACCCATTCCCCACACACTGAAACCATTCCCCACACACTGCAACACCTTCCCCACACACTGAAACCATTCCCCACACACTGAAACCCCTTCCCCACACACTGCAACCCTTCCCAACACACAGAAACCATTCCCCACAGAGTGAAACCCCTTCCCCACACACTGAAACCCCTTCCCCACACACTGAAACCATTCCCCACACAGTGAAAACTCTTCCCCACACACTGAAACCATTCCCCACACACTGAAACCATTCCCCACACACTGAAACCCTTCTCCACACAGTGAAACCATTCCCCACACACTGAAACCTTACCCAACACAGTAAAACCCGTTCCCCACACACTGAAACCATTCCCCACACACTGAAAGCATTCCCCACACACAGAAACCCCGTCCCCACACACTGAAACATCTTCCCCACGCACTGAAAACCCATCCCCACACAGTGAAACACCTTCCGCACACACTGAAACCCTTCCCCACACACTGAAAGCCCGACCCTACAAACTGAAACACCTACCCCACACACTGAAACCCCGTCCCCACACAGTGAAACACCTTCCCCACACACTGAAACTTCTTCCCCACACACTGAAACCCTTCCCCACACACTGAAACCCATACCCACACACTGAAACACTTCCCCACACACTGAAACCCCTTCCCCACACACTGAAACACTTCCCCACACAGTGAAACCCTTCCCCACACACTGAAATCCTTCCCCACACACTGGAACCCCTTCCCCACAAGCTGAAACCATTCCCCACACACTGAAACCATTTCCCACACACTGAAACCCTTCCCCACATACTGAAACCCCTTCCCCACATACTGAAACCCCTTCCCCACACACTGAAACCCTTCCCCACACACTGAAACACCTTCCCCGCACAGTGCAACCCTTCCCCACACACTGAAACCAGTCCCCACACACTGAATCCCCTTCCCCACACACTGAAACCCCATCCCCACACACTGAAACCCCTTCCCCACACACTGAAACCACTTCCCCACACACTGAAACCCCTTCCCCACACACTGAAACCATTCCCCACACACTGAAACCCCTTCCCCAAACAGTGAAACCCCTTCTCCACACACTGAAACCATTCCCCACACACTGAAACCCCTTCCCCACACACTGAACCACATTCCCCACACACTGAAACCCCTTCCACACACACTGAAACCCCTCCCCCACATACTGAAACCATTCCCCACACACTGAAACCACTTCCACACACACTGAAACCCCTTCCCCACGCACTGAAACCCCTTCCCCACACACTGAAACCATTCCCCACACACTGAAACCCCTTCCCCACACATTGAAACCCATTCCCCACACAGTGAAACCCATTCCCCACACACTGAAACCATTCCCCACACACTGCAACACCTTCCCCACACACTGAAACCATTCCCCACACACTGAAACCCCTTCCCCACACACTGCAACCCTTTTCAACACACAGACACCATTCCCCACAGAGTGAAACCCCTTCCCCACACAGTGAAACCCCTTCCCCACACACTGAAGCCATTCCCCACACAGTGAAACCCCTTCCCCACACACTGAAAACCGTCCCCACACACTGAAACCATTTCCCACACACTGAGTCCCCTTCCCCACTCACTGAAACCCCATCCCCACACACTGAAACCCCTTCCCCACACCCTGAAACCTCTTCCCCACACACTGAAACCCCTTCCCCACACACTGAAACCATTCCCCACACACTGAAACCCCTTCCCCAAACAGTGAAACCCCTTCTCCACACACTGAAACCATTCCCCACACACTGACACCCCTTCCCCACACACTGAACCACATTCCCCACACACTGAAACACCTTCCACACACACTGAAACCCCTTCCCCACACACTGAAACCATTCCCCACACACTGAAACCATTCCCCACACACTGAAACCCCTTCCCCACACACTGAAACCCATTCCCCACACAGTGAAACCCATTCCACACACACTGAAACCATTCCCCACAGACTGCAACACCTTCCCCACACACTGAAACCATTCCCCACACTGAAACCCCTTCCCCACACACGGCAACCCTTCCCAACACACAGAAACCATTCCCCACAGAGTGAAACCCCTTCCCCACACACTGAAACCCCTTCCCCACACACTGAAACCCCGACCCTACACACTGAAACCCCTACCCCACACACTGAAACCCATTCCCCACACAGTGAAACCCATTCCCCACACACTGAAACCATTCCCCACACACTGCAACACCTTCCCCACACACTGAAACCATTCCCCACACACTGAAACACCTTCCCCACACACTGCAACCCTTCCCAACACACAGAAACCATTCCCCACAGAGTGAAACCCCATCCCCACACACTGAAACCATTCCCCACACAGTGAAACCCCTTCCCAACACACTGAAACCATTCCCCACACACTGAAACCATTCCCCACACACTGAAACCATTCTCCACACAGTGAAACCATTCCCCACACACTGAAACCTTACCCCACACAGTAAAACCCGTTCCCCACACACTGAAACCATTCCCCACACACTGAAACCATTCCCCACACACAGAAACCCCTTCCCCACACACTGAAACATCTTCCCCACACACTGAAAACCCATCCCCACAAAGTGAAACACCTTCCGCACACACTGAAACACCTTCCCACACACTGAAACCCTTCCCCACACACTGAAACCCCGACCCTACACACTGAAACCCCTACCCCACAGACTGAAACCCCGTCCCCACACAGTGAAACACCTTCCCCACACACTGAAACTCCTTCCCCACACACTGAAACCCTTCCCCACACACTGAAACCCATACCCACACACTGAAACACTTCCCCACACACTGAAACCCCTTCCCCACACACTGAAACACTTCCCCACACAGTGAAACCCTTCCCCACACACTGAAATCCTTCCCCACACACTGGAACCCCTTCCCCACAAGCTGAAACCATTCCCCACACACTGAAACATTTTCCCACACACTGAAACCCTTCCCCACATACTGAAACCCCTTCCCCACATACAGAAACCCATTCCCCACACACTGAAACCCTTCCCCACACACTGAAACACCTTCCCCGCACAGTGCAACCCTTCCCCACACACTGAAACCATTCCCCACACACTGAATCCCCTTCCCCACACACTGAAACCCCATCCCCACACGCTGAAACCCCTTCGCCACACACTGAAACCACCACCCCACACACTGAAACCACTTCCCCACACACTGAAACCATTCCCCACACACTGAAACCCCTTCCCCAAACAGTGAAACCCCTTCTCCACACACTGAAACCATTCCCCACACACTGAAACCCCTTCCCCACACACTGAACCACATTCCCCACACACTGAAACCCCTTCCACACACACTGAAACCCCTTCCCCACACACTGAAACCATTCCCCACACACTGAAACCACTTCCACACACAGTGAAACCCCTTCCCCACGCACTGAAACCCCTTCCCCACACACTGAAACCATTTCCCACACACTGAAACCCCTTCCCCACACATTGAAACCCATTCCCCACACAGTGAAACCCATTCCCCACACACTGAAACCATTCCCCACACACTGCAACACCTTCCCCACACACTGAAACCATTCCCCACACACTGAAACCCCTTCACCACACACTGCAACCCTTCCCAACACACAGACACCATTCCCCACAGAGTGAAACCCCTTCCCCACACAGTGAAACCCCTTCCCCACACACTGAAGCCATTCCCCACACAGTGAAACCCCTTCCCCACACACTGAAACACGTCCCCACACACTGAAACCATTTCCCACACACTGAATCCCCTTCCCCACACACTGAAACCCCATCCCCACACACTGAAACCCCTTCCCCACACACTGAAACCTCTTCCCCACACACTGAAACCCCTTCCCCACACACTGAAACCATTCCCCACACACTGAAACCCCTTCCCCAAACAGTGAAACCCCTTCTCCACACATTGAAACCATTCCCCACACACTGACATGCCTTCCCCACACACTGAACCACATTCCCCACACACTTGAACCCCTTCCACACACACTGAAACCCCTTCCCCACACACTGAAACCATTCCCCACACACTGAAACCACTTCCACACACACTGAAACCCCTTCCCCACGCACTGAAACCCCTTCCCCACACACTGAAACCATTCCCCACACACTGAAACCCCTTCCCCACACACTGAAACCCATTCCCCACACAGTGAAACCCATTCACCACACACTGAAACCATTCCCCACACACTGCAACACCTTCCCCACACACTGAAACCATTCCCCACACACTGAAACCCCTTCCCCACACACTGCAACCCTTCCCAACACACAGAAACCATTCCCCACAGAGTGAAACCCCTTCCCCACACACTGAACCACATTCCCCACACACTGAAACCCCTTCCACACACACTGAAACCCCTTCCCCACACACTGAAACCATTCCCCACACACTGAAACCACTTCCACACACATTGAAACCCCTTCCCCACGCACTGAAACCCCTTCCCCACACACTGAAACCATTCCCCACACACTGAAACCCCTTCCCCACACACTGAAACCCATTCCCCACACAGTGAAACCCATTCACCACACACTGAAACCATTCCCCACACACTGCAACACCTTCCCCACACACTGAAACCATTCCCCACACACTGAAACCCCTTCCCCACACACTGCAACCCTTCCCAACACACAGAAACCATTCCCCACAGAGTGAAACCCCTTCCCCACACACTGAAACCCCTTCCCCACACACTGAAACCCCGACCCTACACACTGAAACCCCTACCCCACACACTGAAACCCATTCCCCACACAGTGAAACCCATTCCCCACACACTGAAACCATTCCCCACACACTGCAACACCTTCCCCACACACTGAAACCATTCCCCACACACTGAAACCCCTTCCCCACACACTGCAACCCTTCCCAACACACAGAAACCATTCCCCACAGAGTGAAACCCCATCCCCACACACTGAAACCCCTTCCCCACACACTGAAACCATTCCCCACACAGTGAAACCCCTCCCCCACACACTGAACCACATTCCCCACACACTGAAACCCCTTCCACACACACTGAAACCCCTTTCCCCACACACTGAAACCATTCCCCACACACTGAAACCACTTCCACACACACTGAAACCCCTTCCCCACGCACTGAAACCCCTTCCCCACACACTGAAACCATTCCCCACACACTGAAACCCCTTCCCCACACACTGAAACCCATTCCCCACACAGTGAAACCCATTCACCACACACTGAAACCATTCCCCACACACTGCAACACCTTCCCCACACACTGAAACCATTCCCCACACACTGAAACCCCTTCCCCACACACTGCAACCCTTCCCAACACACAGAAACCATTCCCCACAGAGTGAAACCCCTTCCCCACACACTGAAACCCCTTCCCCACACACTGAAACCCCGACCCTACACACTGAAACCCCTACCCCACACACTGAAACCCATTCCCCACACAGTGAAACCCATTCCCCACACACTGAAACCATTCCCCACACACTGCAACACCTTCCCCACACACTGAAACCATTCCCCACACACTGAAACCCCTTCCCCACACACTGCAACCCTTCCCAACACACAGAAACCATTCCCCACAGAGTGAAACCCCATCCCCACACACTGAAACCCCTTCCCCACACACTGAAACCATTCCCCACACAGTGAAACCCCTCCCCCACACACTGAAACCATTCCCCACACACTGAAACCATTCCCCACACACTGAAACCCTTCTCCACACAGTGAAACCATTCCCCACACACTGAAACCTTACCCCACACAGTAAAACCCGTTCCCCACACACTGAAACCATTCCCCACACTCTGAAACCATTCCCCACACATTGAGACCCTTCCCCACATACTGAAACCCCTTCCCCACATACTGAAACCCCTTTCCCACACACTGAACCCCTTCCCCACACACTGAAACAGCTTCCCCGCACAGTGAAACCCTTCCCCACACACTGAAACCCTTCCCCACACACTGAATCCCCTTCCCCACACACTGAAACCCCATCCCCACACACTGAAACCCCTTCCCCACACACTGACACAACTTCCCCACACACTGAGACCCCTTCCCCACACACTGAAACCATTCCCCACACACTGAAACCCCTTCCCCAAACAGTGAAACCCCTTCTCCACACACTGAAACCATTCCCCACACACTGACACCCCTTCCCCACACACTGAACCACATTACCCACACACTGAAACCCCTTCCACACACACTGAAACCCCTTCCCCACACACTGAAACCATTCCCCACACACTGAAACCACTTCCACACACACTGAAACCCCTTCCCCAGGCACTGAAACCCCTTCCCCACACACTGAAACCATTCCCCACACACTGAAACCCCTTCCCCACACATTGAAACCCATTCCCCACACAGTGAAACCCATTCCCCACACACTGAAACCATTCCCCACACACTGCAACACCTTCCCCACACACTGAAACCATTCCCCACACACTGAAACCCCTTCCCCACACACTGCAACCCTTCCCAACACACAGAAACCATTCCCCACAGAGTGAAACCCCTTCCCCACACAGTGAAACCCTTTCCCCACACACTGAAGCCATTCCCCACACAGTGAAACCCCTTCCCCACACACTGAAACCCGTCCCCACACACTGAAACCATTTCCCACACACTGAATCCCCTCCCCACACACTGAAACCCCATCCCCACACACTGAAACCCCTTCCCCACACACTGAAACCTCTTCCCCACACACTGAAACCCCTTCCCCACACACTGAAACCATTCCTCACACTCTGAAACCCCTTCCCCACACACTGAAACACTTCCCCACACACTGAAACCCTTCCCCACACACTGAAATCCTTCCCCACACACTGGAACCCTTTCCCCACAAGCTGAAACCATTCCCCACACACTGAAACCATTCCCCACACACTGAAACCCTTCCCCACATACTGAAACCCCTTCCCCACACACTGAAACCCATTCCCCACACAGTGAAACCCATTCCCCACACACTGAAACCATTTCCCACACACTGCAACACCTTCCCCACACACTGAAACCATTCCCCACACACTGAAACCCCTTCCCCACACACTGCACCCCTTCCCAACACACAGAAACCATTCCCCACAGAGTGAAACCCCTTCCCCACACACTGAAACCCCTTCCCCACACACTGAAACCATTCCCCACACAGTGAAACCCCTTCCCCACACACTGAAACCATTCCCCACACACTGAAACCATTCCCCACACACTGAAACCCTTCTCCACACAGTGAAACCATTCCCCACACACTGAAACCTTACCCCACACAGTAAAACCCGTTCCCCACACACTGAAACCATTCCCCACACACTGAAACCATTCACCACACACAGAAACCATTCCCCACACACTGAAACATCTTCCCCACACACTGAAAACCCATCCCCACACAGTGAAACCCCTTCCGCATCACTGAAACACCTTCCCAAACACTGAAGCCCTTCCCCACACACTGAAACCCCGACCCTACAAACTGGAACCCCTACCCCACACACTGAAACACCGTCCCCACACAGTGAAACACCTTCCCCACACACTGAAACTCCTTCCCCACACACTGAAACCCTTCCCCACACACTGAAGCCCATACCCACACACTGAAACACTTCCCCACACACTGAAACCCCTTCCCCACACACTGAAACACTTCCCCACACAGTGAAACCCTTCCCCACACACTGAAATGCTTCCCCACACACTGGAACCCCTTCCCCACACAGTGAAACCCCTTCCCCACACACTGAAGCCATTCCCCACACAGTGAAACCCCTTCCCCACACACTGAAAACCGTCCCCACACACTGAAACCATTTCCCACACACTGAGTCCCCTTCCCCACACACTGAAACCCCATCCCCACACACTGAAACCCCTTCCCCACACCCTGAAACCTCTTCCCCACACACTGAAACCCCTTCCCCACACACTGAAACCATTCCCCACACACTGAAACCCCTTCCCCAAACAGTGAAACCCCTTCTCCACACACTGAAACCATTCCCCACACACTGACACCCCTTCCCCACACACTGAACCACATTCCCCACACACTGAAACACCTTCCACACACACTGAAACCCCTTCCCCACACACTGAAACCATTCCCCACACACTGAAACCACTTCCACACACACTGAAACCCCTTCCCCACGCACTGAAACCCCTTCCCCACACACTGAAACCATTCCCCACACACTGAAACCCCTTCCCCACACACTGAAACCCATTCCCCACACAGTGAAACCCATTCCACACACACTGAAACCATTCCCCACACACTGCAACACCTTCCCCACACACTGAAACCATTCCCCACACTGAAACCCCTTCCCCACACACTGCAACCCTTCCCAACACACAGAAACCATTCCCCACAGAGTGAAACCCCTTCCCCACACACTGAAACCCCTTCCCCACACACTGAAACCCCGACCCTACACACTGAAACCCCTACCCCACACACTGAAACCCATTCCCCACACAGTGAATCCCATTCCCCACACACTGAAACCATTCCCCACACACTGCAACACCTTCCCCACACACTGAAACCATTCCCCACACACTGAAACACCTTCCCCACACACTGCAACCCTTCCCAACACACAGAAACCATTCCCCACAGAGTGAAACCCCATCCCCACACACTGAAACCATTCCCCACACAGTGAAACCCCTTCCCCACACACTGAAACCATTCCCCACACACTGAAACCATTCCCCACACACTGAAACCCTTCTCCACACAGTGAAACCATTCCCCACACACTGAAACCTTACCCCACACAGTAAAACCCGTTCCCCACACACTGAAACCATTCCCCACACACTGAAACCATTCCCCACACACAGAAACACCTTCCCCACACACTGAAACATCTTCCCCACACACTGAAAACCCATCCCCACAAAGTGCAACACCTTCCGCACACACTGAAACACCTTCCCACACACTGAAACCCTTCCCCACACACTGAAACCCCGACCCTACACACTGAAACCCCTACCCCACAGACTGAAACCCCGTCCCCACACAGTGAAACACCTTCCCCACACACTGAAACTCCTTCCCCACACACTGAAACCCTTCCCCACACACTGAAACCCATACCCACACACTGAAACACTTCCCCACACACTGAAACCCCTTCCCCACACACTGAAACACTTCCCCACACAGTGAAACCCTTCCCCACACACTGAAATCCTTCCCCACACACTGGAACCCCTTCCCCACAAGCTGAAACCATTCCCCACACACTGAAACATTTTCCCACACACTGAAACCCTTCCCCACATACTGAAACCCCTTCCCCACATACAGAAACCCATTCCCCACACACTGAAACCCTTCCCCACACACTGAAACACATTCCCCGCACAGTGCAACCCTTCCCCACACACTGAAACCATTCCCCACACACTGAATCCCCTTCCCCACACACTGAAACACCATCCCCACACACTGAAACCCCTTCCCCACACACTGAAACCACCACCCCACACACTGAAACCACTTCCCCACACACTGAAACCATTCCCCACACACTGAAACCCCTTCCCCAAACAGTGAAACCCCTTCTCCACACACTGAAACCATTCCCCACACACTGAAACCCCTTCCCCACACACTGAACCACATTCCCCACACACTGAAACCCCTTCCACACACACTGAAACCCCTTCCCCACACACTGAAACCATTCCCCACACACTGAAACCACTTCCACACACAGTGAAACCCCTTCCCCACGCACTGAAACCCCTTCCCCACACACTGCAACCCTTCCCAACACACAGAAACCATTCCCCACAGAGTGAAACCCCTTCCCCACACACTGAACCACATTCCCCACACACTGAAACCCCTTCCACACACACTGAAACCCCTTCCCCACACACTGAAACCATTCCCCACACACTGAAACCACTTCCACACACATTGAAACCCCTTCCCCACGCACTGAAACCCCTTCCCCACACACTGAAACCATTCCCCACACACTGAAACCCCTTCCCCACACACTGAAACCCATTCCCCACACAGTGAAACCCATTCACCACACACTGAAACCATTCCCCACACACTGCAACACCTTCCCCACACACTGAAACCATTCCCCACACACTGAAACCCCTTCCCCACACACTGCAACCCTTCCCAACACACAGAAACCATTCCCCACAGAGTGAAACCCCTTCCCCACACACTGAAACCCCTTCCCCACACACTGAAACCCCGACCCTACACACTGAAACCCCTACCCCACACACTGAAACCCATTCCCCACACAGTGAAACCCATTCCCCACACACTGAAACCATTCCCCACACACTGCAACACCTTCCCCACACACTGAAACCATTCCCCACACACTGAAACCCCTTCCCCACACACTGCAACCCTTCCCAACACACAGAAACCATTCCCCACAGAGTGAAACCCCATCCCCACACACTGAAACCCCTTCCCCACACACTGAAACCATTCCCCACACAGTGAAACCCCTCCCCCACACACTGAACCACATTCCCCACACACTGAAACCCCTTCCACACACACTGAAACCCCTTCCCCACACACTGAAACCATTCCCCACACACTGAAACCACTTCCACACACACTGAAACCCCTTCCCCACGCACTGAAACCCCTTCCCCACACACTGAAACCATTCCCCACACACTGAAACCCCTTCCCCACACACTGAAACCCATTCCCCACACAGTGAAACCCATTCACCACACACTGAAACCATTCCCCACACACTGCAACACCTTCCCCACACACTGAAACCATTCCCCACACACTGAAACCCCTTCCCCACACACTGCAACCCTTCCCAACACACAGAAACCATTCCCCACAGAGTGAAACCCCTTCCCCACACACTGAAACCCCTTCCCCACACACTGAAACCCCGACCCTACACACTGAAACCCCTACCCCACACACTGAAACCCATTCCCCACACAGTGAAACCCATTCCCCACACACTGAAACCATTCCCCACACACTGCAACACCTTCCCCACACACTGAAACCATTCCCCACACACTGAAACCCCTTCCCCACACACTGCAACCCTTCCCAACACACAGAAACCATTCCCCACAGAGTGAAACCCCATCCCCACACACTGAAACCCCTTCCCCACACACTGAAACCATTCCCCACACAGTGAAACCCCTCCCCCACACACTGAAACCATTCCCCACACACTGAAACCATTCCCCACACACTGAAACCCTTCTCCACACAGTGAAACCATTCCCCACACACTGAAACCTTACCCCACACAGTAAAACCCGTTCCCCACACACTGAAACCATTCCCCACACTCTGAAACCATTCCCCACACATTGAGACCCTTCCCCACATACTGAAACCCCTTCCCCACATACTGAAACCCCTTTCCCACACACTGAACCCCTTCCCCACACACTGAAACAGCTTCCCCGCACAGTGAAACCCTTCCCCACACACTGAAACCCTTCCCCACACACTGAATCCCCTTCCCCACACACTGAAACCCCATCCCCACACACTGAAACCCCTTCCCCACACACTGACACAACTTCCCCACACACTGAGACCCCTTCCCCACACACTGAAACCATTCCCCACACACTGAAACCCCTTCCCCAAACAGTGAAACCCCTTCTCCACACACTGAAACCATTCCCCACACACTGACACCCCTTCCCCACACACTGAACCACATTACCCACACACTGAAACCCCTTCCACACACACTGAAACCCCTTCCCCACACACTGAAACCATTCCCCACACACTGAAACCACTTCCACACACACTGAAACCCCTTCCCCAGGCACTGAAACCCCTTCCCCACACACTGAAACCATTCCCCACACACTGAAACCCCTTCCCCACACATTGAAACCCATTCCCCACACAGTGAAACCCATTCCCCACACACTGAAACCATTCCCCACACACTGCAACACCTTCCCCACACACTGAAACCATTCCCCACACACTGAAACCCCTTCCCCACACACTGCAACCCTTCCCAACACACAGAAACCATTCCCCACAGAGTGAAACCCCTTCCCCACACAGTGAAACCCTTTCCCCACACACTGAAGCCATTCCCCACACAGTGAAACCCCTTCCCCACACACTGAAACCCGTCCCCACACACTGAAACCATTTCCCACACACTGAATCCCCTCCCCACACACTGAAACCCCATCCCCACACACTGAAACCCCTTCCCCACACACTGAAACCTCTTCCCCACACACTGAAACCCCTTCCCCACACACTGAAACCATTCCTCACACTCTGAAACCCCTTCCCCACACACTGAAACACTTCCCCACACACTGAAACCCTTCCCCACACACTGAAATCCTTCCCCACACACTGGAACCCTTTCCCCACAAGCTGAAACCATTCCCCACACACTGAAACCATTCCCCACACACTGAAACCCTTCCCCACATACTGAAACCCCTTCCCCACACACTGAAACCCATTCCCCACACAGTGAAACCCATTCCCCACACACTGAAACCATTTCCCACACACTGCAACACCTTCCCCACACACTGAAACCATTCCCCACACACTGAAACCCCTTCCCCACACACTGCACCCCTTCCCAACACACAGAAACCATTCCCCACAGAGTGAAACCCCTTCCCCACACACTGAAACCCCTTCCCCACACACTGAAACCATTCCCCACACAGTGAAACCCCTTCCCCACACACTGAAACCATTCCCCACACACTGAAACCATTCCCCACACACTGAAACCCTTCTCCACACAGTGAAACCATTCCCCACACACTGAAACCTTACCCCACACAGTAAAACCCGTTCCCCACACACTGAAACCATTCCCCACACACTGAAACCATTCACCACACACAGAAACCATTCCCCACACACTGAAACATCTTCCCCACACACTGAAAACCCATCCCCACACAGTGAAACCCCTTCCGCACACGCTGAAACACCTTCCCAAACACTGAAGCCCTTCCCCACACACTGAAACCCCGACCCTACAAACTGGAACCCCTACCCCACACACTGAAACACCGTCCCCACACAGTGAAACACCTTCCCCACACACTGAAACTCCTTCCCCACACACTGAAACCCTTCCCCACACACTGAAGCCCATACCCACACACTGAAACACTTCCCCACACACTGAAACCCCTTCCCCACACACTGAAACACTTCCCCACACAGTGAAACCCTTCCCCACACACTGAAATGCTTCCCCACACACTGGAACCCCTTCCCCACACAGTGAAACCCCTTCCCCACACACTGAAGCCATTCCCCACACAGTGAAACCCCTTCCCCACACACTGAAAACCGTCCCCACACACTGAAACCATTTCCCACACACTGAGTCCCCTTCCCCACACACTGAAACCCCATCCCCACACACTGAAACCCCTTCCCCACACCCTGAAACCTCTTCCCCACACACTGAAACCCCTTCCCCACACACTGAAACCATTCCCCACACACTGAAACCCCTTCCCCAAACAGTGAAACCCCTTCTCCACACACTGAAACCATTCCCCACACACTGACACCCCTTCCCCACACACTGAACCACATTCCCCACACACTGAAACACCTTCCACACACACTGAAACCCCTTCCCCACACACTGAAACCATTCCCCACACACTGAAACCACTTCCACACACACTGAAACCCCTTCCCCACGCACTGAAACCCCTTCCCCACACACTGAAACCATTCCCCACACACTGAAACCCCTTCCCCACACACTGAAACCCATTCCCCACACAGTGAAACCCATTCCACACACACTGAAACCATTCCCCACACACTGCAACACCTTCCCCACACACTGAAACCATTCCCCACACTGAAACCCCTTCCCCACACACTGCAACCCTTCCCAACACACAGAAACCATTCCCCACAGAGTGAAACCCCTTCCCCACACACTGAAACCCCTTCCCCACACACTGAAACCCCGACCCTACACACTGAAACCCCTACCCCACACACTGAAACCCATTCCCCACACAGTGAATCCCATTCCCCACACACTGAAACCATTCCCCACACACTGCAACACCTTCCCCACACACTGAAACCATTCCCCACACACTGAAACACCTTCCCCACACACTGCAACCCTTCCCAACACACAGAAACCATTCCCCACAGAGTGAAACCCCATCCCCACACACTGAAACCATTCCCCACACAGTGAAACCCCTTCCCCACACACTGAAACCATTCCCCACACACTGAAACCATTCCCCACACACTGAAACCCTTCTCCACACAGTGAAACCATTCCCCACACACTGAAACCTTACCCCACACAGTAAAACCCGTTCCCCACACACTGAAACCATTCCCCACACACTGAAACCATTCCCCACACACAGAAACACCTTCCCCACACACTGAAACATCTTCCCCACAAACTGAAAACCCATCCCCACAAAGTGCAACACCTTCCGCACACACTGAAACACCTTCCCACACACTGAAACCCTTCCCCACACACTGAAACCCCGACCCTACACACTGAAACCCCTACCCCACAGACTGAAACCCCGTCCCCACACAGTGAAACACCTTCCCCACACACTGAAACTCCTTCCCCACACACTGAAACCCTTCCCCACACACTGAAACCCATACCCACACACTGAAACACTTCCCCACACACTGAAACCCCTTCCCCACACACTGAAACACTTCCCCACACAGTGAAACCCTTCCCCACACACTGAAATCCTTCCCCACACACTGGAACCCCTTCCCCACAAGCTGAAACCATTCCCCACACACTGAAACATTTTCCCACACACTGAAACCCTTCCCCACATACTGAAACCCCTTCCCCACATACAGAAACCCATTCCCCACACACTGAAACCCTTCCCCACACACTGAAACACATTCCCCGCACAGTGCAACCCTTCCCCACACACTGAAACCATTCCCCACACACTGAATCCCCTTCCCCACACACTGAAACCCCATCCCCACACACTGAAACCCCTTCCCCACACACTGAAACCACCACCCCACACACTGAAACCACTTCCCCACACACTGAAACCATTCCCCACACACTGAAACCCCTTCCCCAAACAGTGAAACCCCTTCTCCACACACTGAAACCATTCCCCACACACTGAAACCCCTTCCCCACACACTGAACCACATTCCCCACACACTGAAACCCCTTCCACACACACTGAAACCCCTTCCCCACACACTGAAACCATTCCCCACACACTGAAACCACTTCCACACACAGTGAAACCCCTTCCCCACGCACTGAAACCCCTTCCCCACACACTGAAACCATTTCCCACACACTGAAACCCCTTCCCCACACATTGAAACCCATTCCCCACACAGTGAAACCCATTCCCCACACACTGAAACCATTCCCCACACACTGCAACACCTTCCCCACACACTGAAACCATTCCCCACACACTGAAACCCCTTCCCCACACACTGCAACCCTTCCCAACACACAGACACCATTCCCCACAGAGTGAAACCCCTTCCCCACACAGTGAAACCCCTTCCCCACACACTGAAGCCATTCCCCACACAGTGAAACCCCTTCCCCACACACTGAAACACGTCCCCACACACTGAAACCATTTCCCACACACTGAATCCCCTTCCCCACACACTGAAACCCCATCCCCACACACTGAAACCCCTTCCCCACACACTGAAACCTCTTCCCCACACACTGAAACCCCTTCCCCACACACTGAAACCATTCCCCACACACTGAAACCCCTTCCCCAAACAGTGAAACCCCTTCTCCACACATTGAAACCATTCCCCACACACTGACATGCCTTCCCCACACACTGAACCACAATCCCCACACACTGAAACCCCTTCCACACACACTGAAACCCCTTCCCCACACACTGAAACCATTCCCCACACACTGAAACCACTTCCACACACACTGAAACCCCTTCCCCACGCACTGAAACCCCTTCCCCACACACTGAAACCATTCCCCACACACTGAAACCCCTTCCCCACACACTGAAACCCATTCCCCACACAGTGAAACCCATTCACCACACACTGAAACCATTCCCCACACAGTGCAACACCTTCCCCACACACTGAAACCATTCCCCACACACTGAAACCCCTTCCCCACACACTGCAACCCTTCCCAACACACAGAAACCATTCCCCACAGAGTGAAACCCCTTCCCCACACACTGAAACCCCTTCCCCACACACTGAAACCCCGACCCTACACACTGAAACCCCTACCCCACACACTGAAACCCATTCCCCACACAGTGAAACCCATTCCCCACACACTGAAACCATTCCCCACACACTGCAACACCTTCCCCACACACTGAAACCATTCCCCACACACTGAAACCCCTTCCCCACACACTGCAACCCTTCCCAACACACAGAAACCATTCCCCACAGAGTGAAACCCCATCCCCACACACTGAAACCCCTTCCCCACACACTGAAACCATTCCCCACACAGTGAAACCCCTCCCCCACACACTGAAACCATTCCCCACACACTGAAACCATTCCCCACACACTGAAACCCTTCTCCACACAGTGAAACCATTCCCCACACACTGAAACCTTACCCCACACAGTAAAACCCGTTCCCCACACACTGAAACCATTCCCCACACTCTGAAAACATTCCCCACACATTGAAACCCTTCACCACATACTGAAACCCCTTCCCCACATACTGAAACCCCTTTCCCACACAGTGAACCCCTTCCCCACACACTGAAACAGCTTCCCCGCACAGTGAAACCCTTCCCCACACACTGAAACCCTTCCCCACACACTGAATCCCCTTCCCCACACACTGAAACCCCATCCCCACACACTGAAACCCCTTCCCCACACACTGACACAACTTCCCCACACAGTGAAACCCTTCCCCACACACTGAAATGCTTCCCCACACACTGGAACCCCTTCCCCACACAGTGAAACCCCTTCCCCACACACTGAAGCCATTCCCCACACAGTGAAACCCCTTCCCCACACACTGAAAACCGTCCCCACACACTGAAACCATTTCCCACACACTGAGTCCCCTTCCCCACACACTGAAACCCCATCCCCACACACTGAAACCCCTTCCCCACACCCTGAAACCTCTTCCCCACACACTGAAACCCCTTCCCCACACACTGAAACCATTCCCCACACACTGAAACCCCTTCCCCAAACAGTGAAACCCCTTCTCCACACACTGAAACCATTCCCCACACACTGACACCCCTTCCCCACACACTGAACCACATTCCCCACACACTGAAACACCTTCCACACACACTGAAACCCCTTCCCCACACACTGAAACCATTCCCCACACACTGAAACCACTTCCACACACACTGAAACCCCTTCCCCACGCACTGAAACCCCTTCCCCACACACTGAAACCATTCCCCACACACTGAAACCCCTTCCCCACACACTGAAACCCATTCCCCACACAGTGAAACCCATTCCACACACACTGAAACCATTCCCCACACACTGCAACACCTTCCCCACACACTGAAACCATTCCCCACACTGAAACCCCTTCCCCACACACTGCAACCCTTCCCAACACACAGAAACCATTCCCCACAGAGTGAAACCCCTTCCCCACACACTGAAACCCCTTCCCCACACACTGAAACCCCGACCCTACACACTGAAACCCCTACCCCACACACTGAAACCCATTCCCCACACAGTGAAACCCATTCCCCACACACTGAAACCATTCCCCACACACTGCAACACCTTCCCCACACACTGAAACCATTCCCCACACACTGAAACACCTTCCCCACACACTGCAACCCTTCCCAACACACAGAAACCATTCCCCACAGAGTGAAACCCCATCCCCACACACTGAAACCATTCCCCACACAGTGAAACCCCTTCCCAACACACTGAAACCATTCCCCACACACTGAAACCATTCCCCACACACTGAAACCATTCTCCACACAGTGAAACCATTCCCCACACACTGAAACCTTACCCCACACAGTAAAACCCGTTCCCCACACACTGAAACCATTCCCCACACACTGAAACCATTCCCCACACACAGAAACCCCTTCCCCACACACTGAAACATCTTCCCCACACACTGAAAACCCATCCCCACAAAGTGAAACACCTTCCGCACACACTGAAACACCTTCCCACACACTGAAACCCTTCCCCACACACTGAAACCCCGACCCTACACACTGAAACCCCTACCCCACAGACTGAAACCCCGTCCCCACACAGTGAAACACCTTCCCCACACACTGAAACTCCTTCCCCACACACTGAAACCCTTCCCCACACACTGAAACCCATACCCACACACTGAAACACTTCCCCACACACTGAAACCCCTTCCCCACACACTGAAACACTTCCCCACACAGTGAAACCCTTCCCCACACACTGAAATCCTTCCCCACACACTGGAACCCCTTCCCCACAAGCTGAAACCATTCCCCACACACTGAAACATTTTCCCACACACTGAAACCCTTCCCCACATACTGAAACCCCTTCCCCACATACAGAAACCCATTCCCCACACACTGAAACCCTTCCCCACACACTGAAACACCTTCCCCGCACAGTGCAACCCTTCCCCACACACTGAAACCATTCCCCACACACTGAATCCCCTTCCCCACACACTGAAACCCCATCCCCACACGCTGAAACCCCTTCGCCACACACTGAAACCACCACCCCACACACTGAAACCACTTCCCCACACACTGAAACCATTCCCCACACACTGAAACCCCTTCCCCAAACAGTGAAACCCCTTCTCCACACACTGAAACCATTCCCCACACACTGAAACCCCTTCCCCACACACTGAACCACATTCCCCACACACTGAAACCCCTTCCACACACACTGAAACCCCTTCCCCACACACTGAAACCATTCCCCACACACTGAAACCACTTCCACACACAGTGAAACCCCTTCCCCACGCACTGAAACCCCTTCCCCACACACTGAAACCATTTCCCACACACTGAAACCCCTTCCCCACACATTGAAACCCATTCCCCACACAGTGAAACCCATTCCCCACACACTGAAACCATTCCCCACACACTGCAACACCTTCCCCACACACTGAAACCATTCCCCACACACTGAAACCCCTTCACCACACACTGCAACCCTTCCCAACACACAGACACCATTCCCCACAGAGTGAAACCCCTTCCCCACACAGTGAAACCCCTTCCCCACACACTGAAGCCATTCCCCACACAGTGAAACCCCTTCCCCACACACTGAAACACGTCCCCACACACTGAAACCATTTCCCACACACTGAATCCCCTTCCCCACACACTGAAACCCCATCCCCACACACTGAAACCCCTTCCCCACACACTGAAACCTCTTCCCCACACACTGAAACCCCTTCCCCACACACTGAAACCATTCCCCACACACTGAAACCCCTTCCCCAAACAGTGAAACCCCTTCTCCACACATTGAAACCATTCCCCACACACTGACATGCCTTCCCCACACACTGAACCACATTCCCCACACACTGAAACCCCTTCCACACACACTGAAACCCCTTCCCCACACACTGAAACCATTCCCCACACACTGAAACCACTTCCACACACACTGAAACCCCTTCCCCACGCACTGAAACCCCTTCCCCACACACTGAAACCATTCCCCACACACTGAAACCCCTTCCCCACACACTGAAACCCATTCCCCACACAGTGAAACCCATTCACCACACACTGAAACCATTCCCCACACACTGCAACACCTTCCCCACACACTGAAACCATTCCCCACACACTGAAACCCCTTCCCCACACACTGCAACCCTTCCCAACACACAGAAACCATTCCCCACAGAGTGAAACCCCTTCCCCACACACTGAACCACATTCCCCACACACTGAAACCCCTTCCACACACACTGAAACCCCTTCCCCACACACTGAAACCATTCCCCACACACTGAAACCACTTCCACACACATTGAAACCCCTTCCCCACGCACTGAAACCCCTTCCCCACACACTGAAACCATTCCCCACACACTGAAACCCCTTCCCCACACACTGAAACCCATTCCCCACACAGTGAAACCCATTCACCACACACTGAAACCATTCCCCACACACTGCAACACCTTCCCCACACACTGAAACCATTCCCCACACACTGAAACCCCTTCCCCACACACTGCAACCCTTCCCAACACACAGAAACCATTCCCCACAGAGTGAAACCCCTTCCCCACACACTGAAACCCCTTCCCCACACACTGAAACCCCGACCCTACACACTGAAACCCCTACCCCACACACTGAAACCCATTCCCCACACAGTGAAACCCATTCCCCACACACTGAAACCATTCCCCACACACTGCAACACCTTCCCCACACACTGAAACCATTCCCCACACACTGAAACCCCTTCCCCACACACTGCAACCCTTCCCAACACACAGAAACCATTCCCCACAGAGTGAAACCCCATCCCCACACACTGAAACCCCTTCCCCACACACTGAAACCATTCCCCACACAGTGAAACCCCTCCCCCACACACTGAACCACATTCCCCACACACTGAAACCCCTTCCACACACACTGAAACCCCTTCCCCACACACTGAAACCATTCCCCACACACTGAAACCACTTCCACACACACTGAAACCCCTTCCCCACGCACTGAAACCCCTTCCCCACACACTGAAACCATTCCCCACACACTGAAACCCCTTCCCCACACACTGAAACCCATTCCCCACACAGTGAAACCCATTCACCACACACTGAAACCATTCCCCACACACTGCAACACCTTCCCCACACACTGAAACCATTCCCCACACACTGAAACCCCTTCCCCACACACTGCAACCCTTCCCAACACACAGAAACCATTCCCCACAGAGTGAAACCCCTTCCCCACACACTGAAACCCCTTCCCCACACACTGAAACCCCGACCCTACACACTGAAACCCCTACCCCACACACTGAAACCCATTCCCCACACAGTGAAACCCATTCCCCACACACTGAAACCATTCCCCACACACTGCAACACCTTCCCCACACACTGAAACCATTCCCCACACACTGAAACCCCTTCCCCACACACTGCAACCCTTCCCAACACACAGAAACCATTCCCCACAGAGTGAAACCCCATCCCCACACACTGAAACCCCTTCCCCACACACTGAAACCATTCCCCACACAGTGAAACCCCTCCCCCACACACTGAAACCATTCCCCACACACTGAAACCATTCCCCACACACTGAAACCCTTCTCCACACAGTGAAACCATTCCCCACACACTGAAACCTTACCCCACACAGTAAAACCCGTTCCCCACACACTGAAACCATTCCCCACACTCTGAAACCATTCCCCACACATTGAGACCCTTCCCCACATACTGAAACCCCTTCCCCACATACTGAAACCCCTTTCCCACACACTGAACCCCTTCCCCACACACTGAAACAGCTTCCCCGCACAGTGAAACCCTTCCCCACACACTGAAACCCTTCCCCACACACTGAATCCCCTTCCCCACACACTGAAACCCCATCCCCACACACTGAAACCCCTTCCCCACACACTGACACAACTTCCCCACACACTGAGACCCCTTCCCCACACACTGAAACCATTCCCCACACACTGAAACCCCTTCCCCAAACAGTGAAACCCCTTCTCCACACACTGAAACCATTCCCCACACACTGACACCCCTTCCCCACACACTGAACCACATTACCCACACACTGAAACCCCTTCCACACACACTGAAACCCCTTCCCCACACACTGAAACCATTCCCCACACACTGAAACCACTTCCACACACACTGAAACCCCTTCCCCAGGCACTGAAACCCCTTCCCCACACACTGAAACCATTCCCCACACACTGAAACCCCTTCCCCACACATTGAAACCCATTCCCCACACAGTGAAACCCATTCCCCACACACTGAAACCATTCCCCACACACTGCAACACCTTCCCCACACACTGAAACCATTCCCCACACACTGAAACCCCTTCCCCACACACTGCAACCCTTCCCAACACACAGAAACCATTCCCCACAGAGTGAAACCCCTTCCCCACACAGTGAAACCCTTTCCCCACACACTGAAGCCATTCCCCACACAGTGAAACCCCTTCCCCACACACTGAAACCCGTCCCCACACACTGAAACCATTTCCCACACACTGAATCCCCTCCCCACACACTGAAACCCCATCCCCACACACTGAAACCCCTTCCCCACACACTGAAACCTCTTCCCCACACACTGAAACCCCTTCCCCACACACTGAAACCATTCCTCACACTCTGAAACCCCTTCCCCACACACTGAAACACTTCCCCACACACTGAAACCCTTCCCCACACACTGAAATCCTTCCCCACACACTGGAACCCTTTCCCCACAAGCTGAAACCATTCCCCACACACTGAAACCATTCCCCACACACTGAAACCCTTCCCCACATACTGAAACCCCTTCCCCACACACTGAAACCCATTCCCCACACAGTGAAACCCATTCCCCACACACTGAAACCATTTCCCACACACTGCAACACCTTCCCCACACACTGAAACCATTCCCCACACACTGAAACCCCTTCCCCACACACTGCACCCCTTCCCAACACACAGAAACCATTCCCCACAGAGTGAAACCCCTTCCCCACACACTGAAACCCCTTCCCCACACACTGAAACCATTCCCCACACAGTGAAACCCCTTCCCCACACACTGAAACCATTCCCCACACACTGAAACCATTCCCCACACACTGAAACCCTTCTCCACACAGTGAAACCATTCCCCACACACTGAAACCTTACCCCACACAGTAAAACCCGTTCCCCACACACTGAAACCATTCCCCACACACTGAAACCATTCACCACACACAGAAACCATTCCCCACACACTGAAACATCTTCCCCACACACTGAAAACCCATCCCCACACAGTGAAACCCCTTCCGCACACACTGAAACACCTTCCCAAACACTGAAGCCCTTCCCCACACACTGAAACCCCGACCCTACAAACTGGAACCCCTACCCCACACACTGAAACACCGTCCCCACACAGTGAAACACCTTCCCCACACACTGAAACTCCTTCCCCACACACTGAAACCCTTCCCCACACACTGAAGCCCATACCCACACACTGAAACACTTCCCCACACACTGAAACCCCTTCCCCACACACTGAAACACTTCCCCACACAGTGAAACCCTTCCCCACACACTGAAATGCTTCCCCACACACTGGAACCCCTTCCCCACACAGTGAAACCCCTTCCCCACACACTGAAGCCATTCCCCACACAGTGAAACCCCTTCCCCACACACTGAAAACCGTCCCCACACACTGAAACCATTTCCCACACACTGAGTCCCCTTCCCCACACACTGAAACCCCATCCCCACACACTGAAACCCCTTCCCCACACCCTGAAACCTCTTCCCCACACACTGAAACCCCTTCCCCACACACTGAAACCATTCCCCACACACTGAAACCCCTTCCCCAAACACTGAAACCCCTTCTCCACACACTGAAACCATTCCCCACACACTGACACCCCTTCCCCACACACTGAACCACATTCCCCACACACTGAAACACCTTCCACACACACTGAAACCCCTTCCCCACACACTGAAACCATTCCCCACACACTGAAACCACTTCCACACACACTGAAACCCCTTCCCCACGCACTGAAACCCCTTCCCCACACACTGAAACCATTCCCCACACACTGAAACCCCTTCCCCACACACTGAAACCCATTCCCCACACAGTGAAACCCATTCCACACACACTGAAACCATTCCCCACACACTGCAACACCTTCCCCACACACTGAAACCATTCCCCACACTGAAACCCCTTCCCCACACACTGCAACCCTTCCCAACACACAGAAACCATTCCCCACAGAGTGAAACCCCTTCCCCACACACTGAAACCCCTTCCCCACACACTGAAACCCCGACCCTACACACTGAAACCCCTACCCCACACACTGAAACCCATTCCCCACACAGTGAATCCCATTCCCCACACACTGAAACCATTCCCCACACACTGCAACACCTTCCCCACACACTGAAACCATTCCCCACACACTGAAACACCTTCCCCACACACTGCAACCCTTCCCAACACACAGAAACCATTCCCCACAGAGTGAAACCCCATCCCCACACACTGAAACCATTCCCCACACAGTGAAACCCCTTCCCCACACACTGAAACCATTCCCCACACACTGAAACCATTCCCCACACACTGAAACCCTTCTCCACACAGTGAAACCATTCCCCACACACTGAAACCTTACCCCACACAGTAAAACCCGTTCCCCACACACTGAAACCATTCCCCACACACTGAAACCATTCCCCACACACAGAAACACCTTCCCCACACACTGAAACATCTTCCCCACACACTGAAAACCCATCCCCACAAAGTGCAACACCTTCCGCACACACTGAAACACCTTCCCACACACTGAAACCCTTCCCCACACACTGAAACCCCGACCCTACACACTGAAACCCCTACCCCACAGACTGAAACCCCGTCCCCACACAGTGAAACACCTTCCCCACACACTGAAACTCCTTCCCCACACACTGAAACCCTTCCCCACACACTGAAACCCATACCCACACACTGAAACACTTCCCCACACACTGAAACCCCTTCCCCACACACTGAAACACTTCCCCACACAGTGAAACCCTTCCCCACACACTGAAATCCTTCCCCACACACTGGAACCCCTTCCCCACAAGCTGAAACCATTCCCCACACACTGAAACATTTTCCCACACACTGAAACCCTTCCCCACATACTGAAACCCCTTCCCCACATACAGAAACCCATTCCCCACACACTGAAACCCTTCCCCACACACTGAAACACATTCCCCGCACAGTGCAACCCTTCCCCACACACTGAAACCATTCCCCACACACTGAATCCCCTTCCCCACACACTGAAACCCCATCCCCACACACTGAAACCCCTTCCCCACACACTGAAACCACCACCCCACACACTGAAACCACTTCCCCACACACTGAAACCATTCCCCACACACTGAAACCCCTTCCCCAAACAGTGAAACCCCTTCTCCACACACTGAAACCATTCCCCACACACTGAAACCCCTTCCCCACACACTGAACCACATTCCCCACACACTGAAACCCCTTCCACACACACTGAAACCCCTTCCCCACACACTGAAACCATTCCCCACACACTGAAACCACTTCCACACACAGTGAAACCCCTTCCCCACGCACTGAAACCCCTTCCCCACACACTGAAACCATTTCCCACACACTGAAACCCCTTCCCCACACATTGAAACCCATTCCCCACACAGTGAAACCCATTCCCCACACACTGAAACCATTCCCCACACACTGCAACACCTTCCCCACACACTGAAACCATTCCCCACACACTGAAACCCCTTCCCCACACACTGCAACCCTTCCCAACACACAGACACCATTCCCCACAGAGTGAAACCCCTTCCCCACACAGTGAAACCCCTTCCCCACACACTGAAGCCATTCCCCACACAGTGAAACCCCTTCCCCACACACTGAAACACGTCCCCACACACTGAAACCATTTCCCACACACTGAATCCCCTTCCCCACACACTGAAACCCCATCCCCACACACTGAAACCCCTTCCCCACACACTGAAACCTCTTCCCCACACACTGAAACCCCTTCCCCACACACTGAAACCATTCCCCACACACTGAAACCCCTTCCCCAAACAGTGAAACCCCTTCTCCACACATTGAAACCATTCCCCACACACTGACATGCCTTCCCCACACACTGAACCACAATCCCCACACACTGAAACCCCTTCCACACACACTGAAACCCCTTCCCCACACACTGAAACCATTCCCCACACACTGAAACCACTTCCACACACACTGAAACCCCTTCCCCACGCACTGAAACCCCTTCCCCACACACTGAAACCATTCCCCACACACTGAAACCCCTTCCCCACACACTGAAACCCATTCCCCACACAGTGAAACCCATTCACCACACACTGAAACCATTCCCCACACAGTGCAACACCTTCCCCACACACTGAAACCATTCCCCACACACTGAAACCCCTTCCCCACACACTGCAACCCTTCCCAACACACAGAAACCATTCCCCACAGAGTGAAACCCCTTCCCCACACACTGAAACCCCTTCCCCACACACTGAAACCCCGACCCTACACACTGAAACCCCTACCCCACACACTGAAACCCATTCCCCACACAGTGAAACCCATTCCCCACACACTGAAACCATTCCCCACACACTGCAACACCTTCTCCACACAGTGAAACCATTCCCCACACACTGAAACCTTACCCCACACAGTAAAACCCGTTCCCCACACACTGAAACCATTCCCCACACTCTGAAAACATTCCCCACACATTGAAACCCTTCACCACATACTGAAACCCCTTCCCCACATACTGAAACCCCTTTCCCACACACTGAACCCCTTCCCCACACACTGAAACAGCTTCCCCGCACAGTGAAACCCTTCCCCACACACTGAAACCCTTCCCCACACACTGAATCCCCTTCCCCACACACTGAAACCCCATCCCCACACACTGAAACCCCTTCCCCACACACTGACACAACTTCCCCACACAGTGAAACCCTTCCCCACACACTGAAATGCTTCCCCACACACTGGAACCCCTTCCCCACACAGTGAAACCCCTTCCCCACACACTGAAGCCATTCCCCACACAGTGAAACCCCTTCCCCACACACTGAAAACCGTCCCCACACACTGAAACCATTTCCCACACACTGAGTCCCCTTCCCCACACACTGAAACCCCATCCCCACACACTGAAACCCCTTCCCCACACCCTGAAACCTCTTCCCCACACACTGAAACCCCTTCCCCACACACTGAAACCATTCCCCACACACTGAAACCCCTTCCCCAAACAGTGAAACCCCTTCTCCACACACTGAAACCATTCCCCACACACTGACACCCCTTCCCCACACACTGAACCACATTCCCCACACACTGAAACACCTTCCACACACACTGAAACCCCTTCCCCACACACTGAAACCATTCCCCACACACTGAAACCACTTCCACACACACTGAAACCCCTTCCCCACGCACTGAAACCCCTTCCCCACACACTGAAACCATTCCCCACACACTGAAACCCCTTCCCCACACACTGAAACCCATTCCCCACACAGTGAAACCCATTCCACACACACTGAAACCATTCCCCACACACTGCAACACCTTCCCCACACACTGAAACCATTCCCCACACTGAAACCCCTTCCCCACACACTGCAACCCTTCCCAACACACAGAAACCATTCCCCACAGAGTGAAACCCCTTCCCCACACACTGAAACCCCTTCCCCACACACTGAAACCCCGACCCTACACACTGAAACCCCTACCCCACACACTGAAACCCATTCCCCACACAGTGAAACCCATTCCCCACACACTGAAACCATTCCCCACACACTGCAACACCTTCCCCACACACTGAAACCATTCCCCACACACTGAAACACCTTCCCCACACACTGCAACCCTTCCCAACACACAGAAACCATTCCCCACAGAGTGAAACCCCATCCCCACACACTGAAACCATTCCCCACACAGTGAAACCCCTTCCCCACACACTGAAACCATTCCCCACACACTGAAACCATTCCCCACACACTGAAACCCTTCTCCACACAGTGAAACCATTCCCCACACACTGAAACCTTACCCCACACAGTAAAACCCGTTCCCCACACACTGAAACCATTCCCCACACACTGAAACCATTCCCCACACACAGAAACACCTTCCCCACACACTGAAACATCTTCCCCACACACTGAAAACCCATCCCCACAAAGTGCAACACCTTCCGCACACACTGAAACACCTTCCCACACACTGAAACCCTTCCCCACACACTGAAACCCCGACCCTACACACTGAAACCCCTACCCCACAGACTGAAACCCCGTCCCCACACAGTGAAACACCTTCCCCACACACTGAAACTCCTTCCCCACACACTGAAACCCTTCCCCACACACTGAAACCCATACCCACACACTGAAACACTTCCCCACACACTGAAACCCCTTCCCCACACACTGAAACACTTCCCCACACAGTGAAACCCTTCCCCACACACTGAAATCCTTCCCCACACACTGGAACCCCTTCCCCACAAGCTGAAACCATTCCCCACACACTGAAACATTTTCCCACACACTGAAACCCTTCCCCACATACTGAAACCCCTTCCCCACATACAGAAACCCATTCCCCACACACTGAAACCCTTCCCCACACACTGAAACACCTTCCCCGCACAGTGCAACCCTTCCCCACACACTGAAACCATTCCCCACACACTGAATCCCCTTCCCCACACACTGAAACCCCATCCCCACACACTGAAACCCCTTCCCCACACACTGAAACCACCACCCCACACACTGAAACCACTTCCCCACACACTGAAACCATTCCCCACACACTGAAACCCCTTCCCCAAACAGTGAAACCCCTTCTCCACACACTGAAACCATTCCCCACACACTGAAACCCCTTCCCCACACACTGAACCACATTCCCCACACACTGAAACCCCTTCCACACACACTGAAACCCCTTCCCCACACACTGAAACCATTCCCCACACACTGAAACCACTTCCACACACAGTGAAACCCCTTCCCCACGCACTGAAACCCCTTCCCCACACACTGAAACCATTTCCCACACACTGAAACCCCTTCCCCACACATTGAAACCCATTCCCCACACAGTGAAACCCATTCCCCACGCACTGAAACCATTCCCCACACACTGCAACACCTTCCCCACACACTGAAACCATTCCCCACACACTGAAACCCCTTCCCCACACACTGCAACCCTTCCCAACACACAGACACCATTCCCCACAGAGTGAAACCCCTTCCCCACACAGTGAAACCCCTTCCCCACACACTGAAGCCATTCCCCACACAGTGAAACCCCTTCCCCACACACTGAAACACGTCCCCACACACTGAAACCATTTCCCACACACTGAATCCCCTTCCCCACACACTGAAACCCCATCCCCACACACTGAAACCCCTTCCCCACACACTGAAACCTCTTCCCCACACACTGAAACCCCTTCCCCACACACTGAAACCATTCCCCACACACTGAAACCCCTTCCCCAAACAGTGAAACCCCTTCTCCACACATTGAAACCATTCCCCACACACTGACATGCCTTCCCCACACACTGAACCACAATCCCCACACACTGAAACCCCTTCCACACACACTGAAACCCCTTCCCCACACACTGAAACCATTCCCCACACACTGAAACCACTTCCACACACACTGAAACCCCTTCCCCACGCACTGAAACCCCTTCCCCACACACTGAAACCATTCCCCACACACTGAAACCCCTTCCCCACACACTGAAACCCATTCCCCACACAGTGAAACCCATTCACCACACACTGAAACCATTCCCCACACACTGCAACACCTTCCCCACACACTGAAACCATTCCCCACACACTGAAACCCCTTCCCCACACACTGCAACCCTTCCCAACACACAGAAACCATTCCCCACAGAGTGAAACCCCTTCCCCACACACTGAAACCCCTTCCCCACACACTGAAACCCCGACCCTACACACTGAAACCCCTACCCCACACACTGAAACCCATTCCCCACACAGTGAAACCCATTCCCCACACACTGAAACCATTCCCCACACACTGCAACACCTTCCCCACACACTGAAACCATTCCCCACACACTGAAACCCCTTCCCCACACACTGCAACCCTTCCCAACACACAGAAACCATTCCCCACAGAGTGAAACCCCATCCCCACACACTGAAACCCCTTCCCCACACACTGAAACCATTCCCCACACACTGAAACACCTTCCCCACACACTGCAACCCTTCCCAACACACAGAAACCATTCCCCACAGAGTGAAACCCCATCCCCACACACTGAAACCATTCCCCACACAGTGAAACCCCTTCCCCACACACTGAAACCATTCCCCACACACTGAAACCATTCCCCACACACTGAAACCCTTCTCCACACAGTGAAACCATTCCCCACACACTGAAACCTTACCCCACACAGTAAAACCCGTTCCCCACACACTGAAACCATTCCCCACACACTGAAACCATTCCCCACACACAGAAACACCTTCCCCACACACTGAAACATCTTCCCCACACACTGAAAACCCATCCCCACAAAGTGCAACACCTTCCGCACACACTGAAACACCTTCCCACACACTGAAACCCTTCCCCACACACTGAAACCCCGACCCTACACACTGAAACCCCTACCCCACAGACTGAAACCCCGTCCCCACACAGTGAAACACCTTCCCCACACACTGAAACTCCTTCCCCACACACTGAAACCCTTCCCCACACACTGAAACCCATACCCACACACTGAAACACTTCCCCACACACTGAAACCCCTTCCCCACACACTGAAACACTTCCCCACACAGTGAAACCCTTCCCCACACACTGAAATCCTTCCCCACACACTGGAACCCCTTCCCCACAAGCTGAAACCATTCCCCACACACTGAAACATTTTCCCACACACTGAAACCCTTCCCCACATACTGAAACCCCTTCCCCACATACAGAAACCCATTCCCCACACACTGAAACCCTTCCCCACACACTGAAACACCTTCCCCGCACAGTGCAACCCTTCCCCACACACTGAAACCATTCCCCACACACTGAATCCCCTTCCCCACACACTGAAACCCCATCCCCACACACTGAAACCCCTTCCCCACACACTGAAACCACCACCCCACACACTGAAACCACTTCCCCACACACTGAAACCATTCCCCACACACTGAAACCCCTTCCCCAAACAGTGAAACCCCTTCTCCACACACTGAAACCATTCCCCACACACTGAAACCCCTTCCCCACACACTGAACCACATTCCCCACACACTGAAACCCCTTCCACACACACTGAAACCCCTTCCCCACACACTGAAACCATTCCCCACACACTGAAACCACTTCCACACACAGTGAAACCCCTTCCCCACGCACTGAAACCCCTTCCCCACACACTGAAACCATTTCCCACACACTGAAACCCCTTCCCCACACATTGAAACCCATTCCCCACACAGTGAAACCCATTCCCCACGCACTGAAACCATTCCCCACACACTGCAACACCTTCCCCACACACTGAAACCATTCCCCACACACTGAAACCCCTTCCCCACACACTGCAACCCTTCCCAACACACAGACACCATTCCCCACAGAGTGAAACCCCTTCCCCACACAGTGAAACCCCTTCCCCACACACTGAAGCCATTCCCCACACAGTGAAACCCCTTCCCCACACACTGAAACACGTCCCCACACACTGAAACCATTTCCCACACACTGAATCCCCTTCCCCACACACTGAAACCCCATCCCCACACACTGAAACCCCTTCCCCACACACTGAAACCTCTTCCCCACACACTGAAACCCCTTCCCCACACACTGAAACCATTCCCCACACACTGAAACCCCTTCCCCAAACAGTGAAACCCCTTCTCCACACATTGAAACCATTCCCCACACACTGACATGCCTTCCCCACACACTGAACCACAATCCCCACACACTGAAACCCCTTCCACACACACTGAAACCCCTTCCCCACACACTGAAACCATTCCCCACACACTGAAACCACTTCCACACACACTGAAACCCCTTCCCCACGCACTGAAACCCCTTCCCCACACACTGAAACCATTCCCCACACACTGAAACCCCTTCCCCACACACTGAAACCCATTCCCCACACAGTGAAACCCATTCACCACACACTGAAACCATTCCCCACACACTGCAACACCTTCCCCACACACTGAAACCATTCCCCACACACTGAAACCCCTTCCCCACACACTGCAACCCTTCCCAACACACAGAAACCATTCCCCACAGAGTGAAACCCCTTCCCCACACACTGAAACCCCTTCCCCACACACTGAAACCCCGACCCTACACACTGAAACCCCTACCCCACACACTGAAACCCATTCCCCACACAGTGAAACCCATTCCCCACACACTGAAACCATTCCCCACACACTGCAACACCTTCCCCACACACTGAAACCATTCCCCACACACTGAAACCCCTTCCCCACACACTGCAACCCTTCCCAACACACAGAAACCATTCCCCACAGAGTGAAACCCCATCCCCACACACTGAAACCCCTTCCCCACACACTGAAACCATTCCCCACACAGTGAAACCCCTCCCCCACACACTGAAACCATTCCCCACACACTGAAACCATTCCCCACACACTGAAACCCTTCTCCACACAGTGAAACCATTCCCCACACACTGAAACCTTACCCCACACAGTAAAACCCGTTCCCCACACACTGAAACCATTCCCCACACTCTGAAACCATTCCCCACACATTGAAACCCTTCCCCACATACTGAAACCCCTTCCCCACATACTGAAACCCCTTTCCCACACACTGAACCCCTTCCCCACACACTGAAACAGCTTCCCCGCACAGTGAAACCCTTCCCCACACACTGAAACCCTTCCCCACACACTGAATCCCCTTCCCCACACACTGAAACCCCATCCCCACACACTGAAACCCCTTCCCCACACACTGACACAACTTCCCCACACACTGAGACCCCTTCCCCACACACTGAAACCATTCCCCACACACTGAAACCCCTTCCCCAAACAGTGAAACCCCTTCTCCACACACTGAAACCATTCCCCACACACTGACACCCCTTCCCCACACACTGAACCACATTACCCACACACTGAAACCCCTTCCACACACACTGAAACCCCTTCCCCACACACTGAAACCATTCCCCACACACTGAAACCACTTCCACACACACTGAAACCCCTTCCCCAGGCACTGAAACCCCTTCCCCACACACTGAAACCATTCCCCACACACTGAAACCCCTTCCCCACACATTGAAACCCATTCCCCACACAGTGAAACCCATTCCCCACACACTGAAACCATTCCCCACACACTGCAACACCTTCCCCACACACTGAAACCATTCCCCACACACTGAAACCCCTTCCCCACACACTGCAACCCTTCCCAACACACAGAAACCATTCCCCACAGAGTGAAACCCCTTCCCCACACAGTGAAACCCCTTCCCCACACACTGAAGCCATTCCCCACACAGTGAAACCCCTTCCCCACACACTGAAACCCGTCCCCACACACTGAAACCATTTCCCACACACTGAATCCCCTCCCCACACACTGAAACCCCATCCCCACACACTGAAACCCCTTCCCCACACACTGAAACCTCTTCCCCACACACTGAAACCCCTTCCCCACACACTGAAACCATTCCTCACACTCTGAAACCCCTTCCCCACACACTGAAACACTTCCCCACACACTGAAACCCTTCCCCACACACTGAAATCCTTCCCCACACACTGGAACCCTTTCCCCACAAGCTGAAACCATTCCCCACACACTGAAACCATTCCCCACACACTGAAACCCTTCCCCACATACTGAAACCCCTTCCCCACACACTGAAACCCATTCCCCACACAGTGAAACCCATTCCCCACACACTGAAACCATTTCCCACACACTGCAACACCTTCCCCACACACTGAAACCATTCCCCACACACTGAAACCCCTTCCCCACACACTGCACCCCTTCCCAACACACAGAAACCATTCCCCACAGAGTGAAACCCCTTCCCCACACACTGAAACCCCTTCCCCACACACTGAAACCATTCCCCACACAGTGAAACCCCTTCCCCACACACTGAAACCATTCCCCACACACTGAAACCATTCCCCACACACTGAAACCCTTCTCCACACAGTGAAACCATTCCCCACACACTGAAACCTTACCCCACACAGTAAAACCCGTTCCCCACACACTGAAACCATTCCCCACACACTGAAACCATTCACCACACACAGAAACCATTCCCCACACACTGAAACATCTTCCCCACACACTGAAAACCCATCCCCACACAGTGAAACCCCTTCCGCACACACTGAAACACCTTCCCACACACTGAAGCCCTTCCCCACACACTGAAACCCCGACCCTACAAACTGGAACCCCTACCCCACACACTGAAACACCGTCCCCACACAGTGAAACACCTTCCCCACACACTGAAACTCCTTCCCCACACACTGAAACCCTTCCCCACACACTGAAGCCCATACCCACACACTGAAACACTTCCCCACACACTGAAACCCCTTCCCCACACACTGAAACACTTCCCCACACAGTGAAACCCTTCCCCACACACTGAAATGCTTCCCCACACACTGGAACCCCTTCCCCACACAGTGAAACCCCTTCCCCACACACTGAAGCCATTCCCCACACAGTGAAACCCCTTCCCCACACACTGAAAACCGTCCCCACACACTGAAACCATTTCCCACACACTGAGTCCCCTTCCCCACACACTGAAACCCCATCCCCACACACTGAAACCCCTTCCCCACACCCTGAAACCTCTTCCCCACACACTGAAACCCCTTCCCCACACACTGAAACCATTCCCCACACACTGAAACCCCTTCCCCAAACAGTGAAACCCCTTCTCCACACACTGAAACCATTCCCCACACACTGACACCCCTTCCCCACACACTGAACCACATTCCCCACACACTGAAACACCTTCCACACACACTGAAACCCCTTCCCCACACACTGAAACCATTCCCCACACACTGAAACCACTTCCACACACACTGAAACCCCTTCCCCACGCACTGAAACCCCTTCCCCACACACTGAAACCATTCCCCACACACTGAAACCCCTTCCCCACACACTGAAACCCATTCCCCACACAGTGAAACCCATTCCACACACACTGAAACCATTCCCCACACACTGCAACACCTTCCCCACACACTGAAACCATTCCCCACACTGAAACCCCTTCCCCACACACTGCAACCCTTCCCAACACACTGAAACCATTCCCCACAGAGTGAAACCCCTTCCCCACACACTGAAACCCCTTCCCCACACACTGAAACCCCGACCCTACACACTGAAACCCCTACCCCACACACTGAAACCCATTCCCCACACAGTGAAACCCATTCCCCACACACTGAAACCATTCCCCACACACTGCAACACCTTCCCCACACACTGAAACCATTCCCCACACACTGAAACACCTTCCCCACACACTGCAACCCTTCCCAACACACAGAAACCATTCCCCACAGAGTGAAACCCCATCCCCACACACTGAAACCATTCCCCACACAGTGAAACCCCTTCCCCACACACTGAAACCATTCCCCACACACTGAAACCATTCCCCACACACTGAAACCCTTCTCCACACAGTGAAACCATTCCCCACACACTGAAACCTTACCCCACACAGTAAAACCCGTTCCCCACACACTGAAACCATTCCCCACACACTGAAACCATTCCCCACACACAGAAACACCTTCCCCACACACTGAAACATCTTCCCCACACACTGAAAACCCATCCCCACAAAGTGCAACACCTTCCGCACACACTGAAACACCTTCCCACACACTGAAACCCTTCCCCACACACTGAAACCCCGACCCTACACACTGAAACCCCTACCCCACAGACTGAAACCCCGTCCCCACACAGTGAAACACCTTCCCCACACACTGAAACTCCTTCCCCACACACTGAAACCCTTCCCCACACACTGAAACCCATACCCACACACTGAAACACTTCCCCACACACTGAAACCCCTTCCCCACACACTGAAACACTTCCCCACACAGTGAAACCCTTCCCCACACACTGAAATCCTTCCCCACACACTGGAACCCCTTCCCCACAAGCTGAAACCATTCCCCACACACTGAAACATTTTCCCACACACTGAAACCCTTCCCCACATACTGAAACCCCTTCCCCACATACAGAAACCCATTCCCCACACACTGAAACCCTTCCCCACACACTGAAACACCTTCCCCGCACAGTGCAACCCTTCCCCACACACTGAAACCATTCCCCACACACTGAATCCCCTTCCCCACACACTGAAACCCCATCCCCACACACTGAAACCCCTTCCCCACACACTGAAACCACCACCCCACACACTGAAACCACTTCCCCACACACTGAAACCATTCCCCACACACTGAAACCCCTTCCCCAAACAGTGAAACCCCTTCTCCACACACTGAAACCATTCCCCACACACTGAAACCCCTTCCCCACACACTGAACCACATTCCCCACACACTGAAACCCCTTCCACACACACTGAAACCCCTTCCCCACACACTGAAACCATTCCCCACACACTGAAACCACATCCACACACAGTGAAACCCCTTCCCCACGCACTGAAACCCCTTCCCCACACACTGAAACCATTTCCCACACACTGAAACCCCTTCCCCACACATTGAAACCCATTCCCCACACAGTGAAACCCATTCCCCACAAACTGAAACCATTCCCCACACACTGCAACACCTTCCCCACACACTGAAACCATTCCCCACACACTGAAACCCCTTCCCCACACACTGCAACCCTTCCCAACACACAGACACCATTCCCCACAGAGTGAAACCCCTTCCCCACACAGTGAAACCCCTTCCCCACACACTGAAGCCATTCCCCACACAGTGAAACCCCTTCCCCACACACTGAAACACGTCCCCACACACTGAAACCATTTCCCACACACTGAATCCCCTTCCCCACACACTGAAACCCCATCCCCACACACTGAAACCCCTTCCCCACACACTGAAACCTCTTCCCCACACACTGAAACCCCTTCCCCACACACTGAAACCATTCCCCACACACTGAAACCCCTTCCCCAAACAGTGAAACCCCTTCTCCACACATTGAAACCATTCCCCACACACTGACATGCCTTCCCCACACACTGAACCACAATCCCCACACACTGAAACCCCTTCCACACACACTGAAACCCCTTCCCCACACACTGAAACCATTCCCCACACACTGAAACCACTTCCACACACACTGAAACCCCTTCCCCACGCACTGAAACCCCTTCCCCACACACTGAAACCATTCCCCACACACTGAAACCCCTTCCCCACACACTGAAACCCATTCCCCACACAGTGAAACCCATTCACCACACACTGAAACCATTCCCCACACACTGCAACACCTTCCCCACACACTGAAACCATTCCCCACACACTGAAACCCCTTCCCCACACACTGCAACCCTTCCCAACACACAGAAACCATTCCCCACAGAGTGAAACCCCTTCCCCACACACTGAAACCCCTTCCCCACACACTGAAACCCCGACCCTACACACTGAAACCCCTACCCCACACACTGAAACCCATTCCCCACACAGTGAAACCCATTCCCCACACACTGAAACCATTCCCCACACACTGCAACACCTTCCCCACACACTGAAACCATTCCCCACACACTGAAACCCCTTCCCCACACACTGCAACCCTTCCCAACACACAGAAACCATTCCCCACAGAGTGAAACCCCATCCCCACACACTGAAACCCCTTCCCCACACACTGAAACCATTCCCCACACAGTGAAACCCCTCCCCCACACACTGAAACCATTCCCCACACACTGAAACCATTCCCCACACACTGAAACCCTTCTCCACACAGTGAAATCATTCCCCACACACTGAAACCTTACCCCACACAGTAAAACCCGTTCCCCACACACTGAAACCATTCCCCACACTCTGAAACCATTCCCCACACATTGAAACCCTTCCCCACATACTGAAACCCCTTCCCCACATACTGAAACCCCTTTCCCACACACTGAACCCCTTCCCCACACACTGAAACAGCTTCCCCGCACAGTGAAACCCTTCCCCACACACTGAAACCCTTCCCCGCACACTGAATCCCCTTCCCCACACACTGAAACCCCATCCCCACACACTGAAACCCCTTCCCCACACACTGACACAACTTCCCCACACACTGAGACCCCTTCCCCACACACTGAAACCATTCCCCACACACTGAAACCCCTTCCCCAAACAGTGAAACCCCTTCTCCACACACTGAAACCATTCCCCACACACTGACACCCCTTCCCCACACACTGAACCACATTACCCACACACTGAAACCCCTTCCACACACACTGAAACCCCTTCCCCACACACTGAAACCATTCCCCACACACTGAAACCACTTCCACACACACTGAAACCCCTTCCCCACGCACTGAAACCCCTTCCCCACACACTGAAACCATTCCCCACACACTGAAACCCCTTCCCCACACATTGAAACCCATTCCCCACACAGTGAAACCCATTCCCCACACACTGAAACCATTCCCCACACACTGCAACACCTTCCCCACACACTGAAACCATTCCCCACACACTGAAACCCCTTCCCCACACACTGCAACCCTTCCCAACACACAGAAACCATTCCCCACAGAGTGAAACCCCTTCCCCACACAGTGAAACCCCTTCCCCACACACTGAAGCCATTCCCCACACAGTGAAACCCCTTCCCCACACACTGAAACCCGTCCCCACACACTGAAACCATTTCCCACACACTGAATCCCCGCCCCACACACTGAAACCCCATCCCCACACACTGAAACCCCTTCCCCACACACTGAAACCTCTTCCCCACACACTGAAACCCCTTCCCCACACACTGAAACCATTCCTCACACTCTGAAACCCCTTCCCCACACACTGAAACACTTCCCCACACACTGAAACCCTTCCCCACACACTGAAATCCTTCCCCACACACTGGAACCCTTTCCCCACAAGCTGAAACCATTCCCCACACACTGAAACCATTCCCCACACACTGAAACCCTTCCCCACATACTGAAACCCCTTCCCCACACACTGAAACCCATTCCCCACACAGTGAAACCCATTCCCCACACACTGAAACCATTTCCCACACACTGCAAAACCTTCCCCACACACTGAAACCATTCCCCACACACTGAAACCCCTTCCCCACACACTGCACCCCTTCCCAACACACAGAAACCATTCCCCACAGAGTGAAACCCCTTCCCCACACACTGAAACCCCTTCCCCACACACTGAAACCATTCCCCACACACTGAAACCCATTCCCCACACACTGAAACCATTCCCCACACACTGAAACCATTCCCCACACACTGAAACCCTTCTCCACACAGTGAAACCATTCCCCACACACTGAAACCTTACCCCACACAGTAAAACCCGTTCCCCACACTCTGAAACCATTCCCCACACACTGAAACCATTCACCACACACAGAAACCATTCCCCACACACTGAAACATCTTCCCCACACACTGAAAACCCATCCCCACACAGTGAAACCCCTTCCGCACACACTGAAACACCTTCCCACACACTGAAGCCCTTCCCCACACACTGAAACCCCGACCCTACAAACTGGAACCCCTACCCCACACACTGAAACACCGTCCCCACACAGTGAAACACCTTCCCCACACACTGAAACTCCTTCCCCACACACTGAAACCCTTCCCCACACACTGAAGCCCATACCCACACACTGAAACACTTCCCCACACAGTGAAACCCTTCCCCACACACTGAAATGCTTCCCCACACACTGGAACCCCTTCCCCACAAGCTGAAACCATTCCCCACACACTGAAACCATTTCCCACACACTGAAACCCTTCCCCACATACTGAAACCCCTTCCCCACATACTGAAATCCCTTCCACACACTGAAACCCTTCCCCACACACTGAAACACCTTCCCCGCACAGTGCAACCCTTCCCCACACACTGAAACCATTCCCCACACACTGAATCCCCTTCCCCACACACTGAAACCCCATCCCCACACACTGAAACCCCTTCCCCACACACTGAAACCACTTCCCCACACACTGAAACCCCTTCCCCACACACTGAAACCATTCCCCACACACTGAAACCCCTTCCCCAAACAGTGAAACCCCTTCTCCACACTCTGAAACCATTCCCCACACACTGAAACCCCTTCCCCACACACTGAACCACATTCCCCACACACTGAAACCCCTTCCACACACACTGAAACCCCTTCCCCACACACTGAAACCATTCCCCACACACTGAAACCACTTCCACACACACTGAAACCCCTCCCCACGCACTGAAACCCCTTCCCCACACACTGAAACCATTCCCCACACACTGAAACCCCTTCCCCACACATTGAAACCCATTCCCCACACAGTGAAACCCATTCCCCACACACTGAAACCATTCCCCACACACTGCAACACCTTCCCCACACACTGAAACCATTCCCCACACACTGAAACCCCTTCCCCACACACTGCAACCCTTCCCAACACACAGAAACCATTCCCCACAGAGTGAAACCCCTTCCCCACACAGTGAAACCCCTTCCCCACACACTGAAGCCATTCCCCACAAAGTGAAACCCCTTCCCCACACACTGAAACCCGTCCCCACACACTGAAACCATTTCCCACACACTGAATCCCCTTCCCCACACACTGAATCCCCATCCCCACACACTGAAACCCCTTCCCCACACACTGAAGCATCTTCCCCACACACTGAAACCCCTTCCCCACACACTGAAACCATTCCCCACACACTGAAACCCCTTCCCCAAACAGTGAAACCCCTTCTCCACACCCTGAAACCATTCCCCACACACTGACACCCCTTCCACACACTGAACCACATTCCCCACACACTGAAACCCCTTCCACACACACTGAAACCCCTTCCCCACACACTGAAACCATTCCCCACACACTGAAACCACTTCCACACACACTGAAACCCCTTCCCCACGCACTGAAACCCCTTCCCCACACACTGAAACCATTCCCCACACACTGAAACCCCTACCCCACACACTGAAACCCATTCCCCACACAGTGAAACCCATTCCACACACACTGAAACCATTCCCCACACACTGCAACACCTTCCCCACACACTGAAACCATTCCCCACACTGAAACCCCTTCCCCACACACTGCAACCCTTCCCAACACACTGAAACCATTCCCCACAGAGTGAAACCCCTTCCCCACACACTGAAACCCCTTCCCCACACACTGAAACCCCGACCCTACACACTGAAACCCCTACCCCACACACTGAAACCCATTCCCCACACAGTGAAACCCATTCCCCACACACTGAAACCATTCCCCACACACTGCAACACCTTCCCCACACACTGAAACCATTCCCCACACACTGAAACACCTTCCCCACACACTGCAACCCTTCCCAACACACAGAAACCATTCCCCACAGAGTGAAACCCCATCCCCACACACTGAAACCATTCCCCACACAGTGAAACCCCTTCCCCACACACTGAAACCATTCCCCACACACTGAAACCATTCCCCACACACTGAAACCCTTCTCCACACAGTGAAACCATTCCCCACACACTGAAACCTTACCCCACACAGTAAAACCCGTTCCCCACACACTGAAACCATTCCCCACACACTGAAACCATTCCCCACACACAGAAACACCTTCCCCACACACTGAAACATCTTCCCCACACACTGAAAACCCATCCCCACAAAGTGCAACACCTTCCGCACACACTGAAACACCTTCCCACACACTGAAACCCTTCCCCACACACTGAAACCCCGACCCTACACACTGAAACCCCTACCCCACAGACTGAAACCCCGTCCCCACACAGTGAAACACCTTCCCCACACACTGAAACTCCTTCCCCACACACTGAAACCCTTCCCCACACACTGAAACCCATACCCACACACTGAAACACTTCCCCACACACTGAAACCCCTTCCCCACACACTGAAACACTTCCCCACACAGTGAAACCCTTCCCCACACACTGAAATCCTTCCCCACACACTGGAACCCCTTCCCCACAAGCTGAAACCATTCCCCACACACTGAAACATTTTCCCACACACTGAAACCCTTCCCCACATACTGAAACCCCTTCCCCACATACAGAAACCCATTCCCCACACACTGAAACCCTTCCCCACACACTGAAACACCTTCCCCGCACAGTGCAACCCTTCCCCACACACTGAAACCATTCCCCACACACTGAATCCCCTTCCCCACACACTGAAACCCCATCCCCACACACTGAAACCCCTTCCCCACACACTGAAACCACCACCCCACACACTGAAACCACTTCCCCACACACTGAAACCATTCCCCACACACTGAAACCCCTTCCCCAAACAGTGAAACCCCTTCTCCACACACTGAAACCATTCCCCACACACTGAAACCCCTTCCCCACACACTGAACCACATTCCCCACACACTGAAACCCCTTCCACACACACTGAAACCCCTTCCCCACACACTGAAACCATTCCCCACGCACTGAAACCACTTCCACACACAGTGAAACCCCTTCCCCACGCACTGAAACCCCTTCCCCACACACTGAAACCATTTCCCACACACTGAAACCCCTTCCCCACACATTGAAACCCATTCCCCACACAGTGAAACCCATTCCCCACACACTGAAACCATTCCCCACACACTGCAACACCTTCCCCACACACTGAAACCATTCCCCACACACTGAAACCCCTTCCCCACACACTGCAACCCTTCCCAACACACAGACACCATTCCCCACAGAGTGAAACCCCTTCCCCACACAGTGAAACCCCTTCCCCACACACTGAAGCCATTCCCCACACAGTGAAACCCCTTCCCCACACACTGAAACACGTCCCCACACACTGAAACCATTTCCCACACACTGAATCCCCTTCCCCACACACTGAAACCCCATCCCCACACACTGAAACCCCTTCCCCACACACTGAAACCTCTTCCCCACACACTGAAACCCCTTCCCCACACACTGAAACCATTCCCCACACACTGAAACCCCTTCCCCAAACAGTGAAACCCCTTCTCCACACATTGAAACCATTCCCCACACACTGACATGCCTTCCCCACACACTGAACCACAATCCCCACACACTGAAACCCCTTCCACACACACTGAAACCCCTTCCCCACACACTGAAACCATTCCCCACACACTGAAACCACTTCCACACACACTGAAACCCCTTCCCCACGCACTGAAACCCCTTCCCCACACACTGAAACCATTCCCCACACACTGAAACCCCTTCCCCACACACTGAAACCCATTCCCCACACAGTGAAACCCATTCACCACACACTGAAACCATTCCCCACACACTGCAACACCTTCCCCACACACTGAAACCATTCCCCACACACTGAAACCCCTTCCCCACACACTGCAACCCTTCCCAACACACAGAAACCATTCCCCACAGAGTGAAACCCCTTCCCCACACACTGAAACCCCTTCCCCACACACTGAAACCCCGACCCTACACACTGAAACCCCTACCCCACACACTGAAACCCATTCCCCACACAGTGAAACCCATTCCCCACACACTGAAACCATTCCCCACACACTGCAACACCTTCCCCACACACTGAAACCATTCCCCACACACTGAAACCCCTTCCCCACACACTGCAACCCTTCCCAACACACAGAAACCATTCCCCACAGAGTGAAACCCCATCCCCACACACTGAAACCCCTTCCCCACACACTGAAACCATTCCCCACACAGTGAAACCCCTCCCCCACACACTGAAACCATTCCCCACACACTGAAACCATTCCCCACACACTGAAACCCTTCTCCACACAGTGAAACCATTCCCCACACACTGAAACCTTACCCCACACAGTAAAACCCGTTCCCCACACACTGAAACCATTCCCCACACTCTGAAACCATTCCCCACACATTGAAACCCTTCCCCACATACTGAAACCCCTTCCCCACATACTGAAACCCCTTTCCCACACACTGAACCCCTTCCCCACACACTGAAACAGCTTCCCCGCACAGTGAAACCCTTCCCCACACACTGAAACCCTTCCCCGCACACTGAATCCCCTTCCCCACACACTGAAACCCCATCCCCACACACTGAAACCCCTTCCCCACACACTGACACAACTTCCCCACACACTGAGACCCCTTCCCCACACACTGAAACCATTCCCCACACACTGAAACCCCTTCCCCAAACAGTGAAACCCCTTCTCCACACACTGAAACCATTCCCCACACACTGACACCCCTTCCCCACACACTGAACCACATTACCCACACACTGAAACCCCTTCCACACACACTGAAACCCCTTCCCCACACACTGAAACCATTCCCCACACACTGAAACCACTTCCACACACACTGAAACCCCTTCCCCACGCACTGAAACCCCTTCCCCACACACTGAAACCATTCCCCACACACTGAAACCCCTTCCCCACACATTGAAACCCATTCCCCACACAGTGAAACCCATTCCCCACACACTGAAACCATTCCCCACACACTGCAACACCTTCCCCACACACTGAACCCATTCCCCACACACTGAAACCCCTTCCCCACACACTGCAACCCTTCCCAACACACAGAAACCATTCCCCACAGAGTGAAACCCCTTCCCCACACAGTGAAACCCCTTCCCCACACACTGAAGCCATTCCCCACACAGTGAAACCCCTTCCCCACACACTGAAACCCGTCCCCACACACTGAAACCATTTCCCACACACTGAATCCCCGCCCCACACACTGAAACCCCATCCCCACACACTGAAACCCCTTCCCCACACACTGAAACCTCTTCCCCACACACTGAAACCCCTTCCCCACACACTGAAACCATTCCTCACACTCTGAAACCCCTTCCCCACACACTGAAACACTTCCCCACACACTGAAACCCTTCCCCACACACTGAAATCCTTCCCCACACACTGGAACCCTTTCCCCACAAGCTGAAACCATTCCCCACACACTGAAACCATTCCCCACACACTGAAACCCTTCCCCACATACTGAAACCCCTTCCCCACACACTGAAACCCATTCCCCACACAGTGAAACCCATTCCCCACACACTGAAACCATTTCCCACACACTGCAAAACCTTCCCCACACACTGAAACCATTCCCCACACACTGAAACCCCTTCCCCACACACTGCACCCCTTCCCAACACACAGAAACCATTCCCCACAGAGTGAAACCCCTTCCCCACACACTGAAACCCCTTCCCCACACACTGAAACCATTCCCCACACACTGAAACCCATTCCCCACACACTGAAACCATTCCCCACACACTGAAACCATTCCCCACACACTGAAACCCTTCTCCACACAGTGAAACCATTCCCCACACACTGAAACCTTACCCCACACAGTAAAACCCGTTCCCCACACACTGAAACCATTCCCCACACACTGAAACCATTCACCACACACAGAAACCATTCCCCACACACTGAAACATCTTCCCCACACACTGAAAACCCATCCCCACACAGTGAAACCCCTTCCGCACACACTGAAACACCTTCCCACACACTGAAGCCCTTCCCCACACACTGAAACCCCGACCCTACAAACTGGAACCCCTACCCCACACACTGAAACACCGTCCCCACACAGTGAAACACCTTCCCCACACACTGAAACTCCTTCCCCACACACTGAAACCCTTCCCCACACACTGAAGCCCATACCCACACACTGAAACACTTCCCCACACAGTGAAACCCTTCCCCACACACTGAAATGCTTCCCCACACACTGGAACCCCTTCCCCACAAGCTGAAACCATTCCCCACACACTGAAACCATTTCCCACACACTGAAACCCTTCCCCACATACTGAAACCCCTTCCCCACATACTGAAATCCCTTCCACACACTGAAACCCTTCCCCACACACTGAAACACCTTCCCCGCACAGTGCAACCCTTCCCCACACACTGAAACCATTCCCCACACACTGAATCCCCTTCCCCACACACTGAAACCCCATCCCCACACACTGAAACCCCTTCCCCACACACTGAAACCACTTCCCCACACACTGAAACCCCTTCCCCACACACTGAAACCATTCCCCACACACTGAAACCCCTTCCCCAAACAGTGAAACCCCTTCTCCACACTCTGAAACCATTCCCCACACACTGAAACCCCTTCCCCAAACACTGAACCACATTCCCCACACACTGAAACCCCTTCCACACACACTGAAACCCCTTCCCCACACACTGAAACCATTCCCCACACACTGAAACCACTTCCACACACACTGAAACCCCTTCCCCACGCACTGAAACCCCTTCCCCACACACTGAAACCATTCCCCACACACTGAAACCCCTTCCCCACACATTGAAACCCATTCCCCACACAGTGAAACCCATTCCCCAAACACTGAAACCATTCCCCACACACTGCAACACCTTCCCCACACACTGAAACCATTCCCCACACACTGAAACCCCTTCCCCACACACTGCAACCCTTCCCAACACACAGAAACCATTCCCCACAGAGTGAAACCCCTTCCCCACACAGTGAAACCCCTTCCCCACACACTGAAGCCATTCCCCACAAAGTGAAACCCCTTCCCCACACACTGAAACCCGTCCCCACACACTGAAACCATTTCCCACACACTGAATCCCCTTCCCCACACACTGAATCCCCATCCCCACACACTGAAACCCCTTCCCCACACACTGAAGCATCTTCCCCACACACTGAAACCCCTTCCCCACACACTGAAACCATTCCCCACACACTGAAACCCCTTCCCCAAACAGTGAAACCCCTTCTCCACACCCTGAAACCATTCCCCACACACTGACACCCCTTCCACACACTGAACCACATTCCCCACACACTGAAACCCCTTCCACACACACTGAAACCCCTTCCCCACACACTGAAACCATTCCCCACACACTGAAACCACTTCCACACACACTGAAACCCCTTCCCCACGCACTGAAACCCCTTCCCCACACACTGAAACCATTCCCCACACACTGAAACCCCTTCCCAACACACAGAAACCATTCCCCACAGAGTGAAACCCCTTCCCCACACACTGAAACCCCTTCCCAACACACAGAAACCATTCCCCACAGAGTGAAACCCCTTCCCCACACACTGAAACCATTCCCCACACAGTGAAACCCCTTCCCCACACACTGAAACCATTCCCCACACACTGAAACCATTCCCCACACACTGAAACCCTTCTCCACACAGTGAAACCATTCCCCACACACTGAAACCTTACCCCACACAGTAAAACCCGTTCCCCACACACTGAAACCATTCCCCACAAACTGAAACCATTCCCCACACACAGAAACCCCGTCCCCACACACTGAAACATCTTCCCCACACACTGAAAACCCACCCCCACACAGTGAAACCCCTTCCGCACACACTGAAACACCTTCCCACACACTGAAACCATTCCCCACATACTGAAACCCCTTCCCCACATACTGAAACCCCTTCCCCACACACTGAAACCCTTCCCCACACACTGAAACACCTTCCCCGCACAGTGAAACCCTTCCCCACACACTGAAACCCTTCCCCACACACTGAATCCCCTTCCCCACACACTGAAACCCCATCCCCACACACTGAAACCCCTTCCCCACACACTGAAACCACTTCGCCACACACTGAATCCCCTTCCCCACACACTGAAACCATTCCCCACACACTGAAACCCCTTCCCCAAACAGAGAAACCCCTTCTCCACACACTGAAACCATTCCCCACACACTGACACCCCTTCCCCACTGACTGAACCACATTCCCCACACACTGAAACCCCTTCCACACACACTGATAACCCTTCCCCACACACTGAAACCATTCCCCACACACTGAAACCACTTCCCCACGCACTGAAACCCCTTCCCCACACTCTGAAACCATTCCCCACACACTGAAACCCCTTCCCCTCACATTGAAACCCATTCCCCACACAGTGAAACCCATTCCCCACACACTGAAACCATTCCCCACACACTGCAACACCTTCCCCACACACTGAAACCATTCCCCACACACGGAAACCACTTCCCCACACACTGCAACTCTTCCCAACACACAGAAACCATTCCCCACAGAGTGAAACCCCTACCCCACACACTGAAACCCCTTCCCCACACACTGAATCCATTCCCCACACAGTGAAACCCCTTCCCCACACACTGAAACCATTCCCCACACAGTGAAACCCTTCTCCACACAGTGAAACCATTCCCCACACACTGAAACCTTACCCCACACAGTAAAACCCGTTCCCCACACACTGAAACCATTCCCCACACACTGAAACCATTCCCCACACACAGAAACCCCTTCCCCACACACTGAAGCATCTTCCCCACACACTGAAAACCCATCCCCACACAGTGAAACCCCTTCCGCACACACTGAAACACCTTCCCACACACTGAAACCCTTCCCCACACACTGAAACGCCGACCCTACACACTGAAACCCCTACCCCACATACTGAAACCCCGTCCCCACACAGTGAAACACCTTCCCCACACACTGAAACTCCTTCCCCACACACTGAAACCCTTCCCCACACACTGAAACCCATACCCACACACTGAAACACTTCCCCACACACTGAAACCCCTTCCCCACACACTGAAACACTTCCCCACACACTGAAACCCTTCCCCACACACTGAAATCCTTCCCCACACACTGGAACCCCTTCCCCACAAGCTGAAACCATTCCCCACACACTGGAACCATTCCCCACACACTGAAACCCTTCCCCACATACTGAAACCCATTCCCCACATACTGAAACCCCTTCCCCACACACTGAAACCCTTCCCCACACACTGAAACACCTTCCCCGCACAGTGAAACCCTTCCCCACACACTGAAACCCTTCCCCACACACTGAAACCCCTTCCCCACACACTGAAACCCTTCCCCACACACTGAAACCCTTCCCCACACACTGAAACCCCTTTCCCACACACTGAAACACATTCCACACACAGTGACACCCCTCCCCACACACTGAAACCCCTTCACCCCACACTGAAACACCTTCCACACACAGCGAAACCCCTTCCCCACACACTGAAACCATTCCCCACACAGTGAAACCATTCCCCACACACTGAAAACCCTTCCCCTCACAGTGAAAACCCTTCCCCACACACTGAATACCTTCCCCACACACTGAAACCATTCCCCACACACTGATACACCTTCCCCACACAGTCAAACCCCTTCCCCACGCACTGAAACCCTTCCCCACACAGTGAAACCCGTCCCCACACACTGAAACCATTTCCCACACACTGAAACCCCTTCCCCACACACTGAAACCATTCCCCACACACTGAAACCCCTTCCCCAAACAGTGAAACCCCTTCTCCACACACTGAAACCATTCCCCACACACTGAAACCCCTTCCCCACACACTGAACCACATTCCCCACACACTGAAACCCCTTCCACACACACTGAAACCCCTTCCCCACACACTGAAACCATTCCCCACACACTGAAACCACTTCCACACACACTGAAACCCCTTCCCCACACAGGGAAACCCCTTCCCCACACACTGAAACCCTTTCCCCACATACGGAAACGCCTTCCCCACACACAGAAACCCATTCCCCACACACTGAAATATCTTCCCCACACACTGAAAACCCATCCCCACACAGTGAAACCCCTTCCGCACACACTGAAACCCCATCCCCACACACTGAAACCCTTCCCCACACACTGAAACCCCGACCCTACACACTGAAACCCCTACCCCATACACTGAAACCCCGTCCCTACCCAGTGAAACACCTTCCCCACACACTGAAACCCCTTCCCCACACACTGAAACACTTCCCCACACACTGAAACCCTTCCCCACACACTGCAATCCTTCCCCACACACTGGAACCCCTTCCCAACACACAGAAACCATTCCCCACAGAGTGAAACCCCTTCCCCACACACTGAAACCCCTTCCCAACACACAGAAACCATTCCCCACAGAGTGAAACCCCTTCCCCACACACTGAAACCATTCCCCACACAGTGAAACCCCTTCCCCACACACTGAAACCATTCCCCACACACTGAAACCATTCCCCACACACTGAAACCCTTCTCCACACAGTGAAACCATTCCCCACACACTGAAACCTTACCCCACACAGTAAAACCCGTTCCCCACACACTGAAACCATTCCCCACAAACTGAAACCATTCCCCACACACAGAAACCCCGTCCCCACACACTGAAACATCTTCCCCACACACTGAAAACCCACCCCCACACAGTGAAACCCCTTCCGCACACACTGAAACACCTTCCCACACACTGAAACCATTCCCCACATACTGAAACCCCTTCCCCACATACTGAAACCCCTTCCCCACACACTGAAACCCTTCCCCACACACTGAAACACCTTCCCCGCACAGTGAAACCCTTCCCCACACACTGAAACCCTTCCCCACACACTGAATCCCCTTCCCCACACACTGAAACCCCATCCCCACACACTGAAACCCCTTCCCCACACACTGAAACCACTTCGCCACACACTGAATCCCCTTCCCCACACACTGAAACCATTCCCCACACACTGAAACCCCTTCCCCAAACAGAGAAACCCCTTCTCCACACACTGAAACCATTCCCCACACACTGACACCCCTTCCCCACTGACTGAACCACATTCCCCACACACTGAAACCCCTTCCACACACACTGAAACCCCTTCCCCACACACTGAAACCATTCCCCACACACTGAAACCACTTCCCCACGCACTGAAACCCCTTCCCCACACTCTGAAACCATTCCCCACACACTGAAACCCCTTCCCCTCACATTGAAACCCATTCCCCACACAGTGAAACCCATTCCCCACACACTGAAACCATTCCCCACACACTGCAACACCTTCCCCACACACTGAAACCATTCCCCACACACGGAAACCACTTCCCCACACACTGCAACTCTTCCCAACACACAGAAACCATTCCCCACAGAGTGAAACCCCTACCCCACACACTGAAACCCCTTCCCCACACACTGAAGCCATTCCCCACACAGTGAAACCCCTTCCCCACACACTGAAACCATTCCCCACACAGTGAAACCCTTCTCCACACAGTGAAACCATTCCCCACACACTGAAACCTTACCCCACACAGTAAAACCCGTTCCCCACACACTGAAACCATTCCCCACACACTGAAACCATTCCCCACACACAGAAACCCCTTCCCCACACACTGAAGCATCTTCCCCACACACTGAAAACCCATCCCCACACAGTGAAACCCCTTCCGCACACACTGAAACACCTTCCCACACACTGAAACCCTTCCCCACACACTGAAACGCCGACCCTACACACTGAAACCCCTACCCCACATACTGAAACCCCGTCCCCACACAGTGAAACACCTTCCCCACACACTGAAACTCCTTCCCCACACACTGAAACCCTTCCCCACACACTGAAACCCATACCCACACACTGAAACACTTCCCCACACACTGAAACCCCTTCCCCACACACTGAAACACTTCCCCACACACTGAAACCCTTCCCCACACACTGAAATCCTTCCCCACACACTGGAACCCCTTCCCCACAAGCTGAAACCATTCCCCACACACTGGAACCATTCCCCACACACTGAAACCCTTCCCCACATACTGAAACCCATTCCCCACATACTGAAACCCCTTCCCCACACACTGAAACCCTTCCCCACACACTGAAACACCTTCCCCGCACAGTGAAACCCTTCCCCACACACTGAAACCCTTCCCCACACACTGAAACCCCTTCCCCACACACTGAAACCCTTCCCCACACACTGAAACCCTTCCCCACACACTGAAACCCCTTTCCCACACACTGAAACACATTCCACACACAGTGACACCCCTCCCCACACACTGAAACCCCTTCACCCCACACTGAAACACCTTCCACACACAGCGAAACCCCTTCCCCACACACTGAAACCATTCCCCACACAGTGAAACCATTCCCCACACACTGAAAACCCTTCCCCTCACAGTGAAAACCCTTCCCCACACACTGAATACCTTCCCCACACACTGAAACCATTCCCCACACACTGATACACCTTCCCCACACAGTCAAACCCCTTCCCCACGCACTGAAACCCTTCCCCACACAGTGAAACCCGTCCCCACACACTGAAACCATTTCCCACACACTGAAACCCCTTCCCCACACACTGAAACCATTCCCCACACACTGAAACCCCTTCCCCAAACAGTGAAACCCCTTCTCCACACACTGAAACCATTCCCCACACACTGAAACCCCTTCCCCACACACTGAACCACATTCCCCACACACTGAAACCCCTTCCACACACACTGAAACCCCTTCCCCACACACTGAAACCATTCCCCACACACTGAAACCACTTCCACACACACTGAAACCCCTTCCCCACACAGGGAAACCCCTTCCCCACACACTGAAACCCTTTCCCCACATACGGAAACGCCTTCCCCACACACAGAAACCCATTCCCCACACACTGAAATATCTTCCCCACACACTGAAAACCCATCCCCACACAGTGAAACCGCTTCCGCACACACTGAAACCCCGTCCCCACACACTGAAACCCTTCCCCACACACTGAAACCCCGACCCTACACACTGAAACCCCTACCCCATACACTGAAACCCCGTCCCTACCCAGTGAAACACCTTCCCCACACACTGAAACCCCTTCCCCACACACTGAAACACTTCCCCACACACTGAAACCCTTCCCCACACACTGCAATCCTTCCCCACACACTGGAACCCCTTCCCCACAAGCTGAAACCATTCCCCACACACTGAAACCATTCCCCACACACTGAAACCCTTCCCCACATACTGAAACCCCTTCCCCACATACTGAAACCCCTTCCCCACACACTGAAACCCTTCCCCACAGACTGAAACCCTTCCCCAGACACTGAAACCCCTTCCCCACACACTGAAACCCTTCCCCACACACTGAAACCCTTCCCCACACACTGAAACCCCTGCCCCACACACTGAAACACATTCCACACACAGTGAAACACCTCCCCACACACTGAAACCACTTCACCCCACACTGAAACACCTTCCACACACAGTGAAACCCCTTCGCCACACACTGAAACCATTCCCCACACAGTGAAACCATTCTCCACACACTGAAAACCCTTCCCCTCTCAGTGAAACCCCTTCCCCTCACACTGAATACCTTCCCCACACACTGAAACCATTCCCCACACACTGATACACCTTCCCCACACAGTGAAACCCCTTCCCCACACACTGAGACCCGTCCCCACACACTGAAACCATTTCCCACACACTGAATCCCCTTCCCCACACACTGAAACCCCATCGCCACACACTGAAACCCCTTCCCCACACCCTGAAACCACTTCCCCACACACTGAAACCCCTTCCCCACACACTGAAACCATTCCCCACACACTGAAACCCCTTCCCCAAACAGTGAAACCCCTTCTCCACACACTGAAACCATTCCCCACACACTGGCACCCCTTCCCCACACACTAAACCACATTCCCCACACACTGAAACCCCATCCACACACACTGAAACCACTTCCCCACACACTGAAACCATTCCCCACACACTGAAACCACTTCCACACACACTGAAACCCCTTCCCCACGCACTGAAACCCCTTCCCCACACACTGAAACCATTCCCCACACACTGAAACCCCTTCCCCACACACTGAAACCCATTCCCCACACAGTGAAACCCGTTCCCCACGCACTGAAACCATTCCCCACACACTGCAACACCTTCCCCACACAGTGAAACCATTCCCCACACACTGAAACCCCTTCCCCACACACTGCAACCCTTCCCAACACACAGAAACCATTCCCCACAGAGTGAAACCCCTTCCCCACACACTGAAACCCCTTCCCCACACACTGAAACCATTCCCCACACAGTGAAACCCCTTCCCCACACACTGAAACCATTCCCCACACTGAAACCATTCCCCACACAATGAAACCCTTCCCCACTCACTGAAACCATTCCCCACACAGTAAAACCCGTTCCCCACACACTGAAACCATTCCCCACACGCTGAAACCATTCCCCACACACAGAAACCCCGTCCCCACACACTGAAACATCTTCCCCACACACTGAAAACCCATCCCCACACAGTGAAACCCCTTCCGCACACACTGAAACAACTTCCCACACATTGAAACCCTTCCCCACACACTGAAACGCCGACACTACACACTGAAACCCCTACCCCACACACTGAAACCACTTCCCCACACACTGAAACCCCTTCCCCACACACTGAAACCATTCCCCACACACTGAAACCCCTTCCCCAAACAGTGAAACCCCTTCTCCACACACTGAAACCATTCCCCACACACTGGCACCCCTTCCCCACACACTAAACCACATTCCCCACACACTGAAACCCCTTCCACACACACTGAAACCACTTCCCCACACACTGAAACCATTCCCCACACACTGAAACCACTTCCACACACACTGAAACCCCTTCCCCACGCACTGAAACCCCTTCCCCACACACTGAAACCATTCCCCACACACTGAAACCCCTTCCCCACACACTGAAACCCATTCCCCACACAGTGAAACCCGTTCCCCACGCACTGAAACCATTCCCCACACACTGCAACACCTTCCCCACACAGTGAAACCATTCCCCACACACTGAAACCCCTTCCCCACACACTGCAACCCTTCCCAACACACAGAAACCATTCCCCACAGAGTGAAACCCCTTCCCCACACACTGAAACCCCTTCCCCACACACTGAAACCATTCCCCACACAGTGAAACCCCTTCCCCACACACTGAAACCATTCCCCACACTGAAACCATTCCCCACACAATGAAACCCTTCCCCACTCACTGAAACCATTCCCCACACAGTAAAACCCGTTCCCCACACACTGAAACCATTCCCCACACGCTGAAACCATTCCCCACACACAGAAACCCCGTCCCCACACACTGAAACATCTTCCCCACACACTGAAAACCCATCCCCACACAGTGAAACCCCTTCCGCACACACTGAAACACCTTCCCACACATTGAAACCCTTCCCCACACACTGAAACGCCGACACTACACACTGAAACCCCTACCCCACACACTGAAACCCCGTCCCCACACAGTGAAACACCTTCCCCACACACTGAAACTCCTTCCCCACACACTGAAACCCTTCCCCACACACTGAAACCCATACCCACACACTGAAACACTTCCCCACACACTGAAACCCCTTCCCCACACACTGAAACACTTCCCCACACACTGAAACCCTTCCCCTACACTGAAATCCTTCCCCACACACTGGAACCCCTTCCCCACGCACTGAAACCCCTTCCCCACACACTGAAACCATTCCCCACACACTGAAACCCTTCCCCACATACTGAAACCCCTTCCCCACATACTGAAACCCCTTCCCCACACACTGAAACCCTTCCCCGCACAGTGAAACACTTCCCCACACACTGAAACCCTTCCCCACACACTGAAACCCCTTCCCCACACACTGAAACCCTTCCCCACACACTGAAACCCTTTCCCCACATACGGAAACCCCTTCCCCACACACAGAAACCCATTCCCCACACACTGAAATATCTTCCCCACACACTGAAAACCCATCCCCACACAGTGAAACCCCTTCCGCACACACTGAAACCCCGTCCCCACACACTGAAACCCTTCCCCACACACTGAAACCCCGACCCTACACACTGAAACCCCTACCCCATACACTGAAACCCCGTCCCTACCCAGTGAAACACCTTCCCCACACACTGAAACCCCTTCCCCACACACTGAAACACTTCCCCACACACTGAAACCATTCCCCACACACTGCAATCCTTCCCCACACACTGGAACCCCTTCCCCACAAGCTGAAACCATTCCCCACACACTGAAACCATTCCCCACACACTGAAACCCTTCCCCACATACTGAAACCCCTTCCCCACATACTGAAACCCCTTCCCCACACACTGAAACCCTTCCCCACAGACTGAAACCCTTCCCCACACACTGAAACCCCTTCCCCACACACTGAAACCCTTCCCCACACACTGAAACCCTTCCCCACACACTGAAACCCCTGCCCCACACACTGAAACACATTCCACACACAGTGAAACCCCTCCCCACACACTGAAACCACTTCACCCCACACTGAAACACCTTCCACACACAGTGAAACCCCTTCGCCACACACTGAAACCATTCCCCACACAGTGAAACCATTCTCCACACATTGAAAACCCTTCCCCTCACAGTGAAACCCCTTCCCCTCACACTGAATACCTTCCCCACACACTGAAACCATTCCCCACACACTGATACACCTTCCCCACACAGTGAAACCCCTTCCCCACACACTGAGACCCGTCCCCACACACTGAAACCATTTCCCACAAACTGAATCCCCTTCCCCACACACTGAAACCCCATCGCCACACACTGAAACCCCTTCCCCACACCCTGAAACCACTTCCCCACACACTGAAACCCCTTCCCCACACACTGAAACCATTCCCCACACACTGAAACCCCTTCCCCAAACAGTGAAACCCCTTCTCCACACACTGAAACCATTCCGAACACACTGACACCCCATGCCCACACACTGAACCACATTCCCCACACACTGAAACCCCTTCCACACACACTGAAACCCCTTCCCCACACACTGAAACCATTCCCCACACACTGAAACCACTTCCACACACACTGAAACCCCTTCCCCACGCACTGAAACCCCTTCCCCACACACTGAAACCATTCCCCACACACTGAAACCCCTTCCCCACACACTGAAACCCATTCCCCACACAGTGAAACCCGTTCCCCACGCACTGAAACCATTCCCCACACACTGCAACACCTTCCCCACACAGTGAAACCCCTTCCCCACACGCTGAGACCCGTCCCCACACACTGAAACCATTTCCCACACACTGAATCCCCTTCCCCACACACTGAAACCCCATCGCCACACACTGAAACCCCTTCCCCACACCCTGAAACCACTTCCCCACACACTGAAACCCCTTCCCCACACACTGAAACCATTCCCCACACACTGAAACCCCTTCCCCAAACAGTGAAACCCCTTCTCCACACACTGAAACCATTCCGAACACACTGACACCCCATGCCCACACACTGAACCACATTCCCCACACACTGAAACCCCTTCCACACACACTGAAACCCCTTCCCCACACACTGAAACCATTCCCCACACACTGAAACCACTTCCACACACACTGAAACCCCTTCCCCACGCACTGAAACCCCTTCCCCACACACTGAAACCATTCCCCACACACTGAAACCCCTTCCCCACACACTGAAACCCATTCCCCACACAGTGAAACCCGTTCCCCACGCACTGAAACCATTCCCCACACACTGCAACACCTTCCCCACACAGTGAAACCATTCCCCACACACTGAAACCCCTTCCCCACACACTGCAACCCTTCCCAACACACAGAAACCATTCCCCACAGAGTGAAACCCCTTCCCCACACACTGAAACCCCTTCCCCACACACTGAAACCATTCCCCACACAGTGAAACCCCTTCCCCACACACTGAAACCATTCCCCACACTGAAACCATTCCCCACACAATGAAACCCTTCCCCACTCACTGAAACCATTCCCCACACAGTAAAACCCGTTCCCCACACACTGAAACCATTCCCCACACGCTGAAACCATTCCCCACACACAGAAACCCCGTCCCCACACACTGAAACATCTTCCCCACACACTGAAAACCCATCCCCACACAGTGAAACCCCTTCCGCACACACTGAAACACCTTCCCACACACTGAAACCCTTCCCCACACACTGAAACGCCGACACTACACACTGAAACCCCTACCCCACACACTGAAACCCCGTCCCCACACAGTGAAACACCTTCCCCACACACTGAAACTCCTTCCCCACACACTGAAACCCTTCCCCACACACTGAAACCCATACCCACACACTGAAACACTTCCCCACACACTGAAATCCCTTCCCCACACACTGAAACACTTCCCCACACACTGAAACACTTCCCCACACACTGAAATCCTTCCCCACACACTGGAACCCCTTCCCCACAAGCTGAAACCATTCCCCACACACTGAAACCATTCCCCACACACTGAAACCCTTCCCCACATACTGAAACCCCTTCCCCACATACTGAAACCCCTTCCCCACACACTGAAACCCTTCCCCACACAGTGAAACACCTTCCCCGCACAGTGAAACACTTCCCCACACACTGAAACCCTTCCCCACACACTGAAACCCCTTCCCCACACACTGAAACCCTTCCCCACACACTGAAACCCTTCCCCACACACTGAAACACATTCAACACACAGTGAAACCCCTCCCCACACACTGAAACCCCTTCACCCCACACTGAAACACCTTCCACACACAGCGAAACCCCTTCCCCACACACTGAAACCATTCCCCACACAGTGAAACAATTCCCCACACACTGAAACCCCTTCCCCACACACTGATTACCTTCCCCACATACTGAAACCATTCCCCACACACTGATACACCTTCCCCACACACTGAAACCCTTCCCCACATCCTGAAACCCGTCCCCACACACTGACACCATTTCCCACACACTGAATCCCCTTCCCCACACACTGAAACCCCATCCCCACTCACTGAAACCCCTTCCCCACACACTGAAACCCTTCCCCACACACTGAAACCCTTTCCCCACATACGGAAACCCCTTCCCCACACACAGAAACCCAGTCCCCACACACTGAAATATCATCCCCACACACTGAAAACCCGTCCCCACACAGTGAAACCCCTTCCGCACACACTGAAACCCGTCCCCACACACTGAAACCCTTCCCCACACACTGAAACCCCGACCCTACACACTGAAACCCCTACCCCATACACTGAAACCCCGTCCCTACCCAGTGAAACACCTTCCCCACACACTGAAACTCCTTCCCCACACACCGAAACCCTTCCCCACACACTGAAACCCATACCCACACACTGAAACACTTCCCCACACACTGAAACCCCTTCCCCACACACTGAAACACTTCCCCACACACTGAAACCCTTCCCCACACACTGAAATCCTTCCCCACACACTGGAACCCCTTCCCCACATACTGAAACCCCTTCCCCACACACTGAAACCCTTCCCCACACACTGAAACCCTTCCCCACACACTGAAACCACTTCCCCACACACTGAAACCCTTCCCCACACACTGAAACCCTTCCCCACACACTGAAACCCCTGCCCCACACACTGAAACACATTCCACACACAGTGAAACCCCTCCCCACACACTGAAACCCCTTCACCCCACACTGAAACACCTTCCACACACAGTAAAACCCCTTCGCCACACACTGAAACCATTCCCCACACAGTGAAACGATTCTCCACACACTGAAAACCCTTCCCCTCACAGTGAAACCCCTTCCCCTCACACTGAATACCTTCCCCACACACTGAAACCATTCCCCACACACTGATACACCTTCCCCACACAGTGAAACCCCTTCCCCACACACTGAAACCCTTCCCCACACACTGAGACCCGTCCCCACACACTGAAACCATTTCCCACACACTGAATCCCCTTCCCCATGCACTGAAACCCCTTCCCCACGCACTGAAACCCCTTCCCCACACACTGAAACCCCTTCCCCACACACTGAAACAACGTCCCCACACACCGAATCCCCTTCCCCAAACACTGAAACCCCTTCCTCACACAGTGAATCCCCTTCCCCACACACTGAAACCCCTTCCTCACACAATGAAACCCTTGCCCCACACAGGGAAACCATTCCCCACACACTGAAACCCCTTCCCCACACACTGAAACCCCTTCCCCACACAGGGAAACCCCTTCCCCACACACTGAAACCCTTTCCCCACATACGGAAACCCCTTCCCCACACACAGAAACCCAGTCCCCACACACTGAAATATCTTCCCCACACACTGAAAACCCATCCCCACACAGTGAAACCCCTTCCGCACACACTGAAACCCCGTCCCCACACACTGAAACCCTTCCCCACACACTGAAACCCCGACCCTACACACTGAAACCCCTACCCCATACACTGAAACCCCGTCCCTACCCAGTGAAACACCTTCCCCACACACTGAAACTCCTTCCCCACACACCGAAACCCTTCCCCACACACTGAAACCCATACCCACACACTGAAACACTTCCCCACACACTGAAACCCCTTCCCCACACACTGAAACACTTCCCCACACACTGAAACCCTTCCCCACACACTGCAATCCTTCCCCACACACTGGAACCCCTTCCCCACAAGCTGAAACCATTCCCCACACACTGAAACCATTCCCCACACACTGAAACCCTTCCCCACATACTGAAACCCCTTCCCCACATACTGAAACCCCTTCCCCACACACTGAAACCCTTCCCCACACACTGAAACCCTTCCCCACACACTGAAACCCCTTCCCCACACACTGAAACCCTTCCCCACACACTGAAACCCTTCCCCACACACTGAAACCCCTGCCCCACACACTGAAACACATTCCACACACAGTGAAACCCCTCCCCACACACTGAAACCCCTTCACCCCACACTGAAACACCTTCCACACACAGTGAAACCCCTTCGCCACACACTGAAACCATTCCCCACACAGTGAAACCATTCTCCACACACTGAAAACCCTTCCCCTCACAGTGAAACCCCTTCCCCTCACACTGAATACCTTCCCCACACACTGAAACCATTCCCCACACACTGATACACCTTCCCCACACAGTGAAACCCCTTCCCCACACACTGAGACCCGTCCCCACACACTGAAACCATTTCCCACACACTGAATCCCCTTCCACACACACTGAAACCCCATCGCCACTCACTGAAACCCTTCCCCACACCCTGAACCCACTTCCCCACACACTGAAACCCCTTCCCCACACACTGAAACCATTCCCCACACACTGAAACCCCTTCCCCAAACAGTGAAACCCCTTCTCCACACACTGAAACCATTCCCCACACACTGACACCCCTTCCCCACACACTAAACCACATTCCCCACACACTGAAACCCCTTCCACACACACTGAAACCCCTTCACCACACACTGAAACCATTCCCCACACACTGAAACCACTTCCACACACACTGAAACCCCTTCCCCACGCACTGAAACCCCTTCCCCAAACACTGAAACCATTCCCCACACACTGAAACCCCTTCCCCACACACTGAAACCCATTCCCCACACAGTGAAACCCGTTCCCCACACACTGAAACCATTCCCCACACACTGCAACACCTTCCCCACACAGTGAAACCATTCCCCACACACTGAAACCCCTTCCCCACACACTGCAACCCTTCCCAACACACAGAAACCATTCCCCACAGAGTGAAACCCCTTCCCCACACACTGAAACCCCTTCCCCACACACTGAAACCATTCCCCACACAGTGAAACCCCTTCCCCACACACTGAAACCATTCCCCACACTGAAACCATTCCCCACACACTGAAACCCTTCCCCACTCACTGAAACCATTCCCCACACAGTAAAACCCGTTCCCCACACACTGAAACCATTCCCCACACGCTGAAACCATTCCCCACACGCAGAAACCCCGTCCCCACACACTGAAACATCTTCCCCACACACTGTAAACCCATCCCCACACAGTGAAACCCCTTCCGCGCACACTGAAACACCTTCCCACACACTGAAACCCTTCTCCACACACTGAAACGCCGACCCTACACACTGAAACCCCTACCCCACACACTGAAACTCCGTCCCCACACAGTGAAACACCTTCCCCACACACTGAAACTCCTTCCCCACACACTGAAACCCTTCCCCACACACTGAAACCCATACCCACACACTGAAACACTTCCCCACACACTGAAACCCCTTCCCCACACACTGAAACCCATACCCACACACTGAAACACTTCCCCACACACTGAAACCCCTTCCCCACACACTGAAACACTTCCCCACACACTGAAACCCTTCCCCACACACTGAAATCCTTCCCCACACACTGGAACCCCTTCCCCACATACTGAAACCCCTTCCCCACACACTGAAACCCTTCCCCACACACTGAAACCCTTCCCCACACACTGAAACCACTTCCCCACACACTGAAACCCTTCCCCACACACTGAAACCCTTCCCCACACACTGAAACCCCTGCCCCACACACTGAAACACATTCCACACACAGTGAAACCCCTCCCCACACACTGAAACCCCTTCACCCCACACTGAAACACCTTCCACACACAGTAAAACCCCATCGCCACACACTGAAACCATTCCCCACACAGTGAAACGATTCTCCACACACTGAAAACCCTTCCCCTCACAGTGAAACCCCTTCCCCTCACACTGAATACCTTCCCCACACACTGAAACCATTCCCCACACACTGATACACCTTCCCCACACAGTGAAACCCCTTCCCCACACACTGAAACCCTTCCCCACACACTGAGACCCGTCCCCACACACTGAAACCATTTCCCACACACTGAATCCCCTTCCCCATGCACTGAAACCCCTTCCCCACGCACTGAAACCCCTTCCCCACACACTGAAACCCCTTCCCCACACACTGAAACAACGTCCCCACACACCGAATCCCCTTCCCCAAACACTGAAACCCCTTCCTCACACAGTGAATCCCCTTCCCCACACACTGAAACCCCTTCCTCACACAATGAAACCCTTGCCCCACACAGGGAAACCATTCCCCACACACTGAAACCCCTTCCCCACACACTGAAACCCCTTCCCCACACAGGGAAACCCCTTCCCCACACACTGAAACCCTTTCCCCACATACGGAAACCCCTTCCCCACACACAGAAACCCAGTCCCCACACACTGAAATATCTTCCCCACACACTGAAAACCCATCCCCACACAGTGAAACCCCTTCCGCACACACTGAAACCCCGTCCCCACACACTGAAACCCTTCCCCACACACTGAAACCCCGACCCTACACACTGAAACCCCTACCCCATACACTGAAACCCCGTCCCTACCCAGTGAAACACCTTCCCCACACACTGAAACTCCTTCCCCACACACCGAAACCCTTCCCCACACACTGAAACCCATACCCACACACTGAAACACTTCCCCACACACTGAAACCCCTTCCCCACACACTGAAACACTTCCCCACACACTGAAACCCTTCCCCACACACTGCAATCCTTCCCCACACACTGGAACCCCTTCCCCACAAGCTGAAACCATTCCCCACACACTGAAACCATTCCCCACACACTGAAACCCTTCCCCACATACTGAAACCCCTTCCCCACATACTGAAACCCCTTCCCCACACACTGAAACCCTTCCCCACACACTGAAACCCTTCCCCACACACTGAAACCCCTTCCCCACACACTGAAACCCTTCCCCACACACTGAAACCCTTCCCCACACACTGAAACCCCTGCCCCACACACTGAAACACATTCCACACACAGTGAAACCCCTCCCCACACACTGAAACCCCTTCACCCCACACTGAAACACCTTCCACACACAGTGAAACCCCTTCGCCACACACTGAAACCATTCCCCACACAGTGAAACCATTCTCCACACACTGAAAACCCTTCCCCTCACAGTGAAACCCCTTCCCCTCACACTGAATACCTTCCCCACACACTGAAACCATTCCCCACACACTGATACACCTTCCCCACACAGTGAAACCCCTTCCCCACACACTGAGACCCGTCCCCACACACTGAAACCATTTCCCACACACTGAATCCCCTTCCACACACACTGAAACCCCATCGCCACTCACTGAAACCCTTCCCCACACCCTGAACCCACTTCCCCACACACTGAAACCCCTTCCCCACACACTGAAACCATTCCCCACACACTGAAACCCCTTCCCCAAACAGTGAAACCCCTTCTCCACACACTGAAACCATTCCCCACACACTGACACCCCTTCCCCACACACTAAACCACATTCCCCACACACTGAAACCCCTTCCACACACACTGAAACCCCTTCACCACACACTGAAACCATTCCCCACACACTGAAACCACTTCCACACACACTGAAACCCCTTCCCCACGCACTGAAACCCCTTCCCCAAACACTGAAACCATTCCCCACACACTGAAACCCCTTTCCCACACACTGAAACCCATTCCCCACACAGTGAAACCCGTTCCCCACACACTGAAACCATTCCCCACACACTGCAACACCTTCCCCACACAGTGAAACCATTCCCCACACACTGAAACCCCTTCCCCACACACTGAAACCATTCCCCACACACTGAAACCCCTTCCCCAAACAGTGAAACCCCTTCTCCACACACTGAAACCATTCCCCACACACTGACACCCCTTCCCCACACACTAAACCACATTCCCCACACACTGAAACCCCTTCCACACACACTGAAACCCCTTCACCACACACTGAAACCATTCCCCACACACTGAAACCACTTCCACACACACTGAAACCCCTTCCCCACGCACTGAAACCCCTTCCCCAAACACTGAAACCATTCCCCACACACTGAAACCCCTTCCCCACACACTGAAACCCATTCCCCACACAGTGAAACCCGTTCCCCACACACTGAAACCATTCCCCACACACTGCAACACCTTCCCCACACAGTGAAACCATTCCCCACACACTGAAACCCCTTCCCCACACACTGCAACCCTTCCCAACACACAGAAACCATTCCCCACAGAGTGAAACCCCTTCCCCACACACTGAAACCCCTTCCCCACACACTGAAACCATTCCCCACACAGTGAAACCCCTTCCCCACACACTGAAACCATTCCCCACACTGAAACCATTCCCCACACACTGAAACCCTTCCCCACTCACTGAAACCATTCCCCACACAGTAAAACCCGTTCCCCACACACTGAAACCATTCCCCACACGCTGAAACCATTCCCCACACGCAGAAACCCCGTCCCCACACACTGAAACATCTTCCCCACACACTGTAAACCCATCCCCACACAGTGAAACCCCTTCCGCGCACACTGAAACACCTTCCCACACACTGAAACCCTTCTCCACACACTGAAACGCCGACCCTACACACTGAAACCCCTACCCCACACACTGAAACTCCGTCCCCACACAGTGAAACACCTTCCCCACACACTGAAACTCCTTCCCCACACACTGAAACCCTTCCCCACACACTGAAACCCATACCCACACACTGAAACACTTCCCCACACAGTGAAACACCTTCCCCACACACTGAAACTCCTTCCCCACACACTGAAACCCTTCCCCACACACTGAAACCCATACCCACACACTGAAACACTTCCCCACACACTGAAACCCCTTCCCCACACACTGAAACACTTCCCCACACACTGAAACCCTGCCCCACACACTGAAATCCTTCCCCACACACTGGAACCCCTTCCCCACAAGCTGAAACCATTCCCCACACACTGAAACCATTCCCCACACACTGAAACCCTTCCCCACATACTGAAACCCCTTCCCCACACACTGAAACCCTTCCCCACACACTGAAACACCTTCCCCGCACAGTGAAACCCTTCCCCACACACTGAAACCCTTCCCCACACACTGAAACCCCTTCCCCACACACTGAAACCCTTCCCCACACACTGAAACCCCTTCCCCACACACTGAAACCCCTTCCCCACACACTGAAACACATTCCACACACAGTGAAACCCCTCCCCACACACTGAAACCCCTTCACCCCACACTGAAACACCTTCCACACACAGCGAAACCCCTTCCCCACACACTGAAACCATTCCCCACACAGTGAAACCATTCCCCACACACTGAAACCCCTTCCCCACACACTGAATACCTTCCCCACATACTGAAACCATTCCCCACACACTGATACACCTTCCCCACACAGTGAAACCCCTTCCCCACACACTGAAACCCTTCCCCACACACTGAAACCCGTCCCCACACACTGACACCATTTCCCACACACTGAATCCCCTTCCCCACACACTGAAACCCCATCCCCACTCACTGAAACCCCTTCCCCACACACTGAAACCCTTCCCCACACACTGAAACCCCTTCCCCACACACTGAAACCATTCCCCACACACTGAAACCCCTTCCCCAAACAGTGAAACCCCTTCTCCACACACTGAAACCATTCCCCACACCCTGAAACCCCTTCCCCACTCACTGGACCACATTCCCCACACACTGAAACCCCTTCCACACACACTGAAACCCCTTCCCCACACACTGAAACCATTCCCCACACACTGAAACCACTTCCACACACACTGAAACCCCTTCCCCACGCACTGAAACCCCTTCCCCACACACTGAAACCATTCCCCACACATTGAAACCCATTCCCCACACACTGAAACCCATTCCCCACACAGTGAAACCCATTCCCCACACACTGAAAGCATTCCCCACACACTGCAACACCATCCCCACACACTGAAACCATTCCCCACACACTGAAACCCCTTCCCCACACACTGCAACCCTTCCCAACACACAGAAACCATTCCCCACAGAGTGAAACCCCTTCCCCACACACTGAAACCCCTTCCCCACACACTGAAACCATTCCCCACACAGTGAAACCACTTCCCCACACACTGAAACCATTCCCCACACACTGAAACCATTCCCCACAAACTGAAACCATTCTCCACACAGTGAAACCATTCCCCACACACTGAAAACTTACCCCACACAGTAAAACCCGTTCCCCACACACTGAAACCATTCCCCACACACTGAAACCATTCCCCACACACTGAAACCAGTCCCCACACAGTGAAAGCATTCCCCACACACTGAAAACCCTTCCGCTCACAGTGAAAACCCTTCCCCACACAGTGAATACCTTCCCCACATACTGAAACCATTCCCCACACACTGATACACCTTCCCCACACAGTGAAACCCCTTCCCCACACACTGAAACCCTTCCCCACACACTGAAACCCGTCCCCACACACTGACACCATTTCCCACACACTGAATCCCCTTCCCCACACACTGAAACCCCATCCCCACTCACTGAAACCCCTTCCCCACACACTGAAACCCTTCCCCACACACTGAAACCCCTTCCCCACACTGAAACCATTCCCCACACACTGAAACCCCTTCCCCAAACAGTGAAACCACTTCTCCACACACTGAAACCATTCCCCACACACTGAAACCCCTTCCCCACTCTCTGAACCACATTCCCCACACACTGAAACCCATTCCACACACACTGAAACCCCTTCCCCACACACTGAAAACATTCCCCACAAACTGAAACCACTTCCACACACACTGAAACCCCTTACCCACGCACTGAAACCCCTTCCTCACACACTGAAACCATTCCCCACACACAGAAACCCCTTCCCCACACACTGAAACCCATTCCCCACACAGTGAAACCCATTCCCCACACACTGAAACCATTCCCCACACACTGCAACACCTTCCCCACACAGTGAAACCATTCCCCAAACACTGAAACCCCTTCCCCACACACTGCAACCCTTCCCAACACAGTGAAACCATTCCCCACACATTGAAACCCATTCGCCACACACTGAAACCCATTCCCCACACACTGCAACACCTTCCCCACACACTGAAACCCTTCCCAACACACTGAACCATTCCCCACAGAGTGAAACCCCTTCCCCATACACTGAAACGCTTCCCCACACACTGAAACCCGTCCCCACACACTGAAACCATTTCCCACACACTGAATCCCCTTCCCCACACACTGAAACCCCGTCCCCAAACTGTAAAACCCTTCCCCACACACTGAAACCATTCCCCACATACTGACACCATTCCCCACACACTGAAACCCTTCCCCACACACTGAAACCACTTCGAAACACACTGAGACCATTCCCCACTCACTGAAACCCCTTCCACACACACTGAAAACCCTTCCCCACACACTGAAACCATTCCCCACACAGTGAAACCCCTTCCCCACACACTGAAACCCATTCCCCACAGAGTGAAACCCATTCGCCACACACTGAAACCATTCCCCACACACTGCAACACCTTCCCCACACACTGAAACCCTTCCCAACACACTGAACCATTCCCCACAGAGTGAAACCCCTTCCCCATACACTGAAACGCTTCCCCACACACTGAAACCCGTCCCCACACACTGAAACCATTTCCCACACACTGAATCCCCTTCCCCACACACTGAAACCCCGTCCCCAAACTGTAAAACCCATCCCCACACACTGAAACCATTCCCCACACACTGACACCATTCCCCACACACTGAAACCCTTCCCCACACACTGAAACCACTTCGAAACACACTGAAACCATTCCCCACTCACTGAAACCCCTTCCACACACACTGAAAACCCTTCCCCACACACTGAAACCATTCCCCACACAGTGAAACCACTTCCCCACACACTGAAACCATTCCCCACACACTGAAACCCTTCCCCACACACTGAAACCATTCCCCACACAGTGAAACCCCTTCCCCACACACTGAAACCATTCCCCACACACTGAAACCCCTTCCCCACACACTGAAATCATTCCCCACACACTGAAACCCCTTCCCCACACACTGAAACCATTCCCCACACACTGAAACCCCTTCCCCACACACTGAAACCCTTCCCAACACACTGAAACCATTCCCCACAGAGTGTAACCCCTTCCCCACACACTGAAACGCTTCCCCACACACTGAAACCCGTCCCCACACACTGAAATCATTTCCCACACACTGAATCCCATTCCCCACACACTGAAACCATTCCCCACACACTGAAACCATTCCCCACACACTGAAACCACTTCGACACACACTGAAACCATTCCCCACACACTGAAACCCCTTCCACACACTCTGAAACCCCTTCCCCACACACTGAAACCATTCCCCACACAGTGAAACCCCTTCCCCACACACTGAAACCATTCCCCACACACTGAAACCCCTTCCCCACACACTGAAATCATTCCCCACACACTGAAACCCCTTCCCCACACATTGAAACCCTTCATCACACACTGAAACCATTCCCCACACAGTGAAACCCCTTCCCCACACACTGAAACCCCTTCCCCACACACTGATAACATTCCCCAAACAGTGAAACAACTTCCCCACACACTGAAACCATTCCCCACACACTGAAACCTATCCCCGCACACTGAAACCATTCCCCACACACTGAAACCAATCCCCACACACTGAAACCCTTCCCCACACAGTGACACCATTCCCCACACACTGTAACCCTTCCCCACACACTGAAACCATTCCCCACACACGGACACCCTACCCCACACACTGAAACCCTTCCCCACACAGTGAAACCCCTTCCCCAGACACTGAAACCATTCCTGTATCACAGACTCATGGGATGAGTAGACCGCCCCCTGTCTCTGTGTCACAGACTAAGGGGATGAGTACACCGTCCCCTGTTTCTGTATCATTGATTCAGGGGATGAGTAGACCGCCCCCTGTCTCTGTGTCACAGACTCTGGGGATGAGTAGACCGCCCCCTGCCTCTGTGTCACAGACTCAGGGGATGAGTAGACCGCCCCCTGTCTCTGTGTCACAGACTCAGGGGATGAGTAGACCGCCCCCTGTCTGTGTGTCACAGACTCAGGGGATGAGTAGACCGCCCCCTGTCTCTGTATCACAAACTGAGGGGATAAGTAGACCGCCCCCTGGCTCTGCATCACAGACTCAGGGGATGAGTAGACGGCCCACTGTCTCTGTCTCACAGACTCAGGGGATGAGTAGACTGCCCCCTGTCTCTGTATCACAAACTGAGGGGATGAGTAGAACGTCCCCTGTCTTTGTATCACAGACTCAGTGGATGAGTAGAGCGGCCCCTGTCTCTGTATCACAAACTGAGGGGATAAGTAGACCGCCCCCTGTCTCTGTATCACAGACTCAGTGGATGAGTGGACCGCCCCCTGTCACTGTATCACAGACTCAGGGGATGAGTAGACTGCCCCCTGTCTCACTATCATAAACTCAGGGGATGAGTAGACCGTCCCACTTCTCTGTATCACAAACTGAGGGGATAAGTAGACCACCCCCTGTCTCTATATCACAAACTGAGGGGATCAGTAGACCGCCCCCCGTCTCTGTGTCACGGACTCAGGGGATGAGTAGACCGCCCCCTGTCTCTCTATCACATACTCAGGGGAGGAGTAGACCGCCCCCTGTCTCTGTATCACAGACTCAGGGGATGAGTGGACCGCCCCCTGTCTCTGTGTCACAGACTCAGGGGATGAGTAGACCGCCCCCTGTCTCTGTGTCACAGACTCAGGGGTCGAGTAGACCGCCCCCTGTCTGTATGTCACAGACTCAGGGGATGAGTCGACCGCCCCCTGTCTCTGTATCACAAACTAAGGGGATAGGTAGACCGCCCCCTGTCTCTGTATCACAGACTCAGGGGATGAGTAGACCGCCCCCTGTCTCTGTCTCACAGACTCAGGGGATGAGTAGACCGCCCCCTGTCTCTGCATCACAAACTGAGGGGATGAGTAGATCGTCCCCTATCTTTGTATCACAGACTCAGGGATGAGAAGAGCGGCCCCTGTCTCTGTATCACAAACTGAGGGGATAAGTAGACCGCCCCCTGTCTCTGTATCACAGTCTCAGTGGATGAGTAGACCGCCCCCTGTCACTGTATCACAGAGTCAAGGGATGAGTAGACCGCCCCCTGTCTCACTGTCACAAACTCAGGGGATGAGTAGACCGTCCCACTTCTCTGTATCACAAACTGAGGGGATAGGTAGACCACCCCCTGTCTCTGTATCACAAACTGAGGGGATCAGTAGACCGCCCCCCGTCTCTGTGTCACAGACTCAGGGGATGAGTAGACCGCCCCCCGTCTCTGTGTCACAGACTCAGGGGATGAGTAGACCGCCCCCTGTCTCTCTATCACATACTCAGGGGATGAGTAGACCGTCCCCGGTCTTGGTATCACACACTCAGTGGATGAGCAGACTGCTCCCCTGTCTCTGTATCACAGACTCAGGGGATGAGTAGACCGCCCCCTGTCTCTGTATCACAAACTGAGGGGATGAGTAGACCGCCCCCTGTCTCCGTATCACAGACTCAGGGGATGAGTAGACGGCCCCCTGTCTCTGTATCACAAACTGAGGGGATGAGTATACTGCCCCCTTTCTCTGTATCACACACTCGGGGATGAGTAGACCGCCCCCTGTCTCCGTATCACAGACTCAGGGGATGAGTAGACTGCCCCCTGTCTCTGTATCACAGACTCAGGGGATGAGTGGAACACCCCCTGTCTCTGTGTCACAGACTCAGGGGATGAGTAGACCGCCCCCTGTCTCTCTATCACAAACTCAGGGGATGAGTGGACCGCCCCCTGTCTCTGTATCATACACTCGGGGGATGAGTAGACCGCCCCCTGTCTCTGTGTCACAGACTCAGCGGATGAGTAGACCGCCCCCTGTCTCTGTGTCACAGACTCAGGGGCTGAGTAGACCACCCCCTAACCCTAACACTAACCCTAACCCGAACCCCAACCCTAACCCTTACCCTAACCCTAACCCTAACCCTAACCCTAACCCCGCACACTGAAACACCTTCCCCACACACTGAAACCCATCCCCACACACTGAAACCCCTTCCCCAGACACTGAAACACCTTCCACACACAGTGAAACCCCTTCCCCACACACTGAAACCATTCCCCACACAGTGAAACCATTCCCCACACACTGACAACCCTTCCCCTCACAGTGAAACCCCTTCCCCACACACTGAATACCTTCTCCACACACTGAAACCATTCCCCACACACTGATACACCTTCCCCAAACAGTGAAACACCTTCCCCACACACTGAAACCCTTCCCCACACAGAGAAACCCGTCCTACACACTGAAACCATTTCCCACACACTGAATCCCCTTCCCCACACACTGAAACACCATCCGCACACACGGAAACCCCTTCCGCACACACTGAAACCATTCCCCACACGCTGAAACCCATTCCCCCACGCTGAAACCATTCCCCACACACTGAAACCCCTTCCCCACACAGTGAAACCCCTTCACCACACACTGAAACCATTCCCCACACACTGAAATCCCTTCCCCACACTGAACCACATCCCCCACACACCGAAACCGCTTCCACACACACTGAAACCCCTTCCCCACACAATGCAACCATTCCCCACACACTGAAACCCCTTCCACACACACTGAAACCCCTTACCCACACACTGAAACCCCTTCCCCACACACTGAAACCCCTTCCCCACACAGAGAATCCCCTTCCCCACACAGTGAAACCACTTGCCCACACGGTGAAAACCCTTCCCCACACACTGAAACCCCTTCCCCACACACTGAAACCCCTTCCCCACACACTGAAACCATTCCCCACACACTTAAACCCTTCTCCACAAACTGAAACCCTTCCCCGCACACTGAAACCCCTTCCCCGCACACTGAAACCCCTTCCCCACACAGTGAAACCCCTTCTCCACACACTGAAACCCCTTCCCTACAAACAGAAACCATTCCCCACACACTGAAACCCCTTCCCCACACACTGAAACCCTTCCCCACACACTGAAACCCCTTCCGCACACACTGAAACCTCTTGCACACACACTGAAATCATTCCCCACACACTGAAACCCCTTCCCCACACACTGAAACCCCTTCCCCAAATACTGAAACCCCTTCCCCACACACTGAAACCATTCCCCACACACTGAAACCATTCCCCACACACTGAAAACCTTCCCCACACACTGAAATCATTCCCCACACAGTGAAACCCATTCCCCACACACTGAAACCATTCCCCACACACTGCAACACCTTCCCCACACACTGAAACCATTCACCACACACTGAAACCCCTTCCCCACTCACTGAAACCCTTCCCAACACACTGAAACCATTCCCCACACACTGAAACCACTTCGACACACACTGAAACCATTCCCCACACACTGAAACCCCTTCCACACACTCTGAAACCCCTTCCCCACACACTGAAACCATTCCCCACACAGTGAAACCCCTTCCCCACACACTGAAACCATTCCCCACACACTGAAACCCCTTCCCCACACACTGAAATCATTCCCCACACACTGAAACCCCTTCCCCACACATTGAAACCCTTCATCACACACTGAAACCATTCCCCACACAGTGAAACCCCTTCCCCACACACTGAAACCCCTTCCCCACACACTGATAACATTCCCCAAACAGTGAAACAACTTCCCCACACACTGAAACCATTCCCCACACACTGAAACCTATCCCCGCACACTGAAACCATTCCCCACACACTGAAACCAATCCCCACACACTGAAACCCTTCCCCACACAGTGACACCATTCCCCACACACTGTAACCCTTCCCCACACACTGAAACCATTCCCCACACACGGACACCCTACCCCACACACTGAAACCCTTCCCCACACAGTGAAACCCCTTCCCCAGACACTGAAACCATTCCTGTTTCACAGACTCATGGGATGAGTAGACCGCCCCCTGTCTCTGTGTCACAGACTAAGGGGATGAGTACACCGTCCCCTGTTTCTGTATCATTGATTCAGGGGATGAGTAGACCGCCCCCTGTCTCTGTGTCACAGACTCTGGGGATGAGTAGACCGCCCCCTGCCTCTGTGTCACAGACTCAGGGGATGAGTAGACCGCCCCCTGTCTCTGTGTCACAGACTCAGGGGATGAGTAGACCGCCCCCTGTCTGTGTGTCACAGACTCAGGGGATGAGTAGACCGCCCCCTGTCTCTGTATCACAAACTGAGGGGATAAGTAGACCGCCCCCTGGCTCTGCATCACAGACTCAGGGGATGAGTAGACGGCCCACTGTCTCTGTCTCACAGACTCAGGGGATGAGTAGACTGCCCCCTGTCTCTGTATCACAAACTGAGGGGATGAGTAGAACGTCCCCTGTCTTTGTATCACAGACTCAGTGGATGAGTAGAGCGGCCCCTGTCTCTGTATCACAAACTGAGGGGATAAGTAGACCGCCCCCTGTCTCTGTATCACAGACTCAGTGGATGAGTGGACCGCCCCCTGTCACTGTATCACAGACTCAGGGGATGAGTAGACTGCCCCCTGTCTCACTATCATAAACTCAGGGGATGAGTAGACCGTCCCACTTCTCTGTATCACAAACTGAGGGGATAAGTAGACCACCCCCTGTCTCTATATCACAAACTGAGGGGATCAGTAGACCGCCCCCCGTCTCTGTGTCACGGACTCAGGGGATGAGTAGACCGCCCCCTGTCTCTCTATCACATACTCAGGGGAGGAGTAGACCGCCCCCTGTCTCTGTATCACAGACTCAGGGGATGAGTGGACCGCCCCCTGTCTCTGTGTCACAGACTCAGGGGATGAGTAGACCGCCCCCTGTCTCTGTGTCACAGACTCAGGGGTCGAGTAGACCGCCCCCTGTCTGTATGTCACAGACTCAGGGGATGAGTCGACCGCCCCCTGTCTCTGTATCACAAACTAAGGGGATAGGTAGACCGCCCCCTGTCTCTGTATCACAGACTCAGGGGATGAGTAGACCGCCCCCTGTCTCTGTCTCACAGACTCAGGGGATGAGTAGACCGCCCCCTGTCTCTGCATCACAAACTGAGGGGATGAGTAGATCGTCCCCTATCTTTGTATCACAGACTCAGGGATGAGAAGAGCGGCCCCTGTCTCTGTATCACAAACTGAGGGGATAAGTAGACCGCCCCCTGTCTCTGTATCACAGTCTCAGTGGATGAGTAGACCGCCCCCTGTCACTGTATCACAGAGTCAAGGGATGAGTAGACCGCCCCCTGTCTCACTGTCACAAACTCAGGGGATGAGTAGACCGTCCCACTTCTCTGTATCACAAACTGAGGGGATAGGTAGACCACCCCCTGTCTCTGTATCACAAACTGAGGGGATCAGTAGACCGCCCCCCGTCTCTGTGTCACAGACTCAGGGGATGAGTAGACCGCCCCCCGTCTCTGTGTCACAGACTCAGGGGATGAGTAGACCGCCCCCTGTCTCTCTATCACATACTCAGGGGATGAGTAGACCGTCCCCGGTCTTGGTATCACACACTCAGTGGATGAGCAGACTGCTCCCCTGTCTCTGTATCACAGACTCAGGGGATGAGTAGACCGCCCCCTGTCTCTGTATCACAAACTGAGGGGATGAGTAGACCGCCCCCTGTCTCCGTATCACAGACTCAGGGGATGAGTAGACGGCCCCCTGTCTCTGTATCACAAACTGAGGGGATGAGTATACTGCCCCCTTTCTCTGTATCACACACTCGGGGATGAGTAGACCGCCCCCTGTCTCCGTATCACAGACTCAGGGGATGAGTAGACTGCCCCCTGTCTCTGTATCACAGACTCAGGGGATGAGTGGAACACCCCCTGTCTCTGTGTCACAGACTCAGGGGATGAGTAGACCGCCCCCTGTCTCTCTATCACAAACTCAGGGGATGAGTGGACCGCCCCCTGTCTCTGTATCATACACTCGGGGGATGAGTAGACCGCCCCCTGTCTCTGTGTCACAGACTCAGCGGATGAGTAGACCGCCCCCTGTCTCTGTGTCACAGACTCAGGGGCTGAGTAGACCACCCCCTAACCCTAACACTAACCCTAACCCGAACCCCAACCCTAACCCTTACCCTAACCCTAACCCTAACCCTAACCCTAACCCCGCACACTGAAACACCTTCCCCACACACTGAAACCCATCCCCACACACTGAAACCCCTTCCCCAGACACTGAAACACCTTCCACACACAGTGAAACCCCTTCCCCACACACTGAAACCATTCCCCACACAGTGAAACCATTCCCCACACACTGACAACCCTTCCCCTCACAGTGAAACCCCTTCCCCACACACTGAATACCTTCTCCACACACTGAAACCATTCCCCACACACTGATACACCTTCCCCAAACAGTGAAACACCTTCCCCACACACTGAAACCCTTCCCCACACAGAGAAACCCGTCCTACACACTGAAACCATTTCCCACACACTGAATCCCCTTCCCCACACACTGAAACACCATCCGCACACACGGAAACCCCTTCCGCACACACTGAAACCATTCCCCACACGCTGAAACCCATTCCCCCACGCTGAAACCATTCCCCACACACTGAAACCCCTTCCCCACACAGTGAAACCCCTTCACCACACACTGAAACCATTCCCCACACACTGAAATCCCTTCCCCACACTGAACCACATCCCCCACACACCGAAACCGCTTCCACACACACTGAAACCCCTTCCCCACACAATGCAACCATTCCCCACACACTGAAACCCCTTCCACACACACTGAAACCCCTTACCCACACACTGAAACCCCTTCCCCACACACTGAAACCCCTTCCCCACACAGAGAATCCCCTTCCCCACACAGTGAAACCACTTGCCCACACGGTGAAAACCCTTCCCCACACACTGAAACCCCTTCCCCACACACTGAAACCCCTTCCCCACACACTGAAACCATTCCCCACACACTTAAACCCTTCTCCACAAACTGAAACCCTTCCCCGCACACTGAAACCCCTTCCCCGCACACTGAAACCCCTTCCCCACACAGTGAAACCCCTTCTCCACACACTGAAACCCCTTCCCTACAAACAGAAACCATTCCCCACACACTGAAACCCCTTCCCCACACACTGAAACCCTTCCCCACACACTGAAACCCCTTCCGCACACACTGAAACCTCTTGCACACACACTGAAATCATTCCCCACACACTGAAACCCCTTCCCCACACACTGAAACCCCTTCCCCAAATACTGAAACCCCTTCCCCACACACTGAAACCATTCCCCACACACTGAAACCATTCCCCACACACTGAAAACCTTCCCCACACACTGAAATCATTCCCCACACAGTGAAACCCATTCCCCACACACTGAAACCATTCCCCACACACTGCAACACCTTCCCCACACACTGAAACCATTCACCACACACTGAAACCCCTTCCCCACTCACTGAAACCCTTCCCAACACACTGAAACCATTCCCCACATAGTGAAACCCCTTCCCCACACACTGAAACCCCTTCCCCACACACAGAAACCATTCCCCACGCAGTGAAACCCCTTCCCCACACACTGAAACCATTCCCCACACACTGAAACCATTCCCCACACACTGAAACCTTACGCCACACACTGAAACCACTTCGACACACACTGAAACCATTCCCCGCACACTGAAACCCCTTCCACACACACTGAAACCCCTTCCCCACACACTGAAACCATTCCCCACACAGCGAAACCACTTCCCCACACACTGAAACCATTCCCCACACACTGAAACCCTTCCCCACACACTGAAACCATTCTCCACACACTGAAACCCCTTCCCCACACACTGAAATCATTCCCCACACACTGAAACCCCTTCCCCACACACGGAAACCCTTCACCACTCACTGTAACCATTCCCCACACAGTGAAATCCCTTCCCCACACACTGAAACCCCTTCCCCACACACTGATAATATTCCCCACACAGTGAAACAAATTCCCCACACACTGAAACCATTCCCCACACACTGAAACCCCTTCCCCACACACTGAAACCATTCCCCACACACTGAAACCGTTCCCCACACACTGAAACCCTTCCCCACACAGTGAAACCATTCCCCACACACTGAAACCCTTCCCCACTCACTGAAACCATTCCCCACACACTGTCACCCTACCCCACACAATGAAACCCTTCCCCACACAGTGAAACCCCTTCCCCAGACACTGAAACCATTCCTGTATCACAGACTCAGGGGATGAGTAGACCGCCCCCTGCCTCTGGATCACTGACTCAGGGGATGAGTACACCGTCCCCTGTTTCTGTATCATTGATTCAGGGGAGGAGTCGACCGCCCCCTGTCTCTGTGTCACAGACTCAGGGGATGAGTAGACCGCCCCCTGTCTCTGTGTCACAGACTCAGGGGATGAGTAGACCGCCCCCTGTCTGTGTGTCACAGACTCAGGGGATGAGTAGACCGCCCCCTGTCTCTGTATCACAAACTGAGGGGATATGTAGACCGCCCCCTGTCTCTGCATCACAGACTCAGGGGATGAGTAGAACACCCCCTGTCTCTGTCAAACAGACTCAAGGGATGAGTAGACCGCCCCCTGTCTCTGCATCACAGACTCAGGGGATGAGTAGACCGCCCCCTGTCTCTGTTACACAGACTCAGGGGATGAGTAGACGGCCCCCTGTCTCTGTATTACAAACTGAGGGGATGAGTAGACCGCCCCCTGTCTCTGTATCACAGACTCAGGGGATGAGTAGACCGCCCCATGTCTCCGTATCACAGACTCAGGGGATGAGTAGACCGCCCCCTGTCTCTGTATCACAGACTCAGGGGATGAGTGGACCGCCCCCTGTCTCTGTGTCACAGACTCAGGGGATGAGTAGACAACCCCCTGTCTCTCTATCACAAACTCAGGGGATGAGTAGAGCGCCCCCTGTCTCTGGATCACAGAGCCCGGGGGATGAGTAGAGCGCCCTCTGTCTCTGTATCATTCACTCGGGGGATGAGTAGACCGCCCCCTGTCTCTGTGTCACAGACTCAGGGGATGAGTAGACAACCCCCTCTCTCTGTGTCACAGACTCAGGGGCTGAGTGGACCACCAACTAACCCTAACCCTCACCCTAACCCTAACCCTAACCCCGCACACTGAAACCCTTCCCAACACACTGAAACCATTCCCCACAGCGTGAAACCCCTTCCCCACACACTGAAACCCTGTCCCACACACTGAAACCATTCCCCACGCAGTGAAACCCCTTCCCCACACACTGAAACCCCTTCCCCACACACTGAAACCGTTCCCCACGCAGTGAAACCCCTTCCCCACACACTGAAACCCCTTCCCCACACACTGAAACCATTCCCCACGCAGTGAAACCCCTTCCCCACACACTGAAACCATTCCCCACACACTGAAACCATTCCCCGCACACTGAAACCCCTTCCACACACACTGAAACCCCTTCCCCACACACTGAAACCATTCCCCACACACTGAAACCACTTCCCCGCACACTGAAACCCTTCCCAACACACTGAAACCATTCCCCACATAGTGAAACCCCTTCCCCACACACTGAAACCCCTTCCCCACACACTGAAACCATTCCCCACGCAGTGAAACCCCTTCCCCACACACTGAAACCATTCCCCACACACTGAAACCATTCCCCACACACTGAAACCTTACGCCACACACTGAAACCACTTCGACACACACTGAAACCATTCCCCGCACACTGAAACCCCTTCCACACACACTGAAACCCCTTCCCCACACACTGAAACCATTCCCCACACAGTGAAACCACTTCCCCACACACTGAAACCATTCCCCACACACTGAAACCCTTCCCCACACACTGAAACCATTCCTCACACAGTGAAACCCCTTCCCCACACACTGAAACCATTCTCCACACACTGAAACCCCTTCCCCACACACTGAAATCATTCCCCACACACTGAAACCCCTTCCCCACACACTGAAACCCTTCACCACTCACTGTAAACATTCCCCACACAGTGAAACACCTTCCCCACACACTGAAACCCCTTCCCCACACACTGATAACATTCCCCACACACTGAAACCCCTTCCCCACACACTGAAACCATTCCCCACACACTGAAACCATTCCCCACACACTGAAACCCTTCCCCACACAGTGAAACCATTCCCCACACACTGAAACCCTTCCCCACACACTGAAACCATTCCCCACACACTGATACCCTACCCCACACACTGAAACCCTTCCCCACACAGTGAAACCCCTTCCGCAGACACTGAAACCATTCCTGTATCACAGACTCAGGGGATGAGTAGACCGCCCCCTGTCTCTGTATCACAGACTCAGGGGATGAGTGCACCGTCCCCTGTTTCTGTATCATTGATTCAGGGGAGGAGTAGACCGCCCCCTGTCTCTGTGTCACAGACTCAGGGGATGAGTAGACCGCCCCCTGTCTGTGTGTCACAGACTCAGGGGATGAGTAGACCGCCCCCTGCCTCTGTATCACAAACTGAGGCGATAAGTAGACCGCCCCCTGTCTCTGCATCACAGACTCAGGGGATGAGTAGAACGCCCCCTGTCTCTGTCAAACAGACTCAAGGGATGAGTAGACCGCCCCCTGTCTCTGCATCACAGACTCAGGGGATGAGTAGACCGCCCCCTGTCTCTGTATCACAGACTCAGGGGATGAGTAGACGGCCCCCTGTCTCTGTATTACAAACTGAGGGGATGAGTAGACCGCCCCCTGTCTCTGTATCACAGACTCAGGGGATGAGTAGACCGCCCCCTGTCTCCGTATCACAGACTCAGGGGATGAGTAGACCGCCCCCTGTCTCTGTTACACAGACTCAGGGGATGAGTAGACGGCCCCCTGTCTCTGTATTACAAACTGAGGGGATGAGTAGACCGCCCCCTGTCTCTGTATCACAGACTCAGGGGATGAGTAGACCGCCCCCTGTCTCCGTATCACAGACTCAGGGGATGAGTAGACCGCCCCCTGTCTCTGTATCACAGACTCAGGGGATGAGTGGACCGCCCCCTGTCTCTGTGTCACAGACTCAGGGGATGAGTAGACCACCCCCTGTCTCTCTATCACAAACTCAGGGGATGAGTAGAGCGCCCCCTGTCTCTGGATCACAGAGCCCGGGGGATGAGTAGAGCGCCCTCTGTCTCTGTATCATTCACTCGGGGGATGAGTAGACCGCCCCCTGTCTCTGTGTCACAGACTCAGGGGATGAGTAGACAACCCCCTCTCTCTGTGTCACAGACTCAGGGTCTGAGTGGACCACCAACTAACCCTAACCCTCACCCTAACCCTAACCCTAACCCCGCACACTGAAACCCTTCCCAACACACTGAAACCATTCCCCACAGCGTGAAACCCCTTCCCCACACACTGAAACCCCTTCCCCACACACTGAAACCATTCCCCACGCAGTGAAACCCCTTCCCCACACACTGAAACCCCTTCCCCACACACTGAAACCCCTTCCCCACGCAGTGAAACCCCTTCCCCACACACTGAAACCCATTCCCCACACACTGAAACCATTCCCCACGCAGTGAAACCCTTTCCCAACACACTGAAACCATTCCACACACACTGAAACCGTTCCCCACACACTGAAACCATTCCCCGCAGACTGAAACCCCTTCCACACACACTGAAACCCCTTCCCCACACACTGAAACCATTCCCCACACGCTGAAACCACTTCCCCGCATACTGAAACCCTTCCCAACACACTGAAACCATTCCCCACATAGTGAAACCCCTTCCCCACACACTGAAACCCCTTCCCCACACACTGAAACCATTCCCCACGCAGTGAAACCCCTTCCCCACACACTGAAACCATTCCCCACACACTGAAACCATTCCCCACACACTGAAACCCCTTCCACACACACTGAAACCCCTTCCCCACACACTGAAACCATTCCCCACACAGTGAAACCACTTCCCCACACACTGAAACCCCTTCCACACACACTGAAACCCCTTCCCCACACACTGAAACCATTCCCCACACAGTGAAACCACTTCCCCACACACTGAAACCATTCCCCACACACTGAAACCCTTCCCCACACACTAAAACCATTCCCCACACAGTGAAACCCCTTCCCCACACACTGAAACCATTCTCCACACACTGAAACCCCTTCCCCACACACTGAAATCATTCCCCACACACTGAAACCCCTTCCCCACACACTGAAACCCTTCACCACTCACTGTAACCATTCCCCACACAGTGAAACCCCTTCCCCACACACTGAAACCCCTTCCCCACACACTGATAACATTCCCCACACAGTGAAACAAATTCCCCACACACTGAAACCATTCCCCACACACTGAAACCCCTTCCCCACACACTGAAACCATTCCCCACACACTGAAACCATTCCCCACACACTGAAACCCTTCCCCACACAGTGAAACCATTCCCCACACACTGAAACCCTTCCCCACACACTGAAACCATTCCCCACACACTGATACCCTACCCCACACACTGAAACCCTTCCCCACACAGTGAAACCCCTTCCGCAGACACTGAAACCATTCCTGTATCACAGACTCAGGGGATGAGTAGACCGCCCCCTGTCTCTGTATCACAGACTCAGGGGATGAGTACACCGTCCCCTGTTTCTGTATCATTGATTCAGGGGAGGAGTATACAGCCCCCTGTCTCTGTGTCACAGACTCAGGGGATGAGTGGACCACCCCCTGTCTGTGTGTCACAGACTCAGGGGATAAGTAGACCGCCCCCTGTCTCTGTATCACAAACTGAGGCGATAAGTAGACCGCCCCCTGTCTCTGCATCACAGACTCAGGGGATGAGTAGAACGCCCCCTGTCTCTGTCAAACAGACTCAAGGGATGAGTAGACCGCCCCCTGTCTCTGCATCACAGACTCAGGGGATGAGTCGACCGCCCCCTGTCTCTGTATCACAGACTCAGGGGATGAGTAGACGGCCCCCTGTCTCTGTATTACCAACTGAGGGGATGAGTAGACCGCCCCCTGTCTCTGTATCACAGACTCAGGGGATGAGTAGACCGCCCCCTGTCTCCGTATCACAGACTCAGGGGATGAGTAGACCGCCCCCTGTCTCTGTATCACAGACTCAGGGGATGAGTGGACCGCCCCCTGTCTCTGTGTCACAGACTCAGGGGATGTGTAGACCACCCCCTGTCTCTCTATCACAAACTCAGGGGATGAGTCGAGCGCCCCCCCTGTCTCTGGATCACAGAGCCCGGGGGATGAGTAGAGCGCCCTCTGTCTCTGTATCATTCACTCGGGGGATGAGTAGACCGCCCCCTGTCTCTGTGTCACAGACTCAGGGGATGAGTAGACCGCCCCCTGTCTCTGTATCACAGACTCAGGGGATGAGTACACCGTCCCCTGTTTCTGTATCATTGATTCAGGGGAGGAGTAGACCGCCCCCTGTCTCTGTGTCACAGACTCAGGGGATGAGTAGACCGCCCCCTGTCTGTGTGTCACAGACTCAGGGGATGAGTAGACCGCCCCCTGTCTCTGTATCACAAACTGAGGCGATAAGTAGACCGCCCCCTGTCTCTGCATCACAGACTCAGGGGATGAGTAGAACGCCCCCTGTCTCTGTCAAACAGACTCAAGGGATGAGTAGACCGCCCCCTGTCTCTGCATCACAGACTCAGGGGATGAGTAGACGGCCCCCTGTCTCTGTATTACAAACTGAGGGGATGAGTAGACCGCCCCCTGTCTCTGTATCACAGACTCAGGGGATGAGTAGACCGCCCCCTGTCTCCGTATCACAGACTCAGGGGATGAGTAGACCGCCCCCTGTCTCTGTATCACAGACTCAGGGGATGAGTGGACCGCCCCCTGTCTCTGTGTCACAGACTCAGGGGATGTGTAGACCACCCCCTGTCTCTCTATCACAAACGCAGGGGATGAGTCGAGCGCCCCCTGTCTCTGGATCACAGAGCTCGGGGGATGAGTAGAGCGCCCTCTGTCTCTGTATCATTCACTCGGGGGATGAGTAGACCGCCCCCTGTCTCTGTGTCACAGACTCAGGGGATGAGTAGACCACCCCCTGTCTCTGTGTCACAGACTCAGGGGCTGAGTGGACCACCAACTAACCCTAACCCTCACCCTAACCCCAACCCTAACCCCGCACACTGAAACACCTTCCCCACACACTGAAACCCTTCCCCACACACTGAAACACATTCCACACACAGTGAAACCCCTCCCCACACACTGAAACCCCTTCACTCCACACTAAAACACCTTCCACACACAGTGAAACCCCTTCCCCACACACTGAAACCATTCCCCACACAGTGAAACCATTCCCCACACACTGAGAACCCTTCCCCTCACAGTGAAACACCTTCCCCACACATTGAATACCTTCCCCACACACTGAAACCATTCCCCACACACAGATACACCTTCCCCACACAGTGAAACCCGTCCCCACACACTCAAACCCTTCCCCACACACTCAAACCCGTCCCCACACACTGAAATCATTTCCCACACACTGAATCCCCTTCCCCACACACTGAAACCCCATCCCCACACACTGAAACCCCTTCCCCACACACTGAAACCCTTCCCCACACACTGAAACCCATTCCCCCACACTGAAACCATTCCCCACACACTGAAACCCATTCCTCACACAGTGAAACCCCTTCCCCACACACTGAAACCATTCCCCACACACTGAAACCCCTTCCCCACACACTGAACCACATTCCCCACACACTGAAACCCCTTCTACACACACTGAAACCCCTTCCCCACACACTGTAACCATTCCCCACACACTGAAGCCCCTTCCACACACACTGAAACCCCTTCCCCATACACTGAAACCCCTTCCCCACACACTGAACCCATTCCCCACACACTGAAACCCCTTCCCCACACACTGAAACCCCTTCCCCACACAGTGAATCCCCTTCCCCACACACTGAATCACCTTCCCCACACACTGAAATCCTTTCCCCACACACTGAAACAATTCCCCACACACTGAAACACCTTCCCCACACAGTGAAACCCCTTCCCCACACACTGAAACCCCTTGCCCATACAGTAAAACCCCTTCCCCACAAACTGAAACCCCTTCCCCACACACTGAAACCCCTTCCGCACACACTGAAACCATTCCCCACACACTGAAACCCTTCCCGACAAACTGAAATCCTTCCCCGCACACTGAAACCCCTTCCCCGCAAACTGAAACCCCTTCCCCACACAGTGAAACCCCTTCTCCACACACTGAAACCCCTTCCCTACACACTGAAACCATTCCCCACAGACTAAAACCCCTTCCCCACACACTGAAACCCTTCCCCACAGACTGAAACCCCTTCCGCACACACTGAAACCTCTTCCACACACACTGAAACCATTCCCCACACACTGAAACCCCTTCCCCACACACTGAAACCCCTTCCCCAAACACTGAAACCCCTCCCCCAAACACTGAAACCATTCCCCACACACTGAAACCATTCCCCACACACTGAAACCCTTCCCCACACACTCAAACCACTCCCCACACAGTGAAACCCATTCCCCACGCACTGAAACCATTCCCCACACACTGCAACACCTTCCCCACACACTGAAACCATTCCCCACACACTGAAACCCCTCCCCCACACACTGAAACTCTTCCCAACACACTGAAACCATTCCCCACATAGTGAAACCCCTTCCCCACACACTGAAACCCCTTCCCCACACACTGAAACCATTCCCCACACAGTGAAACCCCTTCCCCACACACTGAAACCATTCCCCACACACTGAAACCATTCCCCACACACTGAAACCTTACCCCACACACTGAAACCACTTCCCCTCACACTGAAACCATTCCCCACACACTGAAACCCCTTCCACACACACTGAAACCCCTTCCCCACACATTGAAACCATTCCCCACACAGTAAAACCACTTCCCCACACACTGAAACCATTCCCCACACACTGAAACCCTTCCCCACACACTGGAACCATTCCCCACACAGTGAAAACCCTTCCCCACATAGTGAAACCATTCCCCACACACTGAAACCCCTTCCCCACACACTGAAATCATTCCCCACACACTGAAACCCCTTCCCCACACACTGAAACCCTTCACCACTCACTGAAACCATTTCCAGACAGTGAAACCCCTTCCCCACACACTGAAACACCTTCCCCACACACTGATAACATTCCCCACACAGTGAAACAACTTCCCCACACACTGAAACCATTCCCCACACACTGAAACCCCTTACCAAAAGCTGAAACCCCTTCCCCACACACTGAAACCATTCCCCACAAACTGAAACCATTCCCCACACACTGAAACCACTTCCCCACACACTGAAACCATTCCCCACAAACTGAAACCCTTCCCCACACAGTGAAACCATTCCCCACACACTGAAACACTTCCCCACACACTGAAACCATTCCCCACACACTGACACCCTACCCCACACACTGAAACCCTTCCCCACACAGTGAAACCCCTTCCCCAGACACTGAAACCATTCCTGTATCACAGACTCAGGGGATGAGTAGACCGCCCCCTGTCTCTGTATCACAGGCTGAGGGGATGAGTACACCGTCCCCTGTTTCTGTATCATTGATTCAGGGGATGAGTAGACCGAACCCTGTCTCTGTGTCACAGACTCAGGGGATGAGTAGACCGCCCCCTGTCTGTGTGTCACAGACTCAGGGGATGAGTAGACCGCCCCCTGTCTCTGTATCACAAACTGAGGGGATAAGTAGACCGCCCCCTGTCTCTGTATCACAGACTCAGGGGATGAGTAGACCGCCCCCTGTCTCTGTCTCACAGACTCAGGGGATGAGTAGACCGCCCCCTGTCTTTGTATCACAAACTGAGGGGATGAGTAGATCGTCCCCTGTCTTTGTATCAATCACTCAATGGATGAGCAGACCGCCCCCTGTCTCTGTATCAAAGACTCAGGGGATGAGTAGAGCGCCCCCTGTCTCTGTATCACAGACTCAGTGGATGAGTAGACCACCCCCTGTCCCTGTATCACAGATTCAGGGGATGAGTAGACCGTCCCCTGTCTCTGTATCACAAATTTAGGGGATGAGTAGACCGCCCCCTGTCTCTCTATCACAAACTCAGGGGATGAGTAGACTGTCCCACTTCTCTGTATCACAAACTGAGGGGATAAGTAGACCGCCGCCTGTCTCTGTATCACAAAATTAGGGGATGAGTAGACCACCCCCTGTCTCTGTATCACAAACTCAGGGGATGAGTAGACCGCCCCGTGTCTCTGTATCACAAACTGAGGGGATCAGTAGACCGCCCCCTGTCTCTGAGTCACAGACTCAGGGGATGAGTATACCGCCCCCTGTCTCTCTATCACAAACTCAGGGGATGAGAAGACCGTCCCCTGTCTTTGTATCACACACTCATTGGATGAGCATACTGCCCCCTGTCTCTGTATCACAGACTCAGGGGATGAGTAGACCGCCCCCTGTCTCTGTATCACAAACTGAGGGGATAAGCAGACTGCCCCCTGTCTCTGTATGACAAACTGAGGGGATAAGCAGACCGCCCCCTGTCTCTGTATCACAAACTGAGGGAATGAGCAGACCGCCCCCTGTCTCTGTATCACAGACTCAGGGGATGAGCAGACCACCCCCTGTCTCTGTATCATAAACTGAGGGGATAAGCAGACCGCCCCCTGTCTCTGTATCACAGACTCAGTGGATGATTAGACCGCCCCCTGTCTCTGTATCACAAACTGAGGGGATGAGCAGAACGCCCCATGTCTCTGTATCACAGTCTCAGGGGATGAGCAGACCGCCCCCTGTCTCTGTATCACAGACTCTGTGGATGATTAGACCGCCCCCTGTCTCTGTATCACAGACTCAGTGGATGAGTAGTCCGCCCCCTGTCTCTGTATCACAAACTGAGGGGATGAGTAGACCGCCCCCTGTCTCCGTATCACAGACTCAGGGGATGAGTAGACCGCCCCCTGTCTCTGTATCACAAACTGAGGGGATGAGTAGACCGCCCCCTGTCTCTGTGTCACAGACTCAGGGGATGAGTAGACCGCCCCCTGTCTCTGCATCACAGACTCAGGGGATGAGTAGACCGCCCCCTGTCTCTGTATCACAGACTCAGGGGAAGAGTAGACCGCCCCCTGTCTCTGTATCACAGACTCAGGGGATGAGTCGACCGCACCCTGTCTCTGTGTCACAGACTCAGGGGATGAGTAGACCGCCCCCTGTCTCTGTGTCACAGACTCAGGGGATGAGTAGACCACCCCCTGTCTCTGTATCACAAACTGAGGGGATAAGTAGACCGCCCCCTGTCTCTGTATCACATACTGAGGGGATAAGTAGACCGCCCCCTGTCTCTGTATCACAAATTTAGGGGATGAGTATACCGCCCCCTGTCTCTGTATCACAAACTGAGGGGCACAGGAGACCGTCCCCTGTCTTTGTATCACAAACTGAGGGGATGAGCAGACTGCCCCCTGTCTCTGTATCACAGACTCAGGGGATGAGTAGACCGCCCCCTGTCTCTGTATCACAAACTGAGGGGATGAGCAGACTACCCCCTGTCTCTGTATCACAGACTCAGTGGATGAGTAGACCGTCCCCTGTCTTTGTATCACACACTCAGTGGATGAGCAGACTGCCCCCTGTCTCTGTATCATAGACTCAGGGGATGAGTGGACTGCCCCCTGTCTCTGTATCACAAAATGAGGGGATGAGTAGACCGCCCCCTGTCTCCTTATCACAGTCTCAGGGGATCAGTAGACCGCCCCCTGTCTCTGTATCACAGACTCAGGGGATGAGTAGATCGCCCACTGTCTCTGTATCACAAACTGAGGGGATGAGTAGACCACCCCCTGTCTCTGCATCACAGAGCCCGGGGATGAGTAGAGTGCCCCCTGTCTCTGTGTCACAGACTCAGGGGATGAGTAGACCACCCCCTGTCCCTGTATCACAGAGCCCGGGGATGAGTAGAGTGCCCCCTGTCTCTGTATCTCAGATTCAGAGGATGAGTAGACCGCCCCGTTTGTCTGCATCACAGACTCAGGGGATGAGTACACCGCCCCTTGTTTCTGTATCATTGATTCAGCCCGTGAGTAGACCGCACCCTGTCTCTGTGTCACAGACTCAGGGGATGAGTAGACCGCCCCCTGTCTCTGTGTAACAGACTCAGGGGATAAGTAGACCGCCCCCTGTCTCTTTATCACTGACCAAGGGGATGAGCAAATTGCCCCTTGTCTCTGTATCTCAGATTCAGAGGATGAGTAGACCGCCCCGTTTGTCTGCATCACAGACTCAGGGGATGAGTACACCGCCCCTTGTTTCTGTATCATTGATTCAGCCCGTGAGTAGACCGCACCCTGTCTCTGTGTCACAGACTCAGGGGATAAGTAGACCGCCCCCTGTCTCTTTATCACTGACCAAGGGGATGAGCAAACTGCCCCTTGTCTCTGTATCTCAGATTCAGGGGATGAGTAGACCGCCCCTTTGTCTGCATCACAGACTCAGGGGATGAGTAGACCGCCCCATGTCTCTGAATCAAAGAGCCCGGGGATGAGTAGAGCGCCCCCTGTCTCTGTATCACAGACTCAGGGGATGAGTAGACCGCTCCCTGTCTCTGTGTCACAGACTCAGGGGATGAGTAGACCGCTCCCTGTCTCTGTATGACAGACCCAGGGGAAGAGCAAACTGCCCCTTGTCTCTGTATCTCAGATTCAGGGGATGAGTAGACCGTCCCCTGTCTCAGTATCAGAGACTCAAGGGATGAGTAGACCGCCCCCTGCCTCTGTATCGCAGACTCAGGGGATGAGTGCACCGCCCCCTGTTTCAGTATCATTGATTCAGGGGATGAGTAGACCACCCCCTGTCTCTGTGTCACAGACTCAGGGGATGAGTAGACCACACCATGTCTCTGTATCATAGACTCAGGGGATGAGTAGACCGCCCCCTGTCTCTGTATCACAGACTCAGGGGATGAGTACACCGCCCCCTGTTTCTGTATCATTGATTCAGGGGATGAGTAGACCGCCCCCTGTCTCTGTGTCACAGACTCAGGGGATGAGTAGACCGACCCCTGTCCCTTTATCACTGACCCAGGGGATGCGCAAACTACCCCTTGTCTCTGTATCTCAGATTCAGGGGATGAGTAGAACACTGCCTGTCTCTGTTTCACAGACTCAGGGGATGAGTAGACCGCCCCGTTTGTCTGCATCACAGACTCAGGGGATGACTAGACTGCCCCATGTCTCTGTATCACAAACTGAGGGGATCAGTGGACCGCCCCCTGTCTCTGAGTCACAGACTCAGGGGATGAGCAGACCGCCCCCTGTCTCTGTATCACAAACTGAGGGGATAAGCAGACCGCCTCCTGTCTCTGTATCACAGACTCAGTGGATGATTAGACCGCCCCCTGTCTCTGTATCAAAAACTGAGGGGATGAGCAGACCGCCCCCTGTCTCTGTATCACAGACTCTGTGGATGAGTAGACCGCCCCCTGTCTCTGTATCACAGACTCTGTGGATGATTTGACCGCCCCCTGTCTCTGTATCACAGACTCAGTGGATGAGTAGACCGCCCCCTGTCTCTGTATCACATACTGAGGGGATGAGTAGACCGCCCCCTGTCTCCGTATCACAGACTCAGGGGATGAGTAGACCGCCCCCTGTCTCTGTATCACAAACTGAGGGGATGAGTAGACCGCCCCCTGTCTCTGTGTCACAGACTCAGGGGATGAGTAGACCGCCCCCTGTCTCTGTATCACAGACTCAGGGGATGAGTAGACCGCCCCCTGTCTCTGTATCACAAATTTAGGGGATGAGTATACCGCCCCCTGTCTCTGTGTCACAAACTGAGGGGATGAGCAGATTGCTCCCTGTCTCTGTATCACAGACTCACGGGATGAGTAGACCGCCCCCTGTCTCTGTATCACAAACTGAGGGGATGAGCAGACTGCCCCCTGTCTCTGTATCACAGAATCAGGGGATGAGTAGACCGCCCCCTGTCTCTGTATCACAAACTGAGGGGATGAGCAGACTGCCCCCTGTCTCTGTATCTCAGAATCAGGGGATGAGTAGACCGCCCCCTGTCTCTGTATCACAAACTGAGGGGATGAGCAGACTGCCCCCTGTCTCTGTATCACAGAATCAGGGGATGAGTAGACCGCCCCCTGTCTCTGTATCACAAACTGAGGGGATAAGCAGAATGCCCCCTATCTCTGTCTCACAGACTCAGTGGATGAGTAGACCGTCCCCTGTCTTTGTATCACACACTCAGTGGATGAGCAGACTGCCCCCTGTCTCTGTATCATAGACTCAGGCGATGAGTAGACCGCCCCCTGTCTCTGTATCACATACTGAGGGGATGAGCAGACTGCCCCCTGTCTCTGTATCACAAACTGAGGGGATGAGTATACTGCCCCCTTTCTCTGTATCACACACTCGGGGATGAGTAGACCGCCCCCTGTCTCTGTATCACAGACTCAGGTGATGAGTGGACCGCCCCCTGTCTCTGTGTCACAGACTCAGGGGATGAGTAGACCACCCCCTGTCTCTGTATCACAGAGCCCGGGGATGAGTAGAGTGCCCCCTGTCTCTGTATCATACACTCGGGGTATGAGTAGACCGCCCCCTGTCTCTGTGTAAAAGACTCAGGGGATGAGTACACCGCCCCCTGTCTCTGTGTCACAGACTCAGGGGATAAGTAGACCGCCCCCTGTCTCTGTGTCACAGACTCAGGGGATAAGTAGACCGCCCCCTGTCTCTTTATCACTGACCAAGGGGATGAGCAAACTGCCCCTTGTCTCTGTATCTCAGATTCAGAGGATGAGTAGACCGCCCCGTTTGTCTGCATCACAGACTCAGGGGATGAGTACACCGCCCCTTGTTTCTGTATCATTGATTCAGGGCGTGAGTAGACCGCACCCTGTCTCTGTGTCACAGACTCAGGGGCTGAGTAGACCACCCCCGGTCTCTATATCACAAACTGAGGGGATAAGTAGACCGCCCCCTGTCTCTGTATCACATACTGAGGGGATAAGTAGACCGCCCCCTGTCTCTGTATCACAAATTTAGGGGATGAGTATACCGCCCCCTGTCTCTGTATCACAAACTGAGGGGATGAGCAGATTGCCCCCTGTCTCTGTATCACAGACTCAGGGGATGAGTAGACCGCCCCCTGTCTGTGTATCACAAACTGAGGGGATGAGCAGACTGCCCCCTGTCTCTGTATCACAGAATCAGGGGAAGAGTAGACCGCCCCCTGTCTCTGTATCACAAACTGAGGGGATGAGCAGACTGCCCCCTGTCTCTGTATCACAGAATCAGGGGATGAGTAGACCGCCCCCTGTCTCTGTATCACAAACTGAGGGGATGAGCAGACTGCCCCCTGTCTCTGTATCACAGAATCAGGGGATGGGTAGACCGCCCCCTGTCTCTGTATCACAAACTGAGGGGATAAGCAGAATGCCCCCTGTCTCTGTCTCACAGACTCAGTGGATGAGTAGACCGTCCCCTGACTTTGTATCACACACTCAGTGGATGAGCAGACTGCCCCCTGTCTCTGTATCATAGACTCAGGCGATGAGTAGACCGCCCCCTGTCTCTGTATCACATACTGAGGGGATGAGTAGACCGCCCCCTGTCTCCGTATCACAGACTCAGGGGATGAGTAGACCGCCCCCTGTCTCTGTATCACAAACTGAGGGGATGAGTAGACCGCCCCCTGTCTCTGTGTCACAGACTCAGGGGATGAGTAGACCGCCCCCTGTCTCTGTATCACAGACTCAGGGGATGAGTAGACCGCCCCCTGTCTCTGTATCACAGACTCTGGGGATGAGTAGACCGCCCCCTGTCTCTGTATCACAGACTCAGGGGATGAGTCGACCGCACCCTGTCTCTGTGTCACAGACTCAGGGGCTGAGTAGACCACCCCCGGTCTCTATATCACAAACTGAGGGGATAAGTAGACCGCCCCCTGTCTCTGTATCACATACTGAGGGGATAAGTAGACCGCCCCCTGTCTCTGTATCACAAATTTAGGGGATGAGTATACCGCCCCCTGTCTCTGTATCACAAACTGAGGGGATGAGCAGATTGCCCCCTGTCTCTGTATCACAGACTCACGGGATGAGTAGACCGCCCCCTGTCTCTGTATCACAAACTGAGGGGATGAGCAGACTGCCCCCTGTCTCTGTATCACAGAATCAGGGGATGAGTAGACCGCCCCCTGTCTCTGTATCACAAACTGAGGGGATGAGCAGACTGCCCCCTGTCTCTGTATCTCAGAATCAGGGGATGAGTAGACCGCCCCCTGTCTCTGTATCACAAACTGAGGGGATGAGCAGACTGCCCCCTGTCTCTGTATCACAGAATCAGGGGATGAGTAGACCGCCCCCTGTCTCTGTATCACAATCTGAGGGGATAAGCAGAATGCCCCCTGTCTCTGTCTCACAGACTCAGTGGATGAGTAGACCGTCCCCTGTCTTTGTATCACACGCTCAGTGGATGAGCAGACTGCCCCCTGTCTCTGTATCATAGACTCAGGCGATGAGTAGACCGCCCCCTGTCTCTGTATCACATACTGAGGGGATGAGCAGACTGCCCCCTGTCTCTGTATCACAAACTGAGGGGATGAGTATACTGCCCCCTTTCTCTGTATCACACACTCGGGGATGAGTAGACCGCCCCCTGTCTCTGTATCACAGACTCAGGTGATGAGTGGACCGCCCCCTGTCTCTGTGTCACAGACTCAGGGGATGAGTAGACCACCCCCTGTCTCTGTATCACAGAGCCCGGGGATGAGTAGAGTGCCCCCTGTCTCTGTATCATACACTCGGGATATGAGTAGACCGCCCCCTGTCTCTGTGTAAAAGACTCAGGGGATGAGTACACCGCCCCCTGTCTCTGTGTCACAGACTCAGGGGATAAGTAGACCGCCCCCTGTCTCTGTGTCACAGACTCAGGGGATAAGTAGACCGCCCCCTGTCTCTTTATCACTGACCAAGGGGATGAGCAAACTGCCCCTTGTCTCTGTATCTCAGATTCAGAGGATGAGTAGACCGCCTCGTTTGTCTGCATCACAGACTCAGGGGATGAGTACACCGCCCCTTGTTTCTGTATCATTGATTCAGGGCGTGAGTAGACCGCACCCTGTCTCTGTGTCACAGACTCAGGGGCTGAGTAGACCACCCCCGGTCTCTATATCACAAACTGAGGGGATAAGTAGACCGCCCCCTGTCTCTGTATCACAAATTTAGGGGATGAGTATACCGCCCCCTGTCTCTGTATCACAAACTGAGGGGATGAGCAGATTGCCCCCTGTCTCTGTATCACAGACTCAGGGGATGAGTAGACCGCCCCCTGTCTGTGTATCACAAACTGAGGGGATGAGCAGACTGCCCCCTGTCTCTGTATCACAGAATCAGGGGATGAGTAGACCGCCCCCTGTCTCTGTATCACAAACTGAGGGGATGAGCAGACTGCCCCCTGTCTCTGTATCACAGAATCAGGGAATGAGTAGACCGCCCCCTGTCTCTGTATCACAAACTGAGGGGATGAGCAGACTGCCCCCTGTCTCTGTATCACAGAATCAGGGGATGGTTAGACCGCCCCCTGTCTCTGTATCACAAACTGAGGGGATAAGCAGAATGCCCCCTGTCTCTGTCTCACAGACTCAGTGGATGAGTAGACCGTCCCCTGTCTTTGTATCACACACTCAGTGGATGAGCAGACTGCCCCCTGTCTCTGTATCATAGACTCAGGCGATGAGTAGACCGCCCCCTGTCTCTGTATCACATACTGAGGGGATGAGCAGACTGCCCCCTGTCTCTGTATCACAAACTGAGGGGATGAGTATACTGCCCCCTTTCTCTGTATCACACACTCGGGGATGAGTAGACCGCCCCCTGTCTCTGTATCACAGACTCAGGTGATGAGTGGACCGCCCCCTGTCTCTGTGTCACAGACTCAGGGGATGAGTAGACCACCCCCTGTCTCTGTATCACAGAGCCCGGGGATGAGTAGAGTGCCCCCTGTCTAAGTATCATACACTCGGGGTATGAGTAGACCGCCCCCTGTCTCTGTGTAAAAGACTCAGGGGATGAGTACACCGCCCCCTGTCTCTGTGTCACAGACTCAGGGGATAAGTAGACCGCCCCCTGTCTCTGTGTCACAGACTCAGGGGATAAGTAGACCGCCCCCTGTCTCTTTATCACTGACCAAGGGGATGAGCAAACTGCCCCTTGTCTCTGTATCTCAGATTCAGAGGATGAGTAGACCGCCCCGTTTGTCTGCATCACAGACTCAGGGGATGAGTACACCGCCCCTTGTTTCTGTATCATTGATTCAGGGCGTGAGTAGACCGCACCCTGTCTCTGTGTCACAGACTCAGGGGATGAGTAGACCGCCCCCTGTCTCTGTGTAACAGACTCAGGGGATGAGTAGACCGCCCCCTGTCTCTGTGTAACAGACTCAGGGGATGAGTAGACCGCACCCTGTCTCTGTGTCACAGACTCAGGGGATGAGTAGACCGCCCCCTGTCTCTGTGTCACAGACTCAGGGGATAAGTAGACTGCCCCCTGTCTCTTTATCACTGACCAAGGGGATGATCAAACTGCCCCTTGTCTCTGTATCTCAGATTCAGGGGATGAGTAGACCGCCCCCTGTCTCTGAATCAAAGAACCCGGGGATGAGTAGAGCGCCCCCTGTCTCTGTATCACAGACTCAGGGGATGAGTAGACCGCTCCCTGTCTCTGTGTCACAGACTCAGGGGATGAGTAGACCGCCCCCTGTCTCTGTGTAACAGACTCAGGGGATGAGTAGACCGCCCCCTGTCTCTGTGTAACAGACTCAGGGGATGAGTAGACCGCACCCTGTCTCTGTGTCACAGACTCAGGGGATGAGTAGACCGCCCCCTGTCTCTGTGTCACAGACTCAGGGGATAAGTAGACCGCCCCCTGTCTCTTTATCACTGACCAAGGGGATGATCAAACTGCCCCTTGTCTCTGTATCTCAGATTCAGGGGATGAGTAGACCGCCCCCTGTCTCTGAATCAAAGAACCCGGGGATTAGTAGAGCGCCCCCTGTCTCTGTATCACAGACTCAGGGGATGAGTAGACCGCTCCCTGTCTCTGTATGACAGACCCAGGGGAAGAGCAAACTGCCCCTTGTCTCTGTATCTCAGACTCAGTGGATGATTAGACCGCCCCCTGTCTCTGTATCACAAACTGAGGGGATGAGCAGACCACCCCCTGTCTCTGTATCACAGACTCTGTGGATGATTTGACCGCCCCCTGTCTCTGAATCACAGACTCAGTGGATGAGTAGACCGCCCCCTGTCTCTGTATCACATACTGAGGGGATGAATAGACCGCCCCCTGTCTCCGTCTCACAGACTCAGGGGATGAGTAGACTGCCCCCCGTCTCTGTATCACAAACTGAGGGGATGAGTAGACCGCCCCCTGTCTCTGTATCACAGACTCAGGGGATGAGTAGACCGCCCCCTGTCTCTGTATCACAGACTCAGGGGATGAGTAGACCGCCCCCTGTCTCTGCATCACATACTGAGGGGATAAGTAGACCGCCCCCTGTCTCTGTATCACAAATTTAGGGGATGAGTATACCGCCCCCTGTCTCTGTATCACAAACTGAGGGGATGAGGAGACCGTCCCCTGTCTTTGTAACACACACTCAGTGGATGAGCAGACTGCCCCCTGTCTCTGTATCACAGACTCAGGGGATGAGTAGACCGCCCCCTGTCTCTGTCTCACAAACTGAGGGGATCAGCAGACTGCCCCCTGTCTCTGTATCACAGAATCAGGGGATGAGTAGACCGCCCCCTGTCTCTGTATCACAAACTGAGGGGATAAGCAGAACGCCCCCTGTCTCTGTCTCACAGACTCAGTGGATGAGTAGACCGTCCCCTGTCTTTGTATCACACACTCAGTGGATGAGCAGACTGCCCCCTGTCTCTGTATCACAGACTCAGGGGATGAGGAGACCGCCCCATGTCTCTGTATCACATACTGAGGGGATGAGTATACTGCCCCCTTTCTCTGTATCACACACTCGGGGATGAGTAGACCGCCCCCTGTCTCTGTATCACAGACTCAGGTGATGAGTGGACCGCCCCCTGTCTCTGTGTCACAGACTCAGGGGATGAGTAGACCACCCCCTGTCTCTGTATCACAGAGCCCGGGGATGAGTAGAGTGCCCCCTGTCTCTGTATCATACACTCGGGGTATGAGTAGACCGCCCCCTGTCTCTGTGTAAAAGACTCAGGGGATGAGTACACCGCCCCCTGTCTCTGTGTCACAGACTCAGGGGATGAGTACACCGCCCCTTGTTTCTGTATCATTGATTCAGGGCGTGAGTAGACCGCACCCTGTCTCTGTGTCACAGACTCAGGGGATGAGTAGACCGCCCCCTGTCTCTGTGTAACAGACTCAGGGGATGAGTAGACCGCCCCCTGTCTCTGTGTAACAGACTCAGGGGATGAGTAGACCGCACCCTGTCTCTGTGTCACAGACTCAGGGGATGAGTAGACCGCCCCCTGTCTCTGTGTAACAGACTCAGGGGATAAGTAGACGGCCCCCTGTCTCTTTATCACTGACCAAGGGGATGAGCAAACTGCCCCTTGTCTCTGTATCTCAGATTCAGGGGATGAGTAGACCGCCCCGTTTGTCTGCATCACAGACTCAGGGGATGAGTAGACCGCCCCATGTCTCTGAATCAAAGAGCCCGGGGATGAGTAGAGCGCCCCCTGTCTCCGTATCACAGACTCAGGGGATTAGTAGACCGCTCCCTGTCTCTGTGTCACAGACTCAGGGGATGAGTAGACCGCTCCCTGTCTCTGTATGACAGACCCAGGGGAAGAGCAAACTGCCCCTTGTCTCTGTATCTCAGATTCAGGGGATGAGTAGACCGTCCCCTGTCTCAGTATCAGAGACTCAAGGGATGAGTAGACCGCCCCCTGCCTCTGTATCGCAGACTCAGGGGATGAGTGCACCGCCCCCTGTTTCAGTATCATTGATTCAGGGGATGAGTAGACCACCCCCTGTCTCTGTGTCACAGACTCAGGGGATGAGTAGACCACACCATGTCTCTGTATCATAGACTCAGGGGATGAGTAGAACGCCCCCTGTCTCTGTATCACAGACTCAGGGGATGAGTACACCGCCCCATGTTTCTGTATCATTGATTCAGGGGATGAGTAGGCCGCCCCCTGTCTCTGTGTCACAGACTCAGGGGATGAGTAGACCGATGCCTGTCCCTTTATCACTGACCCTGGGGATGCGCAAACTACCCCTTGTCTCTGTATCTCAGATTCAGGGGATGAGTAGAACACTGCCTGTCTCTGTATCACAGACTCAGGGGATGAGTAGACCGCCCCGTTTGTCTGCATCACAGACTCAGGGTATGAGTAGACCGCCCCATGTCTCTGTATCACAGAGCCGGGGATGAGTAGACCGCCCCCTGTCTCTGTATCACACACTCGGGGGATGAGTAGACCGCCCCCTGTCTCTGGACCACAAACTGAGGGGATGAGAAGACCGCCCACTTTCTCTGTATCACAGACTCAGGGGATGAGGAGACCGCCCCCTGTCTCTGGACCACAAACTGAGGGGATGAGAAGACCGCCCACTTTCTCTGTATCACAGACTCAGGGGATGAGAAGACCGCCCACTTTCTCTGTATCACAGACTCAGGTGATGAGTAGACCGCCCGCTGTCTCTGTATCACAAACTGAGGGGATGAGTAGACCGCCCCCTGTCTCTGGATCACAGACTCAGGGGATGAGTAGACCGCCCCCTGTCTCTGTATCACAAACTGAGGGGATAAGGAGACCGCCCCCTGTCTCTGTATCACAAATTTAGGGGATGAGCAGACTGCCCCCTGTCTCTGTATCACAAACTGAGGGGATGAGTAGACCGTCCCCTGTCTCTGTATCACAAACTCAGGAGATGAGTAGACCGCCTTCTGTCCCTGTATTACAGACTCAGTGGATGAATAGACCGCCCCCTGTCTCTGGACCACAAACTGAGGGGATGAGAAGACCGCCCCCTTTCTCTGGATCACAGACTCAGGGAATGAGTAGACCGCCCCCTGTCTCTGTATCACAGACTCAGGTGATGAGTAGACCGCCCGCTGTCTCTGGACCACAAACTGAGGGGATGAGAAGACCGCCCCCTTTTTCTGTATCACAGACTCAGGGGATGAGTAGACCGCCCCCTGTCTCTGTATCACAAACTGAGGGGATAAGGAGACCGCCCCCTGTCTCTGTATCACAAATTTAGGGGATGAGCAGACTGCCCCCTGTCTCTGTATCACAAACTGAGGGGATGAGTAGACCGTCCCCTGTCTCTGTATCACAAACTCAGGAGATGAGTAGACCGCCTTCTGTCTCTGTATTACAGACTCAGGGGATGAGTAGTCCGCCCCCTGTCTCTGTATCACAAACTGAGGGGATAAGGAGACCGCCCCCTGTCTCTGTATCACAAATTTAGGGGATGAGTAGACCGCCCCCTGTCTCTGTATCACAAACTGAGGGGATGAGTAGACCGTCCCCTGTCTCTGTATCTCAAACTCAGGAGATGAGTAGACCGCCTTCTGTCTCTGTATTACAGACTCAGTGGATGAGTAGACCGCCCCCTGTCTCTGGACCACAGACTCAAGGGATGAGGAGACTGCCCCCTGTCTCTGTATCACAGACTCAGGGGATGAGTAGACCGCCCCCTGTCTCTGTATCACAAAATGAGGGGATGAGCAGACCGCCCCCTGTCTTTGCATCACACACTCAGTGGATGAGCAGACTGCCCCCTGTCTTTGGATCACAGACTCAGGGGATGAGTAGATCGCCCACTGTCTCTGTATCACAAACTGAGGGGATGAGTAGACCGCCCCCTGTCTCTGTGTCACAGACTCAGGGGATGAGTAGACCACCCCCTGTCTCTGTATCACAGAGCCCGGGGATGAGTAGAGTGCCCCCTGTCTCTGTATCATGCACTCGGGGTATGAGTAGACTGCCCCCTGTCTCTGTGTAAAAGACTCAGCGGATGAGTACACCGCCCCCTGTCTCTGTGTCACAGACTCAGGGGATAAGTAGACCGCCTCCTGTCTCTGTGTCACAGACTCAGGGGATAAGTCGACCGCCCCCTGTCTCTTTATCACTGACCAAGGGGATGAGCAAACTGCCCCTTTCTCTGTATCTCAGATTCAGAGGATGAGTGGACCGCCCCGTTTGTCTGCATCACAGACTCAGGGGATGAGTACACCGCCCCTTGTTTCTGTATCATTGATTCAGGGCGTGAGTAGACCGCACCCTGTCTCTGTGTCACAGATTCAGGGGATGAGTAGACCGCCCCCTGTCTCTGTGTAACAGACACAGGGGATTAGTAGACCGCCCCCTGTCTCTGTATCACAGACTCTGTGGATGATTAGACCGCCCCCTGTCTCTGTATCACAGACTCAGTGGATGAGTAGACCGCCCCCTGTCTCTGTAGCACATACTGAGGGGATGAGTAGACCGCCCCCTGTCTCTGTGTAACAGACTCAGGGGATGAGTAGACCGCCCCCTGTCTCTGTGTAACAGACTCAGGGGATGAGTAGACCGCACCCTGTCTCTGTGTAACAGACTCAGGGGATGAGTAGACCGCCCCCTGTCTCTGTGTAACAGACTCAGGGGATGAGTACACCGCCCCCTGTCTCTGTGTAACAGACTCAGGGGATAAGTAGACCGCCCCCTGTCTCTTTATCACTGACCAAGGGGATGAGCAAACTGCCCCTTGTCTCTGTATCTCAGATTCAGGGGATGAGTAGACCGCCCCGTTTGTCTGCATCACAGACTCAGGGGATGAGTAGACCGCCCCATGTCTCTGAATCAAAGAGCCCGGGGATGAGTAGAGCGCCCCCTGTCTCTGTATCACAGACTCAGGGGATGAGTAGACCGCTCCCTGTCTCTGTGTCACAGACTCAGGGGATGAGTAGACCGACCCCTGTCCCTTTATCACTGACCCAGGGGATGCGCAAACTACCCCTTGTCTCTGTATCTCAGATTCAGGGGATGAGTAGAACACTGCCTGTCTCTGTATCACAGACTCAGGGGATGAGTAGACCGCCCCGTTTGTCTGAATCACAGACTCAGGGGATGAGTAGACTGCCCCATGTCTCTGTATCACAAACTGAGGGGATCAGTAGACCGCCCCCTGTCTCTGAGTCACAGACTCAGGGGAGGAGCAGACCGCCCCCTGTCTCTGTATCACAAACTGAGGGGATAAGCAGACCGCCCCCTGTCTCTGTATCACAGACTCAGTGGATGATTAGACCGCCCCCTGTCTCTGTATCACAAACTGAGGGGATGAGCAGACCGCCCCCTGTCTCTGTATCACAGACTCTGTGGATGATTAGACCGCCCCCTGTCTCTGTATCACAGACTCAGTGGATGAGTAGACCGCCCCCTGTCTCTGTATCACATACTGAGGGGATGAGTAGACCGCCCCCTGTCTCCGTATCACAGACTCAGGGGATGAGTAGACCGCCCCCTGTCTCTGTATCACAAACTGAGGGGATGAGTAGACCGCCCCCTGTCTCTGTGTCACAGACTCAGGGGATGAGTAGACCGCCCCCTGTCTCTGTATCACAGACTCAGGGGATGAGTAGACCGCCCCCTGTCTCTGTATCACAGACTCAGGGGATGAGTCGACCGCACCCTGTCTCTGTGTCACAGACTCAGGGGATGAGTAGACCGCCCCCTGTCTCTGTGTCACAGACTCAGGGGCTGAGTAGACCACCCCCTGTCTCTGTATCACAAACTGAGGGGATAAGTAGACCGCCCCCTGTCTCTGTATCACATACTGAGGGGATAAGTAGACCGCCCCATGTCTCTGTATCACAAATTTAGGGGATGAGTATACCGCCCCTTTTTTCGGTATCACAAACTGAGGGGATGAGGAGACCGTCCCCTGTCTTTGTAACACACACTCAGTGGATGAGTAGACCGCCCCCTGTCTCTGTATCACAAACTGAGGGGATGAGCAGACTGCCCCCTGTCTCTGTATCACAGAATCAGGGGATGAGTAGACCGCCCCCTGTCTCTGTATCACAGACTCAGGGGATGAGTAGACCGCCCCCTGTCTCTGTATCACAAACTGAGGGGATGAGCAGACTGCCCCCTCTCTCTGTATCACAGAATCAGGGGATGAGTAGACCGCCCCCTGTCTCTGTATCACAGACTGAGGGGATGAGCAGACTGCCCCCTGTCTCTGTATCACAGACTCAGGGGATGAGTGGACCGCCCCCTGTCTCTGTATCACAAACTGAGGGGATGAGTATACTGCCCCCTTTCTCTGTATCACACACTCGGGGATGAGTAGACCGCCCCCTGTCTCTGTATCACAGACTCAGGGGATGAGTAGACCGCCCCCTGTCTCTGTATCACAGAATCAGGGGATGAGTAGACCGCCCCCTGTCTCTGTATCACAGACTGAGGGGATGAGCAGACTGCCCCCTGTCTCTGTATCACAGACTCAGGGGATGAGTGGACCGCCCCCTGTCTCTGTATCACAGAATCAGGGGATGAGTAGACCGCCCCCTGTCTCTGTATCACAGACTGAGGGGATGAGTAGACCGCCCCCTGTCTCTGTATCACAGACTCAGGTGATGAGTGGACCGCCCCCTGTCTCTGTGTCACAGACTCAGGGGATGAGTAGACCACCCCCTGTCTCTGTATCACAGAGCCCGGGGATGAGTAGAGTGCCCCCTGTCTCCGTATCATACACTCGGGGTATGAGTAGACCGCCCCCTGTCTCTGTGTAAAAGACTCAGGGGATGAGTACACCGCCCCCTGTCTCTGTGTCACAGACTCAGGGGATAAGTAGACCGCCTCCTGTCTCTGTGTCACAGACTCAGGGGATAAGTCGACCGCCCCCTGTCTCTTTATCACTGACCAAGGGGATGAGCAAACTGCCCCTTTCTCTATCTCAGATTCAGAGGATGAGTAGACCGCCCCGTTTGTCTGCATCACAGACTCAGGGGATGAGTACACCGCCCCTTGTTTCTGTATCATTGATTCAGGGCGTGAGTAGACCGCACCCTGTCTCTGTGTCACAGACTCAGGGGATGAGTAGACCGCCCCCTGTCTCTGTGTAACAGACTCAGGGGATGAGTACACCGCCCCCTGTCTCTGTGTAACAGACTCAGGGCGTGAGTAGACCGCACCCTGTCTCTGTGTCACAGACTCAGGGGATGAGTAGACCGCACCCTGTCTCTGTGTCACAGACCAAGGGGATGAGCAAACCACCCCTTGTCTCTGTATCTCAGATTCAGGGGATGAGTAGACCGCCCCCTGTCTCTGAATCAAAGAGCCCGGGGATGAGTAGAGCGCCCCCTGTCTCTGTATCACAGACTCAGGGGATGAGTAGACCGTCCCCTGTCTCAGTATCAGAGACTCAAGGGATGAGTAGACCGCCCCCTGCCTCTGTATCGCAGACTCAGGGGATGAGTGCACCGCCCCCTCTTTCAGTATCATTGATTCAGGGGATGAGAAGACCACCCCCTGTCTCTGTGTCACAGACTCAGGGGATGAGTAGACCACACCATGTCTCTGTATCATAGACTCAGGGGATGAGTAGACCGCCCCCTGTCTCTGTATCACAGACTCAGGGGATGAGTACACCGCCCCCTGTTTCTGTATCATTGATTGAGGGGATGAGTAGGCCGCCCCCTGTCTCTGTGTCACAGACTCAGGGGATGAGTAGACCGATGCCTGTCCCTTTATCACTGACCCAGGGGATGCGCAAACTACCCCTTGTCTCTGTATCTCAGATTCAGGGGAATGAGTAGAACACTGCCTGTCTCTGTATCACAGACTCAGGGGATGAGTCGACCGCCCCGTTTGTCTGCATCACAGACTCAGGGGATGAGTAGACCGCCCCATGACTCTGTATCACAGAGCCCGGGGATGAGTAGACCGCCCCCTGTCTCTGTATCACACACTCGGGGGATGAGTAGACCGCCCCCAGTCTCTGTATCACAGACTCAGGTGATGAGTAGACCGCCCCCTGTCTCTGGACCACAAACTGAGGGGATGAGAAGACCGCCCCCTTTCTCTGCATCACAGACTCAGGGGATGAGTAGACCGCCCCCTGTCTCTGTATCACAGACTCAGGTGATGAGTAGACCGCCCGCTGTCTCTGTATCACAAACTGAGGGGATGAGTAGACCGCCCCCTGTCTCTGGATCACAGACTCAGGGGATGAGTAGACCGTCACCTGTCTCTGTATCACAAACTGAGGGGATAAGGAGACCGCCCCCTGTCTCTGTATCACAAATTTAGGGGATGAGCAGACTGCCCCCTCTCTCTGTATCACAAACTGAGGGGATGAGTAGACCGTCCCCTGTCTCTGTATCACAAACTCAGGAGATGAGTAGACCGCCTTCTGTCCCTGTATTACAGACTCAGTGGATGAGTAGACCGCCCCCTGTCTCTGGACCACAGACTAAAGGGATGAGGAGACCGCCCCCTGTCTCTGGACCACAAACTGAGGGGATGAGAAGACCGCCCCCTTTCTCTGGATCACAGACTCAGGGAATGAGTAGACCGCCCCCTGTCTCTGTATCACAGACTCAGGTGATGAGTAGACCGCCCGCTGTCTCTGGACCACAAACTGAGGGGATGAGAAGACCGCCCCCTTTTTCTGTATCACAGACTCAGGGGATGAGTAGACCGCCCCCTGTCTCTGTATCACAAACTGTGGGGATAAGGAGACCGCCCCCTGTCTCTGTATCACAAATTTAGGGGATGAGCAGACTGCCCCCTGTCTCTGTATCACAAACTGAGGGGATGAGTAGACCGTCCCCTGTCTCTGTATCACAAACTCAGGAGATGAGTAGACCGCCTTCTGTCTCTGTATTACAGACTCAGGGGATGAGTAGACCGCCCCCTGTCTCTGTATCACAAACTGAGGGGATAAGGAGACCGCCCCCTGTCTCTGTATCACAAATTTAGGGGATGAGCAGACTGCCCCCTGTCTCTGTATCACAAACTGAGGGGATGAGTAGACCGTCCCCTGCCTCTGTATCACAAACTCAGGAGATGAGTAGACCGCCTTCTGTCTCTGTATTACAGACTCAGTGGATGAGTAGACCGCCCCATGTCTCTGAATCAAAGAGCCCGGGGATGAGTAGAGCGCCCCCTGTCTCTGTATCACAGACTCAGGGGATGAGCAGACCGCTCCCTGTCTCTGTGTCACAGACTCAGGGGATGAGTAGACCGCTCCCTGTCTCTGTATGACAGACCCAGGGGAAGAGCAAACTGCCCCTTGTCTCTGTATCTCAGATTCAGGGGATGAGTAGACCGTCCCCTGTCTCAGTATCAGAGACTCAAGGGATGAGTAGACCGCCCCCTGCCTCTGTATCGCAGACTCAGGGGATGAGTGCACCGCCCCCTGTTTCAGTATCATTGATTCAGGGGATGAGTAGACCACCCCCTGTCTCTGTGTCACAGACTCAGGGGATGAGTAGACCACACCATGTCTCTGTATCATAGACTCAGGGGATGAGTAGACCGCCCCCTTTCTCTGTATCACAGACTCAGGGGATGAGTACACCGCCCCCTGTTTCTGTATCATTGATTCAGGGGATGAGTAGACCGCCCCCTGTCTCTGTGTCACAGACTCAGGGGATGAGTAGACCGACCCCTGTCCCTTTATCACTGACCGAGGGGATGCGCAAACTACCCCTTGTCTCTGTATCTCAGATTCAGGGGATGAGTAGAACACTGCCTGTCTCTGTATCACAGACTCAGGGGATGAGTAGACCGCCCCGTTTGTCTGCATCACAGACTCAGGGGATGATTAGACCGCCCCCTGTCTCTGTATCACAGAATCAGTGGATGAGTAGACCGCCCCCTGTCTCTGTATCACATACTGAGGGGATGAGTAGACCGCCCCCTGTCTCCGTATCACAGACTCAGGGGATGAGTAGACCGCCCCCTGTCTCTGTATCACATACTGAGGGGATGAGTAGACCGCCCCCTGTCTCTGTGTCACAGACTCAGGGGATGAGTAGACTGCCCCCTGTCTCTGTATCACAGACTCAGGGGATGAGTAGACCGCTACCCTTCTCTGTATCACAGACTCAGGGGATGAGTCGACCGCACCCTGTCTCTGTGTCACAGACTCAGGGGATGGGTAGACCACCCCCTGTCTCTGTGTCACAGACTCAGGGGCTGAGTAGACCACCCCCTGTCTCTGTATCACAAACTGAGGGGTTAAGTAGACCGCCCCCTGTCTCTGTATCACAAACTGAGGGGATAAGGAGACCGCCCCCTGTCTCTGTATCACAAATTTAGGGGATGAGCAGACTGCCCCCTGTCTCTGTATCACAAACTGAGGGGATGAGTAGACCGTCCCCTGTCTCTGTATCACAAACTCAGGAGATGAGTAGACCGCCTTCTGTCTCTGTATTACAGACTCAGGGGATGAGTAGACCGCCCCCTGTCTCTGTATCACAAACTGAGGGGATATGGAGACCGCCCCCTGTCTCTGTATCACAAATTTAGGGGATGAGCAGACTGCCCCCTGTCTCTGTATCACAAACTGAGGGGATGAGTAGACCGTCCCCTGTCTCTGTATCACAAACTCAGGAGATGAGTAGAGCGCCTTCTGTCTCTGTATTACAGACTCAGGGGATGAGTAGACCGCCCCCTGTCTCTGTATCACAAACTGAGGGGATAAGGAGACCGCCCCCTGTCTCTGTATCACAAATTTAGGGGATGAGCAGACTGCCCCCTGTCTCTGTATCACAAACTGAGGGGATGAGTAGAACGTCCCATGTCTCTGTATCACAAACTCAGGAGATGAGTAGACCGCCTTCTGTCTCTGTATTACAGACTCAGTGGATGAGTAGACCGCCCCCTGTCTCTGGACCACAGACTCAAGGGATGAGGAGACTGCCCCCTGTCTCTGTATCACAGACTCAGGGGATGAGTAGACCGCCCCCTGTCTCTGTATCACAAACTGAGGGGATGAGCAGACCGCCCCCTGTCTTTGCATCACACACTCAGTGGATGAGCAGACTGCCCCCTGTCTTTGGATCACAGACTCAAGGGATGAGTAGACCGCCCCCTGTCTCTGGATCACAGACTCAGGGGATGAGTAGACCGCCCCCTGTCTCTGTATCACAGACTCAGGGGATGAGTAGACCGCCCCCTGTCTCTGCATCACAGACTCAGCGATTGAGTTAACCGCCCCCATCTCTGTATCTGACTCAGGGGATGAGTTGACCGCCCCCGTTCTCTGTATCACAGACTCAGGGTATGATTAGACCGCCCCATATCTCTGTATCACACTCTCGGGGGATGAGTAGACCGCACCCTGTCTCTGTATCATAGACTCGGGGGATGAGTAGACCGCCCCCTGACTCTGTATCATTGATTCAGGGAATGAGTAGACCGCCCCCTGTCTCTGTTTCACAAATTTAGGGGATGAGTGGACCGCCCCCTGTCTCTGTATCACAAACTGAGGGGATGAGTAGACCGTCCCCTGTCTTTGTATCACACACTCAGTGGATGAGCAGACTACCTCCTGTCTCTGTATCAAAGACTCAGGGAATGAGTAGACAGCCACCTGTCTCTGTATCACAAACTGAGGGGATAAGCAGACCGCCCCCTGTCTCTGTATCACAAACTCAGGAGATGAGTAGACCGCCTTCTGTCTCTGTATTACAGACTCAGGGGATGAGTAGACCGCCCCCTGTCTCTGTATCACAAACTGAGGGGATAAGGAGACCGCCCCCTGTCTCTGTATCACAAATTTAGGGGATGAGCAGACTGCCCCCTGTCTCTGTATCACAAACTGAGGGGATGAGTAGACCGTCCCCTGCCTCTGTATCACAAACTCAGGAGATGAGTAGACCGCCTTCTGTCTCTGTATTACAGACTCAGGGGATGAGTAGACCGCCCCCTGTCTCTGTATCACAAACTGAGGGGATAAGGAGACCGCCCCCTGTCTCTGTATCACAAATTTAGGGGATGAGCAGACTGCCCCCTGTCTCTGTATCACAAACTGAGGGGATGAGTAGACCGTCCCCTGTCTCTGTATCACAAACTCAGGAGATGAGTAGACCGCCTTCTGTCTCTGTATTACAGACTCAGGGGATGAGTAGACCGCCCCCTGTCTCTGTATCACAAACTGAGGGGATAAGGAGACCGCCCCCTGTCTCTGTATCACAAATTTAGGGGATGAGCAGACTGCCCCCTGTCTCTGTATCACAAACTGAGGGGATGAGTAGACCGTCCCCTGCCTCTGTATCACAAACTCAGGAGATGAGTAGACCGCCTTCTGTCTCTGTATTACAGACTCAGTGGATGAGTAGACCGCCCCATGTCTCTGAATCAAAGAGCCCGGGGATGAGTAGAGCGCCCCCTGTCTCTGTATCACAGACTCAGGGGATGAGCAGACCGCTCCCTGTCTCTGTGTCACAGACTCAGGGGATGAGTAGACCGCTCCCTGTCTCTGTATGACAGACCCAGGGGAAGAGCAAACTGCCCCTTGTCTCTGTATCTCAGATTCAGGGGATGAGTAGACCGTCCCCTGTCTCAGTATCAGAGACTCAAGGGATGAGTAGACCGCCCCCTGCCTCTGTATCGCAGACTCAGGGGATGAGTGCACCGCCCCCTGTTTCAGTATCATTGATTCAGGGGATGAGTAGACCACCCCCTGTCTCTGTGTCACAGACTCAGGGGATGAGTAGACCACACCATGTCTCTGTATCATAGACTCAGGGGATGAGTAGACCGCCCCCTTTCTCTGTATCACAGACTCAGGGGATGAGTACACCGCCCCCTGTTTCTGTATCATTGATTCAGGGGATGAGTAGACCGCCCCCTGTCTCTGTGTCACAGACTCAGGGGATGAGTAGACCGACCCCTGTCCCTTTATCACTGACCGAGGGGATGCGCAAACTACCCCTTGTCTCTGTATCTCAGATTCAGGGGATGAGTAGAACACTGCCTGTCTCTGTATCACAGACTCAGGGGATGAGTAGACCGCCCCGTTTGTCTGCATCACAGACTCAGGGGATGATTAGACCGCCCCCTGTCTCTGTATCACAGAATCAGTGGATGAGTAGACCGCCCCCTGTCTCTGTATCACATACTGAGGGGATGAGTAGACCGCCCCCTGTCTCCGTATCACAGACTCAGGGGATGAGTAGACCGCCCCCTGTCTCTGTATCACATACTGAGGGGATGAGTAGACCGCCCCCTGTCTCTGTGTCACAGACTCAGGGGATGAGTAGACTGCCCCCTGTCTCTGTATCACAGACTCAGGGGATGAGTAGACCGCTACCCTTCTCTGTATCACAGACTCAGGGGATGAGTCGACCGCACCCTGTCTCTGTGTCACAGACTCAGGGGATGGGTAGACCACCCCCTGTCTCTGTGTCACAGACTCAGGGGCTGAGTAGACCACCCCCTGTCTCTGTATCACAAACTGAGGGTTTAAGTAGACCGCCCCCTGTCTCTGTATCACAAACTGAGGGGATAAGGAGACCGCCCCCTGTCTCTGTATCACAAATTTAGGGGATGAGCAGACTGCCCCCTGTCTCTGTATCACAAACTGAGGGGATGAGTAGACCGTCCCCTGTCTCTGTATCACAAACTCAGGAGATGAGTAGACCGCCTTCTGTCTCTGTATTACAGACTCAGGGGATGAGTAGACCGCCCCCTGTCTCTGTATCACAAACTGAGGGGATATGGAGACCGCCCCCTGTCTCTGTATCACAAATTTAGGGGATGAGCAGACTGCCCCCTGTCTCTGTATCACAAACTGAGGGGATGAGTAGACCGTCCCCTGTCTCTGTATCACAAACTCAGGAGATGAGTAGAGCGCCTTCTGTCTCTGTATTACAGACTCAGGGGATGAGTAGACCGCCCCCTGTCTCTGTATCACAAACTGAGGGGATAAGGAGACCGCCCCCTGTCTCTGTATCACAAATTTAGGGGATGAGCAGACTGCCCCCTGTCTCTGTATCACAAACTGAGGGGATGAGTAGAACGTCCCCTGTCTCTGTATCACAAACTCAGGAGATGAGTAGACCGCCTTCTGTCTCTGTATTACAGACTCAGTGGATGAGTAGACCGCCCCCTGTCTCTGGACCACAGACTCAAGGGATGAGGAGACTGCCCCCTGTCTCTGTATCACAGACTCAGGGGATGAGTAGACCGCCCCCTGTCTCTGTATCACAAACTGAGGGGATGAGCAGACCGCCCCCTGTCTTTGCATCACACACTCAGTGGATGAGCAGACTGCCCCCTGTCTTTGGATCACAGACTCAAGGGATGAGTAGACCGCCCCCTGTCTCTGGATCACAGACTCAGGGGATGAGTAGACCGCCCCCTGTCTCTGTATCACAGACTCAGGGGATGAGTAGACCGCCCCCTGTCTCTGCATCACAGACTCAGCGATTGAGTTAACCGCCCCCATCTCTGTATCTGACTCAGGGGATGAGTTGACCGCCCCCGTTCTCTGTATCACAGACTCAGGGTATGATTAGACCGCCCCATATCTCTGTATCACACTCTCGGGGGATGAGTAGACCGCACCCTGTCTCTGTATCATAGACTCGGGGGATGAGTAGACCGCCCCCTGACTCTGTATCATTGATTCAGGGAATGAGTAGACCGCCCCCTGTCTCTGTTTCACAAATTTAGGGGATGAGTGGACCGCCCCCTGTCTCTGTATCACAAACTGAGGGGATGAGTAGACCGTCCCCTGTCTTTGTATCACACACTCAGTGGATGAGCAGACTACCTCCTGTCTCTGTATCAAAGACTCAGGGAATGAGTAGACAGCCACCTGTCTCTGTATCACAAACTGAGGGGATAAGCAGACCGCCCCCTGTCTCTGCATCACAGACTCAGGGGATGAGTAGACCGCCCCCTGTCTCTGTATCACAAACTGAGGGTATAAGCAGACCGCCCCCTGTCTTTGTATCACACACTCAGTGGATGAGCAGACTGCCCCCTGTCTCTGTATCACAGACTAAGGGGATGAGTAGACCGCCCCCTGTCTCTGTATCACAGACTCATGGGATGGGTATACCGCCCCCTGTCTCTGTGTCACAAACTGAGGGGATGAGTAGACCGCCCCCTGTCTCTGAAACACAGACTCAGAGGATGAGGAGATCGCCCTCTGTCTCTGTATCACAGACTTAGGGGATGAGTAGACCGCCCCCTGTCTCTGTCTCACAGACTCAGGGGATGAGTAGAACGCCCCCTGTCTCTGTATCACATACTGAGGCGATGAGCAGACTGCCCCCTGTCTCTGTATCACAGACTCAGGGTATGAGTAGACCGCCCCATGTCACTGTATCACACTCTCGGGGGATGAGTAGACCACCCCCTGTCTCTGTATCATAGACTCGGGGGATGAGTAGACCGCGCCCTGTCTCTGTATCACAGACTCAGGGGATGAGTAGACTGCCCCCTGTCTCTGTATCACAGAGTCAGGGGATGAGTAGACCGCCTCCTGTCTCTGTATCACAGACTCAGGGGATGATTAGACCGTCACCTGTCTCTGTATCACAGACTCAGTGGATGAGCAGACTGCCCCCTGTCTCTGTATCACAGACTCGGGGGATAAGTAGACCGCCCCTTGTCTCTGTATCATTGATTCAGGGGTTAAGTAGACGGCCCCCTGTCTCTGTGTCATTGATTCAGGGGATGAGCAGACCGCCCCCTGTCTCTGTATCACAAACTGAGGGGATTAGTAGACCGCCCCCTGTCTCTGTATCACAGACTCAGGGGATGAGTAGACCGCCCCCTGTCTCTGTCTCACAGACTCAGGGGATGAGTAGACCGCCCCCTGTCTCTGTATCACATACTGAGGGGATGAGCAGACTGCCCCCTGTCTCTGTTTCACAGACTCAGGGGATGAGTAGACCGCCCCCTGTCTCTGGATCACAAACTGAGGGGATGAGTAGACCGCCCCCTGTCTCTGCATCACAGAATCAGGGGATGAGTAGACCGCCCCCTGTCACTGTATCACAAACTGAGGGGATGAGTAGACCTCACCCTGTCTCTGTATCACAGACTCAGGGGATGAGTAGACCGCCCCCTTCCTCTTTATCACAGACCCAGGGGATGAGTAAACTGCCCCTTGTCTCTGTATCTCAGACTCAGGGGATGAGTAGACCGCCCCCTGTCTCTGTATCTCACATTCAGGGGATGAGTAGACCGCCCCCTGTCTCTGTATCATTGATTCAGGGGATGAGTAGACCGTCACCTGTCTCTGTGTCACAGACTCAGTGGATGAGAAGACCGCCCCCTGTCTCTGTATCACAGAGTCAGTGGATGAGTAGACCGTCACCTGTCTCTGTGTCACAGACGCAGTGGATGATAAGACCGCCCCCTGTCTCTGTCTCACAGAGTCAGGGGATGTGTAGACCGCCCCCTGTCTCTGTATCACATACTGAGGGGATAAGTAGACCGCCCCCTGTCTTTGTCACACAAATTTAGGGGATAAGTAGACCGCCCCCTGTCTCTGTATCACACACTCAGTGGATGAGTAGACAGTCCCTGTCTCTGTAGCAGAGTCAGTGGATGAGTAGACCGTCACCTGTCTCTGTTTCACAGACTCAGTGGATGAGAAGATCGCCCCCTGTCTAAGTATCACAGACTGAGGGGATGAGTAGACCGCCCCCTGTCTCTGTATCACACACTCAGAGGATGAGTAGACCGCCCCTTGTCTCTGTATCTCTGATTCAGGGGATGAGTAGACCGTCCCCTGTCTCAGTATCAGAGACTCAAGGGATGAGTAGACCGCCCCCTGCCTCTGTATCGCAGACTCAGGGGATGAGTGCACCGCCCCCTGTTTCAGTATCATTGATTCAGGGGATGAGTAGACCACCCCCTGTCTCTGTGTCACAGACTCAGGGGATGAGTAGACCACACCATGTCTCTGTATCATAGACTCAGGGGATGAGTAGAACGCCCCCTGTCTCTGTATCACAGACTCAGGGGATGAGTACACCGCCCCCTGTTTCTGTATCATTGATTCAGGGGGTGAGTAGGCCGCCCCCTGTCTCTGTGTCACAGACTCAGGGGATGAGTAGACCGATGCCTGTCCCTTTATCACTGACCCAGGGGATGCGCAAACACCCCCTTGTCTCTGTATCTCAGATTCAGGGGATGAGTAGAACACTGCCTGTCTCTGTATCACAGACTCAGGGGATGAGTAGACCGCCCCGTTTGTCTGCATCACAGACTCAGGGGATGAGTAGACCGCCCCATGTCTCTGTATCACAGAGCCCGGGGATGAGTAGACCGCCCCCTGTCTCTGTATCACACACTCGGGGGATGAGTAGACCGCCCCCAGTCTCTGTATCACAGACTCAGGTGATGAGTAGACCGCCCCCTGTCTCTGGACCACAAACTGAGGGGATGAGAAGACCGCCCCCTTTCTCTGTATCACAGACTCAGGGGATGAGTAGACCGCCCCCTGTCTCTGTATCACAGACTCAGGTGATGAGTAGACCGCCCGCTGTCTCTGTATCACAAACTGAGGGGATGAGTAGACCGCCCCCTGTCTCTGGATCACAGACTCAGGGGATGAGTAGACCGCCCCCTGTCTCTGTATCACAAACTGAGGGGATAAGGAGACCGCCCCCTGTCTCTGTATCACAAATTTAGGGGATGAGCAGACTGCCCCCTGTCTCTGTATCACAAACTGAGGGGATGAGTAGACCGTCCCCTGTCTCTGTATCACAAACTCAGGAGATGAGTAGACCGCCTTCTGTCCCTGTATTACAGACTCAGTGGATGAGTAGACCGCCCCCTGTCTCTGGACCACAGACTCAAGGGATGAGGAGACCGCCCCCTGTCTCTGGACCACAAACTGAGGGGATGAGAAGACCGCCCCCTTTCTCTGGATCACAGACTCAGGGAATGAGTAGACCGCCCCCTGTCTCTGTATCACAGACTCAGGTGATGAGTAGACCGCCCGCTGTCTCTGGACCACAAACTGAGGGGATGAGAAGACCGCCCCCTTTTTCTGTATCACAGACTCAGGGGATGAGTAGACCGCCCCCTGTCTCTGTCTCACAGACTCAGGGGATGAGTAGACCGCCCCCTGTCTCTGTATCACATACTGAGGGGATGAGCAGACTGCCCCCTGTCTCTGTTTCACAGACTCAGGGGATGAGTAGACCGCCCCCTGTCTCTGGATCACAAACTGAGGGGATGAGTAGACCGCCCCCTGTCTCTGCATCACAGAATCAGGGGATGAGTAGACCGCCCCCTGTCACTGTATCACAAACTGAGGGGATGAGTAGACCTCACCCTGTCTCTGTATCACAGACTCAGGGGATGAGTAGACCGCCCCCTTCCTCTTTATCACAGACCCAGGGGATGAGTAAACTGCCCCTTGTCTCTGTATCTCAGACTCAGGGGATGAGTAGACCGCCCCCTGTCTCTGTATCTCACACTCAGGGGATGAGTAGACCGCCCCCTGTCTCTGTATCATTGATTCAGGGGATGAGTAGACCGTCACCTGTCTCTGTGTCACAGACTCAGTGGATGAGAAGACCGCCCCCTGTCTCTGTATCACAGAGTCAGTGGATGAGTAGACCGTCACCTGTCTCTGTGTCACAGACTCAGTGGATGATAAGACCGCCCCCTGTCTCTGTCTCACAGAGTCAGGGGATGAGTAGACCGCCCCCTGTCTCTGTATCACATACTGAGGGGATAAGTAGACCGCCCCCTGTCTTTGTCACACAAATTTAGGGGATAAGTAGACCGCCCCCTGTCTCTGTATCATACACTCAGTGGATGAGTAGACAGTCCCTGTCTCTGTAGCAGAGTCAGTGGATGAGTAGACCGTCACCTGTCTCTGTTTCACAGACTCAGTGGATGAGAAGATCGCCCCCTGTCTAAGTATCACAGACTGAGGGGATGAGTAGACCGCCCCCTGTCTCTGTATCACACACTCAGGGGATGAGTAGACCGCCCCTTGTCTCTGTATCTCAGATTCAGGGGATGAGTAGACCGTCCCCTGTCTCAGTATCAGAGACTCAAGGGATGAGTAGACCGCCCCCTGCCTCTGTATCGCAGACTCAGGGGATGAGTGCACCGCCCCCTGTTTCAGTATCATTGATTCAGGGGATGAGTAGACCACCCCCTGTCTCTGTGTCACAGACTCAGGGGATGAGTAGACCACACCATGTCTCTGTATCATAGACTCAGGGGATGAGTAGACCGCCCCTTGTCTCTGTATCACAGACTCAGGGGATGAGTACACCGCCCCCTGTTTCTGTATCATTGATTCAGGGGATGAGTAGGCCGCCCCCTGTCTCTGTGTCACAGACTCAGGGGATGAGTAGACCGATGCCTGTCCCTTTATCACTGACCCAGGCGATGCGCAAACTACCCCTTGTCTCTGTATCTCAGATTCAGGGGATGAGTAGAACACTGCCTGTCTCTGTATCACAGACTCAGGGGATGAGTAGACCGCCCCGTTTGTCTGCATCACAGACTCAGGGGATGAGTAGACCGCCCCATGTCTCTGTATCACAGAGCCCGGGGATGAGTAGACCGCCCCCTGTCTCTGTATCACACACTCGGGGGATGAGTAGACCGCCCCCAGTCTCTGTATCACAGACTCAGGTGATGAGTAGACCGCCCCCTGTCTCTGGACCACAAACTGAGGGGATGAGAAGACCGCCCCCTTTCTCTGTATCACAGACTCAGGGGATGAGTAGACCGCCCCCTGTCTCTGTATCACAGACTCAGGTGATGAGTAGACCGCCCCCTGTCTCTGTATCACAAACTGAGGGGATAAGGAGACCGCCCCCTGTCTCTGTATCACAAATTTAGGGGATGAGCAGACTGCCCCCTGTCTCTGTATCACAAACTGAGGGGATGAGTAGACCGTCCCCTGTCTCTGTATCACAAACTCAGGAGATGAGTAGACCGCCTTCTGTCCCTGTATTACAGACTCAGTGGATGAGTAGACCGCCCCCTGTCTCTGGACCACAGACTCAAGGGATGAGGAGACCGCCCCCTGTCTCTGGACCAAAAACTGAGGGGATGAGAAGACCGCCCCCTTTCTCTGGATCACAGAGTCAGGGGATGAGTAGACCGCCCCCTGTCTCTGTATCACAGACTCAGGTGATGAGTAGACCGCCCGCTGTCTCTGGACCACAAACTGAGGGGATGAGAAGACCGCCCCCTTTTTCTGTATCACAGACTCAGGGGATGAGTAGACCGCCCCCTGTCTCTGTATCACAAACTGAGGGGATAAGGAGACCGCCCCCTGTCTCTGTATCACAAATTTAGGGGATGAGCAGACTGCCCCCTGTCTCTGTATCACAAACTGAGGGGATGAGCAGACTGCCCCCTGTCTCTGTATCACAAACTGAGGGGATGAGTAGACCGTCCCCTGTCTCTGTATCACAAACTCAGGAGATGAGTAGACCGCCTTCTGTCTCTGTATTACAGACTCAGGGGATGAGTAGACCGCCCCCTGTCTCTGTATCACAAACTGAGGGGATAAGGAGACCGCCCCCTGTCTCTGTATCACAAATTTAGGGGATGAGCAGACTGCCCCCTGTCTCTGTATCACAAACTGAGGGGATGAGTAGAACGTCCCCTGTCTCTGTATCACAAACTCAGGAGATGAGTAGACTGCCTTCTGTCTCTGTATTACAGACTCAGTGGATGAGTAGACCGCCCCCTGTCTCTGGACCACAGACTCAAGGGATGAGGAGACTGCCCCCTGTCTCTGTATCACAGACTCAGGGGATGAGTAGACCGCCCCCTGTCTCTGTATCACAAACTGAGGGGATGAGCAGACCGCTCCCTGTCTTTGCATCACACACTCAGTGGATGAGCAGACTGCCCCCTGTCTTTGGATCACAGACTCAAGGGATGAGTAGACCGCCCCCTGTCTCTGTATCAAAGACTCAGTGGATGAGCAGACTGCCCCCTGTCTCTGTATCACAGACTCAGGGGATGAGTAGAGCGCCCCCTGTCTCTGTATCACATACTGAGGGGATGAGCAGACTGCCCCCTGTCTCTGTATCACAAACTGAGGGGATTAGTAGACCGCCCCCTGTCTCTGTATCACAGACTCAGGGGATGAGTAGACCGCCCCCTGTCTCTGTATCACAGACTCAGGGGATGAGTAGACCGCCCCCTGTCTCTGCATCACAGACTCAGCGATTGAGTTAACCGCCCCCATCTCTGTATCAGACGCAGGGGATGAGTTGACCGCCCCCGTTCTCTGTATCACAGACTCAGGGTATGATTAGACCGCCCCATATCTCTGTATCACACTCTCGGGGGATGAGTAGACCGCACCCTGTCTCTGTATCATAGACTCGGGGGATGAGTAGACCGCCCCCTGACTCTGTATCATTGATTCAGGGAATGAGTAGACCGCCCCCTGTCTCTGTTTCACAAATTTAGGGGATGAGTGGACCGCCCCCTGTCTCTGTATCACAAACTGAGGGGATGAGTAGACCGTCCCCTGTCTTTGTATCACACACTCAGTGGATGAGCAGACTACCCCCTGTCTCTGTATCAAAGACTCAGGGAATGAGTAGACCGCCCCCTGTCTCTGTATCACAAACTGAGGGGATGAGTAGACCGTCCCCTGTCTTTGTATCACACACTCAGTGGATGAGCAGACTACCCCCTGTCTCTGCATCACAGACTCAGGGGATGAGTAGACCGCCCCCTGTCTCTGTATCACAAACTGAGGGTATAAGCAGACCGCCCCCTGTCTTTGTATCACACACTCAGTGGATGAGCAGACTGCCCCCTGTCTCTGTATCACAGACTAAGGGGATGAGTAGACCGCCCCCTGTCTCTGTATCACAGACTCAGGGGATGGGTATACCGCCCCCTGTCTCTGTGTCACAAACTGAGGGGATGAGTAGACCGCCCCCTGTCTCTGAAACACAGACTCAGAGGATGAGTAGACCGCCCCCTGTCTCTGCATCACAGAATCAGGGGATGAGTAGACCGCCCCCTGTCACTGTATCACAAACTGAGGGGATGAGTAGACCTCACCCTGTCTCTGTATCACAGACTCAGGGGATGAGTAGACCGCCCCCTTCCTCTTTATCACAGACCCAGGGGATGAGTAAACTGCCCCTTGTCTCTGTATCTCAGACTCAGGGGATGAGTAGACCGCCCCCTGTCTCTGTATCTCACACTCAGGGGATGAGTAGACCGCCCCCTGTCTCTGTATCATTGATTCAGGGGATGAGTAGACCGTCACCTGTCTCTGTGTCACAGACTCAGTGGATGAGAAGACCGCCCCCTGTCTCTGTATCACAGAGTCAGTGGATGAGTAGACCGTCACCTGTCTCTGTGTCACAGACTCAGTGGATGATAAGACCGCCCCCTGTCTCTGTCTCACAGAGTCAGGGGATGAGTAGACCGCCCCCTGTCTCTGTATCACATACTGAGGGGATAAGTAGACCGCCCCCTGTCTTTGTCACACAAATTTAGGGGATAAGTAGACCGCCCCCTGTCTCTGTATCACACACTCAGTGGATGAGTAGACAGTCCCTGTCTCTGTAGCAGAGTCAGTGGATGAGTAGACCGTCACCTGTCTCTGTATCACACACTCAGGGGATGAGTAGAGCGCCCCTTGTCTCTGTATCTCAGATTCAGGGGATGAGTAGACCGTCCCCTGTCTCAGTATCAGAGACTCAAGGGATGAGTAGACCGCCCCCTGCCTCTGTATCGCAGACTCAGGGGATGAGTGCACCGCCCCCTGTTTCAGTATCATTGATTCAGGGGATGAGTAGACCACCCCCTGTCTCTGTGTCACAGACTCAGGGGATGAGTAGACCACACCATGTCTCTGTATCATAGACTCAGGGGATGAGTAGACCGCCCCCTGTCTCTGTATCACAGACTCAGGGGATGAGTACACCGCCCCCTGTTTCTGTATCATTGATTCAGGGGATGAGTAGGCCGCCCCCTGTCTCTGTGTCACAGACTCAGGGGATGAGTAGACCGATGCCTGTCCCTTTATCACTGACCCAGGGGATGCGCAAACTACCCCTTGTCTCTGTATCTCAGATTCAGGGGATGAGTAGAACACTGCCTGTCTCTGTATCACAGACTCAGGGGATGAGTAGACCGCCCCGTTTGTCTGCATCACAGACTCAGGGGATGAGTAGACCGCCCCATGTCTCTGTATCACAGAGCCCGGGGATGAGTAGACCGCCCCCTGTCTCTGTATCACACACTCGGGGGATGAGTAGACCGCCCCCAGTCTCTGTATCACAGACTCAGGTGATGAGTAGACCGCCCCCTGTCTCTGGACCACAAACTGAGGGGATGAGAAGACCGCCCCCTTTCTCTGTATCACAGACTCAGGGGATGAGTAGACCGCCCCCTGTCTCTGTATCACAGACTCAGGTGATGAGTAGACCGCCCCCTGTCTCTGTATCACAAACTGAGGGGATAAGGAGATCGCCCCCTGTCTCTGTATCACAAATTTAGGGGATGAGCAGACTGCCCCCTGTCTCTGTATCACAAACTGAGGGGATGAGTAGACCGTCCCCTGTCTCTGTATCACAAACTCAGGAGATGAGTAGACCGCCTTCTGTCCCTGTATTACAGACTCAGTGGATGAGTAGACCGCCCCCTGTCTCTGGACCACAGACTCAAGGGATGAGGAGACCGCCCCCTGTCTCTGGACCACAAACTGAGGGGATGAGAAGACCGCCCCCTTTCTCTGGATCACAGACTCAGGGAATGAGTAGACCGCCCCCTGTCTCTGTATCACAGACTCAGGTGATGAGTAGACCGCCCGCTGTCTCTGGACCACAAACTGAGGGGATGAGAAGACCGCCCCCTTTTTCTGTATCACAGACTCAGGGGATGAGTAGACCGCCCCCTGTCTCTGTATCACAAACTGAGGGGATAAGGAGACCGCCCCCTGTCTCTGTATCACAAATTTAGGGGATGAGCAGACTGCCCCCTGTCTCTGTATCACAAACTGAGGGGATGAGCAGACTGCCCCCTGTCTCTGTTTCACAAACTGAGGGGATGAGTAGACCGTCCCCTGTCTCTGTATCACAAACTCAGGAGATGAGTAGACCGCCTTCTGTCTCTGTATTACAGACTCAGGGGATGAGTAGACCGCCCCCTGTCTCTGTATCACAAACTGAGGGGATAAGGAGACCGCCCCCTGTCTCTGTATCACAAATTTAGGGGATGAGCAGACTGCCCCCTGTCTCTGTATCACAAACTGAGGGGATGAGTAGAACGTCCCCTGTCTCTGTATCACAAACTCAGGAGATGAGTAGACTGCCTTCTGTCTCTGTATTACAGACTCAGTGGATGAGTAGACCGCCCCCTGTCTCTGGACCACAGACTCAAGGGATGAGGAGACTGCCCCCTGTCTCTGTATCACAGACTCAGGGGATGAGTAGACCGCCCCCTGTCTCTGTATCACAAACTGAGGGGATGAGCAGACCGCCCCCTGTCTTTGCATCACACACTCAGTGGATGAGCAGACTGCCCCCTGTCTTTGGATCACAGACTCAAGGGATGAGTAGACCGCCCCCTGTCTCTGTATCAAAGACTCAGTGGATGAGCAGACTGCCCCCTGTCTCTGTATCACAGACTCAGGGGATGAGTAGAGCGCCCCCTGTCTCTGTATCACATACTGAGGGGATGAGCAGACTGCCCCCTGTCTCTGTATCACAAACTGAGGGGATTAGTAGACCGCCCCCTGTCTCTGTATCACAGACTCAGGGGATGAGTAGACCGCCCCCTGTCTCTGTATCACAGACTCAGGGGATGAGTAGACCGCCCCCTGTCTCTGCATCACAGACTCAGCGATTGAGTTAACCGCCCCCATCTCTGTATCAGACGCAGGGGATGAGTTGACCGCCCCCGTTCTCTGTATCACAGACTCAGGGTATGATTAGACCGCCCCATATCTCTGTATCACACTCTCGGGGGATGAGTAGACCGCACCCTGTCTCTGTATCATAGACTCGGGGGATGAGTAGACCGCCCCCTGACTCTGTATCATTGATTCAGGGAATGAGTAGACCGCCCCCTGTCTCTGTTTCACAAATTTAGGGGATGAGTGGACCGCCCCCTGTCTCTGTATCACAAACTGAGGGGATGAGTAGACCGTCCCCTGTCTTTGTATCACACACTCAGTGGATGAGCAGACTACCCCCTGTCTCTGCATCAAAGACTCAGGGAATGAGTAGACCGCCCCCTGTCTCTGTATCACAAACTGAGGGGATGAGTAGACCGTCCCCTGTCTTTGTATCACACACTCAGTGGATGAGCAGACTACCCCCTGTCTCTGCATCACAGACTCAGGGGATGAGTAGACCGCCCCCTGTCTCTGTATCACAAACTGAGGGTATAAGCAGACCGCCCCCTGTCTTTGTATCACACACTCAGTGGATGAGCAGACTGCCCCCTGTCTCTGTATCACAGACTAAGGGGATGAGTAGACCGCCCCCTGTCTCTGTATCACAGACTCAGGGGATGGGTATACCGCCCCCTTTCTCTGTATCACAGACTCAGGGGATGAGTAGACCGCCCCCTGTCTCTGTATCACAGACTCAGGTGATGAGTAGACCGCCCCCTGTCTCTGTATCACAAACTGAGGGGATAAGGAGACCGCCCCCTGTCTCTGTATCACAAATTTAGGGGATGAGCAGACTGCCCCCTGTCTCTGTATCACAAACTGAGGGGATGAGTAGACCGTCCCCTGTCTCTGTATCACAAACTCAGGAGATGAGTAGACCGCCTTCTGTCCCTGTATTACAGACTCAGTGGATGAGTAGACCGCCCCCTGTCTCTGGACCACAGACTCAAGGGATGAGGAGACCGCCCCCTGTCTCTGGACCACAAACTGAGGGGATGAGAAGACCGCCCCCTTTCTCTGGATCACAGACTCAGGGAATGAGTAGACCGCCCCCTGTCTCTGTATCACAGACTCAGGTGATGAGTAGACCGCCCGCTGTCTCTGGACCACAAACTGAGGGGATGAGAAGACCGCCCCCTTTTTCTGTATCACAGACTCAGGGGATGAGTAGACCGCCCCCTGTCTCTGTATCACAAACTGAGGGGATAAGGAGACCGCCCCCTGTCTCTGTATCACAAATTTAGGGGATGAGCAGACTGCCCCCTGTCTCTGTATCACAAACTGAGGGGATGAGCAGACTGCCCCCTGTCTCTGTTTCACAAACTGAGGGGATGAGTAGACCGTCCCCTGTCTCTGTATCACAAACTCAGGAGATGAGTAGACCGCCTTCTGTCTCTGTATTACAGACTCAGGGGATGAGTAGACCGCCCCCTGTCTCTGTATCACAAACTGAGGGGATAAGGAGACCGCCCCCTGTCTCTGTATCACAAATTTAGGGGATGAGCAGACTGCCCCCTGTCTCTGTATCACAAACTGAGGGGATGAGTAGAACGTCCCCTGTCTCTGTATCACAAACTCAGGAGATGAGTAGACTGCCTTCTGTCTCTGTATTACAGACTCAGTGGATGAGTAGACCGCCCCCTGTCTCTGGACCACAGACTCAAGGGATGAGGAGACTGCCCCCTGTCTCTGTATCACAGACTCAGGGGATGAGTAGACCGCCCCCTGTCTCTGTATCACAAACTGAGGGGATGAGCAGACCGCCCCCTGTCTTTGCATCACACACTCAGTGGATGAGCAGACTGCCCCCTGTCTTTGGATCACAGACTCAAGGGATGAGTAGACCGCCCCCTGTCTCTGTATCACAGACTCAGGGGATGAGTAGAGCGCCCCCTGTCTCTGTATCACATACTGAGGGGATGAGCAGACTGCCCCCTGTCTCTGTATCACAAACTGAGGGGATTAGTAGACCGCCCCCTGTCTCTGTATCACAGACTCAGGGGATGAGTAGACCGCCCCCTGTCTCTGTATCACAGACTCAGGGGATGAGTAGACCGCCCCCTGTCTCTGCATCACAGACTCAGCGATTGAGTTAACCGCCCCCATCTCTGTATCAGACGCAGGGGATGAGTTGACCGCCCCCGTTCTCTGTATCACAGACTCAGGGTATGATTAGACCGCCCCATATCTCTGTATCACACTCTCGGGGGATGAGTAGACCGCACCCTGTCTCTGTATCATAGACTCGGGGGATGAGTAGACCGCCCCCTGACTCTGTATCATTGATTCAGGGAATGAGTAGACCGCCCCCTGTCTCTGTTTCACAAATTTAGGGGATGAGTGGACCGCCCCCTGTCTCTGTATCACAAACTGAGGGGATGAGTAGACCGTCCCCTGTCTTTGTATCACACACTCAGTGGATGAGCAGACTACCCCCTGTCTCTGCATCAAAGACTCAGGGAATGAGTAGACCGCCCCCTGTCTCTGTATCACAAACTGAGGGGATGAGTAGACCGTCCCCTGTCTTTGTATCACACACTCAGTGGATGAGCAGACTACCCCCTGTCTCTGCATCACAGACTCAGGGGATGAGTAGACCGCCCCCTGTCTCTGTATCACAAACTGAGGGTATAAGCAGACCGCCCCCTGTCTTTGTATCACACACTCAGTGGATGAGCAGACTGCCCCCTGTCTCTGTATCACAGACTAAGGGGATGAGTAGACCGCCCCCTGTCTCTGTATCACAGACTCAGGGGATGGGTATACCGCCCCCTGTCTCTGTGTCACAAACTGAGGGGATGAGTAGACCGCCCCCTGTCTCTGAAACACAGACTCAGAGGATGAGGAGATCGCCCTCTGTCTCTGTATCACAGACTTAGGGGATGAATAGACCGCCCCCTGTCTCTGTCTCACAGACTCAGGGGATGGGTAGACCGCCCCCTGTCTCTGTATCACATACTGAGGCGATGAGCAGACTGCCCCCTGTCTCTGTATCACAGACTCAGGGTATGAGTAGACCGCCTCATGTCTCTGTATCACACTCTCGGGGGATGAGTAGACCACCCCCTGTCTCTGTATCATAGACTCGGGGGATGAGTAGACCGCGCCCTGTCTCTGTATCACAGACTCAGGGGATGAGTAGACTGCCCCCTGTCTCTGTATCACAGAGTCAGGGGATGAGTAGACCGCCTCCTGTCTCTGTATCACAGACTCAGGGGATGATTAGACCGTCACCTGTCTCTGTATCACAGACTCAGTGGATGAGCAGACTGCCCCCTGTCTCTGTATCACAGACTCGGGGGATAAGTAGACCGCCCCTTGTCTCTGTATCATTGATTCAGGGGATAAGTAGACGGCCCCCTGTCTCTGTGTCATTGATTCAGGGGATGAGCAGACCGCCCCCTGTCTCTGTATCACAAACTGAGGGGATTAGTAGACCGCCCCCTTTCTCTGTATCACAGACTCAGGGGATGAGTAGACCGCCCCCTGTCTCTGTTTCACAGACTCAGGGGATGAGTATACCGCCCCCTGTCTCTGGATCACAAACTGAGGGGATGAGTAGACCGTCCCCTGTCTCTGCATCACAGAATCAGGGGATGAGTAGACCGCCCCCTGTCACTGTATCACAAACTGAGGGGATGAGTAGACCTCACCCTGTCTCTGTATCACAGACTCAGGGGATGAGTAGACCGCCCCCTTCCTCTTTATCACAGACCCAGGGGATGAGTAAACTGCCCCTTGTCTCTGTATCTCAGACTCAGGGGATGAGTAGACCGCCCCCTGTCTCTGTATCTCACACTCAGGGGATGAGTAGACCGCCCCCTGTCTCTGTATCATTGATTCAGGGGATGAGTAGACCGTCACCTGTCTCTGTGTCACAGACTCAGTGGATGAGAAGACCGCCCCCTGTCTCTGTATCACAGAGTCAGTGGATGAGTAGACCGTCACCTGTCTCTGTGTCACAGACTCAGTGGATGATAAGACCGCCCCCTGTCTCTGTCTCACAGAGTCAGGGGATGAGTAGACCGCCCCCTGTCTCTGTATCACAGACTGAGGGGATGAGTAGACCGCCCCCTGTCTCTGTATCACACACTCAGGGGATGAGTAGACCGCCCCCTGTCTATGTATCACAGAGTCAGTGGATCAGTAGACCGTCACCTGTCTCTGTTTCACAGACTCAGTGGATGAGTAGACCGCCCCCTGTCTCTGTATCACACACTCAGGGGATGAATAGACCGCCCCCTGTCTCTGTATCACAGAGTCAGTGGATGAGTAGACCGTCACCTGTCTCTGTTTCACAGACTCAGTGGATGAGAAGATCGCCCCCTGTCTCTGCATTACAGACTGAGGGGATGAGTAGACCGCCCCCTGTCTCTGCATCACATACTGAGGGGATGAGCAGACCGCCCCCTGTCTCTGTATCACAGGCTCAGGGAATGAGTAGACCGCCCCCTGTCTCTGTATTACAGACTGAGGGGATGAGTAGACCGCCCCCTGTCTCTGTATCACACACTCAGTGGATGAGTAGACCGTCACCTGTCTCTGTTTCACAGACTCAGTGGATGAGTAGACCGCCCCCTGTCTCTGTATCACAAACTGAGGGGATAAGCAGACCGCCCCCTGTCTTTGTATCACACACTCAGTGGATGAGCAGACTGCCCCCTGTCTCTGTATCACAGACTCAGGGGATGAGTAGACCGCCCCCTGTCTCTGTATCACATACTGAGGGGATGGGTATACCGCCCCCTGTCTCTGTGTCACAAACTGAGGGGATGAGTAGACCGCCCCCTGTCTCTGAAACACAGACTCAGGGGATGAGGAGACCGCCCTCTGTCTCTGTATCACAGACTTAGGGGATGAGTAGACTGCCCCCTGTCTCTGTATCACACACTCAGGGGATGTGTAGACCGCCCCCTGTCTCTGTTTCACAGAGTCAGTGGATGAGTAGACCGTCACCTGTCTCTGTTTCACAGACTCAGTGGATGAGTTGACCGCCCCCTGTCTCTGTATCACACACTCAGGGGATGAGTAGACCGCCCCCTGTCTCTGTATCACAGACTGAGGGGATGAGTAGACCGCCGCCTGTCTCTGCATCATATACTGAGGGGATGAGCAGACCGCCCCCTGTCTCTGTATCACAGGCTCAGGGAATGAGTAGACCGCCCCCTGTCTCTGTATCACACACTCAGTGGATGAGTAGACCGCCCCCTGTCTCTGTATCACAGGCTCAAGGAATGAGTAGACCGCCCCCTTTCTCGGTATCACACACTCAGGGGATGAGTAGACCGCCCCCTGTCTCTGTACCACAGACTCAGGGGATGAGTACACCGCCCCCTTCCTCTATATCACAGACCCAGGGGATGAGTCGACCGCCCCTTGTCTCTGTATCACATACTGAGGGGATGAGCAGACTGCCCCCTGTCTCTGTATCACAGACTCAGGGGATGAGGAGACCGCCCCCTGTCTCTGTATCACAAACTGTGGGGATGAGTAGACCGCCCCCTGTCTCTGTATCACAGACTCAGGGGATGAGTAGACAACCCCCTGTCACTGCATCACAAACTGAGGGGATGAGTAGAACGCCCCCTCTCTCTGTATCACAGACTCAGGGGATGTGTAGACTGCCCCCTTCCTCTCTATCACAGACCCAGGGGATGAGTAAACTGCCCCCGGTCTCTGTATCACAGACTGGGGGGATGAGTAGATCGCCCCCTGTCTCTGTATCACAGACTCGGGGGATGAGTAGACAGCCCCCTGTCGCTATATCATTGATTCAGGGGATGAGTAGACTGCCCCCTGTCTCTGTCTCACAGACTCAGGGGATGAGTAGACCGCCCCCTGTCTCTGTTTCACAAACTGAGGGGATAAGTAGACCGCCCCTGTCTCTGTATCACTGACTCAGGGGATGAGTAGACCACCCCCTGTCTCTGTATCACAAAATGAGGGGATAAGTAGACCGCCCCCTGTCTTTGTAACACAAATTTAGGGGATAAGTAGACTGCCCCCTGTCTCTGTATCACAGACTCAGTGGATGAGTAGACCACCCCCTGTCTCTGTTTCACAAACTGAGGGGATAAGTAGACCGCCCCTGTCTCTGTATCACTGACTCAGGGGATGAGTAGACCACCCCCTGTCTCTGTCTCACATACTGAGGGGATAAGTGGACCGCCCCCTGTCTTTGTAACACAAATTTAGGGGATAAGTAGACTGCCCCCTGTCTCTGTATCACAGACTCAGGGGATGAGTAGACCGCCCCCTGTCTCTGTATCACAAAATGAGGGGATGAGTAGACCGGCCCCTGTCTCTGTATCACAGACTCAGGGGATGAGTAGACCGCCCCCTTCGTCTCCATCACAGACCCAGGGGATGAGTAAACTGCCCCTTGTGTCTGTATCTCAGATTCAGGGGATGAGTAGACCGCCGCCTGTCTCTGTATCACAAACTCAGGGAATGAGTAGACAGCCCCCTGTCTCTGTATCACAGACTCGGGGGATGTGTGCACCGCCCCCTGTCTCTGTATCATTGATTCAGGGGATGAGGAGACTGCCCCCTGTCTGTGTATCACAGAGTCAGTGCATGAGTAGACCGTCACCTGTCTCTGTATCACAGACTCAGTGGATGAGTAGACAGTCCCTGTCTCTGTGTCACAGACTCAGGCGATGAGCAGACTGCCCCCTGTCTCTGTATCACAGACTCAGGGGATGAGTAGACCGCCCCCTGTCTCTGCATCACAGAGTCAGTGGATGAGTAGACCGCCCCCTGTCTCTGTATCACATACTGAGGGGATGAGCAGACAGCCCCCTGTCTCTGTTTCACAGACTCAGGGGATGAGTAGACCGCCCCCTGTCTCTGTATCACATACTGAGGGGATGAGCAGACTGCCCCCTGTCTCTGTATCACAGACTCAGGGGATGAGAAGACTGCCACCTGTCTCTGTATCACATACTGAGGGGATGAGCAGACTGCCCCCTGTCTCAGTTTCACAGACTCAGGGGATGTGTAGACCGCCCCCTGTCTCTGTATCACAAACTGAGGGGATGAGTAGACCGCCCCCTGTCTCTGTATCACAGACTCAGGGGATGAGTAGACCGCCCCCTGTCTCTGGATCACAGACTCAGGGGATGAGTAGACCGCCCCCTGTCTCTGTATCACAAACTGAGGGGATGAGTAGACCGCCCCCTGTCTCTGTATCACAGACTCAGGGGATGAGTAGACCGCCCCCTGTCTCTGTATCACAGACTCAGGGGATGAGTAGACCGCCCCCTGTCACTGTATCACAAACTGAGGGGATGAGTAGACTGCCCCCTGTCTCTGGATCACAGACTCAGGGGATGAGTAGACCGCCCCCTTCCTCTTTATCACAGACCCAGGGGATGAGTAAACTGGCCCTTGTCTCTGTATCTCAGACTCAGGGGATGAGTAGACCGCCCCCTGTCTCTGGATCACAGACTCAGGGGATGAGTAGACCGCCCCCTGTCTCTGTATCACAAACTGAGGGGAAGAGTAGACCGCCCCCTGTCTCTGTATCACAGACTCAGGGGATGAGTAGACCGCCCCCTGTCTCTGTATCACAGACTCAGGGGATGAGTAGACCGCCCCCTGTCACTGCATCACAAACTGAGGGGATGAGTAGACCGCCCCCTGTCTCTGGATCACAGACTCAGGGGATGAGTAGACCGCCCCCTTCCTCTTTATCACAGATCCAGGGGATGAGTAAACTGGCCCTTGTCTCTGTATCTCAGACTCAGGGGATGAGAAGACCGCCCCCTGTCTCTGTATCACAGAGTCAGTGGATGAGTAGACCGTCACCTGTCTCTGTGTCACAGACTCAGTGGATGAGAAGACCGCCCCCTGTCTCTGTCTCACAGAGTCAGGGGATGAGTAGACCGCCCCCTGTCTCTGCATCACATAATGAGGGGATAAGTAGACCGCCCCCTGTCTTTGTCACACAAATTTAGGGGATAAGTAGACCGCCCCCTGTCTCTGTATCACACACTCAGTGGATGAGTAGACAGTCCCTGCCTCTGTGTCACAGACTCAGGCGATGAGCAGACTGCCCCCTGTCTCTGTATCAGACTCAGGGGATGAGTAGACCGCCCCCTGTCTCTGTATCACAGAGTCAGTGGATGAGTAGACCGTCACCTGTCTCTGTTTCACAGACTCAGTGGATGAGTAGACCGCCCCCTGTCTCTGGATCACAGACTGAGGGGATGAGCAGACTGCCCCCTGTCTCTGTATCACACACTCAGGGGATGAGTAGACCGCCCCCTGTCTCTGTATCACAGGCTCAGGGAATGAGTAGGCCGCCCCCTTTCTCTGTATCACACACTCAGGGGATGAGTAGACCGCCCCCTGTCTCTGTATCACAGACTCAGTGGATGAGTAGACCGCCCCCCATCTCTGAATCACAGACTCAGGGGATGAGTAGAGCGCCCCCTGTCTCAGTATCACACACTCGGGGGATGAGTAGACCGCCCCCTGTCTCTGTATCACAGACTCAGGGGATGAGTACACCGCCCCCTTCCTCTATATCACAGACCCAGGCGATGAGTAGACCGCCCCCTGTCTCTGTATCACATACTGAGGGGATGAGCAGACTGCCCCCTGTCTCTGTTTCACAGACTCAGGGGATGAGTAGACCGCCCCCTGTCTCTGTATCACAAACTGAGGGGATGAGTAGACCGCCCCCTGTCTCTGTATCACAGACTCAGGGGATGAGTAGACCGCCCCCTGTCTCTGGATCACAGAATCAGGGGATGAGTAGACCGCCCCCTGTCTCTGTATCACAAACTGAGGGGATGAGTAGACCGCCCCCTGTCTCTGTATCACAGACTCAGGGGATGAGTAGACCGCCCCCTGTCACTGTATCACAAACTGAGGGGATGAGTAGACCGCCCCCTGTCTCTGGATCACAGACTCGGGGGATGAGTAGACCGCCCCCTTCCTCTTTATCACAGACCCAGGGGATGAGTAAACTGCCCCTTGTCTCTGTATCTCAGACTCAGGGGATGCGTAGACCGCCCCCTGTCTCTGTATCATTGATTCAGGGGATGAGTAGACCGTCACCTGTCTCTGTGTCACAGACTCAGTGGATGAGAAGACCGCCCCCTGTCTCTGTCTCACAGAGTCAGGGGATGAGTAGACCGCCCCCTGTCTCTGCATCACATAATGAGGGGATAAGTAGACCGCCCCCTGTCTTTGTCACACAAATTTAGGGGATAAGTAGACCGCCCCCTGTCTCTGTATCACACACTCAGTGGATGAGTAGACAGTCCCTGTCTCTGTGTCACAGACTCAGGCGATGAGCAGGCTGCCCCCTGTCTCTGTATCACAGACTCAGGGGATGAGTAGACCGCCCCCTGTCTCTGTATCACAGAGTCAGTGGATGAGTAGACCGTCACCTGTCTCTGTTTCACAGACTCAGTGGATGAGAAGATCGCCCCCTGTCTCTGCATTACAGACTGAAGGGATGAGTAGACCGCCCCCTGTCTCTGCATCACATACTGAGGGGATGAGCAGACCGCCCCCTGTCTCTGTATCACAGGCTCAGGGAATGAGTAGACCGCCCCCTGTCTCTGTATTACAGACTGAGGGGATGAGTAGACCGCCCCCTGTCTCTGTAACACACACTCAGTGGATGAGTAGACCGCCCCCTGTCTCTGTATCACAAACTGAGGGGATAAGCAGACCGCCCCCTGTCTTTGTATCACACACTCAGTGGATGAGCAGACTGCCCCCTGTCTCTGTATCACAGACTCAGGGGATGAGTAGACCGCCCCCTGTCTCTGTATCACATACTGAGGGGATGGGTATACCGCCCCCTGTCTCTGTGTCACAAACTGAGGGGATGAGCAGACCGCCCCCTGTCTCTGAAACAAAGACTCAGGGGATGAGGAGACCGCCCCCTGTCTCTGCATCACATACTGAGGGGATGAGCAGACCGCCCCCTGTCTCTGTATCACACACTCAGGGGATGTGTAGACCGCCCCCTGTCTCTGTATCACAGAGTCAGTGGATGAGTAGACCGTCACCTGTCTCTGTTTCACAGACTCAGTGGATGAGTAGACCGCCCCCTGTCTCTGTATCACACACTCAGGGGATGAGTAGACCGCCCCCTGTCTCTGTATCACAGACTGAGGGGATGAGTAGACCGCCGCCTGTCTCTGCATCACATACTGAGGGGATGAGCAGACCGCCCCCTGTCTCTGTATCACAGGCTCAGGGAATGAGTAGACCGCCCCCTGTCTCTGTATCACACACTCAGTGGATGAGTAGACCGCCCCCTGTCTCTGTATCACAGGCTCAGGGAATGAGTAGACCGCCCCCTTTCTCGGTATCACACACTCAGGGGATGAGTAGACCACCCCCTGTCTCTGTATCACAGACTCAGTGGATAAGTAGACCGCCCCCTGTCTCTGTACCACAGACTCAGGGGATGAGTACACCGCCCCCTTCCTCTATATCACAGACCCAGGGGATGAGTCGACCGCCCCTTGTCTCTGTATCACATACTGAGGGGATGAGCAGACTGCCCCCTGTCTCTGTATCACAGACTCAGGGGATGAGGAGACCGCCCCCTGTCTCTGTATCACAAACTGTGGGGATGAGTAGACCGCCCCCTGTCTCTGTATCACAGACTCAGGGGATGAGTAGACAACCCCCTGTCACTGTATCACAAACTGAGGGGATGAGTAGACCGCCCCCTGTCTCTGTATCACAGACTCAGGGGATGAGTAGACCGCCCCCTGTCTCTGTATCACAGACTCAGGGGATGAGTAGACCGCCCCCTGTCACTGTATCACAAACTGAGGGGATGAGTAGACCGCCCCCTGTCTCTGTATCACAGACTCAGGGGATGAGTACACCGCCCCCTTCCTCTATATCACAGACCCAGGGGATGAGTAGACCGCCCCCTGTCTCTGTATCACATACTGAGGGGATGAGCAGATTGCCCCCTGTCTCTGTATCACACACTCAGGGGATGTGTAGACCGCCCCCTGTCTCTGTATCACAGACTCAGGGGATGAGTACACCGCCCCCTTCCTCTATATCACAGACCCAGGGGATGAGTAGACCGCCACCTGTCTCTGCATCACATACTGAGGGGATGAGCAGACTGCCCCCTGTCTCTGTATCACACACTCAGGGGATGTGTAGACCGCCCCCTGTCTCTGTATCACAGAGTCAGTGGATGAGTAGACCGTCACCTGTCTCTGTTTCACAGACTCAGTGGATGAGTAGACCGCCCCCTGTCTCTGTATCACAGACTGAGGGGATGAGTAGACCGCCCCCTTTCTCGGTATCACACACTCAGGGGATGAGTAGACCGCCGCCTGTCTCTGCATCACATACTGAGGGGATGAGCAGACCGCCCCCTGTCTCTGTATCACAGGCTCAGGGAATGAGTAGACCGCCCCCTTTCTCGGTATCACACACTCAGGGGATGAGTAGACCACCCCCTGTCTCTGCATCACATACTGAGGGGATGAGCAGACTGCCCCCTGTCTCTGTATCACACACTCAGGGGATGTGTAGACCGCCACCTGTCTCTGTTTCACAGACTCAGTGGATGAGTAGACCGCCCCCAGTCTCTGTATCACACACTCAGGGGATGAGCAGACCGCCCCCTGTCTCTGTATCACAGGCTCAGGGAATGAGTAGACCGCCCCCTTTCTCGGTATCACACACTCAGGGGATGAGTAGACCGCCCCCTGTCTCTGTATCACACACTCAGTGGATGAGTAGACCGCCCCCTGTCTCTGTATCACAGGCTCAGGGAATGAGTAGACCGCCCCCTTTCTCGGTATCACACACTCAGGGGATGAGTAGACCACCCCCTGTCTCTGTATCACAGACTCAGTGGATAAGTAGACCGCCCCCTGTCTCTGTACCACAGACTCAGGGTATGAGTACACCGCCCCCTTCCTCTATATCACAGACCCAGGGGATGAGTCGACCGCACCTTGTCTCTGTATCACATACTGAGGGGATGAGCAGACTGCCCCCTGTCTCTGTATCACAGACTCAGGGGATGAGGAGACCGCCCCCTGGCTCTGTATCACAAACTGTGGGGATGAGTAGACCGCCCCCTGTCTCTGTATCACAGACTCAGGGGATGAGTAGACAACCCCCTGTCACTGTATCACAAACTGAGGGGATGAGTAGACCGCCCCCTGTCTCTGTATCACAGACTCAGGGGATGAGAAGACCGCCCCCTGTCTCTGTATCACAGACTCAGGGGATGAGTAGACCGCCCCCTGTCACTGTATCACAAACTGAGGGGATGAGTAGACCGCCCCCTGTCTCTGTATCACAGACTCAGGGGATGAGTACACCGCCCCCTTCCTCTATATCACAGACCCAGGGGATGAGTAGACCGCCCCATGTCTCTGTATCACATACTGAGGGGATGAGCAGATTGCCCCCTGTCTCTGTTTCACCGACTCAGGGGATGAGTAGACCGCCCCCTGTCTCTGCATCACAAACTGAGGGGATGAGTAGACCGCCCCCTGTCTCTGTATCACAGACTCAGGGGATGAGTAGACCGCCCCCTGTCACTGTATCACAAACTGAGGGGATGAGTAGACCGCCCCCTGTCTCTGTATCACAGAGTCAGTGGATGAGTAGACCGTCACCTGTCTCTGTTTCACAGACTCAGTGGATGAGAAGATCGCCCCCTGTCTCTGCATTACAGACTGAGGGGATGAGTAGACCGCCCCCTGTCTCTGCATCACATACTGAGGGGATGAGCAGACCGCCCCCTGTCTCTGTATCACAGGCTCAGGGAATGAGTAGACCGCCCCCTGTCTCTGTATTACAGACTGAGGGGATGAGTAGACCGCCCCCTGTCTCTGTATCACACACTCAGTGGATGAGTAGACCGTCACCTGTCTCTGTTTCACAGACTCAGTGGATGAGTAGACCGCCCCCTGTCTCTGTATCACAAACTGAGGGGATAAGCAGACCGCCCCCTGTCTTTGTATCACACACTCAGTGGATGAGCAGACTGCCCCCTGTCTCTGTATCACAGACTCAGGGGATGAGTAGACCGCCCCCTGTCTCTGTATCACATACTGAGGGGATGGGTATACCGCCCCCTGTCTCTGTGTCACAAACTGAGGGGATGAGTAGACCGCCCCCTGTCTCTGAAACACAGACTCAGGGGATGAGGAGACCGCCCTCTGTCTCTGTATCACAGACTTAGGGGATGAGTAGACCGCCCCCTGTCTCTGCATCACATACTGAGGGGATGAGCAGACTGCCCCCTGTCTCTGTATCACACACTCAGGGGATGTGTAGACCGCCCCCTGTCTCTGTATCACAGAGTCAGTGGATGAGTAGACCGTCACCTGTCTCTGTTTCACAGACTCAGTGGATGAGTAGACCGCCCCCTGTCTCTGTATCACACACTCAGGGGATGAGTAGACCGCCCCCTGTCTCTGTATCACAGACTGAGGGGATGAGTAGACCGCCGCCTGTCTCTGCATCACATACTGAGGGGATGAGCAGACCGCCCCCTGTCTGTATCACAGGCTCAGGGAATGAGTAGACCGCCCCCTGTCTCTGTATCACACACTCAGTGGATGAGTAGACCGCCCCCTGTCTCTGTATCACAGGCTCAGGGAATGAGTAGACCGCCCCCTTTCTCGGTATCAGACACTCAGGGGATGAGTAGACCGCCCCCTGTCTCTGTATCACAGTCTCAGTGAATAAGTAGACCGCCCCCTGTCTCTGTACCACAGACTCAGGTGGATGAGAACACCGCCCCCTTCCTCTATATCACAGACCCAGGGGATGAGTCGACCGCCCCTTGTCTCTGTATCACATACTGAGGGGATGAGCAGACTGCCCCCTGTCTCTGTATCACAGACTCAGGGGAATGAGGAGACCGCCCCCTGTCTCTGTATCACAAACTGTGGGGATGAGTAGACCGCCCCCTGTCTCTGTATCACAGACTCAGGGGATGAGTAGACAACCCCCTGTCACTGTATCACAAACTGAGGGGATGAGAAGAACGCCCCCTCTCTCTGTATCACAGACTCAGGGGATGTGTAGACTGCCCCCTTCCTCTCTATCACAGACCCAGGGGATGAGTAAACTGCCCCTTGTCTCTGTATCTCAGACTCAGGGGATGAGTAGACCGCCCCCGGTCTCTGTATCACAGACTCGGGGGATGAGTAGATCGCCCCCTGTCTCTGTATCACAGACTCGGGGGATGAGTAGACAGCCCCCTGTCGCTGTATCATTGATTCAGGGGATGAGTAGACAGCCCCCTGTCTCTGTCTCACAGACTCAGGGGATGAGTAGACCGTCACCTGTCTCTGTATCACAAACTCAGTGGATGAGTAGACCGCCCCCTGTCTCTGTTTCACAAACTGAGGGGATAAGTAGACCGCCCCTGTCTCTGTATCACTGACTCACGGGATGAGTAGACCACCCCCTGTTTCTGTATCACAAAATGAGGGGATAAGTAGACCGCCCCCTGTCTTTGTAACACAAATTTAGGGGATAAGTAGACTGCCCCCTGTCTCTGTATCACAGACTCAGTGGATGAGTAGACCACCCCCTGTCTCTGTTTCACAAACTGAGGGGATAAGTAGACCGCCCCTGTCTCTGTATCACTGACTCAGGGGATGAGTAGACCACCCCCTGTCTCTGTATCACATACTGAGGGGATAAGTGGACCGCCCCCTGTCTTTGTAACACAAATTTAGGGGATAAGTAGACCGGCCCCTGTCTCTGCATCACAGACTCAGGGGATGAGTAGATCCGCCCCCTGTCTCTGTATCACAAAATGAGGGGATGAGTAGACCGCCCCCTTCGTCTCCATCACAGACCCAGGGGATGAGTAAACTGCCCCTTGTGTCTGCATCTCAGATTCAGGGGATGAGTAGACCGCCCCCTGTCTCTGGATCACAGAATCAGGGGATGAGTAGACCGCCCCCTGTCTCTGTATCACAAACTGAGGGGATGAGTAGACCGCCCCCTGTCTCTGTATCACAGACTCAGGGGATGAGTAGACCGCCCCCTGTCACTGTATCACAAACTGAGGGGATGAGTAGACCGCCCCCTGTCTCTGGATCACAGACTCAGGGGATGAGTAGACCGCCCCCTTCCTCTTTATCACAGACCCAGGGGATGAGTAAACTGCCCCTTGTCTCTGTATCTCAGACTCAGGGGATGAATAGACCGCCCCCTGTCTCTGTATCATTGATTCAGGGGATGAGTAGACCGTCACCTGTCTCTGTGTCACAGACTCAGTGGATGAGAAGACCGCCCCATGTCTCTGTCTCACAGAGTCAGGGGATGAGTAGACCGCCCCCTGTCTCTGTATCATTGATTCAGGGGATGAGTAGACCGTCACCTGTCTCTGTGTCACAGACTCAGTGGATGAGAAGACCGCCCCCTGTCTCTGTCTCACAGAGTCAGGGGATGAGTAGACCGCCCCCTGTCTCTGCATCACATAATGAGGGGATAAGTAGACCGCCCCCTGTCTTTGTCACACAAATTTAGGGGATAAGTAGACCGCCCCCTGTCTCTGTATCACACACTCAGTGGATGAGTAGACAGTCCCTGTCTCTGTGTCACAGACTCAGGCGATGAGCAGGCTGCCCCCTGTCTCTGTATCACAGACTCAGGGGATGAGTAGACCGCCCTCTGTCTCTGTATCACAGAGTCAGTGGATGAGTAGACCGTCACCTGTCTCTGTTTCACAGACTCAATGGATGAGAAGATCGCCCCCTGTCTCTGGATCACAGACTGAGGGGATGAGTAGACCGCCCCCTGTCTCTGCATCACATACTGAGGGGATGAGCAGACTGCCAACTGTCTCTGTATCACACACTCAGGGGATGAGTAGACCGCCCCCTGTCTCTGTATCACAGACTGAGGGGATGAGTAGACCGCCCCCTGTCTCTGTATCACACACTCAGGGGATGAGTAGACCGCCCCCTGTCTCTGTATCACAAAATGAGGGGATGAGTAGACCGGCCCCTGTCTCTGTATCACAGACTCAGGGGATGAGTAGACCGCCCCCTGTCTCTGTATCACAGACTCAGGGGATGAGTAGACCGCCCCCTTCGTCTCCATCACAGACCCAGGGGATGAGTAAACTGCCCCTTGTGTCTGTATCTCAGATTCAGGGGATGAGTAGACCGCCCCCTGTCTCTGCATCACAAACTCAGGGAATGAGTAGACTGCCCCCTGTCTCTGTATCACAGACTCGGGGGATGTGTGCACCGCCCCCTGTCTCTGTATCATTGATTCAGGGGATGAGGAGACTGCTCCCTGTCTGTGTATCACAGAGTCAGTGCATGAGTAGACCGTCACCTGTCTCTGTATCACAGACTCAGTGGATGAGTAGACAGTCCCTGTCTCTGTGTCACAGACTCAGGCGATGAGCAGACTGCCCCCTGTCTCTGTATCACAGACTCAGGGGATGAGTAGACCGCCCCCTGTCTCTGCATCACAGAGTCAGTGGATGAGTAGACCGCCCCCTGTCTCTGTATCACATACTGAGGGGATGAGCAGACAGCCCCCTGTCTCTGTATCACATGTCAGTGGATGAGTAGACCGTCACCTGTCTATGTTTCACAGACTCAGTGGATGAGAAGATCGCCCCCTGTCTCTGGATCACAGACTGAGGGGATGAGTAGACCGCCCCCTGTCTCTGCATCACATACTGAGGGGATGAGCAGACTGCCCACTGTCTCTGTATCACACACTCAGGGGATGAGTAGACCGCCCCCTGTCTCTGTATCACAGGCTCAGGGAATGAGTAGACCGCCCCCTTTCTCTGTATCACACACTCAGGGGATGAGTAGACCGCCCCCTGTCTCTGAATCACAGACTCAGTGGATGAGTAGACCGCCCCCTATCTCTGTATCACAGACTCAGGGGATGAGTAGAGCGCCCCCTGTCTCAGTATCACACACTCGGGGGATGAGTAGACCGCCCCCTGTCTCTGTATCACAGACTCAGGGGATGAGTACACGGCCCCCTTCCTCTATATCATAGACCCAGGGGATGAGTAGACCGCCCCCTGTTTCTGTATCACATACTGAGGGGATGAGCAGACTGCCCCCTGTTTCTGTTTCACAGACTCATGGGATGAGTAGACCGCCCCCTGTCTCTGTATCACAGACTCAGGGGATGAGTAGACCGCCCCCTGTCACTGTATCACAAACTGAGGGGATGAGTAGACCGCCCCCTGTCTCTGTATCACAGAGTCAGTGGATGAGTAGACCGTCACCTGTCTCTGTTTCACAGACTCAGTGGATGAGAAGATCGCCCCATGTCTCTGTATCACAGAATGAGGGGATGAGTAGACCGCCCCCTGTCTCTGCATCACATACTGAGGGGATGAGCAGACCGCTCCCTGTCTCTGTATCACAGGCTCAGGGAATGAGTAGACCGCCCCCTGTCTCTGTATTACAGACTGAGGGGATGAGTAGACCGCCCCCTGTCTCTGTATCACACACTCAGTGGATGAGTAGACCGTCACCTGTCTCTGTTTCACAGACTCAGTGGATGAGTAGACCGCCCCCTGTCTCTGTATCACAAACTGAGGGGATAAGCAGACCGCCCCCTGTCTTTGTATCACACACTCAGTGGATGAGCAGACTGCCCCCTGTCTCTGTATCACAGACTCAGGGGATGAGTAGACCGCCCCCTGTCTCTGTATCACATACTGAGGGGATGGGTATACCGCCCCCTGTCTCTGTGTCACAAACTGAGGGGATGAGTAGACCGCCCCCTGTCTCTGTATCACAGACTTAGGGGATGAGTAGACCGCCCCCTGTCTCTGCATCACATACTGAGGGGATGAGCAGACTGCCCCCTGTCTCTGTATCACACACTCAGGGGATGTTTAGACCGCCCCCTGTCTCTGTATCACAGAGTCAGTGGATGAGTAGACCGTCACCTGTCTCTGTTTCACAGACTCAGTGGATGAGTAGACCGCCCCCTGCCTCTGTATCACACACTCAGGGGATGAGTAGACCGCCCCCTGTCTCTGTATCACAGACTGAGGGGATGAGTAGACCGCCGCCTGTCTCTGCATCACATACTGAGGGGATGAGCAGACCGCACCCTGTCTCTGTATCACAGGCTCAGGGAATGAGTAGACCGCCCCCTGTCTCTGTATCACACACTCAGTGGATGAGTAGACCGCCCCCTGTCTCTGTATCACAGGCTCAGGGAATGAGTAGACCGCCCCCTTTCTCGGTATCACACACTCAGGGGATGAGTAGACCACCCCCTGTCTCTGTATCACAGACTCAGTGGATAAGTAGACCGCCCCCTGTCTCTGTACCACAGACTCAGGGGATGAGTACACCGCCCCCTTCCTCTATATCACAGACCCAGGGGATGAGTCGACCGCCCCTTGTCTCTGTATCACATACTGAGGGGATGAGCAGACTGCCCCCTGTCTCTGTATCACAGACTCAGGGGATGAGGAGACCGCCCCCTGTCTCTGTATCACAAACTGTGGGGATGAGTAGACCGCCCCCTGTCTCTGTATCACAGACTCAGGGGATGAGTAGACAAGCCCCTGTCACTGTATCACAAACTGAGGGGATGAGTAGACCGCCCCCTGTCTCTGTATCACAGACTCAGGGGTTGAGTAGACCGCCCCCTGTCTCTGTATCACAGACTCAGGGGATGAGTAGACCGCCCCCTGTCACTGTATCACAAACTGAGGGGATGAGTAGACCGCCCCCTGTCTCTGTATCACAGACTCAGGGGATGAGTACACCGCCCCCTTCCTCTATATCACAGACCCAGGGGATGAGTAGACCGCCCCCTGTCTCTGTATCACATACTGAGGGGATGAGCAGATTGCCCCCTGTCTCTGCTTCACAGACTCAGGGGATGAGTAGACTGCCCCCTGTCTCTGCATCACAAACTGAGGGGATGAGTAGACCGCCCCCTGTCTCTGTATCACAGACTCAGGGGATGAGTAGACCGCCCCCTGTCTCTGTATCACAGACTCAGGGGATGAGTAGACCGCCCCCTGTCACTGTATCACAAACTGAGGGGATGAGTAGACCGCCCCCTGTCTCTGTATCACAGAGTCAGTGGATGAGTAGACCGTCACCTGTCTCTGTTTCACAGACTCAGTGGATGAAAAGATCGCCCCCTGTCTCTGCATTACAGACTGAGGGGATGAGTAGACCGCCCCCTGTCTCTGCATCACATACTGAGGGGATGAGCAGACTGCTCCCTGTCTCTTTATCACAGGCTCAGGGAATGAGTAGACCGCCCCCTGTCTCTGTATTACAGACTGAGGGGATGAGTAGACCGCCCCCTGTCTCTGTATCACACACTCAGTGGATGAGTAGACCGTCACCTGTCTCTGTTTCACAGACTCAGTGGATGAGTAGACCGCCCCCTGTCTCTGTATCACAAACTGAGGGGATAAGCAGACCGCCCCCTGTCTTTGTATCACACACTCAGTGGATGAGCAGACTGCCCCCTGTCTCTGTATCACAGACTCAGGGGATGAGTAGACCGCCCCCTGTCTCTGTATCACATACTGAGGGGATGGGTATACCGCCCCCTGTCTCTGTGTCACAAACTGAGGGGATGAGTAGACCGCCCCCTGTCTCTGTATCACACACTCAGGGGATGTGTAGACCGCCCCCTGTCTCTGTATCACAGAGTCAGTGGATGAGTAGACCGTCACCTGTCTCTGTTTCACAGACTCAGTGGATGAGTAGACCGCCCCCTGTCTCTGTATCACACACTCAGGGGATGAGTAGACCGCCCCCTGTCTCTGTATCACAGACTCAGGGGATGAGGAGACCGCCCTCTGTCTCTGTATCACAGACTTAGGGGATGAGTAGACCGCCCCCTGTCTCTGCATCACATACTGAGGGGATGAGCAGACTGCCCCCTGTCTCTGTATCACACACTCAGGGGATGTGTAGACCGCCCCCTGTCTCTGTATCACAGAGTCAGTGGATGAGTAGACCGTCACCTGTCTCTGTTTCACAGACTCAGTGGATGAGTAGACCGCCCCCTGTCTCTGTATCACACACTCAGGGGATGAGTAGACCGCCCCCTGTCTCTGTATCACAGACTGAGGGGATGAGTAGACCGCCGCCTGTCTCTGCATCACATACTGAGGGGATGAGCAGACCGCCCCCTGTCTCTGTATCACAGGCTCAGGGAATGAGTAGACCGCCCCCTGTCTCTGTATCACACACTCAGTGGATGAGTAGACCGCCCCCTGTCTCTGTATCACAGGCTCAGGGAATGAGTAGACCGCCCCCTTTCTCGGTATCACACACTCAGGGGATGAGTAGACCACCCCCTGTCTCTGTATCACAGACTCAGTGGATAAGTAGACCGCCCCCTGTCTCTGTACCACAGACTCAGGGGATGAGTACACCGCCCCCTTCCTCTATATCACAGACCCAGGGGATGAGTCGACCGCCCCTTGTCTCTGTATCACATACTGAGGGGATGAGCAGACTGCCCCCTGTCTCTGTATCACAGACTCAGGGGATGAGGAGACCGCCCCCTGTCTCTGTATCACAAACTGTGGGGATGAGTAGACCGCCCCCTGTCTCTGTATCACAGACTCAGGGGATGAGTAGACAACCCCCTGTCACTGTATCACAAACTGAGGGGATGAGTAGACCGCCCCCTGTCTCTGTATCACAGACTCAGGGGATGAGTAGACCGCCCCCTGTCTCTGTATCACAGACTCAGGGGATGAGTAGACCGCCCCCTGTCACTGTATCACAAACTGAGGGGATGAGTAGACCGCCCCCTGTCTCTGTATCACAGACTCAGCGGATGAGTACACCGCCCCCTTCCTCTATATCACAGACCCAGGGGATGAGTAGACCGCCCCCTGTCTCTGTATCACATACTGAGGGGATGAGCAGATTGCCCCCTGTCTCTGTTTCACAGACTCAGGGGATGAGTAGACCGCCCCCTGTCTCTGCATCACAAACTGAGGGGATGAGTAGACCGCCCCTTGTCTCTGTATCACAGACTCAGGGGATGAGTAGACCGCCCCCTGTCTCTGTATCACAGACTCAGGGGATGAGTAGACCGCCCCCTGTCACTGTATCACAAACTGAGGGGATGAGTAGACCGCCCCCTGTCACTGTATCACAAACTGAGGGGATGAGTAGACCGCCCCCTGTCTCTGTATCACAGAGTCAGTGGATGAGTAGACCGTCACCTGTCTCTGTTTCACAGACTCAGTGGATGAGAAGATCGCCCCCTGTCTCTGCATCACATACTGAGGGGATGAGCAGACCGCCCCCTGTCTCTGTATCACAGGCTCAGGGAATGAGTAGACCGCCCCCTGTCTCTGTATTACAGACTGAGGGGATGAGTAGACCGCCCCCTGTCTCTGTATCACACACTCAGTGGATGAGTAGACCGTCACCTGTCTCTGTTTCACAGACTCAGTGGATGAGTAGACCGCCCCCTGTCTCTGTATCACAAACTGAGGGGATAAGCAGACCGCCCCCTGTCTTTGTATCACACACTCAGTGGATGAGCAGACTGCCCCCTGTCTCTGTATCACAGACTCAGGGGATGAGTAGACCGCCCCCTGTCTCTGTATCACATACTGAGGGGATGGGTATACCGCCCCCTGTCTCTGTGTCACAAACTGAGGGGATGAGTAGACCGCCCCCTGTCTCTGAAACACAGACTCAGGGGATGAGGAGACCGCCCTCTGTCTCTGTATCACAGACTTAGGGGATGAGTAGACCGCCCCCTGTCTCTGCATCACATACTGAGGGGATGAGCAGACTGCCCCCTGTCTCTGTATCACACACTCAGGGGATGTGTAGACCGCCCCCTGTCTCTGTATCACAGAGTCAGTGGATGAGTAGACCGTCACCTGTCTCTGTTTCACAGACTCAGTGGATGAGTAGACCGCCCCCTGTCTCTGTATCACACACTCAGGGGATGAGTAGACCGCCCCCTGTCTCTGTATCACAGACTGAGGGGATGAGTAGACCGCCGCCTGTCTCTGCATCACATACTGAGGGGATGAGCAGACCGCCCCCTGTCTCTGTATCACAGGCTCAGGGAATGAGTAGACCGCCCCCTGTCTCTGTATCACAGACTCAGGGGATGAGTAGACCGCCCCCTGTCTCTGTATCACAGGCTCAGGGAATGAGCAGACCGCCCCCTTTCTCGGTATCACACACTCAGAGGATGAGTAGACCGCCCCCTGTCTCTGTATCACAGACTCAGTGGATAAGTAGACCGCCCCCTGTCTCTGTACCACAGACTCAGGGGATGAGTACACCGCCCCCTTCCTCGATATCACAGACCCAGGGGATGAGTCGACCGCCCCTTGTCTCTGTATCACATACTGAGGGGATGAGCAGACTGCCCCCTGTCTCTGTATCACAGACTCAGGGGATGAGGAGACCGCCCCCTGTCTCTGTATCACAAACTGTGGGGATGAGTAGACCGCCCCCTGTCTCTGTATCACAGACTCAGGGGATGAGTAGACAACCCCCTGTCACTGTATCACAAACTGAGGGGATGAGTAGAACGCCCCCTCTCTCTGTATCACAGACTCAGGGGATGTGTAGACTGCCCCCTTCCTCTCTATCACAGACCCAGGGGATGAGTAAACTGCCCCTTGTCTCTGTATCTCAGACTCAGGGGATGAGTAGACCGCCCCCTGTCTCTGTATCACAGACTCGGAGGATGAGTAGATCGCCACCTGTCTCTGTATCACAGACTCGGGGGATGAGTAGACAGCCCCCTGTCGCTGTATCATTGATTCAGGGGATGAGTAGACTGCCCCCTGTCTCTGTCTCACAGACTCAGGGGATGAGTAGACCGTCACCTGTCTCTGTATCACAAACTCAGTGGATGAGTAGACCGCCCCCTGTCTCTGTTTCACAAACTGAGGGGATAAGTAGACCGCCCCTGTCTCTGTATCACTGACTCAGGGGATGAGTAGACCACCCCCTGTTTCTGTATCACAAAATGAGGGGATAAGTAGACCGCCCCCTGTCTTTGTAACACAAATTTAGGGGATAAGTAGACTGCACCCTGTCTCTGTATCACAGACTCAGTGGATGAGTAGACCACCCCCTGTCTCTGTATCACATACTGAGGGGATAAGTGGACCGCCCCCTGTCTTTGTAACACAAATTTAGGGGATAAGTAGACCGGCCCCTGTCTCTGTATCACAGACTCAGGGGATGAGTAGACCGCCCCCTGTCTCTGTATCACAAAATGAGGGGATGAGTAGACCGCCCCCTTCGTCTCCATCACAGACCCAGGGGATGAGTAAACTGCCCCTTGTGTCTGTATCTCAGATTCAGGGGATGAGTAGACCGCCCCCTGTCTCTGGATCACAGAATCAGGGGATGAGTAGACCGCCCCCTGTCTCTGTATCACAAACTGAGGGGATGAGTAGACCGCCCCCTGTCTCTGTATCACAGACTCAGGGGATGAGTAGACCGCCCCCTGTCACTGTATCACAAACTGAGGGGATGAGTAGACCGCCCCCTGTCTCTGGATCACAGACTCAGGGGATGAGTAGACCGCCCCCTTCCTCTTTATCACAGACCCAGGGGATGAGTAAACTGCCCCTTGTCTCTGTATCTCAGACTCAGGGGATGAGTAGACCGGCCCCTGTCTCTGTATCACAGACTCAGGGGATGAGTAGACCGCCCCCTGTCTCTGTATCACAAAATGAGGGGATGAGTAGACCGCCCCCTTCGTCTCCATCACAGACCCAGGGGATGAGTAAACTGCCCCTTGTGTCTGTATCTCAGATTCAGGGGATGAGTAGACCGCCCCCTGTCTCTGGATCACAGAATCAGGGGATGAGTAGACCGCCCCCTGTCTCTGTATCACAAACTGAGGGGATGAGTAGACCGCCCCCTGTCTCTGTATCACAGACTCAGGGGATGAGTAGACCGCCCCCTGTCACTGTATCACAAACTGAGGGGATGAGTAGACCGCCCCCTGTCTCTGGATCACAGACTCAGGGGATGAGTAGACCGCCCCCTTCCTCTTTATCACAGACCCAGGGGATGAGTAAACTGCCCCTTGTCTCTGTATCTCAGACTCAGGGGATGAGTAGACCGCCCCCTGTCTCTGTATCATTGATTCAGGGGATGAGTAGACCGTCACCTGTCTCTGTGTCACAGACTCAGTGGATGAGAAGACCACCCCCTGTCTCTGTATCACAGAGTCAGTGGATGAGTAGACCGTCACCTGTCTCTGTTTCACAGACTCAGTGGATGAGAAGACCGCCCCGTGTCTCTGTCTCACAGAGTCAGGGGATGAGTAGACCGCCCCCTGTCTCTGCATCACATAATGAGGGGATAAGTAGACCGCCCCCTGTCTTTGTCACACAAATTTAGGGGATAAGTAGACCGCCCCCTGTCTCTGTATCACACACTCAGTGGATGAGTAGACAGTCCCTGTCTCTGTGTCACAGACTCAGGCGATGAGCAGGCTGCCCCCTGTCTCTGTATCACAGACTCAGGGGATGAGTAGACCGCCCTCTGTCTCTGTATCACAGAGTCAGTGGATGAGTAGACCGTCACCTGTCTCTGTTTCACAGACTCAGTGGATGAGAAGATCGCCCCCTGTCTCTGTATCACATACTGAGGGGATGAGCAGACTGCCCACTGTCTCTGTATCACACACTCAGTGGATGAGTAGACCGCCCCCTGTCTCTGCATCACATACTGAGGGGATGAGCAGACTGCCCACTGTCTCTGTATCACACACTCAGTGGATGAGTAGACCGTCACCTGTCTCTGTTTCACAGACTCAGTGGATGAGTAGACCGCCCCTGTCTCTGTATCACAAACTGAGGGGATGAGTAGACCGCCCCCTGTCTCTGTATCACAGGCTCAGGGAATGAGTAGACCGCCCCCTTTCTCTGTATCACACACTCAGGGGATGAGTAGACCGCCCCCTGTCTCTGTATCACAGACTCAGTGGATGAGTAGACCGCCCCCTATCTCTGTATCACAGACTCAGGGGATGAGTAGAGCGCCCCATGTCTCAGTATCACACACTCGGGGGATGAGTAGACCGCCCCCTGTCTCTGTATCACAGACTCAGGGGATGAGTACACCGCCCCCTTCCTCTATATCACAGACACAGGGGATGAGTAGACCGCCCCCTGTCTCTGAATCACATACTGAGGGGATGAGCAGACTGCCCCCTGTCTCTGTTTCACAGACTCAGGGGATGAGTAGACCGCCCCCTGTCTCTGCATCACAAACTGAGGGGATGAGTAGACCGCCCCCTGTCTCTGTATCACAGACTCAGGGGATGAGTAGACCGCCCCCTGTCTCTGTATCACAGACTCAGGGGATGAGTAGAACGCCCCCTGTCACTGTATCACAAACTGAGGGGATGAGTAGACCGCCCCCTGTCTCTGTATCACAGAGTCAGTGGATGAGTAGACCGTCACCTGTCTCTGTTTCACAGATTCAGTGGATGAGAAGATCGCCCCCTGTCTCTGCATCACATACTGAGGGGATGAGCAGACCGCCCCCTGTCTCTGTATCACAGGCTCAGGGAATGAGTAGACTGCCCCCTGTCTCTGTATTACAGACTGAGGGGATGAGTAGACCGCCCCCTGTCTCTGTATCGCACACTCAGTGGATGAGTAGACCGTCACCTGTCTCTGTTTCACAGACTCAGTGGATGAGTAGACCGCCCCCTGTCTCTGTATCACAAACTGAGGGGATAAGCAGACCGCCCCCTGTCTTTGTATCACACACTCAGTGGATGAGCAGACCGCCCCCTGTCTCTGTATCACATACTGAGGGGATGAGTAGACCGCCCCCTGTCTCTGAAACACAGACTCAGGGGATGAGGAGACCGCCCCCTGTCTCTGCATCACATACTGAGGGGATGAGCAGACTGCCCCCTGTCTCTGTATCACACACTCAGGGGATGTGTAGACCGCCCCCTGTCTCTGTATCACAGACTGAGGGGATGAGTAGACCGCCGCCTGTCTCTGCATCACATACTGAGGGGATGAGCAGACCGCCCCCTGTCTCTGTATCACTGGCTCAGGGAATGAGTAGACCGCCCCCTGTCTCTGTATCACACACTCAGTGGATGAGTAGACCGCCCCCTGTCTCTGTATCACAGGCTCAGGGAATGAGTAGACCGCCCCCAGTCTCGGTATCACACACTCAGGGGATGAGTAGACCACCCCCTGTCTCTGTATCACAGACTCAGTGGATAAGTAGACCGCCCCCTGTCTCTGTACCACAGACTCAGGGGATGAGTCGACCGCCAATTGTCTCTGTATCACATACTGAGGGGATGAGCAGACTGCCCCCTGTCTCTGTATCACAGACTCAGGGGATGAGGAGACCGCCCCCTGTCTCTGTATCACAAACTGTGGGGATGAGTAGACCGCCCCCTGTCTCTGTATCACAGACTCAGGGGATGCGTAGACAACCCCCTGTCACTGTATCACAAACTGAGGGGATGAGTAGACCGCCCCCTGTCACTGTATCACAAACTGAGGGGATAGGTAGACCGCCCCCTGTCTCTGTATCACAGACTCAGGGGATGAGTACACCGCCCCCTTCCTCTATATCACAGACCCAGGGGATGAGTAGACCGCCCCCTGTCTCTGTATCACATACTGAGGGGATGAGCAGATTGCCCCCTGTCTCTGTTTCACAGACTCAGGGGATGAGTAGACCGCCCCCTGTCTCTGCATCACAAACTGAGGGGATGAGTAGAACGCCCCCTGTCTCTGTATCACAGACTCAGGGGATGAGTAGACCGCCCCCTGTCTCTGTATCACAGACTCAGGGGATGAGTAGACCGCCCCCTGTCACTGTATCACAAACTGAGGGGATGAGTAGACCGCCCCCTGTCTCTGTATCACAGAGTCAGTGGATGAGTAGACCGTCACCTGTCTCTGTTTCACAGACTCAGTGGATGAGAAGATCGCCCCCTGTCTCTGCATTACAGACTGAGGGGATGAGTAGACCGCCCCCTGTCTCTGCATCACATACTGAGGGGATGAGCAGACCGCCCCCTGTCTCTGTATCACAGGCTCAGGGAATGAGTAGACCGCCCCCTGTCTCTGTATTACAGACTGAGGGGATGAGTAGACCGCCCCCTGTCTCTGTATCACACACTCAGTGGATGAGTAGACCGTCACCTGTCTCTGTTTCACAGACTCAGTGGATGAGTAGACCGCCCCCTGTCTCTGTATCACAAACTGAGGGGATGAGCAGACTGCCCCCTGTCTCTGTATCACAGACTCAGGGCATGAGTAGACCGCCCCCTGTCTCTGTATCACATACTGAGGGGATGGGTATACCGCCCCCTGTCTCTGTGTCACAAACTGAGGGGATGAGTAGACCGCCCCCTGTCTCTGAAACACAGACTCAGGGGATGAGGAGACCGCCCTCTGTCTCTGTATCACAGACTTAGGGGATGAGTAGACCGCCCCCTATCTCTGCATCACATACTGAGGGGATGAGCAGACTGCCCCCTGTCTCTGTATCACACACTCAGGGGATGTGTAGACCGCCCCCTGTCTCTGTATCACAGAGTCAGTGGATGAGTAGACCGTCACCTGTCTCTGTTTCACAGACTCAGTGGATGAGTAGACCGCCCCCTGTCTCTGTATCACAGACTGAGGGGATGAGTAGACCGCCGCCTGTCTCTGCATCACATACTGAGGGGATGAGCAGACCGCCCCCTGTCTCTGTATCACAGGCTCAGGGAATGAGTAGACCGCCCCCTGTCTCTGTATCACACACTCAGTGGATGAGTAGACCGCCCCCTGTCTCTGTACCACAGACTCAGGGGATGAGTACACCGCCCCCTTCCTCTATATCACAGACCCAGGGGATGAGTCGACCGCCCCTTGTCTCTGTATCACATACTGAGGGGATGAGCAGACTGCCCCCTGTCTCTGTATCACAGACTCAGGGGATGAGGAGACCGCCCCCTGTCTCTGTATCACAAACTGTGGGGATGAGTAGACCGCCCCCTGTCTCTGTATCACAGGCTCAGGGAATGAGTAGACCGCCCACTTTCTCGGTATCACACACTCAGAGGATGAGTAGACCGCCCCCTGTCTCTGTATCACAGACTCAGTGGATAAGTAGACCGCCCCCTGTCTCTGTACCACAGACTCAGGGGATGAGTACACCGCCCCCTGTCTCTGTATCACAGACTCGGGGGATGAGTAGACAGCCCCCTGTCGCTGTATCATTGATTCAGGGGATGAGTAGACTGCCCCCTGTCTCTGTCTCACAGACTCAGGGGATGAGTAGACCGTCACCTGTCTCTGTATCACAAACTCAGTGGATGAGGAGACCGCCCCCTGTCTCTGTATCACAAACTGTGGGGATGAGTAGACCGCCCCCTGTCTCTGTATCACAGACTCAGGGGATGAGTAGACAACCCCCTGTCACTGTATCACAAACTGTGGAGATGAGTAGAACGCCCCCTCTCTCTGTATCACAGACTCAGGGGATGTGTAGACTGCCCCCTTCCTCTCTATCACAGACCCAGGGGATGAGTAAACTGCCCCTTGTCTCTGTATCTCAGACTCAGGGGATGAGTAGACCGCCCCCGGTCTCTGTATCACAGACTCGGGGGATGAGTAGTTCGCCCCCTGTCTCTGTATCACAGACTCGGGGGATGAGTAGACAGCCCCCTGTCGCTGTATCATTGATTCAGGGGATGAGTAGACTGCCCCCTGTCTCTGTCTCACAGACTCAGGGGATGAGTAGACCGTCACCTGTCTCTGTATCACAAACTCAGTGGATGAGTAGACCGCCCCCTGTCTCTGTTTCACAAACTGAGGGGATAAGTAGACCGCCCCTGCCTCTGTATCACTGACTCAGGGGATGAGTAGACCACCCCCTGTTTCTGTATCACAAAATGAGGGGATAAGTAGACCGCCCACTGTCTTTGTAACACAAATTTAGGGGATAAGTAGACTGCCCCCTGTCTCTGTATCACAGACTCAGTGGATGAGTAGACCACCCCCTGTCTCTGTTTCACAAACTGAGGGGATAAGTAGACCGCCCCTGTCTCTGTATCACTGACTCAGGGGATGAGTAGACCACCCCCTGTCTCTGTATCACATACTGAGGGGATAAGTGGACCGCCCCCTGTCTTTGTAACACAAATTTAGGGGATAAGTAGACCGGCCCCTGTCTCTGTATCACAGACTCAGGGGATGAGTAGACCGGCCCCTGTCTCTGTATCACAAAATGAGGGGATGAGTAGACCGCCCCCTTCGTCTCCATCACAGACCCAGGGGATGAGTAAACTGCCCCTTGTGTCTGTATCTCAGATTCAGGGGATGAGTTGACCGCCCCCTGTCTCTGGATCACAGAATCAGGGGATGAGTAGACCGCCCCCTGTCTCTGTATCACAAACTGAGGGGATGAGTAGACCGCCCCCTGTCTCTGTATCACAGACTCAGGGGATGAGTACACCGCCCCTTTCCTCTATATCACAGACCCAGGGGATGAGTAGACCGCCCCCTGTCTCTGAAACACAGACTCAGGGGATGAGGAGACCGCCCTCTGTCTCTGTATCACAGACTTAGGGGATGAGTAGACCTCCCCCTGTCTCTGCATCACATACTGAGGGGATGAGCAGACTGCCCCCTGTCTCTGTATCACACACTCAGGGGATGTGTAGACCGCCCCCTGTCTCTGTATCACAGAGTCAGTGGATGAGTAGACCGTCACCTGTCTCTGTTTCACAGACTCAGTGGATGAGTAGACCGCCCCCTGTCTCTGTATCACACACTCAGGGGATGAGTAGACCGCCCCCTGTCTCTGTATCACAGACTGAGGGGATGAGTAGACCGCCCCCTGTCTCTGTATCACACACTCAGTGGATGAGTAGACCGCCCCCTGTCTCTGTATCACAGGCTCAGGGAATGAGTAGACCGACCCCTTTCTCGGTATCACACACTCAGGGGATGAGTAGACCGCCGCCTGTCTCTGCATCACATACTGAGGGGATGAGCAGACCGCCCCCTGTCTCTGTATCACAGGCTCAGGGAATGAGTAGACCGCCCCCTGTTTCTGTATCACACACTCAGTGGATGAGTAGACCGCCCCCTGTCTCTGTATCACAGGCTCAGGGAATGAGTAGACCGCCCCCTTTCTCGGTATCACACACTCAGGGGATGAGTAGACCGCCCCCTGTCTCTGTATCACAGACTCAGTGGATAAGTAGACCGCCCCCTGTCTCTGTACCACAGACTCAGGGGATGAGTACACCGCCCCCTTCCTCTATATCACAGACCCAGGTGATGAGTCGACCGCCCCTTGTCTCTGTATCACATACTGAGGGGATGAGCAGACTGCCCCCTGTCTCTGTATCACAGACTCAGGGGATGAGGAGACCGCCCCCTGTCTCTGTCTCACAAACTGTGGGGATGAGTAGACCGCCCCCTGTCTCTGCATCACATACTGAGGGGGTGAGCAGACCGCCCCCTGTCTCTGTATCACAGGCTCAGGGAATGAGTAGACCGCCCCCTGTCTCTGTATCACACACTCAGTGGATGAGTAGACCGCCCCCTGTCTCTGTATCACAGGCTCAGGGAATGAGTAGACCGCCCCCTTTCTCGGTATCACACACTCAGGGGATGAGTAGACCGCCCCCTGTCTCTGTATCACAGACTCAGTGGATAAGTAGACCGCCCCCTGTCTCTGTACCACAGACTCAGGGGATGAGTACACCGCCCCCTTCCTCTATATCACAGACCCAGGGGATGAGTCGACCGCCCCTTGTCTCTGTATCACATACTGAGGGGATGAGCAGACTGCCCCCTGTCTCTGTATCACAGACTCAGGGGATGAGGAGACCGCCCCCTGTCTCTGTCTCACAAACTGTGGGGATGAGTAGACCGCCCCCTGTCTCTGTATCACAGACTCAGGGGATGAGTAGACAACCCCCTGTCACTGTATCACAAACTGAGGGGATGAGTAGACCGCCCCCTGTCTCTGTATCACAGACTCAGGGGATGAGTAGACCGCCCCCTGTCTCTGTATCACAGACTCAGGGGATGAGTAGACCGCCCCCTGTCACTGTATCACAAACTGAGGGGATGAGTAGACCGCCCCCTGTCTCTGTATCACAGACTCAGCGGATGAGTACACCGCCCCCTTCCTCTATATCACAGACCCAGGGGATGAGTAGACCGCCCCCTGTCTCTGTATCACATACTGAGGGGATGAGCAGATTGCCCCCTGTCTCTGTTTCACAGACTCAGGGGATGAGTAGACCGCCCCCTGTCTCTGCATCACAAACTGAGGGGATGAGTAGACCGCCCCCTGTCTCTGTACCACAGACTCAGGGGATGAGTCGACCGCCAATTGTCTCTGTATCACATACTGAGGGGATGAGCAGACTGCCCCCTGTCTCTGTATCACAGACTCAGGGGATGAGGAGACCGCCCCCTGTCTCTGTATCACAAACTGTGGGGATGAGTAGACCGCCCCCTGTCTCTGTATCACAGACTCAGGGGATGCGTAGACAACCCCCTGTCACTGTATCACAAACTGAGGGGATGAGTAGACCGCCCCCTGTCACTGTATCACAAACTGAGGGGATAGGTAGACCGCCCCCTGTCTCTGTATCACAGACTCAGGGGATGAGTACACCGCCCCCTTCCTCTATATCACAGACCCAGGGGATGAGTAGACCGCCCCCTGTCTCTGTATCACATACTGAGGGGATGAGCAGATTGCCCCCTGTCTCTGTTTCACAGACTCAGGGGATGAGTAGACCGCCCCCTGTCTCTGCATCACAAACTGAGGGGATGAGTAGAACGCCCCCTGTCTCTGTATCACAGACTCAGGGGATGAGTAGACCGCCCCCTGTCTCTGTATCACAGACTCAGGGGATGAGTAGACCGCCCCCTGTCACTGTATCACAAACTGAGGGGATGAGTAGACCGCCCCCTGTCTCTGTATCACAGAGTCAGTGGATGAGTAGACCGTCACCTGTCTCTGTTTCACAGACTCAGTGGATGAGAAGATCGCCCCCTGTCTCTGCATTACAGACTGAGGGGATGAGTAGACCGCCCCCTGTCTCTGCATCACATACTGAGGGGATGAGCAGACCGCCCCCTGTCTCTGTATCACAGGCTCAGGGAATGAGTAGACCGCCCCCTGTCTCTGTATTACAGACTGAGGGGATGAGTAGACCGCCCCCTGTCTCTGTATCACACACTCAGTGGATGAGTAGACCGTCACCTGTCTCTGTTTCACAGACTCAGTGGATGAGTAGACCGCCCCCTGTCTCTGTATCACAAACTGAGGGGATGAGCAGACTGCCCCCTGTCTCTGTATCACAGACTCAGGGCATGAGTAGACCGCCCCCTGTCTCTGTATCACATACTGAGGGGATGGGTATACCGCCCCCTGTCTCTGTGTCACAAACTGAGGGGATGAGTAGACCGCCCCCTGTCTCTGAAACACAGACTCAGGGGATGAGGAGACCGCCCTCTGTCTCTGTATCACAGACTTAGGGGATGAGTAGACCGCCCCCTATCTCTGCATCACATACTGAGGGGATGAGCAGACTGCCCCCTGTCTCTGTATCACACACTCAGGGGATGTGTAGACCGCCCCCTGTCTCTGTATCACAGAGTCAGTGGATGAGTAGACCGTCACCTGTCTCTGTTTCACAGACTCAGTGGATGAGTAGACCGCCCCCTGTCTCTGTATCACAGACTGAGGGGATGAGTAGACCGCCGCCTGTCTCTGCATCACATACTGAGGGGATGAGCAGACCGCCCCCTGTCTCTGTATCACAGGCTCAGGGAATGAGTAGACCGCCCCCTGTCTCTGTATCACACACTCAGTGGATGAGTAGACCGCCCCCTGTCTCTGTACCACAGACTCAGGGGATGAGTACACCGCCCCCTTCCTCTATATCACAGACCCAGGGGATGAGTCGACCGCCCCTTGTCTCTGTATCACATACTGAGGGGATGAGCAGACTGCCCCCTGTCTCTGTATCACAGACTCAGGGGATGAGGAGACCGCCCCCTGTCTCTGTATCACAAACTGTGGGGATGAGTAGACCGCCCCCTGTCTCTGTATCACAGGCTCAGGGAATGAGTAGACCGCCCACTTTCTCGGTATCACACACTCAGAGGATGAGTAGACCGCCCCCTGTCTCTGTATCACAGACTCAGTGGATAAGTAGACCGCCCCCTGTCTCTGTACCACAGACTCAGGGGATGAGTACACCGCCCCCTGTCTCTGTATCACAGACTCGGGGGATGAGTAGACAGCCCCCTGTCGCTGTATCATTGATTCAGGGGATGAGTAGACTGCCCCCTGTCTCTGTCTCACAGACTCAGGGGATGAGTAGACCGTCACCTGTCTCTGTATCACAAACTCAGTGGATGAGGAGACCGCCCCCTGTCTCTGTATCACAAACTGTGGGGATGAGTAGACCGCCCCCTGTCTCTGTATCACAGACTCAGGGGATGAGTAGACAACCCCCTGTCACTGTATCACAAACTGTGGAGATGAGTAGAACGCCCCCTCTCTCTGTATCACAGACTCAGGGGATGTGTAGACTGCCCCCTTCCTCTCTATCACAGACCCAGGGGATGAGTAAACTGCCCCTTGTCTCTGTATCTCAGACTCAGGGGATGAGTAGACCGCCCCCGGTCTCTGTATCACAGACTCGGGGGATGAGTAGTTCGCCCCCTGTCTCTGTATCACAGACTCGGGGGATGAGTAGACAGCCCCCTGTCGCTGTATCATTGATTCAGGGGATGAGTAGACTGCCCCCTGTCTCTGTCTCACAGACTCAGGGGATGAGTAGACCGTCACCTGTCTCTGTATCACAAACTCAGTGGATGAGTAGACCGCCCCCTGTCTCTGTTTCACAAACTGAGGGGATAAGTAGACCGCCCCTGCCTCTGTATCACTGACTCAGGGGATGAGTAGACCACCCCCTGTTTCTGTATCACAAAATGAGGGGATAAGTAGACCGCCCACTGTCTTTGTAACACAAATTTAGGGGATAAGTAGACTGCCCCCTGTCTCTGTATCACAGACTCAGTGGATGAGTAGACCACCCCCTGTCTCTGTTTCACAAACTGAGGGGATAAGTAGACCGCCCCTGTCTCTGTATCACTGACTCAGGGGATGAGTAGACCACCCCCTGTCTCTGTATCACATACTGAGGGGATAAGTGGACCGCCCCCTGTCTTTGTAACACAAATTTAGGGGATAAGTAGACCGGCCCCTGTCTCTGTATCACAGACTCAGGGGATGAGTAGACCGGCCCCTGTCTCTGTATCACAAAATGAGGGGATGAGTAGACCGCCCCCTTCGTCTCCATCACAGACCCAGGGGATGAGTAAACTGCCCCTTGTGTCTGTATCTCAGATTCAGGGGATGAGTTGACCGCCCCCTGTCTCTGGATCACAGAATCAGGGGATGAGTAGACCGCCCCCTGTCTCTGTATCACAAACTGAGGGGATGAGTAGACCGCCCCCTGTCTCTGTATCACAGACTCAGGGGATGAGTACACCGCCCCTTTCCTCTATATCACAGACCCAGGGGATGAGTAGACCGCCCCCTGTCTCTGAAACACAGACTCAGGGGATGAGGAGACCGCCCTCTGTCTCTGTATCACAGACTTAGGGGATGAGTAGACCTCCCCCTGTCTCTGCATCACATACTGAGGGGATGAGCAGACTGCCCCCTGTCTCTGTATCACACACTCAGGGGATGTGTAGACCGCCCCCTGTCTCTGTATCACAGAGTCAGTGGATGAGTAGACCGTCACCTGTCTCTGTTTCACAGACTCAGTGGATGAGTAGACCGCCCCCTGTCTCTGTATCACACACTCAGGGGATGAGTAGACCGCCCCCTGTCTCTGTATCACAGACTGAGGGGATGAGTAGACCGCCCCCTGTCTCTGTATCACACACTCAGTGGATGAGTAGACCGCCCCCTGTCTCTGTATCACAGGCTCAGGGAATGAGTAGACCGACCCCTTTCTCGGTATCACACACTCAGGGGATGAGTAGACCGCCGCCTGTCTCTGCATCACATACTGAGGGGATGAGCAGACCGCCCCCTGTCTCTGTATCACAGGCTCAGGGAATGAGTAGACCGCCCCCTGTTTCTGTATCACACACTCAGTGGATGAGTAGACCGCCCCCTGTCTCTGTATCACAGGCTCAGGGAATGAGTAGACCGCCCCCTTTCTCGGTATCACACACTCAGGGGATGAGTAGACCGCCCCCTGTCTCTGTATCACAGACTCAGTGGATAAGTAGACCGCCCCCTGTCTCTGTACCACAGACTCAGGGGATGAGTACACCGCCCCCTTCCTCTATATCACAGACCCAGGTGATGAGTCGACCGCCCCTTGTCTCTGTATCACATACTGAGGGGATGAGCAGACTGCCCCCTGTCTCTGTATCACAGACTCAGGGGATGAGGAGACCGCCCCCTGTCTCTGTCTCACAAACTGTGGGGATGAGTAGACCGCCCCCTGTCTCTGCATCACATACTGAGGGGGTGAGCAGACCGCCCCCTGTCTCTGTATCACAGGCTCAGGGAATGAGTAGACCGCCCCCTGTCTCTGTATCACACACTCAGTGGATGAGTAGACCGCCCCCTGTCTCTGTATCACAGGCTCAGGGAATGAGTAGACCGCCCCCTTTCTCGGTATCACACACTCAGGGGATGAGTAGACCGCCCCCTGTCTCTGTATCACAGACTCAGTGGATAAGTAGACCGCCCCCTGTCTCTGTACCACAGACTCAGGGGATGAGTACACCGCCCCCTTCCTCTATATCACAGACCCAGGGGATGAGTCGACCGCCCCTTGTCTCTGTATCACATACTGAGGGGATGAGCAGACTGCCCCCTCTCTCTGTATCACAGACTCAGGGGATGAGGAGACCGCCCCCTGTCTCTGTCTCACAAACTGTGGGGATGAGTAGACCGCCCCCTGTCTCTGTATCACAGACTCAGGGGATGAGTAGACAACCCCCTGTCACTGTATCACAAACTGAGGGGATGAGTAGACCGCCCCCTGTCTCTGTATCACAGACTCAGGGGATGAGTAGACCGCCCCCTGTCTCTGTATCACAGACTCAGGGGATGAGTAGACCGCCCCCTGTCACTGTATCACAAACTGAGGGGATGAGTAGACCGCCCCCTGTCTCTGTATCACAGACTCAGCGGATGAGTACACCGCCCCCTTCCTCTATATCACAGACCCAGGGGATGAGTAGACCGCCCCCTGTCTCTGTATCACATACTGAGGGGATGAGCAGATTGCCCCCTGTCTCTGTTTCACAGACTCAGGGGATGAGTAGACCGCCCCCTGTCTCTGCATCACAAACTGAGGGGATGAGTAGACCGCCCCCTGTCTCTGTATCACAGACTCAGGGGATGAGTAGACCGCCCCCTGTCTCTGTATCACAGACTCAGGGGATGAGTAGACCGCCCCCTGTCACTGTATCACAAACTGAGGGGATGAGTAGACCGCCCCCTGTCTCTGTATCACAGAGTCAGTGGATGAGTAGACCGTCACCTGTCTCTGTTTCACAGACTCAGTGGATGAGAAGATCGCCCCCTGTCTCTGCATTACAGACTGAGGGGATGAGTAGACCGCCCCCTGTCTCTGTATCACAGGCTCAGGGAATGAGTAGACCGCCCCCTGTCTCTGTATTACAGACTGAGGGGATGAGTAGACCGCCCCCTGTCTCTGCATCACATACTGAGGGGATGAGCAGACCGCCCCCTGTCTCTGTATCACAGGCTCAGGGAATGAGTAGACCGCCCCCTGTCTCTGTATTACAGACTGAGGGGATCAGTAGACCGCCACCTGTCTCTGTATCACACACTCAGTGGATGAGTAGACCGTCACCTGTCTCTGTTTCACAGACTCAGTGGATGAGTAGACCGCCCCCTGTCTCTGTATCACAAACTGAGGGGATAAGCAGACCGCCCCCTGTCTTTGTATCACACACTCAGTGGATGAGCAGACTGCCCCCTGTCTCTGTATCACAGACTCAGGGGATGAGTAGACCGCCCCCTGTCTCTGCATCACATACTGAGCGGATGGGTATACCGCCCCCTGTCTCTGTGTCACAAACTGAGGGGATGAGTAGACCCGCCCCTGTCTCTGAAACACAGACTCAGGGGATGAGGAGACCGCCCTCTGTCTCTGTATCACAGACTTAGGGGATGAGTAGACCGCCCCCTGTCTCTGCATCACATACTGAGGGGATGAGCAGACTGCCCCCTGTCACTGTATCACACACTCAGGGGATGTGTAGACCGCCCCCTGTCTCTGTATCACAGAGTCAGTGGATGAGTAGACCGTCACCTGTCTCTGTTTCACAGACTCAGTGGATGAGTAGACCGCCCCCTGTCTCTGTATCACAGACTGAGGGGATGAGTAGACCGCCGCCTGTCTCTGCATCACATACTGAGGGGATGAGCAGACCGCCCCCTGTCTCTGTATCACAGACTCAGGGGATGAGTAGACCGCCCCCTGTCTCTGTATCACAGACTGAGGGGATGAGTAGACCGCCGCCTGTCTCTGCATCACATACTGAGGGGGTGAGCAGACCGCCCCCTGTCTCTGTATCACAGGCTCAGGGAATGAGTAGACCGCCCCCTGTCTCTGTATCACACACTCAGTGGATGAGTAGACCGCCCCCTGTCTCTGTATCACAGGCTCAGGGAATGAGTAGACCGCCCCCTTTCTCGGTATCACACACTCAGGGGATGAGTAGACCGCCCCCTGTCTCTGTATCACAGACTCAGTGGATAAGTAGACCGCCCCCTGTCTCTGTACCACAGACTCAGGGGATGAGTACACCGCCCCCTTCCTCTATATCACAGACCCAGGGGATGAGTCGACCGACCCTTGTCTCTGTATCACATACTGAGGGGATGAGCAGACTGCCCCCTGTCTCTGTATCACAGACTCAGGGGATGAGGAGACCGCCCCCTGTCTCTGTCTCACAAACTGTGGGGATGAGTAGACCGCCCCCTGTCTCTGTATCACAGACTCAGGGGATGAGTAGACAACCCCCTGTCACTGTATCACAAACTGAGGGGATGAGTAGACCGCCCCCTGTCTCTGTATCACAGACTCAGGGGATGAGTAGACCGCCCCCTGTCTCTGTATCACAGACTCAGGGGATGAGTAGACCGCCCCCTGTCAATGTATCACAAACTGAGGGGATGAGTAGACCGCCCCCTGTCTCTGTATCACAGACTCAGGGGATGAGTACACCGCCCCCTTCCTCTATATCACAGACCCAGGGGATGAGTAGACCGCCCCCTGTCTCTGTATCACATACTGAGGGGATGAGCAGATTGCCCCCTGTCTCTGTTTCACAGACTCAGGGGATGAGTAGACCGCCCCCTGTCTCTGCATCACAAACTGAGGGGATGAGTAGACCGCCCCCTGTCTCTGTATCACAGACTCAGGGGATGAGTAGACCGCCCCCTGTCTCTGTATCACAGACTCAGGGGATGAGTAGACCGCCCCCTGTCACTGTATCACAAACTGAGGGGATGAGTAGACCGCCCCCTGTCTCTGTATCACAGAGTCAGTGGATGAGTAGACCGTCACCTGTCTCTGTTTCACAGACTCAGTGGATGAGAAGATCGCCCCCTGTCTCTGCATTACAGACTGAGGGGATGAGTAGACCGCCCCCTGTCTCTGCATCACATACTGAGGGGATGAGCAGACCGCCCCCTGTCTCTGTATCACAGGCTCAGGGAATGAGTAGACCGCCCCCTGTCTCTGTATTACAGACTGAGGGGATGAGTAGACCGCCACCTGTCTCTGTATCACACACTCAGTGGATGAGTAGACCGTCACCTGTCTCTGTTTCACAGACTCAGTGGATGAGTAGACCGCCCCCTGTCTCTGTATCACAAACTGAGGGGATAAGCAGACCGCCCCCTGTCTTTGTATCACACACTCAGTGGATGAGCAGACTGCCCCCTGTCTCTGTATCACAGACTCAGGGGATGAGTAGACCGCCCCCTGTCTCTGTATCACATACTGAGCGGATGGGTATACCGCCCCCTTTCTCTGTGTCACAAACTGAGGGGATGAGTAGACCCGCCCCTGTCTCTGAAACACAGACTCAGGGGATGAGGAGACCGCCCTCTGTCTCTGTATCACAGACTTAGGGGATGAGTAGACCGCCCCCTGTCTCTGCATCACATACTGAGGGGATGAGCAGACTGCCCCCTGTCTCTGTATCACACACTCAGGGGATGTGTAGACCGCCCCCTGTCTCTGTATCACACACTCAGGGGATGAGTAGACCGCCCCCTGTCTCTGTATCACAGACTGAGTGGATGAGTAGACCGCCGCCTGTCTCTGCATCACATACTGAGGGGATGAGCAGACCGCCCCCTGTCTCTGTATCATAGGCTCAGGGAATGAGTAGACCGCCCCCTGTCTCTGTATCACACACTCAGTGGATGAGTAGACCTCCCCTGTCTCTGTATCACAGGCTCAGGGAATGAGTAGACCGCCCCCTTTCTCGGTATCACACACTCAGGGGATGAGTAGACCGCCCCCTGTCTCTGTATCTCAGACTCAGTGGATAAGTAGACCGCCCCCTGTCTCTGTACCACAGACTCAGGGGATGAGTACACCGCCCCCTTCCTCTATATCACAGACCCAGGGGATGAGTCGACCGCCCCTTGTCTCTGTATCACATACTGAGGGGATGAGCAGACTGCCCCCTGTCTCTGTATCACAGAGTCAGGGGATGAGTAGACAACCCCCTGTCACTGTATCACAAACTGAGGGGATGAGTAGAACGCCCCCTCTCTCTGTATCACAGACTCAGGGGATGTGTAGACTGCCCCCTTCCTCTCTATCACAGACCCAGGGGATGAGTAAACTGCCCCTTGTCTCTGTATCTCAGACTCAGGGGATGAGTAGACCGCCCCCGGTCTCTGTATCACAGACTCGGGGGATGAGTAGATCGCCCCCTGTCTCTGTATCACAGACTCGGGGGATGAGTAGACAGCCCCCTGTCGCTGTATCATTGATTCAGGGGATGAGTAGACTGCCCCCTGTCTCTGTCTCACAGACTCAGGGGATGAGTAGACCGTCACCTGTCTCTGTATCACAAACTCAGTGGATGAGTAGACCGCCCCCTGTCTCTGTTTCACAAACTGAGGGGATAAGTAGACCGCCCCTGTCTCTGTATCACTGACTCAGGGGATGAGTAGACCACCCCCTGTCTCTGTATCACAAAATGAGGGGATAAGTAGACCGCCCCCTGTCTTTGTAACACAAATTTAGGGGATAAGTAGACTGCCCCCTGTCTCTGTATCACAGACTCAGTGGATGAGTAGACCACCCCCTGTCTCTGTTTCACAAACTGAGGGGATAAGTAGACCGCCCCTGTCTCTGTATCACTGACTCAGGGGATGAGTAGACCACCCCCTGTCTCTGTATCACTTACTGAGGGGATAAGTGGACCGCCCCCTGTCTTTGTAACACAAATTTAGGGGAAAAGTAGACTGCCCCCTGTCTCTGTATCACAGACTCAGGGGATGAGCAGACCGCCCCCTGTCTCTGTATCACAAAATGAGGGGATGAGTAGACCGGCCCCTGTCTCTGTATCACAGACTCAGGGGATGAGTAGACCGCCCCCTGTCTCTGTATCACAGACTCAGGGGATGAGTAGACCGCCCCCTTCGTCTCCATCACAGACCCAGGGGATGAGTAAACTGCCCCTAGTGTCTGTATCTCAGATTCAGGGGATGAGTAGACCGCCCCCTGTCTCTGTATCACAAACTCAGGGAATGAGTAGACAGCCCCCTGTCTCTGTATCACAGACTCGGGGGATGTGTGCACCGCCCCCTGTCTCTGTATCATTGATTCAGGGGATGAGGAGACTGCCCCCTGTCTGTGTATCACAGAGTCAGTGCATGAGTAGACCGTCACCTGTCTCTGTGTCACAGACTCAGTGGATGAGTAGACAGTCCCTGTCTCTGTGTCACAGACTCAGGCGATGAGCAGACTGCCCCCTGTCTCTGTATCACAGACTCAGGGGATGAGTAGACAGCCCCCTGTCTCTGTTTCACAGACTCAGGGGATGAGTAGACCACCCCCTGTCTCTGTATCACATACTGAGGGGATGAGCAGACTGCCCCCTGTCTCTGTATCACAGACTCAGGGGATGAGAAGACCGCCCCCTGTCTCTGTATCACATACTGAGGGGATGAGCAGACTGCCCCCTGTCTCTGTTTCACAGACTCAGGGGATGAGTAGACCGCCCCCTGTCTCTGTATCACAAACTGAGGGGATGAGTAGACCGCCCCCTGTCTCTGTATCACAGACTCAGGGGATGAGTAGACCGCCCCCTGTCTCTGGATCACAGACTCAGGGGATGAGTAGACCGCCCCCTGTCTATGTATCACAAACTGAGGGGATGAGTAGACCGCCCCCTGTCTCTGTATCACAGACTCAGGGGATGAGTAGACCGCCCCCTGTCTCTGGATCACAGACTCAGGGGATGAGTAGACCGCCCCCTGTCTCTGTATCACAAACTGAGGGGATGAGTAGACCGCCCCCTGTCTCTGTATCACAGACTCAGGGGATGAGTAGACCGCCCCCTGTCTCTGTATCACAGACTCAGGGGATGAGTAGACCACCCCCTTCCTCTTTATCACAGACCCAGGGGATGAGTAAACTGGCCCTTGTCTCTGTATCTCAGACTCAGGGGATGAGTAGACCGCCCCCTGTCTCTGGATCACAGACTCAGGGGATGAGTAGACCGCCCCCTGTCTCTGTATCACAAACTGAGGGGATGAGTAGACCGCCCCCTGTCTCTGTATCACAGACTCAGGGGATGAGTAGACCGCCCCCTGTCTCTGTATCACAGACTCAGGGGATGAGTAGACCGCCCCCTGTCACTGTATCACAAACTGAGGGGATGAGTAGACCGCCCCCTGTCTCTGGATCACAGACTCAGGGGATGAGTAGACCGCCCCCTTCCTCTTAATCACAGACCCAGGGGATGAGTAAACTGGCCCTTGTCTCTGTATCTCAGACTCAGGGGATGAGAAGACCGCCCCCTGTCTCTGTATCACAGAGTCAGTGGATGAGGAGACCGTCACCTGTCTCTGTGTCACAGACTCAGTGGATGAGAAGACCGCCCCCTGTCTCTGTCTCACAGAGTCAGGGGATGAGTAGACCGCCCCCTGTCTCTGCATCACATAATGAGGGGATAAGTAGACCGCCCCCTGTCTTAGTCACACAAATTTAGGGGATAAGTAGACCGCCCCCTGTCTCTGTATCACACACTCAGTGGATGAGTAGACAGTCCCTGCCTCTGTGTCACAGACTCAGGCGATGAGCAGACTGCCCCCTGTCTCTGTATCACAGACTCAGGGGATGAGTAGACCGCCCCCTGTCTCTGTATCACAGAGTCAGTGGATGAGTAGACCGTCACCTGTCTCTGTTTCACAGACTCAGTGGATGAGAAGATCGCCCCCTGTCTCTGGATCACAGACTGAGGGGATGAGTAGACTGCCCACTGTCTCTGTATCACACACTCAGGGGATGAGTAGACCGCCCCATGTCTCTGTATCACAGGCTCAGGGAATGAGTAGACCGCCCACTTTCTCTGTATCACACACTCAGGGGATGAGTAGACCGCCCCCTGTCTCTGTATCACAGACTCAGTGGATGAGTAGACCGTCCCCCATCTCTGAATCACAGACTCAGGGGATGAGTAGAGCGCCCCCTGTCTCAGTATCACACACTCGGGGGATGAGTAGACCGCACCCTGTCTCTGTATCACAGACTCAGGGGATGAGTACACCGCCCCCTTCCTCTATATCACAGACCCAGGGGATGAGTAGACCGCCCCCTGTCTCTGTATCACATACTGATGGGATGAGCAGACTGCCCCCTGTCTCTGTTTCACAGACTCAGGGGATGAGTAGACCGCCCCCTGTCTCTGTATCACAAACTGAGGGGATGAGTAGACCGCCCCCTGTCTCTGTATCACAGACTGAGGGGATGAGTAGACCGCCCCCTGTCTCTGGATCACAGAATCAGGGGATGAGTAGACCGCCCCCTGTCTCTGTATCACAAACTGAGGGGATGAGTAGACCGCCCCCTGTCTCTGTATCACGGACTCAGGGGATGAGTAGACCGCCCCCTGTCACTGTATCACAAACTGAGGGGATGAGTAGACCGCCCCCTGTCTCTGGATCACAGACTCAGGGGACGAGTAGACCGCTCCCTTCCTCTTTATCACAGACCCAGGGGATGAGTAAACTGCCCCTTGTCTCTGTATCTCAGACTCAGGGGATGAGTAGACCGCCCCCTGTCTCTGTATCATTGATTCAGGGGATGAGTAGACCGTCACCTGTCTCTGTGTCACAGACTCAGTGGATGAGAAGACCACCCCCTGTCTCTGTATCACAGAGTCAGTGGATGAGTAGACCGTCACCCGTCTCTGTGTCACAGACTCAGTGGATGAGAAGTCTGCCCGCTGTCTCTGTGTCACAGAGTCAGGGGATGAGTCGACCGCCCCCTGTCTCTGCATCACATAATGAGGGGATAAGTAGACCGCCCCCTGTCTTTGTCACACAAATTTAGGGGATAAGTAGACCGCCCCCTGTCTCTGTATCACACACTCAGTGGATGAGTAGACAGTCCCTGTCTCTGTGTCACAGACTCAGGCGATGAGCAGGCTGCCCCCTGTCTCTGTATCACAGACTCAGTGGATGAGTAGACCGCCCCCTGTCTCTGTATCACAGAGTCAGTGGATGAGTAGACCGTCACCTGTCTCTGTTTCACAGACTCAGTGGATGAGAAGATCGCCCCCTGTCTCTGGATCACAGACTGAGGGGATGAGTAGACCGCCCCCTGTCTCTGCATCACATACTGAGGGGATGAGCAGACTGCCCACTGTCTCTGTATCACACACTCAGGGGATGAGTAGACCGCCCCCTGTCTCTGTATCACAGGCTCAGGGAATGAGTAGACCGCCCCCTGTCTCTGTATCACAGACTCAGTGGATGAGTAGACCGCCCCCTATCTCTGTATCACAGACTCAGGGGATGAGTAGAGCGCCCCCTGTCTCAGTATCACACACTCGGGGGATGAGTAGACCGCCCCCTGTCTCTGTATCACATACTGAGGGGATGAGCAGACCGCCCCCTGTCTCTGTTTCACAGACTCAGGGGATGAGTAGACCGCCCCCTGTTTCTGCATCACAAACTGAGGGGATGAGTAGACCGCCCCCTGTCTCTGTATCACAGACTCAGGGGATGAGTAGACCGCCCCCTGTCTCTGTATCACAGACTCAGGGGATGAGTAGACCGCCCCCTGTCACTGTATCACAAACTGAGGGGATGAGTAGACCGCGCCCTGTCTCTGTATCACAGACTCAGGGGATGAGTAAACTGCCCCTTGTCTCTGTATCTCAGACTCAGGGGATGAGTAGACCGCCCCCTGTCTCTGTTTCACAGACTCAGTTGATGAGAAGACCGCCCCGTGTCTCTGTATCACAGAGTCAGTGGATGAGTAGACCGTCACCTGTCTCTGTGTCACAGACTCAGTGGATGAGAAGACCGCCCCCTGTCTCTGTCTCACAGAGTCAGGGGATGAGTAGACCGCCCCCTGTCTCTGTATCACATACTGAGGGGATAAGTAGACCGCCCCCTGTCTTTGTCACACAAATTTAGGGGATAAGTAGACCGCCCCCTGTCTCTGTATCACACACTCAGTGGATGAGTAGACAGTCCCTGTCTCTGTATCACAGTGTCAGTGGATGAGTAGACCGTCAACTGTCTCTGTTTCACAGACTCAGTGGATGAGAAGATAGCCCCCTGTCTCTGTATCACAGACTGAGGGGATGAGTAGACCGCCCCCTTTCTCTGCATCACATCCTGAGGGGATGAGCAGACTGCCCCCTGTCTCTGTATCACACACTCAGGGGATGAGTAGACCGCCCCCTGTCTCTGTATCACAGAGTCAGTGGATGAGTAGACCGTCACCTGTCTCTGTTTCACAGACTCAGTGGATGAGAAGATCGCCCCCTGTCTCTGTATTACAGATTAAGGGGATGAGTAGACCGCCCCCTGTCTCTGCATCACATTCTGAGGGGATGAGCAGACTGCCCCCTGTCTCTATATCACAGGCTCAGGGAATGAGTAGACCGCCCCCTTTCTCTGTATCACAGACTCAGGGGATAAGTAGAGCGCCCCCTGTCTCAGTATCACACACTCGGGGGATGAGTAGACCGCCCCCTGTCTCTGTATCACAGACTCAGGGGATGAGTACACCGCCCCCTTCCTCTATATCACAGACCCAGGGGATGAGTAGACCGCCCCTTGTCTCTGTATCACATACTGAGGGGATGAGCAGACTGCCCCCTGTCTCTGCATCACAGACTCAGGGGATGAGGAGATCGCCCCCTGTCTCTGTATCACAAACTGAGGGGATGAGTAGACCGCCCCCTGTCTCTGTATCACAGACTCAGGGGATGAGTAGACAACCCCCATGTCACTGTATCACAAACTGAGGGGATGAGAAGATCGCCCCCTCTCACTGTATCACAGACTCAGGGGATGTGTAGACCGCCCCCTTCCTCTCTATCACAGACCCAGGGGATGAGTAAACTGCCCCTTGTCTCTGTATCTCAGACTCAGGGGATGAGTAGACCGCCCCCTGTCTCTGTATCACAGACTCGGGGGATGAGTAGATCGCCCCCTGTCTCTGTATCACAGACTCGGGGGATGAGTAGACCGCCCCCTGTCTCTGTATCATTGATTCAGGGGATGAGTAGACTGCCCCCTGTCTCTGTCTCACAGACTCAGGGGATGAGTAGACCGTCACCTGTCTCTGTATCACAAACTCAGTGGATGAGTAGACCGCCCCCTGTCTCTGTTTCACAAACTGAGGGGATAAGTAGACCGCCCCTGTCTCTGTATCACTGACTCAGGGGATGAGTAGACCGCCCCCTGTCACTGTATCACAAACTGAGGGGATGAGTAGACCGCCCCCTGTCTCTGTATCACAGACTCAGGGGATGAGTAGACCGCCCCCTTCCTCTCTATCACAGACCCAGGGGATGAGTAGACCGTCCCCTGACTCTGTATCATTGATTCAGGGAATGAGTAGACCGCCCCCTGTCGAGGCATCACAGACTCAGTGGATGGGTAGACCGGCCCCTGTCTCTGTATCAAAGACTCAGGGGATGAGTAGACCACCCCCTGTCTCTGTTTCACAAATTTAGGGGATGAGTAGACCGCCCCCTGTCTCTGTATCACAAACTGAGGGGATGAGTAGACCGGCCCCTGTCTTTGTATCACAGACTCAGTGGATGAGCAGACTGACCCCTGTCTCTGTATCAAAGACTCAGGGGATGAGTCGACCGCCCCCTGTCTCTGTATCACAAACTGAGGGGATGAGCAGACTGCCCCCTGTCTCTGCATCACAGACTCAGGGGATGAGTAGACCGCCCCCTGTCTCTGTATCACAAACTGAGGGGATGAGCAGACTGCCCCCTGTCTCTGTATCACAGAATCAGGGGATGAGTAGACCGCCCCCTGTCTCTGTATCACAAACTGAGGGGATGAGCAGACTGCCCCCTGTCTCTGTATCACAGAATCAGGGGATGAGTAGACCGCCCCCTGTCTCTGTATCACAAACTGAGGGGATAAGCAGAACGCCCCCTGTCTCTGTCTCACAGACTCAGTGGATGAGTAGACCGACCCCTATCTCTGTATCACAGACTCAGGGGATGAGTAGAGCGCCCCCTGTCTCAGTATCACACACTCGGGGGATGAGTAGACCGCCCCCTGTCTCTGTATCACAGACTCAGGGGATGAGAACACCGCCCCCTTCCTCTATATCACAGACCCAGGGGATGAGTAGACCGCCCCCTGTCCCTGTATCACATACTGAGGGGATGAGCAGACTGCCCCCTGTCTCTGTTTCACAGACTCAGGGGATGAGTAGACCGCCCCCTGTCTCTGCATCACAAACTGAGGGGATGAGTAGACCGACCCCTGTCTCTGTATCACAGACTCAGGGGATGAGTAGACCGCCCCCTGTCTCTGTAGCACAGACTCAGGGGATGAGTAGACCGCCCCCTGTCACTGTATCACAAACTGAGGGGATGAGTAGACCGCCCCCTGTCTCTGTATCACAGACTCAGGGGATGAGTAAACTGCCCCTTGTCTCTGTATCTCAGACTCAGGGGATGAGTAGACCGCCCCCTGTCTCTGTATCTCACACTCAGGGGATGAGTAGACCGCCCCCTGTCTCTGGATCATTGATTCAGGGGATGAGTAGAACGTCACCTGTCTCTGTGTCACAGACTCAGTGGATGAGAAGACCGCCCCCTGTCTCTGTATCACAGAGTCAGTGGATGAGTAGACCGTCACCTGTCTCTGTGTCACAGACTCAGTGGATGAGAAGACCGCCCCCTGTCTCTGTCTCACAGAGTCAGGGGATGAGTAGACCGCCCCCTGTCTCTGTATCACATACTGAGGGGATAAGTAGACCGCCCCCTGTCTTTGTCACACAAATTAAGGGGATAAGTAGACCGCCCCCTGTCTCTGTATCACACACTCAGTGGATGAGTAGACAGTCCCTGTCTCTGTATCACAGTGTCAGTGGATGCGTGGACCGTCACCTGTCTCATTTTCACAGACTCAGTGGATGAGAAGATCGCCCCCTGTCTCTGTATCACAGACTGAGGGGATGAGTAGACCGCCCCCTGTCTCTGCATCACATACTGAGGGGATGAGCAGACTGCCCCCTGTCTCTGTATCACACACTCAGGGGATGAGTAGACCGCCCCCTGTCTCTGTATCACAGAGTCAGTGGATGAGTAGACCGTCACCTGTCTCTGTTTCACAGACTCAGTGGATGAGAAGATCGCCCCCTGTCTCTGTATTACAGATTAAGGGGATGAGTAGACCGCCCCCTGTCTCTGCATCACATTCTGAGGGGATGAGCAGACTGCCCCCTGTCTCTGTATCACACACTCAGGGGATGAGTAGATCGCCCCCTGTCTCTGTATCACAGGCTCAGGGAATGAGTAGACCGCCCCCTTTCTCTGTATCACAGACTCAGGGGATAAGTAGAGCGCCCCCTGTCTCAGTATCACACACTCGGGGGATGAGTAGACCGCCCCCTGTCTCTGTATCACAGACTCAGGGGATGAGTACACCGCCCCCTTCCTCTATATCACAGACCCAGGGGATGAGTAGACCGCCCCTTGTCTCTGTATCACATACTGAGGGGATGAGCAGACTGCCCCCTGTCTCTGCATCACAGACTCAGGGGATGAGGAGACCGCCCCCTGTCTCTGTATCACAAACTGAGGGGATGAGTAGACCGCCCCCTGTCTCTGTATCACAGACTCAGGGGATGAGTAGACAACCCCCTGTCACTGTATCACAAACTGAGGGGATGAGAAGATCACCCCCTCTCACTGTGTCACAGACTCGGGGGATGAGTAGATCGCCCCCTGCCTCTGTATCACAGACTCGGGGGATGAGTAGACCGCCCCCTGTCTCTGTATCATTGATTCAGGGGATGAGTAGACTGCCCCCTGTCTCTGTCTCACAGACTCAGGGGATGAGTAGACCGTCACCTGTCTCTGTATCACAATCTCAGCGGATGAGTAGACCGCCCCCTGTCTCTGTTTCACAAACTGAGGGGAGAAGTAGACCGCCCCTGTCTCTGTATCACTGACTCAGGGGATGAGTAGACCGCCCCCTGTCACTGTATCACAAACTGAGGGGATGAGTAGACCGCCCCCTGTCTCTGTATCACACACTCAGGGGATGAGTAGATCGCCCCCTGTCTCTGTATCACAGGCTCAGGGAATGAGTAGACGGCCCCCTTTCTCTGTATCACAGACTCAGGGGATAAGTAGAGCGCCCCCTGTCTCAGTATCACACACTCGGGGGATGAGTAGACCGCCCCCTGTCTCTGTATCACAGACTCAGGGGATGAGTACACCGCCCCCTTCCTCTATATCACAGACCCAGGGGATGAGTAGACCGCCCCTTGTCTCTGTATCACATACTGAGGGGATGAGCAGACTGCCCCCTGTCTCTGCATCACAGACTCAGGGGATGAGGAGACCGCCCCCTGTCTCTGTATCACAAACTGAGGGGATGTGTAGACCGCCCCCTTCCTCTCTATCACAGACCCAGGGGATGAGTAAACTGCCCCTTGTCTCTGTATCTCAGACTCAGGGGATGAGTAGACCGCCCCCTGTCTCTGTATCACAGACTCGGGGGATGAGTAGATCGCCCCCTGTCTCTGTATCACAGACTCGGGGGATGAGTAGACCGCCCCCTGTCTCTGTATCATTGATTCAGGGGATGAGTAGACTGCCCCCTGTCTCTGTCTCACAGACTCAGGGGATGAGTAGACCGTCACCTGTCTCTGTATCACAAACTCAGTGGATGAGTAGACCGCACCCTGTCTCTGTTTCACAAACTGAGGGGATAAGTAGACCGCCCCTGTCTCTGGATCACTGACTCAGGGGATGAGTAGACCGCCCCCTGTCACTGTATCACAAACTGAGGGGATGAGTAGACCGCCCCCTGTCTCTGTATCACAGACTCAGGGGATGAGTAGACCGCCCCCTTCCTCTCTATCACAGACCCAGGGGATGAGTAGACCGCCCCCTGACTCTGTATCATTGATTCAGGGAATGAGTAGACCGCCCCCTGTCGAGGCATCACAGACTCAGTGGATGGGTAGACCGGCCCCTGTCTCTGTATCAAAGACTCAGGGGATGAGTAGACCACCCCCTGTCTCTGTATCACATACTGAGGGGATAAGTAGACCGCCCCCTGTCTCTGTTTCACAAATTTAGGGGATGAGTAGACCGCCCCCTGTCTCTGTATCATTGATTCAGGGGATGAGTAGACTGCCCCCTGTCTCTGTCTCACAGACTCAGGTGATGAGTAGACCGTCACCTGTCTCTGTATCACAAACTCAGTGGATGAGTAGACCGCCCCCTGTCTCTGTTTCACAAACTGAGGGGAGAAGTAGACCGCCCCTGTCTCTGTATCACTGACTCAGGGGATGAGTAGACCGCCCCCTGTCTCTGTATCACAGACTCAGGGGATAAGTAGAGCGCCCCCTGTCTCAGTATCACACACTCGGGGGATGAGTAGACCACCCCCTGTCTCTGTATCACAGACTCAGGGGATGAGTACACCGCCCCCTTCCTCTATATCACAGACCCAGGGGATGAGTAGACCGCCCCTTGTCTCTGTATCACATACTCAGGGGATGAGCAGACTGCCCCCTGTCTCTGCATCACAGACTCAGGGGATGAGGAGACCGCCCCCTGTCTCTGTATCACAAACTGAGGGGATGTGCAGACCGCCCCCTTCCTCTCTATCACAGACCCAGGGGATGAGTAAACTGCCCCTTGTCTCTGTATCTCAGACTCAGGGGATGAGCAGACCGCCCCCTGTCTCTGTATCACAGACTCGGGGGATGAGTAGATCGCCCCCTGTCTCTGTATCACAGACTCGGGGGATGAGTAGACCGCCCCCTGTCTCTGTATCATTGATTCAGGGGATGAGTAGACTGCCCCCTGTCTCTGTCTCACAGACTCAGGGGATGAGTAGACCATCACCTGTCTCTGTATCACAAACTCAGTGGATGAGTAGACCGCCCCCTGTCTCTGTTTCACAAACTGAGGGGATAAGTAGACCGCCCCTGTCTCTGTATCACTGACTCAGGGGATGAGTAGACCGCCCCCTGTCACTGTATCACAAACTGAGGGGATGAGTAGACCGCCCCCTGTCTCTGTATCACAGACTCAGGGGATGAGTAGACCGCCCCCTTCCTCTGTATCACAGACCCAGGGGATGAGTAGACCGCCCCTTGTCTCTGTATCACATACTGAGGGGATGAGCAGACTGCCCCCTGTCTCTGCATCACAGACTCAGGGGATGAGGAGACCGCCCCCTGTCTCTGTATCACAAACTGAGGGGATGAGTAGACCGCCCTCTGTCTCTGTATCACAGACTCAGGGGATGAGTAGACAACCCCCTGTCACTGTATCACAAACTGAGGGGATGAGAAGATCACCCCCTCTCACTGTGTCACAGACTCGGGGGATGAGTAGATCGCCCCCTGTCTCTGTATCACAGACTCGGGGGATGAGTAGACCGCCCCCTGTCTCTGTATCATTGATTCAGGGGATGAGTAGACTGCCCCCTGTCTCTGTCTCACAGACTCAGGGGATGAGTAGACCGTCACCTGTCTCTGTATCACAATCTCAGCGGATGAGTAGACCGCCCCCTGTCTCTGTTTCACAAACTGAGGGGAGAAGTAGACCGCCCCTGTCTCTGTATCACTGACTCAGGGGATGAGTAGACCGCCCCCTGTCACTGTATCACAAACTGAGGGGATGAGTAGACCGCCCCCTGTCTCTGTATCACACACTCAGGGGATGAGTAGATCGCCCCCTGTCTCTGTATCACAGGCTCAGGGAATGAGTAGACGGCCCCCTTTCTCTGTATCACAGACTCAGGGGATAAGTAGAGCGCCCCCTGTCTCAGTATCACACACTCGGGGGATGAGTAGACCGCCCCCTGTCTCTGTATCACAGACTCAGGGGATGAGTACACCGCCCCCTTCCTCTATATCACAGACCCAGGGGATGAGTAGACCGCCCCTTGTCTCTGTATCACATACTGAGGGGATGAGCAGACTGCCCCCTGTCTCTGCATCACAGACTCAGGGGATGAGGAGACCGCCCCCTGTCTCTGTATCACAAACTGAGGGGATGTGTAGACCGCCCCCTTCCTATCTATCACAGACCCAGGGGATGAGTAAACTGCCCCTTGTCTCTGTATCTCAGACTCAGGGGATGAGTAGACCGCCCCCTGTCTCTGTATCACAGACTCGGGGGATGAGTAGATCGCCCCCTGTCTCTGTATCACAGACTCGGGGGATGAGTAGACCGCCCCCTGTCTCTGTATCATTGATTCAGGGGATGAGTAGACTGCCCCCTGTCTCTGTCTCACAGACTCAGGGGATGAGTAGACCGTCACCTGTCTCTGTATCACAAACTCAGTGGATGAGTAGACCGCACCCTGTCTCTGTTTCACAAAATGAGGGGATAAGTAGACCGCCCCTGTCTCTGTATCACTGACTCAGGGGATGAGTAGACCGCCCCCTGTCACTGTATCACAAACTGAGGGGATGAGTAGACCGCCCCCTGTCTCTGTATCACAGACTCAGGGGATGAGTAGACCGCCCCCTTCCTCTCTATCACAGACCCAGGGGATGAGCAGACCGCCCCCTGACTCTGTATCATTGATTCAGGGAATGAGTAGACCGCCCCCTGTCGAGGCATCACAGACTCAGTGGATGGGTAGACCGGCCCCTGTCTCTGTATCAAAGACTCAGGGGATGAGTAGACCACCCCCTGTCTCTGTATCACATACTGAGGGGATAAGTAGACCGCCCCCTGTCTCTGTTTCACAAATTTAGGGGATGAGTAGACTGCCCCCTGTCTCTGTATCATTGATTCAGGGGATGAGTAGACTGCCCCCTGTCTCTGTCTCACAGACTCAGGGGATGAGTAGACCGTCACCTGTCTCTGTATCACAAACTCAGTGGATGAGTAGACCGCCCCCTGTCTCTGTTTCACAAACTGAGGGGAGAAGTAGACCGCCCCTGTCTCTGTATCACTGACTCAGGGGATGAGTAGACCGCCCCCTGTCACTGTATCACAAACTGAGGGGATGAGTAGACCGCCCCCTGTCTCTGTATCACACACTCAGGGGATGAGTAGATCGCCCCCTGTCTCTGTATCACAGGCTCAGGGAATGAGTAGACCGCCCCCTTTCTCTGTTTCACAGACTCAGGGGATAAGTAGAGCGCCCCCTGTCTCAGTATCACACACTCGGGGGATGAGTAGACCGCCCCCTGTCTCTGTATCACAGACCCAGGGGATGAGTACACCGCCCCCTTCCTCTATATCACAGACCCAGGGGATGAGTAGACCGCCCCTTGTCTCTGTATCACATACTGAGGGGATGAGCAGACTGCCCCCTGTCTCTGCATCACAGACTCAGGGGATGAGGAGACGGCCCCCTGTCTCTGTATCACAAACTGAGGGGATGTGCAGACCGCCCCCTTCCTCTCTATCACAGACCCAGGGGATGAGTAAACTGCCCCTTGTCTCTGTATCTCAGACTCAGGGGATGAGTAGACCGCCCCCTGTCTCTGTATCACAGACTCGGGGGATGAGTAGATCGCCCCCTGTCTCTGTATCACAGACTCGGGGGATGAGTAGACCGCCCCCTGTCTCTGTATCATTGATTCAGGGGATGAGTAGACTGCCCCCTGTCGCTGTCTCACAGACTCAGGGGATGAGTAGACCATCACCTGTCTCTGTATCACAAACTCAGTGGATGAGTAGACCGCCCCCTGTCTCTGTTTCACAAACTAAGGGGATGAGTAGACCGCCCCCTGTCTCTGTATCACTGACTCAGGGGATGAGTAGACCGCCCCCTTCCTCTCTATCACAGACCCAGGGGATGAGTAGACCGCCCCCTGACTCTGTATCATTGATTCAGGGAATGAGTAGACCGCCCCCTGTCGAGGCATCACAGACTCAGTGGATGGGTAGACCGGCCCCTGTCTCTGTATCAAAGACTCAGGGGATGAGTAGACCACCCCCTGTCTCTGTATCACATACTGAGGGGATAAGTAGACCGCCCCCTGTCTCTGTTTCACAAATTTAGGGGATGAGTAGACCGCCCCCTGTCTCTGTATCATTGATTCAGGGGATGAGTAGACTGCCCCCTGTCTCTGTCTCACAGACTCAGGGGATGAGTAGACCGTCACCTGTCTCTGTATCACAAACTCAGTGGATGAGTAGACCGCCCCCTGTCTCTGTTTCACAAACTGAGGGGAGAAGTAGACCGCCCCTGTCTCTGTATCACTGACTCAGGGGATGAGTAGACCGCCCCCTGTCACTGTATCACAAACTGAGGGGATGAGTAGACCGCCCCCTGTCTCTGTATCACACACTCAGGGGATGAGTAGATCGCCCCCTGTCTCTGTATCACAGGCTCAGGGAATGAGTAGACCGCCCCCTTTCTCTGTTTCACAGACTCAGGGGATAAGTAGAGCGCCCCCTGTCTCAGTATCACACACTCGGGGGATGAGTAGACCGCCCCCTGTCTCTGTATCACAGACTCAGGGGATGAGTACACCGCCCCCTTCCTCTATATCACAGACCCAGGGGATGAGTAGACCGCCCCTTGTCTCTGTATCACATACTGAGGGGATGAGCAGACTGCCCCCTGTCTCTGCATCACAGACTCAGGGGATGAGGAGACGGCCCCCTGTCTCTGTATCACAAACTGAGGGGATGTGCAGACCGCCCCCTTCCTCTCTATCACAGACCCAGGGGATGAGTAAACTGCCCCTTGTCTCTGTATCTCAGACTCAGGGGATGAGTAGACCGCCCCCTGTCTCTGTATCACAGACTCGGGGGATGAGTAGATCGCCCCCTGTCTCTGTATCACAGACTCGGGGGATGAGTAGACCGCCCCCTGTCTCTGTATCATTGATTCAGGGGATGAGTAGACTGCCCCCTGTCGCTGTCTCACAGACTCAGGGGATGAGTAGACCATCACCTGTCTCTGTATCACAAACTCAGTGGATGAGTAGACCGCCCCCTGTCTCTGTTTCACAAACTGAGGGGATGAGTAGACCGCCCCCTGTCTCTGTATCACTGACTCAGGGGATGAGTAGACCGCCCCCTTCCTCTCTATCACAGACCCAGGGGATGAGTAGACCGCCCCCTGACTCTGTATCATTGATTCAGGGAATGAGTAGACCGCCCCCTGTCGAGGCATCACAGACTCAGTGGATGGGTAGACCGGCACCTGTCTCTGTATCAAAGACTCAGGGGATGAGTAGACCACCCCCTGTCTCTGTATCACATACTGAGGGGATAAGTAGACCGCCCCCTGTCTCTGTTTCACAAATTTAGGGGATGAGTAGACCGCCCCCTGTCTCTGTATCACAAACTGAGGGGATGAGTAGACCGTCCCCTGTCTTTGTATCACAGACTCAGTGGATGAGCAGACTGCCCCCTGTCTCTGTATCAAAGACTCAGGGGATGAGTCGACCGCCCCCTGTCTCTGTATCACAAACTGAGGGGATGAGCAGACTGCCCCCTGTCTCTGCATCACAGACTCAGGGGATGAGTAGACCGCCCGCTGTCTCTGTATCACAAACTGAGGGGATGAGCAGACTGCCCCCTGTCTCTGTATCACAGAATCAGAGGATGAGTAGACCGCCCCCTGTCTCTGCATCACAAACTGAGGGGATGAGTAGACCGCCCCCTGTCTCTGTATCACAGACTCAGGGGATGAGTAGACCGCCCCCTGTCTCTGTAGCACAGACTCAGGGGATGAGTAGACCGCCCCCTGTCACTGTATCACAAACTGAGGGGATGAGTAGACCGCCCCCTGTCTCTGTTTCACAGACTCAGGGGATGAGTAAACTGCCCCTTGTCTCTGTATCTCAGACTCAGGGGATGAGTAGACCGCCCCTTGTCTCTGTATCTCACACTCAGGGGATGAGTAGACCGCCCCCTGTCTCTGGATCATTGATTCAGGGGATGAGTAGAACGTCACCTGTCTCTGTGTCACAGACTCAGTGGATGAGAAGACCGCCCCCTGTCTCTGTATCACAGAGTCAGTGGATGAGTAGACCGTCACCTGTCTCTGTGTCACAGACTCAGTGGATGAGAAGACCGCCCCCTGTCTCTGTCTCACAGAGTCAGGGGATGAGTAGACCGCCCCCTGTCTCTGTATCACATACTGAGGGGATAAGTAGACCGCCCCCTGTCTTTGTCACACAAATTTAGGGGATAAGTAGACCGCCCCCTGTCTCTGTATCACAGAGTCAGTGGATGAGTAGACCGTCACCTGTCTCTGTTTCACAGACTCAGTGGATGAGAAGATCGCCCCCTGTCTCTGTATTACAGATTAAGGGGATGAGTAGACCGCCCCCTGTCTCTGCATCACATTCTGAGGGGATGAGCAGACTGCCCCCTGTCTCTGTATCACACACTCAGGGGATGAGTAGATCGCCCCCTGTCTCTGTATCAAAGGCTCAGGGAATGAGTAGACCGCCCCCTTTCTCTGTATCACAGACTCAGGGGATAAGTAGAGCGCCCCCTGTCTCAGTATCACACACTCGGGGGATGAGCAGACCGCCCCCTGTCTCTGTATCACAGACTCAGTGGATGAGTACACCGCCCCCTTCCTCTATATCACAGACCCAGGGGATGAGTAGACCGCCCCTTGTCTCTGTATCACATACTGAGGGGATGAGCAGACTGCCCCCTGTCTCTGCATCACAGACTCAGGGGATGAGGAGACCGCCCCCTGTCTCTGTATCACAAACTGAGGGGATGAGTAGACCGCCCCCTGTCTCTGTATCACAGACTCAGGGGATGAGTAGACAACCCCCTGTCACTGTATCACAAACTGAGGGGATGAGAAGATCGCCCCCTCTCACTGTATCACAGACTCAGGGGATGTGTAGACCGCCCCCTTCCTCTCTATCACAGACCCAGGGGATGAGTAAACTGCCCCTTGTCTCTGTATCTCAGACTCAGGGGATGAGTAGACCGCCCCCTGTCTCTGTATCACAGACTCGGGGGATGAGTAGATCGCCCCCTGTCACTGTATCACAGACTCGGGGGATGAGTAGACCGCCCCCTGTCTCTGTATCATTGATTCAGGGGATGAGTAGACTGCCCCCTGTCTCTGTCTCACAGACTCAGGGGATGAGTAGACCGTCACCTGTCTCTGTATCACAAACTCAGTGGATGAGTAGACCGCCCCCTGTCTCTGTTTCACAAACTGAGGGGATAAGTAGACCGCCCCTGTCTCTGTATCACTGACTCAGGGGATGAGTAGACCGCCCCCTGTCACTGTATCACAAACTGAGGGGATGAGTAGACCGCCCCCTGTCTCTGTATCACAGACTCAGGGGATGAGTAGACCGCCCCCTTCCTCTCTATCACAGACCCAGGGGATGAGTAGACCGCCCCCTGACTCTGTATCATTGATTCAGTGAATGAGTAGACCTCCCCCTGTCTAGGCATCACAGACTCAGTGGATGGGTAGACCGGCCCCTGTCTCTGTATCAAAGACTCAGGGGATGAGTAGACCACCCCCTGTCTCTGTATCACATACTGAGGGGATAAGTAGACCGCCCCCTGTCTCTGTTTCACAAATTTAGGGGATGAGTAGACCGCCCCCTGTCTCTGTATCACAAACTGAGGGGATGAGTAGACCGTCCCCTGTCTTTGTATCACAGACTCAGTGGATGAGCAGACTGCCCCCTGTCTCTGTATCAAAGACTCAGGGGATGAGTCGACCGCCCCCTGTCTCTGTATCACAAACTGAGGGGATGAGCAGACTGCCCCCTGTCTCTGCATCACATACTCAGGGGATGAGTAGACCGCCCCCTGTCTCTGTATCACAAACTGAGGGGATGAGCAGACTGCCCCCTGTCTCTGTATCACAGAATCAGGGGATGAGTAGACCGCCCCCTGTCTCTGTATCACAAACTGAGGGGATGAGCAGACTGCCCCCTGTCTCTGTATCACAGAATCAGGGGATGAGTAGACCGCCCCCTGTCTCTGTATCACAAACTGAGGGGATAAGCAGAACGCCCCCTGTCTCTGTCTCACAGACTCAGTGGATGAGTAGACCGTCCCCTGTCTTTGTATCACAGAGTCAGTGGATGAGTAGACCGTCACCTGTCTCTGTTTCACAGACTCAGTGGATGAGAAGATCGCCCCCTGTCTCTGTATTACAGATTAAGGGGATGAGTAGACCGCCCCCTGTCTCTGCATCACATTCTGAGGGGATGAGCAGACTGCCCCCTGTCTCTGTATCACACACTCAGGGGATGAGTAGATCGCCTCCTGTCTCTGTATCAAAGGCTCAGGGAATGAGTAGACCGCCCCCTTTCTCTGTATCACAGACTCAGGGGATAAGTAGAGCGCCCCCTGTCTCAGTATCACACACTCGGGGGATGAGCAGACCGCCCCCTGTCTCTGTATCACAGACTCAGGGGATGAGTACACCGCCCCCTTCCTCTATATCACAGACCCAGGGGATGAGTAGACCGCCCCTTGTCTCTGTATCACATACTGAGGGGATGAGCAGACTGCCCCCTGTCTCTGCATCACAGACTCAGGGGATGAGGAGACCGCACCCTGTCTCTGTATCACAAACTGAGGGGATGAGTAGACCGCCCCCTGTCTCTGTATCACAGACTCAGGGGATGAGTAGACAACCCCCTGTCACTGTATCACAAACTGAGGGGATGAGAAGATCGCCCCCTCTCACTGTATCACAGACTCAGGGGATGTGTAGACCGCCCCCTTCCTCTCTATCACAGACCCAGGGGATGAGTAAACTGCCCCTTGTCTCTGTATCTCAGACTCAGGGGATGAGTAGACCGCCCCCTGTCTCTGTATCACAGACTCGGGGGATGAGTAGATCGCCCCCTGTCTCTGTATCACAGACTCGGGGGATGAGTAGACCGCCCCCTGTCTCTGTATCATTGATTCAGGGGATGAGTAGACCGCCCCTGTCTCTGTTTCACAAACTGAGGGGATAAGTAGACCGCCCCTGTCTCTGTATCACTGACTCAGGGGATGAGTAGACCGCCCCCTGTCACTGTATCACAAACTGAGGGGATGAGTAGACCGCCCCCTGTCTCTGTATCACAGACTCAGGGGATGAGTAGACCGCCCCCTTCCTCTCTATCACAGACCCAGGGGATGAGTAGACCGCCCCCTGACTCTGTATCATTGATTCAGTGAATGAGTAGACCTCCCCCTGTCTAGGCATCACAGACTCAGTGGATGGGTAGACCGGCCCCTGTCTCTGTATCAAAGACTCAGGGGATGAGTAGACCACCCCCTGTCTCTGTATCACATACTGAGGGGATAAGTAGACCGCCCCCTGTCTCTGTTTCACAAATTTAGGGGATGAGTAGACCGCCCCCTGTCTCTGTATCACAAACTGAGGGGATGAGTAGACCGTCCCCTGTCTTTGTATCACAGACTCAGTGGATGAGCAGACTGCCCCCTGTCTCTGTATCAAAGACTCAGGGGATGAGTCGACCGCCCCCTGTCTCTGTATCACAAACTGAGGGGATGAGCAGACTGCCCCCTGTCTCTGCATCACATACTCAGGGGATGAGTGGACCGCCCCCTGTCTCTGTATCACAAACTGAGGGGATGAGCAGACTGCCCCCTGTCTCTGTATCACAGAATCAGGGGATGTGTAGACCGCCCCCTGTCTCTGTATCACAAACTGAGGGGATGAGCAGACTGCCCCCTGTCTCTGTATCACAGAATCAGGGGATGAGTAGACCGCCCCCTGTCTCTGTATCACAAACTGAGGGGATAAGCAGAACGCCCCCTGTCTCTGTCTCACAGACTCAGTGGATGAGTAGACCGTCCCCTGTCTTTGTATCACACACTCAGTGGATGAGCAGACTGCCCCCTGTCTCTGTATCACAGACTCAGGGGATGAGTAGACCGCCCCCTGTCTCTGTATCACATACTGAGGGGATGAGCAGACTGCCCCCTGTCTCTGTATCACAGACTCAGGGGATGAGTGGACCGCCCCCTGTCTCTGTATCACAAAATGAGGGGATGAGTAGACCGCCCCCTGTCTCCGTATCACAGTCTCAGGGGATGAGTAGACCGCCCCCTGTCTCTGTATCACGGACTCAGGGGATGAGTAGACCGCCCCCTGTCTCTGTATCACAAAATGAGGGGATGAGTAGACCGCCCCCTGTCTCCGTATCACAGTCTCAGGGGATGAGTAGACCGCCCCCTGTCTCTGTATCACGGACTCAGGGGATGAGTAGACCGCCCCCTGTCTCCGTATCACAGTCTCAGGGGATGAGTAGACCGCCCTCTGTCTCTGTATCACGGACTCAGGGGATGAGTAGACCGCCCCCTGTCTCTGTATCACGGACTCAGTGGATGAGCAGACCGCCCCCTGTCTCTGTATCACAGAATCAGGGGATGAGTAGACCGCCCCCTGTCTCTGTATCACAAACTGAGGGGATAAACAGAACGCCCCCTGTCTCTGTCTCACAGACTCAGTGGATGAGTAGACCGTCCCCTGTCTTTGTATCACACACTCAGTGGATGAGCAGACTGCCCCCTCTCTCTGTATCACAGACTCAGGGGATGAGTAGACCGCCCCCTGTCTCTGTATCACACACTCGGGGGATGAGTAGACCGTCCCCAGTCTCTGTATCACAGACTCAGGTGATGAGTAGACCGCCCCCTGTCTCTGGACCACAAACCGAGGGGATGAGAAGACCGCCCCCTTTCTCTGTATCACAGACTCAGGGGATGAGTAGACCGCCCCCTGTCTCTGTATCACAGACTCAGGTGATGAGTAGACTGCCCGCTGTCTCTGTATCACAAACTGAGGGGATGAGTAGAACACCCCCTGTCTCTGGATCACAGACTCAGGGGATGAGTAGACCGCCCCCTGTCTCTGTATCACAAACTGAGGGGATAAGGAGACCGCCCCCTGTCTCTGTATCACAAATTTAGGGGATGAGCTGACTGCCCCCTGTCTCTGTATCACAAACTGAGGGGATGAGTAGACCGTCCCCTGTCTCTGTATCACAAACTCAGGAGATGAGTAGACCGCCTTCTGTCCCTGTATTACAGACTCAGTGGATGAGTAGACCGCCCCCTGTCTCTGGACCATAGACTCAAGGGATGAGGAGACCGCCCCCTGTCTCTGGACCACAAACTGAGGGGATGAGTAGACCGCCCCCTTTCTCTGGATCACAGACTCAGGGAATGAGTAGACCGCCCCCTGTCTCTGTATCACAGACTCAGGTGATGAGTAGACCGCCCGCTGTCTCTGGACCACAAACTGAGGGGATGAGAAGACCGCCCCCTTTCTCTGTATCACAGACTCAGGGGATGAGTAGACCGCCCCCTGTCTCTGTATCACAAACTGAGCGGATAAGGAGACCGCCCCCTGTCTCTGTATCACAAATTTAGGGGATGAGCGGACTGCCCCCTGTCTCTGTATCACAAACTGAGGGGATGAGTAGACCGTCCCCTGTCTCTGTATCACAAACTCAGGAGATGAGTAGACCGCCTTCTGTCTCTGTATTACAGACTCAGGGGATGAGTAGACCGCCCCCTGTCTCAGTATCACAAACTGAGGGGATAAGGAGACCGCCCCCTGTCTCTGTATCACAAATTTAGGGGATGAGCAGACTGCCCCCTGTCTCTGTATCACAAACTGAGGGGATGAGTAGACCGTCCCCTGTCTCTGTATCACAAACTCAGGAGATGAGTAGACCGCCTTCTGTCTCTGTATTACAGACTCAGTGGATGAGTAGACCGCCCCCTGTCTCTGGACCACAGACTCAAGGGATGAGGAGACTGCCCCCTGTCTCTGTATCACAGACTCAGGGGATGAGTAGACCGCCCCCTGTCTCTGTATCAGAAACTGAGGGGATGAGCAGACCGCCCCCTGTCTTTGCATCACACACTCAGTGGATGAGCAGACCGCCCCCTGTCTCTGGACCACAGACTCAAGGGATGAGGAGACTGCCCGCTGTCTCTGTATCAAAGACTCAGGGGATGAGTAGACCGCCCCCTGTCTCTGTATCACATACTGAGGGGATTAGTAGACCGCCCCATGTCTCTGTATCACAGACTCAGGGGATGAGTTGACCGCCCCCGTTCTCTGTATCACAGACTCAGGGTATGATTAGACCGCCCCATATCTCTGTATCACACTCTCGGGGGATGAGTAGACCGCACCCTGTCTCTGTATCATAGACTCGGGGGATGAGTAGACCGCCCCCTGACTCTGTATCATTGATTCAGGGAATGAGTAGACCACCCACTGTCTCTGTATCACAAACTGAGGGGATGAGTAGACCGTCCCCTGTCTTTGTATCACACACTCAGTGGATGAGCAGACTGCCCCCTGTCTCTGTATCACAGACTCAGGGAATGAGTAGTCCGCCCCCTGTCTCTGTATCACTAACTGAAGGCATGAGCAGACTGCCCTCTGTCTCTGCATCACAGACTCAGGGGATGAGTAGACCGCCCCCTGTCTCTGTATCACAAACTGAGGGGATATGCAGACCGCCCCCTGTCTTTGTATCACACACTCAGTGGATGAGCAGACTGCCCCCTGTCTCTGTATCACTGACTCAGGGGATGAGTAGACCGCCCCCTGTCACTGTATCACAAACTGAGGGGATGAGTAGACCGCCCCCTGTCTCTGTATCACAGACTCAGGGGATGAGTAGACCGCCCCCTTCCTCTCTATCACAGACTCGGGGGATGAGTAGACCGCCCCCTGTCTCTGTATCATTGATTCAGGGGATGAGTAGACTGCCCCCTGTCTCTGTCTCACAGACTCAGGGGATGAGTAGACCGTCACCTGTCTCTGTATCACAAACTCAGTGGATGAGTAGACCGCCCCCTGTCTCTGTTTCACAAACTGAGGGGATAAGTAGACCGCCCCTGTCTCTGTATCACTGACTCAGGGGATGAGTAGACCGCCCCCTGTCACTGTATCACAAACTGAGGGGATGAGTAGACCGCCCCCTGTCTCTGTATCACAGACTCAGGGGATGAGTAGACCGCCCCCTTCCTCTCTATCACAGACCCAGGGGATGAGTAGACCGCCCCCTGACTCTGTATCATTGATTCAGTGAATGAGTAGACCTCCCCCTGTCTAGGCATCACAGACTCAGTGGATGGGTAGACCGGCCCCTGTCTCTGTATCAAAGACTCAGGGGATGAGTAGACCACCCCCTGTCTCTGTATCACATACTGAGGGGATAAGTAGACCGCCCCCTGTCTCTGTTTCACAAATTTAGGGGATGAGTAGACCGCCCCCTGTCTCTGTATCACAAACTGAGGAGATGAGTAGACCGTCCCCTGTCTTTGTATCACAGACTCAGTGGATGAGCAGACTGCCCCCTGTCTCTGTATCAAAGACTCAGGGGATGAGTCGACCGCCCCCTGTCTCTGTATCACAAACTGAGGGGATGAGCAGACTGCCCCCTGTCTCTGCATCACATACTCAGGGGATGAGTAGACCGCCCCCTGTCTCTGTATCACAAACTGAGGGGATGAGCAGACTGCCCCCTGTCTCTGTATCACAGAATCAGGGGATGAGTAGACCGCCCCCTGTCTCTGTATCACAAACTGAGGGGATGAGCAGACTGCCCCCTGTCTCTGTATCACAGAATCAGGGGATGAGTAGACCGCCCCCTGTCTCTGTATCACAAACTGAGGGGATAAGCAGAACGCCCCCTGTCTCTGTCTCACAGACTCAGTGGATGAGTAGACCGTCCCCTGTCTTTGTATCACACACTCAGTGGATGAGCAGACTGCCCCCTGTCTCTGTATCACAGACTCAGGGGATGAGTAGACCGCCCCCTGTCTCTGTATCACATACTGAGGGGATGAGCAGACTGCCCCCTGTCTCTGTATCACAGACTCAGGGGATGAGTGGACCGCCCCCTGTCTCTGTATCAAAAAATGTGGGGATGAGTAGACCGCCCCCTGTCTCCGTATCACAGTCTCAGGGGATGAGTAGACCGCCCCCTGTCTCTGTATCACGGACTCAGGGGATGAGTAGACCGCCCCCTGTCTCTGTATCACAAAATGAGGGGATGAGTAGACCGCCCCCTGTCTCCGTATCATAGTCTCAGGGGATGAGTAGACCGCCCCCTGTCTCTGTATCACGGACTCAGGGGATGAGTAGACCGCCCCCTGTCTCCGTATCACAGTCTCAGGGGATGAGTAGACCGCCCCCTGTCTCTGTATCACGGACTCAGGGGATGAGTAGACCGCCCCCTGTCTCTGTATCACGGACTCAGTGGATGAGCAGACCGCCCCCTGTCTCTGTATCACAGAATCAGGGGATGAGTAGACCGCCCCCTGTCTCTGTATCACAAACTGAGGGGATAAACAGAACGACCCCTGTCTCTGTCTCACAGACTCAGTGGATGAGTAGACCGTCCCCTGTCTTTGTATCACACACTCAGTGGATGAGCAGACTGCCCCCTCTCTCTGTATCACAGACTCAGGGGATGAGTAAACCGCCCCGTTTGTCTGCATCACAGACTCAGGGGATGAATAGACCGCCCCCTGTCTCTGTATCACACACTCGGGGGATGAGTAGACCGCCCCCAGTCTCTGTATCACAGACTCAGGTGATGAGTAGACCGCCCCCTGTCTCTGGACCACAAACCGAGGGGATGAGAAGACCGCCCCCTTTCTCTGTATCACAGACTCAGGGGATGAGTAGACCGCCCCCTGTCTCTGTATCACAGACTCAGGTGATGAGTAGACTGCCCGCTGTCTCTGTATCACAAACTGAGGGGATGAGTAGAACACCCCCTGTCTCTGGATCACAGACTCAGGGGATGAGTAGACCGCCCCCTGTCTCTGTATCACAAACTGAGGGGATAAGGAGACCGCCCCCTGTCTCTGTATCACAAATTTAGGGGATGAGCTGACTGCCCCCTGTCTCTGTATCACAAACTGAGGGGATGAGTAGACCGTCCCCTGTCTCTGTATCACAAACTCAGGAGATGAGTAGACCGCCTTCTGTCCCTGTATTACAGACTCAGTGGATGAGTAGACCGCCCCCTGTCTCTGGACCATAGACTCAAGGGATGAGGAGACCGCCCCCTGTCTCTGGACCACAAACTGAGGGGATGAGTAGACCGCCCCCTTTCTCTGGATCACAGACTCAGGGAATGAGTAGACCGCCCCCTGTCTCTGTATCACAGACTCAGGTGATGAGTAGACCGCCCGCTGTCTCTGGACCACAAACTGAGGGGATGAGAAGACCGCCCCCTTTCTCTGTATCACAGACTCAGGGGATGAGTAGACCGCCCCCTGTCTCTGTATCACAAACTAAGCGGATAAGGAGACCGCCCCCTGTCTCTGTATCACAAATTTAGGGGATGAGCGGACTGCCCCCTGTCTCTGTATCACAAACTGAGGGGATGAGTAGACCGTCCCCTGTCTCTGTATCACAAACTCAGGAGATGAGTAGACCGCCTTCTGTCTCTGTATTACAGACTCAGGGGATGAGTAGACCGCCCCCTGTCTCAGTATCACAAACTGAGGGGATAAGGAGACCGCCCCCTGTCTCTGTATCACAAATTTAGGGGATGAGCAGACTGCCCCCTGTCTCTGTATCACAAACTGAGGGGATGAGTAGACCGTCCCCTGTCTCTGTATCACAAACTCAGGAGATGAGTAGACCGCCTTCTGTCTCTGTATTACAGACTCAGTGGATGAGTAGACCGCCCCCTGTCTCTGGACCACAGACTCAAGGGATGAGGAGACTGCCCCCTGTCTCTGTATCACAGACTCAGGGGATGAGTAGACCGCCCCCTGTCTCTGTATCAGAAACTGAGGGGATGAGCAGACCGCCCCCTGTCTTTGCATCACACACTCAGTGGATGAGCAGACCGCCCCCTGTCTCTGGACCACAGACTCAAGGGATGAGGAGACTGCCCCCTGTCTCTGTATCAAAGACTCAGGGGATGAGTAGACCGCCCCCTGTCTCTGTATCACATACTGAGGGGATTAGTAGACCGCCCCATGTCTCTGTATCACAGACTCAGGGGATGAGTTGACCGCCCCCGTTCTCTGTATCACAGACTCAGGGTATGATTAGACCGCCCCATATCTCTGTATCACACTCTCGGGGGATGAGTAGACCGCACCCTGTCTCTGTATCATAGACTCGGGGGATGAGTAGACCGCCCCCTGACTCTGTATCATTGATTCAGGGAATGAGTAGACCACCCACTGTCTCTGTATCACAAACTGAGGGGATGAGTAGACCGTCCCCTGTCTTTGTATCACACACTCAGTGGATGAGCAGACTGCCCCCTGTCTCTGTATCACAGACTCAGGGAATGAGTAGTCCGCCCCCTGTCTCTGTATCACTAACTGAAGGGGTGAGCAGACTGCCCCCTGTCTCTGCATCACAGACTCAGGGGATGAGTAGACCGCCCCCTGTCTCTGTATCACAAACTGAGGGGATATGCAGACCGCCCCCTGTCTTTGTATCACACACTCAGTGGATGAGCAGACTGCCCCCTGTCTCTGTATCACTGACTCAGGGGATGAGTAGACCGCCCCCTGTCACTGTATCACAAACTGAGGGGATGAGTAGACCGCCCCCTGTCTCTGTATCACAGACTCAGGGGATGAGTAGACCGCCCCCTTCCTCTCTATCACAGACCCAGGGGATGAGTAGACCGCCCCCTGTCGAGGCATCACAGACTCAGTGGATGGGTAGACCGGCCCCTGTCTCTGTATCAAAGACTCAGGGGATGAGTAGACCACCCCCTGTCTCTGTATCACATACTGAGGGGATAAGTAGACCGCCCCCTGTCTCTGTTTCACAAATTTAGGGGATGAGTAGACCGCCCCCTGTCTCTGTATCACAAACTGAGGGGATGAGTAGACCGTCCCCTGTCTTTGTATCACAGACTCAGTGGATGAGCAGACTGCCCCCTGTCTCTGTATCAAAGACTCAGGGGATGAGTCGACCGCCCCCTGTCTCTGTATCACAAACTGAGGGGATGAGCAGACTGCCCCCTGTCTCTGCATCACAGACTCAGGGGATGAGTTGACCGCCCGCTGTCTCTGTATCACAAACTGAGGGGATGAGCAGACTGCCCCCTGTCTCTGTATCACAGAATCAGGGGATGAGTAGACCGCCCCCTGTCTCTGCATCACAAACTGAGGGGATGAGTAGACCGCCCCCTGTCTCTGTATCACAGACTCAGGGGATGAGTAGACCGCCCCCTGTCTCTGTAGCACAGACTCAGGGGATGAGTAGACCGCCCCCTGTCACTGTATCACAAACTGAGGGGATGAGTAGACCGCCCCCTGTCTCTGTTTCACAGACTCAGGGGATGAGTAAACTGCCCCTTGTCTCTGTATCTCAGACTCAGGGGATGAGTAGACCGCCCCTTGTCTCTGTATCTCACACTCAGGGGATGAGTAGACCGCCCCCTGTCTCTGGATCATTGATTCAGGGGATGAGTAGAACGTCACCTGTCTCTGTGTCACAGACTCAGTGGATGAGAAGACCGCCCCCTGTCTCTGTATCACAGAGTCAGTGGATGAGTAGACCGTCACCTGTCTCTGTGTCACAGACTCAGTGGATGAGAAGACCGCCCCCTGTCTCTGTCTCACAGAGTCAGGGGATGAGTAGACCGCCCCCTGTCTCTGTATCACATACTGAGGGGATAAGTAGACCGCCCCCTGTCTTTGTCACACAAATTTAGGGGATAAGTAGACCGCCCCCTGTCTCTGTATCACACACTCAGTGGATGAGTAGACAGTCCCTGTCTCTGTATCACACTGTCAGTGGATGAGTAGACCGTCAAATGTCTCTGTTTCACAGACTCAGTGGATGAGAAGATCGCCCCCTGTCTCTGTATCACAGACTGAGGGGATGAGTAGACCGCCCCCTGTCTCTGCATCACATACTGAGGGGATGAGCAGACTGCCCCCTGTCTCTGTATCACACACTCAGGGGATGAGTAGACCGCCCCCTGTCTCTGTATCACAGAGTCAGTGGATGAGTAGACCGTCACCTGTCTCTGTTTCACAGACTCAGTGGATGAGAAGATCGCCCCCTGTCTCTGTATTACAGATTAAGGGGATGAGTAGACCGCCCCCTGTCTCTGCATCACATTCTGAGGGGATGAGCAGACTGCCCCCTGTCTCTGTATCACACACTCAGGGGATGAGTAGATCGCCCCCTGTCTCTGTATCAAAGGCTCAGGGAATGAGTAGACCGCCCCCTGTCTCTGTATCACAGACTCAGGGGATGAGTACACCGCCCCCTTCCTCTATATCACAGACCCAGGGGATGAGTAGACCGCCCCCTGACTCTGTATCATTGATTCAGTGAATGAGTAGACCTCCCCCTGTCTAGGCATCACAGACTCAGTGGATGGGTTGACCGCCCCCTGTCTCTGTCTCACAGACTCAGGGGATGAGTAGACCGTCACCTGTCTCTGTATCACAAACTCAGTGGATGAGTAGACCGCCCCCTGTCTCTGTTTCACAAACTGAGGGGATAAGTAGACCGCCCCTGTCTCTGTATCACTGACTCAGGGGATGAGTAGACCGCCCCCTGTCACTGTATCACAAACTGAGGGGATGAGTAGACCGCCCCCTGTCTCTGTATCACAGACTCAGGGGATGAGTAGACCGCCCCCTTCCTCTCTATCACAGACCCAGGGGATGAGTAGACCGCCCCCTGACTCTGTATCATTGATTCAGGGAATGAGTAGACCGCCCCCTGTCTCGGCATCACAGACTCAGTGGATGGGTAGACCGGCCCCTGTCTCTGTATCAAAGACTCAGGGGATGAGTAGACCACCCCCTGTCTCTGTATCACATACTGAGGGGATAAGTAGACCGCCCCCTGTCTCTGTTTAACAAATTTAGGGGATGAGTAGACCGCCCCCTGTCTCTGTATCACAAACTGAGGGGATGAGTAGACCGTCCCCTGTCTTTGTATCACAGACTCAGTGGATGAGCAGACTGCCCCCTGTCTCAGTATCAAAGACTCAGGGGATGAGTCGACCGCCCCCTGTCTCTGTATCACAAACTGAGGGGATAAGCAGACTGCCCCCTGTCTCTGCATCACATACTCAGGGGATGAGTAGACCGCCCCCTGTCTCTGTATCACAAACTGAGGGGATGAGCAGACTGCCCCCTGTCTCTGTATCACAGAATCAGGGGATGAGTAGACCGCCCCCTGTCTCTGTATCACAAACTGAGGGGATGAGCAGACTGCCCCCTGTCTCTGTATCACAGAATCAGGGGATGAGTAGACCGCCCCCTGTCTCTGTATCACAAACTGAGGGGATAAGCAGAACGCCCCCTGTCTCTGTCTCACAGACTCAGTGGATGAGTAGACCGTCCCCTGTCTTTGTATCACACACTCAGTGGATGAGCAGACTGCCCCCTGTCTCTGTATCACAGACTCAGGGGATGAGTAGACCGCCCCCTGTCTCTGTATCACATACTGAGGGGATGAGCAGACTGCCCCCTGTCTCTGTATCACAGACTCAGGGGATGAGTGGACCGCCCCCTGTCTCTGTATCACAAAATGAGGGGATGAGTAGACCGCCCCCTGTCTCCGTATCACAGTCTCAGGGGATGAGTAGACCGCCCCCTGTCTCTGTATCACGGACTCAGGGGATGAGTAGACCGCCCCCTGTCTCTGTATCACAAAATGAGGGGATGAGTAGACCGCCCCCTGTCTCCGTATCACAGTCTCAGGGGATGAGTAGACCGCCCCCTGTCTCTGTATCACGGACTCAGGGGATGAGTAGACCGCCCCCTGTCTCCGTATCACAGTCTCAGGGGATGAGTAGACCGCCCCCTGTCTCTGTATCACGGACTCAGGGGATGAGTAGACCGCCCCCTGTCTCTGTATCACGGACTCAGTGGATGAGCAGACCGCCCCCTGTCTCTGTATCACAGAATCAGGGGATGAGTAGACCGCCCCCTGTCTCTGTATCACAAACTGAGGGGATAAGCAGAACGCCCCCTGTCTCTGTCTCACAGACTCAGTGGATGAGTAGACCGTCCCCTGTCTTTGTATCACACACTCAGTGGATGAGCAGACTGCCCCCTCTCTCTGTATCACAGACTCAGGGGATGAGTAGACCGCCCCGTTTGTCTGCATCACAGACTCAGGGGATGAATAGACCGCCCCCTGTCTCTGTATCACACACTCGGGGGATGAGTAGACCGCCCCCAGTCTCTGTATCACAGACTCAGGGGATGAGTAGACCGCCCCCTGTCTCTGTATCACAGACTCAGGTGATGAGTAGACTGCCCGCTGTCTCTGTATCACAAACTGAGGGGATGAGTAGAACACCCCCTGTCTCTGGATCACAGACTCAGGGGATGAGTAGACCGCCCCCTGTCTCTGTATCACAAACTGAGGGGATAAGGAGACCGCCCCCTGTCTCTGTATCACAAATTTAGGGGATGAGCAGACTGCCCCCTGTCTCTGGACCATAGACTCAAGGGATGAGGAGACCGCCCCCTGTCTCTGGACCACAAACTGAGGGGATGAGTAGACCGCCCCCTTTCTCTGGATCACAGACTCAGGGAATGAGTAGACCGCCCCCTGTCTCTGTATCACAGACTCAGGTGATGAGTAGACCGCCCGCTGTCTCTGGACCACAAACTGAGGGGATGAGAAGACCGCCCCCTTTCTCTGTATCACAGACTCAGGGGATGAGTAGACCGCCCCCTGTCTCTGTATCACAAACTGAGGGGATGAGTAGACCGTCCCCTGTCTCTGTATCACAAACTCAGGAGATGAGTAGACCGCCTTCTGTCTCTGTATTACAGACTCAGGGGATGAGTAGACCGCCCCCTGTCTCAGTATCACAAACTGAGGGGATAAGGAGACCGCCCCCTGTCTCTGTATCACAAATTTAGGGGATGAGCAGACTGCCCCCTGTCTCTGTATCACAAACTGAGGGGATGAGTAGACCGTCCCCTGTCTCTGTATCACAAACTCAGGAGATGAGTAGACCGCCTTCTGTCTCTGTATTACAGACTCAGTGGATGAGTAGACCGCCCCCTGTCTCTGGACCACAGACTCAAGGGATGAGGAGACTGCCCCCTGTCTCTGTATCACAGACTCAGGGGATGAGTAGACCGCCCCCTGTCTCTGTATCACAAACTGAGGGGATGAGCAGACCGCCCCCTGTCTTTGCATCACACACTCAGTGGATGAGCAGACCGCCCCCTGTCTCTGGACCACAGACTCAAGGGATGAGGAGACTGCCCCCTGTCTCTGTATCAAAGACTCAGGGGATGAGTAGACCGCCCCCTGTCTCTGTATCACATACTGAGGGGATTAGTAGACCGCCCCATGTCTCTGTATCACAGACTCAGGGGATGAGTTGACCGCCCCCGTTCTCTGTATCACAGACTCAGGGTATGATTAGACCGCCCCATATCTCTGTATCACACTCTCGGGGGATGAGTAGACCGCACCCTGTCTCTGTATCATAGACTCGGGGGATGAGTAGACCGCCCCCTGACTCTGTATCATTGATTCAGGGAATGAGTAGACCACCCACTGTCTCTGTATCACAAACTGAGGGGATGAGTAGACCGTCCCCTGTCTTTGTATCACACACTCAGTGGATGAGCAGACTGCCCCCTGTCTCTGTATCACAGACTCAGGGAATGAGTAGTCCGCCCCCTGTCTCTGTATCACTAACTGAGGGGATATGCAGACCGCCCCCTGTCTTTGTATCACACACTCAGTGGATGAGCAGACTGCCCCCTGTCTCTGTATCACTGACTCAGGGGATGAGTAGACCGCCCCCTGTCACTGTATCACAAACTGAGGGGATGAGTAGACCGCCCCCTGTCTCTGTATCACAGACTCAGGGGATGAGTAGACCGCCCCCTTCCTCTCTATCACAGACCCAGGGGATGAGTAGACCGCCCCCTGACTCTGTATCATTGATTCAGGGAATGAGTAGACCGCCCCCTGTCGAGGCATCACAGACTCAGTGGATGGGTAGACCGGCCCCTGTCTCTGTATCAAAGACTCAGGGGATGAGTAGACCACCCCCTGTCTCTGTATCACATACTGAGGGGATAAGTAGACCGCCCCCTGTCTCTGTTTCACAAATTTAGGGGATGAGTAGACCGCCCCCTGTCTCTGTATCACAAACTGAGGGGATGAGTAGACCGTCCTCTGTCTTTGTATCACAGACTCAGTGGATGAGCAGACTGCCCCCTGTCTCTGTATCAAAGACTCAGGGGATGAGTCGACCGCCCCCTGTCTCTGTATCACAAACTGAGGGGATGAGCAGACTGCCCCCTGTCTCTGCATCACAGACTCAGGGGATGAGTAGACCGCCCGCTGTCTCTGTATCACAAACTGAGGGGATGAGCAGACTGCCCCCTGTCTCTGTATCACAGAATCAGGGGATGAGTAGACCGCCCCCTGTCTCTGCATCACAAACTGAGGGGATGAGTAGACCGCCCCCTGTCTCTGTATCACAGACTCAGGGGATGAGTAGACCGCCCCCTGTCTCTGTAGCACAGAATCAGGGGATGAGTAGACCGCCCCCTGTCACTGTATCACAAACTGAGGGGATGAGTAGACCGCCCCCTGTCTCTGTTTCACAGACTCAGGGGATGAGTAAACTGCCCCTTGTCTCTGTATCTCAGACTCAGGGGATGAGTAGACCGCCCCTTGTCTCTGTATCTCACACTCAGGGGATGAGTAGACCGCCCCCTGTCTCTGGATCATTGATTCAGGGGATGAGTAGAACGTCACCTGTCTCTGTGTCACAGACTCAGTGGATGAGAAGACCACCCCCTGTCTCTGTATCACAGAGTCAGTGGATGAGTAGACCGTCACCTGTCTCTGTGTCACAGACTCAGTGGATGAGAAGACCGCCCCCTGTCTCTGTCTCACAGAGTCAGGGGATGAGTAGACCGACCCCTGTCTCTGTATCACATACTGAGGGGATAAGTAGACCGCCCCCTGTCTTTGTCACACAAATTTAGGGGATAAGTAGACCGCCCCCTGTCTCTGTATCACAGACTCAGGGGATGAGTAGACCGCCCCCTGTCTCTGTATCACAGAGTCAGTGGATGAGTAGACCGTCACCTGTCTCTGTTTCACAGACTCAGTGGATGAGCAGACTGCCCCCTGTCTCTGTATCAAAGACTCAGGGGATGAGTCGACCGCCCCCTGTCTCTGCATCACATTCTGAGGGGATGAGCAGACTGCCCCCTGTCTCTGTATCACACACTCAGGGGATGAGTAGATCGCCCCCTGTCTCTGTATCAAAGGCTCAGGGAATGAGTAGACCGCCCCCTTTCTCTGTATCACAGACTCAGGGGATAAGTAGAGCGCCCCCTGTCTCAGTATCAGACACTCGGGGGATGAGCAGACCGCCCCCTGTCTCTGTATCACAGACTCAGGGGATGAGTACACCGCCACCTTCCTCTATATCACAGACCCAGGGGATGAGTAGACCGCCCCTTGTCTCTGTATCACATACTGAGGGGATGAGCAGACTGCCCCTTGTCTCTGCATCACAGACTCAGGGGATGAGGAGACCGCCCCCTGTCTCTGTATCACAAACTGAGGGGATGAGTAGACCGCCCCCTGTCTCTGTATCACAGACTCAGGGGATGAGTAGACAACCCCCTGTCACTGTATCACAAACTGAGGGGATGAGAAGATCGCCCCCTCTCACTGTATCACAGACTCAGGGGATGTGTAGACCGCCCCCTTCCTCTCTATCACAGACCCAGGGGATGAGTAAACTGCCCCTTGTCTCTGTATCTCAGACTCAGGGGATGAGTAGACCGCCCCCTGTCTCTGTATCACAGACTCGGGGGATGAGTAGATCGCCCCCTGTCTCTGTATCACAGACTCGGGGGATGAGTAGACCGCCCCCTGTCTCTGTATCATTGATTCAGGGGATGAGTAGACTGCCCCCTGTCTCTGTCTCACAGACTCAGGGGATGAGTAGACCGTCACCTGTCTCTGTATCACAAACTCAGTGGATGAGTAGACAGCCCCCTGTCTCTGTTTCACAAACTGAGGGGATAAGTAGACCGCCCCTGTCTCTGTATCACTGACTCAGGGGATGAGTAGACCGCCCCCTGTCACTGTATCACAAACTGAGGGGATGAGTAGACCGCCCCCTGTCTCTGTATCACAGACTCAGGGGATGAGTAGACCGCCCCCTTCCTCTCTATCACAGACCCAGGGGATGAGTAGACCGCCCCCTGACTCTGTATCATTGATTCAGGGAATGAGTAGACCGCCCCCTGTCTAGGCATCACAGACTCAGTGGATGGGTAGACCGGCCCCTGTCTCTGTATCAAAGACTCAGGGGATGAGTAGACCACCCCCTGTCTCTGTATCACATACTGAGGGGATAAGTAGACCGCCCCCTGTCTCTGTTTCACAAATTTAGGGGATGAGTAGACCGCCCCCTGTCTCTGTATCACAAACTGAGGGGATGAGTAGACCGTCACCTGTCTTTGTATCACAGACTCAGTGGATGAGCAGACTGCCCCCTGTCTCTGTATCAAAGACTCAGGGGATGAGTCGACCGCCCCCTGTCTCTGTATCACAAACTGAGGGGATGAGCAGACTGCCCCCTGTCTCTGCATCACATACTCAGGGGATGAGTAGACCGCCCCCTGTCTCTGTATCACAAACTGAGGGGATGAGCAGACTGCCCCCTGTCTCTGTATCACAGAATCAGGGGATGAGTAGACCGCCCCCTGTCTCTGTATCACAAACTGAGGGGATGAGCAGACTGCCCCCTGTCTCTGTATCACAGAATCAGGGGATGAGTAGACCGCCCCCTGTCTCTGTATCACAAACTGAGGGGATGAGCAGACTGCCCCCTGTCTCTGTATCACAGAATCAGGGGATGAGTAGACCGCCCCCTGTCTCTGTATCACAAACTGAGGGGATAAGCAGAACGCCCCCTGTCTCTGTCTCACAGACTCAGTGGATGAGTAGACCGTCCCCTGTCTTTGTATCACACACTCAGTGGATGAGCAGACTGCCCCCTGTCTCTGTATCACAGACTCAGGGGATGAGTAGACCGCCCCCTGTCTCTGTATCACATACTGAGGGGATGAGCAGACTGCCCCCTGTCTCTGTATCACAGACTCAGGGGATGAGTGGACCGCCCCCTGTCTCTGTATCACAAAATGAGGGGATGAGTAGACCGCCCCCTGTCTCCGTATCACAGTCTCAGGGGATGAGTAGACCGCCCCCTGTCTCTGTATCACGGACTCAGGGGATGAGTAGACCGCCCCCTGTCTCTGTATCACAAAATGAGGGGATGAGTAGACCGCCCCCTGTCTCCGTATCACAGTCTCAGGGGATGAGTAGACCGCCACCTGTCTCTGTATCACGGACTCAGGGGATGAGTAGACCGCCCCCTGTCTCCGTATCACAGTCTCAGTGGATGAGTAGACCGCCCCCTGTCTCTGTATCACGGACTCAGGGGATGAGTAGACCGCCCCCTGTCTCTGTATCACGGACTCAGTGGATGAGCAGACCGCCCCCTGTCTCTGTATCACAGAATCAGGGGATGAGTAGACCGCCCCCTGTCTCTGTATCACAAACTGAGGGGATAAGCAGAACGCCCCCTGTCTCTGTCTCACAGACTCAGTAGATGAGTAGACCGTCCCCTGTCTTTGTATCACACACTCAGTGGATGAGCAGACTGCCCCCTCTCTCTGTATCACAGACTCAGGGGATGAGTAGACCGCCCCGTTTGTCTGCATCACAGACTCAGGGGATGAATAGACCGCCCCCTGTCTCTGTATCACACACTCGGGGGATGAGTAGACCGTCCCCAGTCTCTGTATCACAGACTCAGGTGATGAGTAGACCGCCCCCTGTCTCTGGACCACAAACCGAGGGGATGAGAAGACCGCCCCCTTTCTCTGTATCACAGACTCAGGGGATGAGTAGACCGCCCCCTGTCTCTGTATCACAGACTCAGGAGATGAGTAGACTGCCCGCTGTCTCTGTATCACAAACTGAGGGGATGAGTAGAACACCCCCTGTCTCTGGATCACAGACTCAGGGGATGAGTAGACCGCCCCCTGTCTCTGTATCACAAACTGAGGGGATAAGGAGACCGCCCCCTGTCTCTGTATCACAAATTTAGGGGATGAGCAGACTGCCCCCTGTCTCTGTATCACAAACTGAGGGGATGAGTAGACCGCCTTCTGTCCCTGTATTACAGACTCAGTGGATGAGTAGACCGCCCCCTGTCTCTGGACCATAGACTCAAGGGATGAGGAGACCGCCCCCTGTCTCTGGACCACAAACTGAGGGGATGAGTAGACCGCCCCCTTTCTCTGGATCACAGACTCAGGGAATGAGTAGACCGCCCCCTGTCTCTGTATCACAGACTCAGGTGATGAGTAGACCGCCCGCTGTCTCTGGACCACAAACTGAGGGGATGAGAAGACCGCCCCCTTTCTCTGTATCACAGACTCAGGGGATGAGTAGACCGCCCCCTGTTCTGTATCACAAACTGAGCGGATAAGGAGACCGCCCCCTGTCTCTGTATCACAAATTTAGGGGATGAGCGGACTGCCCCCTGTCTCTGTATCACAAACTGAGGGGATGAGTAGACCGTCCCCTGTCTCTGTATCACAAACTCAGGAGATGAGTAGACCGCCTTCTGTCTCTGTATTACAGACTCAGGGGATGAGTAGACCGCCCCCTGTCTCAGTATCACAAACTGAGGGGATAAGGAGACCGCCCCCTGTCTCTGTATCACAAATTTAGGGGATGGGCAGACTGCCCCCTGTCTCTGTATCACAAACTGAGGGGATGAGTAGACCGTCCCCTGTCTCTGTATCACAAACTCAGGAGATGAGTAGACCGCCTTCTGTCTCTGTATTACAGACTCAGTGGATGAGTAGACCGCCCCCTGTCTCTGGACCACAGACTCAAGGGATGAGGAGACTGCCCCCTGTCTCTGTATCACAGACTCAGGGGATGAGTAGACCGCCCCCTGTCTCTGTATCACAAACTGAGGGGATGAGCAGACCGCCCCCTGTCTTTGCATCAAACACTCAGTGGATGAGCAGACCGCCCCCTGTCTCTGGACCACAGACTCAAGGGATGAGGAGACTGCCCCCTGTCTCTGTATCAAAGACTCAGGGGATGAGTAGACCGCCCCCTGTCTCTGTATCACATACTGAGGGAATTAGTAGACCGCCCCATGTCTCTGTATCACAGACTCAGGGGATGAGTTGACCGCCCCCGTTCTCTGTATCACAGACTCAGGGTATGATTAGACCGCCCCATATCTCTGTATCACACTCTCGGGGGATGAGTAGACCGCACCCTGTCTCTGTATCATAGACTCGGGGGATGAGTAGACCGCCCCCTGACTCTGTATCATTGATTCAGGGAATGAGTAGACCACCCCCTGTCTCTGTATCACAAACTGAGGGGATGAGTAGACCGTCCCCTGTCTTTGTATCACACACTCAGTGGATGAGCAGACTGCCCCCTGTCTCTGTATCACAGACTCAGGGAATGAGTAGTCCGCCCCCTGTCTCTGTATCACTAACTGAAGGGATGAGCAGACTGCCCCCTGTCTCTGCATCACAGACTCAGGGGATGAGTAGACCGCCCCCTGTCTCTGTATCACAAACTGAGGGGATGGGTATACCGCCCCCTGTCTCTGTGTCACAAACTGAGGGGATGAGTAGACCGCCCCCTGTCTCTGAAACACAGACTCAGGGGATGAGGAGATCGCCCTCTGTCTCTGTATCACAGACTTAGGGGATGAGTAGACCGTCCCCTGTCTCTGTATCACAAACTCAGGAGATGAGTAGACCGCCTTCTGTCTCTGTATTACAGACTCAGTGGATGAGTAGACCGCCCCCTGTCTCTGGACCACAGACTCAAGGGATGAGGAGACTGCCCCCCGTCTCTGTATCACAGACTCAGGGGATGAGTAGACCGCCCCCTGTCTCTGTATCACAAACTGAGGGGATGAGCAGACCGCCCCCTGTCTTTGCATCACACACTCAGTGGATGAGCAGACCGCCCCCTGTCTCTGGACCACAGACTCAAGGGATGAGGAGACTGCCCCCTGTCTCTGTATCACATACTGAGGGGATTAGTAGACCGCCCCCTGTCTCTGTATCACAGAATCAGGGGATGAGTAGACCGCCCCCTGTCTCTGTATCACAAACTGAGGGGATAAGCAGAACGCCCCCTGTCTCTGTCTCACAGACTCAGTGGATGAGTAGACCGTCCCCTGTCTTTGTATCACACACTCAGTGGATGAGCAGACTGCCCCCTCTCTCTGTATCACAGACTCAGGGGTTGAGTAGACCGCCCCGTTTGTCTGCATCACAGACTCAGGGGATGAGTAGACCGCCCCCTGTCTCTGTATCACACACTCGGGGGATGAGTAGACCGCCCCCAGTCTCTGTATCACAGACTCAGGTGATGAGTAGACCGCCCCCTGTCTCTGGACCACAAACTGAGGGGATGAGAAGACCGCCCCCTTTCTCTGTATCACAGACTCAGGGGATGAGTAGACCGCCCCCTGTCTCTGTATCACAGACTCAGGTGATGAGTAGACTGCCCGCTGTCTCTGTATCACAAACTGAGGGGATGAGTAGAACACCCCCTGTCTCTGGATCACAGACTCAGGGGATGAGTAGACCGCCCCCTGTCTCTGTATCACAAACTGAGGGGATAAGGAGACCGCCCCCTGTCTCTGTATCACAAATTTAGGGGATGAGCAGACTGCCCCCTGTCTCTGTATCACAAACTGAGGGGATGAGTAGACCGTCCCCTGTTTCTGTATCACAAACTCAGGAGATGAGTAGACCGCCTTCTGTCCCTGTATTACAGACTCAGTGGATGAGTAGACCGCCCCCTGTCTCTGGACCACAGACTCAAGGGATGAGGAGACCGCCCCCTGTCTCTGGACCATAGACTCAAGGGATGAGGAGACCGCCCCCTGTCTCTGGACCACAAACTGAGGGGATGAGTAGACCGCCCCCTTTCTCTGGATCACAGACTCAGGGAATGAGTAGACCGCCCCCTGTCTCTGGACCATAGACTCAAGGGATGAGGAGACCGCCCCCTGTCTCTGGACCACAAACTGAGGGGATGAGTAGACCGCCCCCTTTCTCTGGATCACAGACTCAGGGAATGAGTAGACCGCCCCCTGTCTCTGTATCACAGACTCAGGTGATGAGTAGACCGCCCGCTGTCTCTGGAGCACAAACTGAGGGGATGAGAAGACAGCCCCCTTTCTCTGTATCACAGACTCAGGGGATGAGTAGACCGCCCCCTGTCTCTGTATCACAAACTGAGCGGATAAGGAGACCGCCCCCTGTCTCTGTATCACAAATTTAGGGGATGAGCGGACTGCCCCCTGTCTCTGTATCACAAACTGAGGGGATGAGTAGACCCTCCCCTGTCTCTGTATCACAAACTCAGGAGATGAGTAGACCGCCTTCTGTCTCTGTATTACAGACTCAGGGGATGAGTAGACCGCCCCCTGTCTCAGTACCACAAACTGAGGGGATAAGGAGACCGCCCCCTGTCTCTGTATCACAAATTTAGGGGATGAGCAGACTGCCCCCTGTCTCTGTATCACAAACTGAGGGGATGAGTAGACCGTCCCCTGTCTCTGTATCACAAACTCAGGAGATAAGTAGACCGCCTTCTGTCTCTGTATTACAGACTCAGTGGATGAGTAGACCGCCCCCTGTCTCTGGACCACAGACTCAAGGGATGAGGAGACTGCCCCCTGTCTCTGTATCACAGACTCAGGGGATGAGTAGACCGCCCCCTGTCTCTGTATCACAAACTGAGGGGATGAGCAGACCGCCCCCTGTCTTTGCATCACAGAGTCAGTGGATGAGAAGATCGCCCCCTGTCTCTGTATCACAGACTCGGGGGATGAGTAGACAGCCCCCTGTCGCTGTATCATTGATTCAGGGGATGAATAGACTGCCCCCTGTCTCTGTCTCACAGACTCAGGGGATGAGTAGACCGTCACCTGTCTTTGTATCACACACTCAGTGGATGAGCAGACTGCCCCCTGTCTCTGTCTCACAGACTCAGGGGATGAGTAGACCGTCACCTGTCTCTGTTTCACAGACTCAGTGGATGAGAAGATCGCCCCCTGTCTCTGTATCACAGACTGAGGGGATGAGTAGACCGCCCCCTGTCTCTGTATCACATACTGAGGGGATGAGCAGACTGCCCCCTGTCTCTGTATCACATACTGAGGGGATAAGTAGACCGCCCCCTGTCTTTGTCACACAAATTTAGGGGATAAGTAGACCGCCCCCTGTCTCTGTATCACACACTCAGTGGATGAGTAGACCGTCACCTGTCTCTGTTTCACAGACTCAGTGGATGAGAAGATCGCCCCCTGTCTCTGCATTACAGACTGAGGGGATGAGAAGATCGCCCCCTGTCTCTGCATTACAGACTGAGGGGATGAGTAGACCGCCCCCTGTCTCTGCATCACATACTGAGGGGATGAGCAGACCGCCCCCTGTCTCTGTATCACAGGCTCAGGGAATGAGTAGACCGTCACCTGTCTCTGTATCACAAACTGAGGGGATAAGCAGACCGCCCCCTGTCTTTGTATCACACACTCAGTGGATGAGCAGACTGCCCCCTGTCTCTGTATCACAGACTCAGGGGATGAGTAGACCGCCCCCTGTCTCTGTATCACATACTGAGGGGATGAGCAGACTGCCCCCTGTCTCTGTATCACAGACTCAGGGGATGAGGAGACCGCCCCCTGTCTCTGCATTACAGACTGAGGGGATGAGTAGACCGCCCCCTGTCTCTGTGTCACAAACTGAGGGGATGAGTAGACCGCCCCCTGTCTCTGTTTCACAGACTCAGGGAATGAGGAGACCGCCCCCTGTCTCTGCATTACAGACTGAGGGGATGAGTAGACCGCCCCCTGTCTCTGCATCACATACTGAGGGGATGAGCAGACCGCCCCCTGTCTCTGTATCACAGGCTCAGGGAATGAGTAGACCGCCCCCTGTCTCTGTATTGCAGACTGAGGGGATGAGTAGACCGCCCCTTGTCTCTGTATCACATACTCAGTGGATGAGTAGACCGCCCCCTGTCTCTGTATCACAGGCTCAGGGAATGAGTAGACCGCCCCCTTTCTCGGTATCACACACTCAGGGGATGAGTAGACCGCCCCCTGTCTCTGTATCACAGACTCAGGGGATAAGTAGAGCGCCCCCTGTCTCTGTATCACACACTGGGGGGATGAGTAGACCGCCCCCTGTCTCTGTACCACAGACTCAGGGGATGAGTAGACAACCCCCTGTCACTGTATCACAAACTGAGTGGATGAGAAGACCGCCCCCTCTCTCTGTATCACAGACTCAGGGGATGTGTAGACTGCCCCCTTCCTCTCTATCACAGACCCAGGGGATGAGTAAACTGCACCTTGTCTCTGTATCTCAGACTCAGAGGATGAGTAGACCGCCCCCTGTCTCTGTATCACAGACTCGGGGGATGAGTAGACAGCCCCCTGTCGTTGTATCATTGATTCAGGGGATGAGTAGACTGCCCCCTGTCTCTGTCTCACAGACTCAGGGGATGAGTAGACCGCCCCTGTCTCTGTATCACTGACTCAGGGGATGAGTAGACCACCCCCTGTCTCTGTATCACAAAATGAGGGGATAAGTAGACCGCCCCCTGTCTTTGTAACACAAATTTAGGGGATAAGTAGACTGCCCCCTGTCTCTGTATCACAGACTCAGTGGATGAGTAGACCACACCCTGTCTCTGTTTCACAAACTGAGGGGATAAGTAGACCGCCCCTGTCTCTGTATCACTGACTCAGGGGATGAGTAGAACACCCCCTGTCTCTGTGTCACATACTGAGGGGATAAGTGGACCGCCCCCTGTCTTTGTAACACAAATTAAGGGTATAAGTAGACTGCCCCCTGTCTCTGTATCACAGACTCAGGGGATGAGTAGACCGCCCCCTGTCTCTGTATCACAAAATGAGGGGATGAGTAGACCGGCCCCTGTCTCTGTATCACAGACTCAGGGATGAGTAGACCGCCCCTGTCTCTGTATCACAGACTCAGGGGATGAGTAGACCGCCCCCTTCGTCTCTATCACAGACCCAGGGGATGAGTAGACCGCCCCCTGTCTCTGTATCACAAAATGAGGGGATGAGTAGACCGCCCCTTGTCTCTGTATCACAAACTCAGGGAATGAGTAGACAGCCCCCTGTCTCTGTATCACAGACTCGGGGGATGTGTGCACCGCCCCCTGTCTCTGTATCATTGATTCAGGGGATGAGGAGAATGCCCCCTGTCACTGTATCACAAACTGAGTGGATGAGAAGACCGCCCCCTCTCTCTGTATCACATACTGAGGGGATGAGCAGACTGCCCCCTGTCTCTGTATCACAGACTCAGGGGATGAGGAGACCGCCCCCTGTCTCTGCATTACAGACTGAGGGGATGAGTAGACCGCCCCCTGTCTCTGTGTCACAAACTGAGGGGATGAGTAGACCGCCCCCTGTCTCTGTTTCACAGACTCAGGGAATGAGGAGACCGCCCCCTGTCTCTGCATTACAGACTGAGGGGATGAGTAGACCGCCCCCTGTCTCTGCATCACATACTGAGGGGATGAGCAGACCGCCCCCTGTCTCTGTATCACAGGCTCAGGGAATGAGTAGACCGCCCCCTGTCTCTGTATTGCAGACTGAGGGGATGAGTAGACCGCCCCTTGTCTCTGTATCACATACTCAGTGGATGAGTAGACCGCCCCCTGTCTCTGTATCACAGGCTCAGGGAATGAGTAGACCGCCCCCTTTCTCGGTATCACACACTCAGGGGATGAGTAGACCGCCCCCTGTCTCTGTATCACAGACTCAGGGGATAAGTAGAGCGCCCCCTGTCTCTGTATCACACACTGGGGGGATGAGTAGACCGCCCCCTGTCTCTGTACCACAGACTCAGGGGATGAGTAGACAACCCCCTGTCAATGTATCACAAACTGAGTGGATGAGAAGACCGCCCCCTCTCTCTGTATCACAGACTCAGGGGATGTGTAGACTGCCCCCTTCCTCTCTATCACAGACCCAGGGGATGAGTAAACTGCACCTTGTCTCTGTATCTCAGACTCAGAGGATGAGTAGACCGCCCCCTGTCTCTGTATCACAGACTCGGGGGATGAGTAGACAGCCCCCTGTCGTTGTATCATTGATTCAGGGGATGAGTAGACTGCCCCCTGTCTCTGTCTCACAGACTCAGGGGATGAGTAGACCGCCCCTGTCTCTGTATCACTGACTCAGGGGATGAGTAGACCACCCCCTGTCTCTGTATCACAAAATGAGGGGATAAGTAGACCGCCCCCTGTCTTTGTAACACAAATTTAGGGGATAAGTAGACTGCCCCCTGTCTCTGTATCACAGACTCAGTGGATGAGTAGACCACACCCTGTCTCTGTTTCACAAACTGAGGGGATAAGTAGACCGCCCCTGTCTCTGTATCACTGACTCAGGGGATGAGTAGAACACCCCCTGTCTCTGTGTCACATACTGAGGGGATAAGTGGACCGCCCCCTGTCTTTGTAACACAAATTAAGGGTATAAGTAGACTGCCCCCTGTCTCTGTATCACAGACTCAGGGGATGAGTAGACCGCCCCCTGTCTCTGTATCACAAAATGAGGGGATGAGTAGACCGGCCCCTGTCTCTGTATCACAGACTCAGGGATGAGTAGACCGCCCCTGTCTCTGTATCACAGACTCAGGGGATGAGTAGACCGCCCCCTTCGTCTCTATCACAGACCCAGGGGATGAGTAGACCGCCCCCTGTCTCTGTATCACAAAATGAGGGGATGAGTAGACCGCCCCTTGTCTCTGTATCACAAACTCAGGGAATGAGTAGACAGCCCCCTGTCTCTGTATCACAGACTCGGGGGATGTGTGCACCGCCCCCTGTCTCTGTATCATTGATTCAGGGGATGAGGAGAATGCCCCCTGTCTGTGTATCACAGAGTCAGTCCATGAGTAGACCGTCACCTGTCTCTGTATCACAGACTCAATGGATGAGCAGACAGTCCCTGTCTCTGTGTCACAGACTCAGGCGATGAGCAGACTGCCCCCTGTCTCTGTATCACAGACTCAGGGGATGAGTAGACCGCCCCCTGTCTCTGCATCACAGAGTCAGTGGATGAGTAGACCGCCCCCTGTCTCTGTATCACATACTGAGGGGATGAGCAGACTGCCCCCTGTCTCTTTTTCACAGACTCAGGGGATGAGTAGACCGCCCCCTGTCTCTGTATCACATACTGAGGGGATGAGCAGACTGCCTCCTGTCTCTGTTTCACAGACTCTGGGGATGAGTAGACCGTCACCTGTCTCTGTTTCACAGACTCAGTGGATGAGAAGATCGCCCCCTGTCTCTGGATCACAGACTGAGGGGATGAGTAGACCGCCCCCTGTCTCTGGATCACAGACTCAGGGGATGAGTAGACCGCTCCCTTTCTCTGTATCACACACTCTGGGGATGAGTAGACCGCCCCCTGTCTCTGTATCACAGACTCAGTGGATGAGTAGACCGTCACCTGTCTCTGTTTCACAGACTCAGTGGATGAGAAGATCGCCCCCTGTCTCTGGATCACAGACTGAGGGGATGAGTAGACCTCCCCCTGTCTCTGTATCACAGACTCAGGGGATGAGTCGACAGCCCCCTTCCTCTTTATCACAGACCCAGGGGATGAGTAGACCGCCCCCTGTCTCTGTATCACAGACTCAGGGGATGAGTAAACTGCCCCTTGTCTCTGTATCTCAGACTCAGGGGATGAGCAGACCGCCCCCTGTCTCTGTATCACAGGCTCAGGGAATGAGTAGACCGCCCCCTTTCTCTGTATCACACACTCAGGGGATGAGTAGACCGCCCCCTGTCCCTGTATCACAGACTCAGTGGATGAGTAGACCGACCCCTGTCTCTGTATCACAGGCTCAGGGAATGAGTAGACCGCCCCCTTTCTCTGTATCACACACTCAGGGGATGAGTAGACAGCCCCCTGTCTCTGTATCACAGACTCGGGGGATGTGTGCACCGCACCCTGTCTCTGTATCATTGATTCAGGGGATGAGGAGACTGCCCCCTGTCTGTGTATCACAGAGTCAGTGCATGAGTAGACCGTCACCTGTCTCTGTATCACAGACTCAGTGGATGAGCAGACAGTCCCCTGTCTCTGTGTCACAGACTCAGGCGATGAGCAGACTGCCCCCTGTCTCTGTGTCACAGACTCAGGGGATGAGTAGACCGCCCCCTGTCTCTGCATCACATACTGAGGGGATGGGGAGACCGCCCCCTGTCTCTGTATCACAGATTCAGGGGATGAGTAGACCGCCCCCTGTCCCTGTATCACAGACTCAGTGGATGAGTAGACCGCCCACTGTCTCTGCATCACATACTGAGGGGATGAGCAGACTGCCCCCTGTCTCTGTATCACACACTCAGGGGATGAGTAGACCGCCCCCTGTCTCTGTATCACAGAGAAAGTGGATGAGTAGACCGTCACCTGTCTCTGTTTCACAGACTCAGTGGATGAGTATACCGCCCCCTGTCTCTGTATCACAAACTGAGGGGATAAGCAGACCGCCCCCTGTCTTTGTATCACACACTCAGTGGATGAGCAGACCGCCCCCTGTCTCTGTATCACAGACTCAGGGGATGAGTAGACCGTCCCCTGTCTCTGTATCACAGACTCAGGGGATGAGTAGACCGCCCCCTGTCTCTGTATCACATACTGAGGGGATGAGCAGACTGCCCCCTGTCTCTGTATCACAGACTCAGTGGATGGGTATACCGCCCCCTGTCTCTGTGTCACAAACTGAGGGGATAAGCAGACCGCCCCCTGTCTTTGTATCACACACTCAGTGGATGAGCAGACTGCCCCCTGTCTCTGTATCACAGACTCATGGGATGAGTAGACCGCCCCCTGTCTCTGCATCACATATTGAAGGGATGAGCAGACTGCCCCCTGTCTCTGTATCACACACTCAGGGGATGAGTAGACCGCCCCCTGTCTCTGTATCACAGAGTCAGTGGTTGAGTAGACCGTCACCTGTCTCTGTTTCACAGACTCAGTGGATGAGAAGATCGCCCCCTGTCTCTGCATTACAGACTGAGGGGATGAGTAGACCGCCCCCTGTCTCTGCATCACATACTGAGGGGATGAGCAGACCGCCCCCTGTCTCTGTATCACAGGCTCAGGGAATGAGTCGACCGCCCCCTGTCTCTGTATTACAGACTGAGGGGATGAGTAGACCGCCCCCTGTCTCTGTATCACACACTCAGTGGATGAGTTGACCGTCACCTGTCTCTGTTTCACAGACTCAGTGGATGAGTAGACCGCCCCCTGTCTCTGTATCACAAACTGAGGGGATAAGCAGACCGCCCCCTGTCTTTGTATCACACACTCAGTGGATGAGCAGACTGCCCCCTGTCTCTGTATCACAGACTCAGGGGATGAGTAGACCGCCCCCTGTCTCTGTATCACATACTGAGGGGATGAGCAGACTGCCCCCTGTCTCTGTATCACAGACTCAGGGGATGGGTATACCGCCCCCTGTCTCTGTGTCACAAACTGAGGGGATGAGTAGACCGCCCCCTGTCTCTGTTTCACAGACTCAGGGGATGAGGAGACCACCCCCTGTCTCTGCATTACAGACTGAGGGGATGAGTAGACCGCCCCCTGTCTCTGTATCACATACTGAGGGGATGAGCAGACTGCCCCCTGTCTCTTATTCACAGACTCAGGGGATGAGTAGACCGCCCCCTGTCAATGCATCACATACTGAGGGAATGAGCAGACTGCCCCCTGTCTCTGTATCACACACTCAGGGGATGAGTAGACCGCCCCCTGTCTCTGTATCACAGAGTCAGTGGATGAGTAGACCGTCACCTGTCTCTGTTTCGCAGACTCAGTGGATGAGAAGATCGCCCCCTGTCTCTGTATTACAGATTAAGGGGATGAGTAGACCGCCCCCTGTCTCTGCATCACATACTGAGGGGATGAGTAGACCGCCCCCTGTCTCTGTATCACAGAGTCAGTGGATGAGTAGACCGTCACCTGTCTCTGTTTCGCAGACTCAGTGGATGAGAAGATCGCCCCCTGTCTCTGTATTACAGATTAAGGGGATGAGTAGACCGCCCCCTGTCTCTGCATCACATACTGAGGGGATGAGGAGACCGCCCCCTGTCTCTGTATCACAAACTGAGGGGATGAGTAGACCGCCCCCTGACTCTGTATCACAGACTCGGGGGATGAGTAGATCGCCCCCTGTCTCTGTATCACAGACTCGGGGGATGTGTAGACCGCCCCCTGTCTCTGTATCATTGATTCAGGGGATGAGTAGACTGCCCCCTGTCTCTGTCTCACAGACTCAGGGGATGAGTAGACCGTCACCTGTCTCTGTATCACAAACTCAGTGGATGAGTAGACCGCCCCCTGTCTCTGTTTCACAAACTGAGAGGATAAGTAGACCGCCCCTGTCTCTGTATCACTGACTCAGGGGATGAGTAGACCGCCCCCTGTCACTGTATCACAAACTGAGGGGATGAGTAGACCGCCCCCTGTCTCTGTATCACAGACTCAGGGGATAAGTAGACCGCCCCCTGACTCTGTATCATTGATTCAGGGAATGAGTAGACCGCCCCCTGTCTAGGCATCACAGACTCAGTGGATGGGTAGACCGGCCCCTGTCTCTGTATCAAAGACTCAGGGGATGAGGAGACCACCCCCTGTCTCTGTATCACATACTGAGGGGATAAGTAGACCGCCCCCTGTCTCTGTATCACAAACTGAGGGGATGAGTAGACCGTCCCCTGTCTTTGTATCACAGACTCAGTGGATGAGCAGACTGCCCCCTGTCTCTGTATCAAAGACTCAGGGGATGAGTCGACCGCCCCCTGTCTCTGTATCACAAACTGAGGGGATGAGCAGACTGCCCCCTGTCTCTGCATCACAGACTCAGGGGATGAGTAGACCGCCCCCTGTCTCTGTATCACAAACTGAGGGGATAAGCAGACCGCCCCCTGTCTCTGTATCACAGACTCAGTGGATGAGTAGACCGTCCCCTGTCTTTGTATCACAAACTGACGGGATGAGCAGACTGCCCCCTGTCTCTGAAACACAGACTCAGGGGATGGGTATGCCGCCCCCTGTCTCTGTATCACAAACTGAGGGGATGAGTAGACTGCCCCCTGTCTCTGAAACACAGACTCAGGGGATGAGGAGACTGCCCCCTGTCTCTGTATCACAGACTCAGGGGATGAGTAGACCGCCCCCTGTCTCTGTATCACAAACTGAGGGAATGAGTATACTGCCCCCTTTCTCTGTATCACACACTCGGGGATGAGTAGACCACCCCCTGTCTCTGTATCACAGACTCAGGGTATGAGTAGACCGCCCCCGGTCGCTGTATCATACTCTCGGGGGATGAGTAGACCGCCCCCTGTTTCTGTATCATTGATTCAGGGGATGAGTAGACCGCCCCCTTTCTCTCTGTCACAGATTCAGGGGATGAGTAGACTGCCCCCTGTCTCTGTATCACAGATTCAGGGGATGAGTAGACCGCCCCCTGCCTCTTTATCACTGACCCAGGGGATGAGCAAACTGCCCCTTGTCTCTGTATCTCAGATTCAGGGGATGAGTAGACCACTGCCTGTCTCTGCATCACAGACTCAGGTGGATGAGTAGACCGCCCCCTGTCTCTGCATCACAGACTCAGGGGATGAGTACACCGCCAACTGTTTCTGTATCATTGATTCAGGGGATGAGTAGACCGCCCCCTGTCTCTGCATCACAGACTCAGGGGATGAGTACACCGCCAACTGTTTCTGTATCATTGATTCAGAGGATGAGTAGACCGCCCCCTGTCTCTGCATCACAGACTCAGGGGATGAGTACACCGCCAACTGTTTCTGTATCACAGACTCAGTGGATGACTGGACCGCCCCCTGTCTCTGTGTCACAAATCTAGGGAATGAGTAGACCGCTCCCTGTCTCTGTATCACAGACCCAGGGGATGAGTAAACTGCCCCTTGTCTCTTTATCTCAGACTCAGGGGATGAGTAGACTGCCCCCTTTCTCTGTCTGACAGACTCAGGGGATGAGTAGACCGCCCCCTGTGTCTGTATTTCAGGGACTTTGGGGCTGAGTAGACTGCCCCCTGTCTCTGTGTCACAAATTTAGGGAATGAGTAGACCGCTCCCTGTCTCTGTATCTCAGACTCAGGGGATGAGTAGACCGCCCCCTTTCTCTGTATCACACACTCGGGGGATGAGTAGACTGCCCCCTGTCTCTGTATCACAGACTCAGGGAATAAGAAGACCGCCCCCTGTCTCTGTATCACAGACTCAGGTGATGAGTAGGTCGCCCCCTGTCTCTGTATCACAGACTCAGGGGATGAGTAGACTGCCCCCTTTCTCTGTATCACAGACTCAGTGAATGAGTAGACCGCCCCCTGTCTCTTTATCACACACTCGGGGGATGAGTAGACCGTCCCCTTCCTCTGTATCACAGACTCAGGGGATGAGTAGACCGACCCCTGTCTCTGTCTCACAGAGTCAGTGGATGAGGAGACCGCCCCCTGTCTCTGTATCTCAGAGTCAGTGGATGAGTAGACCGCCCCCTGTTTCTGTATCACAGACTCAGTGGATGAGTAGACCGTCCCCTGTCTTTGTATCACAGAGTCAGTGGATGAGGAGACCGCCCCCTGTCTCTGTATCTCAGACTCAAGGAATGAATTAACCGCCCCCTGTCTCTGTATCAAATACTCAGGGGATCAGTAGAGCGCCACCTGTCTCTGTATCACAGACTCAGTGGATGAGTAGACCGCCCCCTGTCTCTGAATCACAGAGTCAGTGGATGAGTAGACCGCCCCCTGTCTCTGTATCACAGACTCAGTGGATGACTAGACTGCCCCCTGTCTTTCTATGACAGACTCAGTGGATGAGTAGACTGTCCCCTGTCTCTGCATCACAGACTCAGGGGATGCGTAGACCGTCCCCTGTCTCTGTATCACAGACTCAGTGGATGAGAAGACCGCCCCCTGTCTCTGTATCTCAGAGTCAGTGGATGAGAAGACCGTCCCCTGTCTCTGCATCACAGACTCAGGGGATGAGTAAACTGCCCCTTGTCTCTGTACCAAAGACTCAGTTGATGAGTAGACCGCCCCCTGTCTCTGTATCACAAATTTAGGTGATGAGTAGGTCGCCCCCTGTCTCTGTATCACAGACTCAGGGGATGAGTAGACCGCCTCCTGTCTCTGTATCACAGACACAGGAGATGAGTAGACCGTCCCCTGTATTTGCATCACACACTCAGTGGATGAGCTGACAGCCCCCTGTCTCTGTATAACAGCCGCAAGGGATGAGTAGACCGCCCCCTGTCTCTGTATCTCAGACTCAGGGGAAGAGTAGACCGCCCCCTGTCTCTGTATCTCAGACTCAGGGGAAGAGTAGAACGCCCCCTGTCTCTGTATCATCGACTCAGGGGAAGAGTAGACCGCCCCCTGTCTATGTGTCACAGATTCAGGGGATGAGTAGACCGCCTCCTGCCTCTGTATCACAGACTCATGGGATGAGCAGTCCGTCCCCTGTCTTTGTATCACAGACTCAGGGGATGAGTAGACCGCCCCCTGTCTCTGTATCACACACTCGGGGTATGATTAGACAGCCTCCTGTCCCTGTATCACAGACTCGGGGGATGAGGAGACCGCCCCCTGTCTCTGTGTAATAGACTCAGGGGTTGAGTAGACCGCACACTGTCTCTATATCACAGACTCAGGGGATGAGTAGACTGCCCCCTGTCTCTGCATAATAGACTCAGGGGTTGAGTCGACCGCACACTGTCTCTGTGTCACAGACTCAGGGGATGAGTAGAGCGCCCCCTGTCTCTGTATCACAAACTCAGGGGATGAGTAGACCGCCTCCTGTCTCTGTCTCACAAACTGAGGGAATGAGTAGAGCACCCCCTGTCTCTGTATCTCACTCTCAGCGATTGAGTTGACCGCCTCTGTCTCTGGATCACAGACTCAGGGCATGATTAGACAGCCCCCTTTCTCTGTATCACACACTCGGGGGATGAGTAGACCACCCCCGATCTCTGCATCACAGACTCGGGAGATGAGTAGACCGCCTCCTGTCTCTTTATCACATACTCAGTGGATGAGTAGACCGTCACCTGTCTCTGTTTCACAGACTCAGGGCATGAGTAGAACGCCCTCTGTCTCTGTATCACAAACTGAGGGGATGAGAAGACTGCCCCCTGTCTCTGTATCACAGACTCAGGGGATGAGTAGACCGCCCCCTGTCTCTGCATCACATACTGAGGGGATGAGCAGACTGCCCCCTGTCTCTGTATCACAGACTCAGGTGATGAGTAGAACGCCCCCTGTCTCTGTATCACACACTCAGGGGATGAGTAGAATGCCCTCTGTCTCTGTATCACAAAGTGAGGGGATGAGCAGACTGCCCCCTGTCTCTGTATCACACACGCAGGGGATGAGTAGACCGCCCCCTGTCTCTGTATCACAAACTCAGGGGATGAGTAGAATGCCCTCTGTCTCTGGATCACAAACTGAGGGGATGAGCAGACGGCCCCCTGTCTCTGTATCACAGACTCAGGGGATGAGTTGACCGCCTCCTGGCTCTGCATCACAGACTCAGGGGATGAGTAGAAGGCCCCCTGTCTCTGTATCACACACTCGGGGGATGAGTAGACCGCCCCCGATCTCTGTATCACAGACTCGGGAGATGAGTAGACCGCCCCCTGATCTGTATCATTGATTCAGGGAATGAGTAGACCGCCCCCCGTCTCTGTAACACAGAATCAGTGGATGAGTAGACCGTCACCTGTCTCTGTACCACAGACTCAGTGGAAGAGAAGACCGCCCCCTGTCTCTGTATCTCAGAGTCAGTGGATGACTAGACCGCCTCCTGTCATTGTATCACACACTCAGTGGATGAGTAGACCGCCCCCTGTCTAGGCATCACAGACTCAGTGGATTAGCAGACCGTCCCCTGTCTTTGTATCACAAACTCAGTGGATGAGTAGACCGCCCCCTGTCTCTGTGTCACAGACTCAGGCGATGAGTAGACCGCCCCCTGTCTCTGTATCACACACTCAGGGGATGAGTAGACCGCCCCCTGTCTCTGTATCACAAACTCAGGGGATGAGTAGACTGCCCCCTGTCTCTGTATCTCACTCTCAGCGATTGAGTTAACCGCCCCCTATATCTGTATCACAGACTCAGGGGATGATTAGACAGCCCCCTTTCTCTGTATCACACACTCGGGGGATGAGTAGACCGCCCCCGATCTCTGTATCACAGACTCGGGAGATGAGTAGACCGCCTCCTGTCTTTGTATCACACACTCAGTGTATGAGTAGACCGTCACCTGTCTCTGTTTCACAGACTCAGTGGATGAGAAGACCGCCCCCTGTCTCTGTATCACAGACTCAGGGGATGAGTAGACCGCCCCCTGTCTCTGCATCACATACTGAGGGGATGAGTAGAACGCCCTCTGTCTCTGTATCACAGACTCAGGGGATGAGTAGACCGCCCCCTGTCTCTGTATCACAGACTCAGGGGATGAGTAGACCGCCCCCTGTCTCTGCATCACATACCATGGGGATGAGCAGACTGCCCCCTGTCTCTGTATCACACACGCAGGGGATGAGTAGACCGCCCCCTGTCTCTGTATCACAGACTCAGGGGATGAGTAGAACGCCCCCTGTCTCTGTATCACAGACTCAGGGGATGAGTAGACCGCCCCCTGTCTCTGTTTCACAAACTGAGGGAATGAGTAGAGCGCCCCCTGTCTCTGTATCTCACACTCAGCGATTGAGTTAATCGCCCCCTATCTCTGTATCACAGACTCAGAGGATGAGTTGACCGCCTCCTGTCTCTGTATCACAGACTCAGGGGATGAGTTGACCGCCTCCTGTCTCTGTATCACAGACTCAGGGCATGATTAGACAGCCCCTTTCTCTGTATCACAGACTCAGGGTATGAGCAGACCGCCCCCTGTCTCTGTATCACACACTCGGGGGATGAGTAGACCGCTCCCTGTCTCTGTATCACAGCCTCGGGGGATGAGTAGACCGCCCCCTGACTCTGTATCATTGATTCCGGGAATGTGTAGACCGCCCCCTGTCTCTGTAACACAAAGTCAGTGGATGAGTAGACCGTCACCTGTCTCTGTATCTCACACTCAACGATTGAGTTAATCGCCCCCTGTCTCTGTATCACAGACTCCGGGGATGAGTAGACCGCCCCCTGTCTCTGTTTCACAAACTGAGTGAATGAGTAGAGCGCCCCCTGTCTCTGTATCTCACACTCAGCGATTGAGTTAATCGTCCCCGATCTCTGTATCACAGACTCAGGGGATGAGTTGACAGCCCCCTGTCTCTGTGTCACACACTTGGGGGATGAGTATACCGCTCCCTGTCTCTGTATCACAGCCTCGGGGGATGAGTAGACCGCCCCCTGACTCTGTATCATTGATTCCGGGAATGTGTAGACCGCCCCCTGTCTCTGTAACACAGAGTCAGTGGATGAGTTGATCATCACCTGTCTCAGTACAACAGACTCAGTGGATGAGAGGACCGCCCCCTGTCTCTGTGTCAAAGACTCAGGGGATGAGTAGTCCGCCCCCTGTCTCTGTATCTCAGAGTCAGGGGATGACTAGACCGCCCCCTGTCTTTGTATCACACACTCAGTGGATGAGTAGACCGCCCCCTGTCTAGGCATCACAGACTCAGTGGATGGGTAGACCGGCCCCTGTCTCTGTATCAAAGACTCAGGGGATGAGTAGACCACCCCCTGTCTCTGTATCAAAAACTGAGGGGATAAGAAGACCGCCCCCTGTCTCTGTATCACAAATTTAGGGGTTGAGTAGACCGCCCCCTGTCTTTGTAACTCAAATTTAGGGGATAAGTAGACCGCCCCCTGTCTCTGTATCACAGACTCAGTGGATGAGTAGACCGTCCCCTGTCTTTGTATCACAAACTCAGTGGATGAGCAGACTGCCCCCTGTCTCTGTATCACAGATTCAGGGGATGAGTGGACCGCCCCCTGTCTCTGCATCACAAACTGAGGGGATGAGTAGACCGCCCCCTGTCTCTGTATCACAGACTCAAGGGATGAGTAGACCGCCCCTTCCTCTCTATTACAGACCCAGGGGATGAGTAAACTGCCCCTTGTCTCTGTATCTCAGACTCAGGGGATGAGTAGACCGCCCCCTGTCTCTGTATCACAAACTGAGGGGATGAGTAGACCCCCCCCTGTCTCTGTATCACAGACTCAAGGGATGAGTAGACCGCTCCCTTCCTCTCTATCACAGACCCAGGGGATGAGTAAACTGCCCCTTGTCTCTGTATCTCAGACTCAGGGGATGAGTAGACTGCCCCCTTTCTCTGTATCACACACTCGGCGATGAGTAGACCGCCCCCTGTCTCTGTATCACAGGCTCAGGGAATGAGGAGAGCGCCCCCTGTCTCTGTATCACACACTCGGGGGATGAGTAGACCGCCCCCTGTCTCTGTATCACAGACTCGGGGGATGAGTAGACCGCCCCCTGTCTCTGTATCACAGGCTCAGGGAATGAGTAGACCGCCCCCTGTCTCTGTATCACACACTCGGGGGATGAGTTGACCGCCTCCTGTCTCTGTATCACAGACTCAGGGGATGAGTTGACCGCCTCCTGTCTCTGTATCACAGACTCAGGGCATGATTAGACAGCCCCCTTTCTCTGTATCACAGACTCAGGTTAGGAGCAGACCGCCCCCTGTCTCTGTATCACACACTCGGGGGATGAGTAGACTGCTCCCTGTCTCTGTATCACAGCCCTGGGGGGATGAGTAGACCGCCCCCTGACTCTGTATCACAGACTCAGTGGATGAGAGGACCGCCCCCTGTCTCTGTATCATTGATTCCGGGAATGTGTAGACCGCCCCCTGTCTCTGTAACACAAAGTCAGTGGATGAGTGGACCGTCACCTGTCTCTGTATCACAGACTCAGTGGATGAGAGGACCGCCCCCTGTCTCTGCATCAAAGACTCAGGGGATGAGTAGTCCGCCCCCTGTCTCTGTATCTCAGAGTCAGGGGATGACTAGACAGCCCCCTGTCTTTGTATCACACACTCAGTGGATGAGTAGACAGCCCCCCGTCTAGGCATCACAGACTCAGTGGATGGGTAGACCGGCCCCTGTCTCTGTACCAAAGACTCAGGGGATGAGTAGACCACCTCCTGTCTCTGTATCACAAACTGAGGGGATAAGTCGACCGCCCTCTGTCTTTGTAACTCAAATTTAGGGGATGAGTAGACCGCCCCCTGTCTCTGTATCAAAGACTCAGGGGATGAGTAGACCACCCCCTGTCTCTGTATCAAAAACTGTGGGGATAAGAAGACCGCCCCCTGTCTCTGTATCACAAATTTAGGGGTTAAGTAGACCGCCCCCTGTCTTTGTAACTCAAATTTAGGGGATAAGTAGACCGCCCCCTGTCTCTGTATCACAGACTCAGTGGATGAGTAGACCGTCCCCTGTCTTTGTATCACAAACTCAGGGGATGAGCAGACTGCCCCCTGTCTCTGTATCACAGATTCAGGGGATGAGTAGACCGCCCCCTGTCTCTGCATCACAAACTGAGGGGATGAGTAGACCGCCCCCTGTCTCTGTATCACAGACTCAAGGGATGAGTAGACCGCCCCTTCCTCTCTATTACAGACCCAGGGGATGAGTAAACTGCCCCTTGTCTCTGTATCTCAGACTCAGGGGATGAGTCGACCGCCCCCTGTCTCTGTATCACAAACTGAGGGGATGAGTAGACCCCCCCCTGTCTCTGTATCACAGACTCAAGGGATGAGTAGACCGCTCCCTTCCTCTCTATCACAGACCCAGGGGATGAGTAAACTGCCCCTTGTCTCAGTATCTCAGACTCAGGGGATGAGTAGACTGCCCCCTTTCTCTGTATCACACACTCGGCGATGAGTAGACCGCCCCCTGTCTCTGTATCACAGGCTCAGGGAATGAGGAGAGCGCCCCCTGTCTCTGTATCACACACTCGGGGGATGAGTAGACCGCCCCCTGTCTCTGTATCACAGACTCGGGGGATGGGTAGACCGCCTCCTGTCTCTGTATCACAGGCTCAGGGAATGAGTAGACCGCCCCCTGTCTCTGTATCACACACTCGGGGGATGAGTTGACCGCCTCCTGTCTCTGTGTCACAGACTCAGGGGATGAGTTGACCGCCTCCTGTCTCTGTATCACAGACTCAGGGCATGATTAGACAGCCCCCTTTCTCTGTATCACAGACTCAGGGTATGAGCAGACCGCCCCCTGTCTCTGTATCACACACTCGGGGGATGAGTAGACCGCTCCCTGTCTCTGTATCACAGCCCTGGGGGGATGAGTAGACCGCCCCCTGACTCTGTATCACAGACTCAGTGGATGAGAGGACCGCCCCCTGTCTCTGTATCATTGATTCCGGGAATGTGTAGACCGCCCCCTGTCTCTGTAACACAAAGTCAGTGGATGAGTAGACCGTCACCTGTCTCTGTATCACAGACTCAGTGGATGAGAGGACCGCCCCCTGTCTCTGCATCAAAGACTCAGGGGATGAGTAGTCCGCCCCCTGTCTCTGTATCTCAGAGTCAGGGGATGACTAGACCGCCCCCTGTCTTTGTATCACACACTCAGAGGATGAGTAGACCGCCCCCTGTCTAGGCATCACAGACTCAGTGGATGGGTAGACCGGCCCCTGTCTCTGTACCAAAGACTCAGGGGATGAGCAGAACACCCCCTGTCTCTGTATCACAAACTGAGGGGATAAGTCGACCGCCCTCTGTCTTTGTAACTCAAATTTAGGGGATGAGTAGACCGCCCCCTGTCTCTGTATCACAGACTCAGGGGATGAGTAGACCGCCCCCTGTCTCTGCATCACAAACTGAGGGGATGAGTAGACCGCCCCCTGTCTCTGTATCACAGACTCAGGGTTTGAGCAGACCGCCCCCTGTCTCTGTATCACACACTCGGGGGATGAGTAGACCACTCCCTGTCTCTGTATCACAGCCTCGGGGGATGAGTAGACCGCCTCCTGACTCTGTATCATTGATTCCGGGAATGTGTAGACCGCCCCCTGTCTCTGTAACACAAAGTCAGTGGATGAGGAGACCGTCACCTGTCTCTGTATCACAGACTCAGTGGATGAGAGGACCGCACCCTGTCTCTGTATCAAAGACTCAGGGGATGAGTCGACCACCCCCTGTCTCTGTATCACAAACAGAGGGGATAAGTAGACTGCCCCCTGTCTCTGTATCACAAATTTAGGGGATAAGTAGACCGCACCCTGTCTCTGTGTCACAGACTCAGGCGATGAGCAGACTGCCCCCTGTCTCTGTATCACAGACTCAGGGGATGAGTAGACCGCCCCCTGTCTCTGCATCACAAACTGAGGGGATAAGTAGACCGCCCCCTGTCTCTGTATCACAAACTCAGGGGATGAGTAGACCGCCCCCTGTCTCTGTATCACAAACTGAAGGGATAAGTACACCGTCCCCTGTCTCTGTATCACAAACTCAGGGGATGAGTAGACCGCCCCCTGTCTCTGTATCACAAACTGAGGGGATAAGTAGACCGCCCCCTGTACCTGTATCACAGACTCAGGGGATGAGTACACCGCCCCCTGTTTCTGTATCATTGATTCAGGGGATGAGTAGACCGTCCGCTGTCTCTGTATCAGAAACTGAGGGGATGAGCAGACTGCCCCCTGTCTCTGTATCACAGACTCAGGGGTTGAGTAGACCGCCCCCTGACTCTGTATCACAAAATGAGCGGATGAGTAGACCGCCCCCTGTCTCTGTATCACAGACTCAGGGGATGAGTAGACCGCCCCCTGTCTCTGTATCACAAACTGAGGGGATGAGCAGACTGCCCCCTGTCTCTGTATCAAAGTCTCAGGGGATGAGTAGACCGCCCCCTGTCTCTGTATCACAAACTGAGGGGATGAGCAGACTGCCCCCTGTCTCTGTATCAAAATCTCAGGGGATGAGTAGACCGCCCCCTGTCTCTGTATCACAAACTGAGGGGATGAGCAGACTGCCCCCTGTCTCTGTATCAAAGTCTCAGGGGATGAGTAGACCGCCCCCTGTCTCTGTATCACAAACTGAGGGGATGAGCAGACTGCCCCCTGTCTCTGTATCGAAATCTCAGGGGATGAGTAGACCGCCTCCTGTCTATGTATCACAGACTCAGTGGATGAGTAGACCGCCCCCTGTCTCTGTATCACAGACTCAGTGGATGAGTAGACCACCCCCTGTCACTGTATCACAGACTCAATGGATGAGTAGACTGCCCCCTGTCTCTGTATCACAGACTCAGTGGATGAGTAGACCGCCCACTGTCTCTGTATCACAGACTCAGTGGATGAGTAGACCGCCCCCTGTCTCTGTATCACAAACTGAGGGGATGAGCAGACCGCCCCCTGTCTCTGTATTAAAGTCTCAGGGGATGAATAGACCGCCCCCTGTCTCTGTATCACAAACTGAGGGGATGAGTAGACCGCCCCCTGTCTCCGTATCACAGACTCAGGGAAAGAGTTAACCGCCCCCAAACTCTGCATCACAGACTCGGGGGATGAGTAGACCGCCCCCTGTCTCTGTATCGCACACTCGGGGGATGGTTAGACCACACCCTGACTCTGTTTCACAGACTGAGGGGATAAGTAGACCGCCCCCTGTCTCTGTATCACAAACTCAGGGGATGAGTAGACCGCCCCCTTTCTCTGTATCACAGACTCAGGGGATGAGTAGACCGCCCCCTGGCACTGTATCACAAACTCAGGGGATGAGTAGACCATCCCCTGTCTTTGTATCACACACTCAGTGGATGAGCAGACTGCCCCCTGTCTCTGTATCACAGACTGAGGGGATAAGTAGACCGCCCCCTGTCTCTGTATCACAAACTCAGGGGATGAGTAGTCCGACCCCTGTCTTTGGACCACAGACTCAGGGGATGTGTAGACCTCCTGCTGTCTCTGTATCACAGACTCAGGGGATGAGCAGACCGTCCCCTGTCTTTGTATCACAGACTCAGGGGATGAGTAGACCGCCCCCTGTCTCTGTATCGCAGAGTCAGGGGATGACTAGAGCGCCCCCTGTCTTTGTATCACACACTCAGTGGATGAGTAGACCGCCCCCTGTCTAGGCATCACAGACTCAGTGGATGGGGAGACCGGCCCCTGTCTCTGTATCAAAGACTCAGGGGATGAGTAGACCACCCCCTGTCTCTGTATCAAAAACTGAGGGGATAAGAAGACCGCCCCCTGTCTCTGTATCACAAATTTAGGGGTTGAGTAGACCGCCCCCTGTCTTTGTAACTCAAATTTAGGGGATAAGTAGACCGCCCCCTGTCTCTGTATCACAGACTCAGTGGATGAGTAGACCGTCCCCTGTCTTTGCATCACAAACTCAGTGGATGAGCAGACTGCCCCCTGTCTCTGTATCACAGATTCAGGGGATGAGTAGACCGCCCCCTGTCTCTGCATCACAAACTGAGGGGATGAGTAGACCGCCCCCTGTCTCTGTATCACAGAATCAAGGGATGAGTAGACCGCCCCCTGTCTCTGTACACAAACTGAGGGGATGAGTAGACCCCCCCCTGTCTCTGTATCACAGACTCAAGGGATGAGTAGACCGCTCCCTTCCTCTCTATCACAGACCCAGGGGATGAGTAAACTGCCCCTTGTCTCTGTATCTCAGACTCAGGGGATGAGTAGACTGCCCCCTTTGTCTGTATCACACACTCGGCGATGAGTAGACTGCCCCCTGTCTCTGTATCACATGCTCAGGGAATGAGGAGAGTGCCCCCTGTCTCTGTATCACACACTCGGGGGATGAGTAGACCGCCCCCTGTCTCTGTATCACAGACTCGGGGGATGAGTAGACCGCCCCCTGTCTCTGTATCACAGGCTCAGGGAATGAGTAGACCGCCCCCTGTCTCTGTATCACACACTCGGGGGATGAGTTGACCGCCTCCTGTCTCTGTATCACAGACTCAGGGGATGAGTTGACCACCTCCTGTCTCTGTATCACAGACTCAGGGCATGATTAGACAGCCCCCTTTCTCTGTATCACAGACTCAGGGTATGAGCAGACCGCCCCCTGTCTCTGTATCACACACTCGGGGGATGAGTAGACCGCTCCCTGTCTCTGTATCACAGCCCTGGGGGGATGAGTAGACCGCCCCCTGACTCTGTATCACAGACTCAGTGGATGAGAGGACCGTCCCCTGTCTCTGTCTCATTGATTCCGGGAATGTGTAGACCGCCCCCTGTCTCTGTAACACAAAGTCAGTGGATGAGTGGACCGTCACCTGTCTCTGTATCACAGACTCAGGGTTGAGTTAGCCGCCCCCTGTCTCTGTATCTCAGAGTCAGGGGATGACTAGACCGCCCCCTGTCTTTGTATCGCACACTCAGTGGATGAGTAGACAGCCCCCTGTCTAGGCATCACAGACTCAGTGGATGGGTAGACCGGCCCCTGTCTCTGTACCAAAGAATCAGGGGATGAGTAGACCACCCCCTGTCTCTGTATCACAAACTGAGGGGATAAGTCGACCGCCCTCTGTCTTTGTAACTCAAATTTAGGGGATGAGTAGACCGCCCCCTGTCTCTGTATCAAAGACTCAGGGGATGAGTAGACCACCCCCTGTCTCTGTATCAAAAACTGTGGGGATAAGAAGACCGCCCCCTGTCTCTGTATCACAAATTTAGGGGTTAAGTAGACCGCCCCCTGTCTTTGTAACTCAAATTTAGGGGATAAGTAGACCGCCCCCTGTCTCTGTATCACAGACTCAGTGGATGAGTCGACCGTCCCCTGTCTTTGTATCACAAACTCAGTGGATGAGCAGACTGCCCCCTGTCTCTGTATCACAGATTCAGGGGATGAGTAGACCGCCCCCTGTCTCTGCATCACAAACTGAGGGGATGAGTAGACCGCCCCCTGTCTCTGTATCACAGACTCAAGGGATGAGTAGACCGCCCCTTCCTCTCTATTACAGACCCAGGGGATGAGTAAACTGCCCCTTGTCTCTGTATCTCAGACTCAGGGGATGAGTCGACCGCCCCCTGTCTCTGTATCACAAACTGAGGGGATGAGTAGACCCCCCCCTGTCTCTGTATCACAGACTCAAGGGATGAGTAGACCGCTCCCTTCCTCTCTATCACAGACCCAGGGGATGAGTAAACTGCCGCTTGTCTCTGTTTCTCAGACTCAGGGGATGAGTAGACTGCCCCCTTTCTCTGTATCACACACTCGGCGATGAGTAGACCGCCCCCTGTCTCTGTATCACAGGCTCAGGGAATGAGGAGAGCGCCCCCTGTCTCTGTATCACACACTCGGGGGATGAGGAGACCGCCCCCTGTCTCTGTATCACAGACTCGGGGGATGAGTAGACCGCCCCCTGTCTCTGTATCACAGGCTCAGGGAATGAGTAGACCGCCCCCTGTCTCTGTATCACACACTCGGGGGATGAGTTGACCGCCTCCTGTCTCTGTATCACAGACTCAGGGGATGAGTTGACCGCCTCCTGTCTCTGTATCACAGACTCAGGGCATGATTAGACAGCCCCCTTTCTCTGTATCACAGACTCAGGGTATGAGCAGATCGCCCCCTGTCTCTGTATCACACACTCGGGGGATGAGTAGACCGCTCCCTGTCTCTCTATCACAGCCCTGGGGGGATGAGTAGACCGCCCCCTGATTCTGTATCACAGACTCAGTGGATGAGAGGACCGCCCCCTGTCTCTGTATCATTGATTCCGGGAATGTGTAGACCGCCCCCTGTCTCTGTAACACAAAGTCAGTGGATGAGTAGACCGTCACCTGTCTCTGTATCACAGACTCAGTGGATGAGAGGACCGCCCCCTGTCTCTGCATCAAAGACTCAGGGGATGAGTAGTCCGCCCCCTGTCTCTGTATCTCAGAGTCAGGGGATGACTAGACCGCCCCCTGTCTTTGTATCACACACTCAGTGGATGAGTAGACAGCCCCCTGTCTAGGCATCACAAGACTCAGTGGATGGGTAGACCGGCCCCTGTCTCTGTACCAAAGACTCAGGGGATGAGTAGACCACCCCCTGTCTCTGTATCACAAACTGAGGGGATAAGTCGACCGCCCTCTGTCTTTGTAACTCAAATTTAGGGGATGAGTAGACCGCCCCCTGTCTCTGTATCACAGACTCAGGGGATGAGTAGACCGCCCCCTGTCTCTGCATCACAAACTGAGGGGATGAGTAGACCGCCCCCTGTCTCTGTATCACAGACTCAGGGTTTGAGCAGACCGCCCCCTGTCTCTGTATCACACACTCGGGGGATGAGTAGACCGCTCCCTGTCTCTGTATCACAGCCTCGGGGGATGAGTAGACCGCCTTCTGACTCTGTGTCATTGATTCCGGGAATGTGTAGACCGCCCCCTGTCTCTGTAACACAAAGTCAGTGGATGAGTAGACCGTCACCTGTCTCTGTATCACAGACTCAGTGGATGAGAGGACCGCACCCTGTCTCTGTAACAAAGACTCAGGGGATGAGTAGACCACCCCCTGTCTCTGTATCACAAACTGAGGGGATAAGTAGACTGCCCCCTGTCTCTGTATCACAAATTTAGGGGATAAGTAGACCGCCCCCTGTCTCTGTAGCACAGACTCAGTGGATGAGTAGACCGTCCCCTGTCTTTGTATCACAGAATCAGTGGATGAGTAGACCGCCCCCTGTCTCTGTATCACAGAATCAGTGGATGAGTAGACCGGCCCCTGTCTCTGTATCACAGACTCGGGAGATGAGTAGACCGCCCCCTGACTCTGTATCATTGATTCAGGGAATGAGTAGACCACCCCCCGTCTCTGTAACACAGAATCAGTGGATGAGTAGACCGTCACCTGTCTCTGTATCACAGACTCAGTGGAAGAGAAGACCGCCCCCTGTCTCTGTATCTCAGAGTCAGTGGATGACTAGACCGCCTCCTGTCTTTGTATCACACACTCAGTGGATGAGTAGACCGCCCCCTGTCTAGGCATCACAGACTCAGTGGATGAGCCGACCGTCCCCTGTCTTTGTATCACAAACTCAGTGGATGAGTAGACCGCCCCCTGTCTCTGTGTCACAGACTCAGGCGATGAGTAGACCGCCCCCTGTCTCTGTATCACACACTCAGGGGATGAGTAGACCGCCCCCTGTGTCTGTATCACAGACTGAGGGGATAAGTAGACCGCCCCCTGTCTCTGTATCACAAACTGAGGGGATAAGTAGACCGCCCCCTGTCTCTGTATCACAAACTCAGGGGATGAGTAGATCGCCCCCTGTCTCTGTATCACAAACTGAAGGGATAAGTACACCGTCCCCTGTCTCTGTATCACAAACTCAGGGGATGAGTAGACAGCCCCCTGTCTCTGTATCACAAACTGAGGGGATAAGTAGACCGCCCCCTGTACCTGTATCACAGACTCAGGGGATGAGTAGACCGCCCCCTGACTCTGTATCAGAAACTGAGGGGATGAGCAGACTGCCCCCTGTCTCTGTATCACAGACTCAGGGGATGAGTAGACCGCCCCCTGACTCTGTATCACAAAATGAGCGGATGAGTAGACCGCCCCCTGTCTCTGTATCACAGACTCAGGGGATGAGTAGACCGCCCCCTGTCTCTGTATCACAAACTGAGGGGATGAGCAGACTGCCCCCTGTCTCTGTATCAAAGTCTCAGGGGATGAGTAGACCGCCCCCTGTCTCTGTGTCACAAACTGAGGGGATGAGCAGACTGCCCCCTGTCTCTGTATCAAAATCTCAGGGGATGAGTAGACCGCCCCCTGTCTCTGTATCACAAACTGAGGGGATGAGCAGACTGCCCCCTGTCTCTGTATAAAAGTCTCAGGGGATGAGTAGACCACCCCCTGTCTCTGTATCACAAACTGAGGGGATGAGCAGACTGCCCCCTGTCTTTGTAACTCAAATTTAGGGGATAAGTAGACCGCCCCCTGTCTCTGTATCACAGACTCAGTGGATGAGTAGACCGTCCCCTGTCTTTGTATCACAAACTCAGTGGATGAGCAGACTGCCCCCTGTCTCTGTATCACAGATTCAGGGGATGAGTAGACCGTCCCCTGTCTCTGCATCACAAACTGAGGGGATGAGTAGACCGCCCCCTGTCTCTGTATCACAGACTCAAGGGATGAGTAGACCGCCCCTTCCTCTCTATTACAGACCCAGGGGATGAGTAAACTGCCCCTTGTCTCTGTATCTCAGACTCAGGGGATGAGTCGACCGCCCCCTGTCTCTGTATCACAAACTGAGGGGATGAGTAGACCCCCCCCTGTCTCTGTATCACAGACTCAAGGGATGAGTAGACCGCTCCCTTCCTCTCTATCACAGACCCAGGGGATGAGTAAACTGCCGCTTGTCTCTGTTTCTCAGACTCAGGGGATGAGTAGACTGCCCCCTTTCTCTGTATCACACACTCGGCGATGAGTAGACCGCCCCCTGTCTCTGTATCACAGGCTCAGGGAATGAGGAGAGCGCCCCCTGTCTCTGTATCACACACTCGGGGGATGAGTAGACCGCCCCCTGTCTCTGTATCACAGACTCGGGGGATGAGTAGACCGCCCCCTGTCTCTGTATCACAGGCTCAGGGAATGAGTAGACCGCCCCCTGTCTCTGTATCACACACTCGGGGGATGAGTTGACCGCCTCCTGTCTCTGTATCACAGACTCAGGGCATGATTAGACAGCCCCCTTTCTCTGTATCACAGACTCAGGGTATGAGCAGACCGCCCCCTGTCTCTGTATCACACACTCGGGGGATGAGTAGACCGCTCCCTGTCTCTGTATCACAGCCCTGGGGGGATGAGTAGACCGCCCCCTGATTCTGTATCACAGACTCAGTGGATGAGAGGACCGCCCCCTGTCTCTGTATCATTGATTCCGGGAATGTGTAGACCGCCCCCTGTCTCTGTAACACAAAGTCAGTGGATGAGTAGACCGTCACCTGTCTCTGTATCACAGACTCAGTGGATGAGAGGACCGCCCCCTGTCTCTGCATCAAAGACTCAGGGGATGAGTAGTCCGCCCCCTGTCTCTGTATCTCAGAGTCAGGGGATGACTAGACCGCCCCCTGTCTTTGTATCACACACTCAGTGGATGAGTAGACAGCCCCCTGTCTAGGCATCACAAGACTCAGTGGATGGGTAGACCGGCCCCTGTCTCTGTACCAAAGACTCAGGGGATGAGTAGACCACCCCCTGTCTCTGTATCACAAACTGAGGGGATAAGTCGACCGCCCTCTGTCTTTGTAACTCAAATTTAGGGGATGAGTAGACCGCCCCCTGTCTCTGTATCACAGACTCAGGGGATGAGTAGACCGCCCCCTGTCTCTGCATCACAAACTGAGGGGATGAGTAGACCGCCCCCTGTCTCTGTATCACAGACTCAGGGTTTGAGCAGACCGCCCCCTGTCTCTGTATCACACACTCGGGGGATGAGTAGACCGCTCCCTGTCTCTGTATCACAGCCTCGGGGGATGAGTAGACCGCCTTCTGACTCTGTGTCATTGATTCCGGGAATGTGTAGACCGCCCCCTGTCTCTGTAACACAAAGTCAGTGGATGAGTAGACCGTCACCTGTCTCTGTATCACAGACTCAGTGGATGAGAGGACCGCACCCTGTCTCTGTAACAAAGACTCAGGGGATGAGTAGACCACCCCCTGTCTCTGTATCACAAACTGAGGGGATAAGTAGACTGCCCCCTGTCTCTGTATCACAAATTTAGGGGATAAGTAGACCGCCCCCTGTCTCTGTAGCACAGACTCAGTGGATGAGTAGACCGTCCCCTGTCTTTGTATCACAGAATCAGTGGATGAGTAGACCGCCCCCTGTCTCTGTATCACAGAATCAGTGGATGAGTAGACCGGCCCCTGTCTCTGTATCACAGACTCGGGAGATGAGTAGACCGCCCCCTGACTCTGTATCATTGATTCAGGGAATGAGTAGACCGCCCCCCGTCTCTGTAACACAGAATCAGTGGATGAGTAGACCGTCACCTGTCTCTGTATCACAGACTCAGTGGAAGAGAAGACCGCCCCCTGTCTCTGTATCTCAGAGTCAGTGGATGACTAGACCGCCTCCTGTCTTTGTATCACACACTCAGTGGATGAGTAGACCGCCCCCTGTCTCGGCATCACAGACTCAGTGGATGAGCCGACCGTCCCCTGTCTTTGTATCACAAACTCAGTGGATGAGTAGACCGCCCCCTGTCTCTGTGTCACAGACTCAGGCGATGAGTAGACCGCCCCCTGTCTCTGTATCACAAACTCAGGGGATGAGTAGACCGCCCCCTGTGTCTGTATCACAGACTGAGGGGATAAGTAGACCGCCCCCTGTCTCTGTATCACAAACTGAGGGGATAAGTAGACCGCCCCCTGTCTCTGTATCACAAACTCAGGGGATGAGTAGATCGCCCCCTGTCTCTGTATCACAAACTGAAGGGATAAGTACACCGTCCCCTGTCTCTGTATCACAAACTCAGGGGATGAGTAGACAGCCCCCTGTCTCTGTATCACAAACTGAGGGGATAAGTAGACCGCCCCCTGTACCTGTATCACAGACTCAGGGGATGAGTAGACCGCCCCCTGACTCTGTATCAGAAACTGAGGGGATGAGCAGACTGCCCCCTGTCTCTGTATCACAGACTCAGGGGATGAGTAGACCGCCCCCTGACTCTGTATCACAAAATGAGCGGATGAGTAGACCGCCCCCTGTCTCTGTATCACAGACTCAGGGGATGAGTAGACCGCCCCCTGTCTCTGTATCACAAACTGAGGGGATGAGCAGACTGCCCCCTGTCTCTGTATCAAAGTCTCAGGGGATGAGTAGACCGCCCCCTGTCTCTGTGTCACAAACTGAGGGGATGAGCAGACTGCCCCCTGTCTCTGTATCAAAATCTCAGGGGATGAGTAGACCGCCCCCTGTCTCTGTATCACAAACTGAGGGGATGAGCAGACTGCCCCCTGTCTCTGTATAAAAGTCTCAGGGGATGAGTAGACCACCCCCTGTCTCTGTATCACAAACTGAGGGGATGAGCAGACTGCCCCCTGTCTCTGTATCGAAATCACAAGGGGATGAGTAGACCGCCTCCTGTCTCTGTATCACAGACTCAGTGGATGAGTAGACCGCCCCCTGTCTCTGTATCACAGACTCAGTGGATGAGTAGACCACCCCCTGTCACTGTATCACAGACTCAGTGGATGAGTAGACCGCCCCCTGTCTCTGTATCACAGACTCAGTGGATGAGTAGACCGCCCACTGTCTCTGTATCACAGACTCAGTGGATGAGTAGACCGCCCCCTGTCTCTGTCTCACAAACTGAGGGGATGAGCAGACCGCCCCCTGTCTCTGTATTAAAGTCTCAGGGGATGAATAGACCGCCCCCTGTCTCTGTATCACAAACTGAGGGGATGAGTAGACCGCCCCCTGTCTCCGTATCACAGACTCAGGGAAAGAGTTAACCGCCCCCAAACTCTGCATCACAGACTCGGGGGATGAGTAGACCGCCCCCTGTCTCTGTATCACAAACTGAGGGGATAAGTAGACTGCCCCCTGTCTCTGTATCACAAATTTAGGGGATAAGTAGACCGCCCCCTGTCTCTGTATCACAGACTCAGTGGATGAGTAGACCGTCCCCTGTCTTTGTATCACAGAATCAGTGGATGAGTAGACCGCCCCCTGTCTCTGTATCACAGAATCAGTGGATGAGTAGACCGGCCCCTGTCTCTGTATCACAGACTCGGGAGATGAGTAGACCGCCCCCTGACTCTGTATCATTGATTCAGGGAATGAGTAGACCGCCCCCCGTCTCTGTAACACAGAATCAGTGGATGAGTAGACCGTCACCTGTCTCTGTATCACAGACTCAGTGGAAGAGAAGACCGCCCCCTGTCTCTGTATCTCAGAGTCAGTGGATGACTAGACCGCCTCCTGTCTTTGTATCACACACTCAGTGGATGAGTAGACCGCCCCCTGTCTAGGCATCACAGACTCAGTGGATGAGCCGACCGTCCCCTGTCTTTGTATCACAAACTCAGTGGATGAGTAGACCGCCCCTTGTCTCTGTGTCACAGACTCAGGCGATGAGTAGACCGCCCCCTGTCTCTGTATCACAAACTCAGGGGATGAATAGACCGCCCCCTGTGTCTGTATCACAGACTGAGGGGATAGGTAGACCGCCCCCTGTCTCTGTATCACAAACTGAGGGGATAAGTAGACCGCCCCCTGTCTCTGTATCACAAACTCAGGGGATGAGTAGACCGCCCCCTGTCTCTGTATCACAAACTGAAGGGATAAGTACACCGTCCCCTGTCTCTGTATCACAAACTCAGGGGATGAGTAGACCGCCCCCTGTCTCTGTATCACAAACAGAAGGGATAAGTACACCGTCCCCTGTCTCTGTATCACAAACTCAGGGGATGAGTAGACCGCCCCCTGTCTCTGTATCACAAACTGAGGGGATGAGCAGACTGCCCCCTGTCTCTGTATCAAAGTCTCAGGGGATGAGTAGACCGCCCCCTGTCTCTGTATCACAAACTGAGGGGATGAGCAGACTGCCCCCTGTCTCTGTATCAAAATCTCAGGGGATTAGTAGACCGCCCCCTGTCTCTGTATCACAAACTGAGGGGATGAGCAGACTGCCCCCTGTCTCTGTATCAAAGTCTCAGGGGATGAGTAGACCGCCCCCTGTCTCTGTATCACAAACTGAGGGGATGAGCAGACTGCCCCCTGACTCTGTATCATTGATTCAGGGAATGAGTAGACCGCCCCCCGTCTCTGTAACACAGAATCAGTGGATGAGTAGACCGTCACCTGTCTCTGTATCACAGACTCAGTGGAAGAGAAGACCGCCCCCTGTCTCTGTGTCACAGACTCAGGCGATGAGTAAACTGCCACTTGTCTCTGTACCAAAGACTCAGGGGATGAGTAGACCACCCCCTGTCTCTGTATCACAAACTGAGGGGATAAGTCGACCGCCCTCTGTCTTTGTAACTCAAATTTAGGGGATGAGTAGACCGCCCCCTGTCTCTGTATCACAGACTCAGGGGATGAGTAGACCGCCCCCTGTCTCTGCATCACAAACTGAGGGGATGAGTAGACCGCCCCCTGTCTCTGTATCACAGACTCAGGGTTTGAGCAGACCGCCCCCTGTCTCTGTATCACACACTCGGGGGATGAGTAGACCGCTCCCTGTCTCTGTATCACAGCCTCGGGGGATGAGTAGACCGCCTTCTGACTCTGTGTCATTGATTCCGGGAATGTGTAGACCGCCCCCTGTCTCTGTAACACAAAGTCAGTGGATGAGTAGACCGTCACCTGTCTCTGTATCACAGACTCAGTGGATGAGAGGACCGCACCCTGTCTCTGTAACAAAGACTCAGGGGATGAGTAGACCACCCCCTGTCTCTGTATCACAAACTGAGGGGATAAGTAGACTGCCCCCTGTCTCTGTATCACAAATTTAGGGGATAAGTAGACCGCCCCCTGTCTCTGTAGCACAGACTCAGTGGATGAGTAGACCGTCCCCTGTCTTTGTATCACAGAATCAGTGGATGAGTAGACCGCCCCCTGTCTCTGTATCACAGAATCAGTGGATGAGTAGACCGGCCCCTGTCTCTGTATCACAGACTCGGGAGATGAGTAGACCGCCCCCTGACTCTGTATCATTGATTCAGGGAATGAGTAGACCGCCCCCCGTCTCTGTAACACAGAATCAGTGGATGAGTAGACCGTCACCTGTCTCTGTATCACAGACTCAGTGGAAGAGAAGACCGCCCCCTGTCTCTGTATCTCAGAGTCAGTGGATGACTAGACCGCCTCCTGTCTTTGTATCACACACTCAGTGGATGAGTAGACCGCCCCCTGTCTAGGCATCACAGACTCAGTGGATGAGCCGACCGTCCCCTGTCTTTGTATCACAAACTCAGTGGATGAGTAGACCGCCCCCTGTCTCTGTGTCACAGACTCAGGCGATGAGTAGACCGCCCCCTGTCTCTGTATCACAAACTCAGGGGATGAGTAGACCGCCCCCTGTGTCTGTATCACAGACTGAGGGGATAAGTAGACCGCCCCCTGTCTCTGTATCACAAACTGAGGGGATAAGTAGACCGCCCCCTGTCTCTGTATCACAAACTCAGGGGATGAGTAGATCGCCCCCTGTCTCTGTATCACAAACTGAAGGGATAAGTACACCGTCCCCTGTCTCTGTATCACAAACTCAGGGGATGAGTAGACAGCCCCCTGTCTCTGTATCACAAACTGAGGGGATAAGTAGACCGCCCCCTGTACCTGTATCACAGACTCAGGGGATGAGTAGACCGCCCCCTGACTCTGTATCAGAAACTGAGGGGATGAGCAGACTGCCCCCTGTCTCTGTATCACAGACTCAGGGGATGAGTAGACCGCCCCCTGACTCTGTATCACAAAATGAGCGGATGAGTAGACCGCCCCCTGTCTCTGTATCACAGACTCAGGGGATGAGTAGACCGCCCCCTGTCTCTGTATCACAAACTGAGGGGATGAGCAGACTGCCCCCTGTCTCTGTATCAAAGTCTCAGGGGATGAGTAGACCGCCCCCTGTCTCTGTGTCACAAACTGAGGGGATGAGCAGACTGCCCCCTGTCTCTGTATCAAAATCTCAGGGGATGAGTAGACCGCCCCCTGTCTCTGTATCACAAACTGAGGGGATGAGCAGACTGCCCCCTGTCTCTGTATAAAAGTCTCAGGGGATGAGTAGACCACCCCCTGTCTCTGTATCACAAACTGAGGGGATGAGCAGACTGCCCCCTGTCTCTGTATCGAAATCACAAGGGGATGAGTAGACCGCCTCCTGTCTCTGTATCACAGACTCAGTGGATGAGTAGACCGCCCCCTGTCTCTGTATCACAGACTCAGTGGATGAGTAGACCACCCCCTGTCACTGTATCACAGACTCAGTGGATGAGTAGACCGCCCCCTGTCTCTGTATCACAGACTCAGTGGATGAGTAGACCGCCCACTGTCTCTGTATCACAGACTCAGTGGATGAGTAGACCGCCCCCTGTCTCTGTCTCACAAACTGAGGGGATGAGCAGACCGCCCCCTGTCTCTGTATTAAAGTCTCAGGGGATGAATAGACCGCCCCCTGTCTCTGTATCACAAACTGAGGGGATGAGTAGACCGCCCCCTGTCTCCGTATCACAGACTCAGGGAAAGAGTTAACCGCCCCCAAACTCTGCATCACAGACTCGGGGGATGAGTAGACCGCCCCCTGTCTCTGTATCACAAACTGAGGGGATAAGTAGACTGCCCCCTGTCTCTGTATCACAAATTTAGGGGATAAGTAGACCGCCCCCTGTCTCTGTATCACAGACTCAGTGGATGAGTAGACCGTCCCCTGTCTTTGTATCACAGAATCAGTGGATGAGTAGACCGCCCCCTGTCTCTGTATCACAGAATCAGTGGATGAGTAGACCGGCCCCTGTCTCTGTATCACAGACTCGGGAGATGAGTAGACCGCCCCCTGACTCTGTATCATTGATTCAGGGAATGAGTAGACCGCCCCCCGTCTCTGTAACACAGAATCAGTGGATGAGTAGACCGTCACCTGTCTCTGTATCACAGACTCAGTGGAAGAGAAGACCGCCCCCTGTCTCTGTATCTCAGAGTCAGTGGATGACTAGACCGCCTCCTGTCTTTGTATCACACACTCAGTGGATGAGTAGACCGCCCCCTGTCTAGGCATCACAGACTCAGTGGATGAGCCGACCGTCCCCTGTCTTTGTATCACAAACTCAGTGGATGAGTAGACCGCCCCTTGTCTCTGTGTCACAGACTCAGGCGATGAGTAGACCGCCCCCTGTCTCTGTATCACAAACTCAGGGGATGAATAGACCGCCCCCTGTGTCTGTATCACAGACTGAGGGGATAGGTAGACCGCCCCCTGTCTCTGTATCACAAACTGAGGGGATAAGTAGACCGCCCCCTGTCTCTGTATCACAAACTCAGGGGATGAGTAGACCGCCCCCTGTCTCTGTATCACAAACTGAAGGGATAAGTACACCGTCCCCTGTCTCTGTATCACAAACTCAGGGGATGAGTAGACCGCCCCCTGTCTCTGTATCACAAACAGAAGGGATAAGTACACCGTCCCCTGTCTCTGTATCACAAACTCAGGGGATGAGTAGACCGCCCCCTGTCTCTGTATCACAAACTGAGGGGATGAGCAGACTGCCCCCTGTCTCTGTATCAAAGTCTCAGGGGATGAGTAGACCGCCCCCTGTCTCTGTATCACAAACTGAGGGGATGAGCAGACTGCCCCCTGTCTCTGTATCAAAATCTCAGGGGATTAGTAGACCGCCCCCTGTCTCTGTATCACAAACTGAGGGGATGAGCAGACTGCCCCCTGTCTCTGTATCAAAGTCTCAGGGGATGAGTAGACCGCCCCCTGTCTCTGTATCACAAACTGAGGGGATGAGCAGACTGCCCCCTGACTCTGTATCATTGATTCAGGGAATGAGTAGACCGCCCCCCGTCTCTGTAACACAGAATCAGTGGATGAGTAGACCGTCACCTGTCTCTGTATCACAGACTCAGTGGAAGAGAAGACCGCCCCCTGTCTCTGTATCTCAGAGTCAGTGGATGACTAGACCGCCTCCTGTCTTTGTATCACACACTCAGTGGATGAGTAGACCGCCCCCTGTCTAGGCATCACAGACTCAGTGGATGAGCCGACCGTCCCCTGTCTTTGTATCACAAACTCAGTGGATGAGTAGACCGCCCCCTGTCTCTGTGTCACAGACTCAGGCGATGAGTAGACCGCCCCCTGTCTCTGTATCACAAACTCAGGGGATGAGTAGACCGCCCCCTGTGTCTGTATCACAGACTGAGGGGATAAGTAGACCGCCCCCTGTCTCTGTATCACAAACTGAGGGGATAAGTAGACCGCCCCCTGTCTCTGTATCACAAACTCAGGGGATGAGTAGACCGACCCATGTCTTTGGACCACAGACTCAGGGGATGTGTAGACCGCCCCCTGTCTCTGTATCACAGACTCAGGGGATAAGCAGACCGCTCCCTGTCTCTGTATCAGAGACTCAGGTGATGAGTAGACCGTCCCCTGTCTCTGTATCACAGACTCAGGGGATGAGTAGACCGCCCCCTGTCTCTGTATCACAGACTCAGGGGATGAGTAGACCGTCCCCTGTCTCTGTATCTCAGACTCAGGGGATGAGTAGACCGCCCCCTGTCTCTGTATCACAGACTCAGGGGATGAGTAGACCGTCCCCTGTCTCTGTATCACAGACTCAGGGGATGAGTAGACCGCACCCTGTCTCTGTTTCAGAGACTCAGGTGATGAGTAGACCGTCCCCTGTCTCTGTATCACAGACTCAGGGGATGAGTAGACCGTCCCCTGTCTCTGTATCACAGACTCAGGGGTTGGGTAGACCGCCCCCTTCCTCTGTATCACAGACCCAGGGGATCAGTAAACTGCCCCTTGTCTCTGTATCTCAGACTCACGGGATGATTAGACCGCCCCCTTTCTCTGTATCACACACTCAGGATTGAATAGATCTCCCCCAGTTTCTGTCTCATTGACCCGGGGGATGGGTAGACTGGCCCCTGTCTGTATTTCAGGGACTTTGGGGCTGAGTTGACTGCCCCCTGTCTCTGTATCACAAACTCAGGGGATAAGTAGACCGCCCTCTGTCTCTGTATCAGGAACTCAGGGGATAAGTAGACCGTCCCCTGTCTTTGTATCACAGACTCAGGGGTTGAGTAGACCGCCCCCTCTCTCTGTATCACAGACTCAGGGGTTGAGTAGACCGCCCCATGTCTCTGTATCACAAATCTAGGGGATGAGTAGACCTCCCCCTGTCTCTGTATCACAAACTCAGCGGATGAGTTGAACGTCCCCTGTCTTTGTATCACACACTCAGTGGATGAGCAGACTGCCCCCTGTCTCTGTATCACAGATTCAGGGGATGAGTAGACCGCCCCCTGTCTCTGTATCACAGACTGAGGGGATGAGCAGAACGCCCCCTGTCTCTGTATCACAGACTCAGGGGATGAGTGAACCGCCCCCTGTCTCTGCATCACAGACTGAGGGGATGAGCAGAACGCCCCCTGTCTCCGTATCACAGACTCAGGGGATGAGTAGACCGCCCCCTGTCTCTGTATCTCACACTCAGGGAAAGAGTTAACCGCCCCCTATCTCTGTATCACAGACTCAGGGGATGACTTGACCGTCTCCTGTCTCTGTATCACAGACTCAGGGGATGATTAGACAGCCCCCTTTCTCTGGATCACAGACTCGGGGGATGAGTAAACCGCTCCCTTTCTCTGTATCATTGATTCAAGGGATGAGTAGACCGCCCCCTGTCTCTGTGTCACAGACTCAGGCGATGAGTAAACTGCCACTTGTCTCTGTATAACAGACTCAGGGGATGAGTAGACCTCCCCCTGTCTCTGTATCACAGAGTCAGTGGATGAGTAGACCGTCCCCTGTCTCTGTATCACAGACTCAGTGGATGAGAAGACCGCCCCCTGTCGCTGTATCAAAGACTCAGGGGATGAGTAGACCGCCCCCTTTCTTTGTATCTCAGAGTCAGGGGATGACTAGACCGCCCCCTGTGTTTGTATCACACACTCAGTGGATCAGTAGACCACCACCTGACTCTGCATCACAGACTCAGGGGATGATTAGACCGCCCCCTGTCTCTGTATCACAGCCACAAGGGATGAGTAGACCGCCCCCTGTCTCAGTATCTCAGACTCAGGGGAAGAGTCGACCGACACTGTCTCTGTATCATCGACTCAGGGGATGAGTGGACTGCCTCCTGTCTTTGTATCACAGACTCAGGGGATGAGTAGACCACCCCCTGTCTCTGTATCACAGACTCAGGGGATGAGTAGACCGCCCCCTGTCTTGTATCATTGATTCAGGGGATGAGTAGACCGCCCCCTGTCTCTGTGTCACAGACTCAGGGGATGAGTACACCGCCCCCTGTTTCTGTCTCATTGATTCAGCGGATGAGTAGACCGCCCCCTGTCTCTGTGTCACAGACTCAGGGGATGAGTAGAGCTCCCCCTGTCTCTGTCTCACACCCTCGGGGATGAGTAGACCGCACCCTGTCTCTGTATCACAGGCTCAGGGGAGGAGTAGACCGCCCCCTGTCTCTGTATCACAAATCTAGGGGATGAGTAGACCTCCCCCTGTCTCTGTATCACAAACTCAGCGGATGAGTTGAACGTCCCCTGTCTTTGTATCACACACTCAGTGGATGAGCAGACTGCCCCCTGTCTCTGTATCACAGATTCAGGGGATGAGTAGACCGCCCCCTGTCTCTGTATCACAGACTGAGGGGATGAGCAGAACGCCCCCTGTCTCCGTATCACAGACTCAGGGGATGAGTCGAGCGCCCCCTGTCTCTGTATCTCACACTCAGGGAAAGAGTTAACCGCCCCCTATCTCTGTATCACAGACTCAGGGGATGACTTGACCGTCTCCTGTCTCTGTATCACAGACTCAGGGGATGATTAGACAGCCCCCTTTCTCTGGATCACAGACTCGGGGGATGAGTAAACCGCTCCCTTTCTCTGTATCATTGATTCAAGGGATGAGTAGACCGCCCCCTGTCTCTGTGTCACAGACTCAGGCGATGAGTAAACTGCCACTTGTCTCTGTATAACAGACTCAGGGGATGAGTAGACCGCCCCCTGTCTCTGTATCACAGAGTCAGTGGATGAGTAGACCGTCCCCTGTCTCTGTATCACAGACTCAGTGGATGAGAAGACCGCCCCCTGTCGCTGTATCAAAGACTCAGGGGATGAGTAGACCGCCCCCTGTCTTTGTATCTCAGAGTCAGGGGATGACGAGACCGCCCCCTGTGTTTGTATCACACACTCAGTGGATCAGTAGACCACCACCTGACTCTGCATCACAGACTCAGGGGATGATTAGACCGCCCCCTGTCTCTGTATCACAGCCACAAGGGATGAGTAGACCGCCCCCTGTCTCAGTATCTCAGACTCAGGGGAAGAGTCGACCGACCCTGTCTCTGTATCATCGACTCAGGGGAAGAGTAGACCGCCCCCTGTCTTTGTATCACAGACTCAGAGGATGAGTAGACTGCCTCCTGTCTCTGTATCACAGACTCAGGGGATGAGTAGACCGTCCCCTGTCTTTGTATCACAGACTCAGGGGATGAGTAGACCGCCCCCTGTCTCTGTATCACACACTCGGGGGATGATTAGACCGCCCCCTGTCTTGTATCATTGATTCAGGGGATGAGTAGACCGCCCCCTGTCTCTGTGTCACAGACTCAGGGGATGAGTACACCGCCCCCTGTTTCTGTCTCATTGATTCAGCGGATGAGTAGACCGCCCCCTGTCTCTGTGTCACAGACTCAGGGGATGAGTAGAGCTCCCCCTGTCTCTGTCTCACACCCTCGGGGATGAGTAGACCGCACCCTGTCTCTGTATCACAGACTCAGGGGAGGAGTAGACCGCCCCCTGTCTCTGTATCACAGACTCAGGGGAGGAGTAGACCGCCCCCTGTCTCTGTATCACAGAATCAGGGAATGAGTTAACCGCCCGCTATCTCTGTATCATTGACTCAGGGGATGAGTATACCGCCCCCTGTCTCTGTATAATAGACTCAGGGGATGAGTAGAGCGCCCCCTGTCTTTGTATCATAGACTCAGGGGATGAGTAGACCGCCCCCTGTCTCTGTGTCACAGACTCAGGGGATGAGTACACCGCCCCCTGTTTCTGTCTCATTGATTCAGCGGATGAGTAGACCGCCCCCTGTCTCTGTGTCACAGAATCAGGGGATGAGTAGACCGCCCCCGGTCTCTGTGTCACAGACTCAGGGGATGAGTAGACCGCCCCCTGTCTCTGTATCACAGACTCAGGGAAGGAGTAGACCGCCCCCTGTCTCGGTATCACAGACCCAGGGGATGAGAAGAGCGCCCCCTGTCACTGTATCACAGACTCAGGGGATGAGAAGAGCGCCCCCTGTCTCTGTATCACACAGTCGGGGGATGAGTCGAGCGCCCCCTGTCTCTGTATCACAGACTCAGGGGATGAGAAGAGCGCCCCCTGTCTCTGTATCACACAGTCGGGGGATGAGTAGACCGCCCCCTGTCTCTGTGTCACAGACACAGGGGATGAGTAGAGCGCCCCCTGTCTCTGTATCACAGACTCAGGGGATGAGTGCACCGCCCCCTGTTTCTGTATCATTGATTCAGGGGTTGAGTAGAACGCCCCCAGTCTCTGTGTCACAGAGTCAGGGGATGAGTAGACCGCCCCCTGTTTCTGTATCATTGATTCAGGGGATGAGTAGACCGCCCCCTGTCTCTGTGTCACAGGCTCAGGGGATGAGTAGACCGCCCCCTGTCTCTTCATCACAGACTCAGGGGATGAGTAGACCGCCCCCTGTCTCTTTATCACAGACTCAGGGGATGAGTAGAACGCCCCCTGTCTCTGTATCACAGACTCAGGGGATGAGTAGAGCGCCCCCTGTCTCTGTATCACACACTCGGGGGATGAGTCGACCGCCCCCTGTCTCTGTATCACAGACTCAGGGGATGATTAGACCGTCCCCTGTCTTTGTGTCACAGACTCAGCGGATGAGTAGACCGTCCCCTGTCTCTGAATCAGAGACTCAGGGGACGATTAGACCGCCCCCTGTCTCTGTATCACAGACTCAGGGGATGTGTGGACCGCCCCATGTCTCTGTATCACAGACTCAGGGGATGAGTTCACCGCCCCCTGTTTCTGTATCATTGATTCAGGGGTTGAGTCGTACGCCCCCAGTCTCTGTGTCACAGAGTCAGGGGATGAGTAGACCGCCCCCTGTCTCTGTATCACAGACTCAGGGGATGTGTGGACCGCCCCATGTCTCTGTATCATAGACTCAGGGGATGAGTAGACTGCCCCCTGTCTCTGTGTCAGAGATTTAGGGGATGAGTAGACCGCCGCCTGACTCTGTATAACAGACTCATGGGATGAGGAGACCGCCCCCTGTCTCTGTATCACAGACTCAGGGGATGAGTAGACTGCCCCCTGTTTCTGTATCATTGATTCAGGGGATGAGTAGACCGCCCCCTGTCTCTGTATCAGAGACTCAGGGGACGAGTAGAACGCCCCCTGTCTCTTTATCACAGACTCAGGGGTTGAGTAGAACGCCCCCTGTCTCTGTATCACAGACTCAGGGGATGAGTGCACCGCCCCCTGTTTCTGTATCATTGATTCAGGGGTTGAGTAGAACGCCCCCAGTCTCTGTGTCACAGAGTCAGGGGATGAGTAGACCGCCCCCTGTCTCTTTATCACAGACTCAGGGGATGAGTAGAACGCCCCCTGTCTCTTTATCACAGACTCGGGATGAGTAGACCGCCCCCAGTCTCTTTATCACAGACTCAGGGGATGAGTAGAACGCCCCCTGTCTCTTTATCACAGACTCGGGATGAGTAGACCGCCCCCAGTCTCTGTATCACAGACTCAGGGGATGAGTAGAGCGCCCCATGTCTCTGTATCACAGACTCAGGGGATGATTAGACCGTCCCCTGTCTTTGTGTCACAGACTCAGCGGATGAGTAGACCGTCCCCTGTCTCTGTATCAGAGACTCAGGGGACGAGTAGACCGCCCCCTGTCTCTGTATCACAGACTCAGGGGATGTGTGGACCGCCCCATGTCTCTGTATCACAGACTCAGGGGATGAGTTCACCGCCCCCTGTTTCTGTATCATTGATTCAGGGGTTGAGTAGTACGCCCCCAGTCTCTGTGTCACAGAGTCAGGGGATGAGTAGACCGCCCCCTGTCTCTGTATCACAGACTCAGGGGATGTGTGGACCGCCCCATGTCTCTGTATCATAGACTCAGGGGATGAGTAGACTGCCCCCTGTCTCTGGATCACAGACTCGGGGGATGAGTAAACCGCTCCCTTTCTCTGTATCATTGATTCAAGGGATGAGTAGACCGCCCCCTGTCTCTGTGTCACAGACTCAGGCGATGAGTAAACTGCCACTTGTCTCTGTATAACAGACTCAGGGGATGAGTAGACCGCCCCCTGTCTCTGTATCACAGAGTCAGTGGATGAGTAGACCGTCCCCTGTCTCTGTATCACAGACTCAGTGGATGAGAAGACCGCCCCCTGTCGCTGTATCAAAGACTCAGGGGATGAGTAGACCGCCCCCTGTCTTTGTATCTCAGAGTCAGGGGATGACGAGACCGCCCCCTGTGTTTGTATCACACACTCAGTGGATCAGTAGACCACCACCTGACTCTGCATCACAGACTCAGGGGATGATTAGACCGCCCCCTGTCTCTGTATCACAGCCACAAGGGATGAGTAGACCGCCCCCTGTCTGAGTATCTCAGACTCAGGGGAAGAGTCGACCGACCCTGTCTCTGTATCATCGACTCAGGGGAAGAGTAGACCGCCCCCTGTCTTTGTATCACAGACTCAGAGGATGAGTAGACTGCCTCCGGTCTCTGTATCACAGACTCAGGGGATGAGTAGACCGTCCCCTGTCTTTGTATCACAGACTCAGGGGATGAGTAGACCGCCCCCTGTCTCTGTATCACACACTCGGGGGATGATTAGACCGCCCCCTGTCTTGTATCATTGATTCAGGGGATGAGTAGACCGCCCCCTGTCTCTGTGTCACAGACTCAGGGGATGAGTACACCGCCCCCTGTTTCTGTCTCATTGATTCAGCGGATGAGTAGACCGCCCCCTGTCTCTGTGTCACAGACTCAGGGGATGAGTAGAGCTCCCCCTGTCTCTGTCTCACACCCTCGGGGATGAGTAGACCGCACCCTGTCTCTGTATCACAGACTCAGGGGAGGAGTAGACCGCCCCCTGTCTCTGTATCACAGACTCAGGGGAGGAGTAGACCGCCCCCTGTCTCTGTATCACAGAATCAGGGAATGAGTTAACCGCCCGCTATCTCTGTATCATTGACTCAGGGGATGAGTAGACCGCCCCCTGTCTCTGTATAATAGACTCAGGGGATGAGTAGAGCGCCCCCTGTCTTTGTATCATAGACTCAGGGGATGAGTAGACCGCCCCCTGTCTCTGTGTCACAGACTCAGGGGATGAGTGCACCGCCCCCTGTTTCTGTCTCATTGATTCAGCGGATGAGTAGACCGCCCCCTGTCTCTGTGTCACAGAATCAGGGGATGAGTAGACCGCCCCCGGTCTCTGTGTCACAGACTCAGGGGATGAGTAGACCGCCCCCTGTCTCTGTATCACAGACTCAGGGAAGGAGTAGACCGCCCCCTGTCTCGGTATCACAGACCCAGGGGATGAGAAGAGCGCCCCCTGTCACTGTATCACAGACTCAGGGGATGAGAAGAGCGCCCCCTGTCTCTGTATCACACAGTCGGGGGATGAGTCGAGCGCCCCCTGTCTCTGTATCACAGACTCAGGGGATGAGAAGAGCGCCCCCTGTCTCTGTATCACACAGTCGGGGGATGAGTAGACCGCCCCCTGTCTCTGTGTCACAGACACAGGGGATGAGTAGAGCGCCCCCTGTCTCTGTATCACAGACTCAGGGGATGAGTGCACCGCCCCCTGTTTCTGTATCATTGATTCAGGGGTTGAGTAGAACGCCCCCAGTCTCTGTGTCACAGAGTCAGGGGATGAGTAGACCGCCCCCTGTTTCTGTATCATTGATTCAGGGGATGAGTAGACCGCCCCCTGTCTCTGTGTCACAGGCTCAGGGGATGAGTAGACCGCCCCCTGTCTCTTTATCACAGACTCAGGGGATGAGTAGAACGCCCCCTGTCTCTTCATCACAGACTCAGGGGATGAGTAGACCGCCCCCTGTCTCTTTATCACAGACTCAGGGGATGAGTAGAACGCCCCCTGTCTCTGTATCACAGACTCAGGGGATGAGTAGAGCGCCCCCTGTCTCTGTATCACACACTCGGGGGATGAGTCGACCGCCCCCTGTCTCTGTATCACAGACTCAGGGGATGATTAGACCGTCCCCTGTCTTTGTGTCACAGACTCAGCGGATGAGTAGACCGTCCCCTGTCTCTGAATCAGAGACTCAGGGGACGATTAGACCGCCCCCTGTCTCTGTATCACAGACTCAGGGGATGTGTGGACCGCCCCATGTCTCTGTATCACAGACTCAGGGGATGAGTTCACCGCCCCCTGTTTCTGTATCATTGATTCAGGGGTTGAGTCGTACGCCCCCAGTCTCTGTGTCACAGAGTCAGGGGATGAGTAGACCGCCCCCTGTCTCTGTATCACAGACTCAGGGGATGTGTGGACCGCCCCATGTCTCTGTATCATAGACTCAGGGGATGAGTAGACTGCCCCCTGTCTCTGTGTCAGAGATTTAGGGGATGAGTAGACCGCCGCCTGACTCTGTATAACAGACTCATGGGATGAGGAGACCGCCCCCTGTCTCTGTATCACAGACTCAGGGGATGAGTAGACTGCCCCCTGTTTCTGTATCATTGATTCAGGGGATGAGTAGACCGCCCCCTGTCTCTGTATCAGAGACTCAGGGGACGAGTAGAACGCCCCCTGTCTCTTTATCACAGACTCAGGGGTTGAGTAGAACGCCCCCTGTCTCTGTATCACAGACTCAGGGGATGAGTGCACCGCCCCCTGTTTCTGTATCATTGATTCAGGGGTTGAGTAGAACGCCCCCAGTCTCTGTGTCACAGAGTCAGGGGATGAGTAGACCGCCCCCTGTCTCTTTATCACAGACTCAGGGGATGAGTAGAACGCCCCCTGTCTCTTTATCACAGACTCGGGATGAGTAGACCGCCCCCAGTCTCTTTATCACAGACTCAGGGGATGAGTAGACCGTCCCCTGTCTTTGTGTCACAGACTCAGCGGATGAGTAGACCGTCCCCTGTCTCTGTATCAGAGACTCAGGGGACGAGTAGACCGCCCCCTGTCTCTGTATCACAGACTCAGGGGATGTGTGGACCGCCCCATGTCTCTGTATCACAGACTCAGGGGATGAGTTCACCGCCCCCTGTTTCTGTATCATTGATTCAGGGGTTGAGTAGTACGCCCCCAGTCTCTGTGTCACAGAGTCAGGGGATGAGTAGACCGCCCCCTGTCTCTGTATCACAGACTCAGGGGATGTGTGGACCGCCCCATGTCTCTGTATCATAGACTCAGGGGATGAGTAGACTGCCCCCTGTCTCTGTGTCAGAGATTTAGGGGATGAGTAGACCGCCGCCTGACTCTGTATCACAGACTCAGGGGATGAGTAGACCGCCCCCTGTCTCTTTATCACAGACTCAGGGGATGAGTAGAGCGCCCCCTGTCTCTGGATCACAGACTCAGGAGATGAGTAGAGCGCCCCCTGTCTCTGTCTCACAGACTCAGGGGATGAGTAGAGCGCCCACTGTCTCTGTATCACAGACTCAGGAGATGAGTAGACCGCCCCCTGTCTCTGTACAATAGACTCAGGGGATGAGTAGAGCGCCCACTGTCTCTGGATCACAGACTCAGGAGATGAGTAGAGCGCCCCCTGTCTCTGTGTCACAGACTCAGGGGATGAGTAGTCCGCCCCCTGTCTCTCTGTCACAGACTCAGGGGATGAGTAGACCGCCCCCTGTCTCTGTGTCACAGACTCAGGGGATGAGTAGTCCGCCCCCTGTCTCTCTGTCACAGACTCAGGGGATGAGTAGACCGCCCCCTGTCTCTGTGTCACAGACTCAGGGGATGAGTAGACCGCCCCGTTTGTCTGCATCACAGGCTCAGGGGATCAGTAGACCACCACATGTCCCTGGATCATAGATTCAGAGGATGAGCAGACCGCCCCCTATCTCTTTATCACTGACCCAGTGGATGAGCAAACTGCCCCTTCCTCTGTATCTCAGATTCAGGGGATGAGTAGAGCGCCCCCTGTCTCTGTATCACACACTTGGGGGATGAGTAGATCGCCCCCTGTCTCTGTGTCACAGACTCAGGGCATGAGCAAACTGCCCCTTGTCTCTGTATCTCAGATTCAGGGGATGAGTAGAACACTGCCTGTCTCTGTATCACAGGCTCAGTGGATGAGTAGAGCGCCCCGTTTGTCTGCATCACAGGCTCAGGGGATGAGTAGACCGCCCCATGTCCCTGTATCACAGACTCAGGGGATGAGTAGACCGCCCCATGTCCCTGTATCACAGACTCAGCGGATGAGTAGACCGCCCCCTGTCTCTGTATCACACACTCGGGGATGAGTAGATCGCCCCCTATCTCTTTATCACTGACCCAGTGGATGAGCAAACTGCCCCTTGTCTATGTATCTCAGATTCAGGGGATGAGTAGACCACTGCCTGTCCCTGTATCACAGACTCAGGGGATGAGTAGACCGCCCCATGTCTCTGTATCACAGAGCCCAGGGATGAGTAGACCGCCCCCTGTTTCTGTATCACGGACTCAGGGGATGAGTACACCGCCCTTGTTTCTGTATCATTGATTCAGCGGATGAGTAGACCACCCCCTGTCTCTGTATCACAGACTCAGGGGATGAGCAAACTGCCCCTTGTCTCTGTATCTCAGATTCAGGGGATGTGTAGACCGTCCCCTGTCTCAGTATCAGAGACTTAGGGGACGAGTAGACCGCCCCCTGTCTCTGTATCACTGACTCAGGGGATGAGTACACCGCCCCCTGTTTCTGTATCATTGATTCAGCGGATGAGTAGACCGCCCCCTGTCTCTGTGTCACAGACTCAGGGGATGAGTAGACCGCCCCCTGTCTCTGTATCACAGACCCAGGGGATGAGCAAACTGCCCCTTGTCTCTGTATCTCAGATTCAGGGGATGGGTAGACCGTCCCCTGTCTCAGTATCAGAGACTCAGGGGATGAGTAGACCGCCCCCTGTCTCTGTATCACAGACTCAGGAGATGAGTAGACCACTGCCTGTCTCTGTATCACAGACTCAGTGGATGAGTAGACCGCCCCCTGTCTCTGTATCACAGACTCAGTGGATGAGTAGACCGCCCCCTGTCTCTGTGTCACAGACTCAGGGGATGTGTAGACCGCCCCCTATCTCTTTATCACTGACCCAGGGGATGAGCAAACTGCCCCTTGTCTCTGTATCTCAGATTCAGGGGATGAGTAGAACACTGCCTGTCTCTGTATCACAGACTCAGGGGATGAGTAGACCGCCCCGTTTGTCTGCATCACAGGCACAGGGGATGAGTAGACCACCACATGTCCCTGGATCACAGAGCCCGGGGATGAGAAGAGCGTCCCCTGTCTCTGAATCACACACTCGGGGGATGAGTAGACCGCCCACTGTCTCTGAATCACACACTCGGGGGATGAGTAGACCGCCCCCTGTCTCTGTGTCACAGACTCAGGGGATGAGTAGACCTCCCCCGGTCTCTGTGTCACAGACTCAGGGGATGAGTAGAACTCCCCCTGTCTCTTTATCACACCCTCGGGGATGAGTAGACCGGCCCTTGTCTCTGTATCACAGACTCAGGGGAGGAGTAGACCGCCCCCTGTCCCTGTATCACAGACTCAGGGGATAAGTAGACCGCCCCATGTCTCTGTATCACAAATTTCGGGGAAGAGTAGACCGTCCCGTCTATGTATCGCGAATTTATGGAATGAGCAGATGGCTGCCTGTCTCTGTATCACAAACTCAGGGGATGAGTAGACTGCCCCCTGTCTCTGTATCACAAACTGAGCGGATAAGTAGACCGCCCCCTGTCTCTGTATCACAAATTTAGGGGATGAGTAGACCGCCCCCTGGCTCTGTATCACAGACTAAGTGGATGAGTAGACCGTCCCCTGTCTCTGTATCACAGACTCAGGGGATGAGTAGACCGCAACCTGTCTCTGTATCACAGAGTCAGGGAATGAGATAACCGCCCCCTATCTCTGTATCATTGACTCAGGGGATGAGTAGACCGCCCCCTGTCTCTGTATCACAGAGTCAGGGAATGAGTTAACCGCCCCCGATCTCTGTATCATAGACTCAGGGGATGAGCAGACTGCCCCCTGCCTCTGTGTCACAGTTTTAGGGGATGGGTAGAGCGCCGCCTGTCTCTGCATCACAGACTCAGGGGATGAGTAGACCGCCGCCTGTCTCTGTATCACAGACTCAGGGGATGAGTAGACCGCCCACTGTCTCTCTGTCACAGATGCAGGGGATGAGTAGACCGCCCCCTGTCTCTGTGTCACAGACTCAGGGGATGAGTAGACCGACCCTGTCTCTTTATCACTGACCCAGGGGATGAGCAAACTGCCCTTTGTCTCTGTATCTCAGATTCAGGGGATGAGTAGACCACTGCCTGTCTCTGTATCACACACTCGGGGGATGAGTAGACCGCCCCATGTCTCTGTATCACAGAGCCCGGGTATAAGAAGAGCACCCCCTGTCTCTGTATCACACAGTCGGGGGATGAGTAGACCGCACCCTGTCTCTATATCACACACTCGGGGATGAGTAGACCGCCCCCTGTCTCTGTAATACAGACTCAGGGGATGAGTAGACCACCCCCTGTCCCTGTATCACAGACTCAGTGGATGAGTAGACCACCCCCTGTCCCTGTATCACAGACTCAGTGGATGAGTAGACCGCCCCCTGTTTCTGTGTCACAGACTCAGGTGATGAGTAGACAGCCCCATGTCTCTGTATCAGAGACTCAGGAGATGAGTAGACCACTGCCTGTCTCTGTTTCACACACTCGGGGGATGAGTAGACCGCCCCCTGTCTCTGTATCACAGACTCAGGGGATGAGTACACCGCCCCCTGTCTCTGTATCACAGACTCAGGGGATGAGTAGACCGCCCCCTGTCTCTGTGTCACAGACTCAGGGGATGAGTAGACCGCCCCCTGTCTCTGTATCACAGACTCAGGGGATGAGTAGACCGCCCCCTGTCTCTGTATCACAGACTCAGGGGATGAGTACACCGCCCCCTGTCTCTGTATCACAGACTCAGGGGATGAGTAGACCGCCCCCTGTCTCTGTATCACAGACTCAGGGGATGTGTGGACCGCCCCATGTCTCTGTATCATAGACTCAGGGGATGAGTAGACTGCCCCCTGTCTCTGTGTCAGAGATTTAGGGGATGAGTAGACCGCCGCCTGTCTCTGTCTAACAGACTCATGGGATGAGTAGACCACTGCCTGTCTCTGTATCACAGACTCATGGGATGAGTAGACCGCCCCCTGTCTCTGTGTCAGAGATTTAGGGGATGAGTAGACCGCCCCCTGTCTCTGTATCACAGACTCAGGGGATGAGTACACCGCCCCCTGTTTCTGTGTCATTGATTCAGGGGATGAGTAGACCGCCCCTTGTCTCTGTATCACAGACTCAGGAGATGAGTAGACCACTGCCTGTCTCTGTATCACAGACTCAGGGGATGAGTAGACCGCCCCCTGTCTCTGTATCACAGACTCAGGAGATGAGTAGACCGTCCCCTGTCTCTGTATCACAGACTCAGGAGATGAGTAGACCGCCCCCTGTCCCTGTATCACAGACTCAGGGGATGAGTAGACCGCCCCCTGTCTCTGTATCTCAGACTCAGGGGATGAGTAGACCGCCCCCTGTCTCTGTATCACAAGTTTCGGGGAAGAGTAGACCGTCCCGTCTATGTATCGCGAATTTATGGAATGAGCAGATGGCTGCCTGTCTCTGTATCACAAACTCAGGGGATGAGTAGACTACCCCCTGTCTCTGTATCACAAACTGAGGGGATAAGTAGACCGCCCCCTGTCTCTGTATCACAAATTTAGGGGATGAGTAGACCGCCCCCTGGCTCTGTATCACAGACTCAGTGGATGAGTAGACCGTCCCCTGTCTCTGTATCTCAGACTCAGGGGATGAGTAGACCGCCCCCTGTCTCTGTATCACAGAGTCAGGGAATGAGATAACCGCCCCCTATCTCTGTATCATTGACTCAGGGGATGAGTAGACCGCCCCCTGTCTCTGTATCACAGAGTCAGGGAATGAGTAACCGCCCCCTATCTCTGTATCATCGACTCAGGGGATGAGCAGACTGCCCCCTGCCTCTGTGTCACAGTTTTAGGGGATGGGTAGAGCGCCGCCTGTCTCTGCATCACAGACTCAGGGGATGAGTAGACCGCCGCCTGTCTCTGTATCACAGACTCAGGGGATGAGTAAACCGCCCCCTGTCTCTCTGTCACAGATGCAGGGGATGAGTAGACCGCCCCCTGTCTCTGTGTCACAGACTCAGGGGATGAGTAGACCGACCCTGTCTCTTTATCACTGACCCAGGGGATGAGCAAACTGCCCTTTGTCTCTGTATCTCAGATTCAGGGGATGAGTAGACCACTGCCTGTCTCTGTATCACACACTCGGGGGATGAGTAGACCGCCCCATGTCTCTGTATCACAGAGCCCGGGGATAAGAAGAGCACCCCCTGTCTCTGTATCACACAGTCGTGGGATGAGTAGACCGCCCCCTGTCTCTGTAATACAGACTCAGGGGATGAGTCGACCACCCCCTGTCCCTGTATCACAGACTCAGGGGATGAGTAGACCGCCCCCTGTTTCTGTGTCACAGACTCAGGGGATGAGTAGACAGCCCCATGTCTCTGTATCACAGACTCAGGAGATGAGTAGACCACTGCCTGTCTCTGTATCACACACTCGGGGGATGAGTAGACCGCCCCCTGTGGCTGTGTCACAGACTCAGGGGATGAGTAGACTGCCCCCTGTCTCTGTATCACAGATTCAGGGGATGAGTAGACCGCCGCCTGTCTCTGTATAACAGACTCATGGGATGAGTAGACCACTGCCTGTCTCTGTATCACAGACTCAGGGGATGAGTAGACCGCCCCCTGTCTCTGTGTCAGAGATTTAGGCGATGAGTAGAACGCCCCCTGTCTCTGTATCACAGACTCAGGGGATGAGTACCCCGCCCCCTGTTTCTGTGTCATTGATTCAGGGGATGAGTACACCGCCCCTTGTCTCTGTATCACAGACTCAGGAGATGAGTAGACTACTGCCTGTCTCTGTATCACAGACTCAGGGGATGAGTAGACCGCCCCCTGTCTCTGTATCACAGACTCAGGAGATGCGTAGACCACTGCCTGTCTCTGTATCACAGACTCAGGGGATGAGTACACCGCCCCCTGTTTCTGTGTCATTGATTCAGGGGATGAGTAGACCGCCCCTTGTCTCTGTATCACAGACTCAGGAGATGAGTAGACCACTGCCTGTCTCTGCATCACAGAGCCCGGGGATGAGTAGTGCGCCCCCTGTCTATGTATCATGCACTCGGGGGATGAGTAGACCGCCCCTTGTCTCTGTGTCACAGACTCAGGGGATGAGTACACCGCCCCCTGTTCCTGTGTCATTGATTCAGGGGATGAGTAGACCGCCCCCTGTCTCTGTGTCACAGACTCAGGGGATGAGTAGACCGTCCCCTGTCTCTGTGTCACAGACTCAGAAAATGAGTGGACCGCTCCCTGTCTCTTTATCACTGACCAAGGGGATGAGCAAACTGCCCCTTGTCCCTGTATCACAGACTCAGGGGATGAGCAGACTGCCCCCTGTCCCTGTATCACAGACTCAGGGGATGAGTACACCGTCCCCTGTTTCTGTATCATTGATTCAGGGGATGAGTAGACCGCCCCCTGTCTCTGTGTCACAGACTCAGGGGATGAGTAGACCGCCCCCTGTCTCTGTATCACAGACTCAGGGGATGAGTAGACTGCCCCCTGTCTCTGTGTCAGAGATTTAGGGGATGAGCAGACGGCTGCCTGTCTCTGTATCACAAACTCAGGGGATGAGTCGACCGCCCCCTGTCTCTGTATCACAAACTGAGGGGATAGGTAGACCGCCCCATGTCTCTGTATCACAGACTCTGGGGATGAGTAGACCGCCCCCTGTCTCTGTATCACAGACTCAGGGGATGAGTAGACCGCCCCATGTCTCTGTGTCATAGACTCAGGGGATGAGTAGACTGCCCCCTGTCTCTGTGTCAGAGATTTAGGGGATGAGTAGACCGCCCCATGTCTCTGTATCATAGACTCAGGGGATGAGTAGACTGCCCCCTGTCTCTGTATCACAGACTCAGGAGATGAGTAGACCACTGCCTGTCTCTGTATCACAGACTCATGGGATGAGTAGACCACCCCCTGTTTCTGTATCATTGATTCAGGGGATGAGTAGACCGCCCCCTGTCTCTCTGTCACAGACTCAGGGGATGAGTAGACCGCCCCCTGTCTCTGTGTCACAGACTCAGTGGATGAGTAGACTGCCCCCTGTCTCTTTATCACTGACCCAGGTGATGAGCAAACTGCCCCTTGTCTCTGTATCTCAGATTCAGGGGATGAGTAGAACACTGCCTGTCTCTGTGTCACAGACTCAGGGGATGAGTAGACCGCCCCCTGTCTCTGTATCACAGACTCAGGGGATGAGTGCACCGCCCCCTGTTTCTGTATCATTGATTCAGGGGATGAGTAGACCGCCCCCTGTCTCTGTGTCAAAGACTCAAGGGATGAGTAGACCGCCCCTGTCTCTGTGTCACAGACTCAGGGGATGAGTAGACCGCCCCCTGTCTCTGTATCACACACTTGGGGATGAGTAGACCGCCCCATGTCTCTGTATCATAGACTCAGGGGATGAGTAGACCGCACCCTGTCTCTGAATCACAGACTCTGGGGATGAGTAGACCGCCCCCTGTCTCTGTATCATAGACTCAGGGGATGAGTAGACCGCCCCCTGTCTCTGAATCACAGACTCAGGGGATGAGTAGACCGCCCCATGTCTCTGTCTCATAGACTCAGGGGATGAGTAGACTGCACGCTGTCTCTGCATCACAGACTCAGGGGATGAGTAGACCGCCCCCTGTCTCTGTATCAAATACTCGGGGGATGAGTAGACCGCCCCCTGTCTCTGTATCAAACACTCAGGGGATGAGTAGACCGCCCCCTGTCCCTGTATCACAGACTCAGTGGATGAGTAGACCGCCCCCTGTTTCCGTATCATTGATTCAGGGGATGAGTAGACCGCCCCCTGTCTCTGTGTCACAGACTCAGGGGATGAGTAGACCGCCCCTGTCTCTGTGTCACAGACTCAGGGGATGAGTAGACCGCCCCCTGTCTCTGTATCACACACTCGGGGATGATTAGACCGCCCCTTGTCTCTGTATCAAAGATTCAGGGGAGGAATAGACCGCCCCCTGTCCCTGTATCACAGACTCAGGGGATGAGTACACCGCTCCCTGTTTCTGTATCATTGATTCAGGGGATAAGTAGACCGCCCCCTGTCTCTGTGTCACAGACTCTGGGGATGAGTACACCGCCCCCTGTTTCTGTATCATTGATTCAGGGGATGAGTAGACCGCCCCTTGTCTCTGTATCACAGACTCAGGGGAGGAGTAGACCGCCTCCTGTCCCTGTATCACAGACTCAGGGGATGAGTAGACCGCCCCATGTCTCTGTATCATAGACTCAGGGGATGAGTAGACCGCCCCCTGTCTCTGAATCACAGACTCAGGGGATGAGTAGACCGCCCCATGTCTCTGTATCATCGACTCAGGGGATGAGTAGACCGCGCCGTCTGTCTGCATCACAGACTCAGGGGATGAGTAGACTGCCACCTGTCTCTGTATCAAACACTCGGGGGATGAGTAGACCGCTCCCTGTCTCTGTATCAAACACTCGGGGAATGACTAGACCGCCCCCTGTCCCTGTATCACAGACCCAGGGGATGAGTAGAACGCCCCCTGTTTCTGTATCATTGATTCAGGGGATGAGTAGACCGCCCCCTGTTTCTGTATCATTGATTCAGGGGATGAGTAGACCGACCCCTGTCTCTGTGTCACAGGCTCAGGGGATGAGTAGAACGCCCCCTGTTTCTGTATCATTGATTCAGGGGATGAGTAGACCGCCCCCTGTCTCTGTGTCACAGGCTCAGGGGATGAGTGGACCGCCCCCTGTCTCTGTATCTCAGATTCAGGGGATGAGTAGAACACTGCCTGTCTCTGTGTCACAGACTCAGGGGATGAGTAGACCGCCCCCTGTCTCTGTATCACAGACTCAGGGGATGAGTGCAACGCCCCCTGTTTCTGTATCATTGATTCAGGGGATGAGTAGACCGCCCCCTGTCTCTGTGTCAAAGACTCAGGCGATGAGTAGACCGCCCCTGTCTCTGTGTCACAGACTCAGGGGATGAGTAGACCGCCCCCTGTCTCTGTATCACACACTTGGGGATGAGTAGACCGCAACCTGTCTCTGTATCATAGACTCAGGGGATGAGCAGACTGCCCCCTGTCCCTGTATCACAGACTCAGGGGATGAGTACACCGTCCCCTGTTTCTGTATCATTGATTCAGGGGATGAGTAGAGCGCCACCTGTCTCTGTGTCACAGACTCAGGGGATGAGCAGACTGCCCCCTGCCTGTGTGTCACAGTTTTAGGGGATGAGTAGACCGCCCCCTGTCTCTTTATCACAGACTCAGGGGAGGAGTAGACCGCCCCCTGTCTCTGTATCATAGACTCAGGGGATGAGTAGACCGCCCCCTGTCTCTGAATCACAGACTCAGGGGATGAGTAGACCGCCCCATGTCTCTGTCTCATAGACTCAGGGGATGAGTAGACCGCCTCCTGTCCCTGTATCATAGACTCAGGGGATGAGTAGACCGCCCCCTGTCTCTGAATCACAGACTCAGGGGATGAGTAGACCGCCCCATGTCTCTGTCTCATAGACTCAGGGGCTAAGTTAACTGCCCCATGTCTCTGTATCATAGACTCAGGGGATGAGTAGACCGCCCGCTGTCTCTGAATCACAGACTCAGGGGATGAGTAGACCGCCCCCTGTCTCTGAATCACAGACTCAGGGGATGAGTAGACCGCCCCATGTCTCTGTATCATAGAATCAGGGGATGAGTAGACCGCCCCCTGTCTCTGTGTCACAGACTCAGGGGATGAGTAGGCCGCCCCCTGTCTCTGTGTCACAGACTCAGGGGATGAGTAGACCGCCCCTGTCTCTGTGTCACAGACTCAGGGAATGAGTAGACCGCCCCCTGTCTCTGTATCAAACACTCGGGGGATGAGTAGACCGCCCCCTGTCTCTGTATCAAACACTCGGGGGATGAGTAGACCGCCCCCTGTCTCTGTATCACAGACTCAGGGGATGAGAAGACCGCCCCCTGTCTCTGTATCACAGACTCATGGGGATGAGTAGACCGCCACCTGTCTCTGTATCACAAACTCAGGGGATGAGTAGACCGCCCCCTGTCTCTGTGTCACAGACTCAGGGGGTGAGTAGACCGCCCCCTGTCTCTCTATCACAAACTCAGGGGATGAGCAGACCGTCCCCTGTCTATGTATCTCACACTGAGGGGATGAGTAGACCGTCCCCTGTCTCTGTATCACGAATTTATGCAATGAGCAGACGGCTGCCTGTCTCTGTATCACAGACTCAGGGGATGAGTAGACCGCCCCCTGTCTCTGTATCACAAACTCAGGGGACGAGTAGACCGCCCCCTTTCTCTGTATCACAAACTCAGGGGATGAGCAGACTGCCCACTGTCTCTGTATCACAGACTCAGGGGATGAGCAGACCGTCCCCTGTCTCTGTATCTCAAACTGACGGGATAAGTAGACCGCCCCCTGTCTCTGTATCACAGACTCAGTGGATGAGCAGACTGCCCCCTGTCTCTGTATCACAGACTCAGGGGATGAGTAGACCGCCCCCTGTCTCTGTATCACAAACTGAGGGGATAAGTAGACCGCCCCCTGTCTCTGTGTCACAGACTCAGGGGATGAGTAGACCGTCCACTGTCTCTGTGTCACAGACTCAGGGGATAAGTAGACCGCCCCCTGTCTCTGTGTCACAGACTCAGGGGATGAGTAGACCGCCCCCTTTCTCTGTGTCACAGACTCAGGGGAAAAGTAGACCGCCTCCTGTCTCTGTATCTCAAACTGAGGGGATAAGTAGACCGCCCCCTGTCTCTCTATCACAAACTCAGGGGATGAGCAGAGCGTCCCCTGTCTCTGTATCTCAAACTGAGGGGATAAGTAGACCGCCCCCTGTCTCTGTGTCACAAACTGAGGGGATAAGTACACCGCCCCCTGTCTCGGTATCACAAACTCAGGGGATAAGTAGACCGCCCCCTGTCTCTGTATCACAAACTGAGGGGATAAGTAGACCGCCCCCTGTCTCTGTGTCACAGACTCAGGGGATGAGTAGACCGTCCACTGTCTCTGTGTCACAGACTCAGGGGATAAGTAGACCGCCCTCTGTCTCTGTGTCACAGACTCAGGGGATGAGTAGACGGCCCCTGTCTCTGTGTCACAGACTCAGGGGAAAAGTAGACCGCCTCCTGTCTCTGTATCTCAAACTGAGGGGATAAGTAGACCGCCCCCTGTCTTTGTATCTCAAACTGAGGGGATAATTAGACCGCCCCCTGTCCCTCTATCACAAACTCAGGGGATGAGCAGAGCGTCCCCTGTCTCTGTATCTCAAACTGAGGGGATAAGTAGACCGCCCCCTGTCTCTGTGTCACAAACTGAGGGGATAAGTAGACCGCCCCCTGTCTCTGTATCACAAACTCAGGGGATAAGTAGACCGCCCCCTGTCTCTGTATCACAGACTCAGGGGATGAGTAGACCGCCCTCTGTCTCTGTATCACAAACTGAGGGGCTGAGTAGACCGTCCCCTGTCTCTGTATCATAAACTGAGGGGATAAGTAGACCGACCCCTGTCTCTGTATCACATACTCAGGGTATGGGTAGACCGTCCCCTGTCTCTGTATCACAAGTTGAGGGGATAAGTAGACCGCCCCCTGTCTCTGTATCACAGACTCAGGGGATGAGTAGACCGTCACTAGTCTCCGTATCACAAACTGAGGGGATAAGTAGACCGCCCCCTGTCTCTGTGTCACAGACTCAGGGGATGAGTAGACCGCCCCTTTTCTCTCTTTCACAAACTCAGGGGATGAGAAGACCGCCCCCTGTCTCTGTATCACAGACTCAGGGGATGAGTAGACCGCCCCCTGTCTCTGTATCACAGACTCAGGGGATGAGAAGACCGCCCCCTGTCTCTGTATCACAGACTCATGGGGATGAGTAGACCGCCCCCTGTCTCTGTATCACAAACTCAGGGGATGAGTAGACCGCCCCCTGTCTCTGTATCTCAAACTGAGGGGATAAGTAGACCGCCCCCTGTCTCTGTATCACAGACTCAGGGGATGAGAAGACCGCCCCCTGTCTCTGTATCACGAACTCAGGGGATGAGTAGACCGCCGCTTGTCTCTGTATCTCAAACTGAGGGGATAAGTAGACCGCCCCCTGTCTCTGTATCACAGACTCAGGGGATGAGAAGACCGCCCCCTGTCTCTGTATCACAGACTCATGGGGATGAGTAGACCGCCCCCTGTCTCTGTATCACAAACTCAGGGGATGAGTAGACCGCCCCCTGTCTCTGAATCACAGACTCAGGGGATGAGTAGACCGCCCCATGTCTCTGTCTCATAGACTCAGGGGATGAGTTAACTGCCCCATGTCTCTGTATCATAGACTCAGGGGATGAGTAGACCGCCCCCTGTCTCTGAATCACAGACTCAGGGGATGAGTAGACCGCCCCCTGTCTCTGAATCACAGACTCAGGGGATGAGTAGACCGCCCCATGTCTCTGTATCATAGAATCAGGGGATGAGTAGACCGCCCCCTGTCTCTGTGTCACAGACTCAGGGCATGAGTAGACCGCCCCTGTCTCTGTGTCACAGACTCAGGGGATGAGTAGACCGCCCCCTGTCTCTGTATCAAACACTCGGGGGATGAGTAGACCGCCCCCTGTCTCTGTATCAAACACTCGGGGGATGAGTAGACCGCCCCCTGTCTCTGTATCACAGACTCAGGGGATGAGAAGACCGCCCCCTGTATCTGTATCACAGACTCATGGGGATGAGTAGACCGCCCCCTGTCTCTGTATCACAAACTCAGGGGATGAGTAGACCACCCCCTGTCTCTGTGTCACAGACTCAGGGGGTGCGTAGACCGCCCCCTGTCTCTCTATCACAAACTCAGGGGATGAGCAGACCGTCCCCTGTCTATGTATCTCACACTGAGGGGATGAGTAGACCGTCCCCTGTCTCTGTGTCACAAACTGAGGGGATAAGTACACCGGCCCCTGTCTCGGTATCACAAACTCAGGGGATAAGTAGACCGCCCCCTGTCTCTGTATCACAAACTGAGGGGATAAGTAGACCGCCCCCTGTCTCTGTGTCACAGACTCAGGGGATGAGTAGACCGTCCACTGTCTCTGTGTCACAGACTCAGGGGATAAGTAGACCGCCCTCTGTCTCTGTGTCACAGACTCAGGGGATGAGTAGACGGCCCCCTGTCTCTGTGTCACAGACTCAGGGGAAAAGTAGACCGCCTCCTGTCTCTGTATCTCAAACTGAGGGGATAAGTAGACCGCCCCCTGTCTTTGTATCTCAAACTGAGGGGATAATTAGACCGCCCCCTGTCCCTCTATCACAAACTCAGGGGATGAGCAGAGCATCCCCTGTCTCTGTATCTCAAACTGAGGGGATAAGTAGACCGCCCCCTGTCTCTGTGTCACAAACTGAGGGGATAAGTAGACCGCCCCCTGTCTCTGTATCACAAACTCAGGGGATAAGTAGACCGCCCCCTGTCTCTGTATCACAGACTCAGGGGATGAGTAGACCGCCCTCTGTCTCTGTATCACAAACTGAGGGGCTGAGTAGACCGTCCCCTGTCTCTGTATCATAAACTGAGGGGATAAGTAGACCGACCCCTGTCTCTGTATCACATACTCAGGGTATGGGTAGACCGTCCCCTGTCTCTGTATCACAAACTGAGGGGATAAGTAGACCGCCCCCTGTCTCTGTATCACAGACTCAGGGGATGAGTAGACCGTCACTAGTCTCCGTATCACAAACTGAGGGGATAAGTAGACCGCCCCCTGTCTCTGTGTCACAGACTCAGGGGATGAGTAGACCGCCCCTTTTCTCTCTTTCACAAACTCAGGGGATGAGAAGACCGCCCCCTGTCTCTGTATCACAGACTCAGGGGATGAGTAGACCGCCCCCTGTCTCTGTATCACAGACTCAGGGGATGAGAAGACCGCCCCCTGTCTCTGTATCACAGACTCATGGGGATGAGCAGACCGCCCCCTGTCTCTGTATCTCAAACTGAGGGGATAAGTAGACCGCCCCCTGTCTCTGTATCACAGACTCAGGGGATGAGAAGACCGCCCCCTGTCTCTGTATCACAGACTCATGGGGATGAGTAGACCGCCCCCTGTCTCTGTATCACAAACTCAGGGGATGAGTAGACCGCCGCCTGTCTCTGTATCTCAAACTGAGGGGATAAGTAGACCGCCCCCTGTCTCTGTATCACAGACTCAGGGGATGAGTAGACTGCCCCCTGTCTTTGTATCACGGACTCAGGGGATGAGTAGACCGCCCCCTGTCTCTGTATCACAAACTGAGGGGATAAGTAGACCGCCCCCTGTCTCTGTATCACAGACTCAGGGGATGAGTAGACTGCCCCCTGTCTTTGTATCACGGACTCAGGGGATGAGTAGACCGCCCCCTGTCTCTGTATCACGGACTCAGGGGATGAGTAGACCGCCCCCTGTCTCTGTATCACAAACTGAGGGGCTGAGTAGACCGTCCCCTGTCTCTGTATCATAAACTGAGGGGATAAGTAGACCGACCCCTGTCTCTGTATCACATACTCAGGGTATGGGTAGACCGTCCCCTGTCTCTGTATCACAAACTGAGGGGATAAGTAGACCGCCCCCTGTCTCTGTATCACAGACTCAGGGGATGAGTAGACCGTCACTAGTCTCCGTATCACAAACTGAGGGGATAAGTAGACCGCCCCCTGTCTCTGTGTCACAGACTCAGGGGATGAGTAGACCGCCCCTTTTCTCTCTTTCACAAACTCAGGGGATGAGAAGACCGCCCCCTGTCTCTGTATCACAGACTCAGGGGATGAGTAGACCGCCCCCTGTCTCTGTATCACAGACTCAGGGGATGAGAAGACCGCCCCCTGTCTCTGTATCACAGACTCATGGGGATGAGTAGACCGCCCCCTGTCTCTGTATCAGAAACTCAGGGGATGAGTAGACCGCCCCCTGTCTCTGTATCTCAAACTGAGGGGATAAGTAGACCGCCCCCTGTCTCTGTATCACAGACTCAGGGGATGAGAAGACCGCCCCCTGTCTCTGTATCACGAACTCAGGGGATGAGTAGACCGCCGCTTGTCTCTGTATCTCAAACTGAGGGGATAAGTAGACCGCCCCCTGTCTCTGTATCACAGACTCAGGGGATGAGAAGACCGCCCCCTGTCTCTGTATCACAGACTCATGGGGATGAGTAGACCGCCCCTTGTCTCTGTGTCACAGACTCAGGGGATGAGTAGACCGGCCCCTGTCTCTGTGTCACAGACTCAGGGGAAAAGTAGACCGCCTCCTGTCTCTGTATCTCAAACTGAGGGGATAAGTAGACCGCCCCCTGTCTTTGTATCTCAAACTGAGGGGATAAGTAGACCGTCCCCTGTCTCTCTATCACAAACTCAGGGGATGAGCAGAGCGTCCCCTGTCTCTGTATCTCAAACTGAGGGGATAAGTAGACCGCCCCCTGTCTCTGTGTCACAAACTGAGGGGATAAGTAGACCGCCCCCTGTCTCTGTATCACAAACTCAGGGGATAAGTAGACCGCCCCCTGTCTCTCTATCACAGACTCAGGGGATGAGTAGACCGCCCTCTGTCTCTGTATCACAAACTGAGGGGCTGAGTAGACCGTCCCCTGTCTCTGCATCACAAACTGAGGGGATAAGTAGACCGGCCCCTGTCTCTGTATCACAGACTCAGGGGATGAGTAGACCGTCACCTGCCTCCGTATCACAAACTGAGGGGATATGTAGACCGCCCCCTGTCTCTGTGTCACAGACTCAGGGGATGAGTAGAGCGCTCCCTGTCTCTGTATCACAGACTCAGGGGATGAGAAGACCGCCCCCTGTCTCTGTATCACAGACTCAGGGGATGAGTAGACCGCCCCCTGTCTCTGTATCACAGACTCAGGGGATGAGAAGACCGCCCCCTGTCTCTGTATCACAGACTCATGGGGATGAGTAGACCGCCCCCTGTCTCTGTATCACAAACTCAGGGGATGAGTAGACCGCCCCCTGTATCTGTTTCACAGACTCAGGGGGTGAGTAGACCGCCCCCTGTCTCTCTATCACAAACTCAGGGGATGAGCAGTCCGTCCCCTGTCTATGTATCTCAAACTGAGGGGATGAGTAGACCGTCCCCTGTCTCTGTATCACGAATTTATGGAATGAGCAGACGGCTGCCTGTCTCTGCATCACAGACTCAGGGGATGAGTAGACCGCCCCCTGTCTCTGTATCACAAACTCAGGGGACGAGTTGACCGCCCCCTGTCTCTGTATCACAAACTCAGGGGATGAGCAGACTGCCCACTGTCTCTGTATCACAGACTCAGGGGATGAGCAGACCGTCCCCTGTCTCTGTATCTCAAACTGACGGGATAAGTAGACCGCCCCCTGTCTCTGTGTCACAGACTCAGGGGATGAGTAGACCGCCCCCGTCTCTCTATCACAAACTCAGGGAATGAGTAGACCGTCCCCTGTCTCTGTATCACAAACTGAGGGGATAAGTAGACCGCCCCCTGTCTCTGTATCACAGACTCAGTGGATGAGCAGACTGCCCCCTGTCTCTGTATCACAGACTCCGGGGATGAGTAGACCGCCCGATGTCTCTGTATCACAAACTGAGGGGATAAGGAGACAGCCCCCTGTCTCTGTGTCACAGACTCAGGGGATGAGTAGACCGTCCACTGTCTCTGTGTCACAGACTCAGGGGATAAGTAGACCGCCCCCTGTCTCTGTGTCACAGACTCAGGGGATGAGTAGACCGCCCCCTTTCTCTGTGTCACAGACTCAGGGAAAAATTAGACCGCCTCCTGTCTCTGTATCTCAAACTGAGGGGATAAGTAGACCGCCCCCTGTCTCTCTATCACAAACTCAGGGGATAAGTAGACCGCCCCCTGTCTCTGTGTCACAGACTCAGGGGATGAGTAGACCGCCCCCTTTCTCTGTGTCACAGACTCAGGGAAAAATTAGACCGCCTCCTGTCTCTGTATCTCAAACTGAGTGGATAAGTAGACCACCCCCTGTCTCTGTGTCACAAACTGAGGGGATAAGTAGACCGCCCCCTGTCTCTGTATCACAAACTCAGGGGATAAGTAGACCGCCCCCTGTCTCTGTATCACAGACTCAGGGGATGAGTAGACCGCCCTCTGTCTCTGTATCACAAACTGAGGGGCTGAGTAGACCGTCCCCTGTCTCTGTATCACAAACTGAGGGGATAAGTAGACCGACTCCGGTCTCTGTATCACAGACTCATGGGGATGAGTAGACCGCCCCCTGTCTCTGTATCACAAACTCAGGGGATGAGTAGACCGCCCCCTGTCTCTGTGTCACAGACTCAGGGGGTGAGTAGACCGCCCCCTGTCTCTCTATCACAGACTCAGGGGGTGAGTAGACCGCCCCCTGTCTCTCTATCACAAACTGAGGGGATGAGTAGACCGTCCCCTGTCTCTGTATCACGAATTTATGGAATGAGCAGACGGCTGCCTGTCTCTGTATCACAGACTCAGGGGATGAGTAGACCGCCCCCTGTCTCTGTATCACAAAATCAGGGGACGAGTAGACCGCCCCCTGTCTCTGTATCACAAACTCAGGGGATGAGCAGACTGCCCCCTGTCTCTGTATCACAGACTCAGGGGATGAGCAGACCGTCCCCTGTCTCTGTATCTCAAACTGACGGGATAAGTAGACCGCCCCCTGTCTCTGTGTCACAGACTCAGGGGATGAGTAGACCGCCCCCGTCTCTCTATCACAAACTCAGGGAATGAGTAGACCGTCCCCTGTCTCTGTATCACAAACTGAGGGGATAAGTAGACCGCCCCCTGTCTCTGTATCACAGACTCAGTGGATGAGCAGACTGCCCCCTGTCTCTGTATCACAGACTCCGGGGATGAGTAGACCGCCCCCTGTCTCTGTATCACAAACTGAGGGGATAAGTAGACCGCCCCCTGTCTCTGTGTCACAGACTCAGGGGATGAGTAGACCGTCCACTGTCTCTGTGTCACAGACTCAGGGGATAAGTAGACCGCCCCCTGTCTCTGTGTCACAGACTCAGGGGATGAGTAGACCGCCCCCTTTCTCTGTGTCACAGACTCAGGGGAAAAGTAGACCGCCTCCTGTCTCTGTATCTCAAACTGAGGGGATAAGTAGACCGCCCCCTGTCTCTCTATCACAAACTCAGGGGATGAGCAGAGCGTCCCCTGTCTCTGTATCTCAAACTGAGTGGATAAGTAGACCACCCCCTGTCTCTGTGTCACAAACTGAGGGGATAAGTAGACCGCCCCCTGTCTCTGTATCACAAACTCAGGGGATAAGTAGACCGCCCCCTGTCTCTGTATCACAGACTCAGGGGATGAGTAGACCGCCCTCTGTCTCTGTATCACAAACTGAGGGGCTGAGTAGACCGTCCCCTGTCTCTGTATCACAAACTGAGGGGATAAGTAGACCGACTCCGGTCTCTGTATCACAGACTCAGGGGATGGGTAGACCGTCCCCTGTCTCTTTATCGCAAACTGAGGGGATAAGTAGACTGCCCCCTGTCTCTGTATCACAGACTCAGGGGATGAGTAGACCGTCACCTGTCTCCGTATCACAAACTGAGGGGATAAGTAGACCGCCCCCTGTCTCTGTGTCACAGACTCAGGGGATGAGTAGACCGCCCCTTTTCTCTCTTTCACAAACTCAGGGGATGAGAAGACCGCCCCCTGTCTCTGTATCACAGACTCAGGGGATGAGTAGACCGCCCCCTGTCTCTGTATCACGGACTCAGGGGATGAGAAGACCGCCCCCTGTCTCTGTATCACAGACTCAGGGGATGAGTAGACCGCCCCCTGTCTCTGTATCACAAACTCAGGGGATGAGTAGACCGCCCCCTGTCTCTGTGTCACAGACTCAGGGGGTGAGTAGACCGCCCCCTGTCTCTCTATCACAAACTCAGGGGATGAGCAGACCGTCCCCTGTCTCAGTATCTCAAACTGAGGGGATGAGTAGACCGTCCCCTGTCTCTGTATCACGAATTTATGGAATGAGCAGACGGCTGCCTGTCTCTGTATCACAGACTCAGGGGATGAGTAGACCGCCCCCTGTCTCTGTATCACAAACTCAGGGGATGAGCAGACCGTCCCCTGTCTCTGTATCTCAAACTGACGGGATAAGTAGACCGCCCCCTGTCTCTGTGTCACAGACTCAGGGGATGAATAGACCGCCCCCGTCTCTCTATCACAAACTCAGGGAATGAGTAGACCGTCCCCTGTCTCTGTATCACAAACTGAGGGGATAAGTAGACCGTCCCCTGTCTTTGTATTGCACACTCAGTGGATCAGCAGACTGCCCCCTGTCTCTGCATCACAGACTCAGGGGATGAGTAGACCGCCCCCTGTCTCTGTATCACATTCTGAGGGGATGAGCAGATTGCCCCCTTTCTCTGTGTCACAGACTGAGGGGATGAGTTGACCCCCTCCTGTCTCTGTATCACAGACTCAGGGCATGATTAGACAGCCCCCTTTCTCTGTATCACAGACTCAGGGTATGATTAGACCGCCCCCTGTCTCTGTATCACAGAATCGGGGGATGAGTAGACGCCCCCTGACTCAGTATCATTGATTCAGAGAATGAGTAGACCGCCCCCTGTCTCTGTATAACAGACTCAGTGGATGAGTAGACCGCCCCCTGTCTCTGTCTCACAGAGTCAGTGGATGAGTAGACCGTCACCTGTCTCTGTATCACAAACTCAGTGGATGAGAAGACCGCCCCCTGTCACTGTATCAAAGACTCAGGGGATGAGTAGACCGCCCCCTGTCTCTGCATCTCAGAGTCAAGGGATGACTAGACAGCCCCCTGTCTTTGTATCACACACTCAGTGGATGAGTAGACCGCCCCCTGTCTAGGCATCACAAACTGAGGGGATAAGTAGACCGCCCCTGTCTCTGTATCACTGACTCAGGGGATGAGTAGACCACCCCCTGTCTCTGTTTCACAAACTGAGGGGATAAGTAGACCGCCCCTGTCTCTGTATCACAGACTCAGGGGATGAGTAGACCGCCCCCTTCGTCTCTATCACAGACCCAGGGGATGAGTAAACTGCCCCTTGTGTCTGTATCTCAGATTCAGGGGATGAGTCGACCGCCCCCTGTTTCTGTATCACAAACTCAGGGGATGAGTAGACCGGCCCCTGTCTCTGTATCACAGACTCCGGGGTTGAGCAGACCGCCCCCTGTCTCTGCATCACAGACTCAGGGGATGAGTAGACCGCCCCCTGTCTCAGTATCACAGACTTGGGGGATGAGTAGACCGCCCCCTGTCTCTGTATCATTGATTCAGGGGATGAGCAGACCGCCCCCTGTCTCTGTATCACAGACTCAGGGGATGAGTAGACCGCCCCCTGTCTCTGTATCACAAACTGAGGGGATGAGTAGACCGCCCCGGTCTCTGCATCACAGACTCAGGGGATGAGTAGAACGCCCTCTGTCTCTGTATCACATACTGAGGGGATAAGTGGACCGCCCCCTGTCTTTGTAACACAAATTTAGGGGATAAGTAGACTGCCCCCTGTCTCTGTATCATTGATTCAGGGGATGAGGAGAGAGGCCCCTGTCTCTGTATCACAAACTGAGGGAATGAGTAGACCGCCCCCTGTCTCTGTATCACAGATTCAGGGTATGAGTAGACCGCCCCTGTCTCTGTATCATTGATTCAGGGGATGAGTAGACCGCCCACTGTTTCTGTGTCACAGACTCAAGGGATGAGTAGACCGCCCCCTGTCTCTGTATCACAGACTCAGGGGATGAGTAGACCGCCCCCTGTCTCTGTATCACCGACTCAGGGGATGAGTAGACCGCCCCTGTCTCTGTTTCACCGACTCGGGGGATGAGTAGACCGCCCCCTGTCTCTGTATCACAGACTCGGGGGATGAGTAGACCGCCCCCTGTCTCTGTATCATTGATTCAGGGGATGAGTAGACAGCCCCCTGTCTCTGTATCACCGACTCAGGGGATGAGTAGACAGCCCCCTGTCTCTGTATCACAGACTCGGGGGATGAGTAGACCGCCCCCTGTCTCTGTATCACCGACTCAGGGGATGAGTAGACCGCCCCCTGTCTCTGTATCACAGAGTCAGTGCATGAGTAGACCGTCACCTGTCTCTGTATCACAGACTCAGTGGATGAGAAGACCGCCCCCTGTCTCTGTATCACAGACTCAGGGGATGAGTAGACCGCCCCCTGTCTCTGTATCACATACTGAGGGGATGAGTAGACCGCCCCCTGTCTCTGTATCACAGACTCAGTGGATGAGAAGACCGCCCCCTGTCTCTGTATCACAGACTCAGGGGATGAGTAGACCGCCCCCTGTCTCTGTATCACATACTGAGGGGATGAGCAGACTGCCCCCTGTCTCTGTTTCTCAGACTCAGGGGATGAGGAGACCGCCCCCTTCCTCTCTATCACAGACCAAGGGGATGAGTAAACTGCCCCTTGTCTCTGTATCTCAGACTCAGGGGATGAGTAGACCGCCCCCTTCCTCTCTATCACAGACCAAGGGGATGAGTCAACTGCCCCTTGTCTCTGTATCACAGACTCGGGGGATGAGAAGACCCCCCCCTGTCTCTGTAACACAGAATCAGTGGATGAGTAGACCGTCACCTGTCTCTGTATCACAGACTCGGGGGATGAGTAGACCCCCCCCTGTCTCTGTAACACAGACTCGGGGGATGAGTAGACCCCCCCCTGTCTCTGTATCTCAGAGTCAGTGGATGACTAGACCGGCCCCTGTCTTTGTATCTCAGACTCAGTGGATGAGTAGACCGTCAGCTGTCTTTGTATCACACACTCAGTGGATGGGTAAACCGGCCCCTGTCTCTGTATCAAAGACTCAGGGGATGAGTAGACCGCCCCCTATCTCTGTAACACATGCTGAGGGGATACGTAGACCGCCCCCTGTCTCTGTATCACAAACTGAGGGGATGAGTAGACCGCCCCCAGTCTCTGTATCAAAGACTCAGGGGAAGAGTAGACCGCCCCCTGTCTCTGTATCACAGACTCAGGGGATGAGTAGACCGCCCCTTGTCTCTGCATCACATACTGAGGGGATGAGCAGACCGCCCCCTATCTCTGTATCACAGACTCAGGGGATGAGTAGAACGCCCTCTGTCTCTGTATCACAAATTTAGGGAATGAGTAGACCGCCCCCTGTCTTTGTATCACAGACTTGGGGGATGAGTAGACCGCCCCCTGCCTCTGTATCATTGATTCAGGGGATGAGTAGACCACCCCCTGTCTCTGTATCACCGACTCAGGGGATGAGTAGACCGCCCCCTTCCTCTGTATAACAGAGACAGGGGATGAGTAGACCGCCCCCTGTCTCTGTATCACAGACTCAGGGGATGAGTAGACGGCCCCCTTCCTCTGTATAACAGACTCAGGAGATGAGTAGACCGCCCTCTGTCTCTGTATCACAAACTGAGGGAATGAGTAGACCGCCCCCTGTCTCTGTATCACAGATTCAGGGTATGAGTAGACAGCCCCCTGTCTCTGTATCACAGACTCGGGGGATGAATAGACCGCCCCCTGTCTCTGTATCATTGATTCAGGGGATGAGTAGACAGCCCCCTGTCTCTGTATCACAGACACGGGGGATGAATAGACCGCCCCCTGTCTCTGTATCATTGATTCAGGGGATGAGTAGACCGCCCCCTGTCTCTGTTTCACTGACTCGGGGGATGAGTAGACCGCCCCCTGTCTCTGTATCACAAACTGAGGGGATGAGTAGACCGCCCCCTGTCTCTGTATCACATTCTCAGGGGATGAGTAGACCGCCCCCTGTCTCTGTATCACAAACTGAGGGGATGAGCAGACTGCCCCCTGTCTCTGTTTCTCAGACTCAGGGGATGAGTAGACCGCCCCCTTCCTCTCTATCACAGACCCAGGGGAGCAGTAAACTGCCCCTTGTCTCTGTATCTCAGACTCAGGGGATGAGTAGACTGCCCCCTTTCTCTGTATCACACACTCGGCGATGAGTAGACCGCCCCCTGTCTCTGTATCACGGACTCAGGGAATGAGTAGAGCGCCTCCTGTCTCTGTATCACAGACTCGGGGGATGAGTAGACCGCCCCCTGTCTCTGTATCATTGATTCAGGGGATGAGTAGACCGCCCCCTGTCTCTGTATCACAGAGTCAGTGGATGAGTAGACCTTCACCAGTCTCTGTGTCACAGACTCAGTGGATGAGAAGACCGCCCCCTGTCTCTGTCTCACAGAGTCAGGGGATGAGTAGACAGCCCCCTGTCTCTGTATCACATACTGAGGGGATGAGTAGACCGTCCCTGTCTCTGTGTCAAAGACTCAGGCGATGAGCAGACAGCCCCCTGTCTCTGTTTCACAGACTCAGGGGATGATTAGACAGCCCCCTTTCTCTGTATCACAGATTCAGGGTATGAGTAGACCGCCCCCTGTCTCTGTTTCACACACTCGGGGGATGAGTAGACCGCCCCCTGTCTCTGTATCACAGACTCGGGGGATGAGTAGATCGCCCCCTGTCTCTGTCTCACAGACTCGGGGGATGCGTAGACCACCCCCTGTCTCTGTATCATTGATTCAGGGGATGAGTAGACCGCCCCCTGTCTCTGCATCACAGAGTCAGTGGATGAGTAGACCTTCACCTGTCTCTGTATCACAGACTCAGTGGATGAGAAGAACGCCCCCTGTCTCTGTCTCACAGAGTCAGGGGATGAGTATACCGCCCCCTGTCTCTGTATCAAATACTGAGGGGATAAGTAGACCGCCCCCTGTCTTTGTCACACAAATTTAGGGGATAAGTAGACCGCTCCCTGTCTCTATATCACACACTCAGTGGATGAGTAGACCGTCCCTGTCTCTGTGTCACAGACTCAGGCGATGAGCAGACTGCCCCCTGTCTCTGTATCACAGACTCAGGGGATGAGTAGACCGCCCCCTGTCTCTGCATCACATACTGAGGGGATGAGCAGACTGCCCCCTGTCTCTGTATCACAGACTCAGGGGATGAGTAGACCGCCCCCTGTCTCTGTATCACACACTCAGGGGATGAGTAGACCGCCCCCTGTCTCTGTCTCACAGACTCAGGGGATGAGTAGACCGCCCCCTGTCTCTGTATCACAGACTCAGGGGATGATTAGACAGCCCCCTTTCTCTGTATCACACACTCGGGGGATGAGTAGACCGCCCCCGATCTCTTTATCACAGACTCGGGAGATGAGTAGACCGCCCCCTGACTCTGTATCATTGATTCAGGGAATGAGTAGACCGCCCCCTGTCTCTGTAACACAGAATCAGTGGATGAGTAGACCGTCACCTGTCTCTGTATCACAGACTCAGTGGATGAGTAGTCCGCCCCCTGTCTCTGTATCACAGACTCAGTGGATGACTAGACCGCCTCCTTTCTTTGTATCACACACTCAGTGGATGAGTAGACCGCCCCCTGTCTAGGCATCACAGTCTCAGTGGATGACTAGACCACCCCCTGTCTCTGTATCACAAACTGAGGGGATAAGTAGACCGCCCCCAATCTCTGTATCACATGCTGAGGGGATAAGTAGACCGCCCCCTGTCTCTGTATCATAGACTCAGGGGATGAGCAGACTGCCCCCTGTCTCTGTATCATAGACTCAGGGGATGAGTAGAACACCCTCTGTCTCTGGATCACAAACTGAGGGGATGAGTAGACCGCCCCCTGTCTCTGTATCACAGACTCAGTGGATGAATAGACCGCCCCCTATCTTTGTATCACAGACTCAGGGGATGAGTTGACTGCCTCCTGTCTCTGTATCACAGACTCAGGGCATGATTTGACCGCCCCGTGTCTCTGTATCACACACTCGGGGGATGAGTAGACCGCCCCCTGTCTCTGTATCACAGACTCGGGGGATGATTAGACCGCCCCCTGTCTCTGTATCACACACTCAGTGGATGAGTAGACCGCCCCCTGTCAAGGCATCACAGACTCAGTGGTTGGGTAGACCGGCCCCTGTCTCTGTATCAAAGACTCAGGGGATGAGTAGACCACCCACTGTCTCTGTATCACAGACTCAGGGGATGAGTTGACCGCCCCCTTTCTCTGTATCACAGACTTAGGGTATGAGTAGACCGTCCCCTGTCTTTGTATCACAAACTCAGTGGATGAGTAGACCGCCCCCTGTCTCAGTATCACAGACTCAGGGGATGAGTAGACCGTCTCCTGTCTTTGTATCACAAACTCAGTGGATGAGTAGACCGCCCCCTGTCTCAGTATCACAGACTCAGGGGATGAGTAGACCGTCCCCTGTCTTTGTATCACAAACTCAGTGGATGAGTAGACCGCCCCCTGTCTCAGTATCACAGACTCAGGGGATGAGTAGACCGCCCCCTGTCTCTGTATCACAGACTCGGGGGATGAGTAGACCGCCCCCTGTCTAGGCATCACAGACTCAGTGGTTGGGTAGACCGGCCCCTGTCTCTGTATCAAAGACTCAGGGGATGAGTAGACCACCCCCTGTCTCTGTATCACAGACTCAGGGGATGAGTTGACCGCCCCCTTTCTCTGTATCACAGACTTAGGGTATGAGTAGACCGTCCCCTGTCTTTGTATCACAAACTCAGTGGATGAGTAGACCGCCCCCTGTCTCAGTATCACAGACTCAGGGGATGAGTAGACCGTCCCCTGTCTTTGTATCACAAACTCTGTGGATGAGTAGACCGCCCCCTGTCTCAGTATCCCAGACTCAGGGGACGAGTAGACGGCCCCCTGTCTCTGTATCACAAACTCAGTGGATGAGTAGACCGCCCCCTGTCTCAGTATCACAGACTCAGTGGATGAGTAGACCGCCCCCTGTCTCTGCATCACAAACTGAGGGGATGAGTAGACCACCCCGTGTCTCTGTATCACAGACTCAAGGGATGAGTAGACCGCCCCCTTCCTCTCGATCACAGACCCAGGCGATGAGTAAACTGCCCCTTGTCTCTGTATCACAGACTCAGGGAATGAATAGACAGCCCCCTGTCTCTGTATCACAAATTTAGGGCATGAGTAGACCACCCCCTATCTCTGTGTCACAAACTCATGGGATGAGTAGTCCGTCCCCTGTCTTTGTGTCACACACTCAGTGGATGAGCAGACAGCCCCCTGTCTCTGTATCACAGCCACAAGGGATGAGTAGAACGCTCCCTGTCTCTGTATCTCAGACTCAGGGGAAGAGTAGACCGTCCCCCGTCTTTGTATCACAGACTCAGGGGATGATGAGACAGCCCCCTGTCTCAGTATCACAGACTCAGGGGATGAGTAGACCGCCCCCTGTCTCTGCATCACAGACTCAGGGGATGAGTAGACCGCCCCCTGTCTCTGTATCACAGACTCAAGTGATGAGTAGTCCGCACCCTGTCTTCGTATCACGGACTCAGGGGATGAGTAGACCGTCCCCTGTCTTTGTATCACACATGCAGAGGATGAGTAGACCGCCCCCTGTCTTTGTATCACCGACTCAGGGGATGATTAGACATCCTCCTGTCTCTGCATCACAGATTCAAGGGATGAGTAGATCGGCCCCTGTCTCTGTATCACAGACTCAGGGGATGAGTAGACCGTCCCCTTCCTCTGTATCACAGACCCAGGGGATCAGTAAACTGCCCCTTGTCTCTGTATCTCAGACTCAGGGGATGAGTAGACTGCCCCCTTTCTCTGTATCACAGACTCAGGGAATGAGTAGACCGCCCCCTTTCTCTTTATCACACACTCAGGGGATGAGTAGACCGCCCCCTTCCTCTCGATCACAGACTCAGGGGATGAGCAGACCGCCCCCTGTCTCTGTATCACAGACTCAGGGGATGAGTAGACTGTCCCCTTCCTCTGTATCATAGACCCAGGGGATGAGTAGACCGCCCCCTGTCTCTGTATCTCAGATTCAGGGGATGAGTTGACCGCCTCCTGCCTCTGTATCTCAGACTCAGGGGAAGAGTCGAACGCCCCCTGTCTCTGTATCATCGACTCAGGGGAAGAGTAGACCGACCCCTGTCTTTGTATCACAGATTCAGGGAATGAGTAGACCGCCCCCTGTCTCTGTATCACACACTCGGGGGATGAGTAGACCGTCCCCTTCCTCTGTATCACGGACTCAGGGGATGAGTAGACCGCCCCCTGTCTCTGTATCATAGACCCAGGGGATGAGTAGACCGCCCCCTGTCTCTGTATCTCAGATTCAGGGGATGAGTTGACCGCCTCCTGCCTCTGTATCTCAGAGTCAGGGGAAGAGTCGAACGCCCCCTGTCTCTGTATCATCGACTCAGGGGAAGAGTAGACCGACCCCTGTCTTTGTATCACAGATTCAGGGGATGAGTTGACCGCCTCCTGCCTCTGTATCACAGTCTCATGGGATGAGTAGACCGCCCCCTGTCTCTGTATCACAGACTCGGGGGATGATTAGACCGCCCCCTGTCTCTGTATCACACACTCAGTGGATGAGTAGACCGCCCCCTGTCTAGGCATCACAGACTCAGTGGTTGGGTAGACCGGCCCCTGTCTCTGTATCAAAGACTCAGGGGATGGGTAGACCGCCCCCTGTCTCTGTATCACAAACTCGGGGGATGAGTAGACCGCCCCCTGTCTCTGTATCACAGACTCGGGGGATGATTAGACCGCCCCCTGTCTCTGTATCACACACTCAGTGGATGAGTAGACCGCCCCCTGTCTAGGCATCACAGACTCAGTGGTTGGGTAGACCGGCCCCTGTCTCTGTATCAAAGACTCAGGGGATGAGTAGACCACCCCCTGTCTCTGTATCACAAACTCAGTGGATGAGTAGACCGCCCCCTGTCTCAGTATCACAGACTCAGGGGATGAGTAGACCGTCCCCTGTCTTTGTATCACAAACTCAGTGGATGAGTAGACCGCCCCCTGTCTCAGTATCACAGACTCAGGGGATGAGTAGACCGCCCCCTGTCTCTGTATCACAGACTCGGGGGATGAGTAGACCGCCCCCTGTCTAGGCATCACAGACTCAGTGGTTGGGTAGACATGCCCCTGTCTCTGTATCAAAGACTCAGTGGATGAGTAGACCGCCCCCTGTCTCTGCATCACAAACTGAGGGGATGAGTAGACCGCCCCCTGTCTCTGTATCACAGACTCAGTGGATGAGTAGACCGTCCCCTGTCTTTGTATCACAAACTCAGTGGATGAGCAGACTGCCCCCTGTCTCTGTATCACAGACTCAGGGGATGAGTAGACTGCCCCCTGTCTCTGCATCACAAACTGAGGGGATGAGTAGACCGCCCCGTGTCTCTGTATCACAGACTCAAGGGATGAGTAGACCGCCCCCTTCCTCTCGATCACAGACCCAGGCGATGAGGAGAGCGCCCCCTGTCTCTGTATCTCACAGTCAGGGCATGAGTAGACCACCCCCTATCTCTGTGTCACAAACTCATGGGATGAGTAGTCCGTCCCCTGTCTTTGTGTCACACACTCAGTGGATGAGCAGACAGCCCCCTGTCTCTGTATCACAGCCACAAGGGATGAGTAGAACGCTCCCTGTCTCTGTATCTCAGACTCAGGGGAATTTTAGACCGTCCCCCGTCTTTGTATCACAGACTCAGGGGATGATGAGACAGCCCCCTGTCTCAGTATCACAGACTCAGGGGATGAGTAGACCGCCCCCTGTCTCTGTATCGAAGACTCAGGGGATGAGTAGACTGCCCCCTGTCTCTGTATCACAGACTCAAGTGATGAGTAGTCCGCACCCTGTCTTCGTATCACGGACTCAGGGGATGAGTAGACCGCCCCCTGTCTTTGTATCACCGACTCAGGGGATGATTAGACATCCTCCTGTCTCTGCATCACAGACTCAAGGGATGAGTAGATCGGCCCCTGTCTCTGTATCACAGACTCAGGGGATGAGTAGACCGTCCCCTTCCTCTGTATCACAGACCCAGGGGATGAGTAAACTGCCCCTTTTCTCTGTATCTCAGACTCAGGGGATGAGTAGACTGCCCCCTTTCTCTGTATCACAGACTCAGGGAATGAGTAGACCGCCCCCTGTCTCTTTATCACACACTCAGGGGATGAGTAGACCGTCCCCTTCCTCTGTATCACAGACTCAGGGGATGAGTAGACCGCCCCCTGTCTCTGTATCACAGACTCAGGGGATGAGTAGACTGTCCCCTTCCTCTGTATCATAGACCCAGGGGATGAGTAGACCGCCCCCTGTCTCTGTATCTCAGATTCAGGGGATGAGTTGACCGCCTCCTGCCTCTGTATCTCAGACTCAGGGGAAGAGTCGAACGCCCCCTGTCTCTGTATCATCGACTCAGGGGAAGAGTAGACCGACCCCTGTCTTTGTATCACAGATTCAGGGAATGAGTAGACCGCCCCCTGTCTCTGTATCACACACTCGGGGGATGAGTAGACCGTCCCCTTTCTTTGTATCACAGATTCAGGGGATGAGTTGACCGCCTCCTGCCTCTGTATCACAGTCTCATGGGATGAGTAGACCGTCCACTGTCTTTGTACCACACACTCAGTGGATGAGTAGACCGCCCCCTGTCTCTGTATGTCAGAGTCAGGGGATGACTAGACCACCCCCTGTGTTTGTACCACACACTCAGTGGATGAGTAGACCGCCCCCTGTCTAGGCATCACAGACTCAGTGGATGGGTAGACCGGCCCCTGTCTCTGTATCAAAGACTCAGGGGATGAGTAGACCACCCCCTGTCTCTGTATCACATACTGAGGGGATAAGTAGACCGCCCCCTGTCTTTGTAACTCAAATTTAGGGGATGAGTAGACCGCCCCTTGTCTTTGTAACTCAAATTTAGGGGATAAGTAGACCGCCCCCTGTCTCTGTATCACAGACTCAGTGGATGAGTAGACCGTCCCCTGTCTTTGTATCACAAACTCAGTGGATGAGCAGACCGCCCCCTGTCTCTGCATCACAAACTGAGGTGATGAGTAGACCGCCCCCTGTCTCTCTATCACAGACCCAGGCGATGAGTAAACTGCCCCTTGTCTCTGTATCTCAGACTCAGGCGATGAGTAGACCGCCCCCTGTCTCTGTATCACAGGCTCAGGGAATGAGGAGACCGCCCCCTGTCACTGCATCACAAATTTAGGGCATGAGTAGACCTCCCCCTATCTCTGTGTCACAGACTCATGGGATGAGTAGTCCGTCCCCTGTCTTTGTGTCACACACTCAGTGGATGAGCAGACAGCCCCCTGTCACTGTATCACAGCCACAAGGGATGAAGAGACCGCTCCCTGTCTCTGCATCTCAGACTCAGGGGAAGAGTTGACCGTCCCCTGTCTTTGTATCACAGACTCAGGGGATGAGTAGACCGCCCCCTGTCTCAGTATCACAGACTCAGGGGATGAGTAGACCGCCCCCTGTCTCAGTATCACAGACTCAGGGGATGATTAGACCGTCCCCTGTCTCTGTCTCACAGACTCAAGTGATGAATAGTCCGCCCCCTGTCTTTGTATCACGGACTCAGGGGATGAGTAGACTGCCCCCTTTCTCTGGATCACAGACTCAGGGAATGAGTAGACCGCCCCCTGTCTCTGTATCACAGACTCAGTGGATGAGTAGACCGTCCCCTGTCTTTGTATCACAGACCCAGGGGATGAGTAGACTGCCCCCTTTCTCTGGATCACAGACTCAGGGAATGAGTAGACCGCCCCCTGTCTCTTTATCACACACTCAGGGGATGAGTAGACCGTCCCCTTCCTCTGTATCACAGACTCAGGGAATGAGTAGACCCCCCCAGTCTCTGTATCACAGACTCAGGGGATGAGTAGACCCCCCCCTGTCTCTGTATCACAGACTCAGGGGATGAGTAGACCCCCCCAGTCTCTGTATCACAGACTCAGGGGATGAGTAGACCGCCCCCTGTCTCTGTATCACAGACTCAGGGGATGAGTAGACCCCCCCCTGTCTCTGTATCACAGACTCAGGGGATGTGTAGACCGCCCCCTGTCTCTGTGTCACAGACTCAGGGGATGAGTAGACCGTCCCCTTCCTCTGAATCACAGACTCAGGGGATGAGTAGACTGCCCCCTTTCTCTGTATCACAGACTCAGGGAATGAGTAGACCGCCCCCTGTCTCTTTATCACACACTCGGGGGATGAGTAGACCGCACACATTCTGTGTATGACAGACTCGGGGAATGAGTAGACCGCCCCCTGTCTCTGGATCACAGACTCAGGTGATGTGTAGAACGCACACATTCTCTGCATGACAGACTCGGGGGATGAGTAGACCGCCACCTTTCGCTGTATCACAGACTCAGGTGATGTGTAGAAAGCACACTTTCTCTGCATGACAGACTCGGGGGATGAGTAGACCGCCTCCTGTCTGTATTTCAGGGACTTTGGGGCTGAGTAGAGTGCCCCCTGTCTCTGTATCACAAATTTAGGGAATGAGTAGACCGCTCCCTGTCTCTGTATCACACACTCAGGGGATGAGTAGACCGCCCCCTGTCACTGTCTCACAGACTCAGGGAATGACTAGACCGCCCGCTGTCTCTGTATCACAGACTCAGGGGATGAGTAGACCGCCCCCTGTCTCTGTATCACAGACTCAAGGGATGAGTAGACCGCCCCCTGTCTCTGTATCACATTCTCAAGGGATAAGTAGACCACCCCCTGTCTATGTATCAAAGACTCAGGGGATGAATAGTGCGCCCCCTGTCTCTGTATCATAGACTCAGGGGATGAGTAGACCGCCCCCTGTCTCTGTATCACAGACACAGTGGATGAGTAGACCGCCCCCTGTTTCTGTATCACAGACTCAGTGAATGAGTAGGCCGCCCCCTGTTTCTGTATCACAGAGTCAGTGGATGAGTAGACCGCCCCCTGTTTCTGTATCACAGACTCAGTGAATGAGTAGACCGCCCCCTGTCTCTGTATCACATTCTCAAGGGATAAGTAGACCACCCCCTGTCTCTGTATCACAGACTCAGGGAATGAGTAGACCGCCCCCTGTCTCTGTATCACAGACTCAGTGGATGAGTAGACCGCCCCCTGTCTCTGTATCACAGACTCAGTGGATGAGAAGACGGGCCCCTGTCTCTGTATCAAAGACTCAGGGGATGAATAGAGCGCCCCCTGTCTCTGTATCATAGACTCAGGGGATGAGTAGGCCACCCGCTGTCTCTGTATCACAGATCAGTGAATGAGTAGACTGCCCTCTGTCTCTGTATCACAGACTCAGTGGATGAGAAGACCGCCCCTTGTCTCTGTATCACAGACTCAGGGGATGAGTAGACCGCCCCCTGTCTCTGTATCACAGACACAGTGGATGAGTAGACCGCCCCCTGTCTCTGGACCACAGAGTCAGTGAATGAGTAGGCCGCCCCCTGTTTCTGTATCACAGAGTCAGTGGATGAGTAGACCGCCCCCTGTTTCTGTATAACAGACTCAGTGAATGAGTAGACCGCCCCCTGTCTCTGTATCACAGACTCAGGGGATGAGTAGAGCGCCCCCTGTCTCTGTATCACAGACTCAGTGAATGAGTAGACCGCCCCCTGTCTCTGTATCACAGAGTCAGTGGATGAGTAGACCGCCCCCTGTTTCTGTATCACAGACTCAGTGAATGAGTAGACCGCCCCCTGTCTCTGTATCACAGACTCAGTGGATGAGTAGACCGCCCCCTGTCTCTGTATCACAGACTCAGTGGATGACTAGAGCACCCCCTGTCTCTGTATCACAGACTCAATGGATGAGTAGACCGTCCCCTGTCTCTGTTTCACAGACTCAGTGGATGACTAGAACGGCCCCTGTCTTTGCTTCACAGACTCAGTGTATGAGGATACAGCCCCCTGTCCCTGCATCACAGACTCAGGTGATGTGTAGACCGCACACATTCTTTGTATGACAGACTCAGGGGATGAGTAGACCGCCCTCTTTCTCTGTATCACAGACTCAGGGGATGAGTAGACGGCCCCCTGTCTCTGTATAACAAACTCGGGATGAGTAGACCGCCTCCTGTCTCTGTAACACACACTCGGGGGATGAGTAGACCGTCCCCTGTCCCTGCATCACAGACTCAGGGGATGAGTAGACCGCCCCCTGTCACTGCATCACAGACTCAGGGAATGACTAGACCGCCCCCTGTCTCTGTATCACAGACTCAGGGGATGAGTAGACCGCCCACTGTCTCTTTATCACACATTCGGGGGATGAGTAGACCTCCCCCTGTCTCTTTATCACACACTCGGGGGATGAGTAGACCGCCCCCTGTCTCTGTATCACAGAGTCAGTGGATGAGTAGACCGCCCCCTGTTTCTGTATCACAGACTCAGTGAATGAGTAGACCGCCCCCTGTCTCTGTATCACAGACTCAGGGGATGAGTGGAGTGCCCCCTGTCTCTGGATCACAGCCACAGTGGATGAGAAGACCGCCCCCTTTCTCTGCATCTCATAGTCAGTGGATGACTAGACCGGCCCTTGTCTTTGTATCACAGACTCAATGGATGAGTAGACCTCCCCCTGTCCCTGCATCACAGACTCAGGGGATGAGTAGACCGTCCCCTGTCTCTGGATCACAGACTCAGTGGATGACTAGAACGGCCCCTGTCTTTGCATCACAGACTCAGTGTATGAGTAGACCTCCCCCTGTCCCTGCATCACAGACTCAGGGGATGAGTAGACCGTCCCCTGTCTCTGGATCACAGACTCAGTGGATGAGTAGACCGACCCCTGTCTCTGTATCACAGACTCAAGAGATGAGTAGACCCCCCCCCGTCTCTGGATCACAGACTCAGGGGATGAGTAGACGCTCCCGTCTCTGGATCACAGACTCAGGGGATGAGTAAACCGCCCCCTGTCTCTGCATCACAGACTCAGGGGATTAGTAGACCGTCCCCTGTCTTTGCATCACAGACTCAGTGTATGAGTAGACTGTCCCCTGTCTCTGTAGCAGAGACTCAGTGGATGAGTAGACAGCCCCCTGTCTCTGTAGCACAGACTCAGGGGATGAGTAGACCCCCCCCTTTATCTGCATCACAGACTCAGGGGATGGGTAGACCGCCCACTGTCTCTGTATCACAGACTCAGTGGATGAGTAGACCCCCCCCTGTCTCTGCATCACAGACTTAGGGGATGAGTAGACCGCCCCCTGTCTCTGCAGCACAGACTCAGGGGATGAGTAGACCCCCCCCTGTATCTGTATCACAGACTCAGTGGATGAGTAGACGGCCCCCTGTCTCTGTATCACATACTCAGTGGATGAGTAGACCGCCCCCTGTTTCTGTATCACAGACTCAGTGAATGAGTAGACAGCCCCCTGTCTCTGCAGCACAGACTCAGGGGATGAGTAGACCCCCCCCTGTATCTGCATCACAGACTCAGGGGATGAGTAGACCGCCCCCTGTCTCTGTGTCACAGACTCTTTGGATGAGTGGACCGTCCCCTGTCTGTGTATCACAGAGTCAGTGGATGAGAAGACCGTCCCCTGTTTCTGTATCACAGACTCAGTGGATGAGTAGACCGTCCCCTGTCGATGTGTCACAGACCCAGGGGATGAGTAAACTGCCCCTTGTCTCGGCATCACAGACTCAGGGGATGAGTAGACCGTCCCCTGTCTCTGTATCACAGACTCAGTGAATGAGTAGACCGCCCCCTGTCTCTGTATCACAGACTCAGTGAATGAGTAGACCGCCCCCTGTCTCTGCATCACAGACTCAGGGGATGAGTAGAGCGCCCCCTGTCTCTGTATCACAGACACAGTGGATGAGTAGACCGCCCCCTGTCTCTGTATCACAGACTCAGTGGATGAGTAGACCGTCCCCTGTCTCTGTATCACAGACTCAGTGGATGAGTAGTCTGTCCCCTGTCTCTGTATCACAGACACAGTGGATGAGTAGACTGCCCCCTGTCTCTGTATCACAGACTCAGGGGATGAGTAGACCCCCCCTGTCTCTGTAACACAGACTCATTGGATGAGTAGACCCCCCACTGTCTCTGTATCACAGACTCAGGGGATGAGTAGACCGCACCCTGTCTCTGTATCACATACTCAAGGAATGAGTAGACCGCCCCTTGTCTCTGTATCACAGACTCAGTAGATGAGTAGACCGCCCCCTGTCTCTGTATCATAGACTCAGGGGATGAGTAGACCGCCCCCTGTCTCTGTATCACAGATCAGTGAATGAGTAGACCGCCCCTTGTCTCTGTATCACAGACTCAGTAGATGAGTAGACCGCCTCCTGTCTCTGTATCTCAGACTCAAGGGATGAGAAGACCGCCCCCTGTCTCTGTATCACAGATCAGTGAATGAGTAGACCGCCCTCTGTCTCTCTATCATAGACTCGGCGGATAAGTAGAGCGCCCCCTGTCTCTGCATCACAGACTCAGTAGATGAGTGAACCGCCTCCTGTCTCTGTATCACAGACTCAAGGGATGAGAAGACTGCCCTCTGTCTCTGTATCACAGACTCAGTGGATGAGAAGACCGCCCCCTGTCTCTGTATCACAGACTCAGTAGATGAGTAGACCGCCTCCTGTCTCTGTATCACAGACTCAAGGGATGAGAAGACTGCCCCCTGTCTCTGTATCACACACTCAGGGGATGAGTAGACCGCCCCCTGTCTCTGCATCACAGACTCAGTGGATGAGTAGACCGCCCCCTGTCTCTGTATCAAATAATCAGGGGATGAGTAGAGCGCCCCCTGTCTCTGTATCACAGAGTGAGTGGATGAGTAGACCACCCCCTGTTTCTGTATCACAGACTCAGTGGATGAGTAGACCGCCCCCTGTCTCTGGATCACAGAGTGAGGGGATGAGTAGACCGCCCCCTGTCTCTGTATCACATACTCAGGGGATGAGTAGAGCGCCCCCTGTCTCTGTATCACAGCCACAGAGGATGAGAAGACCGCCCCCTTTCTCTGTATCTCAGAGTCAGTGGATGACTAGACCGGGCCCTGTCTTTGCATCACAGACTCAGTGTATGAGTAGACAGCCCCCTGTCTCTGCATCACAGACTCAGGGGATGAGTAGACCCCCCCCTGTCTCTGTAGCACAGACTCAGGGGATGAGTAGAACGCCCCCTGTCTCTGTATCACAGACTCTTTGGATGAGTAGACCGCCCCCTGTCTCTGTATCACAGATCAGTGAAGTAGTAGACTGCCCCCTGTCTCTGCATCACAGACTCAGGGGATGAGGAGACCGCCCCCTGCCTCTGCATCACAGACTCAGTGGATGAGTAGAGCGCCCCCTGTCTCTGCATCACAGACTCAGTGGATGAGTAGACCGTCCCCTGTCTCTGTATCACAGATCAGTGAAGTCGTAGACTGCCCCCTTGCTCTGCATCACAGACTCAAGGGATGAGTAGACCGCCCCCTGTCTCTGTATCACAGACTCAGTGGATGAGTAGACCGCCCCCTGTCTCTGTAGCACAGACTCAGTGGAAATGAAGACCGTCCCCTTTCTCTGAATCACAGACTCAGGGGATGAGTAGAGCGCCCCCTGTCTCTGCATCACAGACTCAGTGGATGAGTAGAGCGCCCCCTGTCTCTGTATCACAGACTCAGGGGATGAGTAGACCGCCCCCTGTCTCTGTATCACAGACTCAGTGGATGAGTAGAGCGCCCCCTGTCTCTGTATCACAGACTCAGTGGATGAGTAGAGCGCCCCCTGTCTCTGCATCACAGACTCAGGGGATGAGTAGACCGCCCCCTGTCTCTGTATCACAGACTCAGTGGATGAGTAGAGCGCCCCCTGTCTCTGTATCACAGCCACAGTGGATGAGAAGACTGCCCCCTTTCTCTGTATCTCAGAGACAGTGGATGACTAGACCGGCCCTTGTCTTTGTATCACAGACTCAGTGGATGACTAGAACGGCCCCTGTCTTTGCATCACAGACTCAGTGTATGAGTAGAGCGCTCCCTGTCTCTGCATCACAGTCTCAGTGGATGAGAAGACCGGCCTCTGTCTCTGTATCAAAGACTCAGGGGATGAGTAGAGCGCTCCCTGTCTCTGTATCACAGACTCAGTGGATGAGAAGACCGGCCCCTGTCTCTGTATCAAAGACTCAGGGGATGAGTCGACCGCCTCCTGTCTCTGCATCACAGACTCAAGGGATGAGCAGACCGCCCCCTGTCTCTGTATCACAGACTCAGTGGATGAGAAGACGGGCCCCTGTCTCTGTATCAAAGACTCAGGGGATGAGTAGACCGCACCCTGTCTCTGGATCAAAGACTCAGGGGATGAGAAGACGGGCCCCTGTCTCTGTATCACAGACTCAGGGGATGTGTAGACCGCCTCCTGTCTCTGTATCACAGACTCAGTGGATGAGAAGACGGGCCCCTGTTTCTGTATCACAGACTCAGTGAATGAGTAGACAGCCCCCTGTCTCTGCATCACAGACTCAGGGGATGAGTAGACCGTCCCCTGTCTCTGTAGCAGAGACTCAGTGGATGAGTAGACCGCCCCCTGTATCTGCATCACAGACTCAGGGGATGAGTAGACCGCCCCCTGTCTCTGTGTCACAGACTCTTTGAATGAGTGGACCGTCCCCTGTCTGTGTATCACAGAGTCAGTGGATGAGAAGAACGTCCCCTGTTTCTGTATCACAGACTCAGTGGATGAGTAGACCGTCCCCTGTCGATGTGTCACAGACCCAGGGGATGAGTAAACTGCCCCTTGTCTCGGCATCACAGACTCAGGGGATGAGTAGACCGTCCCCTGTCTCTGTATCACAGACTCAGTGAATGAGTAGACCGCCCCCTGTCTCTGTATCACAGACTCAGTGAATGAGTAGACCGCCCCCTGTCTCTGCATCACAGAATCAGGGGATGAGTAGAGCGCCCCCTGTCTCTGTGTCACAGACACAGTGGATGAGTAGACCGCCCCCTGTCTCTGTATCACAGACTCAAGGGATGAGTAGAGCGCCCCCTGTCTCTGTTTCACAGACTCAGTGGATGAGTAGACCGCCCCCTGTCTCCGTATCACAGACTCAAGGGATGAGTAGAGCGCCCCCTGTCTCTGTATCACAGACACAGTGGATGAGTAGACCGCCCCCTGTCTCTGTATCACAGACTCAGGGGATGAGTAGACCCCCCCCTGTCTCTGTATCACAGACTCAGGGGATGAGTACACCCCCCACTGTCTCTGTATCACAGACTCAGGGGATGAGTAGACCGCACCCTGTCTCTGTATCACATATTCAAGGGATGAGTAGACCACCCCCTGTTTATGTATCATAGACTCAGGGGATGAGTAGACCGCCCCCTGTCTCTGTATCACAGATCAGTGAATGAGTAGACCGCCCCTTGTCTCTGTATCACAGACTCAGTAGATGAGTAGACCGCCTCCTGTCTCTGTATCACAGACTCAAGGGATGAGAAGACCGCCCCCTGTCTCTGCATCACAGATCAGTGAATGAGTAGACCGCCCTCTGTCTCTCTATCATAGACTCGGCGGATAAGTAGAGCACCCCTGTCTCTGTATCACACACTCAGTAGATGAGTCGACCGCTCCTTGTCTCTGCATCACAGACTCAGTAGATGAGTAGACCGCCTCCTGTCTCTGTATCACAGACTCAAGGGATGAGAAGACTGCCCTCTGTCTCTGTATCACAGACTCAGTGGATGAGAAGACCGCCCCCTGTCTCTGTATCACAGACTCAGTAGATGAGTAGACCGCCTCCTGTCTCTGAATCACAGACTCAAGGGATGAGAAGACTGCCCCCTGTCTCTGTATCACACACTCAGGGGATGAGTAGACCGCCCCCTGTCTCTGCATCACAGACTCAGTGGATGACTAGACCGCCCCCTGTCTCTGTATCAAATACTCAGGGGATGAGTAGAGCGCCCCCTGTCTCTGTATCACAGAGTGAGTGGATGAGTAGACCACCCCCTGTTTCTGTATCACAGACTCAGTGGATGAGTAGACCGCCCCCTGTCTCTGTATCACATACTCAGGGGATGAGTAGAGCGCCCCCTGTCTCTGTATCACAGCCACAGTGGATGAGAAGACCGCCCCCTTTCTCTGTATCTCAGAGTCAGTGGATGACTAGACCGGGCCCTGTCTTTGCATCACAGACTCAGTGTATGAGTAGACAGCCCCCTGTCTCTGCATCACAGACTCAGGGGATGAGTAGACCCCCCCCTGTCTCTGTAGCACAGACTCAGGGGATGAGTAGACCGCCCCCTGTCTCTGTATCACAGACTCTTTGGATGAGTAGACCGCCCCCTGTCTCTGTATCACAGATCAGTGAAGTAGTAGACTGCCCCCTGTCTCTGCATCACAGACTCAAGGGATGAGTAGACCGCCCCCTGTCTCTGTATCACAGATCAGTGAAGTAGTAGACTGCCCCCTGTCTCTGCATCACAGACTCAAGGGATGAGTAGACCGCCCCCTGCCTCTGTATCACAGACTCAGTGGATGAGTAGAGCGCCCCCTGTCGCTGCATCACAGACTCAGTGGATGAGTAGACCGCCCCCTGTCTCTGTATCACAGATCAGTGAAGTAGTAGACTGCCCCCTTGCTCTGCATCACAGACTCAAGGGATGAGTAGACCGCCCCCTGTCTCTGTATCACAGACTCAGTGGATGAGTAGACCGCCCCCTGTCTCTGTAGCACAGACTCAGTGGAAATGAAGACCGTCCCCTTTCTCTGTATCACAGACTCAGGGGATGAGTAGAGCGCCCCCTGTCTCTGTATCACAGACTCAGGGGATGAGTAGACCGCCCCCTGTCTCTGTATCATAGACTCAGGGGATGAGTGGAGCGCCCACTGTCTCTGTATCACATACTCAGGGGATGAGTAGAGCGCCCCCTGTCTCTGTATCACAGCCACAGTGGATGAGAAGACCGCCCCCTTTCTCTGTATCTCAGAGACAGTGGATGACTAGACCGGCCCTTGTCTTTGTATCACAGACTCAGTGGATGACTAGAACGGCCCCTGTCTTTGCATCACAGACTCAGTGTATGAGTAGAGCGCTCCCTGTCTCTGTATCACAGTCTCAGTGGATGAGAAGACCGGCCTCTGTCTCTGTATCAAAGACTCAGGGGATGAGTAGACCGCCCCCTGTCTCTGTATCACAGACTCAGTGGTTGAGTAGTCTGTCCCCTTTCTCTGTATCACAGACTCAGTGGATGAGAAGACCAGCCCCTGTCTCTGTATCAAAGACTCAGGGGATGAGTCGACCGCCTCCTGTCTCTGTATCACAGACTCAAGGGATGAGTAGACCGCCCCCTGTCTCTGTATCACAGACTCAGTGGATGAGAAGACGGGCCCCTGTCTCTGTATCAAAGACTCAGGGGATGAGTAGACCGCCCCCTGTCTCTGTATCAAAGACTCAGCGGATGAGAAGACCGCCCCCTGTCTCTGTATCAAAGACTCAGGGGATGAGAATACGGGCCCCTGTCTCTGTATCACAGACTCAGTGGATGAGTAGACCGCCCCCTGTCTCTGTATCACAGATCAGTGAAGTAGTAGACTGCCCCCTTGCTCTGCATCACAGACTCAAGGGATGAGTAGACCGTCCCCTGTTTCTGTATCACAGACTCAGTGGATGAGTAGACCGTCCCCTGTCGATGTGTCACAGACCCAGGGGATGAGTAAACTGCCCCTTGTCTCGGCATCACAGACTCAGGGGATGAGTAGACCGTCCCCTGTCTCTGTATCACAGACTCAGTGAATGAGTAGACCGCCCCCTGTCTCTGTATCACAGACTCAGTGAATGAGTAGACCGCCCCCTGTCTCTGCATCACAGACTCAGGGGATGAGTAGAGCGCCCCCTGTCTCTGTATCACAGACACAGTGGATGAGTAGACCGCCCCCTGTCTCTGTATCACAGACTCAGTGGATGAGTAGTCTGTCCCCTGTCTCTGTATCACAGACACAGTGGATGAGTAGACCGCCCCCTGTCTCTGTATCACAGACTCAGGGGATGAGTAGACCCCCCCTGTCTCTGTAACACAGACTCAGGGGATGAGTAGACCCCCCACTGTCTCTGTATCACAGACTCAGGGGATGAGTAGACCGCACCCTGTCTCTGTATCACATACTCAAGGGATGAGTAGACCGCCCCTTGTCTCTGTATCACAGACTCAGTAGATGAGTAGACCGCCCCCTGTCTCTGTATCATAGACTCAGGGGATGAGTAGACCGCCCCCTGTCTCTGTATCACAGATCAGTGAATGAGTAGACCGCCCCTTGTCTCTGTATCACAGACTCAGTAGATGAGTAGACCGCCTCCTGTCTCTGTATCACAGACTCAAGGGATGAGAAGACCGCCCCCTGTCTCTGTATCACAGATCAGTGAATGAGTAGACCGCCCTCTGTCTCTCTATCATAGACTCGGCGGATAGGTAGAGCGCCCCCTGTCTCTGTATCACAGACTCAGGGGATGAGTCGACCGCTCCTTGTCTCTGCATCACAGACTCAGTAGATGAGTGAACCGCCTCCTGTCTCTGTATCACAGACTCAAGGGATGAGAAGACTGCCCTCTGTCTCTGTATCACAGACTCAGTGGATGAGAAGACCGCCCCCTGTCTCTGTATCACAGACTCAGTAGATGAGTAGACCGCCTCCTGTCTCTGTATCACAGACTCAAGGGATGAGAAGACTGCCCCCTGTCTCTGTATCACACACTCAGGGGATGAGTAGACCGCCCCCTGTCTCTGCATCACAGACTCAGTGGATGAGTAGACCGCCCCCTGTCTCTGTATCATATAATCAGGGGATGAGTAGAGCTCCCCCTGTCTCTGTTTCACAGAGTGAGTGGATGAGTAGACCACCCCCTGTTTCTGTATCACAGACTCAGTGGATGAGTAGACCGCCCCCTGTCTCTGGATCACAGAGTGAGGGGATGAGTAGACCGCCCCCTGTCTCTGTATCACATACTCAGGGGATGAGTAGAGCGCCCCCTGTCTCTGTATCACAGCCACAGAGGATGAGAAGACCGCCCCCGTTCTCTGTATCTCAGAGTCAGTGGATGACTAGACCGGGCCCTGTCTTTGCATCACAGACTCAGTGTATGAGTAGACAGCCCCCTGTCTCTGTATCACAGACTCTTTGGATGAGTAGAGCGCCCCCTGTCTCTGTATCACAGCCACAGAGGATGAGAAGACCGCCCCCGTTCTCTGTATCTCAGAGTCAGTGGATGACTAGACCGCCCCCTGTCTCTGTATCACATACTCAGGGGATGAGTAGAGCGCCCCCTGTCTCTGTATCACAGCCACAGAGGATGAGAAGACCGCCCCCGTTCTCTGTATCTCAGAGTCAGTGGATGACTAGACCGGGCCCTGTCTTTGCATCACAGACTCAGTGTATGAGTAGACCGCCCCCTGTCTCTGTATCACAGATCAGTGAAGTAGTAGACTGCCCCCTGTCTCTGCATCACAGACTCAGGGGATGAGGAGACCGCCCCCTGCCTCTGCATCACAGACTCAGTGGATGAGTAGAGCGCCCCCTGTCTCTGCATCACAGACTCAGTGGATGAGTAGACCGCCCCCTGTCTCTGTATCACAGATCAGTGAAGTAGTAGACTGCCCCCTTGCTCTGCATCACAGACTCAAGGGATGAGTAGACCGCCCCCTGTCTCTGTATCACAGACTCAGTGGATGAGTAGACCGTCCCCTTTCTCTGTATCACAGACTCAGGGGATGAGTAGAGCGCCCCCTGTCTCTGCATCACAGACTCAGTGGATGAGTAGAGCGCCCCCTTTCTCTGTATCACAGACTCAGGGGATGAGTAGACCGCCCCCTGTCTCTGTATCACAGACTCAGTGGATGAGTAGAGCGCCCCCTGTCTCTGTATCACAGACTCAGTGGATGAGTAGAGCGCCCCCTGTCTCTGTATCACAGACTCAGGGGATGAGTAGACCGCCCCCTGTCTCTGTATCACAGACTCAGTGGATGAGTAGAGCACCCACTGTCTCTGTATCACATACTCAGGGGATGAGTAGTGCGCCCCCTGTCTCTGTATCACAGCCACAGTGGATGAGAAGACTGCCCCCTTTCTCTGTATCTCAGAGACAGTGGATGACTAGACCGGCCCTTGTATTTGTATCACAGACTCAGTGGATGACTAGAACGGCCCCTGTCTTTGCATCACAGACTCAGTGTATGAGTAGAGCGCTCCCTGTCTCTGTATCACAGTCTCAGTGGATGAGAAGACCGGCCTCTGTCTCTGTATCAAAGACTCAGGGGATGAGTAGAGCGCTCCCTGTCTCTGTATCACAGACTCAGTGGATGAGAAGACCGGCCCCTGTCTCTGTATCAAAGACTCAGGGGATGAGTCGACCGCCTCCTGTCTCTGCATCACAGACTCAAGGGATGAGTAGACCGCCCCCTGTCTCTGTATCACAGACTCAGTGGATGAGAAGACGGGCCCCTGTCTCTGTATCAAAGACTCAGGGGATGAGTAGACCGCCCCCTGTCTCTGTATCAAAGACTCAGGGGATGAGAAGACGGGCCCCTGTCTCTGTATCACAGACTCAGGGGATGTGTAGACCGCCTCCTGTCTCTGTATCACAGACTCAGTGGATGAGAAGACGGGCCCCTGTTTCTGTATCACAGACTCAGTGAATGAGTAGACAGCCCCCTGTCTCTGCATCACAGACTCAGGGTATGAGTAGACCGTCCCCTGTCTCTGTAGCAGAGACTCAGTGGATGAGTAGACCGCCCCCTGTATCTGCATCACAGACTCAGGGGATGAATAGACCGCCCCCTGTCTCTGTGTCACAGACTCTTTGAATGAGTGGACCGTCCCCTGTCTGTGTATCACAGAGTCAGTGGATGAGAAGACCGTCCGCTGTTTCTGTATCACAGACTCAGTGGATGAGTAGACCGTCCCCTGTCGATGTGTCACAGACCCAGGGGATGAGTAAACTGCCCCTTGTCTCGGCATCACAGACTCAGGGGATGAGTAGACCGTCCCCTGTCTCTGTATCACAGACTCAGTGAATGAGTAGACCGCCCCCTGTCTCTGTATCACAGACTCAGTGAATGAGTAGACCGCCCCCTGTCTCTGCATCACAGACTCAGGGGATGAGTAGAGCGCCCCCTGTCTCTGTATCACAGACACAGTGGATGAGTAGACCGCCCCCTGTCTCTGTATCACAGACTCAGTGGATGAGTAGATGGGCCCCTGTCTCTGCATCAAAGACTCAGGGGATGAGTAGAGCGCCCCCTGTCTCTGTTTCACAGACTCAGTGGATGAGTAGACCGCCCCCTGTCTCCGTATCACAGACTCAAGGGATGAGTAGAGCGCCCCCTGTTTCTGTATCACAGACACAGTGGATGAATAGACCGCCCCCTGTCTCTGTATCACAGACTCAGGGGATGAGTAGACCCCCCCCTGTCTCTGTATCACAGACTCAGGGGATGAGTAGACCCCCCACTGTCTCTGTATCACAGACTCAGGGGATGAGTAGACCGCACCCTGTCTCTGTATCACATACTCAAGGGATGAGTAGACCACCCCCTGTCTATGTATCATAGACTCAGGGGATGAGAAGACCGGCCTCTGTCTCTGTATCAAAGACTCAGGGGAAAGGTAGACCGCCCCCTGTCTCTGTATCACAGTCTCAGTGGATGAGAAGACCGGCCTCTGTCTCTGTATCAAAGACTCAGGGGATGAGTAGACCGCCCCCTGTCTCTGTATCACAGACTCAGTGGTTGAGTAGTCTGTCCCCTTTCTCTGTATCACAGACTCAGTGGATGAGAAGACCAGCCCCTGTCTCTGTATCAAAGACTCAGGGGATGAGTCGACCGCCTCCTGTCTCTGTATCACAGACTCAAGGGATGAGTAGACCGCCCCCTGTCTCTGTATCACAGACTCAGTGGATGAGAAGACGGGCCCCTGTCTCTGTATCAAAGACTCAGGGGATGAGTAGACCGCCCCCTGTCTCTGTATCAAAGACTCAGGGAATGAGAAGACCGCCCCCTGTCTCTGTATCAAAGACTCAGGGGATGAGAATACGGGCCCCTGTCTCTGTATCACAGACTCAGTGGATGAGTAGACCGCCCCCTGTCTCTGTATCACAGATCAGTGAAGTAGGAGACTGCCCCCTTGCTCTGCATCACAGACTCAAGGGATGAGTAGACCGTCCCCTGTTTCTGTATCACAGACTCAGTGGATGAGTAGACCGTCCCCTGTCGATGTGTCACAGACCCAGGGGATGAGTAAACTGCCCCTTGTCTCGGCATCACAGACTCAGGGGATGAGTAGACCGCCCCCTGTCTCTGTATCACAGACTCAGTGAATGAGTAGACCGCCCCCTGTCTCTGCATCACAGACTCAGGGGATGAGTAGAGCGCCCCCTGTCTCTGTATCACAGACACAGTGGATGTGTAGACCGCCCCCTGTCTCTGTATCACAGACTCAGTGGATGAGTAGACCGTCCCCTGTCTCTGTATCACAGACTCAGTGGATGAGTAGTCTGTCCCCTGTCTCTGTATCACAGACACAGTGGATGAGTAGACCGCCCCCTGTCTCTGTATCACAGACTCAGGGGATGAGTAGACCCCCCCTGTCTCTGTAACACAGACTCAGGGGATGAGTAGACCCCCCACTGTCTCTGTATCACAGACTCAGGGGATGAGTAGACCGCACCCTGTCTCTGTATCACATACTCAAGGGATGAGTAGACCGCCCCTTGACTCTGTATCACAGACTCAGTAGATGAGTAGACCGCCCCCTGTCTCTGTATCATAGACTCAGGGGATGAGTAGACCGCCCCCTGTCTCTGTATCACAGATCAGTAAATGAGTAGACCGCCCCTTGTCTCTGTATCACAGACTCAGTAGATGAGTAGACCGCCTCCTGTCTCTGTATCACAGACTCAAGGGATGAGAAGACCGCCCCCTGTCTCTGTATCACAGATCAGTGAATGAGTAGACGGCCCTCTGTCTCTCTATCATAGACTCGGCGGATAAGTAGAGCGCCCCCTGTCTCTGTATCACAGACTCAGGGGATGCGTCGACCGCTCCTTGTCTCTGCATCACAGACTCAGTAGATGAGTGAACCGCCTCCTGTCTCTGTATCACAGACTCAAGGGATGAGAAGACTGCCCTCTGTCTCTGTATCACAGACTCAGTGGATGAGAAGACCGCCCCCTGTCTCTGTATCACAGACTCAGTAGATGAGTAGACCGCCTCCTGTCTCTGTATCACAGACTCAAGGGATGAGAAGACTGCCCCCTGTCTCTGTATCACACACTCAGGGGATGAGTAGACCGCCCCCTGTCTCTGCATCACAGACTCAGTGGATGAGTAGACCGCCACCTGTCTCTGTATCAAATAATCAGGGGATGAGTAGAGCTCCCCCTGTCTCTGTATCACAGAGTGAGTGGATGAGTAGACCACCCCCTGTTTCTGTATCACAGACTCAGTGGATGAGTAGACCGCCCCCTGTCTCTGGATCACAGAGTGAGGGGATGAGTAGACCGCCCCCTGTCTCTGTATCACATACTCAGGGGATGAGTAGAGCGCCCCCTGTCTCTGTATCACAGCCACAGAGGATGAGAAGACCGCCCCCTTTCTCTGTATCTCAGAGTCAGTGGATGACTAGACCGGGCCCTGTCTTTGCATCACAGACTCAGTGTATGAGTAGACAGCCCCCTGTCTCTGCATCACAGACTCAGGGGATGAGTAGACCCCCCCCTGTCTCTGTAGCACAGACTCAGGGGATGAGTAGACCGCACCCTGTCTCTGTATCACAGACTCTTTGGATGAGTAGACCGCCCCCTGTCTCTGTATCACAGATCAGTGAAGTAGTAGACTGCCCCCTGTCTCTGCATCACAGACTCAGGGGATGAGTAGAGCGCCCCCTGTCTCTGCATCACAGACTCAGTGGATGAGTAGACCGCCCCCTGTCTCTGTATCACAGATCAGTGAAGTAGTAGACTGCCCCCTTGCTCTGCATCACAGACTCAAGGGATGAGTAGACCGCCCCCTGTCTCTGTATCACAGACTCAGTGGATGAGTAGACCGCCCCCTGTCTCTGTAGCACAGACTCAGTGGAAATGAAGACCGTCCCCTTTCTCTGTATCACAGACTCAGGGGATGAGTAGAGCGCCCCCTGTCTCTGCATCACAGACTCAGTGGATGAGTAGAGCGCCCCCTGTCTCTGTATCACAGACTCAGGGGATGAGTAGACCGCCCCCTGTCTCTGTATCACAGACTCAGTGGATGAGTAGAGCGCCCCCTGTCTCTGTATCACAGACTCAGTGGATGAGTAGAGCGCCCCCTGTCTCTGTATCACAGACTCAGGGGATGAGTAGACCGCCCCCTGTCTCTGTATCACAGACTCAGTGGATGAGTAGAGCACCCACTGTCTCTGTATCACATACTCAGGGGATGAGTAGAGCGCCCCCTGTCTCTGTATCACAGCCACAGTGGATGAGAAGACTGCCCCCTTTCTCTGTATCTCAGAGACAGTGGATGACTAGACCGGCCCTTGTCTTTGTATCACAGACTCAGTGGATGACTAGAACGGCCCCTGTCTTTGCATCACAGACTCAGTGTATGAGTAGAGCGCTCCCTGTCTCTGTATCACAGTCTCAGTGGATGAGAAGACCGGCCTCTGTCTCTGTATCAAAGACTCAGGGGATGAGTAGAGCGCTCCCTGTCTCTGTATCACAGACTCAGTGGATGAGAAGACCGGCCCCTGTCTCTGTATCAAAGACTCAGGGGATGAGTCGACCGCCTCCTGTCTCTGCATCACAGACTCAAGGGATGAGTAGACCGCCCCCTGTCTCTGTATCACAGACTCAGTGGATGAGAAGACGGGCCCCTGTCTCTGTATCAAAGACTCAGGGGATGAGTAGACCGCCCCCTGTCTCTGTATCAAAGACTCAGGGGATGAGAAGACGGGCCCCTGTCTCTGTATCACAGACTCAGGGGATGTGTAGACCGCCTCCTGTCTCTGTATCACAGACTCAGTGGATGAGAAGACAGCCCCCTGTCTCTGCATCACAGACTCAGGGGATGAGTAGACCGTCCCCTTTCTCTGTAGCAGAGACTCAGTGGATGAGTAGACCGCCCCCTGTATCTGCATCACAGACTCAGGGGATGAGTAGACCGCCCCCTGTCTCTGTATCACAGACTCTTTGAATGAGTGGACCGTCCCCTGTCTGTGTATCACAGAGTCAGTGGATGAGAAGACCGTCCCCTGTTTCTGTATCACAGACTCAGTTGATGAGTAGACCGTCCCCTGTCGATGTGTCACAGACCCAGGGGATGAGTAAACTGCCCCTTGTCTCGGCATCACAGACTCAGGGGATGAGTAGACCGTCCCCTGTCTCTGTATCACAGACTCAGTGAATGAGTAGACCGCCCCCTGTCTCTGTATCACAGACTCAGTGAATGAGTAGACCGCCCCCTGTCTCTGCATCACAGACTCAGGGGATGAGTAGAGCGCCCCCTGTCTCTGTATCACAGACACAGTGGATGAGTAGACCGCCCCCTGTCTCTGTATCACAGACTCAGTGAATGAGTAGACCGCCCCCTGTCTCTGCATCACAGACTCAGGGGATGAGTAGAGCGCCCCCTGTCTCTGTTTCACAGACTCAGTGGATGAGTAGACCGCCCCCTGTCTCCGTATCACAGACTCAAGGGATGAGTAGAGCGCCCCCTGTCTCTGTATCACAGACACAGTGGATGAGTAGACCGCCCCCTGTCTCTGTATCACAGACTCAGGGGATGAGTAGACCCCCCCCTGTCTCTGTATCACAGACTCAGGGGATGAGTAGACCCCCCACTGTCTCTGTATCACAGACTCAGGGGATGAGTAGACCGCACCCTGTCTCTGTGTCACATACTCAAGGGATGAGTAGACCACCCCCTGTCTATGTATCATAGACTCAGGGGATGAGTAGACCGCCCCCTGTCTCTGTATCACAGATCAGTGAATGAGTAGACTGCCCCTTGTCTCTGTATCACAGACTCAGTAGATGAGTAGACCGCCTCCTGTCTCTGTATCACAGACTCAAGGGATGAGAAGACCGCCCCCTGTCTCTGTATCACAGATCAGTGAATGAGTAGACCGCCCTCTGTCTCTCTATCATAGACTCGGCGGATAAGTAGAGCGCCCCCTGTCTCTGTATCACAGACTCAGTGGATGAGTAGAGCGCCCCCTGTCTCTGTATCACAGACTCAGGGGATGAGTAGACCGCCCCCTGTCTCTGTATCATAGACTCAGGGGATGAGTGGAGCGCCCACTGTCTCTGTATCACATACTCAGGGGATGAGTAGAGCGCCCCCTGTCTCTGTATCACAGCCACAGTGGATGAGAAGACCGCCCCCTTTCTCAGTATCTCAGAGACAGTGGATGACTAGACCGGCCCCTGTCTTTGTATCACAGACTCAGTGGATGACTAGAACGGCCCCTGTCTTTGCATCACAGACTCAGTGTATGAGTAGAGCGCTCCCTGTCTCTGTATCACAGTCTCAGTGGATGAGAAGACCGGCCTCTGTCTCTGTATCAAAGACTCAGGGGATGAGTAGACCGCCCCCTGCCTCTGTATCACAGACTCAGTGGTTGAGTAGTCTGTCCCCTTTCTCTGTATCACAGTCTCAGTGGATGAGAAGACCGGCCCCTGTCTCTGTATCAAAGACTCAGGGGATGAGTCGACCGCCTCCTGTCTCTGTATCACAGACTCAAGGGATGAGTGGACCGCCCCCTGTCTCTGTATCACAGACTCAGTGGATGAGAAGACGGGCCCCTGTCTCTGTATCAAAGATTCAGGGGATGAGTAGACCGCCCCCTGTCTCTGTATCAAAGACTCAGGGGATGAGAAGACCGCCCCCTGTCTCTGTATCAAAGACTCAGGGGATGAGAATACGGGCCCCTGTCTCTGTATCACAGACTCAGGGGATGTGTAGACCGCCTCCTGTCTCTGTATCACAGACTCAGGGGATGAGATGACGGGCCCCTGTCTCTGTATCAAAGACTCAGGGGATGAGTAGAGCGTCCCCTGTCTCTGTATCACAGACACAGTGGATGAGTAGACCGCCCCCTGTCTCTGTATCACAGACTCAGGTGATGTGTAGACCGCACACATTCTCTGTATGAAAGACTCAGGGGATGAGTAGACCCCCCCCTGTCTCTGTCTAACAAACTCGGGATGAGTAGACCGCCCCCTTTCTCTGTATCACAGACTCAGGGGATGAGTAGACCGCCCCCTTCCTCTGAATCACAGACCCAGGAGATGAATAAACTGCCCCTTGTCTCTGTATCTCAGACTCAGGGGATGAGTAGACTGCCCCCTTTCTCTGTATCACACACTCGGGGGATGAGTAGACCGCCCCCTGCCTCTGTATCACAGACTCAGGGAATGAGTAGACTGCCCTCTGTCTCTGTATCACAGACACAGTGGATGAGAAGACCGCCCCCTGTCTCTGTATCACAGACTCGGGATGAGTAGCCCGCCTCCTGTCTCTGTATCACACACTCGGGGGATGAGTAGACCGCCCCCTGTCTCTGTATAACAAACTCGGGATGAGTAGACCGCCTCCTGTCTCTGTATCACACACTCGGGGGATGAGTAGACCGCACCCTGTCTCTCTATCACATACTCAGGTTTGAATTGATCACCCCCAGTCTCTGTCTCATCGACCCGGGTGATGAGTAGACTGGCCCATGTCTGTATTTCAGGGACTTTGGGGCTGAGTAGACTGCCCCCTGTCTCTGTATCACAAATTTAGGGAATGAGTAGACCGCTCCCTGTCTCTGTATCACACACTCAGGGGATGAGTAGACCGCTCCCTGTCTCTGTATCACACACTCAGGGGATGAGTAGACCGCCCCCTGTCACTGTATCACAGACTCAGGGAATGACTAGACCGCCCACTGTCTCTGTATCACAAACACAGGGGATGAGTAGACCGCCACCTGTCTCTGTATCACAGACCCAGGGGATGAGTAGACCGCCCCCTGTCTCTGTATCACAGATTCAGGTGATGAGTAGACCGCCTCCTGTCTGTGTATCTCAGACTCAGGGGATGAGCAGACCGGCCCCTGTCTCTGAATCACAGACTCAGGGGATGAGTAGACCGCCCCATGTCTCTGTATCATAGACTCAGGGGATGAGTAGACTGCCCCCTGTCTCTGTGTCAGAGATTTAGGGGATGAGTAGACCGCCGCCAGTCTCTGTATCACAGACTCATGGGATGAGTAGACCGCCCCCTGTTTCTGTATCATTGATTCAGGGGATGAGTAGACCGCCCCCTGTCTCTGTATCACAGACTCAGGGGATTAGTAGACCGCCCCCTGTCTGTGTATCTCAGACTCAGGGGATGAGCAGACCGGCCCCTGTCTCTGAATCACAGACTCAGGGGATGAGTAGACCGCCCCTTGTCTCTGTATCATAGACTCAGGGGATGAGTAGACTGCCCCCTGTCTCTGTGTCAGAGATTTAGGGGATGAGTAGACCGCCGCCAGTCTCTGTATCACAGACTCATGGGATGAGTAGACCGCCCCCTGTTTCTGTATCATTGATTCAGGGGATGAGTAGACCGCCCCCTGTCTCTGTATCACAGACTCAGGGGAGGAGTAGACCACCCCCTGTCTCTGTATCACAGGCTCAGGTGATGAGTAGACCGTCCCCTGTCTTTGTATCACACACTCAGTGGATGAGTAGTCCGTCCCCTTTCTCTGGATCACAGACTCAGTGGATGAGAAGACCGGCCCCTGTCTATGTATCAAAGACTCAGGGGATGAGTCGACCGCCTCCTGTCTCTGTATCACAGACTCAAGGGATGAGTAGACCGCCCCCTGTCTCTGTATCACAGACTCAGTGGATGAGAAGACAGGCCCCTGTCTCTGTATCAAAGACTCAGGGGATGAGTAGACCGCCCCCTGTCTCTGTATCAAAGACTCAGGAGATGAGAAGACGGGCCCCTGTCTCTGTATCACAGACTCAGGGGATGAGTAGACCGCCTCCTGTCTCTGTATCACAGACTCAGTGGATGAGAAGACGGGCCCCTGTCTCTGTATCAAAGACTCAGGGGATGAGTAGACCGCCCCCTGTCTCTGTGTCACAGACTCAGGGGATGAGTAGACCGCCCCCTGTCTCTGTATCACAGACTCAGGGGATGAATAGACCCCCCCTGTCTCTGTATCACAGACTCAGGGGATGAGTAGACCCCCCACTGTCTCTGTATCACAGACTCAGGGGATGAGTAGACCGCACCCTGTCTCTGTATCAAAGACTCAGGGAATGAGTAGACCGCCCCCTGTCTCTGCATCACAGACTCAAGGGATGAGTAGTCCGCCCCCTGTCTCTGTGTCACAGACTCAGGGGATGAGTAGACCGCACCCTGTCTCTGTATCAAAGACTCAGGGAATGAGTAGACCGCCCCCTGTCTCTGCATCACAGACTCAAGGGATGAGTAGACCGCACCCTGTCTCTGTATCACAGACTCAGGTGATGTGTAGACCGCACACATTCTCTGTATGACAGACTCAGGGGATGAGTAACCGCCTCCTGTCTCTGTATCACAGACTCAGGTGATGTGTAGACCGCACACATTCTCTGTTTGAAAGACTCAGGGGATGAGTAGACCCCCCTCTGTCTCTGTCTAACAAACTCGGGATGAGTAGACCGCCCCCTTTCTCTGTATCACAGACTCAGGGGATGAGTAGACCGCCCCCTTCCTCTGAATCACAGACCCAGTGGATGAGTAAACTGCCCCTTGTCTCTGTATCTCAGACTCAGGGGATGAGTAGACTGCCCCCTTTCTCTGTATCACACACTCGGGGGATGAGTAGACCGCCCCCTGCCTCTGTATCACAGACTCAGGGAATGAGTAGACTGCCCTCTGTCTCTGTATCACAGACACAGTGGATGAGAAGACCGCCCCCTGTCTCTGTATCACAGACTCGGGATGAGTAGCCCGCCTCCTGTCTCTGTATCACACACTCGGGGGATGAGTAGACCGCCCCCTGTCTTGGTATAACAAACTCGGGATGAGTAGATCGCCCCCTTTCTCTGTATCACAGACTCAGGGGATGAGTAGACCGCCCCCTTCCTCTGAATCACAGACCCAGGGGATGAGTAAACTGCCCCTTGTCTCTGTATCTCAGACTCAGGGGATGAGTAGACTGCCCCCTTTCTCTGTATCACACACTCGGGGGATGAGTAGACCGACCCCTGCCTCTGTATCACAGACTCAGGGAATGAGTAGACTGCCCTCTGTCTCTGTATCACAGACACAGTGGATGAGAAGACCGCCCCCTGTCTCTGTATCACAGACTCGGGATGAGTAGCCCGCCTCCTGTCTCTGTATCACACACTCGGGGGATGAGTAGACTGCACCCTGTCTCTCTTTCACATACTCGGGTTTGAATTGATCACCCCCAGTCTCTGTCTCATCGACCCGGGTGATGAGTAGACTGGCCCATGTCTGTATTTCAGGGAATGTGGGGCTGAGTAGACTGCCCCCTGTCTCTGTATCACAAATTTAGGGAATGAGTAGACCGCTCCCTGTCTCTGTATCACACACTCAGGGGATGGGGAGACCGCTCCCTGTCTCTGTATCACACACTCAGGGGATGAGTAGACCGCCCCCTGTCACTGTATCACAGACTCAGGGAATGACTAGACCGCCCACTGTCTCTGTATCACAAACACAGGGGATGAGTAGACCGCCCCCTGTCGCAGTATCACAGACTCAGCTGATGAGTAGACCGCCCCCTGTTTCTGTGTCATTGATTCAGGGGATGAGCAGACCGGTCCCTGTCTCTGTGTCACAGACTCAGGGGATGAGTAGACCGCCCCCTGTCTCTGTGTCACAGACTCAGAAAATGAGTGGACCGCCCCCTGTTTCTGTGTCATTGATTCAGGGGATGAGTAGACCGCCCCCTGTCTCTTTATCACTGACCCAGGGGTTGAGTAGACCGCCCCCTGTCTCTGTGTCACAGACTCAGTGGATAAGTAGACCGTCCCCTGTCTCTGTATCACAAATTTAGGGGATGAGTGGACCGTCCCCTGTCTCTGTATCACAAACTCAGGGGATGAGTCGACCGCCCCCTGTCTCTGGATCACAAACTGAGGGGATAGGTAGACCGCCCCATGTCTCTGTATCACAGAATCAGGGGATGATTAGACCGCACCCTGTCTCTGTATCTCAGACTCAGGGGATGAGCAGACCGGCCCCTGTCTCTGTATCGCAGACTCAGGGGATGAGTGCACCGCCCCCTGTTTCTGTATCACTGATTCAGGGGATGAGTAGACCGCCCCCTGTCTCTGTATCACAGACTCAGGGGATGAGTAGACCGCCCCCTGTCTCTGTATCACAAACTGAGGGGATGAGCAGACTGCCCCCTGTCTCTGTATCAAAGTCTCAGGGGATGAGTAGACCGCCCCCTGTCTCTGTATCACAAACTGAGGGGATGAGCAGACTGCCCCCTGTCTCTGTATCGAAATCTCAGGGGATGAGTAGACCGCCTCCTGTCTCTGTATCACAGACTCAGTGGATGAGTAGACCGCCCCCTGTCTCTGTATCACAGTCTCAGTGGATGAGAAGACCGGCCTCTGTCTCTGTATCAAAGACTCAGGGGATGGGTAGAGCGCTCCCTGTCTCTGTATCACAGACTCAGTGGATGAGAAGACCGGCCCCTGTCTCTGTATCAAAGACTCAGGGGATGAGTCGACCGCCTCCTGTCTCTGCATCACAGACTCAAGGGATGAGTAGACCGCCCCCTGTCTCTGTATCACAGACTCAGTGGATGAGAAGACGGGCCCCTGTCTCTGTATCAAAGACTCAGGGGATGAGTAGACCGCCCCCTGTCTCTGTATCAAAGACTCAGGGGATGAGAAGACGGGCCCCTGTCTCTGTATCACAGACTCAGGGGATGTGTAGACCGCCTCCTGTCTCTGTATCACAGACTCAGTGGATGAGAAGACAGCCCCCTGTCTCTGCATCACAGACTCAGGGGATGAGTAGACCGTCCCCTTTCTCTGTAGCAGAGACTCAGTGGATGAGTAGACCGCCCCCTGTATCTGCATCACAGACTCAGGGGATGAGTAGACCGCCCCATGTCTCTGTGTCACAGACTCTTTGAATGAGTGGACCGTCCCCTGTCTGTGTATCACAGAGTCAGTGGATGAGAAGACCGTCCCCTGTTTCTGTATCACAGACTCAGTGGATGAGTAGACCGTCCCCTGTCGATGTGTCACAGACCCAGGGGATGAGTAAACTGCCCCTTGTCTCGGCATCACAGACTCAGGGGATGAGTAGACCGTCCCCTGTCTCTGTATCACAGACTCAGTGAATGAGTAGACCGCCCCCTGTCTCTGTATCACAGACTCAGTGAATGAGTAGACCGCCCCCTGTCTCTGCATCACAGACTCAGGGGATGAGTAGAGCGCCCCCTGTCTCTGTATCACAGACACAGTGGATGAGTAGACCGCCCCCTGTCTCTGTATCACAGACTCAGTGAATGAGTAGACCGCCCCCTGTCTCTGCATCACAGACTCAGGGGATGAGTAGAGCGCCCCCTGTCTCTGTTTCACAGACTCAGTGGATGAGTAGACCGCCCCCTGTCTCCGTATCACAGACTCAAGGGATGAGTAGAGCGCCCCCTGTCTCTGTATCACAGACACAGTGGATGAGTAGACCGCCCCCTGTCTCTGTATCACAGACTCAGGGGATGAGTAGACCCCCCCCTGTCTCTGTATCACAGACTCAGGGGATGAGTAGACCCCCCACTGTCTCTGTATCACAGACTCAGGGGATGAGTAGACCGCACCCTGTCTCTGTGTCACATACTCAAGGGATGAGTAGACCACCCCCTGTCTATGTATCATAGACTCAGGGGATGAGTAGACCGCCCCCTGTCTCTGTATCACAGATCAGTGAATGAGTAGACTGCCCCTTGTCTCTGTAACACAGACTCAGTAGATGAGTAGACCGCCTCCTGTCTCTGTATCACAGACTCAAGGGATGAGAAGACCGCCCCCTGTCTCTGTATCACAGATCAGTGAATGAGTAGACCGCCCTCTGTCTCTCTATCATAGACTCGGCGGATAAGTAGAGCGCCCCCTGTCTCTGTATCACAGACTCAGTGGATGAGTAGAGCGCCCCCTGTCTCTGTATCACAGACTCAGGGGATGAGTAGACCGCCCCCTGTCTCTGTATCATAGACTCAGGGGATGAGTGGAGCGCCCACTGTCTCTGTATCACATACTCAGGGGATGAGTAGAGCGCCCCCTGTCTCTGTATCACAGCCACAGTGGATGAGAAGACCGCCCCCTTTCTCAGTATCTCAGAGACAGTGGATGACTAGACCGGCCCCTGTCTTTGTATCACAGACTCAGTGGATGACTAGAACGGCCCCTGTCTTTGCATCACAGACTCAGTGTATGAGTAGAGCGCTCCCTGTCTCTGTATCACAGTCTCAGTGGATGAGAAGACCGGCCTCTGTCTCTGTATCAAAGACTCAGGGGATGAGTAGACCGCCCCCTGCCTCTGTATCACAGACTCAGTGGTTGAGTAGTCTGTCCCCTTTCTCTGTATCACAGTCTCAGTGGATGAGAAGACCGGCCCCTGTCTCTGTATCAAAGACTCAGGGGATGAGTCGACCGCCTCCTGTCTCTGTATCACAGACTCAAGGGATGAGTAGACCGCCCCCTGTCTCTGTATCACAGACTCAGTGGATGAGAAGACGGGCCCCTGTCTCTGTATCAAAGATTCAGGGGATGAGTAGACCGCCCCCTGTCTCTGTATCAAAGACTCAGGGGATGAGAAGACCGCCCCCTGTCTCTGTATCAAAGACTCAGGGGATGAGAATACGGGCCCCTGTCTCTGTATCACAGACTCAGGGGATGTGTAGACCGCCTCCTGTCTCTGTATCACAGACTCAGGGGATGAGATGACGGGCCCCTGTCTCTGTATCAAAGACTCAGGGGATGAGTAGAGCGTCCCCTGTCTCTGTATCACAGACACAGTGGATGAGTAGACCGCCCCCTGTCTCTGTATCACAGACTCAGTGGATGAGAAGACGGGCCCCTGTCTCTGTATCAAAGACTCAGGGAATGAGTAGACCGCCCCCTGTCTCTGTATCACAGACTCAGGGGATGAGTAGACCGCCCCCTGTCTCTGTATTACAGACTCAGGGGATGAGTAGACCGCACCCTGTCTCTGTATCACAGACTCAGGGAATGAGTAGACCGCCCCCTGTCTCTGTATCACAGACTCAAGGGATGAGTAGTCCGCCCCCTGTCTCTGTGTCACTGACTCAGGGGATGAGTAGACCGCACCCTGTCTCTGTATCACAGACTCAGGTGATGTGTAGACCGCACACATTCTCTGTATGACAGACTCAGGGGATGAGTAACCGCCCCCTGTCTCTGTATCACAGTCTCAGGTGATGTGTAGACCGCACACATTCTCTGTATGAAAGACTCAGGGGATTAGTAGACCCCCCCCTGTCTCTGTCTAACAAACTCACAGACTCAGGGGATGAGTAGACCGCCCCCTTCCTCTGAATCACAGACCCAGGGGATGAGTAAACTGCCCCTTGTCTCTGTATCTCAGAATCAGGGGATGAGTAGACCGCCCCCTGCCTCTGTACCACAGACTCAGGGAATGAGTAGACTGCCCTCTGTCTCTGTATCACAGACACAGTGGATGAGAAGACCGCCCCCTGTCTCTGTATCACAGACTCGGGATGAGTAGCCCGCCTCCTGTCTCTGTATCACACACTCGGGGGATGAGTAGACCGCCCCCTGTCTCTGTATAACAAACTCGGGATGAGTAGACCGCCTCCTGTCTCTGTATCACACACTCGGGGAATGAGTAGACCGCACCCTGTCTCTCTATCACATACTCAGGTTTGAATTGATCACCCCCAGTCTCTGTCTCATCGACCCGGGTGATGAGTAGACTGGCCCATGTCTGTATTTCAGGGACTTTGGGGCTGAGTAGACTGCCCCCTGTCTCTGTATCACAAATTTAGGGAATGAGTAGACCGCTCCCTGTCTCTGTATCACACACTCAGGGGATGAGTAGACCGCTCCCTGTCTCTGTATCACACACTCAGGGGATGAGTAGACCGCCCCCTGTCACTGTATCACAGACTCAGGGAATGACTAGACCGCCCCCTGTCACTGTATCACAGACTCAGGGAATGACAAGACCGCCCACTGTCTCTGTATCACAGACTCAGTGGATGAGTAGACCGCCCCCTGTCTCTGTATCACAGATCAGTGAAGTAGTAGACTGCCCCCTTGCTCTGCATCACAGACTCAAGGGATGAGTAGACCGCCCCCTGTCTCTGTATCACAGACTCAGGGGATGAGTAGACCGCCCCCTGTCTCTGTATCACAGACTCAGTGGATGAGTAGACCGCCCCCTGTCTCTGTATCACAGACTCAGGGGATGAGTAGACCGCCCCCTGTCTCTGTATCACAGACTCAGTGGATGAGTAGACCGCCCCCTGTCTCTGTATCATAGACTCAGGGGATGAGTGGAGCGCCCCCTGTCTCTGTATCACAGCCACAGTGGATGAGAAGACCGCCCCCTTTCTCAGTATCTCAGAGACAGTGGATGACTAGACCGGCCCTTGTCTTTGTATCACAGACTCAGTGGATGACTAGAATGGCCCCTGTCTTTGCATCACAGACTCAGTGTATGAGTAGAGCGCTCCCTGTCTCTGTATCACAGTCTCAGTGGATGAGAAGACCGGCCTCTGTCTCTGTATCAAAGACTCAGGGGATGAGTAGACCGCCCCCTGTCTCTGTATCACAAACTCAGTGGTTGAGTAGTCCGTCCCCTTTCTCTGTATCACAGACTCAGTGGATGAGAAGACCGGCCCCTGTCTCTGTATCAAAGACTCAGGAAATGAGTCGACCGCCTCCTGTCTCTGTATCACAGACTCAAGGGATGAGTAGACCGCCCCCTGTCTCTGTATCACAGACTCAGTGGGTGAGAAGACGGGCCCCTGTCTCTGTATCACAGATCAGTGAAGTAGTAGACTGCCCCCTTGCTCTGCATCACAGACTCAGGGGATGAGTAGACCGCCCCCTGTCTCTGTATCACAGACTCAGTGTATGAGTAGACAGCCCCCTGTCTCTGCATCACAGACTCAGGGGATGAGTAGACCCCCCCCCTGTCTCTGTAGCACAGACTCAGGGGATGAGTAGACCGCCCCCTGTCTCTGTATCACAGCCTCTTTGGATGAGTGGACCGTCCCCTGTCTGTGTATCACAGACTCAGTGTATGAGTAGACAGCCCCCTGTCTCTGCATCACAGACTCAGGGGATGAGTAGACCCCCCCCTGTCTCTGCATCACAGACTCAAGGGATGAGTAGACCGCCCCCTGTCTCTGTATCACAGACTCAGGGGATGAGTAGACCGCCCCCTGCCTCTGTATCACAGACTCAGTGGATGAGTAGAGCGCCCCCTGTCTCTGCATCAAAGACTCAGTGGATGAGTAGACCGCCCCCTGTCTCTGTATCACAGATCAGTGAAGTAGTAGACTGCCCCCTTGCTCTGCATCACAGACTCAAGGGATGAGTAGACCGCCCCCTGTCTCTGTATCACAGACTCAGTGGATGAGTAGACCGCCCCCTGTCTCTGTATCACAGACTCAGGGGATGAGTAGAGCGCCCCCTGTCTCTGTATCACAGACTCAGTGGATGAGTAGAGCGCCCCCTGTCTCTGTATCACAGACTCAGGGGATGAGTAGAGCGCCCCCTGTCTCTGTATCACAGACTCAGGGGATGACTAGACCGCCCCCTGTCTTTGTATCACACACTCAGTGGATGAGTAGACCGCACCCTGTCTAGGCATCACAAATTTAGGGGATGAGTAGACCGCCCACTGTCTTTGTAACTCAAATTTAGGGGATAAGTAGACCGCCCCCTGTCTCTGTATCACAGACTCAGGGGATGAGTAGAGCGCCCCCTGTCTCTGTATCACAGCCACAGTGGATGAGAAGACGCCCCCTTTCTCTGTATCTCAGAGACAGTGGATGACTAGACCGGCCCTTGTCTTTGTATCACAGACTCGGTGGATGACTAGAACGGCCCCTGTCTTTGCATCACAGACCCAGTGTATGAGTAGAGCGCTCCCTGTCTCTGTATCACAGTCTCAGTGGATGAGAAGACCGGCCTCTGTCTCTGTATCAAAGACTCAGGGGATGAGTAGACCGCCTCCTGTCTCTGTATCACAGACTCAAGGGATGAGTAGACCGCCCCCTGTCTCTGTATCACAGTATCAGTGGATGAGAAGACCGCCCCCTGTCTCTGTATCAAAGACTCAGGGGATGAGAAGATGGGCCCCTGTCTCAGTATCAAAGACTCAGGGGATGAGTAGACCGCCCCCTGTCTCTGTATCAAAGACTCAGGGGATGAGTAGACCGCCCCCTGTCTCTGTATCAAAGACTCAGGGGATGAGAAGACGGGCCCCTGTCTCTGTATCACAGACTCAGGGGATGTGTAGACCGCCTCCTGTCTCTGTATCACAGACTCAGTGGATGAGAAGACGGGCCCCTGTCTCTGTATCAAAGACTCAGGGGATGGGTAGAGCGCCCCCTGTCTCTGTATCACAGACACAGTGGATGAGTAGACCGCCCCCTGTCTCTATATCACAGACTCAGTGGATGAGAAGAAGGGCCCCTGTCTCTGTATCAAAGACTCAGGGAATGAGTAGACCGCCCCCTGTCTCTGTATCACAGACTCAGGGGATGAGTAGACCGCCCCCTGTCTCTGTATCACAGACTCAGGGGATGAGTAGACCCCCCCTGTCTCTGTATCACAGACTCAGGGGATGAGTAGACTCCCCACTGTCTCTGTATCACAGACTCAGGGGATGAGTAGACCGCACCCTGTCTCTGTATCACAGACTCAGGGAATGAGTAGACCGCCCCCTGTCTCTGTATCACAGACTCAAGGGATGAGTAGTCCGCCCCCTGTCTCTGTGTCACAGACTCAGGGGATGAGTAGACCGCACCCTGTCTCTGTATCACAGACTCAGGTGATGTGTAGACCGCACACATTCTCTGTATGACAGACTCAGGGGATGAGTAACCGCCCCCTGTCTCTGTATCACAGACTCAGGTGATGTGTAGACTTCACACATTCTCTGTATGAAAGACTCAGGGGATGAGTAGACCCCCCCCTGTCTCTGTCTAACAAACTCGGGATGAGTAGACCGCCCCCTTTCTCTGTATCACAGACTCAGGGGATGAGTAGACCGCCCCCTTCCTCTGAATCACAGACCCAGGGGATGAGTAAACTGCCCCTTGTCTCTGTATCACAGACACAGTGGTTGAGTAGTCCGTCCCCTTTCTCTGTATCACAGACTCAGTGGATGAGAAGACCGGCCCTTGTCTTTGTATCACAGACTCAGTGGATGACTAGAACGGCCCCTGTCTTTGCATCACAGACTCAGTGTATGAGTAGAGCGCTCCCTGTCTCTGTATCACAGTCTCAGTGGATGAGAAGACCGGCCTCTGTCTCTGTATCAAAGACTCAGGGGATGAGTAGACCGCCCCCTGTCTCTGTATCACAGACTCAGTGGTTGAGTAGTCCGTCCCCTTTCTCTGTATCACAGACTCAGTGGATGAGAAGACCGGCCCCTGTCTCTGTATCAAAGACTCAGGAAATGAGTCGACCGCCTCCTGTCTCTGTATCACAGACTCAAGGGATGAGTAGACCGCCCCCTGTCTCTGTATCACAGACTCAGTGGATGAGAAGATGGGCCCCTGTCTCTGTATCAAAGACTCAGGGGATGAGTAGACCGCCCCCTGTCTCTGTATCAAAGACTCAGGGGATGAGAGGACGGGCCCCTGTCTCTTTATCACAGACTCAGTGGATGAGTAGACCGCCCCCTGTCTCTGTATCACAGACTCAGTGGATGAGAAGACCCCCCCTGTCTCTGTATCACAGACTCAGGGGATGAGTAGACCGCCCCCTGTCTCTGTATCACAGACTCAGGGGATGAGTAGACCCCCCCTGTCTCTGTATCACAGACTCAGGGGATGAGTAGACCGCACCCTGTCTCTGTATCACAGACTCAGGGGAATGAGTAGACCGCCCCCTGTCTCTGTGTCACAGACTCAGGGGATGAGTAGACCGCACACATTCTCTGTATGACAGACTCAGGGGATGAGTAGACCGCACCCTGTCTCTGTATCACAGACTCAGGGAATGAGTAGACCGCACCCTGTCTCTGTATCACAGACTCAGGTGATGTGTAGACCGCACACATTCTCTGTATGACAGACTCAGGGGATGAGTAACCGCCCCCGGTCTCTGTATCACAGACTCAGGTGATGTGTAGACCGCACACATTCTCTGTATGAAAGACTCAGGGGATGAGTAGACCCCCCCCTGTCTCTGTCTAACAAACTCGGGATGAGTAGACCGCCCCCTTTCTCTGTATCACAGACTCAGGGGATGAGTAGACCGCCCCCTTCCTCTGAATCAAAGACCCAGGAGATGAATAAACTGCCCCTTGTCTCTGTATCTCAGACTCAGGGGATGAGTAGACTGCCCCCTTTCTCTGTATCACACACTCGGGGGATGAGTAGACCGCCCCCTGCCTCTGTATCACAGACTCAGGGAATGAGTAGACTGCCCTCTGTCTCTGTATCACAGACACAGTGGATGAGAAGACCGCCCCCTGTCTCTGTATCACAGACTCGGGATGAGTAGCCCGCCTCCTGTCTCTGTATCACACACTCGGGGGATGAGTAGACCGCCCCCTGTCTCTGTATAACAAACTCGGGATGAGTAGACCGCCTCCTGTCTCTGTATCACACACTCGGGGGATGAGTAGACCGCACCCTGTCTCTCTATCACATACTCAGGTTTGAATTGATCACCCCCAGTCTCTGTCTCATCGACCCGGGTGATGAGTAGACTGGCCCATGTCTGTATTTCAGGGACTTTGGGGCTGAGTAGACTGCCCCCTGTCTCTGTATCACAAATTTAGGGAATGAGTAGACCGCTCCCTGTCTCTGTATCACACACTCAGGGGATGAGTAGACCGCTCCCTGTCTCTGTATCACACACTCAGGGGATGAGTAGACCGCCCCCTGTCACTGTATCACAGACTCAGGGAATGACTAGACCGCCCACTGTCTCTGTATCACAAACACAGGGGATGAGTAGACCGCCACCTGTCTCTGTATCACAGACCCAGGGGATGAGTAGACCGCCCCCTGTCTCTGTATCACAGATTCAGGTGATGAGTAGACCGCCTCCTGTCGCAGTGTCTCAGAATCTGCTGATGAGTAGACCGCCCCATGTCTCTGTATCACAGACTCAGGGGATTAGTAGACCGCCCCCTGTCTGTGTATCTCAGACTCAGGGGATGAGCAGACCGGCCCCTGTCTCTGAATCACAGACTCAGGGGATGAGTAGACCGCCCCATGTCTCTGTATCATAGACTCAGGGGATGAGTAGACTGCCCCCTGTCTCTGTGTCAGAGATTTAGGGGATGAGTAGACCGCCGCCAGTCTCTGTATCACAGACTCATGGGATGAGTAGACCGCCCCCTGTTTCTGTATCATTGATTCAGGGGATGAGTAGACCGCCCCCTGTCTCTGTATCACAGACTCAGGGGAGGAGTAGACCACCCCCTGTCTCTGTATCACAGGCTCAGGTGATGAGTAGACCGTCCCCTGTCTTTGTATCACACACTCAGTGGATGAGTAGTCCGTCCCCTTTCTCTGGATCACAGACTCAGTGGATGAGAAGACCGGCCCCTGTCTATGTATCAAAGACTCAGGGGATGAGTCGACCGCCTCCTGTCTCTGTATCACAGACTCAAGGGATGAGTAGACCGCCCCCTGTCTCTGTATCACAGACTCAGTGGATGAGAAGACAGGCCCCTGTCTCTGTATCAAAGACTCAGGGGATGAGTAGACCGCCCCCTGTCTCTGTATCAAAGACTCAGGAGATGAGAAGACGGGCCCCTGTCTCTGTATCACAGACTCAGGGGATGAGTAGACCGCCTCCTGTCTCTGTATCACAGACTCAGTGGATGAGAAGACGGGCCCCTGTCTCTGTATCAAAGACTCAGGGGATGAGTAGACCGCCCCCTGTCTCTGTGTCACAGACTCAGGGGATGAGTAGACCGCCCCCTGTCTCTGTATCACAGACTCAGGGGATGAATAGACCCCCCCTGTCTCTGTATCACAGACTCAGGGGATGAGTAGACCCCCCACTGTCTCTGTATCACAGACTCAGGGGATGAGTAGACCGCACCCTGTCTCTGTATCAAAGACTCAGGGAATGAGTAGACCGCCCCCTGTCTCTGTATCACAGACTCAGTGATTGAGTAGTCCGCCCCCTTTCTCTGTATCACAGACTCAGTGGATGAGAAGACCGGCCCCTGTCTCTGTATCAAAGACTCAGGAAATGAGTCGACCGCCTCCTGTCTCTGTATCACAGACTCAAGGGATGAGTAGACCGCCCCCTGTCTCTGTATCACAGACTCAGTGGATGAGAAGATGGGCCCCTGTCTCTGTATCAAAGACTCAGGGGATGAGTAGACCGCCTCCTGTCTCTGTATCACAGACTCAGTGGATGAGAAGACGGGCCCCTGTCTCTGTATCAAAGACTCAGGGGATGAGTAGACCGCCCCCTGTCTCTGTGTCACAGACTCAGGGGATGAGTAGACCGCCCCCTGTCTCTGTATCACAGACTCAGGGGATGAATAGACCCCCCCTGTCTCTGTATCACAGACTCAGGGGATGAGTAGACCCCCCACTGTCTCTGTATCACAGACTCAGGGGATGAGTAGACCGCACCCTGTCTCTGTATCAAAGACTCAGGAAATGAGTAGACCGCCCCCTGTCTCTGCATCACAGACTCAAGGGATGAGTAGTCCGCCCCCTGTCTCTGTGTCACAGACTCAGGGGATGAGTAGACCGCACCCTGTCTCTGTATCAAAGACTCAGGGAATGAGTAGACCGCCCCCTGTCTCTGCATCACAGACTCAAGGGATGAGTAGACCGCACCCTGTCTCTGTATCACAGACTCAGGTGATGTGTAGACCGCACACATTCTCTGTATGACAGACTCAGGGGATGAGTAACCGCCTCCTGTCTCTGTATCACAGACTCAGGTGATGTGTAGACCGCACACATTCTCTGTTTGAAAGACTCAGGGGATGAGTAGACCCCCCTCTGTCTCTGTCTAACAAACTCGGGATGAGTAGACCGCCCCCTTTCTCTGTATCACAGACTCAGGGGATGAGTAGACCGCCCCCTTCCTCTGAATCACAGACCCAGTGGATGAGTAAACTGCCCCTTGTCTCTGTATCTCAGACTCAGGGGATGAGTAGACTGCCCCCTTTCTCTGTATCACACACTCGGGGGATGAGTAGACTGCCCTCTGTCTCTGTATCACAGACACAGTGGATGAGAAGACCGCCCCCTGTCTCTGTATCACAGACTCGGGATGAGTAGCCCGCCTCCTGTCTCTGTATCACAGACTCAGTGGATGAGAAGACAGGCCCCTGTCTCTGTATCAAAGACTCAGGGGATGAGTAGACCGCCCCCTGTCTCTGTATCAAAGACTCAGGAGATGAGAAGACGGGCCCCTGTCTCTGTATCACAGACTCAGGGGATGAGTAGACCGCCTCCTGTCTCTGTATCACAGACTCAGTGGATGAGAAGACGGGCCCCTGTCTCTGTATCAAAGACTCAGGGGATGAGTAGACCGCCCCCTGTCTCTGTGTCACAGACTCAGGGGATGAGTAGACCGCCCCCTGTCTCTGTATCACAGACTCAGGGGATGAATAGACCCCCCCTGTCTCTGTATCACAGACTCAGGGGATGAGTAGACCCCCCACTGTCTCTGTATCACAGACTCAGGGGATGAGTAGACCGCACCCTGTCTCTGTATCAAAGACTCAGGGAATGAGTAGACCGCCCCCTGTCTCTGCATCACAGACTCAAGGGATGAGTAGTCCGCCCCCTGTCTCTGTGTCACAGACTCAGGGGATGAGTAGACCGCACCCTGTCTCTGTATCAAAGACTCAGGGAATGAGTAGACCGCCCCCTGTCTCTGCATCACAGACTCAAGGGATGAGTAGACCGCACCCTGTCTCTGTATCACAGACTCAGGTGATGTGTAGACCGCACACATTCTCTGTATGACAGACTCAGGGGATGAGTAACCGCCTCCTGTCTCTGTATCACAGACTCAGGTGATGTGTAGACCGCACACATTCTCTGTTTGAAAGACTCAGGGGATGAGTAGACCCCCCTCTGTCTCTGTCTAACAAACTCGGGATGAGTAGACCGCCCCCTTTCTCTGTATCACAGACTCAGGGGATGAGTAGACCGCCCCCTTCCTCTGAATCACAGACCCAGTGGATGAGTAAACTGCCCCTTGTCTCTGTATCTCAGACTCAGGGGATGAGTAGACTGCCCCCTTTCTCTGTATCACACACTCGGGGGATGAGTAGACCGCCCCCTGCCTCTGTATCACAGACTCAGGGAATGAGTAGACTGCCCTCTGTCTCTGTATCACAGACACAGTGGATGAGAAGACCGCCCCCTGTCTCTGTATCACAGACTCGGGATGAGTAGCCCGCCTCCTGTCTCTGTATCACACACTCGGGGGATGAGTAGACCGCCCCCTGTCTTGGTATAACAAACTCGGGATGAGTAGATCGCCCCCTTTCTCTGTATCACAGACTCAGGGGATGAGTAGACCGCCCCCTTCCTCTGAATCACAGACCCAGGGGATGAGTAAACTGCCCCTTGTCTCTGTATCTCAGACTCAGGGGATGAGTAGACTGCCCCCTTTCTCTGTATCACACACTCGGGGGATGAGTAGACCGACCCCTGCCTCTGTATCACAGACTCAGGGAATGAGTAGACTGCCCTCTGTCTCTGTATCACAGACACAGTGGATGAGAAGACCGCCCCCTGTCTCTGTATCACAGACTCGGGATGAGTAGCCCGCCTCCTGTCTCTGTATCACACACTCGGGGGATGAGTAGACTGCACCCTGTCTCTCTTTCACATACTCGGGTTTGAATTGATCACCCCCAGTCTCTGTCTCATCGACCCGGGTGATGAGTAGACTGGCCCATGTCTGTATTTCAGGGAATGTGGGGCTGAGTAGACTGCCCCCTGTCTCTGTATCACAAATTTAGGGAATGAGTAGACCGCTCCCTGTCTCTGTATCACACACTCAGGGGATGGGGAGACCGCTCCCTGTCTCTGTATCACACACTCAGGGGATGAGTAGACCGCCCCCTGTCACTGTATCACAGACTCAGGGAATGACGAGACCGCCCCCTCTCACTGTATCACAGACTCAGGGAATGACTAGACCGCCCACTGTCTCTGTATCACAAACACAGGGGATGAGTAGACCGCCCCCTGTCGCAGTATCACAGACTCAGCTGATGAGTAGACCGCCCCCTGTTTCTGTGTCATTGATTCAGGGGATGAGCAGACCGGCCCCTGTCTCTGTGTCACAGACTCAGGGGATGAGTAGACCGCCCCCTGTCTCTGTGTCACAGACTCAGAAAATGAGTGGACCGCCCCCTGTTTCTGTGTCATTGATTCAGGGGATGAGTAGACCGCCCCCTGTCTCTTTATCACTGACCCAGGGGTTGAGTAGACCGCCCCCTGTCTCTGTGTCACAGACTCAGTGGATAAGTAGACCGTCCCCTGTCTCTGTATCACAAATTTAGGGGATGAGTGGACCGTCCCCTGTCTCTGTATCACAAACTCAGGGGATGAGTCGACCGCCCCCTGTCTCTGGATCACAAACTGAGGGGATAGGTAGACCGCCCCATGTCTCTGTATCACAGAATCAGGGGATGATTAGACCGCACCCTGTCTCTGTATCTCAGACTCAGGGGATGAGCAGACCGGCCCCTGTCTCTGTATCGCAGACTCAGGGGATGAGTGCACCGCCCCCTGTTTCTGTATCACTGATTCAGGGGATGAGTAGACCGCCCCCTGTCTCTGTATCACAGACTCAGGGGATGAGTAGACCGCCCCCTGTCTCTGTATCACAAACTGAGGGGATGAGCAGACTGCCCCCTGTCTCTGTATCAAAGTCTCAGGGGATGAGTAGACCGCCCCCTGTCTCTGTATCTCAGACTCAGGGGATGAGCAGACCGGCCCCTGTCTCTGTATCGCAGACTCAGGGGATGAGTGCACCGCCCCCTGTTTCTGTATCACTGATTCAGGGGATGAGTAGACCGCCCCCTGTCTCTGTATCACAGACTCAGGGGATGAGTAGACCGCCCCCTGTCTCTGTATCACAAACTGAGGGGATGAGCAGACTGCCCCCTGTCTCTGTATCGAAATCTCAGGGGATGAGTAGACCGCCTCCTGTCTCTGTATCACAGACTCAGTGGATGAGTAGACCGCCCCCTGTCTCTGTATCACAGACTCAGTGGATGAGTAGACCGCCCCCTGTCTCTGTATCACAGACTCAGTGGATGAGAAGACGGGCCCCTGTCTCTGTGTCAAAGACTCAGGGGATGAGTAGAGCGCCCCCTGTCTCTGTATCACAGACACAGTGGATGAGTAGACCGCCCCCTGTCTCTGTATCACAGACTCAGTGGATGAGAAGACGGGCCCCTTTCTCTGTATCAAAGACTCAGGGAATGAGTAGACCGCCCCCTGTCTCTGTATCACAGACTCAGGGGATGAGTAGACCGCCCCCTGTCTCTGTATCACAGACTCAGGGGATGAGTAGACCCCCCCTGTCTCTGTATCACAGACTCAGGGGATGAGTAGACTCCCCACTGTCTCTGTATCACAGACTCAGGGGATGAGTAGACCGCACCCTGTCTCTGTATCACAGACTCAGGGAATGAGTAGACCGCCCCCTGTCTCTGTATCACAGACTCAAGGGATGAGTAGTCCGCCCCCTGTCTCTGTGTCACAGACTCAGGGGATGAGTAGACCGCCCCCTGTCTCTGTATCACAGACTCAGGTGATGTGTAGACCGCACACATTCTCTGTATGAAAGACTCAGGGGATGAGTAGACCCCCCCCTGTCTCTGTCTAACAAACTCGGGATGAGTAGACCGCCCCCTTTCTCTGTATCACAGACTCAGGGGATGAGTAGACCGCCCCCTTCCTCTGAATCACAGACCCAGGGGATGAGCAAACTGCCCCTTGTCTCTGTATCTCAGACTCAGGGGATGAGTAGACTGCCCCCTTTCTCTGTATCACACACTCGGGGGATGAGTAGACCGCCCCCTGCCTCTGTATCACAGACACAGGGAATGAGTAGACTGCCCTCTGTCTCTGTATCACAGACACAGTGGATGAGAAGACCGCCCCCTGTCTCTGTATCACAGACTCGGGATGAGTAGCCCGCCTCCTGTCTCTGTATCACACACTCGGGGGATGAGTAGACCCCCCCCTGTCTCTGTCTAACAAACTCGGGATGAGTAGACCGCCCCCTTTCTCTGTATCACAGACTCAGGGGATGAGTAGACCGCCCCCTTCCTCTGAATCACAGACCCAGGGGATGAGCAAACTGCCCCTTGTCTCTGTATCTCAGACTCAGGGGATGAGTAGACTGCCCCCTTTCTCTGTATCACAGACTCAGGGAATGACTAGACCGCCCCCTGTCACTGTATCACAGACTCAGGGAATGACTAGACCGCCCACTGTCTCTGTATCACAAACACAGGGGATGAGTAGACCGCCCCCTGTCGCAGTGTCACAGACTCAGCTGATGAGTAGACCGCCCCCTGTCTATGTATCACAGACTCAGGGGATGAGTAGACCGCCCCCTGTTTCTGTGTCATTGATTCAGGGGATGAGTAGACCGCCCCCTGTCTCTGTGTCACAGACTCAGGGGATGAGTAGACCGCCCCCTGTCTCTGTGTCACAGACTCAGAAAATGAGTGGACCGCCCCCTGTTTCTGTGTCATTGATTCAGGGGATGAGTAGACCGCCCCCTGTCTCTTTATCACTGACCCAGGGGATGAGTAGACCGCCCCCTGTCTCTGTGTCACAGACTCAGTGGATAAGTAGACCGTCCCCTGTCTCTGTATCACTAATTTAGGGGATGAGTAGACCGTCCCCTGTCTCTGTATCGCGAATTTATGGAATGAGCAGACGGCTGCCTGTCTCTGTATCACAAACTCAGGGGATGAGTCGACCGCCCCCTGTCCCTGTATCACAAACTGAGGGGATTAGTAGACCGCCCGCTGTCTGTGTATCTCAGACTCAGGGGATGAGCAGACCGGCCCCTGTCTCTGTATCGCAGACTCAGGGGATGAGTGCACCGCCCCCTGTTTCTGTATCATTGATTCAGGGTATGAGTAGACCGCCGCCTGTCTCTGTATAACAGACTCATGGGATGAGTAGACCGCCCCCTGTCTCTGTATCTCAGACTCAGGGGATGAGTGCACCGCCCCCTGTTTCTGTATCATTGATTCAGGGGATGAGTAGACCGCCCCCTGTCTCTTTATCACTGACCCAGGGGATGAGTAGACCGCCCCCTGTCTCTGTGTCACAGACTCAGTGGATAAGTAGACCGTCCCCTGTCTCTGTATTACAAATTTAGGGGATGAGTAGACCGTCCCCTGTCTCTGTATCACAAACTCAGGGGATGAGTCGACCGCCCCCTGTCTCTGGATCACAAACTGAGGGGATAGGTAGACCGCCCCATGTCTCTGTATCACAGACTCAGGGGATGAGTAGACCGCCCCCTGTCTCTGTATCTCAGACTCAGGGGATGAGCAGACCGGCCCCTGTCTCTGTATCGCAGACTCAGGGGATGAGTGCACCGCCCCCTGTTTCTGTATCATTGATTCAGGGGATGAGTAGACCGCCCCCTGTCTCTGTCTCACAGACTCAGGGGATGAGTACACCGCCCCATGTCTCTGTATCACAAAATGAGCGGATGAGTAGACCGCCCCCTGTCTCTGTATCACAGACTCAGGGGATGAGTAGACCGCCCCCTGTCTCTGTATCACAAACTGAGGGGATGAGCAGACTGCCCCCTGTCTCTGTATCAAAGTCTCAGGGGATGAGTAGACCGCCTCCTGTCTCTGTATCACAGACTCAGTGGATGAGTAGACCGCCCCCTGTCTCTGTATCACAGACTCAGTGGATGAGTAGACCGCCCCCTGTCTCTGTATCACAGAATCAGTGGATGAGTAGACGGCCCCCTGTCTCTGTATCACAAACTGAGGGGATGAGCAGACTGCCCCCTGTCTCTGTATTAAAGTCTCAGGGGATGAGTAGACCGCCCCCTGTCTCTGTATCACAAACTGAGGGGATGAGTAGACCGCCCCCTGTCTCTGTATCACAAACTCAGGGGATGAGTAGACCGCCCCCTGTCTTTGTACCACAGACTCAGGGGATGTGCAGACCGCCCCCTGTCTCTGTATCGCACACTCGGGGGATGGTTAGACCACACCCTGACTCTGTTTCACAGACTGAGGGGATAAGTAGACCGCCCCCTGTCTCTGTATCACAAACTCAGGGGATGAGTAGACCGCCCCCTGTCTTTGTACCACAGACTCAGGGGATGTGTAGACCGCCTCCTGTCTCTGTATCACAGACTCAGGGGTGAGCAGACCGTCCCCTGTCTTTGCATCACAGACTCAGGGGATGAGTAGACCGCCTCCTGTCTCTGTATCACAGACTCAGGGGATGATTAGACCGCCTCCTGTCTCTGTATCACAGACTCAGGGGATGAGTAGACCGTCCCCTGTCTCTGTATCTCAGACTCAGGGGATGAGTAGACCGTCCCCTGTCTCTGTATCTCAGACTCAGGGGATGAGTAGACCGTCCCCTGTCTCTGTATCACAGACTCAGGGGATGAGTAGACCGCTCCCTGTCTCTGTATCAGAGACTCAGGTGATGAGTAGACCCCTCCTGTCTCTGTATCACAGACTCAGGGGATGAGTAGACCGCCCCCTGTCTCTGTATCTCAGACTCAGGGGATGAGTAGACCGTCCCCTGTCTCTGTATCTCAGACTCAGGGGATGAGTAGACCGCTCCCTGTCTCTGTATCAGAGACTCAGGTGATGAGTAGACCGTCCCCTGTCTCTGTATCTCAGACTCAGGGGATGAGTAGACCGTCCCCTGTCTCTGCATCTCAGACTCAGGGGATGAGTAGACCGCTCCCTGTCTCTGTATCAGAGACTCAGGTGATGAGTAGACCGCCCCCTAACTCTGTATCACACACTCAGTGGCTGAGCAGACTGCCCTCTGTCTCTGTATCACAGACTCAGGGGATGAGTAGACCGCCCCCTGTCTCTGTATCACAGACTCAGGGGAAGAGTAAACCGCCCCCTGTCTCTGGATCACAGACTCAGGGGATGAGTAGACCGCCCCCTTCCACTGTATCACAGACCCAGGGGATCAGTAAACTGCCCCTTGTCTCTGTATCTCAGACTCACGGGATGATTAGACCGCCCCCTTTCTCTGTATCACACTCTCAGGATTGAATAGATCTCCCCCAGTCTCTGTCTCATAGACCCGGGGGATGGGTAGACTGGCCCCTGTCTGTATTTCAGGGACTTTGGGGCTGAGTAGACTGCCCCCTGTCTCTGTATCACAAACTCAGGGGATAAGTAGACCGCCCACTGTCTCTGTATCAGGAACTCAGGGGATAAGTAGACCGTCCCCTGTCTTTGTATCACAGACTCAGGGGTTGAGTAGACCGCCCACTCTCTCTGTATCACAGACTCAGGGGTTGAGTAGTCCACCCCCTGTCTCTGCATCACAGACTCAGGAGATGAGTTGAACGTCCCCTGTCTTTGTATCACACACTCAGTGGATGAGCAGACTGCCCCCTGTCTCTGTATCACAGATTCAGGGGATGAGTAGACCGCCCCCTGTCTCTGCATCACAGACTGAGGGGATGAGTAGAACGCCCCCTGTCTCTGTATCACAGACTCAGGGGATGAGTAGACCGCCCCCTGTCTCTGTATCTCACACTCAGGGAAAGAGTTAACCGCCCCCTATCTCTGTATCACAGACTCAGGGGATGACTTGACCGCCCCCTGTCTCTGTGTCACAGACTCAGGCGATGAGTAAACTGCCACTTGTCTCTGTATCACAGACTCAGGGAATGACTAGACCGCCCACTGTCTCTGTATCACAAACACAGGGGATGAGTAGACCGCCACCTGTCTCTGTATCACAGACCCAGGGGATGAGTAGACCGCCCCCTGTCTCTGTATCACAGACCCAGGGGATGAGTAGACCGCCCCCTGTCGCAGTGTCACAGACTCAGCAGATGAGTAGACCGCCCCCTGTCTATGTATCACAGACTCAGGGGATGAGTAGACCGCCCCCTGTCGATGTATCACAGACTCAGCTGATGAGTAGACCGCCCCCTGTTTCTGTGTCATTGATTCAGGGGATGAGTAGACCGCCCCCTGTCTCTGTGTCACAGACTCAGAAAATGAGTGGACCGCCCCCTGTTTCTGTGTCATTGATTCAGGGGATGAGTAGACCGCCCCCTGTCTCTGTGTCACAGACTCAGGGGATGAGTAGACCGCCCCCTGTCTCTGTGTCACAGACTCAGAAAATGAGTGGACCGCCCCCTGTTTCTGTGTCATTGATTCAGGGGATGAGTAGACCGCCCCCTGTCTCTTTATCACTGACCCAGGGGATGAGTAGACCGCCCCCTGTCTCTGTGTCACAGACTCAGTGGATAAGTAGACCGTCCCCTGTCTCTGTATCACTAATTTAGGGGATGAGTAGACCGCCCCCTGTCTCTGTATCTCAGACTCAGGGGATGAGTAGACCGCCCCCTGTCTCTGTATCTCAGACTCAGGGGATGAGTAGACCGCCCCCTGTCTCTGTGTCACAGACTCAGTGGATAAGTAGACCGTCCCCTGTCTCTGTATCACAAATTTAGGGGATGAGTAGACCGTCCCCTGTCTCTGTATCACAGACTCAGGGGATGAGTAGACCGCCCCCTGTCTCTGTATCACAAACTGAGGGGATGAGCAGACTGCCCCCTGTCTCTGTATCAAAGTCTCAGGGGATGAGTAGACCGCCTCCTGTCTCTGTATCACAGACTCAGTGGATGAGTAGACCGCCCCCTGTCTCTGTATCACAGACTCAGTGGATGAGTAGACCGCCCCCTGTCTCTGTATCACAGAATCAGTGGATGAGTAGACGGCCCCCTGTCTCTGTATCACAAACTGAGGGGATGAGCAGACTGCCCCCTGTCTCTGTATTAAAGTCTCAGGGGATGAGTAGACCGCCCCCTGTCTCTGTATCACAAACTGAGGGGATGAGTAGACCGCCCCCTGTCTCTGTATCACAAACTCAGGGGATGAGTAGACCGCCCCCTGTCTTTGTACCACAGACTCAGGGGATGTGCAGACCGCCCCCTGTCTCTGTATCGCACACTCGGGGGATGGTTAGACCACACCCTGACTCTGTTTCACAGACTGAGGGGATAAGTAGACCGCCCCCTGTCTCTGTATCACAAACTCAGGGGATGAGTAGACCGCCCCCTGTCTTTGTACCACAGACTCAGGGGATGTGTAGACCGCCTCCTGTCTCTGTATCACAGACTCAGGGGTGAGCAGACCGTCCCCTGTCTTTGCATCACAGACTCAGGGGATGAGTAGACCGCCTCCTGTCTCTGTATCACAGACTCAGGGGATGATTAGACCGCCTCCTGTCTCTGTATCACAGACTCAGGGGATGAGTAGACCGTCCCCTGTCTCTGTATCTCAGACTCAGGGGATGAGTAGACCGTCCCCTGTCTCTGTATCTCAGACTCAGGGGATGAGTAGACCGTCCCCTGTCTCTGTATCACAGACTCAGGGGATGAGTAGACCGCTCCCTGTCTCTGTATCAGAGACTCAGGTGATGAGTAGACCCCTCCTGTCTCTGTATCACAGACTCAGGGGATGAGTAGACCGCCCCCTGTCTCTGTATCTCAGACTCAGGGGATGAGTAGACCGTCCCCTGTCTCTGTATCTCAGACTCAGGGGATGAGTAGACCGCTCCCTGTCTCTGTATCAGAGACTCAGGTGATGAGTAGACCGTCCCCTGTCTCTGTATCTCAGACTCAGGGGATGAGTAGACCGTCCCCTGTCTCTGCATCTCAGACTCAGGGGATGAGTAGACCGCTCCCTGTCTCTGTATCAGAGACTCAGGTGATGAGTAGACCGCCCCCTAACTCTGTATCACACACTCAGTGGCTGAGCAGACTGCCCTCTGTCTCTGTATCACAGACTCAGGGGATGAGTAGACCGCCCCCTGTCTCTGTATCACAGACTCAGGGGAAGAGTAAACCGCCCCCTGTCTCTGGATCACAGACTCAGGGGATGAGTAGACCGCCCCCTTCCACTGTATCACAGACCCAGGGGATCAGTAAACTGCCCCTTGTCTCTGTATCTCAGACTCACGGGATGATTAGACCGCCCCCTTTCTCTGTATCACACTCTCAGGATTGAATAGATCTCCCCCAGTCTCTGTCTCATAGACCCGGGGGATGGGTAGACTGGCCCCTGTCTGTATTTCAGGGACTTTGGGGCTGAGTAGACTGCCCCCTGTCTCTGTATCACAAACTCAGGGGATAAGTAGACCGCCCACTGTCTCTGTATCAGGAACTCAGGGGATAAGTAGACCGTCCCCTGTCTTTGTATCACAGACTCAGGGGTTGAGTAGACCGCCCACTCTCTCTGTATCACAGACTCAGGGGTTGAGTAGTCCACCCCCTGTCTCTGCATCACAGACTCAGGAGATGAGTTGAACGTCCCCTGTCTTTGTATCACACACTCAGTGGATGAGCAGACTGCCCCCTGTCTCTGTATCACAGATTCAGGGGATGAGTAGACCGCCCCCTGTCTCTGCATCACAGACTGAGGGGATGAGTAGAACGCCCCCTGTCTCTGTATCACAGACTCAGGGGATGAGTAGACCGCCCCCTGTCTCTGTATCTCACACTCAGGGAAAGAGTTAACCGCCCCCTATCTCTGTATCACAGACTCAGGGGATGACTTGACCGCCCCCTGTCTCTGTGTCACAGACTCAGGCGATGAGTAAACTGCCACTTGTCTCTGTATCACAGACTCAGGGAATGACTAGACCGCCCACTGTCTCTGTATCACAAACACAGGGGATGAGTAGACCGCCACCTGTCTCTGTATCACAGACCCAGGGGATGAGTAGACCGCCCCCTGTCTCTGTATCACAGACCCAGGGGATGAGTAGACCGCCCCCTGTCGCAGTGTCACAGACTCAGCAGATGAGTAGACCGCCCCCTGTCTATGTATCACAGACTCAGGGGATGAGTAGACCGCCCCCTGTCGATGTATCACAGACTCAGCTGATGAGTAGACCGCCCCCTGTTTCTGTGTCATTGATTCAGGGGATGAGTAGACCGCCCCCTGTCTCTGTGTCACAGACTCAGAAAATGAGTGGACCGCCCCCTGTTTCTGTGTCATTGATTCAGGGGATGAGTAGACCGCCCCCTGTCTCTGTGTCACAGACTCAGGGGATGAGTAGACCGCCCCCTGTCTCTGTGTCACAGACTCAGAAAATGAGTGGACCGCCCCCTGTTTCTGTGTCATTGATTCAGGGGATGAGTAGACCGCCCCCTGTCTCTTTATCACTGACCCAGGGGATGAGTAGACCGCCCCCTGTCTCTGTGTCACAGACTCAGTGGATAAGTAGACCGTCCCCTGTCTCTGTATCACTAATTTAGGGGATGAGTAGACCGCCCCCTGTCTCTGTATCTCAGACTCAGGGGATGAGTAGACCGCCCCCTGTCTCTGTATCTCAGACTCAGGGGATGAGTAGACCGCCCCCTGTCTCTGTGTCACAGACTCAGTGGATAAGTAGACCGTCCCCTGTCTCTGTATCACAAATTTAGGGGATGAGTAGACCGTCCCCTGTCTCTGTATCACAAACTCAGGGGATGAGTCGACCGCCCCCTGTCTCTGGATCACAAACTGAGGGGATAGGTAGACCGCCCCATGTCTCTGTATCACAGACTCAGGGGATGAGTAGACCGCCCCCTGTCTCTGTATCTCAGACTCAGGGGATGAGCAGACCGGCCCCTGTCTCTGTATCGCAGACTCAGGGGATGAGTGCACCGCCCCCTGTTTCTGTATCATTGATTCAGGGGATGAGTAGACCGCCCCCTGTCTCTGTCTCACAGACTCAGGGGATGAGTACACCGCCCCATCTCTCTGTATCACAAAATGAGCGGATGAGTAGACCGCCCCCTGTCTCTGTATCACAGACTCAGGGGATGAGTAGACCGCCCCCTGTCTCTGTATCACAAACTGAGGGGATGAGCAGACTGCCCCCTGTCTCTGTATCAAAGTCTCAGGGGATGAGTAGACCGCCTCCTGTCTCTGTATCACAGACTCAGTGGATGAGTAGACCGCCCCCTGTCTCTGTATCACAGACTCAGTGGATGAGTAGACCGCCCCCTGTCTCTGTATCACAGAATCAGTGGATGAGTAGACGGCCCCCTGTCTCTGTATCACAAACTGAGGGGATGAGCAGACTGCCCCCTGTCTCTGTATTAAAGTCTCAGGGGATGAGTAGACCGCCCCCTGTCTCTGTATCACAAACTGAGGGGATGAGTAGACCGCCCCCTGTCTCTGTATCACAAACTCAGGGGATGAGTAGACCGCCCCCTGTCTTTGTACCACAGACTCAGGGGATGTGCAGACCGCCCCCTGTCTCTGTATCGCACACTCGGTGGATGGTTAGACCACACCCTGACTCTGTTTCACAGACTGAGGGGATAAGTAGACCGCCCCCTGTCTCTGTATCACAAACTCAGGGGATGAGTAGACCGCCCCCTGTCTTTGTACCACAGACTCAGGGGATGTGTAGACCGCCTCCTGTCTCTGTATCACAGACTCAGGGGTGAGCAGACCGTCCCCTGTCTTTGCATCACAGACTCAGGGGATGAGTAGACCGCCTCCTGTCTCTGTATCACAGACTCAGGGGATGATGAGACCGCCTCCTGTCTCTGTATCACAGACTCAGGGGATGAGTAGACCGTCCCCTGTCTCTGTATCTCAGACTCAGGGGATGAGTAGACCGTCCCCTGTCTCTGTATCTCAGACTCAGGGGATGAGTAGACCGTCCCCTGTCTCTGTATCACAGACTCAGGGGATGAGTAGACCGCTCCCTGTCTCTGTATCAGAGACTCAGGTGATGAGTAGACCCCTCCTGTCTCTGTATCACAGACTCAGGGGATGAGTAGACCGCCCCCTGTCTCTGTATCTCAGACTCAGGGGATGAGTAGACCGTCCCCTGTCTCTGTATCTCAGACTCAGGGGATGAGTAGACCGCTCCCTGTCTCTGTATCAGAGACTCAGGTGATGAGTAGACCGTCCCCTGTCTCTGTATCTCAGACTCAGGGGATGAGTAGACCGTCCCCTGTCTCTGCATCTCAGACTCAGGGGATGAGTAGACCGCTCCCTGTCTCTGTATCAGAGACTCAGGTGATGAGTAGACCGCCCCCTAACTCTGTATCACACACTCAGTGGCTGAGCAGACTGCCCTCTGTCTCTGTATCACAGACTCAGGGGAAGAGTAAACCGCCCCCTGTCTCTGGATCACAGACTCAGGGGATGAGTAGACCGCCCCCTTCCACTGTATCACAGACCCAGGGGATCAGTAAACTGCCCCTTGTCTCTGTATCTCAGACTCACGGGATGATTAGACCGCCCCCTTTCTCTGCATCACACTCTCAGGATTGAATAGATCTCCCCCAGTCTCTGTCTCATAGACCCGGGGGATGGGTAGACTGGCCCCTGTCTGTATTTCAGGGACTTTGGGGCTGAGTAGACTGCCCCCTGTCTCTGTATCACAAACTCAGGGGATAAGTAGACCGCCCACTGTCTCTGTATCAGGAACTCAGGGGATAAGTAGACCGTCCCCTGTCTTTGTATCACAGACTCAGGGGTTGAGTAGACCGCCCACTCTCTCTGTATCACAGACTCAGGGGTTGAGTAGTCCACCCCCTGTCTCTGCATCACAGACTCAGGAGATGAGTTGAACGTCCCCTGTCTTTGTATCACACACTCAGTGGATGAGCAGACTGCCCCCTGTCTCTGTATCACAGATTCAGGGGATGAGTAGACCGCCCCCTGTCTCTGCATCACAGACTGAGGGGATGAGTAGAACGCCCCCTGTCTCTGTATCACAGACTCAGGGGATGTGTAGACCGCCCCCTGTCTCTGTATCTCACACTCAGGGAAAGAGTTAACCGCCCCCTATCTCTGTATCACAGACTCAGGGGATGACTTGACCGCCCCCTGTCTCTGTGTCACAGACTCAGGCGATGAGTAAACTGCCACTTGTCTCTGTATCACAGACTCAGGGAATGAATAGACCGCCCACTGTCTCTGTATCACAAACACAGGGGATGAGTAGACCGCCACATGTCTCTGTATCACAGACCCAGGGGATGAGTAGACCGCCCCCTGTCTCTGTATCACAGACCCAGGGGATGAGTAGACCGCCCCCTGTCGCAGTGTCACAGACTCAGCAGATGAGTAGACCGCCCCCTGTCTATGTATCACAGACTCAGGGGATGAGTAGACCGCCCCCTGTCTATGTATCACAGACTCAGCTGATGAGTAGACCGCCCCCTGTTTCTGTGTCATTGATTCAGGGGATGAGTAGACCGCCCCCTGTCTCTGTGTCACAGACTCAGGGGATGAGTAGACCGCCCCCTGTCTCTGTGTCACAGACTCAGAAAATGAGTGGACCGCCCCCTGTTTCTGTGTCATTGATTCAGGGGATGAGTAGACCGCCCCCTGTCTCTTTATCACTGACCCAGGGGATGAGTAGACCGCCCCCTGTCTCTGTGTCACAGACTCAGTGGATAAGTAGACCGTCCCCTGTCTCTGTATCACTAATTTAGGGGATGAGTAGACCGCCCCCTGTCTCTGTATCTCAGACTCAGGGGATGAGTAGACCGCCCCCTGTCTCTGTATCTCAGACTCAGGGGATGAGTAGACCGCCCCCTGTCTCTGTGTCACAGACTCAGTGGATAAGTAGACCGTCCCCTGTCTCTGTATCACAAATTTAGGGGATGAGTAGACCGTCCCCTGTCTCTGTATCACAAACTCAGGGGATGAGTCGACCGCCCCCTGTCTCTGGATCACAAACTGAGGGGATAGGTAGACCGCCCCCTGTCGCAGTGTCACAGACTCAGCAGATGAGTAGACCGCCCCATGTCTCTGTATCACAGACTCAGGGGATGAGTAGACCGCCCCATGTCTCTGTATCACAGACTCAGGGGATGAGTAGACCGCCCCCTGTCTCTGTATCTCAGACTCAGGGGATGAGCAGACCGGCCCCTGTCTCTGTATCACAGACTCAGGGGATGAGTAGACTGCCCCCTTCCTCTGTATCACAGACTCAGGGAATGAGTAGACCGCCCCCTGTCTCTTTATCACACACTCGGGGGATGAGTAGACCGTCCCCTTCCTCTGGATCACAGACTCAGGGGATGAGTAGACCGCTCCCTGTCTCAGTATCACAGGCTCAGGGGAAGAGTCGAACGCCCCCTGTCTCTGTATCATCGACTCAGGGGAAGAGTAGACCGACCCCTGTCTCTGTATCACAGATTCAGGGGATGAGTTGAACGCCTCCTGCCTCTGTATCACAGTCTCATGGGATGAGTAGACCGTCCACTGTCTTTGTATCACAGACTCAGGGGATGAGTAGACCGCCTCCTGTCTCTGTATCACAGACTCAGGGGATGAGTAGACCGTCAGCTGTCTCTGTATCACAGACTCAGTGGCTGTTTAGACAGGCCCCTGTCTTTGTATCACAGACTCAGTGGATGAGTAGACCGCCCCCTGTCGCTGCATCACAGACTCACGGGATGACTAGACCGTCCCCTGTCTCTGTATCACAGACTCAGTGGATGAGTAGACCGCCACCTGTCTCTGTATCACAGAGTCAGGGGATGAGTAGACCCCTCCCAGTCTCTGTATCACAGACTCAGGGGATGAGTAGACCGCCACCTGTCTCTGTATCACAGAGTCAGGGGATGAGTAGACCGTCACCTGTCTCTGTATCACAGAGTCAGGGGATGAGTAGACCCCTCCCTGTCTCTGGATCACAGACTCAGGGGATGAGTAGACCGCCACCTGTCTCTGTATCACAGAGTCAGGGGATGAGTAGACCCCTCCCTGTCTCTGGATCACAGACTCAGGGGATGTGTAGACCGCCCCTTGTCTCTGTATCTCAGACTCAGGGGATGAGTAGACCCCCCCCAGTCTCTGTATCACAGACTCAGGGGATGAGTAGACCGCCACCTGTCTCTGTATCACAGAGTCAGGGGATGAGTAGACCCCTCCCTGTCTCTGGATCACAGACTCAGGGGATGAGTAGACCGACCCCTGTCTCTTTATCACACACTCGGGGGATGAGTAGACCGTCCCCTTCCTCTGCATAACGGACTCAGGGGATGAGTAGACCGCCCCCTGTCTCTGTATCACAGGCTCAGGGGATGAGTAGACCGTCCCCTTCCTCTGTATCACAGACTCAGGGAATGAGTAGACCGCCCCTTGTCTCTGTATCTCAGACTCAGGGGATGAGCAGACTGCCCCCTTTCTCTGTATCACAGACTCAGGGAATGTGTAGTCCGCCCCCTGTCTCTTTATCACACACTTGGGGGATGAGTAGACCGCCCCCTGTCTCTGTATCACAGACTCAGGGGATGAGTAGACCGCCCCCTGTCTCTGTATCTCAGACTCAGGGGAGGAGTAGACCGTCCCCGTCCACTGTATCACGGACTCAGGGGATGAATAGACCTTCCCCTTCCTCTGTATCACAGACTCAGGGGATGAGTCGAACGCCCCCTGTCACTGTATCATCGACTCAGGGGAAGAGTAGACCGACCCCTGTCTCTGTATCACAGATTCAGGGGATGAGTTGACCGCCTCCTGTCTCTGTATCACAGACTCATGGGATGAGGAGACCGTCCACTGTCTTTGTATCACAGACTCAGGGTATGAGTAGACCGCCTCCTGTCTCTGTATCACAGACTCAGGGGATGAGTAGACCGCCCCCTGTCTCTGTATCACAGACTCAGGGTATGAGTAGACCGTCCCCTATCTTGTATCATTGATTCAGGGGATGATTTGACCGCCTCCTGCCTCTGTATCACAGTCTCATGGGATGAGTAGACCGTCCACTGTCTTTGTATCACAGACTCAGGGTATGAGTAGACCGCCTCCTGTCTCTGGATCACAGACTCAGGGGATGAGTAGACCGCCCCCTGTCTTTGTATCACCGACTCAGGGGATGATTAGACATCCTCCTTTCTCTGCATCACAGACTCAAGGGATGAGTAGATCGCCCCCTGTCTCTGTTTCACGGACTCAGGGGATGACTAGACCGTCCCCTGTCTCTGTTTCACGGACTCAGGGGATGAGTAGAGCGCCCCCTGTCTTTGTATCACCGACTCAGGGGATGAGTAGACCGTCCCCTTCCTCTGTATCACAGACTCAGGGAATGAGTAGATCGCCCCCTGTCTCTGTATCACAGACTCAGGAGATGAGTAGACCGTCCCCTTCCTCTGTATCACAGACCCAGGGGATGACTAAACTGCCCCTTGTCTCTGTATCTCAGACTCAGGGGATGAGTAGACTGCCCCCTTTCTCTGTATCACAGACTCAGGGAATGAGTAGACCGCCCCCTGTCTCTTTATCACACACTCGGGGGATGAGTAGACCGTCCCCTTTCTCTGTATAACGGACTCAGGGGATGAGTAGACCGCCCCCTGTCTCTGTATCACAGGCTCAGGGGATGAGTAGACCGTCCCCTTCCTCTGTATCACAGACTCAGGGAATGAGTAGACCGTCCCCTGTCTCTTTATCACACACTCGGGGGATGAGTAGACCGTCCCCTTCCTCTGTATAACGGACTCAGGGAATGAGTAGACCGCCCCCTGTCTCTTTATCACACACTCGGGGGATGAGTAGACCGTCCCCTTCCTCTGCATAACGGACTCAGGGGATGAGTAGACCGCCCCCTGTCTCTGTATCACAGGCTCAGGGGATGAGTAGACCGTCCCCTTCCTCTGTATCACAGACTCAGGGAATGAGTAGACCGCCCCCTGTCTCTGTATCTCAGACTCAGGGGATGAGTAGACTGCCCCCTTTCTCTGTATCACAGACTCAGGGAATGAGTAGACCGCCCCCTGTCTCTTTATCACACACTCGGGGGATGAGTAGACCGTCCCCTTCCTCTGTATCACGGACTCAGTGGATGGGTAGACCGGCCCCTGTCTCTGTATCAAAGACTCAGGGGATGAGTAGACCACCCCCTGTCTCTGTATCACATACTGAGGGGATAAGTAGACCGCCCCCTGTCTTTGTAACTCAAATTTAGGGGATGAGTAGACCGCCCCCTGTCTCTGTATCACAGACTCAGGGGATGAGTAGAACGCCCCCTGTCTCTGTATCTCACACTCAGCGATTGAGTTAATCGCCCCCGATCTCTGTATCACACACTCGGGGGATGAGTAGACCGCTCCCTGTCTCTGTATCACACACTCAGCGATTGAGTTAATCGCCCCCGATCTCTGTATCACAGACTCAGGGTATGAGCAGACCGCCCCCTGTCTCTGTATCACACACTCGGGGGATGAGTCGACCGCTCCCTGTCTCTGTATCACAGCCTCGGGCTATGAGTAGTCCGCCCCCTGTCTCTGTATCTCAGAGTCAGGGGATGACTAGACCGCCCCCTGTCTAGGCATCACAGACTCAGTGGATGGGTAGACCGGCCCCTGTCTCTGTATCACAAACTGAGGGGATAAGTAGACTGCCCCCTGTCTCTGTATCACAAATATAGGGGATGAGTAGACTGCCCACTGTCTCTGCATCACAGACTCAGGGGATGAGTAGACCGCCCCCTGTCTCTGTATCACAAATATAGGGGATGAGTAGACTGCCCCCTGTCTCTGTATCACAAATATAGGGGATGAGTAGACTGCCCACTGTCTCTGCATCACAAACTGAGGGGATGACTGGACCGCCCCCTGTCTCTGTATCACAGACTCAGGGGATGAGTAAACTGCCCCCTTTCTCTGTATCACAGATTCAGGGTATGAGTAGACCACCCCCTATCTCTGTGTCACAGACTCAGGGAATGAGTAGACCGCCCCCTGTCTCTTTATGACACAGTCGGGGGATGAGTAGTCCGTCCCCTGTCTTTGTGTCACACACTCAGTGGATCAGCAGACAGCCCCCTGTCTCTGTATCACAGCAACAAGGGATGAGTAGAACGCTCCCTGTCTCTGTATCTCAGACTCAGGGGAAGAGTAGACCGTCCCCTGTCTTTGTATCACAGACTCAGGGGATGATGAGACAGCCCCCTGTCTCAGCATCACAGACTCAGGGGATGAGTAGACCGCCCCCTGTCTTTGTGTCACACACTCAGTGGATGAGCAGACAGCCCCCTGTCTCTATATCACAGCAACAAGGGATGAGTAGACCGTCCCCTTCCTCTGTATAACGGACTCAGGGGATGAGTAGACCGCCCCCTGTCTCTGTATCACAGGCTCAGGGGATGATTAGACCGTCCCCTTCCTCTGTACAACAGACTCAGGGAATGAGTAGACCGCCCCCTGTCTCTGTATCACAGACTCAAGTGATGAGTAGTCCGCCCCCTGTCTTTGTATCACGGACTCAGGGGATGAGTAGACCGTCCCCTGTCTTTGTATCACACATGCAGAGGATGAGTAGACCGTCCCCTTCCTCTGTATCACAGACCCAGGGGATGAGTAAACTGCCCCTTGTCTCTGCATCTCAGACCCAGGGGATGAGTAGACTGCCCCCTTTCTCTGCATCACAGACTCAGGGGATGAGTAGACTGTCCCCTTCCTCTGTATCACAGACTCAGGGGATGAGTACACCGCCCCCTGTCTCTGTATCACAGACTCAGGGGATGAGTAGACTGTCCCCTTCCTCTGTATCACAGACCCAGGGGATGAGTAGACCGCCCCCTTTCTCTGTATCACAGACTCAGGGAATGAGTAGACCGCCCCCTGTCTCTTTATGACACAGTCGGGGGATGAGTAGGCCGCCCCCTGTCTCTGCATCACAGACTCAGGGGATGAGTCGACTGTCCCCTTCCTCTGTATCACAGACCCAGGGGATGAGTAGACCGTCCCCTTCCTCTGTATCACGGACTCAGGGGATGAGTAGAGCGCCCCCTGTCTCTGTATCACAGGCTCAGGGGATGAGTAGACCGTCCCCTTCCTCTGTATCACAGACTCAGGGGATGAGTCGAACGCCCCCTGTCTCTGTATCATCGACTCAGGGGAAGAGTAGACCGCCCCCTGTCTTTGTATCACAGATTCAGGGGATGAGTTGACCGAATCCTGCCTCTGTATCACAGAGTCAGTGGATGAGTAGACCGTCCACTGTCTTTGTATCACAGACTCAGGGGATGAGTAGACCGCCTCCTGTCTCTGTATCACAGACTCAGGGGATGAGTAGACCGCCCCCTGTCTCTGTATCACAGACTCAGGGTATGAGTAGACCGCCCCCTGTCTCTGTATCACAGAGTCAGTGGATGAGTAGACCGTCACCTGTCTCTGGATCACAGACTCAGTGGATGAGAAGACCGCCCCCTGTCTCTGTATCAAAGACTCAGGGGATGAGTAGACCGCCCCCTGTCTCTGTATAACAGACTCAGGGAATGGGTAGACCGCCCCCTGTCTCTGTCTAACAGACTCAGGGGATGAGTAGACCGCCCCCTGTCTCTGTATCACAGAGTCAGTGGATGAGTAGACCGTCCCCTTTTTCTGTATCACAGACTCAGTGGATGAGAAGACCGCCCCCTGTCTCTGCATCAAAGACTCAGGGGATGAGTAGACCACCCCCTGTCTTTGTAACTCAAGTTTAGGGGATAAGAAGACCGCCCCCTGTCTTTGTAACTCAAATTTAGGGGATAAGTAGACCGCCCCCTGTCTCTGTCTCACAGACCCAGGGGATGAGTAAACTGCCCCTTGTCTCTGTATCTCAGATACAGGGGATGAGTAGACTGCCCCCTTTCTCTGCATCACACACTCGGCGATGAGTAGACTGCCCCCTGTCTCTGTATCACAGACTCGGGGGATGAGTAGACCGCCCCCTGTCTCTGTATCTCAGAGTCAGTGGATGAGTAGACCGTCACCTGTCTCTGTATCACAGACTCAGTGGAGGAGAAGACCGCCCCCTGTCTCTGTATCACATACTGAGGGGATGAGCCGACTGCCCACTGTCTCTGTATCACAGACTCAGGGGATGAGTAGACCGCCCCCTGTCTCTGTATCACATACTGAGGGGATGAGCCGACTGCCCCCTTTCTCTGTATCACAGACTCAGGGAATGAGTAGATCGCCCCCTGTCTCTGTATCACAGACTCAGGGGATGAGTAGACCACCCCCTGTCTCTGTATCACTAACTGAGGGGATAAGTGGACCGCCCCCTGTCTCTGTATCACAGACTCAGGGGATGAGTAGACCGCCCCCTGTCTCTGTATCACAGACTCAGGGGATGAGTAGACCACCCCCTGTCTCTGTATCACAAACTGAGGGGATAAGTGGACCGCCCCCTGTCTCTGTTTCACAAACTGAGGGAATGAGTAGACCGCCCCCTGTCTCTGTATCACAGACTCAGGGCATGATTAGACAGCCGCCTGTCTCTGTATCATTGATTCCGGGAATGAGTAGACCGCCCCCTGTCTCTGTATAACAGACTCAGGGGATGAGTAGACCGCCCCCTGTCTCTGTAACACAGAGTCAGTGGATGAGTAGACCGTCACCTGTCTCTGTATCACAGACTCAGTGGATGAGAGGACCGCCCCCTGTCTCTGTATCAAAGACTCAGTGGATGAGTAGACCGCCCCCTGTCTTGGCATCACAGACTCAGTGGATGGGTAGACCGGCCCCTGTCTCTGTATCACAAACTGAGGGGATAAGTAGACTGCCCCCTGTCTTTGTAACTCAAATTTAGGGGATAAGTAGACCGCCCCCTGTCTCTGTATCAAAGACTCAGTGGATGAGTTGACCGTCCCCTGTCTTTGTATCAGAAACTCAGTGGATGAGCAGACTGCCCCCTGTCTCTGTATCACAGACTCAGGGGATGAGTAGACTGCCCCCTGTCTCTGCATCACAAACTGAGGGGATGACTGGACCGCCCCCTGTCTCTGTATCACAGACTCAAGGGATGAGTAGACCGTCCCCTTCCTCTCTATCACAGACCCAGGCGATGAGTAAACTGCCCCCTTTCTCTGTATCACACACTCGGCGATGAGTAGACCGCCCCCTGTCTCTGTATCTCAGACTCAGGGGAAGAGTAGACCGTCCCCTGTCTTTGTATCACTGACTCAGGGGATGATGAGACAGCCCCCTGTCTCAGTATCACAGACTCAGGGGATGAGTAGACCGCCTCCTGTCTCTGTATCACAGACTCAGGGCATGAGTAGACCGCTCCCTGTCTCTGTATCTCAGACTCAGGGGATGAGTCGACCGCCCCCTGTCTCTGTATCACAGACTCAGGGTATTAGTAGACCGCCCCCTGTCTCTGTATCACAGAGTCAGGGTATGAGTAGACCGCCACCTATCTTGTATCGTTGATTCAGGGGATGAGTAGTCCGCCCCCTGTCTCTGCATCGCAGACTCAGGGGATGAGTAGACCGCCTCCTGTCTCTGTATCACAGACTCAGGGGATGAGTAGACCGCCTCCTGTCTCTGTATCACAGACTCAGGGGATGAGTCGACCGCCCCCTGTCTCTGTATCACAGACTCAGGGTATGAGTAGACCGCCCCCTGTCTCTGTATCACAGAGTCAGGGTATGAGTAGACCGCCACCTATCTTGTATCATTGATTCAGGGGATGAGTAGTCCGCCCCCTGTCTCTGCATCGCAGACTCAGGGGATGAGTAGACCGCCCCCTGCTTCTGTATAATAGACTCAGGGGTTGAGTAGACCGCACACTGTCTCGAGATCACAGATTCAGGGGAAGAGTAGACCGCCCCCTTTCTTTGTATCACAGATTCAGGGGATGAGTTGACCGCCTCCTGCCTCTGTATCTCAGACTCAGGGGAAGAGTCGAACGCCCCCTGTCTCTGTATCATCGACTCAGGGGAAGAGTAGACCGACCCCTGTCTTTGTATCACCGATTCAGGGGACGAGTAGACCGCCCCCTGTCTCTGTATCACACACTCGGGGGATGAGTAGACCGCCCCCTGTCTCTGTATCACAGATTCGGGGGATGAGTAGACCGCCCCCTGTCTCTGTATCATTGAGTCAGTGGATGAGTAGACCGCCCCCTGTCGATGTATCAAAGACTCAGGGGATGAGTAGACCGCCCCCTGTCTCTGGATCACAGACTCAGTGGATGAGAAGACCGCCCCCTGTCTCTGTATCAAAGACGCAGGGGATGAGTAGACCGCCCCCTGTCTCTGTATCACTGACTCAGGGGATGAGTAGAGTGCCCCCTGTCTCTGTATCTCACACTCAGCGATTGAGTTAATCGCCCCCTATCTCTGTATCACAGACTCAGGGGATGAGCAGACCGCCCCCCTGTCTCTGTATCACACACTCGGGGGATGAGTAGACCGCCCCCTGACTCTGTATCATTGATTCCGGGAATGAGTAGACCGCCCCCTGTCTCTGTATAACAGACTCAGTGGATGAGAGGACCGCCCCCTGTCTCTGTATCAAAGACTCAGGGGATGAGTAGTCCGCCCCCTGTCTCTGTATCTCAGAGTCAGGGGATGACTAGACCGCCCCCTGTCTTTGTATCACACACTCAGTGGATGAGTAGACCGCCCCCTGTCTAGGCATCAACGACTCAGTGGATGGGTAGACCGGCCCCTGTCTCTGTATCAAAGACTCAGGGGAAGAGTAGACCACCCCCTGTCTCTGTATCACATACTGAGGGGATAAGTAGACCGCCCCCTGTCTTTGTAACTCAAATTTAGGGGATGAGTAGACCGCCCGCTGTCTCTGTATCACAGACTCAGGGGATGAGTAGAACGCCCCCTGTCTCTGTATCTCACACTCAGCGATTGAGTTAATTGCCCCCGATCTCTGTATCACAGACTCAGGGCATGATTAGACAGCCCCCTTTCTCTGTATCACAGACTCAGGGTATGAGCAGACCGCCCCCTGTCTCTGTATCACATTTTTGGGGGATGAGTAGACCGCTCCCTGTCTCTGTATCACAGCCTCGGGGGATGAGTAGACCGCCCCCTGACTCTGTATCATTGATTCCGGGAATGTGTAGACCGCCCCCTGTCTCTGTAACACAGAGTCAGTGGATGAGTAGACCGTCACCTGTCTCTGTATCACAGACTCAGTGGATGAGAGGACCGCCCCCTGTCTCTGTATCAAAGACTCAGGGGATGAGTAGTCTGCCCCCTGTCTCTGTATCTCAGAGTCAGGGGATGACTAGATCGCCCCCTGTCTAGGCATCACAGACTCAGTGGATGGGTAGACCGGCCCCTGTCTCTGTATCAAACACTCAGGGGATGAGTAGACCGCCCCCTGTATCTGTATGACAGACTCAGTGGATGAGTAGACCGTCCTCTGTCTTTGTATCACAAACTCAGTGGATGAGCAGACTGCCCCCTGTCTCTGTATCACAGACTGAGGGGATAAGTAGACTGCCCCCTGTCTCTCTATCACAAATTTAGGGGATGAGTAGACCGCCCCCTGTCTCTGTATGACAGACTCAGGGGCTGAGTAGACCGCCCCCTGTCTCTGTCTGACAGACTCAGTGGATGAGTAGACCGTCCCCTGTCTTTGTATCACAAACTCAGTGGATGAGCAGACTGCCCCCTGTCTCTGTATCACAGACTCAGGGGATGAGTAGACCGCCCCCTGTCTCTGTATCACAGACTCAGGGGATGAGTAGACCGCCCCCTATCTCTGTGTCACAGACTCATGGGATGAGTAGTCCGTCCCCTGTCTTTGTGTCACACACTCAGTGGATGAGCAGCCAGCCCCCAGTCTCTGTATCACAGCCACAAGGGATGAGTAGACTGCTCCCTGTCTCTGTATCTCAGACTCAAGGGAAGAGTAGATCGTCCCCTGTCTTTGTATCACAGACTCAGGGGATGATGAGACAGCCCCCTGTCTCAGTATCACAGACTCAGGGGATGAGTAGACCGCCCCCTGTCTCTGTATCACAGACTCAAGTGATGAGTATTCCGCCCCCTGTCTTTGTATCACGGACTCAGGGGATGAGTTGACCGTCCCCTGTCTTTGTATCACACATGCAGAGGATGAGTAGAACGCCCCCTGTCTCTGCATCACAGACTCAGTGGATGAGAAGATCGTACCCTGTCTCTTTATCACAGACACAGTGGAGAGTAGACCGCCCCCTGTCTCTGGATCACAGAGTCAGTGGATGAGTAGACCGCCCCCTGTTTCTGTATCACAGACTCAGTGGATGAGTAGGGCGCCCCCTTTCTCTGTATCACAGACTCAGTGAATGAGTAGACCGCCCCCTGTCTCTGTATCACAGACTCAGGGGATGAGTAGACCGCCCCCTGTTACTGTATCACATACTCAGGGGATGAGTAGATCGCCCCCTGTCTCTTTGTCACAGATTCAGTGGATGAGAAGACCGCCCCCTGTCTCTTTATCTCAGAGTCAGTGGATGAGTAGACCGCCTCCTGTCTCTGTATCACAGACTCAGGGGATGAGTAGACCGCCCCCTGTCTCTGTATCACAGACTCAGGGTATGAGTAGACCGCCGCCTATCTTGTATCATTGATTCAGGGGATGAGTAGTCCGCCCCCTGTTTCTGTATCACAGATTCAGGGGAAGAGTAGACCGCCCCCTGTCTTTGTATCACAGATTCAGGGGATGAGTTGACCGCCTCCTGCCTCTGCATCTCAGACTCAGGGGAAGAGTCGAACGCCCCCTGTCTCTGTATCATCGACTCAGGGGAAGAGTAGACCGACCCCTGTCTCTGTATCACAGATTCAGGGGATGAGTAGACCGCCCCCTGTCTCTGTATCATTGATTCAGTGGATGAGTAGACCGCCCCCTGTCGCTGTATCAAAGACTCAGTGGATGAGTAGACCGCCCCCTGTCTCTGCATCACAGACTCAGTGGATGAGTAGACGGGCACCTGTCTCTGTATCAAAGACTCAGGGGATGAATAGACCGCCCCCTGTCTCTGTATCATAGACTCAGGGGATGAGTAGACCGCCTCCTGTCTCTGTATCACAGATCAGTGAATGAGTTGACCGCGCCCTGTCTCTGTATCACAGACTCAGAGGATGAGAAGATCGCCCCCTGTCTCTGTATCACAGACTCAGTGGATGAGTAAACTGCCCCTTGTCTCTGTATCTCAGACTCAGGGGATGAGTAGACTTCCCCCTTTCTCTGTATCACAGACGCAGGGAATGAGTAGACCGCCCCCTGTCTCTTTATCACAGACTCAGTGGATGAGTAGACCGCCCCCTGTCTCTGTATCACAGACTCAGGGGATGAGTAGACCGCCCCCAGTCTCTGTATCTCAGAGTCAGTGGATGAGAAGTCGGGCCCCTGTCTCTGTATCACAGACTCAGGGGATGAGTAGAGCGCCCCCAGTCTCTATATCACAGACTCAGGAGATGAGAAGACGGGCCCCTGTCTCTGTATCACAGACTCAGGGGATGAGTAGACCGCCCCCAGTCTCTGTATCTCAGAGTCAGTGGATGAGAAGACCGCACCCTGTCTCTTTATCTCAGAGTCAGTGGATGAATAGACCACCCCCTGTCTCTGTATCTCAGACTCAGTGGATCAGAAGACCGACCCCTGTCTCTGTATCTCAGAGTCAGTGGATGAGAAGACCGCCCCCTGTCTCTTTATCTCAGAGTCAGTGGATGAGTAGACCACCCACTGTCTCTGTATCTCAGACTCAGTGGATGACTAGAACGGCCCCTCTCTTTGCATCACAGACACAGTGTATGAGTAGACCGTCCCCTGTCGATGTATCACAGACTCAGCTGATGAGTAGACGGCCCCCTGTCTTTTTATCACACACTCGGGGGATGAGTAGACCACCCCCTGTCTCTGCATCACAGACTCAGGGGATGAGTAGACCGCCCCCTGTCTCTGCATCACAGACTCAGGGGATGAGTAGAACCCCCCCTGTCTCTGTATCACAGAATCAGGGGATGACTAGACCGCCCCCTTCCTCTGTATCACAGACCCAGGGTATGAGTAAACTGCCCCTTGTCTCTGTATCTCAGACTCAGGGGATGAGTAGACTGCCCCCTTTCTCTGTATCACACAATCGGGGGATGAGTAGACCGCCCCCTGCCTCTGTATCACAGACTCAGGTGATGTGTAGACCGCACACGTTCTCTGTATGACAGACTCAGTGGATGGGTAGACCGCCCCCTGTCTCTGTATAACAGACCCAGGGGATGAGTAAACTGCCCCTTGTCTCTGTATCTCAGACTCAGGGGATGAGTAGACTGCCCCCTTTCTCTGTATCACACAATCGGGGGATGAGTAGACCGCCCCCTGCCTCTGTATCACAGACTCAGGTGATCTGTAGACCGCACACATTCTCTGTATGACAGACTCAGTGGATGAGTAGACCGCCCCCTGTCTCTGTATAACAAACTCGGGATGAGTAGACCGCCCCCTGTCTCTGTATCACAGACTCAGGGTATGAGTAGACCGCCCCCTTCCTCTGTATCTCAGACTCAGGGGATGAGTAGACCGCCCCCTGTCTCTGTATCACAGACCCAGGGGATGAGTAAACTGCCCCTTGTCTCTGTATCTCAGACTCAGGGAATGAGTAGACCGCCCCCTGTCTCTGTATCACATACTCAGGGTATGAGTAGACCGCCCCCTGTCTCTGTATCACAGACCCAGGGGATGAGTAAACTGCCCCCTGTCTCTGTATCACATACTCAGGGGATGTGTGGAGCGCCGCCTGTCTCTGTATCACAGACACAGTGGATGAGTAGACCGCCCCCTGTCTCTGTATCACAGACACAGTGGATGAGTAGACCGCCCCCTGTCTCTGGATCACAGAGTCAGTGGATGAGTAGTCCGCCCCTGTTTCTGCATCACATACTCAGGGGATGAGTAGTCCGCCCCCTGTTTCTGTATCACAGACTCAGTGAATGAGTAGAGCACCCCCTGTCTCTGCATCACAAATTTAGGGGATGAGTAGACCGCCCCCTGTCTCTGTATCACAGCTTCAATGGATGAGTAGACCACCCCCTGTCTCTGCATCACAAATTTAGGGAATGAGTAGACCGCTCCCTGTCTCTGTATCACAAATTTAGGGGATGAGTAGACCGCCCCCTTTCTCTGTATCACAGACTCAGTGGATGAGTAGACCGCCCCCTGTCTCTGCATCACAGACTCAGTGGATGAGTAGACCGGCCCCTGTCTCTGTATCAAAGACTCAGGGGATGAATAGACCGCCCCCTGTCTCTGTATCACAGACTCAGGGGATGAGTAGAACGCCTCCTGTCTCTGTATCACAGATCAGTGAATGAGTTGACCGCCCCCTGTCTCTGTATCACAGACTCAGTGGATGAGAAGACCGCCCCCTGTCTCTGTATCAAAGACTCAGGGGCTGCGTAGACCGCCCCCTGTCTCTGTATCACAGACTCAGGGGATGAGTAGACCGCCCCCTTCCTCTGTATCACAGACCCAGGGGATGAGTAAACTGCCCCTTGTCTCTGCATCTCAGACTCAGGGGATGAGTAGACCGCCCCCTGTCTCTGTATCACAGACACAGTGGATGAGTAGACCGCCCCCTGTTTCTGCATCACATACTCAGGGGATGAGTAGACCGCCCCCTGTCTCTGTATCACAGACTCAGTGGATGAGTAGACCGCCACCTGTCTCTGTATCACAGACACAGTGGATGAGTTGACCGCCCCCTGTTTCTGCATCACATACTCAGGGGATGAGTAGACCGCCCCCTGTCTCTGTATCACAGACTCAGTGGATGAGTAGACCGCCCCCTGTCTCTGTATCACAGCTTCAGTGGATGAGTAGACCACCCCCTGTCACTGCATCACAAATTTAGGGGATGAGTAGACCGCCCCCTGTTGCTGTATCACAAATTTAGGGAATGAGTAGACCGCCCCCTTTCTCTGTATCACAGACTCAGTGGATGAGTAGACCGCCCCCTGTCTCTGCATCACAGACTCAGTGGATGAGTAGACGGGCCCCTGTCTCTGTATCAAAGACTCAGGGGATCAATAGACCGCCCCCTCTCTCTGTATCATAGACTCAGGGGATGAGTAGACCGCCTCCTGTCTCTGTATCACAGACTCAGTGGATGAGAAGATCGCCCCCTGTCTCTGTATCTCAGACTCAGGGGATGAGTAGACTGCCCCCTTTCTCTGTATCACAGACTCAGGGAATGAGTCGACCGCCCCCTGTCTCTTTATCACAGACTCAGTGGATGAGTAGACCGCCCCCAGTCTCTGTATCTCAGAGTCAGTGGATGAGAAGACCGCACCCTGTCTCTTTATCTCAGAGTCAGTGGATGAGTAGACCACCCCCTGTCTCTGTATCTCAGACTCAGTGGATGAGAAGACCGCCCCCTGTCTCTGTATCTCAGAGTCAGTGGATGAGAAGACCGCCCCCTGTCTCTTAATCTCAGAGTCAGTGGATGAGTAGACCGCCCCCAGTCTCTGTATCTCAGACTCAGTGGATGACTAGACCGTCCCCTGTCGATGCATCACAGACTCAGCTGATGAGTAGACGGCCCCCTGTCCTTTTATCACACACTCGGGGGATGAGTAGACCACCCCCTGTCTCTGCATCACAGACTCAGGGGATGAGTAAACTGCCCCTTGTCACTGTATCTCAGACTCAGGGGATGAGTAGACTGCCCCCTGTCTCTGTATCACAGACTCAGGTGATGTGTAGACCACACACATTCTCTGTATGACAGACTCAGTGGAAGAGTAGACCGCCCCCTGTCTCTGTATGACAGACCCAGGGGATGAGTAAACTGCCCCTTGTCTCTGTATCTCAGACTCAGGGGATGAGTAGACTGCCCCCTTTCTCTGTATCACACAATCGGGGGATGAGTAGACCGCCCCCTGCCTCTGTATCACAGACTCAGGTGATGTGTAGACCGCACACATTCTCTGTATGACAGACTCAGTGGATGAGTAGACCGCCCCCTGTCTCTGTATCACAGACTCAGGGTATGAGTAGACCGCCCCCTGTCTCTGTATCACAGACTCAGGGGATGTGTAGACCGTCATCTGTCTCTGTATCTCAGACTCAGGGGATGTGTAGACCGTCATCTGTCTCTGTATCACAGACTCAGGGGATGTGTAGACCGTCATCTGTCTCTGTATCTCAGACTCAGGGGATGTGTAGAGCGCCCCCTGTCTCTGTATCACAGACACAGTGGATTTGCAGACCGCCCCCTGTCTCTGGATCACAGAGTCAGTGGATGAGTAGTCCGCCCCCTGTTTCTGCATCACAGTTTCAGTGGATGAGTAGACCGCCCCCTGTCTCTGTATCACATACTCAGGGGATGAGTAGACCGCCCCCTGTCTCTGTATCACAGACTCAGGGGATGAGTAGACCGTCTCGTGTTTCTGTATCAAAGACTCAGGGGATGAGTAGACCGTCTCCTGTTTCTGTATCACAGACTCAGTGAATGAGTAGACCGCCCCCTGTCTCTGTATCACAGACTCAGTGAATGAGTAGACCGCCCCCTGTCTCTGTATCACAGACTCAGTGGATGAGTAGACCACCCTCTGTCTCTGTATCACAGCTTCAGTGGATGAGTAGACCACCCCATGTCTCTGTATCACAAATTTAGGGGATGAGTAGACCGCCCCCTGTCTCTGTATCACAAATTTAGGGAATGAGTAGACCGCTCCCTGTCTCTGTATCACAAATTTAGGGGATGAGTAGACCGCCCCCTTTCTCTGTATCACAGATTCAGTGGATGAGTAGACCGCCCCCTGTCTCTGTATCACAGATCAGTGAATGAGTTGACCGCCCCCTGTCTCTGTATCACAGACTCAGTGGATGAGAAGATCGCCCCCTGTCTCTGTATCACAGACTCAGTGGATGAGTAAACTGCCCCTTGTCTCTGTATCTCAGACTCAGGGGATGAGTAGACCGCCCCCTGGCTCTTTCTCACAGACTCAGTGGATGAGTAGACCGCCCCCAGTCTCTGTATCACAGACTCAGTGGATGAGAAGACGTCCCCTGTCTCTGTATCACAGACTCAGGGGATAAGTAGAGCGCCCCCTGTCTCTGTATCACATACTCAGGGGATGAGTAGACCGCCCCCTGTCTCTTATCTCAGAGTCAGTGGATGAGAAGACCACTCCCTGTCTCTGTATTACAAATTTAGGGGATGAGTAGACCGCTCCCTGTCTCTGTATCACAAATTTAGGGAATGAGTAGACCGCTCCCTGTATCTGTCTCACAAATTTAGGGGATGAGTAGACCGCCCCCTCTCTCTGTATCACAGACTCAGTGGATGAGTAGACCGCCCCCGTCTCTGCATCAGACTCAGTGGATGAGTAGACGGGCCCCTGTCTCTGTATCAAAGACTCAGGGGATGAATAGACCGACCCTGTCTCTGTATCATAGACTCAGGGGATGAGTAGACCGCCTCCTGTCTCTGTATCACAGACTCAAGGGATGTGTAGACCGCCCGCTGTCTCTGTCTCACAGATCAGTGAATGGGTTGACCGCCCCCTGTCTCTGTATCACAGACTCAGTGGATGAGAAGATCGCCCCCTGTCTCTGTATCACAGACTCAGTGGATGAGTAGAGAGCCCCCTGTCTCTGTATCACAGACACAGTGGATGAGAAGACCGCCCCCTGTTTCTGGATCACAGAGTCAGTGGATGAGTAGACCGCCCCCTGTTTCTGTATCACAGACTCAGGAGAAGAGTAGACCGCCCCCTGTCTCTGTATCACAGACACAGGGGATGAGTAGACCGTCCCCTTCCTCTGTATCACATCCCAGGGTATGAGTAAACAGCCCCTTGTCTCTGTATCTCAGACTCAGGGGATGAGTGGACTGCCCCCTTTCTCTGTATCACAGACTCAGGGAATGAGTAGACCGCCCCCTTTCTCTGTATCACAGACTCAGGGGATGAGTAGACCGCCCCCTTCCTCTGTATCACAGTACCAGGGGATGAGTAAACTGCCCCTTTGCCTCTGTATCACAGACTCAGGGGATGAGTAGACCGCCTCCTGTCTCTATATCACAGACTCAGGGGATGAGTAGACCGCCCCCTGTCTCTGTCTCACAGACTCAGTGGATGAGAAGACGGGCCCCTGTCTCTGTATCACAAATTTAGGGAATGAGTAGACCTTTCCGTGTCTCTGTATCACAAATTTAGGAGATGAGTAGACCGCTCCCTGTCTCTGTATCACAAATTTAGGGAATGAGTAGACCCCTCCCTGTCTCTGTATCACAAATTTAGGAGATGACTAGACCGCTCCCTATCTCTGTATCACAAATTTAGGGAATGAGTAGACCGCCCCCTGTCTCTGCATCACAAATTTAGGAGATGAGTAGACCGCTCCCTGTCTCTGTATCACAAATTTAGGGAATGAGTAGACCACCCCCTGTCTCTGCATCACAAATTTAGGAGATGAGTAGACCGCTCCCTGTCTCTGTATCACAAATTTAGGGAATGAGTAGACCGCCACCTGTCTCTTTATCACATACTCAGTGGATGAGTAGACCGCCCCCAGTCTCTGTATCACAGACTCAGTGGATGAGAAGACGGGCCCCTGTCTCTGTATCAAAGACTCAGGGGACGAATAGACCGACCCTGTCTCTGTATCATAGACTCAGGGGATGAGTAGACCGCCTCCTGTCTCTGTATCACAGACTCAAGGGATGTGTAGACCGCCCCCTGTCTCTGTATCACAGATCAGTGAATGGGTTGACCGCACCCTGTCTCTGTATCACAGACTCAGTGGATGAGAAGATCGCCCCCTGTCTCTGTATCACAGACTCAGTGGATGAGAAGACCGCCCCCTGTCTCTGCATCAGACTCAGTGGATGAGTAGATCGTACCCTGTCTCTTTATCACAGACACAGTGGAGAGTAGACCGCCCCCTGTCTCTGGATCACAGAGTCAGTGGATGAGTAGACCGCCCCCTGTTTCTGTATCACAGACTCAGTGGATGAGTAGAGCGCCCCCTTTCTCTGTATCACAGACTCAGTGAATGAGTAGACCGCCCCCTGTCTCTGTATCACAGACTCAGGGGATGAGTAGACCGCCCCCTGTTACTGTATCACATACTCAGGGGATGAGTAGACCGCCCCCTGTCTCTTTGTCACAGATTCAGTGGATGAGAAGACCGCCCCCTGTCTCTTTATCTCAGAGTCAGTGGATGAGTAGACCGCCTCCTGTCTCTGTATCACAGACTCAGGGGATGAGTAGACCGCCCCCTGTCTCTGTATCACAGACTCAGGGTATGAGTAGACCGCCGCCTATCTTGTATCATTGATTCAGGGGATGAGTAGTCCGCCCCCTGTTTCTGTATCACAGATTCAGGGGAAGAGTAGACCGCCCCCTGTCTTTGTATCACAGATTCAGGGGATGAGTTGACCGCCTCCTGCCTCTGTATCTCAGACTCAGGGGAAGAGTCGAACGCCCCCTGTCTCTGTATCATCGACTCAGGGGAAGAGTAGACCGACCCCTGTCTCTGTATCACAGATTCAGGGGATGAGTAGACCGCCCCCTGTCTCTGTATCATTGATTCAGTGGATGAGTAGACCGCCCCCTGTCGCTGTATCAAAGACTCAGTGGATGAGTAGACCGCCCCCTGTCTCTGCATCACAGACTCAGTGGATGAGTAGACGGGCACCTGTCTCTGTATCAAAGACTCAGGGGATGAATAGACCGCCCCCTGTCTCTGTATCATAGACTCAGGGGATGAGTAGACCGCCTCCTGTCTCTGTATCACAGATCAGTGAATGAGTTAACCGCCCCCTGTCTCTGTATCACAGACTCAGTGGATGAGAAGATCGCCCCCTGTCTCTGTATCACAGACTCAGTGGATGAGTAAACTGCCCCTTGTCTCTGTATCTCAGACTCAGGGGATGAGTAGACTTCCCCCTTTCTCTGTATCACAGACTCAGGGAATGAGTAGACCGCCCCCTGTCTCTTTATCACAGACTCAGTGGATGAGTAGACCGCCCCCTGTCTCTGTATCACAGACTCAGGGGATGAGTAGACCGCCCCCAGTCTCTGTATCTCAGAGTCAGTGGATGAGAAGTCGGGCCCCTGTCTCTGTATCACAGACTCAGGGGATGAGTAGAGCGCCCCCAGTCTCTATATCACAGACTCAGGAGATGAGAAGACGGGCCCCTGTCTCTGTATCACAGACTCAGGGGATGAGTAGACCGCCCCCAGTCTCTGTATCTCAGAGTCAGTGGATGAGAAGACCGCACCCTGTCTCTTTATCTCAGAGTCAGTGGATGAATAGACCACCCCCTGTCTCTGTATCTCAGACTCAGTGGATCAGAAGACCGACCCCTGTCTCTGTATCTCAGAGTCAGTGGATGAGAAGACCGCTCCCTGTCTCTTTATCTCAGAGTCAGTGGATGAGTAGACCACCCACTGTCTCTGTATCTCAGACTCAGTGGATGACTAGAACGGCCCCTCTCTTTGCATCACAGACACAGTGTATGAGTAGACCGTCCCCTGTCGATGTATCACAGACTCAGCTGATGAGTAGACGGCCCCCTGTCTTTTTATCACACACTCGGGGGATGAGTAGACCACCCCCTGTCTCTGCATCACAGACTCAGGGGATGAGTAGAACCCCCCCTGTCTCGAAATCACAGAATCAGGGGATGACTAGACCGCCCCCTTCCTCTGTATCACAGAACCAGGGTATGAGTAAACTGCCCCTTGTCTCTGTATCTCAGACTCAGGGGATGAGTAGACTGCCCCCTTTCTCTGTATCACACAATCGGGGGATGAGTAGACCGCCCCCTGCCTCTGTATCACAGACTCAGGTGATGTGTAGACCGCACACATTCTCTGTATGACAGACTCAGTGGATGGGTAGACCGCCCCCTGTCTCTGTATAACAGACCCAGGGGATGAGTAAACTGCCCCTTGTCTCTGTATCTCAGACTCAGGGGATGAGTAGACTGCCCCCTTTCTCTGTATCACACAATCGGGGGTTGAGTAGACCGCCCCCTGCCTCTGTATCACAGACTCAGGTGATGTGTAGACCGCACACATTCTCTGTATGACAGACTCAGTGGATGAGTAGACCGCCCCCTGTCTCTGTATAACAAACTCGGGATGAGTAGACCGCCCCCTGTCTCTGTATCACAGACTCAGGGTATGAGTAGACCGCCCCCTGTCTCTGTATCACAGACTCAGGGGATGTGTAGACCGCCCCCTTCCTCTGTATCTCAGACTCAGGGGATGAGTAGACCGCCCCCTGTCTCTGTATCACAGACCCAGGGGATGAGTAAACTGCCCCTTGTCTCTGTATCTCAGACTCAGGGAATGAGTAGACCGCCCCCTGTCTCTGTATCACATACTCAGGGTATGAGTAGACCGCCCCCTGTCTCTGTATCACAGACCCAGGGGATGAGTAAACTGCCCCCTGTCTCTGTATCACATACTCAGGGGATGTGTGGAGCGCCGCCTGTCTCTGTATCACAGACACAGTGGATGAGTAGACCGCCCCCTGTCTCTGTATCACAGACACAGTGGATGAGTAGACCGCCCCCTGTCTCTGGATCACAGAGTCAGTGGATGAGTAGTCCGCCCCTGTTTCTGCATCACATACTCAGGGGATGAGTAGTCCGCCCCCTGTTTCTGTATCACAGACTCAGTGAATGAGTAGAGCACCCACTGTCTCTGCATCACAAATTTAGGGGATGAGTAGACCGCCCCCTGTCTCTGTATCACAGCTTCAGTGGATGAGTAGACCACCCCCTGTCTCTGCATCACAAATTTAGGGAATGAGTAGACCGCTCCCTGTCTCTGTATCACAAATTTAGGGGATGAGTAGACCGCCCCCTTTCTCTGTATCACAGACTCAGTGGATGAGTAGACCGCCCCCTGTCTCTGCATCACAGACTCAGTGGATGAGTAGACCGGCCCCTGTCTCTGTATCAAAGACTCAGGGGATGAATAGACCGCCCCCTGTCTCTGTATCACAGACTCAGGGGATGAGTAGAACGCCTCCTGTCTCTGTATCACAGATCAGTGAATGAGTTGACCGCCCCCTGTCTCTGTATCACAGACTCAGTGGATGAGAAGACCGCCCCCTGTCTCTGTATCAAAGACTCAGGGGCTGCGTAGACCGCCCCCTGTCTCTGTAACACAGACTCAGGGGATGAGTAGAGCGCCCCCTGTCTCTGTATCACAGACTCAGGGGATGTGTAGACCGCCCCCTTCCTCTGGATCACAGACCCAGGCGATGAGTAAACTGCCCCTTGTCTCTGTATCTCAGACTCAGGGGATGAGTAGACCGCCCCCTGTCTCTGTATCACAGACACAGTGGATGAGTAGACCGCCACCTGTCTCTGTATCACAGACACAGTGGATGAGTAGACCGCCCCCTGTTTCTGCATCACATACTCAGGGGATGAGTAGACCGCCCCCTGTCTCTGTATCACAGACTCAGTGGATGAGTAGACCGCCACCTGTCTCTGTATCACAGACACAGTGGATGAGTAGACCGCCCCCTGTTTCTGCATCACATACTCAGGGGATGAGTAGACCGCCCCCTGTCTCTGTATCACAGACTCAGTGGATGAGTAGACCGGGCCTGTCTCTGTATCACAGCTTCAGTGGATGAGTAGACCACCCCCTGTCACTGCATCACAAATTTAGGGGATGAGTAGACCGCCCCCTGTTGCTGTATCACAAATTTAGGGAATGAGTAGACCGCCCCCTTTCTCTGTATCACAGACTCAGTGGATGAGTAGACCGCCCCCTGTCTCTGCATCACAGACTCAGTGGATGAGTAGACGGGCCCCTGTCTCTGTATCAAAGACTCAGGGGATCAATAGACCGCCCCCTCTCTCTGTATCATAGACTCAGGGGATGAGTAGACCGCCTCCTGTCTCTGTATCACAGACTCAGTGGATGAGAAGATCGCCCCCTGTCTCTGTATCTCAGACTCAGGGGATGAGTAGACTGCCCCCTTTCTCTGTATCACAGACTCAGGGAATGAGTCGACCGCCCCCTGTCTCTTTATCACAGACTCAGTGGATGAGTAGACCGCCCCCAGTCTCTGTATCTCAGAGTCAGTGGATGAGAAGACCGCACCCTGTCTCTTTATCTCAGAGTCAGTGGATGAGTAGACCACCCCCTGTCTCTGTATCTCAGACTCAGTGGATGAGAAGACCGCCCCCTGTCTCTGTATCTCAGAGTCAGTGGATGAGAAGACCGCCCCCTGTCTCTTAATCTCAGAGTCAGTGGATGAGTAGACCGCCCCCAGTCTCTGTATCTCAGACTCAGTGGATGACTAGACCGTCCCCTGTCGATGCATCACAGACTCAGCTGATGAGTAGACGGCCCCCTGTCTTTTTATCACACACTCGGGGGATGAGTAGACCACCCCCTGTCTCTGCATCACAGACTCAGGGGATGAGTAAACTGCCCCTTGTCACTGTATCTCAGACTCAGGGGATGAGTAGACTGCCCCCTGTCTCTGTATCACAGACTCAGGTGATGTGTAGACCGCACACATTCTCTGTATGACAGACTCAGTGGATGAGTAGACCGCCCCCTGTCTCTGTATCACAGACTCAGGGGATGTGTAGACCGTCATCTGTCTCTGTATCTCAGACTCAGGGGATGTGTAGACCGTCATCTGTCTCTGTATCTCAGACTCAGGGGATGTGTAGAGCGCCCCCTGTCTCTGTATCACAGACACAGTGGATGTGCAGACCGCCCCCTGTCTCTGGATCACAGAGTCAGTGGATGAGTAGTCCGCCCCCTGTTTCTGCATCACAGAGTCAGTGGATGAGTAGACCGCCCCCTGTCTCTGTATCACATACTCAGGGGATGAGTAGACCGCCCCCTGTCTCTGTATCACAGACTCAGGGGATGTGTAGACCGTCATCTGTCTCTGTATCTCAGACTCAGGGGATGTGTAGACCGTCATCTGTCTCTGTATCACAGACTCAGGGGATGTGTAGACCGTCATCTGTCTCTGTATCTCAGACTCAGGGGATGTGTAGAGCGCCCCCTGTCTCTGTATCACAGACACAGTGGATGTGCAGACCGCCCCCTGTCTCTGGATCACAGAGTCAGTGGATGAGTAGTCCGCCCCCTGTTTCTGCATCACAGAGTCAGTGGATGAGTAGACCGCCCCCTGTCTCTGTATCACAGACTCAGTGAATGAGTAGACCGCCCCCTGTCTCTGTATCACAGACTCAGTGAATGAGTAGACCGCCCCCTGTCTCTGTATCACAGACTCAGTGAATGAGTAGACCGCCCCCTGTCTCTGTATCACAGACTCAGTGGATGAGTAGACCGCCCCCTGTCTCTGTATCACAAATTTAGGGGATGAGTAGACCGCCCCCTGTCTCTGTATCACAAATTTAGGGAATGAGTAGACCGCTCCCTGTCTCTGTATCACAAATTTAGGGGATGAGTAGACCGCCCCCTTTCTCTGTATCACAGATTCAGTGGATGAGTAGACCGCCCCCTGTCTCTGTATCACAGATCAGTGAATGAGTTGACCGCCCCCTGTCTCTGTATCACAGACTCAGTGGATGAGAAGATCGCCCCCTGTCTCTGTATCACAGACTCAGTGGATGAGTAAACTGCCCCTTGTCTCTGTATCTCAGACTCAGGGGATGAGTAGACCGCCCCCTGGCTCTTTCTCACAGACTCAGTGGATGAGTAGACCGCCCCCAGTCTCTGTATCACAGACTCAGTGGATGAGAAGACGTCCCCTGTCTCTGTATCACAGACTCAGGGGATGAGTAGAGCGCCCCCTGTCTCTGTATCACATACTCAGGGGATGAGTAGACCGCCCCCTGTCTCTTATCTCAGAGTCAGTGGATGAGAAGACCACTCCCTGTCTCTGTATTACAAATTTAGGGGATGGGTAGACCGCTCCCTGTCTCTGTATCACAAATTTAGGGAATGAGTAGACCGCTCCCTGTATCTGTCTCACAAATTTAGGGGATGAGTAGACCGCCCCCTCTCTCTGTATCACAGACTCAGTGGATGAGTAGACCGCCCCCTGTCTCTGCATCAGACTCAGTGGATGAGTAGACGGGCCCCTGTCTCTGTATCAAAGACTCAGGGGATGAATAGACCGACCCTGTCTCTGTATCATAGACTCAGGGGATGAGTAGACCGCCTCCTGTCTCTGTATCACAGACTCAAGGGATGTGTAGACCGCCCCCTGTCTCTGTCTCACAGATCAGTGAATGGGTTGACCGCCCCCTGTCTCTGTATCACAGACTCAGTGGATGAGAAGATCGCCCCCTGTCTCTGTATCACAGACTCAGTGGATGAGTAGAGAGCCCCCTGTCTCTGTATCACAGACACAGTGGATGAGAAGACCGCCCCCTGTCTCTGGATCACAGAGTCAGTGGATGAGTAGACTGCCCCCTGTTTCTGTATCACAGACTCAGGAGAAGAGTAGACCGCCCCCTGTCTCTGTATCACAGACACAGGGGATGAGTAGACCGTCCCCTTCCTCTGTATCACATCCCAGGGTATGAGTAAACAGCCCCTTGTCTCTGTATCTCAGACTCAGGGGATGAGTGGACTGCCCCCTTTCTCTGTATCACAGACTCAGGGAATGAGTAGACCGCCCCCTTTCTCTGTATCACAGACTCAGGGGATGAGTAGACCGCCCCCTTCCTCTGTATCACAGTACCAGGGGATGAGTAAACTGCCCCTTTGCCTCTGTATCACAGACTCAGGGGATGAGTAGACCGCCTCCTGTCTCTATATCACAGACTCAGGGGATGAGTAGACCGCCCCCTGTCTCTGTCTCACAGACTCAGTGGATGAGAAGACGGGCCCCTGTCTCTGTATCACAAATTTAGGGAATGAGTAGACCTTTCCGTGTCTCTGCATCACAAATTTAGGAGATGAGTAGACCGCTCCCTGTCTCTGTATCACAAATTTAGGGAATGAGTAGACCCCCCCCTGTCTCTGTATCACAAATTTAGGAGATGACTAGACCGCTCCCTGTCTCTGTATCACAAATTTAGGGAATGAGTAGACCGCCCCCTGTCTCTGCATCACAAATTTAGGAGATGAGTAGACCGCTCCCTGTCTCTGTATCACAAATTTAGGGAATGAGTAGACCACCCCCTGTCTCTGCATCACAAATTTAGGAGATGAGTAGACCGCTCCCTGTCTCTGTATCACAAATTTAGGGAATGAGTAGACCGCCACCTGTCTCTTTATCACATACTCAGTGGATGAGTAGACCGCCCCCAGTCTCTGTATCACAGACTCAGTGGATGAGAAGACGGGCCCCTGTCTCTGTATCAAAGACTCAGGGGACGAATAGACCGACCCTGTCTCTGTATCATAGACTCAGGGGATGAGTAGACCGCCTCCTGTCTCTGTATCACAGACTCAAGGGATGTGTAGACCGCCCCCTGTCTCTGTATCACAGATCAGTGAATGGGTTGACCGCACCCTGTCTCTGTATCACAGACTCAGTGGATGAGAAGATCGCCCCCTGTCTCTGTATCACAGACTCAGTGGATGAGTAGAGAGCCCCCTGTCTCTGTATCACAGACTCAGGAGAAGAGTAGACCGCCCCCTGTCTCTGTATCACAGACACAGGGGATGAGTAGACCGTCCCCTTCCTCTGTATCACATCCCAGGGTATGAGTAAACTGCCCCTTGTCTCTGTATCTCAGACTCAGGGGATGAGTGGACTGCCCCCTTTCTCTGTATCACAGACTCAGGGAATGAGTAGACCGCCCCCTTTCTCTGTATCACAGACTCAGGGGATGAGTAGACAGCCCCCTTCCTCTGTATCACAGTACCAGGGGATGAGTAAACTGCCCCTTTGCCTCTGTATCACAGACTCAGGGGATGAGTAGACCGCCTCCTGTCTCTATATCACAGACTCAGGTGATGAGTGGACCGCCCCCTGTCTCTGTCTCCCAGACTCAGGGGATGAGTAGACCGCCCCCTGTCTCTGTCTCACAGACTCAGGGGATGAGTAGACCGCCCCCTGTCTCTGTCTCACAGACTCAGTGGATGAGAAGACGGGCCCCTGTCTCTGTATCACAAATTTAGGGAATGAGTAGACCGTTGCCTGTCTCTGCATCACAAATTTAGGAGATGAGTAGACCGCTCCCTGTCTCTGTATCACAAATTTAGGGAATGAGTAGACCCCCCCCTGTCTCTGTATCACAAATTTAGGAGATGTGTAGACCGCTCCCTGTCTCTGTATCACAAATTTAGGGAATGAGTAGACCGCCCCCTGTCTCTGCATCACAAATTTAGGAGATGAGTAGACCGCTCCCTGTCTCTGTATCACAAATTTAGGGAATGAGTAGACCACCCCCTGTCTATGCATCACAAATTTAGGAGATGAGTAGACCGCTCCCTGTCTCTGTATCACAAATTTAGGGAATGAGTAGACCGCCACCTGTCTCTTTATCACATACTCAGTGGATGAGTAGACCGCCCCCAGTCTCTGTATCACAGACTCAGTGGATGAGAAGACGGGCCCCTGTCTCTGTATCAAAGACTCAGGGGACGAATAGACCGACCCTGTCTCTGTATCATAGACTCAGGGGATGAGTAGACCGCCTCCTGTCTCTGTATCACAGACTCAAGGGATGTGTAGACCGCCCCCTGTCTCTGTATCACAGATCAGTGAATGGGTTGACCGCCCCCTGTCTCTGTATCACAGACTCAGTGGATGAGAAGATCGCCCCCTGTCTCTGTATCACAGACTCAGTGGATGAGTAGAGAGCCCCCTGTCTCTGTATCACAGACACAGTGGATGAGAAGACCGCCCCCTGTCTCTGGATCACAGAGTCAGTGGATGAGTAGACCGCCCCCTGTTTCTGTATCACAGACTCAGGAGAAGAGTAGACCGCCCCCTGTCTCTGTATCACAGACACAGGGGATGAGTAGACCGTCCCCTTCCTCTGTATCACATCCCAGGGTATGAGTAAACTGCCCCTTGTCTCTGTATCTCAGACTCAGGGGATGAATGGACTGCCCCCTTTCTCTGTATCACAGACTCAGGGAATGAGTAGACCACCCCCTTTCTCTGTATCACAGACTCAGGGGATGAGTAGACCGCCCCCTTCCTCTGTATCACAGTACCAGGGGATGAGTAAACTGCCCCTTTGCCTCTGTATCACAGACTCAGGGGATGAGCAGACCGCCTCCTGTCTCTATCTCACAGACTCAGGTGATGAGTGGACCGCCCCCTGTCTCTGTCTCCCAGACTCAGTGGATGAGTAGACCGCCCCCTGTCTCTGTCTCACAGACTCAGGGGATGAGTAGCCCGCCCCCTGTCTCTGTCTCACAGACTCAGTGGATGAGAAGACGGGCCCCTGTCTCTGTATCACAAATTTAGGGAATGAGTAGACCGTTCCCTGTCTCTGCATCACAAATTTAGGAGATGAGTAGACCGCTCCCTGTCTCTGTATCACAAATTTAGGGAATGAGTAGACCCCCCCCTGTCTCTGTATCACAAATCTATGAGTTGAGTAGACCGCTCCCTGTCTCTGTATCACAAATTTAGGGAATGAGTAGACCGCCCCCTGTCTCTGCATCACAAATTTAGGAGATGAGTAGACCGCACCCTGTCTCTGGATCACAAATTTAGGGAATGAGTAGACCACCCCCTGTCTCTGCATCACAAATTTAGGAGATGAGTAGACCGCTCCCTGTCTCTGTATCACAAATTTAGGGAATGAGTAGACCGCCACCTGTCTCTGTATCACATACTCAGTGGATGAGTAGACCGCTCCCTGTCTCTGTATCAAAGACTCAGGGGATGCGTAGACCGCCCCCTGTCTCTGTATCACAGACTCAAGGGATGAGCAGATCGCCCCATGTCTCTGTATCACAGATCAGTGAATGAGTTGACCGCCCCCTGTCTCTGTATCACAGACTCAGAGGATGAGAAGACCGCCCCCTGTCTCTGTATCACAGATCAGTGGATGAGAAGACCGCCCCCTGTCTCTGTATCACAGACTCAGTGGATGAGTAGACCGCCCCCTCTCTCTGTATCACAGACTCAGTGGATGAGTAAACCACCCACTGTCTCTGTATCACAGACTCAGTGGATGAGAAGACCGCCCCCTGTCTCTGTATCACAGATCAGTGAATGAGTTGACCGCCCCCTGTCTCTGTATCACAGACACAGGGGATGAGTAGTCCGCCCCCTGTTTCTGCATCACATACTCAGGGGATGAGTAGACCGCCCCCTGTCTCTGTATCACAGCTTCAGTGGATGAGAAGACCGCCCCCTGTCTCTTTATCTCGGAGTCAGTGGATGAGAAGACCGCCCCCTGTCTCTTAATCTCAGAGTCAGTGGATGAGCAGACCGCCCCCTGTCTCTTTATCTCAGAGTCAGTGGATGAGAAGACTGCCCCCTGTCTCTTTATCTCAGAGTCAGTGGATGAGCAGACCGCCCCCTGTCTCTTTATCTCAGAGTCAGTGGATGAGTAGACCGCCCCCTGTCTCTGTATCACAGACTCAGTGGATGACTAGAACCACCCCTGTCTTTGCATCACAGACTCAGTGTATGAGTAGACCGTCCCCTGTCGATGTATCACAGACTCAGGGAATGAGTAGACCGCCTCCTGTCTCTTTATCACATACTCGGGGGATGAGTAGAACGCCCCCTGTCTCTGTATCACAGATTCAGGTGATGAGTAGACCGCGCCCTGTCTCTATCACAGACTCAGTGACTGAGTAGACCGCCCCCTGTCTCTGTCTCACAGACTCAGTGGATGAGTAGACCGCCCCCTGTCTCTGTATCTCAGAGTCAGTGGATGAGTAGAACGCCCCCTGTTTCTGTATCACAGACTCAGGGGATGAGTAGACCGCCCCCTGTCATTCTATCACAGACTCAGCGAATGAGTAGACCGCCCCCTGTCTCTGTCTCACAGACTCAGTGGATGAGTAGACCGTCCCCTGTTTCTGTATCACATACTCAGGGGATCAGTCGACCTCCCCCTGTCTCTGTGTCACAAATTTAGGGAATGAGTGGACCCCTCCCTTTCTCTGTATCACAGACCCAGGGGATGAGTAAACCACCCCTTGTCTCTTTATCTCAGACTCCGGGATGAGTAGAACGCCCCCTGTGTCTGTATTTCAGGGACTTTGGGGCTGAGTAGACTGCCCCCTGTCTCTGTGTCACAAATTTAGGGAATGAGTAGACCGCTCCCTTTCTCTGTATCACACACTCGGGGGATGAGTAGACCGGCCCCTTCCTCTGTAGCACAGACCCAGGGGATGAGTAAACTGCCCCTTTTCTCTGTATCTCAGACTCAGGGGATGAGTAGACTGCCCCCTTTCTCTGTATCACACACTCGGGGGATGAGTAGACCGCCCCCTGTCGCTGTATCACAGTCTCAGCTGATGAGTAGAACGCGCCCTGTCTCTGTATCACAGACTCAGGGAATGAGTAGACCGCCCCCTTTCTCTGTATCACAGACACAGGGGATGAGTAGACCGCCCCCTGTCTCTGCATCACAGACCCAGGGGATGAGTAAACTGCCCCTTGTCTCTGTATCTCAGACTCGGGGGATGAGTAGACCGCCCCTTTGCCTCTGTATCACAGACTCAGGGGATGAGTAGACTGCCTCCTGTCTCGATATCACAGACTCAGGTGATGAGCAGACCGCACACTTTCTCTTTATCACACACTCGGGGGATGCGTAGACCGCCCCCTGTCTCTGTATCACAGACTCAGGTGATGAGTAGACAGCCCCCTGTGGCTGTATCACAGACTCAGCTGATGAGTAGACCGCACCCTGTCTCTGCATCACAGACCCAGGGGATGAGTAAACTGCCCCTTGTCTCTGTATCTCAGACTCGGGGGATGAGTAGACCGCCCCTTTGCCTCTGTATCACAGACTCAGGGGATGAGTAGACCGCCCCCTGTCTCTGTATCACAGACTCAGGTGATGAGTAGACCGCCCCCTGTGGCTGTATCACAGACTCAGCTGATGAGTAGACCGCGCCCTGTCTTTTTATCACACACTCGGGGGATGAGTAGACCGCCCCCTGTCTCTGTCTCACAGACTCAGGGGATGAGTAGACCGCCCACTGTCTTTGTCTCACCAACTCAGGGGATGAGTGAACCGCCCCCTGTCTCTGTATCACAAATTTAGGGAATGAGTAGACCGTTCCCTGTCTCTGTATCAAAAATTTAGGGAAAGAGTAGACCGCTCCCTGTCTCTGTATCACAAATGTAGGGGATTAGTAGATCGCTCCCTGTCTCTGTATCACAAATTTAGGGGATGAGTAGACCGCCCCCTGTCTCTGAATCACAAATTTAGGAGATGAGTAGACCGCTCCCTGTCTCTGCATCACAAATTTAGGAGATGAGTCGACCACCCCCTGTCTCTGCATCACAAATTTAGGAGATGAGTAGACCGCTCCCTGTCTCTGTATCACAAATTTAAGGAATGAGTAGACCGCCCCCTGTCTCTTTATCACATACTCAGTGGATGAGTAGACCGCCCCCAGTCTCTGTATCACAGACTCAGTGGATGAGAAGACGGGCCCCTGTCTCTGTATCAAAGACTCAGGGGATGCGTGGACCGCCCCCTGTCTCTGTATCACAGACTCAAGGGATGAGCAGATCGCCCCCTGTCTCCGTATCACAGATCAGTGAATGAGTTGTTGCCCCCTGTCTCTGTCTCACAGACTCAGTGGATGAGAAGACCGCCCCCTGTCTCTTTATCTCAGAGTCAGTGGATGAGTAGACCGCCCCCTGTCTCTGTATCACAGACTCAGTGGATGACTGGAACCGCCCCTGTCTTTGCATCACAGACTCAGTGTATGAGTAGACCGTCCCCTGTCGATGTATCACAGACACAGGGAATGAGTAGACCGCCTCCTGTCTCTGTCTCACAGACTCAGGTGATGAGTAGACCGCGCCCTGTCTCTGTATCACAGACTCAGTGAATGAGTAGACCGCCCCCTGTCTCTGTCTCACAGACTCAGTGGATGAGTAGACCGCCCCCTGTCTCTGTATCTCAGAGTCAGTGGATGAGTAGAACGCCCCCTGTTTCTGTATCACAGACCCAGGGGATGCGTAGACCGCCCCCTGTCTTTCTATCACAGACTCAGTGAATGAGCAGACCGCCCCCTGTCTCTTTATCACAGACTCAGTGAATGAGTAAACCGTCCCCTGTTTCTGTATCACATACTCAGGGGATCAGTAGAGCGCCCCCTGTCTCTGTATCACAGATTAAGTGGATGAGTCGACCGCCCCCTGTCTCTGTGTCACAAATTTAGGGAATGAGTAGACTGCCCCCTTTCTCTGTCTGACAGACTCAGGGGATGAGCAGACCGCCGCCTGTGTCTGTATTTCAGGGACTTTGGGGCTGAGTAGACTGCCCCCTGTCTCTGTGTCACAAATTTAGGGAATGAGTAGACCGGCCCCTACCTCTGTTGCACAGACCCAGGGGATGAGTAAACTGCCCCTTTTCTCTGTATCTCAGACTCAGGGGATGAGTAGACCGCCCCCTGTCTCTGTCTCACAGACTCAGTGGATGAGTAGACCGCCCCCTGTCGCTGTATCACAGACTCAGGGAATGAGTAGACCGCCCCCTGTCTCTGTCTCACAGACTCAGTGGATGAGTAGACCGCCCCCTGTCTCTGTCTCACAGACTCAGTGGATGAGTAGACCGCCCCCTGTCGCTGTATCACAGACTCAGGGAATGAGTAGACCGCCCCCTGTCTCTTGATCACACACTCAGGGGATGAGTAGACCGCCTCCTGTCTCTGTATCACCGACTCAAGGGATGAGTAGACCGCCCCCTGTCTCTGTATCACATACTCAAGGGATGAGTAGACCACCCCCTGTCTATGTAACACAGACTCAGGGAATGAATAGATCTCCCCCTGTCTCTTTATCACACACTCGGGGGATGAGTAGACCGTCCCCTTCCTCTGTATCACGGACTCAGGGGATGAGTAGACCGCCCCCTGTCTCTGTATCACAGGCTCAGGGGATGAGTAGACTGTCCCTTCCTCTGTGTCACAGATTCAGGTGATGAGTTGAACGCCCCCTGTCTCTGTATCATCGACTCAGGGGAAGAGTAGACCAACCCCTGTCTTTGTATCACAGATTCAGGGGATGAGTTGACCGCCTCCTGCCTCTGCATCTCAGACTCAGGGGAAGAGTCGAACGCCCCCTGTCTCTGTATCATCGACTCAGGGGAAGAGTAGACCGACCACTGTCTTTGTATCACAGACCCAGGGGATGAGTAGACCGCCTGCGTTCTCTGCATCACAGACTCAGGGGATGAGTAGAGCGCCCCCTGTCTCTGTATCACAGACTCAGGGTATGAGTAGACCGCCCCCTATCTTGTATCATTGATTCAGGGGATGAGTAGTCTGCCCCCTGTCTCTGTATAATAGACTCAGGGGTTGAGTAGACCGCACACTGTCTCTATATCACAGATTCAGGGGATGAGTAGACTGCCCCCTGTTTCGATATCACATACTCAGGGGATGAGCAGACCGCCCCCTGTCTCTGTATAACAGACTAAGGGGATGAGTAGACCGCCACCTGTCTCTGTATCACAGACTCAGTGGATGAGAAGACCGCCCCCTGTCTCTTTATCACAGACACAAAGGTGAGTAGACTGCCCCCTGTCTCTGAATCACTGACTCAGGGGATGAGTAGACCGCCCCCTGTCTCTGGATCACAGAGTCAGTGGATGAGTAGACCGCCCCTTGTTTCTGTATCACAGACTCAGTGGATGAGTAGACCGCCCCCTGTCTCTTTATCACAGACACAGTGGTGAGTAGACTGCCCCCTGTCTCTGAATCACTGACTCAGGGGATGAGTAGAGCGCCCCCTTTCTCTGTATCACAGACACAGTGGATGAGTAGACCGCCCCCTGTCTCTGGACCACAGAGTCAGTGGAAGAGTAGACCGCCTCCTGTTTCTGTATCACAGACTCAGTGAATGAGTAGACCGCCCCCTGTCTCTGTATCACAGACTCAGGGGATGAGTAGACCGCCCCCTGTTTCTGTATCACATATTCAGTGGATGAGAAGACCGCCCCCTGTCTCTTTATCTCAGAGTCAGTGGATGAGTAGACCGCCCCCTGTCTCTGCATCACAGACTCAGGGGATGAGTAGACCGCCCCCTTTCTCGGTATCTCATAGTCAGGGAATGAGTAGACCGCCCCCTGTCTCTGTATCACAGACTCAGTGGATGAGAAGACCGGCCCCTTTCGCTGTATCAAAGACTCAGGGGATGAGTAGTCCGTCCCCTTTCTCTGTATCACAGACTCAGAGGGAGAGCAGACCGCCCGCTGTCTCTCTATCTTAGACTCAGGGGATAAGTAGAGCGCCCTCTGTCTCTGTATCAGAGACTCAGTAGATGAGTAGACCGCCTCCTGTCTCTGTATCACAGACGCAAGGGATGAGTAGACCACCCCCTGTCTCTGTATCAAAGACTCAGGGGATGAATAGACCGCCCCCCGTCTCTGTATCACATACTCAAGGGATGAGTAGACCACCCCCTGTCTCTGTATCAAAGACTCAGGGGATGAATAGACCGCCCCCTGTCTCTGTATCATAGACTCAGGGGATGAGTAGACCGCCTCCTGTCTCTGTATCACAGAGTCAGTGGATGAGTAGACCGCCCTCTGTCTCTGTATCACAGACTCAGTGGATGAGAAGACCGCCCCCTGTCTCTGTATCACATACTCAGGGGATGAGTAGACCGCCCCCTGTTTCTGTATCACAGACTCAGTGAATGAGTAGACCGCCCTCTGTTTCTGTATCACATACTCAGGGGATAAGTAGAGCGCCCCAATTCTCTCTATCATGGACACAGGGGATGAGTCGAGCACCCTCTGTCTCTGTATCACAGACTCAGTAGATGAGTAGACCGCCTCCTGTCTCTGTATCACAGACTCAAGGGATGAGTAGACCGCCCCCTGTCTCTGTATCACATACTCAAGGGATGAGCAGACCACCCCCTGTCTATGTATCACAGACTCAGGGAATGAATAGATCTCCCCCTGTCTCTTTATCACGGACTCAGGGGATGAGTAGACCGCCCCCTGTCTCTGTATCACAGGCTCAGGGGATGAGTAGACTGTCCCTTCCTCTGTGTCACAGATTCAGGGGATGAGTTGAACGCCCCCTGTCTCTGTATCATCGACTCAGGGGAAGAGTAGACCGACCACTGTCTTTGTATCACAGATTCAGGGGATGAGTTGACCGCCTCCTGCCTCTGCATCTCAGACTCAGGGGAAGAGTCGAACGCCCCCTGTCTCTGTATCATCGACTCAGGGGAAGAGTAGACCGACCACTGTCTTTGTATCACAGATTCAGGGGATGAGTTGACCGCCTCCTGCCTCTGTATCACAGTCTCATGGGATGAGTAGACCGTCCACTGTCTTTGTATCACAGACCCAGGGGATGAGTAGACCGCCTGCTGTCTCTGTATCACAGACTCAGGGGATGATTAGACAGCCCCCTATCTCTGTATCACAGAGTCAGGGTATGAGTAGACCGCCCCCTATCTTGTATCATTGATTCAGGGGATGAGTAGTCTGCCCCCTGTCTCTGTATAATAGACTCAGGGGTTGAGTAGACCGCACACTGTCTCTATATCACAGATTCAGGGGATGAGTAGACTGCCCCCTGTTTCGATATCACATACTCAGGGGATGAGCAGACCGCCCCCTGTCTCTGTATCACAGACTCAGTGGATGAGAAGACCGCCCCCTGTCTCTGGATCACAGAGTCAGTGGATGAGTAGACCGCCCCTTGTTTCTGTATCACAGACTCAGTGGATGAGTAGACTGCCCCCTGTCTCTGAATCACTGACTCAGGGGATGAGTAGACCGCCCCCTGTTTCTGTATCACATATTCAGTGGATGAGAAGACCGCCCCCTGTCTCTTTATCTCAGAGACAGTGGATGAGTAGACCGCCCCCTGTCTCTGCATCACAGACTCAGGGGATGAGTAGACCGCCCCCTTTCTCGGTATCTCAGAGTCAGGGAATGAGTAGACCGCCCCCTGTCTCTGTATCACAGACTCAGTGGATGAGAAGACCGGCCCCTTTCGCTGTATCAAAGACTCGAGGGATGAGTAGACCGCCCCCTGTCTCTGTATCACATACTCAAGGGATGAGTGGACCACCCCCTGTCTCTGTATCAAAGACTCAGGGGATGAATAGACCGCCTCCTGTCTCTGTATCATGGACACAGGGGATGAGTAGACCGCCTCCTGTCTCTGTATCACAGACTCAAGGGATGAGTAGACCGCCCCCTGTCTCTGCATCACATACTCAGGGGATGAGTAGAGCGCCCCCTGTCTCTGTATCACATACTCAGGGGATGAGTAGAGCGCCCCCTGTCTCTGTGTCACAGACACAGTGGATGAGTAGACCGCCTCCTGTCTCTGTATCACAGAGTCAGTGGATGAGAAGACCGCCCCCTGTCTCTGTATCACAGACTCAGTGGATGAGTAGACCGCCCCCTGTCTCTGAATCACATACTCAGGGGATGAGTAGAGGGCCCCTGTCTCTGTATCACAGACACAGTGGATGAGTAGACCGCCCCCTGTTTCTGTATCACAGACTCAGTGAATGAGTAGACCGCCCTCTGTGTCTGTATCACATACTCAGGGGATAAGTAGAGCGCCCCAATTCTCTCTATCATGGACACAGGGGATGAGTCGAGCGCCCTCTGTCTCTGTATCACAGACTCAGTAGATGAGTAGACCGCCTCCTGTCTCTGTATCACAGACTCAACGGATGAGTAGACCGCCCCCTGTCTCTGTATCACAGACTCAACGGATGAGTAGACCGTCCACTGTCTTTTTATCACAGACCCAGGGGATGAGTAGACCGCCTCCTGTCTCTGTATCACAGACTCAACGGATGAGTTGACCGCCTCCTGCCTCTGTATCACAGTCTCATGGGATGAGTAGACCGTCCACTGTCTTTTTATCACAGACTCAGGGGATGATTAGACAGCCCCCTATCTCTGTATCACAGACTCAGGGTATGAGTAGACCGCCCCCTATCTTGGATCATTGATTCAGGGGATGAGTAGACTGCCCCCTTTCTCTGTATCACAGACTCAGGGAATGAGTAGACCGCCCCCTGTCTCTTTATCACACACTCGGGGGATGAGTAGACCGCCCCCTGTCTCTGTATCACAGACTCAGGTGATGTGTAGACCGCACACATTCTCTGTATGACAGACTCAGGGGATGAGTAGACCGCCCCCTGTCTCTGTCTAACAAACTCGGGATGAGTAGACCGCCCCCTGTCTCTGTATCACAAACTCAGGGGATGAGGAGACCGACCCCTGTCTCTGTATCACAAACTCAGGGGATGAGCAGACTGCCCCCGGTCTCTGTATCACAGACTCAGCGGATGAGTAGACCGACCCCTGTCTCTGTATCACAAACTCAGGGGATGAGGAGACAGACCCCTGTCTCTGTATCACAGACTCAGGAGATGAGTAGACCGACCCCTGTCTCTGTATCACAAACTCAGGGGATGAGGAGACCGACCCCTGTCTCTGTATCACAAACTCAGGGGATGAGCAGACCGCCCCCTGTCTCTGTATCACAGACTCAGGGAATGCGTCGAGCGCCCTCTGTCTCTGTATCACAGCCACAGTGGATGAGAAGACCGCCCCCTTTCTCTGTATCTCAGAGTCAGTGGATGACTAGACCGGCCCTTGTCTTTGTATCACAGACTCAGTGGATGAGTAGACCGTCCCCTGTGTTTGCATCACAGACCCAGTGTATGAGTAGACCGCCCCCTGTCTCTGTATCACAGACTCAGGAGATGAGTAGACCGCCCCCTGTCTCTGTATCACAGACTCAGGGGATGAGTAGACCGCCCCCTGTTTCTGTATCACAGACTCAGTGGATGAGTAGACCGCCCTCTGTCTCTGTATCACAGATTCAGTGGATGAGTAGACCGCCCCCTGTTCCTGTATCACAGACTCAGTGGATGAGTAGACAGCCCCCTGTCTCTGCATCACAGACTCAGTGGATAAGTCGACCGCCCCCTTTCTCTGTATCACAGACTCAGGGGATGAGTAAACTGCCCCTTTTCTCTGTATCTCAGACTCAGGGGATGAGTAGACTGCCCCCTTTCTCTGTATCACACACTCGGGGGATGCGTAGACCGCCCCCTGTCTCTGTATCACAGACTCAGGTGATGAGTAGACCGCCCCCTGTCGCTGTATCACAGTCTCAGCTGATGAGTAGAACGCGCCCTGTCTCTGTATCACAGACTCAGGGAATGAGTAGACCGCCCCCTTTCTCTGTATCACAGACACAGGGGATGAGTAGACCGCCCCCTGTCTCTGCATCACAGACCCAGGGGATGAGTAAACTGCCCCTTGTCTCTGTATCTCAGACTCGGGGGATGAGTAGACCGCCCCTTTGCCTCTGTATCACAGACTCAGGGGATGAGTAGACTGCCTCCTGTCTCGATATCACAGACTCAGGTGATGAGCAGACCGCACACTTTCTCTTTATCACACACTCGGGGGATGCGTAGACCGCCCCCTGTCTCTGTATCACAGACTCAGGTGATGAGTAGACAGCCCCCTGTGGCTGTATCACAGACTCAGCTGATGAGTAGACCGCACCCTGTCTCTGCATCACAGACCCAGGGGATGAGTAAACTGCCCCTTGTCTCTGTATCTCAGACTCGGGGGATGAGTAGACCGCCCCTTTGCCTCTGTATCACAGACTCAGGGGATGAGTAGACCGCCCCCTGTCTCTGTATCACAGACTCAGGTGATGAGTAGACCGCCCCCTGTGGCTGTATCACAGACTCAGCTGATGAGTAGACCGCGCCCTGTCTTTTTATCACACACTCGGGGGATGAGTAGACCGCCCCCTGTCTCTGTCTCACAGACTCAGGGGATGAGTAGACCGCCCACTGTCTTTGTCTCACCAACTCAGGGGATGAGTGAACCGCCCCCTGTCTCTGTATCACAAATTTAGGGAATGAGTAGACCGTTCCCTGTCTCTGTATCAAAAATTTAGGGAAAGAGTAGACCGCTCCCTGTCTCTGTATCACAAATGTAGGGGATTAGTAGATCGCTCCCTGTCTCTGTATCACAAATTTAGGGGATGAGTAGACCGCCCCCTGTCTCTGAATCACAAATTTAGGAGATGAGTAGACCGCTCCCTGTCTCTGCATCACAAATTTAGGAGATGAGTAGACCACCCCCTGTCTCTGCATCACAAATTTAGGAGATGAGTAGACCGCTCCCTGTCTCTGTATCACAAATTTAAGGAATGAGTAGACCGCCCCCTGTCTCTTTATCACATACTCAGTGGATGAGTAGACCGCCCCCAGTCTCTGTATCACAGACTCAGTGGATGAGAAGACGGGCCCCTGTCTCTGTATCAAAGACTCAGGGGATGCGTGGACCGCCCCCTGTCTCTGTATCACAGACTCAAGGGATGAGCAGATCGCCCCCTGTCTCCGTATCACAGATCAGTGAATGAGTTGTTGCCCCCTGTCTCTGTCTCACAGACTCAGTGGATGAGAAGACCGCCCCCTGTCTCTTTATCTCAGAGTCAGTGGATGAGTAGACCGCCCCCTGTCTCTGTATCACAGACTCAGTGGATGACTGGAACCGCCCCTGTCTTTGCATCACAGACTCAGTGTATGAGTAGACCGTCCCCTGTCGATGTATCACAGACACAGGGAATGAGTAGACCGCCTCCTGTCTCTGTCTCACAGACTCAGGTGATGAGTAGACCGCGCCCTGTCTCTGTATCACAGACTCAGTGAATGAGTAGACCGCCCCCTGTCTCTGTCTCACAGACTCAGTGGATGAGTAGACCGCCCCCTGTCTCTGTATCTCAGAGTCAGTGGATGAGTAGAACGCCCCCTGTTTCTGTATCACAGACCCAGGGGATGCGTAGACCGCCCCCTGTCTTTCTATCACAGACTCAGTGAATGAGCAGACCGCCCCCTGTCTCTTTATCACAGACTCAGTGAATGAGTAAACCGTCCCCTGTTTCTGTATCACATACTCAGGGGATCAGTAGAGCGCCCCCTGTCTCTGTATCACAGATTAAGTGGATGAGTCGACCGCCCCCTGTCTCTGTGTCACAAATTTAGGGAATGAGTAGACTGCCCCCTTTCTCTGTCTGACAGACTCAGGGGATGAGCAGACCGCCGCCTGTGTCTGTATTTCAGGGACTTTGGGGCTGAGTAGACTGCCCCCTGTCTCTGTGTCACAAATTTAGGGAATGAGTAGACCGGCCCCTACCTCTGTTGCACAGACCCAGGGGATGAGTAAACTGCCCCTTTTCTCTGTATCTCAGACTCAGGGGATGAGTAGACCGCCCCCTGTCTCTGTCTCACAGACTCAGTGGATGAGTAGACCGCCCCCTGTCGCTGTATCACAGACTCAGGGAATGAGTAGACCGCCCCCTGTCTCTGTCTCACAGACTCAGTGGATGAGTAGACCGCCCCCTGTCTCTGTCTCACAGACTCAGTGGATGAGTAGACCGCCCCCTGTCGCTGTATCACAGACTCAGGGAATGAGTAGACCGCCCCCTGTCTCTTGATCACACACTCAGGGGATGAGTAGACCGCCTCCTGTCTCTGTATCACCGACTCAAGGGATGAGTAGACCGCCCCCTGTCTCTGTATCACATACTCAAGGGATGAGTAGACCACCCCCTGTCTATGTAACACAGACTCAGGGAATGAATAGATCTCCCCCTGTCTCTTTATCACACACTCGGGGGATGAGTAGACCGTCCCCTTCCTCTGTATCACGGACTCAGGGGATGAGTAGACCGCCCCCTGTCTCTGTATCACAGGCTCAGGGGATGAGTAGACTGTCCCTTCCTCTGTGTCACAGATTCAGGTGATGAGTTGAACGCCCCCTGTCTCTGTATCATCGACTCAGGGGAAGAGTAGACCAACCCCTGTCTTTGTATCACAGATTCAGGGGATGAGTTGACCGCCTCCTGCCTCTGCATCTCAGACTCAGGGGAAGAGTCGAACGCCCCCTGTCTCTGTATCATCGACTCAGGGGAAGAGTAGACCGACCACTGTCTTTGTATCACAGACCCAGGGGATGAGTAGACCGCCTGCGTTCTCTGCATCACAGACTCAGGGGATGAGTAGAGCGCCCCCTGTCTCTGTATCACAGACTCAGGGTATGAGTAGACCGCCCCCTATCTTGTATCATTGATTCAGGGGATGAGTAGTCTGCCCCCTGTCTCTGTATAATAGACTCAGGGGTTGAGTAGACCGCACACTGTCTCTATATCACAGATTCAGGGGATGAGTAGACTGCCCCCTGTTTCGATATCACATACTCAGGGGATGAGCAGACCGCCCCCTGTCTCTGTATAACAGACTAAGGGGATGAGTAGACCGCCACCTGTCTCTGTATCACAGACTCAGTGGATGAGAAGACCGCCCCCTGTCTCTTTATCACAGACACAAAGGTGAGTAGACTGCCCCCTGTCTCTGAATCACTGACTCAGGGGATGAGTAGACCGCCCCCTGTCTCTGGATCACAGAGTCAGTGGATGAGTAGACCGCCCCTTGTTTCTGTATCACAGACTCAGTGGATGAGTAGACCGCCCCCTGTCTCTTTATCACAGACACAGTGGTGAGTAGACTGCCCCCTGTCTCTGAATCACTGACTCAGGGGATGAGTAGAGCGCCCCCTTTCTCTGTATCACAGACACAGTGGATGAGTAGACCGCCCCCTGTCTCTGGACCACAGAGTCAGTGGAAGAGTAGACCGCCTCCTGTTTCTGTATCACAGACTCAGTGAATGAGTAGACCGCCCCCTGTCTCTGTATCACAGACTCAGGGGATGAGTAGACCGCCCCCTGTTTCTGTATCACATATTCAGTGGATGAGAAGACCGCCCCCTGTCTCTTTATCTCAGAGTCAGTGGATGAGTAGACCGCCCCCTGTCTCTGCATCACAGACTCAGGGGATGAGTAGACCGCCCCCTTTCTCGGTATCTCATAGTCAGGGAATGAGTAGACCGCCCCCTGTCTCTGTATCACAGACTCAGTGGATGAGAAGACCGGCCCCTTTCGCTGTATCAAAGACTCAGGGGATGAGTAGTCCGTCCCCTTTCTCTGTATCACAGACTCAGAGGGAGAGCAGACCGCCCGCTGTCTCTCTATCTTAGACTCAGGGGATAAGTAGAGCGCCCTCTGTCTCTGTATCAGAGACTCAGTAGATGAGTAGACCGCCTCCTGTCTCTGTATCACAGACGCAAGGGATGAGTAGACCACCCCCTGTCTCTGTATCAAAGACTCAGGGGATGAATAGACCGCCCCCCGTCTCTGTATCACATACTCAAGGGATGAGTAGACCACCCCCTGTCTCTGTATCAAAGACTCAGGGGATGAATAGACCGCCCCCTGTCTCTGTATCATAGACTCAGGGGATGAGTAGACCGCCTCCTGTCTCTGTATCACAGAGTCAGTGGATGAGTAGACTGCCCTCTGTCTCTGTATCACAGACTCAGTGGATGAGAAGACCGCCCCCTGTCTCTGTATCACATACTCAGGGGATGAGTAGACCGCCCCCTGTTTCTGTATCACAGACTCAGTGAATGAGTAGACCGCCCTCTGTTTCTGTATCACATACTCAGGGGATAAGTAGAGCGCCCCAATTCTCTCTATCATGGACACAGGGGATGAGTCGAGCACCCTCTGTCTCTGTATCACAGACTCAGTAGATGAGTAGACCGCCTCCTGTCTCTGTATCACAGACTCAAGGGATGAGTAGACCGCCCCCTGTCTCTGTATCACATACTCAAGGGATGAGCAGACCACCCCCTGTCTATGTATCACAGACTCAGGGAATGAATAGATCTCCCCCTGTCTCTTTATCACGGACTCAGGGGATGAGTAGACCGCCCCCTGTCTCTGTATCACAGGCTCAGGGGATGAGTAGACTGTCCCTTCCTCTGTGTCACAGATTCAGGGGATGAGTTGAACGCCCGCTGTCTCTGTATCATCGACTCAGGGGAAGAGTAGACCGACCACTGTCTTTGTATCACAGATTCAGGGGATGAGTTGACCGCCTCCTGCCTCTGCATCTCAGACTCAGGGGAAGAGTCGAACGCCCCCTGTCTCTGTATCATCGACTCAGGGGAAGAGTAGACCGACCACTGTCTTTGTATCACAGATTCAGGGGATGAGTTGACCGCCTCCTGCCTCTGTATCACAGTCTCATGGGATGAGTAGACCGTCCACTGTCTTTGTATCACAGACCCAGGGGATGAGTAGACCGCCTGCTGTCTCTGTATCACAGACTCAGGGGATGATTAGACAGCCCCCTATCTCTGTATCACAGAGTCAGGGTATGAGTAGACCGCCCCCTATCTTGTATCATTGATTCAGGGGATGAGTAGTCTGCCCCCTGTCTCTGTATAATAGACTCAGGGGTTGAGTAGACCGCACACTGTCTCTATATCACAGATTCAGGGGATGAGTAGACTGCCCCCTGTTTCGATATCACATACTCAGGGGATGAGCAGACCGCCCCCTGTCTCTGTATCACAGACTCAGTGGATGAGAAGACCGCCCCCTGTCTCTGGATCACAGAGTCAGTGGATGAGTAGACCGCCCCTTGTTTCTGTATCACAGACTCAGTGGATGAGTAGACTGCCCCCTGTCTCTGAATCACTGACTCAGGGGATGAGTAGACCGCCCCCTGTTTCTGTATCACATATTCAGTGGATGAGAAGACCGCCCCCTGTCTCTTTATCTCAGAGACAGTGGATGAGTAGACCGCCCCCTGTCTCTGCATCACAGACTCAGGGGATGAGTAGACCGCCCCCTTTCTCGGTATCTCAGAGTCAGGGAATGAGTAGACCGCCCCCTGTCTCTGTATCACAGACTCAGTGGATGAGAAGACCGGCCCCTTTCGCTGTATCAAAGACTCGAGGGATGAGTAGACCGCCCCCTGTCTCTGTATCACATACTCAAGGGATGAGTGGACCACCCCCTGTCTCTGTATCAAAGACTCAGGGGATGAATAGACCGCCTCCTGTCTCTGTATCATGGACACAGGGGATGAGTAGACCGCCTCCTGTCTCTGTATCACAGACTCAAGGGATGAGTAGACCGCCCCCTGTCTCTGCATCACATACTCAGGGGATGAGTAGAGCGCCCCCTGTCTCTGTATCACATACTCAGGGGATGAGTAGAGCGCCCCCTGTCTCTGTATCACATACTCAGGGGATGAGTAGAGCGCCCCCTGTCTCTGTGTCACAGACACAGTGGATGAGTAGACCGCCTCCTGTCTCTGCATCACATACTCAGGGGATGAGTAGAGCGCCCCCTGTCTCTGTGTCACAGACACAGTGGATGAGTAGACCGCCTCCTGTCTCTGTATCATGGACACAGGGGATGAGTAGACCGCCCCCTGTCTCTGCATCACATACTCAGGGGATGAGTAGAGCGCCCCCTGTCTCTGTATCACATACTCAGGGGATGAGTAGAGCGCCCCCTGTCTCTGTGTCACAGACACAGTGGATGAGTAGACCGCCTCCTGTCTCTGTATCACAGAGTCAGTGGATGAGAAGACCGCCCCCTGTCTCTGTATCACAGACTCAGTGGATGAGTAGACCGCCCCCTGTCTCTGAATCACATACTCAGGGGATGAGTAGACCGCCCTCTGTGTCTGTATCACATACTCAGGGGATAAGTAGAGCGCCCCAATTCTCTCTATCATGGACACAGGGGATGAGTCGAGCGCCCTCTGTCTCTGTATCACAGACTCAGTAGATGAGTAGACCGCCTCCTGTCTCTGTATCACAGACTCAACGGATGAGTAGACCGCCCCCTGTCTCTGTATCACAGACTCAACGGATGAGTAGACCGTCCACTGTCTTTTTATCACAGACCCAGGGGATGAGTAGACCGCCTCCTGTCTCTGTATCACAGACTCAACGGATGAGTTGACCGCCTCCTGCCTCTGTATCACAGTCTCATGGGATGAGTAGACCGTCCACTGTCTTTTTATCACAGACTCAGGGGATGATTAGACAGCCCCCTATCTCTGTATCACAGACTCAGGGTATGAGTAGACCGTATCTTGGATCATTGATTCAGGGGATGAGTAGACTGCCCCCTTTCTCTGTATCACAGACTCAGGGAATGAGTAGACCGCCCCCTGTCTCTTTATCACACACTCGGGGGATGAGTAGACCGCCCCCTGTCTCTGTATCACAGACTCAGGTGATGTGTAGACCGCACACATTCTCTGTATGACAGACTCAGGGGATGAGTAGACCGCCCCCTGTCTCTGTCTAACAAACTCGGGATGAGTAGACCGCCCCCTGTCTCTGTATCACAAACTCAGGGGATGAGGAGACCGACCCCTGTCTCTGTATCACAAACTCAGGGGATGAGCAGACTGCCCCCGGTCTCTGTATCACAGACTCAGCGGATGAGTAGACCGACCCCTGTCTCTGTATCACAAACTCAGGGGATGAGGAGACAGACCCCTGTCTCTGTATCACAGACTCAGGAGATGAGTAGACCGACCCCTGTCTCTGTATCACAAACTCAGGGGATGAGGAGACCGACCCCTGTCTCTGTATCACAAACTCAGGGGATGAGCAGACCGCCCCCTGTCTCTGTATCACAGACTCAGGGAATGCGTCGAGCGCCCTCTGTCTCTGTATCACAGCCACAGTGGATGAGAAGACCGCCCCCTTTCTCTGTATCTCAGAGTCAGTGGATGACTAGACCGGCCCTTGTCTTTGTATCACAGACTCAGTGGATGAGTAGACCGTCCCCTGTGTTTGCATCACAGACCCAGTGTATGAGTAGACCGCCCCCTGTCTCTGTATCACAGACTCAGGAGATGAGTAGACCGCCCCCTGTCTCTGTATCACAGACTCAGGGGATGAGTAGACCGCCCCCTGTTTCTGTATCACAGACTCAGTGGATGAGTAGACCGCCCTCTGTCTCTGTATCACAGATTCAGTGGATGAGTAGACCGCCCCCTGTTCCTGTATCACAGACTCAGTGGATGAGTAGACAGCCCCCTGTCTCTGCATCACAGACTCAGTGGATAAGTAGACCGCCCCCTTTCTCTGTATCACAGACTCAGGAGATGAGTAGACCGCCCCCTGTCTCTGTATCAGACTCAGGGGATGAGTAGACCGCCCCCTGTCTCTGTATCACAGACTCAGGGGATGAGCAGACCGCCCCCTGTCTCTTTATCTCAGAGTCAGTGGATGAGTAAACTGCCCCTTGTCTCTGTATCTCAGACTCAGGGGATGAGTAGACTGGCCCCTGTCTGTATTTCAGGGACTTTGGGGCTGAGTAGAGTGCCCATGTCTCTGTATCACAAATTTAGGGAATGAGTAGACCGCCCACTGTCTCTGTATTACAGACTCAGGGAATGAGGAGACCGCCCCCTGTTTCTGTATCACATACTCAGGGGATGAGTAGAGCCCCCCCTGTCTCTGTATCACAGCCACAGTGGATGAGAAGACCGCCCCCTTTCTCTGTATCTCAGAGTCAGTGGATGACTAGACCGGCCCTTGTCTCTGTATCACAGACTCAGGGAATGAGTAGACCGCCCCCTGTCTCTTTATCACACACTCGGGGGATGAGTAAACCGCTCCCTGTCTCTGTATCACAGACTCAGGTGATGTGTAGACCGCACACATGCTCTGTATGACAGACTCAGGGGATGAGTAGACCGCCCCATGTCTCTGTCTAACATACTCGGGATGAGTAGACCGCCCCCTGTCTCTGTATCACAGACTCAGGGGATGAGTAGACCGCCCCCTTCCTCTGAATCACAGACCCAGGGGATGAGTAAACTGCCCCTTGTCTCTGTATCTCAGACTCAGGGGATGAGTAGACTGCCCCCTGTCTGTATTTCAGGGACTTTGGGGCAGAGTAGAGTGCCCCCTGTCTCTGTATCACAGACTCAGTGGATGAGTAGACCGCCCCCTGTCTCTGTATCACAGATTCAGTGGATGAGTAGACCGCCCCCTGTCTCTGCATCACAGACTCAGGGGATGAGTAGACCGCCCCCATTCTCTGTATCTCAGAGTCAGGGGATGAGTAGACCATCCCATGTCTCTGTTTCACAGACTCAGTGGATGAGAAGACCGCCCCCTGTCTCTGTATCACAGACTCAGGGGATGAGTAGACCGCCCCCTTCCTCTGAATCACAGACCCAGGGGATGAGTAAACTGCCCCTTGTCTCTGTATGTCAGACTCAGGGGATGAGTAGACTGCCTCCTGTCTGTATTTCAGGGACTTTGGGGCTGAGTAGAGTGCCCCCTGTCTCTGTATCACAGACTCAGTGGATGAGTAGACCGCCCCCTGTCTCTGTATCACAGATTCAGTGGATGAGTAGACCGCCCCCTGTCTCTGCATCACAGACTCAGGGGATGAGTAGACCGCCCCCATTCTCTGTATCTCAGAGTCAGGGGATGAGTAGACAATCCCATGTCTCTGTTTCACAGACTCAGTGGATGAGAAGACCGCCCCCTTTCTCTGTATCTCAGAGTCAGGGGATGAGTAGACCATCCCATGTCTCTGTTTCACAGACTCAGTGGATGAGAAGACCGCCCCCTTTCTCTGTATCTCAGAGTCAGGGGATGAGTAGACCATCCCATGTCTCTGTTTCACAGACTCAGTGGATGAGAAGACCGCCCCCTGTCTGTGCATCACAGACTCAGGGGATGAGTAGACCGCCCCCTTTCTCTGTATCTCAGAGTCAGGGGATGATTAGACCATCCCATATCTCTGTTTCACAGACTCAGTGGATGAGTAGACCGCCCCCTGTCTCTGAATCACAGACTCAGGGGATGAGTAGACCGCCCCCTGTCTCTGTATCACAGATTCAGTGGATGAGTAGACCGCCCCCTGTCTCTGCATCACAGACTCAGGGGATGAGTAGACCGCCCCCATTCTCTGTATCTCAGAGTCAGGGGATGAGTAGACCATCCCATGTCTCTGTTTCACAGACTCAGTGGATGAGTGGACCGCCCCCTGTCTCTGCATCACAGTCTCAGGGGATGAGTAGACCGCCCCCTTTCTCTGTATCTCAGAGTCAGGGGATGAGTAGACCATCCCATATCTCTGTTTCACAGACTCAGTGGATGAGAAGACAGTCCCCTGTCTCTGTATCACAGAATCCGTGGCTGACTAGACCGGCCCCTGTCTTTGTATCAGTGACTCAGGGGATGAGAAGACCGCCCCCTGTCTCTGTATCACACACTCAGCGGATAAGTAGAGCGCCCCCTGTCTCTCTATCATAGACTCAGGGGATGAGTAGACCGCCTCCTGTCTCTGCATCACAGATCAAGGGATGAGTAGACCGCCCCCTGTCTCTGTATCACATACTCAAGGGATGAGTAGACCAGCCCCTGTCTATGTATCACAGACTCAGGGAATGAGTAGACCGCCCCTTGTCTCTGTATCACAGACTCAGTGGAAGAGAAGACGGGCCCCTGTCTCTGTATCAAAGACTCAGGGGATGAATAGACCGCCCCCTGTCTCTGTATCATAGACTCAGGGGATGAGTAGACCACCTCCTGTCTCTGTATCAAAGACTCAAGGGATGAGTAGGCCACCCCCTGTCTCTGTATCACAGATCAGTGAATGAGTAGACTGCCCTCTGTCTCTGTATCACAGACTCAGGGGATGAGTAGACCGCCCCCTGTCTCTGTATCACAGACTCAGGGGATGAGTAGACCGCCCCCTGTCTCTGGATCACAGAGTCAGTGGATGAGTAGACCGCCCCCTGTTTCTGTATCACAGACACAGTGGATGAGTAGACCGCCCCCTGTCTCTGGATCACAGAGTCAGTGGATGAGTAGACCGCCCCCTGTTTCTGTATCACAGACTCAGTGAATGAGTAGACCGCCCCCTTCCTCTGTATCACAGACCCAGGGGATGAGTAGACTGCCCCTTGTCTCTGTATCTCAGACTCAGGGGATGAGTAGACTGCCCCCTTTCTCTGTATCACAGACTCAGGGAATGAGTAGACCGCCCCCTGTCTCTGTATCACAGACTCAGGTGATGTGTAGACGGCACACATTCTCTGTATGACAGACTCAGGGGATGAGTAGACCGCCCCCTGTCTCTGTCGAACAAACTCGGGATGAGTAGACCGCCCCCTGTCTCTGAATCACAGACTCAGGGAATGAGTAGACCGCCCCCTGTTTCTGGATCACATACTCAGGGGATGAGTAGAGCGCCCTCTGTCTCTGTATCACAGCCACAGTGGATGAGAAGACCGCCCCCTGTCTCTGTCTAACAAACTCGGGATGAGTAGACCGCCCCCTGTCTCTGAATCACAGTCTCAGGGAATGAGTAGACCGCCCCCTGTTTCTGGATCACATACTCAGGGGATGCGTAGAGCGCCCTCTGTCTCTGTATCACAGCCACAGTGGATGAGAAGACCGCCCCCTTTCTCTGTATCTCAGAGTCAGTGGATGACTAGACCGGCCCCTGTCTTTGCATCACAGACTCAGTGTATGAGTAGACAGCCCCCTGTCTCTGTATCACAGACTCAGTGGATGAGTAGACCACCCCCTGTCTCTGTATCACAGACTCAGTGGAAGAGAAGACGGGCCCCTGTCTCTGTATCAAAGACTCAGGGGATGAATAGACCGCCCCCTGTCTCTGTATCATAGACTCAGGGGATGAGTAGACCACCTCCTGTCTCTGTATCAAAGACTCAAGGGATGAGTAGGCCACCCCCTGTCTCTGTATCACAGATCAGTGAATGAGTAGACTGCCCTCTGTCTCTGTATCACAGACTCAATGGATGAGAAGACCGCCCCCTGTCTCTGTATCACAGACTCAGGGGATGAGTAGACCGCCCCCTGTCTCTGGATCACAGAGTCAGTGGATGAGTAGACCGCCCCCTGTTTCTGTATCACAGACACAGTGGATGAGTAGACCGCCCCCTGTCTCTGGATCACAGAGTCAGTGGATGAGTAGACCGCCCCCTGTTTCTGTATCACAGACTCAGTGAATGAGTAGACCGCCCCCTTCCTCTGTATCACAGACCCAGGGGATGAGTAAACTGCCCCTTGTCTCTGTATCTCAGACTCAGGGGATGAGTAGACCGCCCCGTCTCTTTATCACACACTCAGGGGATGAGTAGACCGTCCCCTTCCTCTGTATCACAGACTCAGGGGATGAGTAGACCGCCCCCTGTCTCTGTATCTCAGACTCAGGGGATGAGTAGACTGCCCCCTTTCTCTGTATCACAGATTCAGGGGATGAGTAGACCGCCCCCTGTCTCTGTATCACAGACTCAGGTGATGTGTAGACGGCACACATTCTCTGTATGACAGACTCAGGGGATGAGTAGACCGCCCCCTGTCTCTGTCGAACAAACTCGGGATGAGTAGACCGCCCCCTGTCTCTGTCTAACAAACTCGGGATGAGTAGACCGCCCCCTGTCTCTGAATCACAGTCTCAGGGAATGAGTAGACCGCCCCCTGTTTCTGGATCACATACTCAGGGGATGCGTAGAGCGCCCTCTGTCTCTGTATCACAGCCACAGTGGATGAGAAGACCGCCCCCTTTCTCTGTATCTCAGAGTCAGTGGATGACTAGACCGGCCCCTGTCTTTGCATCACAGACTCAGTGTATGAGTAGACAGCCCCCTGTCTCTGTATCACAGACTCAGTGGATGAGTAGACCACCCCCTGTCTCTGTATCACAGATTCAGTGGATGACTAGAACGGCCCCTGTCTTTGCATCACAGACTCAGTGTATGAGTAGACAGCCCCCTGTCTCTGTATCACAGACTCAGTGGATGAGTAGAGCGCCCCCTGTCTCTGTATCACAGACTTAGGAGATGAGTAGACCGCCCCCTGTCTCTGTATCACAGACTCAGGGGATGAGTAGACCGCCCCCTGTCTCTGTATCACAGACTCAGGGGATGAGTAGAGCGCCCCCTGTCTCTGTATCACAGACTCAGGGGATGAGTAGAGCGAACCCTGTCTCTGTATCACAGACTCAGGGAATGAGTAGACCGCACCCTGTCTCTGTATCACAGAATCAGGGGATGAGTAGACCGCTCCCTGTCTCTGTATCACAGACTCAGGGGATGAGTAAACTGCCCCCTGTCTCTGGATCACAGACTCAGGGGGTCAGTAGACCGCCCCCTTCCTCTGTATCAAAGACCCAGGGGATGAGTAGACTGTCCCCTGTCTCTCTATCACAGACTCAGTGGATGAGTAGACCGCCCCCTGTCTCTGTATCTCAGAGTCAGTGGATGAGAAGACCGCCCCCTCTCTCTGTATCTCAGAATCAGTGGATGAGCAGACCGTCCCCTGTCTCTGTATCACAGACCCAGGGGATGAGAAGACTGTCACCTGTCTCTCTATCACAGACTCAGTGGATGAGTAGACCGCCCCCTGTCTCTGTATCTCAGAGTCAGTGGATGAGAAGACCGCCCCCTCTCTCTGTATCTCAGAGTCAGTGGATGAGAAGACCGCCCCCTGTCTCTGTATCTCAGAGTCAGTGGATGAGAAGACCGTCCCCTGTCTCTGTATCTCAGAGTCAGTGGATGAGAAGACCGCCCCCTCTCTCTGTATCTCAGAGTCAGTGGATGAGAAGACCGCCCCCTGTCTCTGTATCACAGACCCAGGGGATGAGAAGACTGTCCCCTGTCTCTCTATCACAGACTCAGTGGATGAGTAGACCGCCCCCTGTCACTGTATCTCAGAGTCAGTGGATGAGAAGACCGCCCCCTCTCTCTGTATCTCAGAGTCAGTGGATGAGCAGACCGTCCCCTGTCTCTGTATCACAGACCCAGGGGATGAGAAGACTGTCCCCTGTCTCTCTATCACAGACTCAGTGGATGAGTAGACCGCCCCCTGTCTCTGTATCTCAGAGTCAGTGGATGAGCAGACCGTCCCCTGTCTCTGTATCACAGACCCAGGGGATGAGAAGACTGTCCCCTGTCTCTGTATCTCAGAGTCAGTGGATGAGCAGACCGTCCCCTGTCTCTGTATCACAGACCCAGGGGATGAGAAGACTGTCCCCTGTCTCTCTATCACAGACTCAGTGGATGAGAAGACTGTCCCCTGTCTCTGTATCTCAGAGTCAGTGGATGAGTAGACCGCCCCCTCTCTCTGTATCTCAGAGTCAGAGGATGAGTAGACCGCCCCCTGTCTCTGTATTGCAGACTCAGGGGATGAGTAGACCGCCCCCTGTCTCTGTATCACAGACTCAAGGGATGAGTGGACCGCCCCCTTCCTCTGTCTCACAGACACAGGGGATGAGTAAACTGCCCCTTGTCTCTGTATCACAGACTCAGGTGATGAGTAGACCACCCCCTGTCTCTGTATCACAAATTTAGGGAATGAGTAGACGGCCCCCTGTCTCTGTATAACAAACCCGGGATGAGTAGACCGCACCCTGTCTCTGTATCACAGACTCAGGGGATGAGTAGAGCTCCCCCTGTCTCTGTCTCACACCCTCGGGGATGAGTAGACCGCCCCCTGTCTCTGTATCACAGACTCAGGGGAGGAGTAGAGCTCCCCCTGTCTCTGTCTCACACCCTCGGGGATGAGTAGACCACCCCCTGTCTCTGTATCACAAATTTAGGGAATGAGTAGACGGCCCCCTGTCTCTGTATAACAAACCCGGGATGAGTAGACCGCACCCTGTCTCTGTATCACAGACTCAGGGGATGAGTAGAGCTCCCCCTGTCTCTGTCTCACACCCTCGGGGATGAGTAGACCGCCCCCTGTCTCTGTCTCACACCCTCGGGGATGAGTAGAACGCCCCCTGTCTCTCGATCACAAACTCAGGGGATGAGTAGAGCGCCCCCTGTCTCTGTATCACAGAGCCCGGGGATGAGTAGAGCGCCCCCTGTCTATGTATCATGCACTCGGGGGATGAGTCGTCCGCCCCCTGTCTCTTTGTCACAGACTCAGGGGATGAGTACACCGCCCCCTGTTTCTGTATCATTGATTCAGCGGATGAGCAGACCGCCCCTTGTCTCTGTATCACAGACCCAGGGGATGAGCAAACTGCCCCTTGTCTCTGTATCTCAGATTCAGGGGATGAGTGCACCGCCCCCTGTTTCTGTATCATTGATTCAGGGGATGAGAAGAACGCCCCATGTCTCTGTATCACAAACTGAGGGGATAAGCAGACCGCCCCCTGTCTCTGTATCACAAATTTAGGGGATGAGTAGACCGCCCCCTGCCTCTGTATCACAGACTCAGTGGATGAGTAGACCGTCCCCTGTCTTTGTATCACACACTCAGTGGATGAGTAGACCGCCCCCTTGTCTCTGTATCACAGACTCAGGGGATGAGTAGTCCGCCCCCTGTTTCTGTATCATTGATTCTAGGGATGAGTAGACCGCCCCATGTCTCTGTATCATAGACTCAGGGGATGAGTAGACCGCCCCCTGTCTCTGAATCACAGACTCAGGGGATGAGTAGACCGCCCCATGTCTCTGTATCATAGACTCAGGGGATGAGTAGACCGCCCCCTGTCTCTGAATCACAGACTCAGGAGATGAGTAGACCGCCCCCTGTCTCTGTATCACAGAGCCCGGGGATCAGTCGAGCGCCCCCTGTCTCTGTATCATACACTCGGGGGATGAGTAGACCGCCTCCTGTCTCTGTATCACAGACTCAGGGGATGAGTCCACCGCCCCCTGTTTCTGTATCATTGATTCAGGGGATGAGTAGACCGCCCCCTGTCTCTGTGTCACAGACTCAGGGGATGAGTACACCGCCCCCTGTTTCTGTATCATTGATTCAGGGGATGAGTAGACCGCCCCCTGTCTCTGTATCACAGACTTAGGGGAGGAGTAGACCACCTCCTGTCCCTGTTTCACAGACTCAGGGGATGAGTAGACCGCCCCATGTCTCTGTATCATAGACTCAGGGGATGAGTAGACCGCCCCCTATCTCTGAATCACGGACTCAGGGGATGAGTAGACTGCCCCATGTCTCTGTATCATAGACTCAGGGGATGAGTAGACTGCCCCCTGCCTCTGTGTCACAGTTTTAGGGGATGGGTAGAGCGCCGCCTGTCTCTGTATCACAAACTCACGGGATGAGTAGACCGCGCCTTCTGACTGCAACACAGACTCAGGGGATGAGTGGACCGCCCCCTGTCTCTGTATCAAACACTCGGGGGATGAGTAGACCGCCCCCTGTCTCTGTATCAAACACTCGGGGGATGAGTAGACCGCCCCCTGTCTCTGTATCAAAGACTCAAGGGATGAGTAGGCCACCCCCTGTCTCTGTATCACAGATCAGTGAATGAGTAGACTGCCCACTGTCTCTGTATCACAGACTCAGGTGATGAGTAGACCGCCCCCTGTCTCTGTATCACAGACTCAGGGGATGAGTAGACCGCCCCCTGTCTCTGGATCACAGAGTCAGTGGATGAGTAGACCGCCCCCTGTTTCTGTATCACAGACACAGTGGATGAGTAGACCGCCCCCTGTCTCTGGATCACAGAGTCAGTGGATGAGTAGACCGCCCCCTGTTTCTGTATCACAGACTCAGTGAATGAGTAGACCGCCCCCTTCCTCTGTATCACAGACCCAGGGGATGAGTAGACTGCCCCTTGTCTCTGTATCTCAGACTCAGGGGATGAGTAGACTGCCCCCTTTCCTTGTATCACAGACTCAGGGAATGAGTAGACCGCCCCCTGTCTCTGTATCACAGACTCAGGGGATGAGTAGACCGCCCCCTGTCTCTGTCGAACAAACTCGGGATGCGTAGAGCGCCCTCTGTCTCTGTATCACAGCCACAGTGGATGAGAAGACCGCCCCCTTTCTCTGTATCTCAGAGTCAGTGGATGACTAGACCGGCCCCTGTCTTTGCATCACAGACTCAGTGTATGAGTAGACAGCCCCCTGTCTCTGTATCACAGACTCAGTGGATGAGTAGACCACCCCTGTCTCTGTATCACAGACTCAGTGGAAGAGAAGACGGGCCCCTGTCTCTGTATCAAAGACTCAGGGGATGAATAGACCGCCCCCTGTCTCTGTATCATAGACTCAGGGGATGAGTAGACCACCTCCTGTCTCTGTATCAAAGACTCAAGGGATGAGTAGGCCACCCCCTGTCTCTGTATCACAGATCAGTGAATGAGTAGACTGCCCTCTGTCTCTGTATCACAGACTCAATGGATGAGAAGACCGCCCCCTGTCTCTGTATCACAGACTCAGGGGATGAGTAGACCGCCCCCTGTCTCTGGATCACAGAGTCAGTGGATGAGTAGACCGCCCCCTGTTTCTGTATCACAGACACAGTGGATGAGTAGACCGCCCCCTGTCTCTGGATCACAGAGTCAGTGGATGAGTAGACCGCCCCCTGTTTCTGTATCACAGACTCAGTGAATGAGTAGACCGCCCCCTTCCTCTGTATCACAGACCCAGGGGATGAGTAAACTGCCCCTTGTCTCTGTATCTCAGACTCAGGGGATGAGTAGACCGCCCCGTCTCTTTATCACACACTCAGGGGATGAGTAGACCGTCCCCTTCCTCTGTATCACAGACTCAGGGGATGAGTAGACCGCCCCCTGTCTCTGTATCACAGACTCAGGGGATGAGTAGACTGTCCCCTTCCTCTGTATCACAGACCCAGGGGATGAGTAGACCGCCCCCTGTCTCTGTATCTCAGACTCAGGGGATGAGTAGACTGCCCCCTTTCTCTGTATCACAGATTCAGGGGATGAGTAGACCGCCCCCTGTCTCTGTATCACAGACTCAGGTGATGTGTAGACGGCACACATTCTCTGTATGACAGACTCAGGGGATGAGTAGACCGCCCCCTGTCTCTGTCGAACAAACTCGGGATGAGTAGACCGCCCCCTGTCTCTGTCTAACAAACTCGGGATGAGTAGACCGCCCCCTGTCTCTGAATCACAGTCTCAGGGAATGAGTAGACCGCCCCCTGTTTCTGGATCACATACTCAGGGGATGCGTAGAGCGCCCTCTGTCTCTGTATCACAGCCACAGTGGATGAGAAGACCGCCCCCTTTCTCTGTATCTCAGAGTCAGTGGATGACTAGACCGGCCCCTGTCTTTGCATCACAGACTCAGTGTATGAGTAGACAGCCCCCTGTCTCTGTATCACAGACTCAGTGGATGAGTAGACCACCCCCTGTCTCTGTATCACAGATTCAGTGGATGACTAGAACGGCCCCTGTCTTTGCATCACAGACTCAGTGTATGAGTAGACAGCCCCCTGTCTCTGTATCACAGACTCAGTGGATGAGTAGACCGCCCCCTGTCTCTGTATCACAGACTTAGGAGATGAGTAGACCGCCCCCTGTCTCTGTATCACAGACTCAGGGGATGAGTAGACCGCCCCCTGTCTCTGTATCACAGACTCAGGGGATGAGTAGAGCGCCCCCTGTCTCTGTATCACAGACTCAGGGGATGAGTAGAGCGAACCCTGTCTCTGTATCACAGACTCAGGGAATGAGTAGACCGCACCCTGTCTCTGTATCACAGAATCAGGGGATGAGTAGACCGCTCCCTGTCTCTGTATCACAGACTCAGGGGATGAGTAAACTGCCCCCTGTCTCTGGATCACAGACTCAGGGGGTCAGTAGACCGCCCCCTTCCTCTGTATCAAAGACCCAGGGGATGAGTAGACTGTCCCCTGTCTCTCTATCACAGACTCAGTGGATGAGTAGACCGCCCCCTGTCTCTGTATCTCAGAGTCAGTGGATGAGAAGACCGCCCCCTCTCTCTGTATCTCAGAATCAGTGGATGAGCAGACCGTCCCCTGTCTCTGTATCACAGACCCAGGGGATGAGAAGACTGTCCCCTGTCTCTCTATCACAGACTCAGTGGATGAGTAGACCGCCCCCTGTCTCTGTATCTCAGAGTCAGTGGATGAGAAGACCGCCCCCTCTCTCTGTATCTCAGAGTCAGTGGATGAGAAGACCGCCCCCTGTCTCTGTATCTCAGAGTCAGTGGATGAGAAGACCGCCCCCTCTCTCTGTATCTCAGAGTCAGTGGATGAGTAGAGCGCCCCCTGTCTCTGTATTACAGACTCAGAGGATGAGTAGACCGCCCCCTGTCTCTGTATTACAGACTCAGGGGATGAGTAGACCGCCCCCTGTCTCTGTATCACAGACTCAAGGGATGAGTGGACCGCCCCCTTCCTCTGTCTCACAGACACAGGGAATGAGTAGACCACCCCCTGTCTCTGTATCACAGACTCAGGGGAGGAGTAGAACGCCCCCTGTCTCTCGATCACAAACTCAGGGGATGAGTAGAGCTCCCCCTGTCTCTGTCTCACACCCTCGGGGATGAGTAGACTGCCCCCTGTCTCTGTATCACAGACTCAGGGGAGGAGTAGAACGCCCCCTGTCTCTCGATCACAAACTCAGGGGATGAGTAGAGCTCCCCCTGTCTCTGTATCACAGAGCCCGGGGATGAGTAGAGCGCCCCCTGTCTATGTATCATGCACTCGGGGGATGAGTCGTCCGCCCCCTGTCTCTTTGTCACAGACTCAGGGGATGAGTACACCGCCCCCTGTTTCTGTATCATTGATTCAGCGGATGAGCAGACCGCCCCCTGTCTCTGTATCACAGACCCAGGGGATGAGCAAACTGCCCCTTGTCTCTGTATCTCAGATTCAGGGGATGAGTGCACCGCCCCCTGTTTCTGTATCATTGATTCAGGGGATGAGAAGAACGCCCCATGTCTCTGTATCACAAACTGAGGGGATAAGCAGACCGCCCCCTGTCTCTGTATCACAAATTTAGGGGATGAGTAGACCGCCCCCTGCCTCTGTATCACAGACTCAGTGGATGAGTAGACCGTCCCCTGTCTTTGTATCACACACTCAGTGGATGAGTAGACCGCCCCCTTGTCTCTGTATCACAGACTCAGGGGATGAGTAGTCCGCCCCCTGTTTCTGTATCATTGATTCTAGGGATGAGTAGACCGCCCCATGTCTCTGTATCATAGACTCAGGGGATGAGTAGACCGCCCCCTGTCTCTGAATCACAGACTCAGGGGATGAGTAGACCGCCCCATGTCTCTGTATCATAGACTCAGGGGATGAGTAGACCGCCCCCTGTCTCTGAATCACAGACTCAGGAGATGAGTAGACCGCCCCCTGTCTCTGTATCACAGAGCCCGGGGATCAGTCGAGCGCCCCCTGTCTCTGTATCATACACTCGGGGGATGAGTAGACCGCCTCCTGTCTCTGTATCACAGACTCAGGGGATGAGTCCACCGCCCCCTGTTTCTGTATCATTGATTCAGGGGATGAGTAGACCGCCCCCTGTCTCTGTGTCACAGACTCAGGGGATGAGTACACCGCCCCCTGTTTCTGTATCATTGATTCAGGGGATGAGTAGACCGCCCCCTGTCTCTGTATCACAGACTTAGGGGAGGAGTAGACCACCTCCTGTCCCTGTTTCACAGACTCAGGGGATGAGTAGACCGCCCCATGTCTCTGAATCACAGACTCAGGGGATGAGTAGACTGCCCCATGTCTCTGTATCATAGACTCAGGGGATGAGTAGACTGCCCCCTGCCTCTGTGTCACAGTTTTAGGGGATGGGTAGAGCGCCGCCTGTCTCTGTATCACAAACTCACGGGATGAGTAGACCGCGCCGTCTGACTGCATCACAGACTCAGGGGATGAGTGGACCGCCCCCTGTCTCTGTATCAAACACTCGGGGGATGAGTAGACCGCCCCCTGTCTCTGTATCAAACACTCGGGGGATGAGTAGACCGCCCCCTGTCTCTGTATCAAACACTCGGGGGATGAGTAGACCGCCCCCTGTCCCTGTATCACAGACTCAGGGGATGAGTAGACCGCCCCATGTCTCCGTATCATAGACTCAGGGTATGAGTAGACTGCCCTCTGTCTCTGTGTCACAGACACAGGGGATGAGTAGACCGCCCCCTGTTTCTGTTTCATTGATTCAGGGGATGAGTAGACCGCCCCCTGTCTCTGTGTCACAGGCTCAGGGGATGAGTAGAACGCCCCCTGTTTCTGTATCATTGATTCAGGGGATGAGTAGACCGCCCCCTGTCTCTGTGTCACAGGCTCAGGGGATGAGTAGAACGCCCCCTGTTTCTGTATCATTGATTCAGGGGATGAGTAGTCCGCCCCCTGTCTCTGTATCACAGACTCAGGGGATGAGTACACCGCCCCCTGTTTCTATATCATTGATTCAGGGGATGAGTAGACCTCCCGCTGTCTCTGTGTCACAGGCTCAGGGGATGAGTAGAACGCCCCCTGTCTCTTTATCACAGACTCAGGGGATGAGTAGACCGCCCCCTGTTTCTATATCATTGATTCAGGGGATGAGTAGACCTCCCCCTGTCTCTGTGTCACAGGCTCAGGGGATGAGTAGACCGCCCCATATCTCTGTATCATAGACTCAGGGGATGAGTAGACTGCCCCCTGTCTCTGTGTCAGAGATTTAGGGGATGAGTAGACCACTGCCTGTCTCTGTATCATAGACTCAGGGGATGAGTAGACCGCCCCCTGTCTCTGTATCATACAATCGGGGGATGAGTAGACCGCCCCCTGTCTCTGTGTCACAGACTCAGGGGATGAGTAGTCCGCCCCCTGTGTCTCTGTCACAGACTCAGGGGATGAGTAGACTGCCCCCTGTCTCTGTGTCACAGATTCAGGGGATGAGTAGACCGCCCCGTTTGTGTGCATCACAGGCTCAGGGGATGAGTAGACCACCACATGTCCCTGGATCACAGATTCAGGGGATGAGCAGACCGCCCCCTATGTCTGTGTCACAGACTCAGGGGATGAGCAAACTGCCCCTTGTCTCTGTATCTCAGATTCAGGGGATGAGTAGAACACTGCCTGTCTCTGTATCACAGACTCAGGGGATGAGTAGAGCGCCCCGTTTGTCTGCATCACAGGCTCAGGGGATGAGTAGACCGCCCCATGTCCCTGTATCACAGACTCAGCGGATGAGTAGACCGCCCCCTGTCTCTGTATCACACACTCGGGGATGAGCAGACCGCCCCCTATCTCTTTATCACTGACCCAGTGGATGAGCAAACTGCCCCTTGTCCCTGTATCACAGACTCAGGGGATGAGTAGACTGCCCCATGTCTCTGTATCACAGAGCCCAGGGATGAGTAGATCGCCCCCTGTCTCTGTATCACGGACTCAGGGGATGAGTACACCGCCCCCTGTTTCTGTATCATTGATTCAGCGGATGAGTAGACCGCCCCCTGTCTCTGTGTCACAGACTCAGGGGATGAGTAGACCGCCCCCTGTCTCTATATCACAGACCCAGGGGATGAGCAAACTGCCCCTTGTCTCTGTATCTCAGATTCAGGGGATGGGTAGACCGTCCCCTGTCTCAGTATCAGAGACTTAGGGGACGTGTAGACCGCCCCCTGTCTCTGTGTCACAGACTCAGGGGATGAGTAGACCGCCCCATGTCTCTGTATCATAGACTCAGGGGATGAGTAGACCGCCCCCTGTCTCTGTATCACAGTTTTAGGGGATGGGTAGAGCACCGCCTGTCTCTGTATCACAGACTCAGGGGATGAGTAGACCGCCCCCTGTCTCTCTGTCACAGATGCAGGGGATGAGTAGACCGCCCCCTGTCTCTGTGTCACAGACTCAGGGGATGAGTAGACCGACCCTGTCTCTTTATCACTGACCCAGGGGATGAGCAAACTGCCCTTTGTCTCTGTATCTCAGATTCAGGGGATGAGTAGACCACTGCCTGTCTCTGTATCACACACTCGGGGGATGAGTAGACCGCCCCATGTCTCTGTATCACAGAGCCCGGGGATAAGAAGAGCACCCCCTGTCTCTGTATCACACAGTCGGGGGATGAGTAGACCGCACCCTGTCTCTGTATCACACACTCGGGGATGAGTAGACCGCCCCCTGTCTCTGTATCACAGACTCAGGGGATGAGTAGACCGCCCCCTGTTTCTGTGTCACAGACTCAGGGGATGAGTAGACCGCCCCATGTCTCTGTCTCACAGACTCAGGGGATGAGTAGACCACTCCCTGTCCCTGTATCACAGACTCAGGGGATGAGTAGACCGCCCCCTGTTTCTGTGTCACAGACTCAGTGGATGAGTAGACCGCCCCATGTCTCTGTCTCACAGACTCAGGAGATGAGTAGACCACTGCCTGTCTCTGTATCACACACTCGGGGGATGAGTAGACCGCCCCCTGTCTCTGTATCACAGACTCAGGGGATGTGTACACCGCCCCCTGTCTCTGTGTCAGAGATTTACGGGATGAGCAGACCGCCGCCTGTCTATGTATAACAGACTCATGTGATGAGTAGACCGCCCCTGTCTCTGTATCACAGACTCAGGAGATGAGTCGACCACTGCCTGTCTCTGTATCACAGACTCAGGGGATGAGTAGACCGCCCCCTGTCTCTGTGTCACAGACTCAGGGGATGAGTAGACCGCCCCCTGTCTCTGTGTCACAGACTCAGAAAATGAGTGGACCGCTCCCTGTCTCTTTATCACTGACCAAGGGGATGAGCAAACTGCCCCTTGTCTCTGCATCACAGACTCAGGGGATGAGTGCACCGCCCCCTGTTTCTGTATCATTGATTCAGGGGATGAGAAGAACGCCCCCTGTCTCTGTGTCACAGACTCAGGGGATGAGTGGACCGTCCCCTGTCTCTGTATCACAAATTTAGGGGATGAGTAGACCGTCCCCTGTCTCTGTATCACAAACTGAGGGGATAAGTAGACCGCCCCCTGTCTCTGCATCACAGACTCAGGGAATGCGTAGACCGCCCCCTGACTCTGTATCACAAACTGAGGGGATAAGTAGACCGCCCCTTGTCTCAGTATCACAAACTCAGGGGATGAGTCGACCGCCCCCTGTCTCTGTATCACAAACTGAGGGGATAGGTAGACCGCCCCATGTCTCTGTATCACAGATTCAGGGGATGAGTAGACTGCCCCTGTCTCTGTATCTCAGACTCAGGGGATGAGCAGACCGGCCCCTGTCTCTGTATCACAGACTCAGGGGATGAGTGCACCGCCCCCTGTTTCTGTATCATTGATTCAGGGGATGAGAAGACCGCCCCCTGTCTCTGTATCACAGACTCAGGGGATGAGTAGACCGCCCCCTGTCTCCGTATCACAGACTCAGGAGATGAGTAGACCGCCGCCTGTCTCTGTATAACAGACTCATGGGATGAGTAGATCGCCCCCTGTCTCTGTATCACAGACTCAGGAGATGAGTAGACCACTGCCTGTCTCTGTATCACAGACTCATGGGATGAGTAGACCGCCCCCTGTTTCTGTATCATTGATTCAGGGGATGGGTAGACCGCCCCCTGTCTCTCTGTCACAGATAGAGGGGATGAGTAGACCGCCCCCTGTCTCTGTGTCACAGACTCAGGGGATGAGTAGACAGCCCCCTGTCTCTTTATCACTGACCCAGGTGATGAGCAAACAGCCCCTTGTCTCTGCATCACAGACTCAGGAGATGAGTAGACCGCCCCCTCTCTCTGTATCACAGACTCAGGGGATGAGTTGACCGCCTCCTGTCTCTGTATCACAGACTCAGGGCATGATTAGACAGCCCCCTTTCTCTGTATCACAGACTCAGGGTATGATTAGACCGCCCCTTGTCTCTGTATCACACACTCGGGGGATGAGTAGACCGCACCCTGACTCTGTATCATTGATTCAGAGAATGAGTAGACCGCCCCCTGTCTCTGTATCACAGACTCAGTGGATGAGAAGACCGCCCCCTGTCTCTGTATCACAAACTGAGGGGATGAGTAGACCGCCCCCTGTCTCTGTATCACAGACTCAGGGGATGAGTAGACCGCCCCCTGTCTCTGTATCACAGACTCAGGGGATGAGTAGACCGCCCCCTGTCACTGTATCACAAACTGAGGGGATGAGTAGACTGCCCCCTTTCTCTGTATCACAGACTCAGGGGATGAGTAGACCGCCCCCTGTCTCTGTCTCACAAATTTAGGGGATAAGTAGATCGCCCCCTGTCTCTGCATCACACACTCAGTGGATGAGTAGACAGTCCCTGTCTCTATGTCACAGACTCAGGCGATGAGCAGACTGCCCCCTGTCTCTGTGTCACAGACTCAGGGCATGATTAGACAGCCCCCTTTCTCTGTATCACAGACTCAGGGTATGATTAGACCGCCCCCTGTCTCTGTATCACACACCCAGGGGATGAGTAGACCGCACCCTGACTCTGTATCATTGATTCAGAGAATGAGTAGACCGCCCCCTGTCACTGTATAACAGACTCAGTGGATGAGTAGACCGCCCCCTGTCTCTCTCTCACAGAGTCAGTGGATGAGTAGACTGTCACCTGTCTCTGTATCACAAACTCAGTGGATGAGAAGACCGCCCCCTGTCACTGCATCTCAGAGTCAGGGGATGACTAGACAGCCCCCTGTCTTTGTTTCACACACTCAGTGGATGAGTAGACCGCCCCCTGTCTCTGTATCAAAGACTCAGGGGATGAGTAGACCGCCCCCTGTCTCTGCATCTCAGAGTCAGGGGATGACTAGACAGCCCCCTGTCTTTGTTTCACACACTCAGTGGATGAGTAGACCGCCCCCTGTCTAGGCATCACAGACTCAGTGGATGAGTAGACCGCCCCCTGTCTCTGTTTCACAAACTGAGGGGATAAGTAGACCGCCCCTGTCTCTGTATCACTGACTCAGGGGATGAGTAGACCACCCCCTGTCTCTGTATCACATACTGAGGGGATAAGTGGACCACCCCATGTCTTTGTAACACAAATTTAGGGGATAAGTAGACTGCCCCCTGTCTCTGCATCACAGACTCAGGGGATGAGTAGACCGCCCCCTGTCTCTGCATCATTGATTCAGTGGATGAGGAGACTGGCCCCTGTCTCTGTGTCACAGACTCAGGCGATGAGCAGACCGCCCCCTGTCTCTGCATCACAGACTCAGGGGATGAGTAGACCGCCCCCTGTCTCTGTATCACAGAGTCAGTGCATGAGTAGACCGTCACCTGTCTCTGTATCACAGACTCAGTGGATGAGTAGACCGCCCCCTGTCTCTGTATCACAGACTCAGGGGATGAGTAGACCGCCCCCTGTCTCTGTATCACAGACTCAGTGGATGAGAAGACCGCCCCCTGTCTCTGTATCACAAACTGAGGGGATGAGTAGACCGCCCCCTGTCTCTGTATCACAGACTCAGGGGATGAGTAGACCACCCCCTGTCACTGTATCACAAACTGAGGGGATGAGTAGACTGCCCCCTTTCTCTGTATCACAGACTCAGGGGATGAGTAGAGCGCTCCCTGTCTCTGCATCACACACTCAGTGGATGAGTAGACAGTCCCTGTCTCTATGTCACAGACTCAGGCGATGAGCAGACTGCCCCCTGTCTCTGTGTCACAGACTCAAGGGATGAGTAGACCGCCCCCTGTCTCTGTCTCACAAATTTAGGGGATAAGTAGATCGCCCCCTGTCTCTGCATCACACACTCAGTGGATGAGTAGACAGTCCCTGTCTCTATGTCACAGACTCAGGCGATGAGCAGACTGCCCCCTGTCTCTGTGTCACAGACTCAAGGGATGAGTAGACCGCCCCCTGTCTCTGTCTCACAAATTTAGGGGATAAGTAGATCGCCCCCTGTCTCTGCATCACACACTCAGTGGATGAGTAGACACTCCCTGTCTCTATGTCACAGACTCAGGCGATGAGCAGACTGCCCCCTGTCTCTGTATCACAGACTCAGGGGATGAGTAGACCGCCCCCTGTCTCTGTATCACAGAGTCAGTGGATGAGTAGACCGTCACCTGTCTCTGCTTCACAGACTCAGTGGATGAGAAGATCGCCCCCTGTCTCTGCATCATTGATTCAGTGGATGAGGAGACTGGCCCCTGTCTCTGTGTCACAGACTCAGGCGATGAGCAGACCGCCCCCTGTCTCTGCATCACATACTGAGGGGATGAGCAGACTGCCCCCTGTCTCTGTATCACAGACTCAGGGGATGAGTAGACCTACCCTTGTCTCTGTATCACACACTCAGGGGATGAGTAGACCGCCCCCTGTCTCTGTATCACACACTCAGGGGATGAGTAGACCGCCCCCTATATCTGTATCACAGACTCAGGGGATGATTAGACAGCCCCCTTTCTCTGTATCACACACTCGGGGGATGAGTAGACTGCCCCCGATCTCTGTATCACAGACTCGGGAGATGAGTAGACCGCCTCCTGTCTTTGTATCACACACTCAGTGGATGAGTAGACCGCCCCCTGTCTAGGCATCACAGACTCAGTGGATGGGCAAACCGGCCCCTGTCTCTGTGTCACAGACTGAGGGGATGAGTAGACCGCCTCCTGTCTCTGTATCACAGACTCAGGGGTTGAGTAGACCGCCCCCTATCTCTGTATCACAGACTCAGGGCATGATTAGACAGCCCCCTTTCTCTGTATCACAGACTCAGGGTATGAGTAGACCGCCCCCTTTCTCTGTATCACACACTCGGGGGATGAGTAGACCGCCCCCTGTCTCTGTATCACAGAATCGGGGGATGAGTAGACCGCCCCCAGACTCTGTATCATTGATTCAGGGAATGAGTAGACCGCCCCCTGTCTCTGTATAACAGACTCAGGGGATGAGTAGACCGCCCCCTGTCTCTGTTTCACAAACTGAGGGGATAAGTAGACCGCCCCGGTCTCTGTATCACTGACTCAGGGATGAGTAGACCACCCCCTGTCTCTGTATCACATACTGAGGGGATGTGCAGACTGCCCCCTGTCTCTGTTTCACAAACTGAGGGGATAAGTAGACTGCCCCCTGTCTCAGTATCACAGACTCAGGGGATGAGTAGACCGTCACCTGTCTCTGTATCACAGACTCAGGGGATGATTAGACAGCCCCCTTTCTCTGTATCACACACTCGGGGGATGAGTAGACTGCCCCCGATCTCTGCATCTCAGAGTCAGGGGATGACTAGACAGCCCCCTGTCTTTGTTTCACACACTCAGTGGATGAGTAGACCGCCCCCTGTCTAGGCATCACAGACTCAGTGGATGAGTAGACCGCCCCCTGTCTCTGTTTCACAAACTGAGGGGATAAGTAGACCGCCCCTGTCTCTGTATCACTGACTCAGGGGATGAGTAGACCACCCCCTGTCTCTGTATCACGTACTGAGGGGATAAGTGGACCACCCCATGTCTTTGTAACACAAATTTAGGGGATAAGTAGACTGCCCCCTGTCTCTGCATCACAGACTCAGGGGATGAGTAGACCGCCCCCTGTCTCTGCATCATTGATTCAGTGGATGAGGAGACAGGCCCCTGTCTCTGTGTCACAGACTCAGGCGATGAGCAGACCGCCCCCTGTCTCTGCAGCACAGACTCAGGGGATGAGAAGACCGCCCCCTGTCTCTGTATCACAGAGTCAGTGCATGAGTAGACCGTCACCTGTCTCTGTATCACAGACTCAGTGGATGAGTAGACCGCCCCCTGTCTCTGTATCACAGACTCAGGGGATGAGTAGACCGCCCCCTGTCTCTGTATCACAGACTCAGTGGATGAGAAGACCGCCCCCTGTCTCTGTATCACAAACTGAGGGGATGAGTAGACCGCCCCCTGTCTCTGTATCACAGACTCAGGGGATGAGTAGACCGCCCCCTGTCTCTGTATCACAGACTCAGGGGATGAGTAGACCGCCCCCTTTCTCTGTATCACAGACTCAGGGGATGAGTAGACCGCCCCCTGTCTCTGTCTCACAAATTTAGGGGATAAGTAGATCGCCCCCTGTCTCTGCATCACACACTCAGTGGATGAGTAGACAGTCCCTGTCTCTATGTCACAAACTTAGGCGATGAGCAGACTGCCCCCTGTCTCTGTATCACAGACTCAGGGGATGAGTAGACCGCCCCCTGTCTCTGTATCACAGAGTCAGTGGATGAGTAGACCGTCACCTGTCTCTGTTTCACAGACTCAGTGGATGAGAAGATCGCCCCCTGTCTCTGTATCACAGACTGAGGGGATGAGTAGACCGACCCCTGTCTCTGCATCACATACTGAGGGGATGAGCAGACTGCCCCCTGTCTCTGTATCACAGACTCAGGGGATGAGTAGACCGCCCCTTGTCTCTGTATCACACACTCAGGGGATGAGTAGACCGCCCCCTGTCTCTGTATCACACACTCAGGGGATGAGTAGACCGCCTCCTGTCTTTGTATCACACACTCAGTGGATGAGTAGACCGCCCCCTGTCTCTGTATCACAGACTCAGTGGATGGGCAAACCGGCCCCTGTCTCTGTGTCACAGACTGAGGGGATGAGTTGACCGCCTCCTGTCTCTGTATCACAGACTCAGGGGATGAGTAGACCGCCCCCTATCTCTGTATCACAGACTCAGGGCATGATTAGACAGCCCCCTTTCTCTGTATCACAGACTCAGGGTATGAGTAGACCGCCCCCTTTCTCTGTATCACACACTCGGGGGATGAGTAGACCGCCCCCTGTCTCTGTATCACAGAATCGGGGGATGAGTAGACCGCCCCCAGACTCTGTATCATTGATTCAGGGAATGAGTAGACCGCCCCCTGTCTCTGTATAACAGACTCAGGGGATGAGTAGACCGCCCCCTGTCTCTGTCTCACAGAGTCAGTGGATGAGTAGACCGTCACGTGTCTCTGTATCACAAACTCAGTGGATGAGAAGACCGCCCCCTGTCTCTGTATCAAAGACTCAGGGGATGAGCAGACCGCCCCCTGTCTCTGTTTCACAAACTGAGGGGATAAGTAGACCGCCCCGGTCTCTGTATCACTGACTCAGGGGATGAGTAGACCACCCCCTGTCTCTGTTTCACATACTGAGGGGATAAGTGGACCGCCCCCTGTCTCTGTTTCACAAACTGAGGGGATAAGTAGACCGCCCCTGTCTCTGCATCACAGACTCAGGGGATGAGTAGACCGCCCCCTGTCTCAGTATCACAGACTCAGGGGATGAGTAGACCGTCACCTGTCTCTGTATCACAGACTCAGGGGATGAGTAGACCGCCCCCTGTCTCTGTATCACAAAATGAGGGGATGAGTAGACCGGCCCCTGTCTCTGTATCACAGACTCAGGGGTTGAGTAGACCACCCCCTTCGTCTCTATCACAGACCCAGGGGATGAGTAAACTGCCCCTTGTGCCTGTATCTCAGATTCAGGGGATGAGTAGACCGCCCCCTGTCTCTGTATCACAAACTCAGGGAATGAGTAGACCGCCCCCTGTCTCTGTATCACAGACTCGGGGGATGAGTAGACCGCCCCCTGTCTCTGTATCATTGATTCAGGGGATGAGTAGACCGCCCCATGTCTCTGTATCATTGATTCCGGGGATGAGGAGACAGCCCCCTGTCTCTGTGTCACAGACTCAGGTGATGAGCAGACTGCCCCCTGTCTCTGTATCACAGACTCAGGGGATGAGTAGATCGCCCCCTGTCTCTGTATCACATACTGAGGGGATGAGCAGCCCGCCCCCTGTCTCTGTATCACAGACTGAGGGGATGAGTAGACCGCCCCCTGTCGCTGTATCAAAGACTCAGGGGATGAGTAGACCGCCCCCTGTCGCTGCATCACAGACTCAGGGGATGAGTAGACCGCCCCCTGTCTCTGTATCACAAACTGAGGGGATGAGTAGACCGCCCCCTGTCTCTGTATCACAGACTCAGGGGATGAGTGCACCGCCCCCTGTTTCTGCATCATTGACTCAGGGGATGAGTAGACCGCCCCCTGTCTCTGTATCACAGACTCAGGAGATGAGTAGACCGCCGCCTGTCTCTGTATAACAGACTCATGGGATGAGTAGATCGCCCCCTGTCTCTGTATCACAGACTCAGGAGATGAGTAGACCGCCGCCTGTCTCTGTATAACAGACTCATGGGATGAGTAGATCGCCCCCTGTCTCTGTATCACAGACTCAGGGGATGAGTAGACCGCCCCCTGTCTCCGTATCACAGACTCAGGAGATGAGTAGACCGCCGCCTGTCTCTGTATAACAGACTCATGGGATGAGTAGATCGCCCCCTGTCTCTGTATCACAGACTCAGGAGATGAGTAGACCACTGCCTGTCTCTGTATCACTGACTCATGGGATGAGTAGACCGCCCCCTGTTTCTGTATCATTGATTCAGGGGATGGGTAGACCGCCCCCTGTCTCTCTGTCACAGACTCAGGGGATGAGTAGACCGCCCCCTGTCTCTGTGTCACAGACTCAGGGGATGAGTAGACCGCCCCCTGTCTCTTTATCACTGACCCAGGTGATGAGCAAACAGCCCCTTGTCTCTGCATCACAGACTCAGGAGATGAGTAGACCGCCCCCTCTCTCTGTATCACAGACTCAGGGGATGAGTTGACCGCCTCCTGTCTCTGTATCACAGACTCAGGGCATGATTAGACAGCCCCCTTTCTCTGTATCACAGACTCAGGGTATGATTAGACCGCCCCCTGTCTCTGTATCACACACTCGGGGGATCAGCAGACCGCACCCTGACTCTGTATCATTGATTCAGAGAATGAGTAGACCGCCCCCTGTCTCTGTATAACAGACTCAGTGGATGAGTAGACCGCCCCCTGTCTCTGTCTCACAGAGTCAGTGGATGAGTAGACCGTCAGCTGTCTCTGTATCACAAACTCAGTGGATGAGAAGACCGCCCCCTGTCACTGTATCAAAGACTCAGGGGATGAGTAGACCGCCCCCTGTCTCTGCATCTCAGAGTCAGGGGATGACTAGACAGCCCCCTGTCTTTGTTTCACACACTCAGTGGATGAGTAGACCGCCCCCTGTCTAGGCATCACAGACTCAGTGGATGAGTAGACCACCCCCTGTCTCTGTTTCACAAACTGAGGGGATAAGTAGACCGCCCCTGTCTCTGTATCACTGACTCAGTGGATGAGTAGACCACCCCCTGTCTCTGTATCACATACTGAGGGGATAAGTGGACCACCCCATGTCTTTGTAACACAAATTTAGGGGATAAGTAGACTGCCCCCTGTCTCTGCATCACAGACTCAGGGGATGAGTAGACCGCCCCCTGTCTCTGCATCATTGATTCAGTGGATGAGGAGACAGGGCCCTGTCTCTGTGTCACAGACTCAGGCGATGAGCAGACCGCCCCCTGTCTCTGGATCACAGACTCAGGGGATGAGTAGACCGCCCCCTGTCTCTGTATCACAGAGTCAGTGCATGAGTAGACCGTCACCTGTCTCTGTATCACAGACTCAGTGGATGAGTAGACCGCCCCCTGTCTCTGTATCACAGACTCAGGGGATGAGTAGACCGCCCCCTGTCTCTGTATCACAGACTCAGTGGATGAGAAGACCGCCCCCTGTCTCTGTATCACAAACTGAGGGGATGAGTAGACCGCCCCCTGTCTCTGTATCACAGACTCAGGGGATGAGTAGACCGCCCCCTGTCTCTGTATCACAGACTCAGGGGATGAGTAGACCGCCCCCTGTCTCTGCATCTCAGAGTCAGGGGATGACTAGACAGCCCCCTGTCTTTGTTTCACACACTCAGTGGATGAGTAGACCGCCCCCTCTCTCTGTTTCACAAACTGAGGGGATAAGTAGACCGCCCCTGTCTCTGTATCACTGACTCAGGGGATGAGTAGACCACCCCCTGTCTCTGTATCACATACTGAGGGGATAAGTGGACCACCCCATGTCTTTGTAACACAAATTTAGGGGATAAGTAGACCGCCCCCTGTCTCTGCATCACAGACTCAGGGGATGAGTAGACCGCCCCCTGTCTCTGTATCACAGAGTCAGTGGATGAGTAGACAGTCCCTGTCTCTATGTCACAGACTCAGGCGATGAGCAGACTGCCCCCTGTCTCTGTGTCACAGACTCAAGGGATGAGTAGACCGCCCCCTGTCTCTGTCTCACAAATTTAGGGGATAAGTAGATCGCCCCCTGTCTCTGCATCACACACTCAGTGGATGAGTAGACACTCCCTGTCTCTATGTCACAGACTCAGGCGATGAGCAGACTGCCCCCTGTCTCTGTATCACAGACTCAGGGGATGAGTAGACCGCCCCCTGTCTCTGTATCACAGACTCAGTGGATGAGAAGATCGCCCCCTGTCTCTGTATCACAGACTGAGGGGATGAGTAGACCGACCCCTGTCTCTGCATCACATACTGAGGGGATGAGCAGACTGCCCCTGTCTCTGTATCACTGACTCAGGGGATGAGTAGACCACCCCCTGTCTCTGTATCACATACTGAGGGGATAAGTGGACCACCCCATGTCTTTGTAACACAAATTTAGGGGATAAGTAGACCGCCCCCTGTCTCTGCATCACAGACTCAGGGGATGAGTAGACCGCCCCCTGTCTCTGTATCACAGAGTCAGTGGATGAGTAGACAGTCCCTGTCTCTATGTCACAGACTCAGGCGATGAGCAGACTGCCCCCTGTCTCTGTGTCACAGACTCAAGGGATGAGTAGACCGCCCCCTGTCTCTGTCTCACAAATTTAGGGGATAAGTAGATCGCCCCCTGTCTCTGCATCACACACTCAGTGGATGAGTAGACACTCCCTGTCTCTATGTCACAGACTCAGGCGATGAGCAGACTGCCCCCTGTCTCTGTATCACAGACTCAGGGGATGAGTAGACCGCCCCCTGTCTCTGTATCACAGACTCAGTGGATGAGAAGATCGCCCCCTGTCTCTGTATCACAGACTGAGGGGATGAGTAGACCGACCCCTGTCTCTGCATCACATACTGAGGGGATGAGCAGACTGCCCCCTGTCTCTGTATCACAGACTCAGGGGATGAGTAGACCGCCCCCTGTCTCTGTATCACAGACTCAGTGGATGAGAAGATCGCCCCCTGTCTCTGTATCACATACTGAGGGGATGAGCAGACTGCCCCCTGTCTCTGTATCACAGACTCAGGGGATGAGTAGACCGCCCCTTGTCTCTGTATCACACACTCAGGGGATGAGTAGACCGCCCCCTGTCTCTGTATCACACACTCAGGGGATGAGTAGACCGCCCCCTATATCTGTATCACAGACTCAGGGGATGATTAGACAGCCCCCTTTCTCTGTATCAAACACTCGGGGGATGAGTAGACTGCCCCCGATCTCTGTATCACAGACTCGGGAGATGAGTAGACCGCCTCCTGTCTTTGTATCACACACTCAGTGGATGAGTAGACCGCCCCCTGTCTAGGCATCACAGACTCAGTGGATGAGTAGACCGCCCCCTGTCTCTGTTTCACAAACTGAGGGGATAAGTAGACCGCCCCTGTCTCTGTATCACTGACTCAGGGGATGAGTAGACCACCCCATGTCTTTGTAACACAAATTTAGGGGATAAGTAGACTGCCCCCTGTCTCTGCATCACAGACTCAGGGGATGAGTAGACCGCCCCCTGTCTCTGCATCATTGATTCAGTGGATGAGGAGACAGGCCCCTGTCTCTGTGTCACAGACTCAGGCGATGAGCAGACCGCCCCCTGTCTCTGCATCACAGAGTCAGTGCATGAGTAGACCGTCACCTGTCTCTGTATCACAGACTCAGTGGATGAGTAGACCGCCCCCTGTCTCTGTATCACAGACTCAGGGGATGAGTAGACCGCCCCCTGTCTCTGTATCACAGACTCAGTGGATGAGAAGACCGCCCCCTGTCTCTGTATCACAAACTGAGGGGATGAGTAGACCGCCCCCTGTCTCTGTATCACAGACTCAGGGGATGAGTAGACCGCCCCCTGTCTCTGTATCACAGACTCAGGGGATGAGTAGACCGCCCCCTGTCACTGTATCACAAACTGAGGGGATGAGTAGACTGCCCCCTTTCTCTGTATCACAGACTCAGGGGATGAGTAGACCGCCCCCTGTCTCTGTCTCACAAATTTAGGGGATAAGTAGATCGCCCCCTGTCTCTGCATCACACACTCAGTGGATGAGTAGACAGTCCCTGTCTCTATGTCACAGACTCAGGCGATGAGCAGACTGCCCCCTGTCTCTGTGTCACAGACTCAAGGGATGAGTAGACCGCCCCCTGTCTCTGTATCACAGAGTCAGTGGATGAGTAGACCGTCACCTGTCTCTGTTTCACAGACTCAGTGGATGAGAAGATCGCCCCCTGTCTCTGTATCACAGACTGAGGGGATGAGTAGACCGCCCCCTGTCTCTGTATCACAGACTGAGGGGATGAGCAGACTGCCCCCTGTCTCTGTATCACAGACTCAGGGGATGAGTAGACCGCCCCCTGTCTCTGTATCACACACTCAGGGGATGAGTAGACCGCCCCCTGTCTCTGTATCACACACTCAGGGGATGAGTAGACCGCCCCCTATATCTGTATCACAGACTCAGGGGATGATTAGACAGCCCCCTTTCTCTGTATCACACACTCGGGGGATGAGTAGACTGCCCCCGATCTCTGTATCACAGACTCGGGAGATGAGTAGACCGCCTCCTGTCTTTGTATCACACACTCAGTGGATGAGTAGACCGCCCCCTGTCTAGGCATCACAGACTCAGTGGATGGGCAAACCGGCCCCTGTCTCTGTGTCACAGACCGAGGGGATGAGTTGACCGCCTCCTGTCTCTGTATCACAGACTCAGGGGATGAGTAGACCGCCCCCTGTCTCTGTATCTCACACTCAGCGATTGAGATAACAGCCCCCTTTCTCTGTATCACAGACTCAGGGTATGAGTAGACCGCCCCCTTTCTCTGTATCACACACTCGGGGGATGAGTAGACCGCCCCCTGTCTCTGTCTCACAGAATCGGGGGATGAGTAGACCGCCCCCAGACTCTGTATCATTGATTCAGGGAATGAGTAGACCGCCCCCTGTCTCTGTATAACAGACTCAGGGGATGAGTAGACCGCCCCCTGTCTCTGTCTCACAGACTCAGGAGATGAGTAGACCGCCCCCTCTCTCTGTATCACAGACTCAGGGGATGAGTTGACCGCCTCCTGTCTCTGTATCAGAGACTCAGGGCATGATTAGACCGCCCCCTGTCTCTGTATCACACACTCGGGGGATGAGTAGACCGCCCCCTGTCTCTGTCTCACAGAGTCACTGGATGAGTAGACCGTCACCTGTCTCTGTATCACAAACTCAGTGGATGAGAAGACCGCCCCCTGTCACTGTATCAAAGACTCAGGGGATGAGTAGACCGCCCCCTGTCTCTGCATCTCAGAGTCAGGGGATGACTAGACAGCCCCCTGTCTTTGTTTCACACACTCAGTGGATGAGTAGACCGCCCCCTGTCTAGGCATCACAGACTCAGTGGATGAGTAGACCGCCCCCTGTCTCTGTTTCACAAACTGAGGGGATAAGTAGACCGCCCCTGTCTCTGTATCACTGACTCAGGGGATGAGTAGCCACCCCCTGTCTCTGTATCACATACTGAGGGGATAAGTGGACCACCCCATGTCTTTGTAACACAAATTTAGGGGATAAGTAGACTGCCCCCTGTCTCTGCATCACAGACTCAGGGGATGAGTAGACCGCCCCCTGTCTCTGCATCATTGATTCAGTGGATGAGGAGACAGGCCCCTGTCTCTGTGTCACAGACTCAGGCGATGAGCAGACCGCCCCCTGTCTCTGCATCACAGACTCAGGGGATGAGTAGACCGACCCCTGTCTCTGTATCACAGAGTCAGTGCATGAGTAGACCGTCACCTGTCTCTGTATCACAGACTCAGTGGATGAGTAGACCGCCCCCTGTCTCTGTATCACAGACTCAGGGGATGAGTAGACCGCCCCCTGTCTCTGTATCACAGACTCAGTGGATGAGAAGACCGCCCCCTGTCTCTGTATCACAAACTGAGGGGATGAGTAGACCGCCCCCTGTCTCTGTATCACAGACTCAGGGGATGAGTAGACCGCCCCCTGTCTCTGTATCACAGACTCAGGGGATGAGTAGACCGCCCCCTCTCACTGTATCACAAACTGAGGGGATGAGTAGATTGCCCCCTTTCTCTGTATCACAGACTCAGGGGATGAGAAGACCGCCCCCTGTCTCTGTCTCACAAATTTAGGGGATAAGTAGATCGCCCCCTGTCTCTGCATCACACACTCAGTGGATGAGTAGACAGTCCCTGTCTCTATGTCACAGACTCAGGCGATGAGCAGACTGCCCCCTGTCTCTGTGTCACAGACTCAAGGGATGAGTAGACCGCCCCCTGTCTCTGTATCACAGAGTCAGTGGATGAGTAGACCGCCCCCTGTCTCTGTATCACAGACTCAGGGGATGAGTAGACCGCCCCCTATATCTGTATCACAGACTCAGGGGATGATTAGACAGCCCCCTTTCTCTGTATCACACACTCGGGGGATGAGTAGACTGCCCCCGATCTCTGTATCACAGACTCGGGAGATGAGTAGACCGCCTCCTGTCTTTGTATCACACACTCAGTGGATGAGTAGACCGCCCCCTGTCTAGGCATCACAGACTCAGTGGATGGGCAAACCGGCCCCTGTCTCTGTGTCACAGACTGAGGGGATGAGTTGACCGCCTCCTGTCTCTGTATCACAGACTCAGGGGATGAGTAGACCGCCCCCTGTCTCTGTATCTCACACTCAGCGATTGAGATAACCGCCCCCTATCTCTGTATCACAGACTCAGGGCATGATTAGACAGCCCCCTTTCTCTGTATCACAGACTCAGGGTATGAGTAGACCGCCCCCTTTCTCTGTATCACACACTCGGGGGATGAGTAGACCGCCCCCTGTCTCTGTCTCACAGAATCGGGGGATGAGTAGACCGCCCCCAGACTCTGTATCATTGATTCAGGGAATGAGTAGACCGCCCCCTGTCTCTGTATAACAGACTCAGGGGATGAGTAGACCGCCCCCTGTCTCTGTCTCACAGAGTCAGTGGATGAGTAGACCGTCACGTGTCTCTGTATCACAAACTCAGTGGATGAGAAGACCGCCCCCTGTCTCTGTATCAAAGACTCAGGGGATGAGTAGACCGCCCCCTGTCTCTGTTTCACAAACTGAGGGGATAAGTAGACCGCCCCTGTCTCTGTATCACTGACTCAGGGGATGAGTGGACCACCCCCTGTCTCTGTATCACATACTGAGGGGATAAGTGGACCGCCCCCTGTCTCTGTTTCACAAACTGAGGGGATAAGTAGACCGCCCCTGTCTCTGCATCACAGACTCAGGGGATGAGTAGACCGCCCCCTGTCTCAGTATCACAGACTCAGGGGATGAGTAGACCGTCACCTGTCTCTGTATCACAGACTCAGGGGATGAGTAGACCGCCCCCTGTCTCTGTATCACAAAATGAGGGGATGAGTAGACCGGCCCCTGTCTCTGTATCACAGACTCAGGGGTTGAGTAGACCACCCCCTTCGTCTCTATCACAGACCCAGGGGATGAGTAAACTGCCCCTTGTGTCTGTATCTCAGATTCAGGGGATGAGTAGACCGCCCCCTGTCTCTGTATCACAAACTCAGGGAATGAGTAGACCGCCCCCTGTCTCTGTATCACAGAATCGGGGGATGAGTAGACCGCCCCCTGTCTCTGTATCATTGATTCAGGGGATGAGTAGACCACCCCATGTCTCTGTATCATTGATTCCGGGGATGAGGAGACAGCCCCCTGTCTCTGTGTCACAGACTCAGGTGATGAGCAGACTGCCCCCTGTCTCTGTATCACAAACTGAGGGGATGAGTAGACCGCCCCCTGTCGCTGTATCACAGACTCAGGGGATGAGTAGACCGCCCCCTGTCTCTGTATCACAGACTCAGTGGATGAGTAGACCGCCCCCTGTCTCTCTATCACAAACTGAGGGGATAAGTAGACCGCCCCCTGTCTCTGTATCACAAACTGAGGGGATGAGTAGACCGCCCCCTGTCGCTGTATCACAGACTCAGGGGATGAGTAGACCGCCCCCTGTCTCAGTATCACAGACTCAGTGGATGAGAAGACCGCCCCCTGTCTCTGTATCACAGACTCAGTAGATGAGAAGACCGCCCCCTGTCTCAGTATCACAGACTCAGTAGATGAGAAGACCGCCCCCTGTCTCTGTATCACAGACTCAGTAGATGAGAAGACCGCCCCCTGTCTCTGTATCACAAACTCAGGGGATGAGTAGACCGCCCCGTGTCGCTGTATCACAGACTCAGGGGATGAGTAGACCGCCCCCTGTCTCCGTATCACAGACTCAGGGGATGAGTAGACCGCCCCCTGTCACTGTATCACAAACTGAGGGGATGAGTAGACCGCCCCCTGTCTCTGTATCACAGACTCAGGGGATGAGTAGACCGCTCCCTTCCTCTTTATCACAGACTCAGGGGATGAGGAAACTGCCCCTTGTCTCTGTATCTCAGACTGAGGGGATGAGTAGACCGCCCCCTGTCTCTGTATCACAGACTCAGGGGATGAGTGCACCGCCCCCTGTCTCTGTATCATTGATTCAGGGAATGAGTAGACCGCCCCCTGTCTCTGTATAACAGACTCAGGGGATGAGTAGACCGCCCCCTGTCTCTGTATCACAGAGTCAGTGGATGAGTAGACCGTCACCTGTCTCTGTGTCACAGACTCAATGGATGAGAAGACCGCCCCCTGTCTCTGTCTCACAGAGTCAGGGGATGAGTAGACCGCCCCCTGTCTCTGTATCACATACTGAGGGGATAAGTAGACCGCCCCCTGTCTTTGTCACACAAATTTAGGGGATAAGTAGACCGCCCCCTGTCTCTGTATCACACACTCAGTGGATGAGTAGACAGTCCCTGTCTCTGTGTCACAGACTCAGGCGATGAGCAGACTGCCCCCTGTCTCTGTATCACAGAGTCAGTGGATGAGTAGACCGTCACCTGTCTCTGTTTCACAGACTCAGTGGATGAGAAGATCGCCCCCTGACTCTGTATCACAGACTGAGGGGATGAGTAGACTGCCCCCTGTCTCTGCATCACATACTGAGGGGATGAGCAGACCGCCCCCTCTCTCTGATTCACAGACTCAGGGGATGAGTCGACCGCCCCCTGTCTCTGTATCACACACTCAGGGGATGAGTAGACCGCCCCCTGTCTCTGTATCACAAACTCAGGGGATGAGTAGACCGCCCCCTGTCTCTGTCTCACAAACTGAGGGAATGAGTAGAGCACCCTCTGTCTCTGTATCTCACTCTCAGCGATTGAGTTAACCGCACCCTATCTCTGTATCACAGACTCGGGAGATGAGTTGAACGCCTCTATCTCTGGATCACAGACTCAGGGCATGATTAGACAGCCCCCTTTCTCTGTATCACACACTCGGGGGATGAGTAGACCGCCCCCGATCTCTGTATCACAGACTCGGGAGATGAGTAGACCGCCTCCTGTCTTTGTATCACACACTCAGTGGATGAGTAGACCGACCCCTGTCTCTGTTTCACATACTGAGGGGATGAGCAGACTGCCCCCTGTCTCTGTATCACAGACTCAGGGGATGAGTAGAACGCCCCCTGTCTCTGTATCACACATTCAGGGGATGAGAAGACCGCCCCCTGTCTCTGTATCACAGACTCAGGCGATGAGCAGGCTGCCCCCTGTCTCTGTATCACAGACTCAGGGGATGAGTAGACCGCCCCCTGTCTCTGCATCACATACTGAGGGGATGAGCAGACTGCCCCCTGTCTCTGTATCACAGACTCAGGTGATGAGTAGAACGCCCTCTGTCTCTGTATCACAGACTCAGGGGATAAGTAGAACACCCTCTGTCTCTGTATCACAAACTGAGGGGATGAGCAGACTGCCCCCTGTCTCTGTATCACACACTCGGGGGATGAGTAGACCGCCCCCGATCTCTGTATCACAGACTCGGGAGATGAGTAGACCGCCCCCTGACTCTGTATCATTGATTCAGGGAATGAGTAGACCGCCCCCCGTCTCTGTATCACAGACTCGGGAGATGAGTAGACCGCCCCCTGACTCTGTATCATTGATTCAGGGAATGGGTAGACCGCCCCCCGTCTCTGTAACACAGAAACAGTGGATGAGTAGACCGTCACCTGTCTCTGTATCACAGACTCAGTGGAAGAGAAGACCGCCCCCTGTCTCTGTATCTCAGAGTCAGTGGATGACTAGACCGCCTCCTGTCTTTGTATCACACACTCAGTGGATGAGTAGACCGCCCCCTGTCTAGGCATCACAGACTCAGTGGATGAGCAGACCGTCCCCTGTCTTTGTATCACACACTCAGTGGATGAGTAGACCGCCCCCTGTCTAGGCATCACAGACTCAGTGGATGAGCAGACCGCCCCCTGTCTCTGTATCACAGACTCAGTAGATGAGAAGACCGCCCCCTGTCTCAGTATCACAGACTCAGTAGATGAGAAGACCGCCCCCTGTCTCTGTATCACAGACTCAGTAGATGAGAAGACCGCCCCCTGTCTCTGTATCACAAACTCAGGGGATGAGTAGACCGCCCCGTGTCGCTGTATCACAGACTCAGGGGATGAGTAGACCGCCCCCTGTCTCCGTATCACAGACTCAGGGGATGAGTAGACCGCCCCCTGTCACTGTATCACAAACTGAGGGGATGAGTAGACCGCCCCCTGTCTCTGTATCACAGACTCAGGGGATGAGTAGACCGCTCCCTTCCTCTTTATCACAGACTCAGGGGATGAGGAAACTGCCCCTTGTCTCTGTATCTCAGACTGAGGGGATGAGTAGACCGCCCCCTGTCTCTGTATCACAGACTCAGGGGATGAGTGCACCGCCCCCTGTCTCTGTATCATTGATTCAGGGAATGAGTAGACCGCCCCCTGTCTCTGTATAACAGACTCAGGGGATGAGTAGACCGCCCCCTGTCTCTGTATCACAGAGTCAGTGGATGAGTAGACCGTCACCTGTCTCTGTGTCACAGACTCAATGGATGAGAAGACCGCCCCCTGTCTCTGTCTCACAGAGTCAGGGGATGAGTAGACCGCCCCCTGTCTCTGTATCACATACTGAGGGGATAAGTAGACCGCCCCCTGTCTTTGTCACACAAATTTAGGGGATAAGTAGACCGCCCCCTGTCTCTGTATCACACACTCAGTGGATGAGTAGACAGTCCCTGTCTCTGTGTCACAGACTCAGGCGATGAGCAGACTGCCCCCTGTCTCTGTATCACAGAGTCAGTGGATGAGTAGACCGTCACCTGTCTCTGTTTCACAGACTCAGTGGATGAGAAGATCGCCCCCTGTCTCTGTATCACAGACTGAGGGGATGAGTAGACTGCCCCCTGTCTCTGCATCACATACTGAGGGGATGAGCAGACCGCCCCCTGTCTCTGATTCACAGACTCAGGGGATGAGTCGACCGCCCCCTGTCTCTGTCTCACACACTCAGGGGATGAGTAGACCGCCCCCTGTCTCTGTATCACAAACTCAGGGGATGAGTAGACCGCCCCCTGTCTCTGTCTCACAAACTGAGGGAATGAGTAGAGCACCCTCTGTCTCTGTATCTCACTCTCAGCGATTGAGTTAACCGCACCCTATCTCTGTATCACAGACTCGGGAGATGAGTTGAACGCCTCTGTCTCTGGATCACAGACTCAGGGCATGATTAGACAGCCCCCTTTCTCTGTATCACACACTCGGGGGATGAGTAGACCGCCCCCGATCTCTGTATCACAGACTCGGGAGATGAGTAGACCGCCTCCTGTCTTTGTATCACACACTCAGTGGATGAGTAGACCGACCCCTGTCTCTGTTTCACATACTGAGGGGATGAGAAGACCGCCCCCTGTCTCTGTATCACAGACTCAGGCGATGAGCAGGCTGCCCCCTGTCTCTGTATCACAGACTCAGGGGATGAGTAGACCGCCCCCTGTCTCTGCATCACATACTGAGGGGATGAGCAGACTGCCCCCTGTCTCTGTATCACAGACTCAGGTGATGAGTAGAACGCCCTCTGTCTCTGTATCACAGACTCAGGGGATAAGTAGAACACCCTCTGTCTCTGTATCACAAACTGAGGGGATGAGCAGACTGCCCCCTGTCTCTGTATCACACACTCGGGGGATGAGTAGACCGCCCCCGATCTCTGTATCACAGACTCGGGAGATGAGTAGACCGCCCCCTGACTCTGTATCATTGATACAGGGAATGAGTAGACCGCCCCCCGTCTCTGTATCACAGACTCGGGAGATGAGTAGACCGCCCCCTGACTCTGTATCATTGATTCAGGGAATGGGTAGACCGCCCCCCGTCTCTGTAACACAGAAACAGTGGATGAGTAGACCGTCACCTGTCTCTGTATCACAGACTCAGTGGAAGAGAAGACCGCCCCCTGTCTCTGTATCTCAGAGTCAGTGGATGACTAGACCGCCTCCTGTCTTTGTATCACACACTCAGTGGATGAGTAGACCGCCCCCTGTCTAGGCATCACAGACTCAGTGGATGAGCAGACCGTCCCCTGTCTTTGTATCACAAACTCAGTGGATGTGTAGACCGCCCCCTGTCTCTGTGTCACAGACTCAGGCGATGAGTAGACCGCCCCCTGTCTCTGTATCACACACTCAGGGGATGAGTCGACCGCCCCCTGTCTCTGTATCACAAACTCAGGGGATGAGTAGACTGCCCCCTGTCTCTGTCTCACAAACTGAGGGAATGAGTAGAGCACCCCCTGTTTCTGTATCTCACTCTCAGCGATTGAGTTAACCGCCCCCTATCTCTGTATCAAAGACTCAGGGGATGAGTTGACCGCCCCCTTTCTCTGTATCACAGACTCAGGGTATGAGTAGACCGCCCCCTGTCTCTGTATCACACACTCGGGGGATGAGTAGACCGCCCCCTGTCTCTGTATCACAGACTCAGCGGATGAGTTGACCGCCTCTGTCTCTGGATCACAGACTCAGTGCATGATTAGACAGCCCCCTTTCTCTGTATCACACACTCGGGGGATGAGTAGACCGCCCCCGATCTCTTTATCACAGACTCGGGAGATGAGTAGACCGCCTCCTGTCTTTGTATCACACACTCAGTGGATGAGTAGACCGTCACCTGTCTCTGTTTCACAGACTCAGTGGATGAGTAGACCGCCCCCTGTCTCTGTATCAAAGACTCAGGGGATGAGTAGACCGCCCCCTGTCTCTGCATCACATACTGAGGGGATGAGCAGACTGCCCCCTGTCTCTGTATCACAGACTCAGGGGATGAGTGGACCGCCCCCTGACTCTGTATCATTGATTCCGGGAATGAGTAGACCGCCCCCTGTCTCTGTATAACAGACTCAGGGGATGAGTAGACCGCCCCCTGTCTCTGCATCACACACTCAGGGGATGAGAAGACCGCCCCCTGACTCTGTATCATTGATTCCGGGAATGAGTAGACCGCCCCCTGTCTCTGTATAACAGACTCAGGGGATGAGTAGACCGCCCCCTGTCTCTGTATCTCACCCTCAGCGATTGAGTTAACCGCCCCCTATCTCTGTATCAAAGACTCAGGGGATGAGTTGACCGCCCCCTTTCTCTGTATCACAGACTCAGGGTATGAGTAGACCGCCCCCTGTCTCTGTATCACACACTCGGGGGATGAGTAGACCGCCCCCTGTCTCTGTATCACAGACTCGGGGGATGAGTAGACCGCCCCCTGACTCTGTATCATTGATTCAGGGAATGAGTAGACCGCCCCCTGTCTCTGTATCACAAACTCAGTGGATGAGAAGACCGCCCCCTGTCTCTGTATCACAAACTCAGTGGATGAGAAGACCGCCCCCTGTCTCTGTTTCACACACTTGGGGGATGAGTACATCGTCCCCTGTCTCTGTATCACAGACTCGGGAGATGAGTAGACCGTCACCTGTCTCTGTATCACAGACTCAGGGGATGAGTAGAACGCCCTCTGTCTCTGTATCACACACTCAGGGGATGAGTAGACTGCCCCCTGTCTCTGGATCACAGACTCAGGGGATGAGTAGAACGCCCTCTGTCTCTGTATCACACACTCAGGGGATGAGTAGACCGCCCCCTTTCTCTGCATCACATACTGAGGGGATGAGCAGACCGCCCCCTGTCTCTGTATCACAGACTCAGGGGATGAGTAGACCGCCCCCTTTCTCTGCATCACATACTGAGGGGATGAGAAGACCGCCCCCTGTCTCTGTTTCACACACTTGGGGGATGAGTACATCGTCCCCTGTCTCTGTATCACAGACTCGGGAGATGAGTAGACCGTCACCTGTCTCTGTATCACAGACTCAGGGGATGAGTAGAACGCCCTCTGTCTCTGTATCACACACTCAGGGGATGAGTAGACTGCCCCCTGTCTCTGGATCACAGACTCAGGGGATGAGTAGAACGCCCTCTGTCTCTGTATCACAGACTCAGGGGATGAGTAGACTGCCCCCTGTCTCTGTATCACAGACTCAGGTGATGAGTAGAACGCCCTCTGTCTCTGTATCACACACGCAGGGGATGAGTAGACCGCCCCCTGTCTCTGTATCACAGACTCAGGGGATGAGTAGACCGCCCCCTGTCTCTGTATCACAGACTCAGGGGATGAGTAGACCGCCCCCTGTCTCTGTATCACAGACTCAGGTGATGAGTAGAAAGCCCTCTGTCTCTGTATCACAAACTGAGGGGATGAGTAGACCGCCCCCTGTCTCTGCATCACACACTCAGGGGATGAGTAGACCGCCCTCTGTCTCTGTATCACACACGCAGGGGATGAGTAGACCGCCCCCTGTCTCTGTATCACAGACTCAGGGGATGAGTAGACCGCCCCCTGTCTCTGCATCACATACTGAGGGGATGAGCAGACTGCCCCCTGTCACTTCATCACAGACTCAGGGGATGAGTAGAACGCCGTCTGTCTCTGTATCACACACTCAGGGGATGAGTAGAACGCCCTCTGTCTCTGTATCACAAACTGAGGGGATGAGTAGACCGCCCCCTGTCTCTGTATCACATACTGAGGGGATAGGTAGACCGCCCCCTGTCTTTGTCACACAAATTTAGGGGATAAGTAGACTGCCCCCTGTCTCTGTATCACTGACTCAGGGGATGAGTAGACCGCCCCCTGTCTCTGTATCACAGACTCGGGGGATGAGTTGACCGCCCCCTGTCTCTGTATCACAGACTCAGGGGATGAGTAGACCGCCCCCTGTCTCTGTATCACAAACTGAGGGGATGAGTAGACCGCCCCCTGTCTCTGCATCACAGACTCAGGGGATGAGTAGACCGCCCCCTGTCTCTGTATCACAAACTGAGGGGATGAGTAGACCGCCCCCTGTCTCTGCATCACAGACTCAGGGGATGAGTAGACCGCCCCCTGTCTCTGTCTCACAGACCCAGGGGATGAGTAAACTGCCCCTTGTGTCTGTATCTCAGATTCAGGGGATGAGTAGACCGCCCCCTGTTTCTGTGTCACAGACTCCGGGGATGAGTAGACCGCCCCCTGTCTCTGTATCACAGACTCAGGGGATGAGTAGACCGCCCCCTGTCTCTGTATCACAAACTGAGGGGATGAGTAGACCGCCCCCTGTCTCTGCATCACAGACTCAGGGGATGAGTAGACCGCCCCCTGTCTCTGTATCACAAACTGAGGGGATGAGTAGACCGCCCCCTGTCTCTGCATCACAGACTCAGGGGATGAGTAGACCACCCCCTGTCTCTGTATCACAGACTCAGGGGATGAGTAGACCGCCCCCTGTCTCTGTCTCACAGACCCAGGGGATAAGCAGACCGCCCCCTGTCTCTGTATCACAGACCCAGGGGATAAGCAGACCGCCCCCTGTCTCTGTATCACACACTCAGTGGATGAGTAGACACTCCCTGTCTCTGTGTCACAGACTCAGTGGATGAGAAGACCGCCCCCTGTCTCTGTCTCACAGAGTCAGGGGATGAGTAGACCGCCCCCTGTCTCTGTGTCACAGACTCAGTGGATGAGAAGACCGCCCCCTGTCTCTGTCTCACAGAGTCAGGGGATGAGTAGACCGCCCCCTGTCTCTGTATCACAGACCCAGGGGATAAGCAGACCGCCCCCTGTCTCTGTATCACACACTCAGTGGATGAGTAGACACTCCCTGTCTCTGTGTCACAGACTCAGGCGATGAGCAGACTGCCCCCTGTCTCTGTATCACAGACTCAGGGGATGAGTAGACCGCCACCTGTCTCTGTATCAAAGACTCATGGGATGAGTAGACCGCCCCCTGTCTCTGTCTCACAAACTGAGGGAATGAGTAGAGCACCCCCTGACTCTGTATCTCATTCTCAGCGATTGAGTTAACCGCCCCCTATATCTGTATCACACACTCGGGGGATGAGTAGACCGCCCCCGATCTCTGTATCACAGACTCGGGAGATGAGTAGACCGCCCCCTGTCTAGGCATCACAGACTCAGTGGATGGGTAAACCGGCCCCTGTCTCTGTATCAAAGACTCAGGGGATGAGTAGACCACCCCCTCTCTCTGTATCACAAACTGAGGGGATAAGTAGACCGCCCCCTGTCTCTGTATCACATGCTGAGGGGATACGTAGACCGCCCGCTGTCTCTGTATCACAAACTGAGGGGATGAGTAGACCGCCCCCTGTCTCTGTATCACACACTCAGGGGATGAGAAGACCGCCCCCTGTCTCTGTATCACAGACTCAGGGGATGTGTAGACCGCCCCCTGTCTCTGCATCACATACTGAGGGGATGAGCAGACTGCCCCCTGTCTCTGTCTCACAAACTGAGGGGATGAGTAGACCGCCCCCTGTCTCTGTATCACACACTCAGGGGATGAGAAGACCGCCCCCTGTCTCTGTATCACAGACTCAGGGGATGAGTAGACCGCCCCCTCTCTCTGCAACACATACTGAGGGGATGAGCAGACTGCCCCCTGTCTCTGTCTCACAAACTGAGGGAATGCGTAGACCGCCCCCTGTCTCTGTATCTCACTCTCAGGGATTGAGTTGACCGTCACCTGTCTCTGTATCACAGACTCAGTGGAAGAGAAGACCGCCCCCTGTCTCTGAATCTCAGAGTCAGTGGATGACTAGACCGCCTCCTGTCTTTGTATCACACACTCAGTGGATGAGTAGACCGCCCCCTGTCTTTGTATCACAGACTCAGTGGATGAGTAGACCGCCCCCTGTCTCTGTATCAAAGACTCAGGGAATGAGTAGAACCCCCCCTGTCTCTGTATCACAAACTGAGGGGATAAGTAGACCGGCCCCTGTCTCTGTATCAAAGACTCAGGGGATGAGTAGACCACCCCCTGTCTCTGTATCACAAACTGAGGGGATGAGTAGACCGCCCCCTGTCTCTGTATCACAGACTCAGTGGATGAGTAGACCGCCCCCTGTCTCTGTGTCACAGACTCAGGCGATGAGTAGACCGCCCCCTTTCTCTGTATCACAGATTCAGGGAATGAGTAGACCGCCACCTATCTCTGTATCACAGACTCATGGGATGAGTAGACCGCCCCCTGACTCTGTCTCATTGATTCAGGGAATGAGTAGACCGCCCCCTGTCTCTGTATCAAAGACTCAGGCAATGAGTAGACCGCCCCCTGTCTCTGTATCACAGATTCAGGGAATGAGTAGACCGCCACCTATCTCTGTATCACAGACTCATGGGATGAGTAGACCGCCCCCTGACTCTGTCTCATTGATTCAGGGAATGAGTAGACCGCCCCCTGTCTCTGTATCAAAGACCTAGGGGATGAGTAGACCACCGCCTGTCTCTGTCTCACAAACTGAGGGGATGAGTAGACCGCCCCCTGTCTCTGTATCACACACTCAGGGGATGAGAAGACCGCCCCCTGTCTCTGTATCACAGACTCAGGGGATGTGTAGACCGCCCCCTGTCTCTGCATCACATACTGAGGGGATGAGCAGACTGCCCCCTGTCTCTGTCTCACAAACTGAGGGGATGAGTAGACCGCCCCCTGTCTCTGTATCACACACTCAGGGGATGAGAAGACCGCCCCCTGTCTCTGTATCACAGACTCAGGGGATGAGTAGACCGCCCCCTCTCTCTGCAACACATACTGAGGGGATGAGCAGACTGCCCCCTGTCTCTGTCTCACAAACTGAGGGAATGAGTAGACCGCCCCCTGTCTCTGTATCTCACTCTCAGGGATTGAGTTAACCGCCCCCTATATCTGTATCACAGACTCAGGGGATGAGTTGACCGTCACCTGTCTCTGTATCACAGACTCAGTGGAAGAGAAGACCGCCCCCTGTCTCTGAATCTCAGAGTCAGTGGATGACTAGACCGCCTCCTGTCTTTGTATCACACACTCAGTGGATGAGTAGACCGCCCCCTGTCTTTGTATCACAGACTCAGTGGATGAGTAGACCGCCCCCTGTCTCTGTATCAAAGACTCAGGGAATGAGTAGAACCCCCCCTGTCTCTGTATCACAAACTGAGGGGATAAGTAGACCGCCCCCTGTCTCTGTATCACAGACTCAGTGGATGAGTAGACCGCCCCCTGTCTCTGTATCAAAGATTCAGGGGATGAGTAGACCACCCCCTGTCTCTGTATCACAAACTGAGGGGATGAGTAGACCGCCCCCTGTCTCTGTATCACAGACTCAGTGGATGAGTAGACCGCCCCCTGTCTCTGTGTCACAGACTCAGGCGATGAGTAGACCGCCCCCTGTCTCTGTATCACAGATTCAGGGAATGAGTAGACCGCCCCCTGTCTCTGTATCACAGATTCAGGGAATGAGTAGACCGCCACCTATCTCTGTATCACAGACTCATGGGATGAGTAGACCGCCCCCTGACTCTGTCTCATTGATTCAGGGAATGAGTAGACCGCCCCCTGTCTCTGTATCAAAGACTCAGGGGATGAGTAGACCACCGCCTGTCTCTGTCTCACATACTGAGGGGATAAGTAGACCGCCCCCTGTCTTTGTAACTCAAATTTAGGGGATGAGTAGACCGCCCCCTGTCTCTGTATCACAGACTCAGGGCATGATTAGACAGCCCCCTTTCTCTGTATCACAGACTCAGGGTATGAGCAGAGCTTCCCCTGTCTCTGTATCACACACTCGTGGGATGGGTAGACCGTTCCCTGTCTCTGTATCACAGCCTCGGGGGATGAGTAGACCGCCCCCTGACTCTGTATCATTGATTCCGGGAATGTGTAGACCGCCCCCTGTCTCTGTATCACAAAGTCAGTGGATGAGTAGACCGTCACCTGTCTCTGTATCACAGATTCAGTGGATGAGAGGACCGCCCCCTGTCTCTGTATCAAAGACTCAGGGGATGAGTAATCCGCCCCCTGTCTCTGTATCTCAGAGTCAGGGGATGACTAGACCGCCCCCTGTCTAGGCATCACAGACTCAGTGGATGGGTAGACCGGCCCCTGTCTCTGTATCAAAGACTCAGGGGATGAGTAGTCCGCCCCCTGTCTCTGTATCACACACTCAGTGGATGAGTAGACCGCCCCCTGTCTCGGCATCACAGACTCAGTGGATGGGTAGACCGGCCCCTGTCTCTGTATGAAAGACTCAGGGAATGAGTAGAACCCCCCCTGTCTCTGCATCACAAACTGAGGGGATAAGTAGACCGCCCCCTGTCTCTGTATCACAAATTTAGGGGATGAGTAGACCGCCCCCTGTCTTTGTAACTCAAATTTAGGGGATAAGTAGACCGCCCCCTGTCTCTGTATCACAAATTTAGGGGATGAGTAGACCGCCCCCTGTCTTTGTAACTCAAATTTAGGGGATGAGTAGACCGCCCCCTGCCTCTGTATCACAGACTCAGTGGATGAGTAGACCGCCCCCTGTCTCTGCATCACAAACTGAGGGGATGAGTAGACCGCTCACTGTCTCTGTATCTCACACTCAACGATTGAGTTAATCGCCCCCGATCTCTGTATCACAGAGTCAGTGGATGAGAGGACCGCCCAGTGTCTCTGTATCAAAGACTCAGGGGATGAGTAGACCGCCCCCTGTCTCTGTATCTCAGAGTCAGGGGATGACTAGACCGCCCCCTGTCTTTGTATCACAAACTCAGTGGATGAGCAGACTGCCCCCTGTCTCTGTATCACAGACTCAGGGGATGAGTAGACCGCCCCCTGTCTCTGCATCACAAACTGAGGGGATGAGTAGACCGCCCCCTGTCTCTGTATCACAGACTCAAGGGATGAGTAGACCGCCCCATTCCTCTCTATCACAGACCCAGGGGATGAGTAAACTGCCCCTTGTCTCTGTATCTCAGATCAGGGGATGAGTAGACTGCCCCCTTTCTCTGCATCACACACTCGGCGATGAGTAGACTGCCCCCTGTCTCTGTATCACAGACTCGGGGGATGAGTAGACCGCCCCCTGTCTCTGTATCACAGAGTCAGTGGATGAGTAGACCGTCACCTGTCTCTGTATCACAGACTCAGTGGATGAGAAGACCGCCACCTGTCTCTGTATCACAGACTCAGGGGATGAGTAGACCGCCCCCTGTCTCTGTATCACATACTGAGGGGATGAGCCGACTGCCCCCTGTCTCTGTATCACAGACTCAGGGGATGAGGAGACCTCCCCCTGTCTCTGTATCACAAACTGAGGGGATGAGTAGACCGCCCCCTGTCTCTGTATCTCACACTCAGCGATTGAGTTAATCGCCCCCTATCTCTGGATCACAGACTCAGTGGATGAGAGGACCGCCCAGTGTCTCTGTATCAAAGACTCAGGGAATGAGTAGACCGGCCCCTGTCTCTGTATCACAGACTCCGGGGATGAGTAGTCCGCCCCCTGTCTCTGTATAACAGACTCAGTGGATGATAGGACCGCCCAGTGTCTCTGTATCAAAGACTCAGGGGATGCGTAGACCGCCCCCTGTCTCTGTATCACAGACTCAGGGGATGAGTAGACCGCCCCCTGTCTCTATATCACAGACTCAGGGGATGAGTAGAACGCCCCCTGTCTCTGTATCTCACACTCAGCGATTGAGTTAATTGCCCCCGATCTCTGTATCACAGACTCAGGGGATGATTAGACCGCCCCCTGTCACTGTATCACAGACTCAGGGTATGAGCAGACCGCCCCCTGTCTCTGTATCACAAACTCGGGGGATGAGTAGACCGCCCCCTGTCTCTGTCTCACAAACTGAGGGGATAAGTAGACTGCCCGCCAGTCTCTGTATCACAAATTTAGGGGATGACGAGACCGCCCCCTGTCTTTGTATCACACACTCAGTGGATGAGTAGACCGCCCCCTGTCTAGGCATCACAGACTCCGTGGATGGCTAGACCGGCCCCTGTCTCTATATCAAAGACTCAGGGGAAGAGTAGACCGCCCCCTGTCTCTGTATCAAAGACTCAGGGGATGAGTAGACCGTCACCTGTCTCTGTTTCACAGACTCAGTGGATGAGTAGACCGCCCCCTGTCTCTGCATCACATACTGAGGGGATGAGCAGACTGCCCCCTCTCTCTGTATCTCAGACTCAGGGGATGAGTAGACCGCCCCCTGTCTCTGTATCACAGACTCAGGGGATGAGTAGACCGCCCCCTTTCTCTGCATCACAAACTGAGGGGTTGAGTATACTGCCCCATTTCTCTGTGTCACAGACTGAGGGGATGAGTTGACCGCCTCCTGTCTCTGTATCACAGACTCAGGGGATGAGTAGACCGCCCCCTTTCTATGCATCACAAACTGAGGGGTTGAGTATACTGCCCCATTTCTCTGTGTCACAGGCTGAGGGGATGAGTTGACCGCCTCCTGTCTCTGTATCACAGACTCAGGAGATGAGTAGACCGCCCCCTGTCTCTGTATCACAGACTCAGGGGATGAGTAGACCGCCCCCTGTCTCTGTATCACAGACTCAGGGGATGAGTAGACCGCCCCCTGTCTCTGTATCACAGACTCAGGGGATGAGTAGACCGCCACCTGTCTCTGTATCACAGACTCAGGGGATGAGTAGAGCGCCCCCTGTCTCTGTATCACTGACTCAGGGGATGAGAAGAGCGAACCCTGTCTCTGTATCACAGACTCAGGGGATGAGTAGACCGCCCCCTGTTTCTGTATCACATACTCAGGGGATGAGTAGACCGCCCCCTGTCTCTGTATCACAGACTCAGTGGATGAGTTGACCGCCCCCTGTCTCTGTATCACAGATTCAGTGGATGAGTAGACCGCCCCCTGTCTCTGTATCACAGATTCAGTGGATGAGTAGACCGCCCCCTGTCTCTGTATCACAGATTCAGTGGATGAGTAGACCGCCCCCTGTCTCTGTATCACAGACTCAGGAGATGAGTAGACCGCCCCCTGTCTCTGTATCACAGACTCAGGAGATGAGTAGACCGCCCCCTGTCTCTGTATCACAGATTCAGTGGATGAGTAGACCGCCCCCTGTCTCTGTATCACAGATTCAGTGGATGAGTAGACCGCCCCCTGTCTCTGTATCACAGATTCAGTGGATGAGTAGACCGCCCCCTGTCTCTGTATCACAGACTCAGGAGATGAGTAGACCGCCCCCTGTCTCTGTATCACAGACTCAGTGGATGAGTAGACCGCCCCCTGTCTCTGTATCACAAATTTAGGGGATGAGTAGACGGCCCCCTGTCTCTGTATGACAGACTCATGGGATGAGTAGTCCGCCCCTGTCTCTGTATCACAGACACATGGGATGAGTAGACCGCCCCCTGTCTCTGTATCACACACTCGGGGGATGAGTAGACCGCCCCCTGTCTTTGTGTCACAGATTCAGGGGATGAGTCGACCGCCTCCTGTCTCTGTATCACAGACACATGGGATGAGTAGACCGCCCCCTGTCTCTGTATCACAGACACATGGGATGAGTAGACCGCCCCCTGTCTTTGTGTCACAGATTCAGGGGATGAGTCGACCGCCTCCTGTCTCTGTATCACAGAGTCAGGGGATGAGCAGTCCGTCCCCTGTCTTTGTATCACAGACTCACGGGACGAGTCGACCGCCTCCTGTCTCTGTATCACAGACTCAGGGGTTAGTAGAGCGCCCCCTGTCTCTGTATCACAGACTCAGGGGATGAGTAGACCCCCCCCCTTTCTCTGTATCACAGACTCAGGGGATGAGTAGACCGCCCCCTGTCTCTGTCTCACAGACTCAGGGAATGAGTAGACCGCTCCCTGTCTTTGTATCACCAACTCAGGGGATGAGTAGACCGCCCCCTGTCTCTGTATCACAGAATCAGGGGATGAGTAGACCGCCCCCTGTCTCTGTATCACAGACTCAGGGGATGAGTAGACCGCCCCCTGTCTCTGTATCACAGACTCAGGGGATGAGTAGACCACCCCCCCCTGTCTCTGTATCACAGACTCAGGGGATGAGTAGACCGCCCCCTGTCTCTGTATCACAGACTCAGGGGATTAGTAGACCGCCCCCTTCCTCTGTATCACAGACCCAGGGGATGAGTAGACCGTCCCCTGTCTCTGTATCACAGACTCATGGGATGAGTAGACCGCCCCCTGTCTCAGTATCACAAATTTAGGGGATGAGTAGACCGCCCCCTGTCTCTGTATCACAGACTCAGGGGATGAGTAGACCGCCCCCTGTCTCTGTATCACAGACTCAGTGGATGTGAAGACCGCCCCCTGTCTCTGTATCTCAGAGTCAGTGGATGAGAAGACTGCCCCCTGTCTCTGTCTCTCAGAGTCAGGGGATGACGAAACTGCCCCCTGTCTCTGTATCACAGACTCAGGATATCTGTAGACCACCCCCTGTCTCTGCATCACAGACCCAGGGGATGAGTAGACCGCCCCCTGTCTCTGTATCACAGACTCAGGGAATGAGTAGACCGCCCCCTGTCTCTGTATCACAGACTCAGGGAATGAGTAGACCTCTCCCTGTCTTTGTATCACAAACTCAGGGGATGAGTAGACCGCTCCCTGTCTTTGTATCACAAACTCAGGGGATGAGTAGACCGCCCCCAGTCTTTGTATCATAGACTCAGGCGATGAGTAAACTGCCCCCTGTCTCTGTATCACACACTCACGGGATGAGTAGACTGCCCCCTATCTCTGTCTCACAAACTGAGGGAATGAGTAGAGCACCCCCTGTCTCTGTATCTCACTCTCAGCGATTGAGTTAACCACCCCCTATCTCTGTATCACAGACTCGGGAGATGAGTTGACCGCCTCTGTCTCTGGATCACAGACTCAGGGCATGATTAGACAGCCCCCTTTCTCTGTATCACACACTCGGGGGATGAGTAGACCGCCCCCGATCTCTGTATCACAGACTCTGGAGATGAGTAGACCGCCTCCTGACTTTGTATCACACACTCTGCGGATGAGTAGACCGTCACCTGTCTCTGTTGCACAGACTCAGTGGATGAGAAGACCGCCCCCTGTCTCTGTATCACAGACTCAGGGGATGAGAAGACCGCCCCCTGTCTCTGTATCACAGACTCAGGGGATGAGAAGACCGTCACCTGTCTCTGTTTCACAGACTCAGTGGATGAGTAGACCGCCCCCTGTCTCTGTATCACAGACTCAGGGAATGAGTAGACCGCCCCCTGTCTCTGCATCACATACTGAGGGGATGAGCAGACTGCCCCCTCTCTCAGTATCTCAGACTCAGGGGATGAGTAGACCGCCCCCTGTCTCTGTATCACACACTCGGGGGATGAGTAGACCGCACCCTGTCTTTGTGTCACAGATTCAGGGGATGAGTCGACCGCCTCCTGTCTCTGTATCACAGAGTCAGGGGATGAGCAGTCCGTCACCTGTCTCTGTATCACAGACTCAGGGGTTAGTAGAGCGCCCCCTGTCTCTGTATCACAGACTCAGGGGATGAGTAGACCCCCCCCCTTTCTCTGTATCACAGACTCAGGGGATGAGTAGACCGCCCCCTGTCTCTGTCTCACAGACTCAGGGAATGAGTAGACCGCCCCCTGTCTCTGCATCACATACTGAGGGGATGAGCAGACTGCCCCCTCTCTCTGTATCTCAGACTCAGGGGATGAGTAGACCGCCCCCTGTCTCTGTATCACAGACTCAGGGGATGAGTAGACTGCCCGCCAGTCTCTGTATCACAAATTTAGGGGATGACGAGACCGCCCCCTGTCTTTGTATCACACACTCAGTGGATGAGTAGACCGCCCCCTGTCTAGGCATCACAGACTCCGTGGATGGCTAGACCGGCCCCTGTCTCTATATCAAAGACTCAGGGGATGAGTAGACCGCCCCCTGTCTCTGTATCAAAGACTCAGGGGATGAGTAGACCGTCACCTGTCTCTGTTTCACAGACTCAGTGGATGAGTAGACCGCCCCCTGTCTCTGCATCACATACTGAGGGGATGAGCAGACTGCCCCCTCTCTCTGTATCTCAGACTCAGGGGATGAGTAGACCGCCCCCTGTCTCTGTATCACAGACTCAGGGGATGAGTAGACCGCCCCCTTTCTCTGCATCACAAACTGAGGGGTTGAGTATACTGCCCCATTTCTCTGTGTCACAGACTGAGGGGATGAGTTGACCGCCTCCTGTCTCTGTATCACAGACTCAGAAGATGAGTAGACCGCCCCCTGTCTCTGTATCACAGACTCAGGGGATGAGTAGACCGCCCCCTGTCTCTGTATCACAGACTCAGGGGATGAGTAGACCGCCCCCTGTCTCTGTATCACAGACTCAGGGGATGAGTAGACCGCCCCCTGACTCTGTCTCATTGATTCAGGGAATGAGTAGACCGCCCCCTGTCTCTGTATCAAAGACCTAGGGGATGAGTAGACCACCGCCTGTCTCTGTCTCACAAACTGAGGGGATGAGTAGACCGCCCCCTGTCTCTGTATCACACACTCAGGGGATGAGAAGACCGCCCCCTGTCTCTGTATCACAGACTCAGGGGATGTGTAGACCGCCCCCTGTCTCTGCATCACATACTGAGGGGATGAGCAGACTGCCCCCTGTCTCTGTCTCACAAACTGAGGGGATGAGTAGACCGCCCCCTGTCTCTGTATCACACACTCAGGGGATGAGAAGACCGCCCCCTGTCTCTGTATCACAGACTCAGGGGATGAGTAGACCGCCCCCTCTCTCTGCAACACATACTGAGGGGATGAGCAGACTGCCCCCTGTCTCTGTCTCACAAACTGAGGGAATGAGTAGACCGCCCCCTGTCTCTGTATCTCACTCTCAGGGATTGAGTTAACCGCCCCCTATATCTGTATCACAGACTCAGGGGATGAGTTGACCGTCACCTGTCTCTGTATCACAGACTCAGTGGAAGAGAAGACCGCCCCCTGTCTCTGAATCTCAGAGTCAGTGGATGACTAGACCGCCTCCTGTCTTTGTATCACACACTCAGTGGATGAGTAGACCGCCCCCTGTCTTTGTATCACAGACTCAGTGGATGAGTAGACCGCCCCCTGTCTCTGTATCAAAGACTCAGGGAATGAGTAGAACCCCCCCTGTCTCTGTATCACAAACTGAGGGGATAAGTAGACCGCCCCCTGTCTCTGTATCACAGACTCAGTGGATGAGTAGACCGCCCCCTGTCTCTGTATCAAAGATTCAGGGGATGAGTAGACCACCCCCTGTCTCTGTATCACAAACTGAGGGGATGAGTAGACCGCCCCCTGTCTCTGTATCACAGACTCAGTGGATGAGTAGACCGCCCCCTGTCTCTGTGTCACAGACTCAGGCGATGAGTAGACCGCCCCCTGTCTCTGTATCACAGATTCAGGGAATGAGTAGACCGCCCCCTGTCTCTGTATCACAGATTCAGGGAATGAGTAGACCGCCACCTATCTCTGTATCACAGACTCATGGGATGAGTAGACCGCCCCCTGACTCTGTCTCATTGATTCAGGGAATGAGTAGACCGCCCCCTGTCTCTGTATCAAAGACTCAGGGGATGAGTAGACCACCGCCTGTCTCTGTCTCACATACTGAGGGGATAAGTAGACCGCCCCCTGTCTTTGTAACTCAAATTTAGGGGATGAGTAGACCGCCCCCTGTCTCTGTATCACAGACTCAGGGCATGATTAGACAGCCCCCTTTCTCTGTATCACAGACTCAGGGTATGAGCAGAGCTTCCCCTGTCTCTGTATCACACACTCGTGGGATGGGTAGACCGTTCCCTGTCTCTGTATCACAGCCTCGGGGGATGAGTAGACCGCCCCCTGACTCTGTATCATTGATTCCGGGAATGTGTAGACCGCCCCCTGTCTCTGTATCACAAAGTCAGTGGATGAGTAGACCGTCACCTGTCTCTGTATCACAGATTCAGTGGATGAGAGGACCGCCCCCTGTCTCTGTATCAAAGACTCAGGGGATGAGTAATCCGCCCCCTGTCTCTGTATCTCAGAGTCAGGGGATGACTAGACCGCCCCCTGTCTAGGCATCACAGACTCAGTGGATGGGTAGACCGGCCCCTGTCTCTGTATCAAAGACTCAGGGGATGAGTAGTCCGCCCCCTGTCTCTGTATCACACACTCAGTGGATGAGTAGACCGCCCCCTGTCTCGGCATCACAGACTCAGTGGATGGGTAGACCGGCCCCTGTCTCTGTATGAAAGACTCAGGGAATGAGTAGAACCCCCCCTGTCTCTGCATCACAAACTGAGGGGATAAGTAGACCGCCCCCTGTCTCTGTATCACAAATTTAGGGGATGAGTAGACCGCCCCCTGTCTTTGTAACTCAAATTTAGGGGATAAGTAGACCGCCCCCTGTCTCTGTATCACAAATTTAGGGGATGAGTAGACCGCCCCCTGTCTTTGTAACTCAAATTTAGGGGATGAGTAGACCGCCCCCTGCCTCTGTATCACAGACTCAGTGGATGAGTAGACCGCCCCCTGTCTCTGCATCACAAACTGAGGGGATGAGTAGACCGCTCACTGTCTCTGTATCTCACACTCAACGATTGAGTTAATCGCCCCCGATCTCTGTATCACAGAGTCAGTGGATGAGAGGACCGCCCAGTGTCTCTGTATCAAAGACTCAGGGGATGAGTAGACCGCCCCCTGTCTCTGTATCTCAGAGTCAGGGGATGACTAGACCGCCCCCTGTCTTTGTATCACAAACTCAGTGGATGAGCAGACTGCCCCCTGTCTCTGTATCACAGACTCAGGGGATGAGTAGACCGCCCCCTGTCTCTGCATCACAAACTGAGGGGATGAGTAGACCGCCCCCTGTCTCTGTATCACAGACTCAAGGGATGAGTAGACCGCCCCATTCCTCTCTATCACAGACCCAGGGGATGAGTAAACTGCCCCTTGTCTCTGTATCTCAGATCAGGGGATGAGTAGACTGCCCCCTTTCTCTGCATCACACACTCGGCGATGAGTAGACTGCCCCCTGTCTCTGTATCACAGACTCGGGGGATGAGTAGACCGCCCCCTGTCTCTGTATCACAGAGTCAGTGGATGAGTAGACCGTCACCTGTCTCTGTATCACAGACTCAGTGGATGAGAAGACCGCCACCTGTCTCTGTATCACAGACTCAGGGGATGAGTAGACCGCCCCCTGTCTCTGTATCACATACTGAGGGGATGAGCCGACTGCCCCCTGTCTCTGTATCACAGACTCAGGGGATGAGGAGACCTCCCCCTGTCTCTGTATCACAAACTGAGGGGATGAGTAGACCGCCCCCTGTCTCTGTATCTCACACTCAGCGATTGAGTTAATCGCCCCCTATCTCTGGATCACAGACTCAGTGGATGAGAGGACCGCCCAGTGTCTCTGTATCAAAGACTCAGGGAATGAGTAGACCGGCCCCTGTCTCTGTATCACAGACTCCGGGGATGAGTAGTCCGCCCCCTGTCTCTGTATAACAGACTCAGTGGATGATAGGACCGCCCAGTGTCTCTGTATCAAAGACTCAGGGGATGCGTAGACCGCCCCCTGTCTCTGTATCACAGACTCAGGGGATGAGTAGACCGCCCCCTGTCTCTATATCACAGACTCAGGGGATGAGTAGAACGCCCCCTGTCTCTGTATCTCACACTCAGCGATTGAGTTAATTGCCCCCGATCTCTGTATCACAGACTCAGGGGATGATTAGACCGCCCCCTGTCACTGTATCACAGACTCAGGGTATGAGCAGACCGCCCCCTGTCTCTGTATCACAAACTCGGGGGATGAGTAGACCGCCCCCTGTCTCTGTCTCACAAACTGAGGGGATAAGTAGACTGCCCGCCAGTCTCTGTATCACAAATTTAGGGGATGACGAGACCGCCCCCTGTCTTTGTATCACACACTCAGTGGATGAGTAGACCGCCCCCTGTCTAGGCATCACAGACTCCGTGGATGGCTAGACCGGCCCCTGTCTCTATATCAAAGACTCAGGGGATGAGTAGACCGCCCCCTGTCTCTGTATCAAAGACTCAGGGGATGAGTAGACCGTCACCTGTCTCTGTTTCACAGACTCAGTGGATGAGTAGACCGCCCCCTGTCTCTGCATCACATACTGAGGGGATGAGCAGACTGCCCCCTCTCTCTGTATCTCAGACTCAGGGGATGAGTAGACCGCCCCCTGTCTCTGTATCACAGACTCAGGGGATGAGTAGACCGCCCCCTTTCTCTGCATCACAAACTGAGGGGTTGAGTATACTGCCCCATTTCTCTGTGTCACAGACTGAGGGGATGAGTTGACCGCCTCCTGTCTCTGTATCACAGACTCAGGGGATGAGTAGACCGCCCCCTTTCTATGCATCACAAACTGAGGGGTTGAGTATACTGCCCCATTTCTCTGTGTCACAGGCTGAGGGGATGAGTTGACCGCCTCCTGTCTCTGTATCACAGACTCAGGAGATGAGTAGACCGCCCCCTGTCTCTGTATCACAGACTCAGGGGATGAGTAGACCGCCCCCTGTCTCTGTATCACAGACTCAGGGGATGAGTAGACCGCCCCCTGTCTCTGTATCACAGACTCAGGGGATGAGTAGACCGCCACCTGTCTCTGTATCACAGACTCAGGGGATGAGTAGAGCGCCCCCTGTCTCTGTATCACTGACTCAGGGGATGAGAAGAGCGAACCCTGTCTCTGTATCACAGACTCAGGGGATGAGTAGACCGCCCCCTGTTTCTGTATCACATACTCAGGGGATGAGTAGACCGCCCCCTGTCTCTGTATCACAGACTCAGTGGATGAGTTGACCGCCCCCTGTCTCTGTATCACAGATTCAGTGGATGAGTAGACCGCCCCCTGTCTCTGTATCACAGATTCAGTGGATGAGTAGACCGCCCCCTGTCTCTGTATCACAGATTCAGTGGATGAGTAGACCGCCCCCTGTCTCTGTATCACAGACTCAGGAGATGAGTAGACCGCCCCCTGTCTCTGTATCACAGACTCAGGAGATGAGTAGACCGCCCCCTGTCTCTGTATCACAGATTCAGTGGATGAGTAGACCGCCCCCTGTCTCTGTATCACAGATTCAGTGGATGAGTAGACCGCCCCCTGTCTCTGTATCACAGATTCAGTGGATGAGTAGACCGCCCCCTGTCTCTGTATCACAGACTCAGGAGATGAGTAGACCGCCCCCTGTCTCTGTATCACAGACTCAGTGGATGAGTAGACCGCCCCCTGTCTCTGTATCACAAATTTAGGGGATGAGTAGACGGCCCCCTGTCTCTGTATGACAGACTCATGGGATGAGTAGTCCGCCCCTGTCTCTGTATCACAGACACATGGGATGAGTAGACCGCCCCCTGTCTCTGTATCACACACTCGGGGGATGAGTAGACCGCCCCCTGTCTTTGTGTCACAGATTCAGGGGATGAGTCGACCGCCTCCTGTCTCTGTATCACAGACACATGGGATGAGTAGACCGCCCCCTGTCTCTGTATCACAGACACATGGGATGAGTAGACCGCCCCCTGTCTTTGTGTCACAGATTCAGGGGATGAGTCGACCGCCTCCTGTCTCTGTATCACAGAGTCAGGGGATGAGCAGTCCGTCCCCTGTCTTTGTATCACAGACTCACGGGACGAGTCGACCGCCTCCTGTCTCTGTATCACAGACTCAGGGGTTAGTAGAGCGCCCCCTGTCTCTGTATCACAGACTCAGGGGATGAGTAGACCCCCCCCCTTTCTCTGTATCACAGACTCAGGGGATGAGTAGACCGCCCCCTGTCTCTGTCTCACAGACTCAGGGAATGAGTAGACCGCTCCCTGTCTTTGTATCACCAACTCAGGGGATGAGTAGACCGCCCCCTGTCTCTGTATCACAGAATCAGGGGATGAGTAGACCGCCCCCTGTCTCTGTATCACAGACTCAGGGGATGAGTAGACCGCCCCCTGTCTCTGTATCACAGACTCAGGGGATGAGTAGACCACCCCCCCCTGTCTCTGTATCACAGACTCAGGGGATTAGTAGACCGCCCCCTTCCTCTGTATCACAGACCCAGGGGATGAGTAGACCGTCCCCTGTCTCTGTATCACAGACTCATGGGATGAGTAGACCGCCCCCTGTCTCAGTATCACAAATTTAGGGGATGAGTAGACCGCCCCCTGTCTCTGTATCACAGACTCAGGGGATGAGTAGACCGCCCCCTGTCTCTGTATCACAGACTCAGTGGATGTGAAGACCGCCCCCTGTCTCTGTATCTCAGAGTCAGTGGATGAGAAGACTGCCCCCTGTCTCTGTCTCTCAGAGTCAGGGGATGACGAAACTGCCCCCTGTCTCTGTATCACAGACTCAGGATATCTGTAGACCACCCCCTGTCTCTGCATCACAGACCCAGGGGATGAGTAGACCGCCCCCTGTCTCTGTATCACAGACTCAGGGAATGAGTAGACCGCCCCCTGTCTCTGTATCACAGACTCAGGGAATGAGTAGACCTCTCCCTGTCTTTGTATCACAAACTCAGGGGATGAGTAGACCGCTCCCTGTCTTTGTATCACAAACTCAGGGGATGAGTAGACCGCCCCCAGTCTTTGTATCATAGACTCAGGCGATGAGTAAACTGCCCCCTGTCTCTGTATCACACACTCACGGGATGAGTAGACTGCCCCCTATCTCTGTCTCACAAACTGAGGGAATGAGTAGAGCACCCCCTGTCTCTGTATCTCACTCTCAGCGATTGAGTTAACCACCCCCTATCTCTGTATCACAGACTCGGGAGATGAGTTGACCGCCTCTGTCTCTGGATCACAGACTCAGGGCATGATTAGACAGCCCCCTTTCTCTGTATCACACACTCGGGGGATGAGTAGACCGCCCCCGATCTCTGTATCACAGACTCTGGAGATGAGTAGACCGCCTCCTGACTTTGTATCACACACTCTGCGGATGAGTAGACCGTCACCTGTCTCTGTTGCACAGACTCAGTGGATGAGAAGACCGCCCCCTGTCTCTGTATCACAGACTCAGGGGATGAGAAGACCGCCCCCTGTCTCTGTATCACAGACTCAGGGGATGAGAAGACCGTCACCTGTCTCTGTTTCACAGACTCAGTGGATGAGTAGACCGCCCCCTGTCTCTGTATCACAGACTCAGGGAATGAGTAGACCGCCCCCTGTCTCTGCATCACATACTGAGGGGATGAGCAGACTGCCCCCTCTCTCAGTATCTCAGACTCAGGGGATGAGTAGACCGCCCCCTGTCTCTGTATCACACACTCGGGGGATGAGTAGACCGCACCCTGTCTTTGTGTCACAGATTCAGGGGATGAGTCGACCGCCTCCTGTCTCTGTATCACAGAGTCAGGGGATGAGCAGTCCGTCACCTGTCTCTGTATCACAGACTCAGGGGTTAGTAGAGCGCCCCCTGTCTCTGTATCACAGACTCAGGGGATGAGTAGACCCCCCCCCTTTCTCTGTATCACAGACTCAGGGGATGAGTAGACCGCCCCCTGTCTCTGTCTCACAGACTCAGGGAATGAGTAGACCGCCCCCTGTCTCTGCATCACATACTGAGGGGATGAGCAGACTGCCCCCTCTCTCTGTATCTCAGACTCAGGGGATGAGTAGACCGCCCCCTGTCTCTGTATCACAGACTCAGGGGATGAGTAGACCGCCCCCTTTCTCTGCATCACAAACTGAGGGGTTGAGTATACTGCCCCATTTCTCTGTGTCACAGGCTGAGGGGATGAGTTGACCGCCTCCTGTCTCTGTATCACAGACTCAGAAGATGAGTAGACCGCCCCCTGTCTCTGTATCACAGACTCAGGGGATGAGTAGACCGCCCCCTGTCTCTGTATCACAGACTCAGGGGATGAGTAGACCGCCCCCTGTCTCTGTATCACAGACTCAGGGGATGAGTAGACCGCCACCTGTCTCTGTATCACAGACTCAGGGGATGAGTAGAGCGCCCCCTGTCTCTGTATCACTGACTCAGGGGATGAGAAGAGCGAACCCTGTCTCTGTATCACAGACTCAGGGGATGAGTAGACCGCCCCCTGTTTCTGTATCACATACTCAGGGGATGAGTAGACCGCCCCCTGTCTCTGTATCACAGACTCAGTGGATGAGTTGACCGCCCCCTGTCTCTGTATCACAGATTCAGTGGATGAGTAGACCGCCCCCTGTCTCTGTATCACAGATTCAGTGGATGAGTAGACCGCCCCCTGTCTCTGGATCACAGACTCATGAGATGAGTAGACCGCCCCCTGTCTCTGTATCACAGACTCAGGGGATGAGTAGACCGCCCCCTGTCTCTGTATCACAGACTCAGTGGATGAGTAGACCGCCCCCTGTCTCTTTATCTCAGAGTCAGTGGAAGAGTAAACTGCCCCTTGTCTCTGTATCACAGCCACAAGGGATGAGTAGACCGCCCCCTGTCTCTGTATCACAAATTTAGGGGATGAGTCGACGGCCCCCTGTCTCTGTATGACAGACTCATGGGATGAGTAGTCCGCCCCTGTCTCTGTATCACAGACACATGGGATGAGTAGACCGCCCCCTGTCTCTGTATCACACACTCGGGGGATGAGTAGACCGCACCCTGTCTTTGTGTCACAGATTCAGGGGATGAGTCGACCGCCTCCTGTCTCTGTATCACAGAGTCAGGGGATGAGCAGTCCGTCCCCTGTCTTTGTATCACAGACTCACGGGACGAGTCGACCGCCTCCTGTCTCTGTATCACAGACTCAGGGGTTAGTAGAGCGCCCCCTGTCTCTGTATCACAGACTCAGGGGATGAGTAGACCCCCCCCCTTTCTCTGTATCACAGACTCAGGGGATGAGTAGACCGCCCCCTGTCTCTGTCTCACAGACTCAGGGAATGAGTAGACCGCTCCCTGTCTTTGTATCACCAACTCAGGGGATGAGTAGACCGCCCCCTGTCTCTGTATCACAGACTCAGGGGATGATTAGACCGCCCCCTGTCTCTGTATCACAGAATCAGGGGATGAGTAGACCGCCTCCTGTCTCTGTATCACAGACTCAGGGGATGAGTAGACCCCCCCGCCCTGTCTCTGTATCACAGACTCAGGGGATGAGTAGACCGCCCCCTGTCTCTGTATCACAGACTCAGGGGATTAGTAGACCGCCCCCTTCCTCTGTATCACAGACCCAGGGGATGAGTAGACCGTCCCCTGTCTCTGTATCACAGACTCAGTGGATGTGAAGACCGCCCCCTGTCTCTGTATCTCAGAGTCAGTGGATGAGAAGACTGCCCCCTGTCTCTGTCTCTCAGAGTCAGGGGATGACGAAACTGCCCCCTGTCTCTGTATCACAGAATCAGGAGATCTGTAGACCACCCCCTGTCTTTGTATCACAGACTCTCGGGATGAGTAGAGCGCCCCCTGTCTCAGTATCACAGACTCATGGGATGAGTAGAGAGCCCCCTGTCTCAGTATCACAAATTTAGGGGATGAGTAGACCGCCCCCTGTCTCTGTATCACAGACTCAGGGGATGAGTAGACCGCCCCCTGTCTCTGTATCACAGACTCAGTGGATGTGAAGACCGCCCCCTGTCTCTGTATCTCAGAGTCAGTGGATGAGAAGACCGCCCCCTGTCTCTGTCTCTCAGAGTCAGGGGATGACGAAACTGCCCCCTGTCTCTGTATCACAGACTCAGGATATCTGTAGACCACCCCCTGTCTCTGCATCACAGACCCAGGGGATGAGTAGACCGCCCCCTGTCTCTGTATCACAGACTCAGGGAATGAGTAGACCGCCCCCTGTCTCTGTATCACAGACTCAGGGAATGAGTAGACCTCTCCCTGTCTTTGTATCACAAACTCAGGGGATGAGTAGACCGCTCCCTGTCTTTGTATCACAAACTCAGGGGATGAGTAGACCGCCCCCAGTCTTTGTATCATAGACTCAGGCGATGAGTAAACTGCCCCCTGTCTCTGTATCACACACTCACGGGATGAGTAGACCGCCCACTGTCTCTGTATCACAGACTCAGGGGATGAGTAGACCCCCCCCTGTCTCTGTATCACAGATCAGTGAATGAGTAGACTGCCCTCTGTCTCTGTATCACAGACTCAATGGATGAGAAGACCGCCCCCTGTCTCTGTATCACAGACTCAGGGGATGAGTCGACCGCCCCCTGTCTCTGGATCACAGTTTCAATGGATGAGTAGACCGCCCCCTGTTTCTGTATCACAGACACAGTGGATGAGTAGACCGCCCCCTGTCTCTGGATCACAGAGTCAGTGGATGAGTAGACCGCCCCCTGTTTCTGTATCACAGACTCAGTGAATGAGTAGACCGCCCCCTTCCTCTGTATCACAGACCCAGGGGATGAGTAAACTGCCCCTTGTCTCTGTATCTCAGACTCAGGGGATGAGTAGACTGCCCCCTTTCTCTGTATCACAGACTCAGGGAATGAGTAGACCGCCCCCTGTCTCTATCACACACTCGGGGGATGAGTAGACCGCCCCCTGTCTCTGTATCACAGACTCGGGATGAGTAGACAGTCCCCTGTCTCTGTCTAACAAACTCGGGATGAGTAGACCGCCCCCTGTCTCTGAATCACAGACCCAGGGGATGAGTAAACCGCCCCCTGTCTCTGTATCACAGACTCAGGGGATGAGTAGAGCGCCCTCTGTCTCTGTATCACAGCCACAGTGGATGAGAAGACCACCCCCTTTCTCTGTATCTCAGAGTCAGAGGATGACTAGACCGGCCCCTGTCTTTGCATCACAGACTCAGTGTATGAGTAGACAGCCCCCTGTCTCTGTATCACAGACTCAGTGGATGAGTAGACCGCCCCCTGTCTCTGTGTCACAGACTCAGTGGATGACTAGAACGGCCCCTGTCTTTGCATCACAGACTCAGTGTATGAGTAGACAGCCCCCTGTCTCTGTATCACAGACTCAGTGGATGAGTAGACCGCCCCCTGTCTCTGTATCACAGACTCAGGAGATGAGTAGACCGCCCCCTGTCTCTGTATCACAGACTCAGGGGATGAGTAGACCGCCACCTGTCTCTGTATCACAGACTCAGGGGATGAGTAGAGCGCCCCCTGTCTCTGTATCACTGACTCAGGGGATGAGAAGAGCGAACCCTGTCTCTGTATCACAGACTCAGGGGATGAGTAGACCGCCCCCTGTTTCTGTATCACATACTCAGGGGATGAGTAGTCCGCCCCCTGTCTCTGTATCACAGACTCAGTGGATGAGTAGACCGCCCCCTGTCTCTGTATCACAGATTCAGTGGATGAGTAGACCGCCCCCTGTCTCTGTATCACAGATTCAGTGGATGAGAAGACCGCCCCCTGTCTCTGTATCACAGACTCAGGAGATGAGTAGACCGCCCCCTGTCTCTGTATCACAGACTCAGGGGATGAGTAGACCGCCCCCTGTCTCTGTATCACAGACTCAGTGGATGAGTAGACCGCCCCCTGTCTCTTTATCTCAGAGTCAGTGGATGAGTAAACTGCCCCTTGTCTCTGTATCACAGCCACAAGGGATGAGTAGACCGCCCCCTGTCTCTGTATCACAAATTTAGGGGATGAGTAGACGGCCCCCTGTCTCTGTATGACAGACTCATGGGATGAGTAGTCCGCCCCCTGTCTCTGTATCACAGACACATGGGATGAGTAGACCGCCCCCTGTCTCTGTATCACACACTCGGGGGATGAGTAGACCGCACCCTGTCTTTGTGTCACAGATTCAGGGGATGAGTCGACCGCCTCCTGTCTCTGTATCACAGAGTCAGGGGATGAGCAGTCCGTCCCCTGTCTTTGTATCACAGACTCACGGGACGAGTCGACCGCCTCCTGTCTCTGTATCACAGACTCAGGGGATGAGTAGAGCGCCCCCTGTCTCTGTATCACAGACTCAGGGGATGAGTAGACCCCCCCCCTTTCTCTGTATAACAGACTCAGGGGATGAGTAGACCGCCCCCTGTCTCTGTCTCACAGACTCAGGGAATGAGTAGACCGCTCCCTGTCTTTGTATCACACACTCACGGGATGAGTAGACCCCCCCTCTGTCTCTGTATCACAGAATCAGGGGATGAGTAGACCGCCCCCTGTCTCTGTATCACAGACTCAGGGGATGAGTAGACCCCCCCCCCCCTGTCTCTGTATCACAGACTCAGGGGATGAGTAGAGCGCCCCCTGTCTTTGTATCACAGACTCTCGGGATGAGTAGAGCGCCCCCTGTCTCAGTATCACAGACTCATGGGATGAGTAGACCGCCCCCTGTCTCAGTATCACAAATTTAGGGGATGAGTAGACCGCCCCCTGTCTCTGTATCACAGACTCAGTGGATGTGAAGACCGCCCCCTGTCTCTGTATCTCAGAGTCAGTGGATGAGAAGACTGCCCCCTGTCTCTGTCTCTCAGAGTCAGGGGATGACGAAACTGCCCCCTGTCTCTGTATCACAGACTCAGGAGATCTGTAGACCACCCCCTGTCTCTGCATCACAGACCCAGGGGATGAGTAGACCGCCCCCTGTCTCTGTATCACAGACTCAGGGAATGAGTAGACCGCCCCCTGTCTCTGTATCACAGACTCAGGGAATGAGTAGACCTCTCCCTGTCTTTGTATCACAAACTCAGGGGATGAGTAGACCGCTCCCTGTCTTTGTATCACAAACTCAGGGGATGAGTAGACCGCCCCCAGTGTTTGTATCATAGACTCAGGCGATGAGTAGACCGCCCCCTGTCTCTGTATCACACACTCACGGGATGAGTAGAGCGCCCCCTGTCTCTTTATCACTGACTCAGGGGATGAGAAGAGCGAACCCTGTCTCTGTATCACAGACTCTGGGGATGAGTAGACCTCTCCCTGTCTTTGTCTCACAAACTCAGGGGATGAGTAGACCACTCCCTGTCTCTGTATCACACACTCACGGGATGAGTAGACCGCCCACTGTCTCTGTATCACAGACTCAGGGGATGAGTAGACCCCCCCCCTGTCTCTGTATCACAGACTCAGGGGATGAGTAGACCCCCCCCTGTCTCTGTATCTCAGAATCAGTGGATGAGTAGACCGTCCCATGTCTCTGTATCACAGACTCAGGGGCTGATTAGACCGCCCCCTGTATCTGAATCACAGACTCAGGAGATGAGTAGACCGTCCCCTGTCTTTGTTTTACACACTCAGTGGAAGAGTAGACCGCCCCCTGTCTCTGTATCACAGCCACAAGGGATGAGTAGACCGCCCCCTGTCTTTGTATCACAAACTCACGGGATGAGTAGACCCCCGCCCTGTCTCTGTATCACAGACTCAGGGGATGAGTAGACCCCCCACTTTCTCTGTATCACAGACTCAGGGGATGAGTAGACCGCCCCCTGTCTCTGTATCACAGACTCAGGGGATGAGTAGATCCCCCACTTTCTCTGCATCACAGACTCAGGGGATGAGTAGACCGCCCCCTTTATCTGTATCACAGACTCAGGAGATGAGTAGGCCGTCCCCTGTCTTTGTTTTACACACTCAGTGGATGAGCAGACAGCCCCCTGTCTCTGTATCACAGCCACAAGGGATGAGTCGAACGCCCCCTGTCTCTATATCATCGACTCAGGGGAAGAGTAGACCGCCCCCTGTCTCTGTTTTACACACTCAGGGGATGAGTTGACCGCCTCATGTCTCTGTATCACAGACACAGGGGATGAGTAGACCGCCCCCTGTCTCTGTATCACAGACTCATTGGATGATTAGACAGCCTCCTGTCTCTGTGTCACAGACTCAAGGGATGAGTAGACCGCCCCCTGTCTCTGTATCACATACTCAAGGGATGAGTAGACTACCCCCTGTCTATGTATCACAGACTCAGGGACTGAGTAGATCTCCCCCTGTTTCTTTATCACACACTCGGGGGATGAGTAGACCGTCCCCTTCCTCTGTATCACGGACTCAGGGGATGAGTAGACCGCCCCCTGTCTCTGTATCACAGGCTCAGGGGATGAGTAGACTGTCCCTTCCTCTGTGTCACAGATTCAGGTGATGAGTTGAACGCCCCCTGTCTCTGTATCATCGACTCAGGGGAAGAGTAGACCGACCCCTGTCTTTGTATCACAGATTCAGGGGATGAGTTGACCGCCTCCTGCCTCTGCATCTCAGACTCAGGGGAAGAGTCGAACGCCCCCTGTCTCTGTATCATCGACTCAGGGGAAGAGTAGACCGACCACTGTCTTTGTATCACAGATTCAGGGGATGAGTTGACCGCCTCCTGCCTCTGTATCACAGTCTCATGGGATGAGTAGACCGTCCACTGTCTTTGTATCACAGACCCAGGGGATGAGTAGACCGCCTGCTGTCTCTGTATCACAGACTCAGGGGATGATTAGACAGCCCCCTATCTCTGTATCACAGACTCAGGGTATGAGTAGACCGCCCCCTATCTTGTATCATTGATTCAGGGGATGAGTAGTCTGCCCCCTGTCTCTGTATAATAGACTCAGGGGTTGAGTAGACCGCACACTGTCTCTATATCACAGATTCAGGGGATGAGTAGACTGCCCCCTGTTTCGATATCACATACTCAGGGGATGAGCAGACCGCCCCCTGTCTCTGTATCACAGACTCAGGGGGTGAGAAGACCGCCACCTGTCTCTGTATCACAGACTCAGTGGATGAGTAGACCGCCCCCTGTCTCTGGATCACAGAGTCAGTGGATGAGTAGACCGCCCCCTGTTTCTGTATCACAGACTCAGTGAATGAGTAGACCGCCCCCTGTCTCTGTATCACAGACTCAGGGGATGAGTAGACCGCCCCCTGTTTCTGTATCACATATTCAGTGGATGAGAAGACCGCCCCCTGTCTCTTTATCTCAGAGTCAGTGGATGAGTAGACCGCCCCCTGTCTCTTTATCACAGACACAGTGGTGAGAAGACCGGCCCCTGTCTCTGTATCACAGACTCAGTGAATGAGTAGACCGCCCCCTGTCTCTGTATCACAGATTCAGGGGATGAGTAGACCGCCCCCTGTTTCTGTATCACATATTCAGTGGATGAGAAGACCGCCCCCTGTCTCTTTATCACAGACTCAGTGGATGAGAAGACCGGCCCCTTTCGCTGTATCAAAGACTCAGGGGATGAGTAGTCCGTCCCCTTTCTCTGCATCACAGACTCAGGGGGTGAGCAGACCGCCCGCTGTCTCTCTATCTTAGACTCAGGGGATAAGTAGAGCGCCCTCTGTCTCTGTATCACAGACTCAGTAGATGAGTAGACCGCCTCCTGTCTCTGTATCACAGACTCAAGGGATGAGTAGACCACCCCCTGTCTCTGTATCATAGACTCAGGGGATGAATAGACCGCCTCCTGTCTCTGTATCACAGACTCAAGGGATGAGTAGACCGCCCCCTGTCTCTGTATCACATACTCAGGGGATGAGTAGAGCGCCCCCTGTCTCTGTATCACAGACACAGTGGATGAGTAGACCGCCTCCTGTCTCTGTATGACAGACTCAGGGGATGAGTAGACCGCCCCCTGTTTCTGTATCACATACTCAGGGGATGAGTAGACCCTCCCCTGTCTCTGTATGACAGACTCAGGGGATGAGTAGACCGCCCCCTGTCTCTGTATCACATACTCAGGGGATGAGTAGACCCTCCCCTGTCTCTGTATGACAGACTCAGGGGATGAGTAGACCGCCCCCTGTCTCTGTATCACATACTCAGGGGATGAGTAGACCCTCCCCTGTCTCTGTATGACAGACTCAGTAGATGAGTAGACCGCCTCCTGTCTCTGTATCACAGACTCAAGGGATGAGTAGACCACCCCCTGTCTCTGTATCATAGACTCAGGGGATGAATAGACCGCCTCCTGTCTCTGTATCACAGAATCAAGGGATGAGTAGACCGCCCCCTGTCTCTGTATCACAGACTCAGGGGATGAGTAGACCCTCCCCTGTCTCTGTATGACAGACTCAGGGGATGAGTAGACCGCCCCCTGTCTCTGTATCACAGACTCAGGTGATGTGTAGACCGCCCCCTGTCTCTGTATCACAGACTCAGGGGATGAGTAGACCGACCCCTGTCTCTGCATGACAGACTCAGGGGATGAGTAGACCGCCCCCTGTCTCTGTCTAACAAACTCGGGAGGAGTAGACCGCCCCCTTCCTCTGAATCACAGACCCATGGGATGAGTAAACTGCCCGTTGTCTCTGTATCTCAGACTCAGGGGATGAGTAGACTGCCCCCTTTCTCTGTATCACACACGCGGGGGATGAGTAGACCGCCCCCTGTCTCTGTATCACAGACTCAGGTGATGAGTAGACCGGCCCCTGTCTCTTTATCTCAGAGTCAGTGGATGAGTAGACCCCCCCCTGTCTCTGTATCTCAGACTCAGGGGATGAGTAGACCGCCCCCTGTCTCTGTGTCACAGACTCAGGGGATGAGTAGACCGCCCCCTGACTCTGTATCTCAGACTTTGGGGATGAGTAGACTGCCCCCTTTCACTGTATCACAGACTCAGTGGATGAGAAGGCAGGCCCCTGTCTCTGTATCAAAGACTCAGGGGATGAATAGACCGCCCCCTGTCTCTGTATCATAGACTCAGGGGATGAGTAGACCGCCCCCTGTCTCTGTATTACAGATCAGTGAATGAGTAGACCGCACCCTGTCTCTGATTCACAGACTCAGGGGATGAGTAGACCGCCCCCTGTTTCTGTGTCACATACTCAGGGGATGAGTAGACCGGCCCTGTCTCTGTATCACAGACACAGTGGATGAGTAGACCGCCCCCTGTCTCTGCATCACAGACTCAGTGGATGAGAAGACCGCCCCCTTTCTCTGTATCTCAGACTCAGTGGATGAGTAGACCATCCCATGTCTCTGTTTCACAGACTCAGTGGATGAGTAGACCGCCCCCTGTCTCTGCATCACAGACTCAGGGGATGAGTAGACCGCCCCCTTTCTCTGTATCTCAGAGTCAGGGGATGAGTAGACCATCCCATATCTCTGTTTCACAGACTCAGTGGATGAGTAGACCGCCCCCTGTCTCTGCATCACAGACTCAGGGGATGAGTAGACCGCCCCCTTTCTCTGTATCTCAGAGTCAGGGGATGAGTAGACCATCCCATATCTCTGTTTCACAGACTCAGTGGATGAGAAGACAGCCCCCTGTCTCTGTATCACAGAATCCGTGGCTGACTAGACCGGCCCCTGTCTTTGTATCAATGACTCAGTGGATGAGTAGACCGCCCCCTGTCTCTGCATCACAGACTCAGGGGATGAGTAGACCGTCCCCTGTCTCTGTATCACAGACGCAGGGGATGAGTAGACCGCCCCCTGTCTCTGTATCACAGACTCAGGGGATGAGTAGACCCCCCCCTGTCTCTGTATCACAGACTCAGGGGATGAGTAGACCGCCCCCTTCCTCTGTATCACAGACCCAGGGGATGAGTAAACTGCCCCTTGTCTCTGTATCTCAGACTCAGGGGATGAGTAGACTGCCCCCTTTCTCTGTATCTCAGACTCAGGGAATGAGTAGACCGCCCCCTGTCTCTTTATCACACACTCGGGGGATGAGTAGACCGCCCCCTGTCTCTGTATCACAGACTCAGGTGATGTGTAGACCGCACACATTCTCTGGATGACAGACTCAGGGGATGAGTAGACCGCCCCCTGTCTCTGTCTAACAAACTCGGGATGAGTAGACCGCCCCCTGTCTCTGTATCACAGACTCAGGGGATGAGTAGACCGCCCCCTGTCTCTGTCTAAGAAACTCCGGATGAGTAGACCGCCCCCTGTCTCTGTATGACAGACTCAGGGGATGAGTAGACCGACCCCTGTCTCTGTATCACAAACTCAGGGGATGAGGAGACTGACCCCTGTCTCTGTATCACAAACTCAGGGGATGAGCAGACTGCCCCCTGTCTCTGTATCACAGACTCAGGGGATGACGAGAGCGCCCCCTGTCTCTGTATCACAGACACAGTGGATGAGTAGACAGCCCCCTGTCTCTTTATCTCAGAGTCAGTGGATGAGTAGACCCCCCTCTGTCTCTGTATCTCAGACTCAGGGGATGAGTAGACCGCCCCCTGTCTCTGTGTCACAGACTCAGGGGATGAGTAGACCGCCCCCTGACTCTGTATCTCAGACTTTGGGGATGAGTAGACTGCCCCCTTTCACTGTATCACAGACTCAGTGGATGAGAAGGCAGGCCCCTGTCTCTGTATCAAAGACTAAGGGGATGAATAGACCGCCCCCTGTCTCTGTATCATAGACGCAGGGGATGAGTAGACCGCCCCCTGTCTCTGTATTACAGATCAGTGAATGAGTAGACCGCACCCTGTCTCTGATTCACAGACTCAGGGGATGAGTAGACCGCCCCCTGTTTCTGTATCACAGACACAGTGGATGAGTAAACCGCCCCCTGTCTCTGCATCACAGACTCAGTGGATGAGAAGACCGCCCCCTTTCTCTGTATCTCAGACTCAGTGGATGAGTAGACCATCCCATGTCTCTGTTTCACAGACTCAGTGGATGAGTAGACCGCCCCCTGTCTCTGCATCACAGACTCAGGGGATGAGTAGACCGCCCCCTTTCTCTGTATCTCAGAGTCAGGGGATGAGTAGACCATCCCATATCTCTGTTTCACAGACTCAGTGGATGAGAAGACAGCCCCCTGTCTCTGTATCACAGAATCCGTGGCTGACTAGACCGGCCCCTGTCTTTGTATCAATGACTCAGTGGATGAGTAGACCGCCCCCTGTCTCTGCATCACAGACTCAGGGGATGAGTAGACCGTCCCCTGTCTCTGTATCACAGACTCAGGGGATGAGTAGACCCCCCCTGTCTCTGTATCACAGACTCAGGGGATGAGTAGACCGCCCCCTTCCTCTGTATCACAGACCCAGGGGATGAGTAAACTGCCCCTTGTCTCTGTATCTCAGACTCAGGGGATGAGTAGACTGCCCCCTTTCTCTGTATCTCAGACTCAGGGAATGAGTAGACCGCCCCCTGTCTCTTTATCACACACTCGGGGGATGAGTAGACCGCCCCCTGTCTCTGTATCACAGACTCAGGTGATGTGTAGACCGCACACATTCTCTGTATGACAGACTCAGGGGATGAGTAGACCGCCCCCTGTCTCTGTCTAACAAACTCGGGATGAGTAGACCGCCCCCTGTCTCTGTATCACAGACTCAGGGGATGAGTAGACCGCCCCCTGTCTCTGTCTAAGAAACTCGGGATGAGTACACCGCCCCCTGTCTCTGTATGACAGACTCAGGGGATGAGTAGACCGACCCCTGTCTCTGTATGACAGACTCAGGGGATGAGTAGACCGACCCCTGTCTCTGTATCACAAACTCAGGGGATGAGGAGACTGACCCCTGTCTCTGTATCACAAACTCAGGGGATGAGCAGACTGCCCCCTGTCTCTGTATCACAGACTCAGGGGATGAGGAGACCGACCCCTGTCTCTGTATCACAGACTCAGGGGATGAGGAGACCGACCCCTGTCTCTGTATCACAGACTCAGGGGATGAGGAGACCGACCCCTGTCTCTGTATCACAAACTCAGGGGATGAGCAGACCGCCCCCTGTCTCTGTATCACAGACTCAGGGAATGCGTCGAGCGCCCTCTGTCACTGTATCACAGACACAGGAGATGAGTAGACCGCCCCCTGTCTCTGTATCACAGACTCAGGGGATGAGTAGACCGCCCCCTGTTTCTGTATCACAGACTCAGTGGATGAGTAGACCGCCCTCTGTCTCTGTATCACAGATTCAGTGGATGAGTAGACCGCCCCCTGTTCCTGCATCACAGACTCAGTGGATGAGTAGACAGCCCCCTGTCTCTGTATCACAGACTCAGTGGATAAGTAGACCGCCCCCTGTGTCTGTATCACAGACTCAGGAGATGAGTAGACCGCCCCCTGTCTCTGTATCAGACTCAGGGGATGAGTAGACCGCCCCCTGTCTCTGTATCACAGACTCAGGGGATGAGCAGACCGCCCCCTGTCTCTGTATCACAGACTCAGGGGATGAGTAGACCGCCCCCTTCCTCTGTATCACAGACCCAGGGGATGAGTAAACTGCCCCTTGTCTCTGTATCTCAGACTCAGGGGATGAGTAGACTGCCCCCTTTCTCTGTATCTCAGACTCAGGGAATGAGTAAACTGCCCCTTGTCTCTGTATCTCAGTCTTAGGGGATGAGTAGACTGCCCCCTTTCTCTGTATCACAGACTCAGGGAATGAGTAGACCGCCCCCTGTCTCTTTATCACACACTCGGGGGATGAGTAGACCGCCCCCTGTCTCTGTATCACAGACTCAGGTGATGTGTAGACCGCACACATTCTCTGTATGACAGACTCAGGGGATGAGTAGACCGCCCCCTGTCTCTGTCTAACAAACTCGGGATGAGTCGACCGCCCCCTGTCTCTGGATCACAGACTCAGGGGATGAGTAGACCGCCCCCTGTCTATGTCTAACAAACTCGGGATGAGTAGACCGCCCCCTGTCTCTGTATGACAGACTCAGGGGATGAGTAGACCGACCCCTGTCTCTGTATCACAAACTCAGGGGATGAGGAGACCGACCCCTGTCTCTGTATCACAAACTCAGGGGATGAGCAGACTGCCCCCTGTCTCTGTATCACAGACTCAGCGGATGAGTAGACCGACCCCTGTCTCTGTATCACAAACTCAGGGGATGAGGAGACCGACCCCTGTCTCTGTATCACAGACTCAGGAGATGAGTAGACCGACCCCTGTCTCTGTATCACAAACTCAGGGGATGAGGAGACCGACCCCTGTCTCTGTATCACAAACTCAGGGGATGAGCAGACCGCCCCCTGTCTCTGTATCACAGACTCAGGGGATGAGTAGACTGCCCCCTGTCTCTTTATCTCAGAGTCAGTGGATGAGTAAACTGCCCCTTGTCTCTGTATCTCAGACTCAGGGGATGAGTAGACCGCCCCCTGTCTCTTTATCACACACTCGGGGGATGAGTAGACCGCCCCCTGTCTCTGTATCACAGACTCAGGTGATGTGTAGACCGCACACATTCTCTGTATGACAGACTCAGGGGATGAGTAGACCGCCCCATGTCTCTGTCTAACAAACTCGGGATGAGTAGACCGCCCCCTGTCTCTGTATCACAGACTCAGGGGATGAGTAGACCACCCCCTTCCTCTGAATCACAGACCCAGGGGATGAGTAAACTGCCCCTTGTCTCTGTATCTCAGACTCAGGGGATGAGTAGACTGCCCCCTGTCTGTATTTCAGGGACTTTGGGGCAGAGTAGAGTGCCCCCTGTCTCTGTATCACAGACTCAGTGGATGAGTAGACCGCCCCCTGTGTCTGTATCACAGATTCAGTGGATGAGTAGACCGCCCCCTGTCTCTGCATCACAGACTCAGGGGATGAGTAGACCGCCCCCATTCTCTGTATCTCAGAGTCAGGGGATGAGTAGACCATCCCATGTCTCTGTTTCACAGACTCAGTGGATGAGAAGACCGCCCCCTGTCTCTGTATCACAGACTCAGGGGATGAGTAGACCGCCCCCTTCCTCTGAATCACAGACCCAGGGGATGAGTAAACTGCCCCTTGTCTCTGTATCTCAGACTCAGGGGATGAGTAGACTGCCCCCTGTCTGTATTTCAGGGACTTTGGGGCTGAGTAGAGTGCCCCCTGTCTCTGTATCACAGACTCAGTGGATGAGTAGACCGCCCCTGTCTCTGTATCACAGATTCAGTGGATGAGTAGACCGCCCCCTGTCTCTGCATCACAGACTCAGGGGATGAGTAGACCGCCCCCATTCCCTGTATCTCAGAGTCAGGGGATGAGTAGACCATCCCATGTCTCTGTTTCACAGACTCAGTGGATGAGAAGACCGCCCCCTTTCTCTGTATCTCAGAGTCAGGGGATGAGTAGACCATCCCATGTCTCTGTTTCACAGACTCAGTGGATGAGAAGACCGCCCCCTGTCTCTGCATCACAGACTCAGGGGATGAGTAGACCGCCCCCTTTCTCTGTATCTCAGAGTCAGGGGATGAGTAGACCATCCCATGTCTCTGTTTCACAGACTCAGTGGATGAGTAGACCGCCCCCTGTCTCTGAATCACTGACTCAGGGGATGAGTAGACCGCCCCCTGTCTCTGTATCACAGATTCCGTGGATGAGTAGACCGGCCCCTGTCTCTGCATCACAGACTCAGGGGATGAGTAGACCGCCCCCATTCTCTGTATCTCAGAGTCAGGGGATGAGTAGACCATCCCATGTCTCTGTTTCACAGACTCAGTGGATGAGTGGACCGCCCCCTGTCTCTGCATCACAGTCTCAGGGGATGAGTAGACCGCCCCCTTTCTCTGTATCTCAGAGTCAGGGGATGAGTAGACCATCCCATATCTCTGTTTCACAGACTCTGTGGATGAGAAGACAGCCCCCTGTCTCTGTATCACAGAATCCGTGGCTGACTAGACCGGCCCCTGTCTTTGTATCATTGACTCAGGGGATGAGAAGACCGCCCCCTGTCTCTGTATCACACACTCAGAGGATAAGTAGAGCGCCCCCTGTCTCTCTATCATAGACTCAGGGGATGAGTAGACCGCCTCCTGTCTCTGCATCACAGATCAAGGGATGAGTAGACCAGCCCCTGTCTATGTATCACAGACTCAGTGGAAGAGAAGACGGGCCCCTGTCTCTGTATCACAGACTCAGTGAATGAGTAGACCGCCCCCTTCCTCTGTATCACAGACCCAGGGGATGAGTAAACTGCCCCCTGTCTCTGTATCACAGCCACAGTGGATGAGAAGACCGCCCCCTTTCTCTGTATCTCAGAGTCAGTGGATGACTAGACCTGCCCCTGTCTTTGCATCACAGACTCAGTGTATGAGTAGACAGCCCCCTGTCTCTGTATCACAGACTCAGTGGATGAGTAGAACACCCCCTGTCTCTGTATCACAGACTCAGTGGAAGAGAAGACGGGCCCCTGTCTCTGTATCATAGACTCAGGGGATGAGTAGACCACCTCCTGTCTCTGTATCAAAGACTCAAGGGATGAGAAGACGGCCCCCTGTCTCTGTATCACAGACTCAGGGGATGAGTAGACCGCCCCCTGTCTCTGGATCACAGAGTCAGTGGATGAGTAGACCGCCCCCTGTTTCTGTATCACAGACACAGTGGATGAGTAGACCGCCCCCTGTCTCTGGATCACAGAGTCAGTGGATGAGTAGACCGCCCCCTGTTTCTGTATCACAGACTCAGTGAATGAGTAGACCGCCCCCTTCCTCTGTATCACAGACCCAGGGGATGAGTAAACTGCCCCTTGTCTCTGTATCTCAGACTCAGGGGATGAGTAGACTGCCCCCTTTCTCTGTATCACAGACTCAGGGAATGAGTAGACCGCCCCCTGTCTCTGTATCACAGACTCAGGTGATGTGTAGACGGCACACATTCTCTGTATGACTGACTCAGGGGATGAGTAGACCGCCCCCTGTCTCTGTCGAACAAACTCGGGATGAGTAGACCGCCCCCTGTCTCTGTCGAACAAACTCGGGATGAATAGACCGCCCCCTGTCTCTGAATCACAGTCTCAGGGGATGAGTAGAGCGCCCTCTGTCTCTATATCACAGCCACAGTGGATGAGAAGACCGCCCCCTTTCTCTGTATCTCAGAGTCAGTGGATGACTAGACCGGCCCCTGTCTTTGCATCACAGACTCAGAGTATGAGTAGACAGCCCCCTGTCTCTGTATCACAGACTCAGTGGATGAGTAGACCACCCCCTGTCTCTGTATCACAGATTCAGTGGATGACTAGAACGGCCCCTGTCTTTGCATCACAGACTCAATGTATGAGTAGACAGCCCCCTGTCTCTGTATCACAGACTCAGTGGATGAGTAGACCGCCCCCTGTCTCTGTATCACAGACTTAGGAGATGAGTAGACCGCCCCCTGTCTCTGTATCACAGACTCAGGGGATGAGTAGAGCGCCCCCTGTCTCTGTATCACAGACTCAGGGGATGAGTAGAGCGAACCCTGTCTCTGTATCACAGACTCAGGGAATGAGTAGACCGCTCCCTGTCTCTGTATCACAGACTCAGGGGATGAGTAAACTGCCCCCTGTCTCTGGATCACAGACTCAGGGGGTCAGTAGACCGCCCCCTTCCTCTGTATCAAAGACCCAGGGGATGAGTAGACTGTCCCCTGTCTCTCTATCACAGACTCAGTGGATGAGTAGACCGCCCCCTGTCTCTGTATCTCAGAGTCAGTGGATGAGAAGACCGCCCCCTCTCTCTGTATCTCAGAATCAGTGGATGAGCAGACCGTCACCTGTCTCTGTATCACAGACCCAGGGGATGAGAAGACTGTCCCCTGTCTCTCTATCACAGACTCAGTGGATGAGTAGACCGCCCCCTGTCTCTGTATCTCTGAGTCAGTGGATGAGTAGAGCGCCCCCTGTCTCTGTATTACAGACTCAGAGGATGAGTAGACCGCCCCCTGTCTCTGTATTACAGACTCAGGGGATGAGTAGACCGCCCCCTGTCTCTGTATCACAGACTCAAGGGATGAGTGGACCGCCCCCTTCCTCTGTCTCACAGACACAGGGAATGAATAGACCGCCCCCTGTCTCTTTATCTCACACTCGGGGGATGAGTAGACTGCCCCCTTTCTCTGTATCACAGACTCAGGGAATGAGTAGACCGCGCCCTGTCTCTTTATCTCACACTCGGGGGATGAGTAGACCGCCCCCTGTCTCTGTATCACAGAATCAAGGGATGAGTAGACCGCACCCTGTCTCTGTATCACAGACTCAGGGGATGAGTAGACCGCCCCCTGTCTCTGTATCACAGACTCAGGGGAGGAGTAGAACGCCCCCTGTCTCTCGATCACAAACTCAGGGGATGAGTAGAGCGCCCCCTGTCTCTGTATCACAGAGCCCGGGGATGAGTAGACCGCCCCCTGTCTATGTATCATGCACTCGGGGGATGAGTCGTCCGCCCCCTGTCTCTTTGTCACAGACTCAGGGGATGAGCAAACTGCCCCTTGTCTCTGTATCTCAGATTCAGGGGATGAGTGCACCGCCCCCTGTTTCTGTATCACAAATTTAGGGGATGAGTAGACCGCCCCCTGCCTCTGTATCACAGACTCAGTGGATGAGTAGACCGTCCCCTGTCTTTGTATCACACACTCAGTGGATGAGTAGACCGCCCCCTGTCTTTGTATCAAAGACTCAGTGGATGAGTAGACCGTCCCCTGTCTTTGTATCACACACTCAGTGGATGAGTAGACCGCCCCCTGTTTCTGTATCACAGACTCAGGGGATGAGTAGACCGCCCCCTGTTTCTGTATCACATACTCAGGGGATGAGTAGACCGCCCCCTGTCTCTGTATCACAGACTCAGTGGATGAGTAGACCGTCCCCTGTCTTTGTATCACACACTCAGTGGATGAGTAGACCGCCCCCTGTCTTTATATCACAGACTCAGTGGATGAGTAGACCGTCCCCTGTCTTTGTATCACAGACTCAGTGGATGAGTAGACCGTCCCCTGTCTTTGTATCACACACTCAGTGGATGAGTAGACCGCCCCCTTGTCTCTGTATCACAGACTCAGGGGATGAGTAGTCCGCCCCCTGTTTCTGTATCATTGATTCAGGGGATGAGTAGACCGCCCCATGTCTCTGTATCATAGACTCAGGGGATGAGTAGACCGCCCCCTGTCTCTGAATCACAGACTCAGGGGATGAGTAGACCGCCCCCTGTCTCTGAATCACAGACTCAGGAGATGAGTAGACCGCCCCCTGTCTCTGAATCACAGACTCAGGGGATGAGTAGACCGCCCCCTGTCTCTGAATCACAGACTCAGGGGATGAGTAGACCGCCCCCTGTCTCTGAATCACAGACTCAGGAGATGAGTAGACCGCCCCCTGTCTCTGTATCACAGAGCCCGGGGATCAGTCGAGCGCCCCCTGTCTCTGTATCATACACTCGGGGGATGAGTAGACCGCCTCCTGTCTCTGTATCACAGACTCAGGGGATGAGTCCACCGCCCCCTGTTTCTGTATCATTGATTCAGGGGATGAGTAGACCGCCCCCTGTCTCTGTGTCACAGACTCAGGGGATGAGTACACCGCCCCCTGTTTCTGTATCATTGATTCAGGGGATGAGTAGACCGCCCCCTGTCTCTGTATCACAGACTTAGGGGAGGAGTAGACCACCTCCTGTCCCTGTTTCACAGACTCAGGGGATGAGTAGACCGCCCCATGTCTCTGTATCATAGACTCAGGGGATGAGTAGACCGCCCCCTATCTCTGAATCACAGACTCAGGGGATGAGTAGACCGCCCCATGTCTCTGTATCATAGACTCAGGGGATGAGTAGACTGCCCCCTGCCTCTGTGTCACAGTTTTAGGGGATGGGTAGAGCGCCGCCTGTCTCTGTATCACAAACTCAGGGGATGAGTGGACCGCCCCCTGTCTCTATATCAAAAACTCGGGGGATGAGTAGACCGCCCCCTGTCTCTGTATCAAACACTCGGGGGATGAGTAGACCGCCCCCTGTCTCTGTATCAAACACTCGGGGGATGAGTAGACCGCCCCCTGTCCCTGTATCACAGACTCAGGGGATGAGTAGACCGCCCCATGTCTCTGTATCATAGACTGAGGGTATGAGTAGACTGCCCCCTGTCTCTGTGTGACAGACACAGGGGATGAGTAGACCGCCCCCTGTTTCTGTTTCATTGATTCAGGGGATGAGTAGACCGCCCCCTGTCTCTGTGTCACAGGCTCAGGGGATGAGTAGACCGCCCCCTGTCTCTGTATCAAACACTCGGGGGATGAGTAGACCGCCCCCTGTCCCTGTATCACAGACACAGGGGATGAGTAGACCGCCCCCTGTTTCTGTTTCATTGATTCAGGGGATGAGTAGACCGCCCCCTGTCTCTGTGTCACAGGCTCAGGGGATGAGTAGAACGCCCCCTGTTTCTGTATCATTGATTCAGGGGATGAGTAGACCGCCCCCTGTCTCTGTGTCACAGGCTCAGGGGATGAGTAAAACGCCCCCTGTTTCTGTATCATTGATTCAGGGGATGAGTAGACCTCCCCCTGTCTCTGTGTCATAGGCTCAGGGGATGAGTAGAACGCCCCCTGTCTCTTTATCACAGAATCAGGGGATGAGTCGACCGCCCCCTGTTTCTATATCATTGATTCAGGGGATGAGTAGACCTCCCCCTGTCTCTGTGTCACAGGCTCAGGGGATGAGTAGACCGCCCCATATCTCTGTATCATAGACTCAGGGGATGAGTAGACTGCCCCCTGTCTCTGTGTCAGAGATTTAGGGGATGAGTAGACAACTGCCAGTCTCTGTATCATAGACTCAGGGGATGAGTAGACCGCCCCCTGTCTCTGTATCATACAATCGGGGGATGAGTAGACCGCCCCCTGTCTCTGTGTCACAGACTCAGGGGATGAGTAGTCCGCCCCCTGTGTCTCTGTCACAGACTCAGGGGATGAGTAGACTGCCCCCTGTCTCTGTGTCACAGACTCAGGGGATGAGTAGACCGCCCCGTTTGTGTGCATCACAGGCTCAGGGGATGAGTAGACCACCACATGTCCCTGGATCACAGATTCAGGGGATGAGCAGACCGCCCCCTATGTCTGTGTCACAGACTCAGGGGATGAGCAAACTGCCCCTTGTCTCTGTATCTCAGATTCAGGGGATGAGTAGAACACTGCCTGTCTCTGTATCACAGACTCAGGGGATGAGTAGAGCGCCCCGTTTGTCTGCATCACAGGCTCAGGGGATGAGTAGACCACCACATGTCCCTGGATCACAGATTCAGGGGATGAGTAGACCGCCCCCTATCTCTTTATCACTGACCCAGTGGATGAGCAAACTGCCCCTTGTCCCTGTATCACAGACTCAGAGGATGAGTAGACTGCCCCATGTCTCTGTATCACAGAGCCCAGGGATGAGTAGATCGCCCCCTGTCTCTGTATCACGGACTCAGGGGATGAGTACACCGCCCCCTGTTTCTGTATCATTGATTCAGCGGATGAGTAGACCGCCCCCTGTCTCTGTGTCACAGACTCAGGGGATGAGTAGACCGCCCCCTGTCTCTATATCACAGACCCAGGGGATGAGCAAACTGCCCCTTGTCTCTGTATCTCAGATTCAGGGGATGTGTAGACCGTCCCCTGTCTCAGTATCAGAGACTTAGGGGACGTGTAGACCGCCCCCTGTCTCTGTGTCACAGACTCAGGGGATGAGTAGACCGCCCCCTGTCTCTGAATCACAGACTCAGGGGATGTGTAGACCGCCCCATGTCTCTGTATCATAGACTCAGGGGATGAGTAGACTGCCCCCTGTCTCTGTGTCAGAGATTTAGGGGATGAGTAGACTGCCGCCTTTCCCTGTATAACAGACTCATGGGATGAGTAGACCGCCCCCTGTCTCTGTATCTCAGAGTCAGTGGATGACTAGACCGCCTCCTGTCTTTGCATCACACACTCAGTGGATGAGTAGACCGCCGCCTGTCTAGGCATCACAGACTCAGTGGATGAGCAGACCGTCCCCTGTCTTTGTATCACAAACTCAGTGGATGTGTAGACCACCCCCTGTCTCTGTGTCACAGACTCAGGCGATGAGTAGACCGCTCCCTGTCTCTGTATCACACACTCAGGGGATGAGTCGACCGCCCCCTGTCTCTGTATCACAAACTCAGGGGATGAGTAGACTGCCCCCTGTCTCTGTCTCACAAACTGAGGGAATGAGCAGACCGCCCCCTGTCTCTGTATCACAGACTCAAGGGATGAGTAGACCGCCCCATTCCTCTCTATCACAGACCCAGGGGATGAGTAAACTGCCCCTTGTCTCTGTATCTCAGATCAGGGGATGAGTAGACTGCCCCCTGTCTCTGTATCACAGACTCGGGGGATGAGTAGACCGCCCCCTGTCTCTGTATCACAGAGTCAGTGGATGAGTAGACCGTCACCTGTCTCTGTATCACAGACTCAGTGGATGAGAAGACCGCCCCCTGTCTCTGTATCACAGACTCAGGGGATGAGTAGACCGCCCCCTGTCTCTGTATCACATACTGAGGGGATGAGCCGACTGCCCCCTGTCTCTGTATCACAGACTCAGGGGATGAGGAGACCTCCCCCTGTCTCTGTATCACAAACTGAGGGGATGAGTAGACCACCCCCTGTCTCTGTATCACATACTGAGGGGATAAGTAGAGTGCCCCCTGTCTCTGTATCTCACACTCAGCGATTGAGTTAATCGCCCCCTATCTCTGGATCACAGACTCAGGGGATGAGTTGACCGCCTCCTGTCTCTGTATCACACACTCAACGATTGAGTTAATCGCCCCATGTCTCTGTATCACAGACTCCGGGGATGAGCAGACCGCCCCCTGTCTCTGTATAACAGACTCAGTGGATGAGAGGACCGCCCAGTGTCTCTGTATCAAAGACTCAGGGGATGAGTAGTCCGCCCCCTGTCTCTGTATCTCAGAGTCAGGGGATGACTAGACCGCCCCCTGTCTTTGTATCACACACTCAGTGGATGAGTAGACCGGCCCTGTCTAGGCATCACAGACTCAGTGGATGGGTAGACCGCCCCCTGTCTCTGTATAACAGACTCAGTGGATGAGAGGACCGCCCAGTGTCTCTGTATCAAAGACTCAGGGGATGCGTAGACCGCCCCCTGTCTCTGTATCACAGACTCAGGGGATGAGTAGACCGCCCCCTGTCTCTGTATCACAGACTCAGGGGATGAGTAGACCGCCCCCTGTCTCTGTATCACAGACTCAGGGCATGATTAGACCGCCCCCTGTCACTGTATCACAGACTCAGGGTATGAGCAGACCGCCCCCTGTCTCTGTATCACAAACTCGGGGGATGAGTAGACCGCCCCCTGTCTCTGTATCACAAACTGAGGGGATAAGTAGACTGCCCCCAGTCTCTGTATCACAAATTTAGGGGATGACGAGACCGCCCCCTGTCTTTGTATCACACACTCAGTGGATGAGTAGACCGCCCCCTGTCTAGGCATCACAGACTCAGTGGATGGCTAGACCGGCCCCTGTCTCTATATCAAAGACTCAGGGGATGAGTAGACCACCCCCTGTCTCTGTATCACAAACTGAGGGGATAAGTAGACCGCCCCCTGTCTTTGTATCACAAACTCAGTGGATGAGCAGACTGCCCCCTGTCTCTGTATCACAGACTAAGGGGATGAGTAGACCGCCCCCTGTCTCTGTATCACAGACTCAAGGGATGAGTAGACCGCCCCCTTCCTCTCTATCACAGACCCAGGGGATGAGTAAACTGCCCCTTGTCTCTGTATCTCAGACTCAGGGGATGAGTAGACCGCCCCCTGTCTCTGTATCACAGGCTCAGGGAATGAGGAGAGCGCCCACTGTCTCTGTATCACAGACTCGGGGGATGAGTAGACCGCCCCCTGTCGCTGTATCACAGACTCGGGGGATGAGGAGACCGCCCCTTGTCTCTGTATCACAAAGTCAGTGGATGAGTAGACTGTCACCTGTCTCTGGATCACAGACTCAGTGGATGAGAAGACCGCCCCCTGTCTCTGTATCAAAGACTCAGGGGATGAGTAGACCGCCCCCTGTCTCTGTATCACAGACTAAGGGAATGAGTAGACCGCCCCCTGTCTCTGTCTAACAGACTCAGGGGATGAGTAGACCGCCCCCTGTCTCTGGATCACAGAGTCAGTGGATGAGTAGACCGTCCCCTGTCTCTGCATCACAGACTCAGGGGATGAGAAGACCGCCCCCTGTCTCTGTATCAAAGACTCAGGGGATGCGTAGACCGCCCCCTGTCTCTGTATCACAGACTCAGGGGATGAGTAGACCGCCCCCTGTCTCTGTATCACAGACTCAGGGGATGAGTAGACCGTCCCCTTCCTCTGTATCACAGACCCAGGTGATGAGTAAACTGCCCCTTGTCTCTGTATCTCAGACTCAGGGGATGAGTAGACTGCCCCTTTCTCTGTATCACAGACTCAGGGAATGAGTAGACCGCCCCCTGTCTCTTTATCACACACTCAAGGGATGAGTAGACCGTCCCCTTCCTCTGTATCACAGACTCAGGGGATGAGTAGACCGCCCCCTCTCTCTGTATCACAGACTCAGGGGATGAGTAGACTGTCCCCTTCCTCTGTATCACAGACCCAGGGGATGAGTAGACCGCCCCCTGTCTCTGTATCTCAGAATCAGGGGATGAGTGGACTGCCCCCTTTCTCTGTATCACAGACTCAGGGAATGAGTAGACCGCCCCCTGTCTCTTTATCACACACTCGGGGGATGAGTAGACCGTCCCCTTCCTCTGTATCACGGACTCAGGGGATGAGTAGTCCGCCCCTGTCTCTGTATCACAGAATCAGGGGATGAGTAGACCGCCCCCTGTCTCTGTATCACAGACTCAGGGGATGAGTCGAACGCCCCCTGCCTCTGTATCATCGACTCAGGGGAAGAGTAGACCGCCCCCTGTCTTTGTAACACAGATTCAGGGGATGAGTTGACCGCCTCCTGCCTCTGTATCTCAGACTCAGGGGAAGAGTCGAACGCCCCCTGTCTCTGTATCATCGACTCAAGGGAAGAGTAGACCGACCCCTGTCTTTGTATCACAGATTCAGGGGATGAGTAGACCGCCGCCTATCTCTGTATCACAGACTCAGTGGATGAGAAGCCCGGCCCCTGTCTCTGTGTCACAGACTCAAGGAATGAGTAGACCGCCCCCTGTTTCTGTATCACAGACTCAGTGAATGAGTAGACCGCCCTCTGTCTCTGTATCACAGACCCAGGGGATGAGTAGACCGCCCTCTGTCTCTGTATCACAGACTCAGTGGATGAGTCGACCGCCCCCTGTCTCTGTATCTCAGAATCAGTGGATGAGTAGATCGCCCCCTGTTTCTGTATCAGTGACTCAGTGGATGAGTAGACCGCCCCCTGTCTCTGGATCACAGACTCAGTGGATGAGTAGACCGCCCCCTGTCTCTGTATCACAGAGTCAGTGGATGAGTAGACCGCCCCCTGTCTCTGTATCACAGGTTCAGTGGATGACAAGACCGCCCCCTGTCTTTGTATCACAGAGTCAGTGGATTAGAAGACCGCCCCCTGTCTCTGTATCTCACACTCAGTGGATGAGCAGACCGTCCCCTGTCTTTGTATCACAGATTCAGGGGATGATGAAACAGCCCCCTGTCTCATTATCACAGACTCAGGCGATGAGTCGACCGCCCCCTGTCTCTGTATCACAGACTCAAGTGATGAGTAGTCCGCCCCTGTCTTTGTATCACGGACTCAGGGGATGAGTAGACCGTCCCCTGTCTTTGTATCACACATGCAGAGGATGAGTAGACCGCCCCCTGTCTCTGTATCACAGACTCAGTGGATGAGTAGACCGCCCCCTGTCTCGGCATCACAGACTCAGTGGATGGCTAGACCGGCCCCTGTCTCTATATCAAAGACTCAGGGGATGAGTAGACCACCCCCTGTCTCTGTATCACAAACTGAGGGGATAAGTAGACCGCCCCCTGTCTTTGTATCACAAACTCAGTGGATGAGCAGACTGCCCCCTGTCTCTGTATCACAGACTAAGGGGATGAGTAGACCGCCCCCTGTCTCTGTATCACAGACTCAAGGGATGAGTAGACCGCCCCCTTCCTCTCTATCACAGACCCAGGGGATGAGTAAACTGCCCCTTGTCTCTGTATCTCAGACTCAGGGGATGAGTAGACCGCCCCCTGTCTCTGTATCACAGGCTCAGGGAATGAGGAGAGCGCCCACTGTCTCTGTATCACAGACTCGGGGGATGAGTAGACCGCCCCCTGTCGCTGTATCACAGACTCGGGGGATGAGGAGACCGCCCCCTGTCTCTGTATCACAAAGTCAGTGGATGAGTAGACTGTCACCTGTCTCTGGATCACAGACTCAGTGGATGAGAAGACCGCCCCCTGTCTCTGTATCAAAGACTCAGGGGATGAGTAGACCGCCCCCTGTCTCTGTATCACAGACTAAGGGAATGAGTAGACCGCCCCCTGTCTCTGTCTAACAGACTCAGGGGATGAGTAGACCGCCCCCTGTCTCTGGATCACAGAGTCAGTGGATGAGTAGACCGTCCCCTGTCTCTGCATCACAGACTCAGGGGATGAGAAGACCGCCCCCTGTCTCTGTATCAAAGACTCAGGGGATGCGTAGACCGCCCCCTGTCTCTGTATCACAGACTCAGCGGATGAGTAGACAGCCCCCTGTCTCTGTATCACAGACTCAGGGGATGAGTAGACCGTCCCCTTCCTCTGTATCACAGACCCAGGTGATGAGTAAACTGCCCCTTGTCTCTGTATCTCAGACTCAGGGGATGAGTAGACTGCCCCTTTCTCTGTATCACAGACTCAGGGAATGAGTAGACCGCCCCCTGTCTCTTTATCACACACTCAAGGGATGAGTAGACCGTCCCCTTCCTCTGTATCACAGACTCAGGGGATGAGTAGACCGCCCCCTCTCTCTGTATCACAGACTCAGGGGATGAGTAGACTGTCCCCTTCCTCTGTATCACAGACCCAGGGGATGAGTAGACCGCCCCCTGTCTCTGTATCTCAGAATCAGGGGATGAGTGGACTGCCCCCTTTCTCTGTATCACAGACTCAGGGAATGAGTAGACCGCCCCCTGTCTCTTTATCACACACTCGGGGGATGAGTAGACCGTCCCCTTCCTCTGTATCACGGACTCAGGGGATGAGTAGTCCGCCCCTGTCTCTGTATCACAGAATCAGGGGATGAGTAGACCGCCCCCTGTCTCTGTATCACAGACTCAGGGGATGAGTCGAACGCCCCCTGCCTCTGTATCATCGACTCAGGGGAAGAGTAGACCGCCCCCTGTCTTTGTAACACAGATTCAGGGGATGAGTTGACCGCCTCCTGCCTCTGTATCTCAGACTCAGGGGAAGAGTCGAACGCCCCCTGTCTCTGTATCATCGACTCAAGGGAAGAGTAGACCGACCCCTGTCTTTGTATCACAGATTCAGGGGATCAGTAGACCGCCCCCTATCTCTGTATCACAGACTCAGTGGATGAGAAGCCCGGCCCCTGTCTCTGTGTCACAGACTCAAGGAATGAGTAGACCGCCCCCTGTTTCTGTATCACAGACTCAGTGAATGAGTAGACCGCCCTCTGTCTCTGTATCACAGACCCAGGGGATGAGTAGACCGCCCTCTGTCTCTGTATCACAGACTCAGTGGATGAGTCGACCGCCCCCTGTCTCTGTATCTCAGAATCAGTGGATGAGTAGATCGCCCCCTGTTTCTGTATCAGTGACTCAGTGGATGAGTAGACCGCCCCCTGTCTCTGGATCACAGACTCAGTGGATGAGTAGACCGCCCCCTGTCTCTGTATCACAGAGTCAGTGGATGAGTAGACCGCCCCCTGTCTCTGTATCACAGGTTCAGTGGATGACAAGACCGCCCCCTTGTCTTTGTATCACAGAGTCAGTGGATTAGAAGACCGCCCCCTGTCTCTGTATCTCACACTCAGTGGATGAGCAGACCGTCCCCTGTCTTTGTATCACAGATTCAGGGGATGATGAAACAGCCCCCTGTCTCATTATCACAGACTCAGGCGATGAGTAGACCGCCCCCTGTCTCTGTATCACAGACTCAAGTGATGAGTAGTCCGCCCCCTGTCTTTGTATCACGGACTCAGGGGATGAGTAGACCGTCCCCTGTCTTTGTATCACACATGCAGAGGATGAGTAGCCGCCCCCTGTCTCTGTATCACAGACTCAGTGGATGAGTAGACCGCCCCCTGTCTTTGTATCACAGACTCAGGGGATGATGAGACAGCCCCCTGTCTCAGTATTACAGACTCAGGGGATGAGTAGACCGCCCCCTGTCTCTGTATCACAGACTCAAGTGATGAGTAGACCGTCCCCTTTCTCTGTATCACAGACTCAGGGAATGAGTAGACCGCCCCCTGTCTCTTTATCACACACTCAGGGGATGAGTAGACCGTCCCCTTCCTCTGCATCACAGACTCAGGGGATGAGTAGACCGCCCCCTCTCTCTGTATCACAGACTCAGGGGATGAGTAGACCGTCCCCTTCCTCTGCATCACAGACCCAGTGGATGAGTAGACCGCCCCCTGTCTCTTTATCACACACTCGGGGGATGAGTAGACCGTCCCCTTCCTCTGTATCACGGACTAAGGGGATGAGTAAACCGCCCCCTGTCTCTGTATCACAGACTCAGGGGATGAGTCGATACGCCCCCTGTCTCTGTATCATCGACTCAGGGGAAGAGTAGACCGACCCCTGTCTTTGTATCACAGATTCAGGGGATGAGTAGACCGCCCCCTGTCTCTGTATCACAGACTCAAGTGATGAGTAGTCCGCCCCCTGTCTTTGTATCACGGACTCAGGGGATGAGTAGACCGTCCCCTGTCTTTGTATCACACATGCAGAGGATGAGTAGACCGCCCCCTGTCTCTGTATCACAGAATCAGTGGATGAGTAGACCGCCCCCTGTCTTTGTATCACAGACTCAGGGGATGATGAGACAGCCCCCTGTCTCAGTATTACAGACTCAGGGGATGAGTAGACCGCCCCCTGTCTTTGTATCACAGACTCAGGGGATGATGAGACAGCCCCCTGTCTCAGTATTACAGACTCAGGGGATGAGTAGACCGCCCCCTGTCTCTGTATCACAGACTCAAGTGATGAGTAGACCGTCCCCTTTCTCTGTATCACAGACTCAGGGAATGAGTAGACCGCCCCCTGTCTCTTTATCACACACTCAGGGGATGAGTAGACCGTCCCCTTCCTCTGCATCACAGACTCAGGGGATGAGTAGACCGCCCCCTCTCTCTGTATCACAGACTCAGGGGATGAGTAGACCGTCCCATTCCTCTGCATCACAGACCCAGTGGATGAGTAGACCGCCCCCTGTCTCTTTATCACACACTCGGGGGATGAGTAGACCGTCCCCTTCCTCTGTATCACGGACTCAGGGGATGAGTAGACCGCCCCCTGTCTCTGTATCACAGACTCAGGGGATGAGTCGATACGCCCCCTGTCTCTGTATCATCGACTCAGGGGAAGAGTAGACCGACCCCTGTCTTTGTATCACAGATTCAGGGGATGAGTTGACCGCCTCCTGCCTCTGTATCACAGTCTCATGGGATGAGTAGACCGCCCCCTGTCTCTGCATCACAGACTCAGTGGATGAGTAGACCGCCCCCTATCTCTGTATCACAGACTCAGTGGATGAGAAGCTCGGCCCCTGTCTCTGTTTCACAGACTCAGTGGATGAGAAGACCGCCCCCTGTTTCTGTCTCACAGACTCAGTGGATGAGTAGACCGCCCCCTGTCTCTGTATCACAGACTCAGGGGATGAGTAGACCGACCCCTGTCTTTGTATCACAGATTCAGGGGATGAGTTGACCGCCTCCTGCCTCTGCATCACAGTCTCATGGGATGAGTAGACCGCCCCCTGTCTCTGCATCACAGACTCAGTGGATGAGTAGACCGCCCCCTGTCTCTGTATCACAGACTCAGTGAATGAGTAGACCGCCCTCTGTCTCTGTATCACAGACTCAGTGGATGAGTCGACCGCCCCCTGTCTCTGTATCTCAGAGTCAGTGGATGAGTAGATCGCCCCCTGTTTCTGTATCACAGATTCAGTGGATGACAAGACCGCCCCCTGTCTTTGAATCACAGAGTCAGTGGATTAGAAGACCGTCCCCTGTCTCTGGATCTCACACTCAGTGGATGAGCAGACCGTCCCCTGTCTTTGTATCACAGACTCAGGGGATGATGAGACAGCCCCCTGTCTCTGTATCTCACACTCAGTGGATGAGCAGACCGTCCCCTGTCTCAGTATCACAGACTCAGGGGATGATGAGACAGCCCCCTGTCTCTGTGTCTCACACTCAGTGGATGAGTAGACCGTCCCCTGTCTCAGTATCACAGACTCAAGTGATGAGTAGTCCGCCCCCTGTCTTTGTATCACAGACCCAGGGGATGAGTAGACCGCCCCCTGTCTCTGTATCACAGACCCAGGGGATGAGTAGACCGCCCCCTGTCTTTGTATCACAGACCCAGGGGATGAGTAGACCGCCCCCTGTCTCTGCATCACAGACTCAGGGGATGAGTAAACTGCCCCTTGTCTCCGTACCACAGACTCAGATGATAAGTAGACTGCCCCCTGTCTCTGTATCACAAACTCTCGGGATGAGTAGAGCGCCCCTGTCTCTGTATCACAAATTTAGGGCATGAGTAGACCGCCCCCTATCTCTGTATCACAGCCACAAGGGATGAGTTGTCCGCCTCCAGCCTCTTTTTCACAGACTCATGGGATGAGTAGACCGTCCCCTGTCTTTGTCTCACAGACTCAGGGGATGATGAGACAGCCCCCTGCCTCAGTATCACAGACTCAGGGGATGAGTAGACCGCCCCCTGTCTCTGTATCACAGACTCAAGTGATGAGCAGTCCGCCCCCTGTCTTTGTATCACGGACTCAGGGGATGAGTAGACCGTCCCCTGTCTTTGTATCACAGACTCAGGGGATGAGTAGACCGTCCCCTGTCTTTGTATCACACATGCAGAGGATGAGTAGATCGCCCCCTGTCTCTGTATCACAGACTCAGGGGATGAGTAGACCGCCCCCTGTCACTGTATCACAAACTGAGGGGATGAGTAGACCGCCCCCTGTCTCTGTATCACAGACTCAGGGGATGAGTCGATCGCCCCCTTCCTCTTTATCACAGACCCAGGGGATGAGTAAACTGCCCCTTGTCTCTGTATCTCAGACTCAGGGGATGAGTTGACCGCCCCCTGTCTCTGTATCTCACACTCAGGGGATGAGTAGACCGCCCCCTGTCTCTGTCTCACAGAGTCAGGGGATGAGTAGACCGCCCCCTGTCTTTGTCACACAAATTTAGGGGATAAGTAGACCGCCCCCTGTCTTTGTATCACACACTCAGTGGATGAGTAGACAGTCCCTGTCTCTGTGTCACAGACTCAGGCGATGAGCAGACTGCCCTCTGTCTCTGTATCACAGACTCATGGGATGAGTAGAGCGCCCACTGTCTCTGTATCACAGAGTCAGTGGATGAGTAGACCGTCAACTGTCTCTGTTTCACAGACTCAGTGGATGAGAAGATCGCCCCCTGTCTCTGTATCACAAACTCAGGGGATGAGTAGACTGCCCCCTATCTCTGTCTCACAAACTGAGGGAATGAGTAGAGCACCCCCTGTCTCTGTATCTCACTCTCAGCGATTGAGTTAACCACCCCCTATCTCTGTATCACAGACTCGGGAGATGAGTTGACCGCCTCTGTCTCTGGATCACAGACTCAGGGCATGATTAGACAGCCCCCTTTCTCTGTATCACACACTCGGGGGATGAGTAGACCGCCCCCGATCTCTGTATCACAGACTCTGGAGATGAGTAGACCGCCTCCTGTCTTTGTATCACACACTCTGTGGATGAGTAGACCGTCACCTGTCTCTGTTGCACAGACTCAGTGGATGAGAAGACTGCCCCCTGTCTCTGTATCACAGACTCAGGGGATGAGAAGACCGTCACCTGTCTCTGTTTCACAGACTCAGTGGATTAGCAGACTGCCCCCTCTCTCTGTATCTCAGACTCAGGGGATGAGTAGACCGCCCCCTGTCTCTGTATCACAGACTCAGGGGATGAGTAGACCGCCCCCTTTCTCTGCATCACAAACTGAGGGGTTGAGTATACTGCCCCATTTCTCTGTGTCACAGACTGAGGGGATGAGTTGACCGCCTCCTGTCTCTGTATCACAGACTCAGGGGATGAGTAGACCGCCCCCTTTCTATGCATCACAAACTGAGGGGTTGAGTATACTGCCCCATTTCTCTGTGTCACAGGCTGAGGGGATGAGTTGACCGCCTCCTGTCTCTGTATCACAGACTCAGGAGATGAGTAGACCGCCCCCTGTCTCTGTATCACAGACTCAGGGGATGAGTAGACCGCCCCCTGTCTCTGTATCACAGACTCAGGGGATGAGTATACCGCCCCCTGTCTTTGTATCACAGACCCAGGGGATGAGTAGACCGCCCCCTGTCTCTGCATCACAGACTCAGGGGATGAGTAAACTGCCCCTTGTCTCCGTACCACAGACTCAGATGATAAGTAGACTGCCCCCTGTCTCTGTATCACAAACTCTCGGGATGAGTAGAGCGCCCCTGTCTCTGTATCACAAATTTAGGGCATGAGTAGACCGCCCCCTATCTCTGTATCACAGCCACAAGGGATGAGTTGTCCGCCTCCAGCCTCTTTTTCACAGACTCATGGGATGAGTAGACCGTCCCCTGTCTTTGTCTCACAGACTCAGGGGATGATGAGACAGCCCCCTGCCTCAGTATCACAGACTCAGGGGATGAGTAGACCGCCCCCTGTCTCTGTATCACAGACTCAAGTGATGAGCAGTCCGCCCCCTGTCTTTGTATCACGGACTCAGGGGATGAGTAGACCGTCCCCTGTCTTTGTATCACAGACTCAGGGGATGAGTAGACCGTCCCCTGTCTTTGTATCACACATGCAGAGGATGAGTAGATCGCCCCCTGTCTCTGTATCACAGACTCAGGGGATGAGTAGACCGCCCCCTGTCACTGTATCACAAACTGAGGGGATGAGTAGACCGCCCCCTGTCTCTGTATCACAGACTCAGGGGATGAGTCGATCGCCCCCTTCCTCTTTATCACAGACCCAGGGGATGAGTAAACTGCCCCTTGTCTCTGTATCTCAGACTCAGGGGATGAGTTGACCGCCCCCTGTCTCTGTATCTCACACTCAGGGGATGAGTAGACCGCCCCCTGTCTCTGTCTCACAGAGTCAGGGGATGAGTAGACCGCCCCCTGTCTTTGTCACACAAATTTAGGGGATAAGTAGACCGCCCCCTGTCTTTGTATCACACACTCAGTGGATGAGTAGACAGTCCCTGTCTCTGTGTCACAGACTCAGGCGATGAGCAGACTGCCCCCTGTCTCTGTATCACAGACTCATGGGATGAGTAGAGCGCCCACTGTCTCTGTATCACAGAGTCAGTGGATGAGTAGACCGTCAACTGTCTCTGTTTCACAGACTCAGTGGATGAGAAGATCGCCCCCTGTCTCTGTATCACAAACTCAGGGGATGAGTAGACTGCCCCCTATCTCTGTCTCACAAACTGAGGGAATGAGTAGAGCACCCCCTGTCTCTGTATCTCACTCTCAGCGATTGAGTTAACCACCCCCTATCTCTGTATCACAGACTCGGGAGATGAGTTGACCGCCTCTGTCTCTGGATCACAGACTCAGGGCATGATTAGACAGCCCCCTTTCTCTGTATCACACACTCGGGGGATGAGTAGACCGCCCCCGATCTCTGTATCACAGACTCTGGAGATGAGTAGACCGCCTCCTGTCTTTGTATCACACACTCTGTGGATGAGTAGACCGTCACCTGTCTCTGTTGCACAGACTCAGTGGATGAGAAGACTGCCCCCTGTCTCTGTATCACAGACTCAGGGGATGAGAAGACCGTCACCTGTCTCTGTTTCACAGACTCAGTGGATTAGCAGACTGCCCCCTCTCTCTGTATCTCAGACTCAGGGGATGAGTAGACCGCCCCCTGTCTCTGTATCACAGACTCAGGGGATGAGTAGACCGCCCCCTTTCTCTGCATCACAAACTGAGGGGTTGAGTATACTGCCCCATTTCTCTGTGTCACAGACTGAGGGGATGAGTTGACCGCCTCCTGTCTCTGTATCACAGACTCAGGGGATGAGTAGACCGCCCCCTTTCTATGCATCACAAACTGAGGGGTTGAGTATACTGCCCCATTTCTCTGTGTCACAGGCTGAGGGGATGAGTTGACCGCCTCCTGTCTCTGTATCACAGACTCAGGAGATGAGTAGACCGCCCCCTGTCTCTGTATCACAGACTCAGGGGATGAGTAGACCGCCCCCTGTCTCTGTATCACAGACTCAGGGGATGAGTAGACCGCCCCCTGTCTCTGTATCACAGACTCAGGGGATGAGTAGACCGCCACCTGTCTCTGTATCACAGACTCAGGGGATGAGTAGAGCGCCCCCTGTCTCTGTATCACTGACTCAGGGGATGAGAAGAGCGAACCCTGTCTCTGTATCACAGACTCAGGGGATGAGTAGACCGCCCCCTGTTTCTGTATCACATACTCAGGGGATGAGTAGACCGCCCCCTGTCTCTGTATCACAGACTCAGTGGATGAGTTGACCGCCCCCTGTCTCTGTATCACAGATTCAGTGGATGAGTAGACCGCCCCCTGTCTCTGTATCACAGATTCAGTGGATGAGTAGACCGCCCCCTGTCTCTGTATCACAGACTCAGGAGATGAGTAGACCGCCCCCTGTCTCTGTATCACAGACTCAGGGGATGAGTAGACCGCCCCCTGTCTCTGTATCACAGACTCAGTGGATGAGTAGACCGCCCCCTGTCTCTTTATCTCAGAGTCAGTGGAAGAGTAAACTGCCCCTTGTCTCTGTATCACAGCCACAAGGGATGAGTAGACCGCCCCCTGTCTCTGTATCACAAATTTAGGGGATGAGTAGACGGCCCCCTGTCTCTGTATGACAGACTCATGGGATGAGTAGTCCGCCCCTGTCTCTGTATCACAGACACATGGGATGAGTAGACCGCCCCCTGTCTCTGTATCACACACTCGGGGGATGAGTAGACCGCACCCTGTCTTTGTGTCACAGATTCAGGGGATGAGTCGACCGCCTCCTGTCTCTGTATCACAGAGTCAGGGGATGAGCAGTCCGTCCCCTGTCTTTGTATCACAGACTCACGGGACGAGTCGACCGCCTCCTGTCTCTGTATCACAGACTCAGGGGTTAGTAGAGCGCCCCCTGTCTCTGTATCACAGACTCAGGGAATGAGTAGACCTCTCCCTGTCTTTGCATCACAAACTCAGGGGATGAGTAGACCGCCCCCTGTCTCTGTATCACAGCCACAAGGGATGAGTAGACCGCCCCCTGTCTCTGTATCACAAATTTAGGGGATGAGTAGACGGCCCCCTGTCTCTGTATGACAGACTCATGGGATGAGTAGTCCGCCCCTGTCTCTGTATCACAGACACATGGGATGAGTAGACCGCCCCCTGTCTCTGTATCACACACTCGGGGGATGAGTAGACCGCACCCTGTCTTTGTGTCACAGATTCAGGGGATGAGTCGACCGCCTCCTGTCTCTGTATCACAGAGTCAGGGGATGAGCAGTCCGTCCCCTGTCTTTGTATCACAGACTCACGGGACGAGTCGACCGCCTCCTGTCTCTGTATCACAGACTCAGGGGTTAGTAGAGCGCCCCCTGTCTCTGTATCACAGACTCAGGGGATGAGTAGACCCCCCCCCTTTCTCTGTATCACAGACTCAGGGGATGAGTAGACCGCCCCCTGTCTCTGTCTCACAGACTCAGGGAATGAGTAGACCGCTCCCTGTCTTTGTATCACCAACTCAGGGGATGAGTAGACCGCCCCCTGTCTCTGTATCACAGACTCAGGGAATGATTAGACCGCCCCCTGTCTCTGTATCACAGAATCAGGGGATGAGTAGACCGCCCCCTGTCTCTGTATCACAGACTCAGGGGATGAGTAGACCCCCCCCCCCCTGTCTCTGTATCACAGACTCAGGGGATGAGTAGACCGCCCCCTGTCTCTGTATCACAGACTCAGGGGATTAGTAGACCGCCCCCTTCCTCTGTATCACAGACCCAGGGGATGAGTAGACCGTCCCCTGTCTCTGTATCACAGACTCAGTGGATGTGAAGACCGCCCCCTGTCTCTGTATCTCAGAGTCAGTGGATGAGAAGACTGCCCCCTGTCTCTGTCTCTCAGAGTCAGGGGATGACGAAACTGCCCCCTGTCTCTGTATCACAGACTCAGGAGATCTGTAGACCACCCCCTGTCTTTGTATCACAGACTCTCGGGATGAGTAGAGCGCCCCCTGTCTCAGTATCACAGACTCATGGGATGAGTAGACCGCCCCCTGTCTCAGTATCACAAATTTAGGGGATGAGTAGACCGCCCCCTGTCTCTGTATCACAGACTCAGGGGATGAGTAGACCGCCCCCTGTCTCTGTATCACAGACTCAGTGGATGTGAAGACCGCCCCCTGTCTCTGTATCTCAGAGTCAGTGGATGAGAAGACTGCCCCCTGTCTCTGTCTCTCAGAGTCAGGGGATGACGAAACTGCCCCCTGTCTCTGTATCACAGACTCAGGAGATCTGTAGACCACCCCCTGTCTCTGCATCACAGACCCAGGGGATGAGTAGACCGCCCCCTGTCTCTGTATCACAGACTCAGGGAATGAGTAGACCGCCCCCTGTCTCTGTATCACAGACTCAGGGAATGAGTAGACCTGTCCCTGTCTTTGTATCACAAACTCAGGGGATGAGTAGACCGCCCCCTGTCTCTGTATCACACACTCACGGGATGAGTAGACCGCCCACTGTCTCTGTATCACAAACTCAGGGGATGAGTAGACTGCCCCCTGTCTCTGTATCACAGACTCAAGTGATGAGTAGACCGTCCCCTTTCTCTGTATCACAGACTCAGGGAATGAGTAGACCGCCCCCTGTCTCTTTATCACACACTCAGGGGATGAGTAGACCGTCCCCTTCCTCTGCATCACAGACTCAGGGGATGAGTAGACCGCCCCCTCTCTCTGTATCACAGACTCAGGGGATGAGTAGACCGTCCCCTTCCTCTGCATCACAGACCCAGTGGATGAGTAGACCGCCCCCTGTCTCTTTATCACACACTCGGGGGATGAGTAGACCGTCCCCTTCCTCTGTATCACGGACTAAGGGGATGAGTAAACCGCCCCCTGTCTCTGTATCACAGACTCAGGGGATGAGTCGATACGCCCCCTGTCTCTGTATCATCGACTCAGGGGAAGAGTAGACCGACCCCTGTCTTTGTATCACAGATTCAGGGGATGAGTAGACCGCCCCCTGTCTCTGTATCACAGACTCAAGTGATGAGTAGTCCGCCCCCTGTCTTTGTATCACGGACTCAGGGGATGAGTAGACCGTCCCCTGTCTTTGTATCACACATGCAGAGGATGAGTAGACCGCCCCCTGTCTCTGTATCACAGAATCAGTGGATGAGTAGACCGCCCCCTGTCTTTGTATCACAGACTCAGGGGATGATGAGACAGCCCCCTGTCTCAGTATTACAGACTCAGGGGATGAGTAGACCGCCCCCTGTCTTTGTATCACAGACTCAGGGGATGATGAGACAGCCCCCTGTCTCAGTATTACAGACTCAGGGGATGAGTAGACCGCCCCCTGTCTCTGTATCACAGACTCAAGTGATGAGTAGACCGTCCCCTTTCTCTGTATCACAGACTCAGGGAATGAGTAGACCGCCCCCTGTCTCTTTATCACACACTCAGGGGATGAGTAGACCGTCCCCTTCCTCTGCATCACAGACTCAGGGGATGAGTAGACCGCCCCCTCTCTCTGTATCACAGACTCAGGGGATGAGTAGACCGTCCCATTCCTCTGCATCACAGACCCAGTGGATGAGTAGACCGCCCCCTGTCTCTTTATCACACACTCGGGGGATGAGTAGACCGTCCCCTTCCTCTGTATCACGGACTCAGGGGATGAGTAGACCACCCCCTGTCTCTGTATCACAGACTCAGGGGATGAGTCGATACGCCCCCTGTCTCTGTATCATCGACTCAGGGGAAGAGTAGACCGACCCCTGTCTTTGTATCACAGATTCAGGGGATGAGTTGACCGCCTCCTGCCTCTGTATCACAGTCTCATGGGATGAGTAGACCGCCCCCTGTCTCTGCATCACAGACTCAGTGGATGAGTAGACCGCCCCCTATCTCTGTATCACAGACTCAGTGGATGAGAAGCTCGGCCCCTGTCTCTGTTTCACAGACTCAGTGGATGAGAAGACCGCCCCCTGTTTCTGTCTCACAGACTCAGTGGATGAGTAGACCGCCCCCTGTCTCTGTATCACAGACTCAGGGGATGAGTAGACCGACCCCTGTCTTTGTATCACAGATTCAGGGGATGAGTTGACCGCCTCCTGCCTCTGCATCACAGTCTCATGGGATGAGTAGACCGCCCCCTGTCTCTGCATCACAGACTCAGTGGATGAGTAGACCGCCCCCTGTCTCTGTATCACAGACTCAGTGAATGAGTAGACCGCCGTCTGTCTCTGTATCACAGACTCAGTGGATGAGTCGACCGCCCCCTGTCTCTGTATCTCAGAGTCAGTGGATGAGTAGATCGCCCCCTGTTTCTGTATCACAGATTCAGTGGATGACAAGACCGCCCCCTGTCTTTGAATCACAGAGTCAGTGGATTAGAAGACCGTCCCCTGTCTCTGGATCTCACACTCAGTGGATGAGCAGACCGTCCCCTGTCTTTGTATCACAGACTCAGGGGATGATGAGACAGCCCCCTGTCTCTGTATCTCACACTCAGTGGATGAGCAGACCGTCCCCTGTCTCAGTATCACAGACTCAGGGGATGATGAGACAGCCCCCTGTCTCTGTGTCTCACACTCAGTGGATGAGTAGACCGTCCCCTGTCTCAGTATCACAGACTCAAGTGATGAGTAGTCCGCCCCCTGTCTTTGTATCACAGACCCAGGGGATGAGTAGACCGCCCCCTGTCTCTGTATCACAGACCCAGGGGATGAGTAGACCGCCCCCTGTCTTTGTATCACAGACCCAGGGGATGAGTAGACCGCCCCCTGTCTCTGCATCACAGACTCAGGGGATGAGTAAACTGCCCCTTGTCTCCGTACCACAGACTCAGATGATAAGTAGACTGCCCCCTGTCTCTGTATCACAAACTCTCGGGATGAGTAGAGCGCCCCTGTCTCTGTATCACAAATTTAGGGCATGAGTAGACCGCCCCCTATCTCTGTATCACAGCCACAAGGGATGAGTTGTCCGCCTCCAGCCTCTTTTTCACAGACTCATGGGATGAGTAGACCGTCCCCTGTCTTTGTCTCACAGACTCAGGGGATGATGAGACAGCCCCCTGCCTCAGTATCACAGACTCAGGGGATGAGTAGACCGCCCCCTGTCTCTGTATCACAGACTCAAGTGATGAGCAGTCCGCCCCCTGTCTTTGTATCACGGACTCAGGGGATGAGTAGACCGTCCCCTGTCTTTGTATCACAGACTCAGGGGATGAGTAGACCGTCCCCTGTCTTTGTATCACACATGCAGAGGATGAGTAGATCGCCCCCTGTCTCTGTATCACAGACTCAGGGGATGAGTAGACCGCCCCCTGTCACTGTATCACAAACTGAGGGGATGAGTAGACCGCCCCCTGTCTCTGTATCACAGACTCAGGGGATGAGTCGATCGCCCCCTTCCTCTTTATCACAGACCCAGGGGATGAGTAAACTGCCCCTTGTCTCTGTATCTCAGACTCAGGGGATGAGTTGACCGCCCCCTGTCTCTGTATCTCACACTCAGGGGATGAGTAGACCGCCCCCTGTCTCTGTCTCACAGAGTCAGGGGATGAGTAGACCGCCCCCTGTCTTTGTCACACAAATTTAGGGGATAAGTAGACCGCCCCCTGTCTTTGTATCACACACTCAGTGGATGAGTAGACAGTCCCTGTCTCTGTGTCACAGACTCAGGCGATGAGCAGACTGCCCTCTGTCTCTGTATCACAGACTCATGGGATGAGTAGAGCGCCCACTGTCTCTGTATCACAGAGTCAGTGGATGAGTAGACCGTCAACTGTCTCTGTTTCACAGACTCAGTGGATGAGAAGATCGCCCCCTGTCTCTGTATCACAAACTCAGGGGATGAGTAGACTGCCCCCTATCTCTGTCTCACAAACTGAGGGAATGAGTAGAGCACCCCCTGTCTCTGTATCTCACTCTCAGCGATTGAGTTAACCACCCCCTATCTCTGTATCACAGACTCGGGAGATGAGTTGACCGCCTCTGTCTCTGGATCACAGACTCAGGGCATGATTAGACAGCCCCCTTTCTCTGTATCACACACTCGGGGGATGAGTAGACCGCCCCCGATCTCTGTATCACAGACTCTGGAGATGAGTAGACCGCCTCCTGTCTTTGTATCACACACTCTGTGGATGAGTAGACCGTCACCTGTCTCTGTTGCACAGACTCAGTGGATGAGAAGACTGCCCCCTGTCTCTGTATCACAGACTCAGGGGATGAGAAGACCGTCACCTGTCTCTGTTTCACAGACTCAGTGGATTAGCAGACTGCCCCCTCTCTCTGTATCTCAGACTCAGGGGATGAGTAGACCGCCCCCTGTCTCTGTATCACAGACTCAGGGGATGAGTAGACCGCCCCCTTTCTCTGCATCACAAACTGAGGGGTTGAGTATACTGCCCCATTTCTCTGTGTCACAGACTGAGGGGATGAGTTGACCGCCTCCTGTCTCTGTATCACAGACTCAGGGGATGAGTAGACCGCCCCCTTTCTATGCATCACAAACTGAGGGGTTGAGTATACTGCCCCATTTCTCTGTGTCACAGGCTGAGGGGATGAGTTGACCGCCTCCTGTCTCTGTATCACAGACTCAGGAGATGAGTAGACCGCCCCCTGTCTCTGTATCACAGACTCAGGGGATGAGTAGACCGCCCCCTGTCTCTGTATCACAGACTCAGGGGATGAGTATACCGCCCCCTGTCTTTGTATCACAGACCCAGGGGATGAGTAGACCGCCCCCTGTCTCTGCATCACAGACTCAGGGGATGAGTAAACTGCCCCTTGTCTCCGTACCACAGACTCAGATGATAAGTAGACTGCCCCCTGTCTCTGTATCACAAACTCTCGGGATGAGTAGAGCGCCCCTGTCTCTGTATCACAAATTTAGGGCATGAGTAGACCGCCCCCTATCTCTGTATCACAGCCACAAGGGATGAGTTGTCCGCCTCCAGCCTCTTTTTCACAGACTCATGGGATGAGTAGACCGTCCCCTGTCTTTGTCTCACAGACTCAGGGGATGATGAGACAGCCCCCTGCCTCAGTATCACAGACTCAGGGGATGAGTAGACCGCCCCCTGTCTCTGTATCACAGACTCAAGTGATGAGCAGTCCGCCCCCTGTCTTTGTATCACGGACTCAGGGGATGAGTAGACCGTCCCCTGTCTTTGTATCACAGACTCAGGGGATGAGTAGACCGTCCCCTGTCTTTGTATCACACATGCAGAGGATGAGTAGATCGCCCCCTGTCTCTGTATCACAGACTCAGGGGATGAGTAGACCGCCCCCTGTCACTGTATCACAAACTGAGGGGATGAGTAGACCGCCCCCTGTCTCTGTATCACAGACTCAGGGGATGAGTCGATCGCCCCCTTCCTCTTTATCACAGACCCAGGGGATGAGTAAACTGCCCCTTGTCTCTGTATCTCAGACTCAGGGGATGAGTTGACCGCCCCCTGTCTCTGTATCTCACACTCAGGGGATGAGTAGACCGCCCCCTGTCTCTGTCTCACAGAGTCAGGGGATGAGTAGACCGCCCCCTGTCTTTGTCACACAAATTTAGGGGATAAGTAGACCGCCCCCTGTCTTTGTATCACACACTCAGTGGATGAGTAGACAGTCCCTGTCTCTGTGTCACAGACTCAGGCGATGAGCAGACTGCCCCCTGTCTCTGTATCACAGACTCATGGGATGAGTAGAGCGCCCACTGTCTCTGTATCACAGAGTCAGTGGATGAGTAGACCGTCAACTGTCTCTGTTTCACAGACTCAGTGGATGAGAAGATCGCCCCCTGTCTCTGTATCACAAACTCAGGGGATGAGTAGACTGCCCCCTATCTCTGTCTCACAAACTGAGGGAATGAGTAGAGCACCCCCTGTCTCTGTATCTCACTCTCAGCGATTGAGTTAACCACCCCCTATCTCTGTATCACAGACTCGGGAGATGAGTTGACCGCCTCTGTCTCTGGATCACAGACTCAGGGCATGATTAGACAGCCCCCTTTCTCTGTATCACACACTCGGGGGATGAGTAGACCGCCCCCGATCTCTGTATCACAGACTCTGGAGATGAGTAGACCGCCTCCTGTCTTTGTATCACACACTCTGTGGATGAGTAGACCGTCACCTGTCTCTGTTGCACAGACTCAGTGGATGAGAAGACTGCCCCCTGTCTCTGTATCACAGACTCAGGGGATGAGAAGACCGTCACCTGTCTCTGTTTCACAGACTCAGTGGATTAGCAGACTGCCCCCTCTCTCTGTATCTCAGACTCAGGGGATGAGTAGACCGCCCCCTGTCTCTGTATCACAGACTCAGGGGATGAGTAGACCGCCCCCTTTCTCTGCATCACAAACTGAGGGGTTGAGTATACTGCCCCATTTCTCTGTGTCACAGACTGAGGGGATGAGTTGACCGCCTCCTGTCTCTGTATCACAGACTCAGGGGATGAGTAGACCGCCCCCTTTCTATGCATCACAAACTGAGGGGTTGAGTATACTGCCCCATTTCTCTGTGTCACAGGCTGAGGGGATGAGTTGACCGCCTCCTGTCTCTGTATCACAGACTCAGGAGATGAGTAGACCGCCCCCTGTCTCTGTATCACAGACTCAGGGGATGAGTAGACCGCCCCCTGTCTCTGTATCACAGACTCAGGGGATGAGTAGACCGCCCCCTGTCTCTGTATCACAGACTCAGGGGATGAGTAGACCGCCACCTGTCTCTGTATCACAGACTCAGGGGATGAGTAGAGCGCCCCCTGTCTCTGTATCACTGACTCAGGGGATGAGAAGAGCGAACCCTGTCTCTGTATCACAGACTCAGGGGATGAGTAGACCGCCCCCTGTTTCTGTATCACATACTCAGGGGATGAGTAGACCGCCCCCTGTCTCTGTATCACAGACTCAGTGGATGAGTTGACCGCCCCCTGTCTCTGTATCACAGATTCAGTGGATGAGTAGACCGCCCCCTGTCTCTGTATCACAGATTCAGTGGATGAGTAGACCGCCCCCTGTCTCTGTATCACAGACTCAGGAGATGAGTAGACCGCCCCCTGTCTCTGTATCACAGACTCAGGGGATGAGTAGACCGCCCCCTGTCTCTGTATCACAGACTCAGTGGATGAGTAGACCGCCCCCTGTCTCTTTATCTCAGAGTCAGTGGAAGAGTAAACTGCCCCTTGTCTCTGTATCACAGCCACAAGGGATGAGTAGACCGCCCCCTGTCTCTGTATCACAAATTTAGGGGATGAGTAGACGGCCCCCTGTCTCTGTATGACAGACTCATGGGATGAGTAGTCCGCCCCTGTCTCTGTATCACAGACACATGGGATGAGTAGACCGCCCCCTGTCTCTGTATCACACACTCGGGGGATGAGTAGACCGCACCCTGTCTTTGTGTCACAGATTCAGGGGATGAGTCGACCGCCTCCTGTCTCTGTATCACAGAGTCAGGGGATGAGCAGTCCGTCCCCTGTCTTTGTATCACAGACTCACGGGACGAGTCGACCGCCTCCTGTCTCTGTATCACAGACTCAGGGGTTAGTAGAGCGCCCCCTGTCTCTGTATCACAGACTCAGGGAATGAGTAGACCTCTCCCTGTCTTTGCATCACAAACTCAGGGGATGAGTAGACCGCCCCCTGTCTCTGTATCACAGCCACAAGGGATGAGTAGACCGCCCCCTGTCTCTGTATCACAAATTTAGGGGATGAGTAGACGGCCCCCTGTCTCTGTATGACAGACTCATGGGATGAGTAGTCCGCCCCTGTCTCTGTATCACAGACACATGGGATGAGTAGACCGCCCCCTGTCTCTGTATCACACACTCGGGGGATGAGTAGACCGCACCCTGTCTTTGTGTCACAGATTCAGGGGATGAGTCGACCGCCTCCTGTCTCTGTATCACAGAGTCAGGGGATGAGCAGTCCGTCCCCTGTCTTTGTATCACAGACTCACGGGACGAGTCGACCGCCTCCTGTCTCTGTATCACAGACTCAGGGGTTAGTAGAGCGCCCCCTGTCTCTGTATCACAGACTCAGGGGATGAGTAGACCCCCCCCCTTTCTCTGTATCACAGACTCAGGGGATGAGTAGACCGCCCCCTGTCTCTGTCTCACAGACTCAGGGAATGAGTAGACCGCTCCCTGTCTTTGTATCACCAACTCAGGGGATGAGTAGACCGCCCCCTGTCTCTGTATCACAGACTCAGGGAATGATTAGACCGCCCCCTGTCTCTGTATCACAGAATCAGGGGATGAGTAGACCGCCCCCTGTCTCTGTATCACAGACTCAGGGGATGAGTAGACCCCCCCCCCCCTGTCTCTGTATCACAGACTCAGGGGATGAGTAGACCGCCCCCTGTCTCTGTATCACAGACTCAGGGGATTAGTAGACCGCCCCCTTCCTCTGTATCACAGACCCAGGGGATGAGTAGACCGTCCCCTGTCTCTGTATCACAGACTCAGTGGATGTGAAGACCGCCCCCTGTCTCTGTATCTCAGAGTCAGTGGATGAGAAGACTGCCCCCTGTCTCTGTCTCTCAGAGTCAGGGGATGACGAAACTGCCCCCTGTCTCTGTATCACAGACTCAGGAGATCTGTAGACCACCCCCTGTCTTTGTATCACAGACTCTCGGGATGAGTAGAGCGCCCCCTGTCTCAGTATCACAGACTCATGGGATGAGTAGACCGCCCCCTGTCTCAGTATCACAAATTTAGGGGATGAGTAGACCGCCCCCTGTCTCTGTATCACAGACTCAGGGGATGAGTAGACCGCCCCCTGTCTCTGTATCACAGACTCAGTGGATGTGAAGACCGCCCCCTGTCTCTGTATCTCAGAGTCAGTGGATGAGAAGACTGCCCCCTGTCTCTGTCTCTCAGAGTCAGGGGATGACGAAACTGCCCCCTGTCTCTGTATCACAGACTCAGGAGATCTGTAGACCACCCCCTGTCTCTGCATCACAGACCCAGGGGATGAGTAGACCGCCCCCTGTCTCTGTATCACAGACTCAGGGAATGAGTAGACCGCCCCCTGTCTCTGTATCACAGACTCAGGGAATGAGTAGACCTGTCCCTGTCTTTGTATCACAAACTCAGGGGATGAGTAGACCGCCCCCTGTCTCTGTATCACACACTCACGGGATGAGTAGACCGCCCACTGTCTCTGTATCACAAACTCAGGGGATGAGTAGACTGCCCCCTATCTCTGTCTCACAAACTGAGGGAATGAGTAGAGCACCCCCTGTCTCTGTATCTCATTCTCAGCGATTGAGTTAACCACCCCCTATCTCTGTATCACAGACTCGGGAGATGAGTTGACCGCCTCTGTCTCTGGATCACAGACTCAGGGCATGATTAGACAGCCCCCTTTCTCTGTATCACAGACTCTGGAGATGAGTAGACCGCCTCCTGTCTTTATATCACACACTCTGTGGATGAGTAGACCGTCACCTGTCTCTGTTGCACAGACTCAGTGGATGAGAAGACCGCCCCCTGTCTCTGTATCACAGACTCAGGGGATGAGAAGACCGTCACCTTTCTCTGTTTCACAGACTCAGTGGATGAGTAGACCGCCCCCTGTCTCTGTATCACAGACTCAGGGAATGAGTAGACCGCCCCCTGTCTCTGCATCACATACTGAGGGGATGAGCAGACTGCCCCCTCTCTCTGTATCTCAGACTCAGGGGATGAGTAGACCGCCCCCTGTCTCTGTATCACAGACTCAGGGGATGAGTAGACCGCCCCCTTTCTCTGCATCACAAACTGAGGGGTTGAGTATACTGCCCCATTTCTCTGTGTCACAGGCTGAGGGGATGAGTTGACCGCCTCCTGTCTCTGTATCACAGACTCAGGAGATGAGTAGACCGCCCCCTGTCTCTGTATCACAGACTCAGGGGATGAGTAGACCGCCCCCTGTCTCTGTATCACAGACTCAGGGGATGAGTAGACCGCACCCTGTCTCTGTATCACAGACTCAGGGGATGAGTAGACCGCCACCTGTCTCTGTATCACAGACTCAGGGGATGAGTAGAGCGCCCCCTGTCTCTGTATCACTGACTCAGGGGATGAGAAGAGCGAACCCTGTCTCTGTATCACAGACTCAGGGGATGAGTAGACCGCCCCCTGTTTCTGTATCACATACTCAGGGGATGAGTAGACCGCCCCCTGTCTCTGTATCACAGACTCAGTGGATGAGTTGACCGCCCCCTGTCTCTGTATCACAGATTCAGTGGATGAGTAGACCGCCCCCTGTCTCTGTATCACAGATTCAGTGGATGAGTAGACCGCCCCCTGTCTCTGTATCACAGACTCAGGAGATGAGTAGACCGCCCCCTGTCTCTGTATCACAGACTCAGGGGATGAGTAGACCGCCCCCTGTCTCTGTATCACAGACTCAGTGGATGAGTAGACCGCCCCCTGTCTCTTTATCTCAGAGTCAGTGGAAGAGTAAACTGCCCCTTGTCTCTGTATCACAGCCACAAGGGATGAGTAGACCGCCCCCTGTCTCTGTATCACAAATTTAGGGGATGAGTAGACGGCCCCCTGTCTCTGTATGACAGACTCATGGGATGAGTAGTCCGCCCCTGTCTCTGTATCACAGACACATGGGATGAGTAGACCGCCCCCTGTCTCTGTATCACACACTCGGGGGATGAGTAGACCGCACCCTGTCTTTGTGTCACAGATTCAGGGGATGAGTCGACCGCCTCCTGTCTCTGTATCACAGAGTCAGGGGATGAGCAGTCCGTCCCCTGTCTTTGTATCACAGACTCACGGGACGAGTCGACCGCCTCCTGTCTCTGTATCACAGACTCAGGGGTTAGTAGAGCGCCCCCTGTCTCTGTATCACAGACTCAGGGGATGAGTAGACCCCCCCCCTTTCTCTGTATCACAGACTCAGGGGATGAGTAGACCGCCCCCTGTCTCTGTCTCACAGACTCAGGGAATGAGTAGACCGCTCCCTGTCTTTGTATCACCAACTCAGGGGATGAGTAGAACGGCCCCTGTCTCTGTATCACAGAATCAGGGGATGAGTAGACCACCCCCTGTCTCTGTATCACAGACTCAGGGGATGATTAGACCGCCCCCTGTCTCTGTATCACAGAATCAGGGGATGAGTAGACCGCCCCCTGTCTCTGTATCACAGACTCAGGGGATGAGTAGACCCCCCCGCCCTGTCTCTGTATCACAGACTCAGGGGATGAGTAGACCGCCCCCTGTCTCTGTATCACAGACTCAGGGGATTAGTAGACCGCCCCCTTCCTCTGTATCACAGACCCAGGGGATGAGTAGACCGTCCCCTGTCTCTGTATCACAGACTCAGTGGATGTGAAGACCGCCCCCTGTCTCTGTATCTCAGAGTCAGTGGATGAGAAGACTGCCCCCTGTCTCTGTCTCTCAGAGTCAGGGGATGACGAAACTGCCCCCTGTCTCTGTATCACAGACTCAGGAGATCTGTAGACCACCCCCTGTCTTTGTATCACAGACTCTCGGGATGAGTAGAGCGCCCCCTGTCTCTGTATCACAGACTCAGGGGATGAGTAGACCGCCCCCTGTCTCAGTATCACAAATTTAGGGGATGAGTAGACCGCCCCCTGTCTCTGTATCACAGACTCAGGGGATGAGTAGACCGCCCCCTGTCTCTGTATCACAGACTCAGTGGATGTGAAGACCGCCCCCTGTCTCTGTATCTCAGAGTCAGTGGATGAGAAGACTGCCCCCTGTCTCTGTCTCTCAGAGTCAGGGGATGACGAAACTGCCCCCTGTCTCTGTATCACAGACTCAGGAGATCTGTAGACCACCCCCTGTCTCTGTATCACAGACTCAGGGGATGAGTAGACCCCCCCCCCTGTCTCTGTATCACAGACTCAGGGGATGAGTAGACCGCCCCCTTCCTCTGTATCACAGACCCAGGGGATGAGTAGACCACCCCCTGTCTTTGTATCACAGACTCTCGGGATGAGTAGAGCGCCCCCTGTCTCAGTATCACAGACTCATGGGATGAGTAGACCGCCCCCTGTCTCAGTATCACAAATTTAGGGGATGAGTAGACCGCCCCCTGTCTCTGTATCACAGACTCAGTGGATGTGAAGACCGCCCCCTGTCTCTGTATCTCAGAGTCAGTGGATGAGAAGACTGCCCCCTGTCTCTGTCTCTCAGAGTCAGGGGATGACGAAACTGCCCCCTGTCTCTGTATCACAGAATCAGGGGATGAGTAGACCGCCCCCTGTCTCTGTATCACAGACTCAGGGGATGAGTAGACCCCCCCGCCCTGTCTCTGTATCACAGACTCAGGGGATGAGTAGACCGCCCCCTGTCTCTGTATCACAGACTCAGGGGATTAGTAGACCGCCCCCTTCCTCTGTATCACAGACCCAGGGGATGAGTAGACCGTCCCCTGTCTCTGTATCACAGACTCAGTGGATGTGAAGACCGCCCCCTGTCTCTGTATCTCAGAGTCAGTGGATGAGAAGACTGCCCCCTGTCTCTGTCTCTCAGAGTCAGGGGATGACGAAACTGCCCCCTGTCTCTGTATCACAGACTCAGGAGATCTGTAGACCACCCCCTGTCTTTGTATCACAGACTCTCGGGATGAGTAGAGCGCCCCCTGTCTCAGTATCACAGACTCATGGGATGAGTAGACCGCCCCCTGTCTCAGTATCACAAACTTAGGGGATGAGTAGACTGCCCCCTGTCTCTGTATCACAGACTCAGGGGATGAGTAGACCGCCCCCTGTCTCTGTATCACAGAGTCAGTGGAAGAGTAAACTGCCCCTTGTCTCTGTATCACAGCCACAAGGGATGAGTAGACCGCCCCCTGTCTCTGTATCACAAATTTAGGGGATGAGTAGACGGCCCCCTGTCTCTGTATGACAGACTCATGGGATGAGTAGTCCGCCCCTGTCTCTGTATCACAGACACATGGGATGAGTAGACCGCCCCCTGTCTCTGTATCACACACTCGGGGGATGAGTAGACCGCACCCTGTCTTTGTGTCACAGATTCAGGGGATGAGTCGACCGCCTCCTGTCTCTGTATCACAGAGTCAGGGGATGAGCAGTCCGTCCCCTGTCTTTGTATCACAGACTCACGGGACGAGTCGACCGCCTCCTGTCTCTGTATCACAGACTCAGGGGTTAGTAGAGCGCCCCCTGTCTCTGTATCACAGACTCAGGGGATGAGTAGACCCCCCCCCTTTCTCTGTATCACAGACTCAGGGGATGAGTAGACCGCCCCCTGTCTCTGTCTCACAGACTCAGGGAATGAGTAGACCGCTCCCTGTCTTTGTATCACCAACTCAGGGGATGAGTAGACCGCCCCCTGTCTCTGTATCACAGACTCAGGGAATGATTAGACCGCCCCCTGTCTCTGTATCACAGAATCAGGGGATGAGTAGACCGCCCCCTGTCTCTGTATCACAGACTCAGGGGATGAGTAGACCCCCCCCCCCCCTGTCTCTGTATCACAGACTCAGGGGATGAGTAGACCGCCCCCTGTCTCTGTATCACAGACTCAGGGGATTAGTAGACCGCCCCCTTCCTCTGTATCACAGACCCAGGGGATGAGTAGACCGTCCCCTGTCTCTGTATCACAGACTCAGTGGATGTGAAGACCGCCCCCTGTCTCTGTATCTCAGAGTCAGTGGATGAGAAGACTGCCCCCTGTCTCTGTCTCTCAGAGTCAGGGGATGACGAAACTGCCCCCTGTCTCTGTATCACAGACTCAGGAGATCTGTAGACCACCCCCTGTCTTTGTATCACAGACTCTCGGGATGAGTAGAGCGCCCCCTGTCTCAGTATCACAGACTCATGGGATGAGTAGACCGCCCCCTGTCTCAGTATCACAAATTTAGGGGATGAGTAGACCGCCCCCTGTCTCTGTATCACAGACTCAGGGGATGAGTAGACCGCCCCCTGTCTCTGTATCACAGACTCAGTGGATGTGAAGACCGCCCCCTGTCTCTGTATCTCAGAGTCAGTGGATGAGAAGACTGCCCCCTGTCTCTGTCTCTCAGAGTCAGGGGATGACGAAACTGCCCCCTGTCTCTGTATCACAGACTCAGGAGATCTGTAGACCACCCCCTGTCTCTGCATCACAGACCCAGGGGATGAGTAGACCGCCCCCTGTCTCTGTATCACAGACTCAGGGAATGAGTAGACCGCCCCCTGTCTCTGTATCACAGACTCAGGGAATGAGTAGACCTGTCCCTGTCTTTGTATCACAAACTCAGGGGATGAGTAGACCGCCCCCTGTCTCTGTATCACACACTCACGGGATGAGTAGACCGCCCACTGTCTCTGTATCACAAACTCAGGGGATGAGTAGACTGCCCCCTATCTCTGTCTCACAAACTGAGGGAATGAGTAGAGCACCCCCTGTCTCTGTATCTCATTCTCAGCGATTGAGTTAACCACCCCCTATCTCTGTATCACAGACTCGGGAGATGAGTTGACCGCCTCTGTCTCTGGATCACAGACTCAGGGCATGATTAGACAGCCCCCTTTCTCTGTATCACAGACTCTGGAGATGAGTAGACCGCCTCCTGTCTTTATATCACACACTCTGTGGATGAGTAGACCGTCACCTGTCTCTGTTGCACAGACTCAGTGGATGAGAAGACCGCCCCCTGTCTCTGTATCACAGACTCAGGGGATGAGAAGACCGTCACCTTTCTCTGTTTCACAGACTCAGTGGATGAGTAGACCGCCCCCTGTCTCTGTATCACAGACTCAGGGAATGAGTAGACCGCCCCCTGTCTCTGCATCACATACTGAGGGGATGAGCAGACTGCCCCCTCTCTCTGTATCTCAGACTCAGGGGATGAGTAGACCGCCCCCTGTCTCTGTATCACAGACTCAGGGGATGAGTAGACCGCCCCCTTTCTCTGCATCACAAACTGAGGGGTTGAGTATACTGCCCCATTTCTCTGTGTCACAGGCTGAGGGGATGAGTTGACCGCCTCCTGTCTCTGTATCACAGACTCAGGAGATGAGTAGACCGCCCCCTGTCTCTGTATCACAGACTCAGGGGATGAGTAGACCGCCCCCTGTCTCTGTATCACAGACTCAGGGGATGAGTAGACCGCACCCTGTCTCTGTATCACAGACTCAGGGGATGAGTAGACCGCCACCTGTCTCTGTATCACAGACTCAGGGGATGAGTAGAGCGCCCCCTGTCTCTGTATCACTGACTCAGGGGATGAGAAGAGCGAACCCTGTCTCTGTATCACAGACTCAGGGGATGAGTAGACCGCCCCCTGTTTCTGTATCACATACTCAGGGGATGAGTAGACCGCCCCCTGTCTCTGTATCACAGACTCAGTGGATGAGTTGACCGCCCCCTGTCTCTGTATCACAGATTCAGTGGATGAGTAGACCGCCCCCTGTCTCTGTATCACAGATTCAGTGGATGAGTAGACCGCCCCCTGTCTCTGTATCACAGACTCAGGAGATGAGTAGACCGCCCCCTGTCTCTGTATCACAGACTCAGGGGATGAGTAGACCGCCCCCTGTCTCTGTATCACAGACTCAGTGGATGAGTAGACCGCCCCCTGTCTCTTTATCTCAGAGTCAGTGGAAGAGTAAACTGCCCCTTGTCTCTGTATCACAGCCACAAGGGATGAGTAGACCGCCCCCTGTCTCTGTATCACAAATTTAGGGGATGAGTAGACGGCCCCCTGTCTCTGTATGACAGACTCATGGGATGAGTAGTCCGCCCCTGTCTCTGTATCACAGACACATGGGATGAGTAGACCGCCCCCTGTCTCTGTATCACACACTCGGGGGATGAGTAGACCGCACCCTGTCTTTGTGTCACAGATTCAGGGGATGAGTCGACCGCCTCCTGTCTCTGTATCACAGAGTCAGGGGATGAGCAGTCCGTCCCCTGTCTTTGTATCACAGACTCACGGGACGAGTCGACCGCCTCCTGTCTCTGTATCACAGACTCAGGGGTTAGTAGAGCGCCCCCTGTCTCTGTATCACAGACTCAGGGGATGAGTAGACCCCCCCCCTTTCTCTGTATCACAGACTCAGGGGATGAGTAGACCGCCCCCTGTCTCTGTCTCACAGACTCAGGGAATGAGTAGACCGCTCCCTGTCTTTGTATCACCAACTCAGGGGATGAGTAGAACGGCCCCTGTCTCTGTATCACAGAATCAGGGGATGAGTAGACCACCCCCTGTCTCTGTATCACAGACTCAGGGGATGATTAGACCGCCCCCTGTCTCTGTATCACAGAATCAGGGGATGAGTAGACCGCCCCCTGTCTCTGTATCACAGACTCAGGGGATGAGTAGACCCCCCCGCCCTGTCTCTGTATCACAGACTCAGGGGATGAGTAGACCGCCCCCTGTCTCTGTATCACAGACTCAGGGGATTAGTAGACCGCCCCCTTCCTCTGTATCACAGACCCAGGGGATGAGTAGACCGTCCCCTGTCTCTGTATCACAGACTCAGTGGATGTGAAGACCGCCCCCTGTCTCTGTATCTCAGAGTCAGTGGATGAGAAGACTGCCCCCTGTCTCTGTCTCTCAGAGTCAGGGGATGACGAAACTGCCCCCTGTCTCTGTATCACAGACTCAGGAGATCTGTAGACCACCCCCTGTCTTTGTATCACAGACTCTCGGGATGAGTAGAGCGCCCCCTGTCTCTGTATCACAGACTCAGGGGATGAGTAGACCGCCCCCTGTCTCAGTATCACAAATTTAGGGGATGAGTAGACCGCCCCCTGTCTCTGTATCACAGACTCAGGGGATGAGTAGACCGCCCCCTGTCTCTGTATCACAGACTCAGTGGATGTGAAGACCGCCCCCTGTCTCTGTATCTCAGAGTCAGTGGATGAGAAGACTGCCCCCTGTCTCTGTCTCTCAGAGTCAGGGGATGACGAAACTGCCCCCTGTCTCTGTATCACAGACTCAGGAGATCTGTAGACCACCCCCTGTCTCTGTATCACAGACTCAGGGGATGAGTAGACCCCCCCCCCTGTCTCTGTATCACAGACTCAGGGGATGAGTAGACCGCCCCCTTCCTCTGTATCACAGACCCAGGGGATGAGTAGACCACCCCCTGTCTTTGTATCACAGACTCTCGGGATGAGTAGAGCGCCCCCTGTCTCAGTATCACAGACTCATGGGATGAGTAGACCGCCCCCTGTCTCAGTATCACAAATTTAGGGGATGAGTAGACCGCCCCCTGTCTCTGTATCACAGACTCAGTGGATGTGAAGACCGCCCCCTGTCTCTGTATCTCAGAGTCAGTGGATGAGAAGACTGCCCCCTGTCTCTGTCTCTCAGAGTCAGGGGATGACGAAACTGCCCCCTGTCTCTGTATCACAGAATCAGGGGATGAGTAGACCGCCCCCTGTCTCTGTATCACAGACTCAGGGGATGAGTAGACCCCCCCGCCCTGTCTCTGTATCACAGACTCAGGGGATGAGTAGACCGCCCCCTGTCTCTGTATCACAGACTCAGGGGATTAGTAGACCGCCCCCTTCCTCTGTATCACAGACCCAGGGGATGAGTAGACCGTCCCCTGTCTCTGTATCACAGACTCAGTGGATGTGAAGACCGCCCCCTGTCTCTGTATCTCAGAGTCAGTGGATGAGAAGACTGCCCCCTGTCTCTGTCTCTCAGAGTCAGGGGATGACGAAACTGCCCCCTGTCTCTGTATCACAGACTCAGGAGATCTGTAGACCACCCCCTGTCTTTGTATCACAGACTCTCGGGATGAGTAGAGCGCCCCCTGTCTCAGTATCACAGACTCATGGGATGAGTAGACCGCCCCCTGTCTCAGTATCACAAACTTAGGGGATGAGTAGACTGCCCCCTGTCTCTGTATCACAGACTCAGGGGATGAGTAGACCGCCCCCTGTCTCTGTATCACAGACTCAGTGGATGTGAAGACCGCCCCCTGTCTCTGTATCTCAGAGTCAGTGGATGAGAAGACTGCCCCCTGTCTCTGTCTCTCAGAGTCAGGGGATGACGAAACTGCCCCCTGTCTCTGTATCACAGACTCAGGAGATCTGTAGACCACCCCCTGTCTCTGCATCACAGACCCAGGGGATGAGTAGACCGCCCCCTGTCTCTGTATCACAGACTCAGGGAATGAGTAGACCGCCCCCTGTCTCTGTATCACAGACTCAGGGAATGAGTAGACCTCTCCCTGTCTTTGTATCACAAACTCAGGGGATGAGTAGACCGCTCCCTGTCTTTGTATCACAAACTCAGGGGATGAGTAGACCGCCCCCAGTCTTTGTATCATAGACTCAGGCGATGAGTAAACTGCCCCCTGTCTCTGTATCACACACTCACGGGATGAGTAGACCGCCCACTGTCTCTGTATCACAGACTCAGGGGATGAGTAGACCCCCCCCTGTCTCTGTATCACAGATCAGTGAATGAGTAGACTGCCCTCTGTCTCTGTATCACAGACTCAATGGATGAGAAGACCGCCCCCTGTCTCTGTATCACAGACTCAGGGGATGAGTCGACCGCCCCCTGTCTCTGGATCACAGTTTCAATGGATGAGTAGACCGCCCCCTGTTTCTGTATCACAGACACAGTGGATGAGTAGACCGCCCCCTGTCTCTGGATCACAGAGTCAGTGGATGAGTAGACCGCCCCCTGTTTCTGTATCACAGACTCAGTGAATGAGTAGACCGCCCCCTTCCTCTGTATCACAGACCCAGGGGATGAGTAAACTGCCCCTTGTCTCTGTATCTCAGACTCAGGGGATGAGTAGACTGCCCCCTTTCTCTGTATCACAGACTCAGGGAATGAGTAGACCGCCCCCTGTCTCTATCACACACTCGGGGGATGAGTAGACCGCCCCCTGTCTCTGTATCACAGACTCGGGATGAGTAGACAGTCCCCTGTCTCTGTCTAACAAACTCGGGATGAGTAGACCGCCCCCTGTCTCTGAATCACAGACCCAGGGGATGAGTAAACCGCCCCCTGTCTCTGTATCACAGACTCAGGGGATGAGTAGAGCGCCCTCTGTCTCTGTATCACAGCCACAGTGGATGAGAAGACCACCCCCTTTCTCTGTATCTCAGAGTCAGAGGATGACTAGACCGGCCCCTGTCTTTGCATCACAGACTCAGTGTATGAGTAGACAGCCCCCTGTCTCTGTATCACAGACTCAGTGGATGAGTAGACCGCCCCCTGTCTCTGTGTCACAGACTCAGTGGATGACTAGAACGGCCCCTGTCTTTGCATCACAGACTCAGTGTATGAGTAGACAGCCCCCTGTCTCTGTATCACAGACTCAGTGGATGAGTAGACCGCCCCCTGTCTCTGTATCACAGACTCAGGAGATGAGTAGACCGCCCCCTGTCTCTGTATCACAGACTCAGGGGATGAGTAGACCGCCACCTGTCTCTGCATCACAGACTCAGGGGATGAGTAGAGCGCCCCCTGTCTCAGTATCACAAATTTAGGGGATGAGTAGACCGCCCCCTGTCTCTGTATCACAGACTCAGTGGATGTGAAGACCGCCCCCTGTCTCTGTATCTCAGAGTCAGTGGATGAGAAGACTGCCCCCTGTCTCTGTCTCTCAGAGTCAGGGGATGACGAAACTGCCCCCTGTCTCTGTATCACAGAATCAGGGGATGAGTAGACCGCCCCCTGTCTCTGTATCACAGACTCAGGGGATGAGTAGACCCCCCCGCCCTGTCTCTGTATCACAGACTCAGGGGATGAGTAGACCGCCCCCTGTCTCTGTATCACAGACTCAGGGGATTAGTAGACCGCCCCCTTCCTCTGTATCACAGACCCAGGGGATGAGTAGACCGTCCCCTGTCTCTGTATCACAGACTCAGTGGATGTGAAGACCGCCCCCTGTCTCTGTATCTCAGAGTCAGTGGATGAGAAGACTGCCCCCTGTCTCTGTCTCTCAGAGTCAGGGGATGACGAAACTGCCCCCTGTCTCTGTATCACAGACTCAGGAGATCTGTAGACCACCCCCTGTCTTTGTATCACAGACTCTCGGGATGAGTAGAGCGCCCCCTGTCTCTGTATCACAGACTCAGGGGATGAGTAGACCGCCCCCTGTCTCAGTATCACAAATTTAGGGGATGAGTAGACCGCCCCCTGTCTCTGTATCACAGACTCAGGGGATGAGTAGACCGCCCCCTGTCTCTGTATCACAGACTCAGTGGGTGTGAAGACCGCCCCCTGTCTCTGTATCTCAGAGTCAGTGGATGAGAAGACTGCCCCCTGTCTCTGTCTCTCAGAGTCAGGGGATGACGAAACTGCCCCCTGTCTCTGTATCACAGACTCAGGAGATCTGTAGACCACCCCCTGTCTCTGTATCACAGACTCAGGGGATGAGTAGACCCCCCCCCCTGTCTCTGTATCACAGACTCAGGGGATGAGTAGACCGCCCCCTTCCTCTGTATCACAGACCCAGGGGATGAGTAGACCACCCCCTGTCTTTGTATCACAGACTCTCGGGATGAGTAGAGCGCCCCCTGTCTCAGTATCACAGACTCATGGGATGAGTAGACCGCCCCCTGTCTCAGTATCACAAATTTAGGGGATGAGTAGACCGCCCCCTGTCTCTGTATCACAGACTCAGTGGATGTGAAGACCGCCCCCTGTCTCTGTATCTCAGAGTCAGTGGATGAGAAGACTGCCCCCTGTCTCTGTCTCTCAGAGTCAGGGGATGACGAAACTGCCCCCTGTCTCTGTATCACAGAATCAGGGGATGAGTAGACCGCCCCCTGTCTCTGTATCACAGACTCAGGGGATGAGTAGACCCCCCCGCCCTGTCTCTGTATCACAGACTCAGGGGATGAGTAGACCGCCCCCTGTCTCTGTATCACAGACTCAGGGGATTAGTAGACCGCCCCCTTCCTCTGTATCACAGACCCAGGGGATGAGTAGACCGTCCCCTGTCTCTGTATCACAGACTCAGTGGGTGTGAAGACCGCCCCCTGTCTCTGTATCTCAGAGTCAGTGGATGAGAAGACTGCCCCCTGTCTCTGTCTCTCAGAGTCAGGGGATGACGAAACTGCCCCCTGTCTCTGTATCACAGACTCAGGAGATCTGTAGACCACCCCCTGTCTTTGTATCACAGACTCTCGGGATGAGTAGAGCGCCCCCTGTCTCAGTATCACAGACTCATGGGATGAGTAGACCGCCCCCTGTCTCAGTATCACAAACTTAGGGGATGAGTAGACTGCCCCCTGTCTCTGTATCACAGACTCAGGGGATGAGTAGACCGCCCCCTGTCTCTGTATCACAGACTCAGTGGATGTGAAGACCGCCCCCTGTCTCTGTATCTCAGAGTCAGTGGATGAGAAGACTGCCCCCTGTCTCTGTCTCTCAGAGTCAGGGGATGACGAAACTGCCCCCTGTCTCTGTATCACAGACTCAGGAGATCTGTAGACCACCCCCTGTCTCTGCATCACAGACCCAGGGGATGAGTAGACCGCCCCCTGTCTCTGTATCACAGACTCAGGGAATGAGTAGACCGCCCCCTGTCTCTGTATCACAGACTCAGGGAATGAGTAGACCTCTCCCTGTCTTTGTATCACAAACTCAGGGGATGAGTAGACCGCTCCCTGTCTTTGTATCACAAACTCAGGGGATGAGTAGACCGCCCCCAGTCTTTGTATCATAGACTCAGGCGATGAGTAAACTGCCCCCTGTCTCTGTATCACACACTCACGGGATGAGTAGACCGCCCACTGTCTCTGTATCACAGACTCAGGGGATGAGTAGACCCCCCCCTGTCTCTGTATCACAGATCAGTGAATGAGTAGACTGCCCTCTGTCTCTGTATCACAGACTCAATGGATGAGAAGACCGCCCCCTGTCTCTGTATCACAGACTCAGGGGATGAGTCGACCGCCCCCTGTCTCTGGATCACAGTTTCAATGGATGAGTAGACCGCCCCCTGTTTCTGTATCACAGACACAGTGGATGAGTAGACCGCCCCCTGTCTCTGGATCACAGAGTCAGTGGATGAGTAGACCGCCCCCTGTTTCTGTATCACAGACTCAGTGAATGAGTAGACCGCCCCCTTCCTCTGTATCACAGACCCAGGGGATGAGTAAACTGCCCCTTGTCTCTGTATCTCAGACTCAGGGGATGAGTAGACTGCCCCCTTTCTCTGTATCACAGACTCAGGGAATGAGTAGACCGCCCCCTGTCTCTATCACACACTCGGGGGATGAGTAGACCGCCCCCTGTCTCTGTATCACAGACTCGGGATGAGTAGACAGTCCCCTGTCTCTGTCTAACAAACTCGGGATGAGTAGACCGCCCCCTGTCTCTGAATCACAGACCCAGGGGATGAGTAAACCGCCCCCTGTCTCTGTATCACAGACTCAGGGGATGAGTAGAGCGCCCTCTGTCTCTGTATCACAGCCACAGTGGATGAGAAGACCACCCCCTATCTCTGTATCTCAGAGTCAGAGGATGACTAGACCGGCCCCTGTCTTTGCATCACAGACTCAGTGTATGAGTAGACAGCCCCCTGTCTCTGTATCACAGACTCAGTGGATGAGTAGACCGCCCCCTGTCTCTGTGTCACAGACTCAGTGGATGACTAGAACGGCCCCTGTCTTTGCATCACAGACTCAGTGTATGAGTAGACAGCCCCCTGTCTCTGTATCACAGACTCAGTGGATGAGTAGACCGCCCCCTGTCTCTGTATCACAGACTCAGGAGATGAGTAGACCGCCCCCTGTCTCTGTATCACAGACTCAGGGGATGAGTAGAGCGCCCCCTGTCTCTGTATCACTGACTCAGGGGATGAGAAGAGCGAACCCTGTCTCTGTATCACAGACTCAGGGGATGAGTAGACCGCCCCCTGTCTCTGTATCACAAATTTAGGGGATGAGTAGACGGCCCCCTGTCTCTGTATGACAGACTCATGTGATGAGTAGTCCGCCCCCTGTCTCTGTATCACAGACACATGGGATGAGTAGACCGCCCCCTGTCTCTGAATCACACACTCGGGGGATGAGTAGACCGCACCCTGTCTTTGTGTCACAGATTCAGGGGATGAGTCGACCGCCTCCTGTCTCTGTATCACAGAGTCAGGGGATGAGCAGTCCGTCCCCTGTCTTTGTATCACAGACTCACGGGACGAGTCGACCGCCTCCTGTCTCTGTATCACAGACTCAGGGGATGAGTAGAGCGCCCCCTGTCTCTGTATCACAGACTCAGGGGATGAGTAGACCCCCCCCCTTTCTCTGTATCACAGACTCAGGGGATGAGTAGACCGCCCCCTGTCTCTGTCTCACAGACTCAGGGAATGAGTAGACCGCTCCCTGTCTTTGTATCACAAACTCAGGGGATGAGTAGACCGCCCCCTGTCTCTGTATCACACACTCACGGGATGAGTAGACCCCCCCTCTGTCTCTGTATCACAGAATCAGGGGATGAGTGGACCGCCCCCTGTCTCTGTATCACAGACTCAGGGGATGAGTAGACCCCCCCCCCCTGTCTCTGTATCACAGACTCAGGGGATGAGTAGACCGCCCCCTTCCTCTGTATCACAGACCCAGGGGATGAGTAGACCACCCCCTGTCTTTGTATCACAGACTCTCGGGATGAGTAGAGCGCCCCCTGTCTCAGTATCACAGACTCATGGGATGAGTAGACCGCCCCCTGTCTCAGTATCACAAATTTAGGGGATGAGTAGACCGCCCCCTGTCTCTGTATCACAGACTCAGTGGATGTGAAGACCGCCCCCTGTCTCTGTATCTCAGAGTCAGTGGATGAGAAGACTGCCCCCTGTCTCTGTCTCTCAGAGTCAGGGGATGACGAAACTGCCCCCTGTCTCTGTATCACAGACTCAGGAGATCTGTAGACCACCCCCTGTCTCTGCATCACAGACCCAGGGGATGAGTAGACCGCCCCCTGTCTCTGTATCACAGACTCAGGGAATGAGTAGACCGCCCCCTGTCTCTGTATCACAGACTCAGGGAATGAGTAGACCTCTCCCTGTCTTTGTATCACAAACTCAGGGGATGAGTAGACCGCTCCCTGTCTTTGTTTCACAAACTCAGGGGATGAGTCGACCGCCCCCAGTGTTTGTATCATAGACTCAGGCGATGAGTAAACTGCCCCTTGTCTCTGTCTCAAAGACTCGGGGGATGGTTTGAGCGCCCCCTGTCTCTGTATCACACACTCACGGGATGAGTAGAGCGCCCCCTGTCTCTGTATCACTGACTCAGGGGATGAGAAGAGCGAACCCTGTCTCTGTATCACAGACTCAGGGGATGAGTAGACCTCTCCCTGTCTTTGTATCACAAACTCAGGGGATGAGTAGACCGCTCCCTGTCTCTGTATCACACACTCACGGGATGAGTAGACCGCCCACTGTCTCTGTATCACAGACTCAGGGGATGAGTAGACCCCCCCCCTGTCTCTGTATCACAGACTCAGGGGATGAGTAGACCCCCCCCTGTCTCTGTATCTCAGAATCAGTGGATGAGTAGACCGTCCCATGTCTCTGCATCACAGACTCAGGGGCTGAGTAGACCGCCCCCTGTATCTGAATCACAGACTCAGGAGATGAGTAGACCGTCCCCTGTCTTTGTTTTACACACTCAGTGGAAGAGTAGACCGCCCCCTGTCTCTGTATCACAGCCACAAGGGATGAGTAGACCGCCCCCTGTCTTTGTATCACAAACTCACGGGATGAGTAGACCCCCGCCCTGTCTCTGTATCACAGACTCAGGGGATGAGTAGACCCCCCACTTTCTCTGTATCACAGACTCAGGGGATGAGTAGACCGCCCCCTGTCTCTGTATCACAGACTCAGGGGATGAGTAGACCCCCCAAATTCTCTGCATCACAGACTCAGGGGATGAGTAGACCGCCCCCTTTATCTGTATCACAGACTCAGGAGATGAGTAGACCGTCCCCTGTCTTTGTTTTACACACTCAGTCGATGAGCAGACAGCCCCCTGTCTCTGTATCACAGCCACAAGGGATGAGTCGAACGCCCCCTGTCTCTATATCATCGACTCAGGGGAAGAGTAGACCGCCCCCTGTCTCTGTTTTACACACTCAGGGGATGAGTTGACCGCCTCATGTCTCTGTATCACAGACACAGGGGATGAGTAGACCGCCCCCTGTCTCTGTATCACAGACTCATTGGATGATTAGACAGCCTCCTGTCTCTGTGTCACAGACTCAAGGGATGAGTAGACCGCCCCCTGTCTCTGTATCACATACTCAAGGGATGAGTAGACCACCCCCTGTCTATGTATCACAGACTCAGGGACTGAGTAGATCTCCCCCTGTTTCTTTATCACACACTCGGGGGATGAGTAGACCGTCCCCTTCCTCTGTATCACGGACTCAGGGGATGAGTAGACCGCCCCCTGTCTCTGTATCACAGGCTCAGGGGAAGAGTCGAACGCCCCCTGTCTCTGTATCATCGACTCAGGGGAAGAGTAGACCGACCCCTGTCTTTGTATCACAGATTCAGGGGATGAGTTGACCGCCTCCTGCCTCTGCATCTCAGACTCAGGGGAAGAGTCGAACGCCCCCTGTCTCTGTATCATCGACTCAGGGGAAGAGTAGACCGACCACTGTCTTTGTATCACAGATTCAGGGGATGAGTTGACCGCCTCCTGCCTCTGTATCACAGTCTCATGGGATGAGTAGACCGTCCACTGTCTTTGTATCACAGACCCAGGGGATGAGTAGACCGCCTGCTGTCTCTGTATCACAGACTCAGGGGATGATTAGACAGCCCCCTATCTCTGTATCACAGACTCAGGGTATGAGTAGACCGCCCCCTATCTTGTATCATTGATTCAGGGGATGAGTAGTCTGCCCCCTGTCTCTGTATAATAGACTCAGGGGTTGAGTAGACCGCACACTGTCTCTATATCACAGATTCAGGGGATGAGTAGACTGCCCCCTGTTTCGATATCACATACTCAGGGGATGAGCAGACCGCCCCCTGTCTCTGTATAGCAGACTCAGGGGGTGAGAAGACCGCCACCTGTCTCTGTATCACAGACTCAGTGGATGAGTAGACCGCCCCCTGTCTCTGGATCACAGAGTCAGTGGATGAGTAGACCGCCCCCTGTTTCTGTATCACAGACTCAGTGAATGAGTAGACCGCCCCCTGTCTCTGTATCACAGACTCAGGGGATGAGTAGACCGCCCCCAGTTTCTGTATCACATATTCAGTGGATGAGAAGACCGCCCCCTGTCTCTTTATCTCAGAGTCAGTGGATGAGTAGACCGCCCCCTGTCTCTTTATCACAGACACAGTGGTGAGAAGACCGGCCCCTGTCTCTGTATCACAGACTCAGTGAATGAGTAGACCGCCCCCTGTCTCTGTATCACAGATTCAGGGGATGAGTAGACCGCCCCCTGTTTCTGTATCACATACTCAGGGGATGAGTAGAGCGCCCCCTGTCTCTGTATCACATACTCGGGGGATGAGTAGACCGCCCCCTGTCTCTGTATCACAGACACAGTGGATGAGTAGACCGCCTCCTGTCTCTGTATCACAGACTCAAGGGATGAGTAGACCGCCCCCTGTCTCTGTATCACATACTCAGGGGATGAGTAGACCCACCCCTGTCTCTGTATGACAGACTCAGGGGATGAGTAGACCGCCCCCTGTCTCTGTATCACAGACTCAGGGGATGAGTAGACCCTCCCCTGTCTCTGTATGACAGACTCAGGGGATGAGTAGACCGCCCCCTGTCTCTGTATCACATACTCAGGGGATGAGTAGACCCTCCCCTGTCTCTGTATGACAGACTCAGTAGATGAGTAGACCGCCTCCTGTCTCTGTATCACAGACTCAAGGGATGAGTAGACCACCCCCTGTCTCTGTATCATAGACTCAGGGGATGAATAGACCGCCTCCTGTCTCTGTATCACAGACTCAAGGGATGAGTAGACCGCCCCCTGTCTCTGTATCACAGACTCAGGGGATGAGTAGACCCTCCCCTGTCTCTGTATGACAGACTCAGGGGATGAGTAGACCGCCCCCTGTCTCTGTATCACAGACTCAGGTGATGTGTAGACCGCCCCCTGTCTCTGTATCACAGACTCAGGGGATGAGTAGACCGACCCCTGTCTCTGCATGACAGACTCAGGGGATGAGTAGACCGCCCCCTGTCTCTGTCTAACAAACTCGGGAGGAGTAGACCGCCCCCTTCCTCTGAATCACAGACCCATGGGATGAGTAAACTGCCCGTTGTCTCTGTATCTCAGACTCAGGGGATGAGTAGACTTCCCCCTTTCTCTGTATCACACACGCGGGGGATGAGTAGACCGCCCCCTGTCTCTGTATCACAGACTCAGGTGATTAGTAGACCGCCTCCTGTCTCTGTATCACAGACTCAGGTGATGAGTAGACCGGCCCCTGTCTCTGTATCACACACTCAGTGGATGAGTAGACCGCCCCCTGTCCCTGTATCACAGACTCAGGGGATGAGTAGACCGGCCCCTGTCTCTGTATCACAGACTCAGTGGATGAGAAGACCGCCCCCTGTCCCTGTATCACAGACTCAGGGGATGAGTAGACCGCCCCCTGTCTCTGTATCACAGACTCAGGGGATGACTAGAGCGCCCCCTGTCTCTGTATCACAGACTCAGGGGATGACGAGAGCGCCCCCTGTCTCTGTATCACAGACACAGTGGATGAGTAGACCGCCCCCTGTCTCTGTATCACAGATTCAGTGGATGAGTAGACCGCCCCCTGTCTCTGTATCACAGATTCAGTGGATGAGTAGACCGCCCCCTGTTTCTGTATCACAGACTCAGTGGATGAGTAGACCGCCCCCTGTTTCTGTATCTCAGACTCAGGGGATGAGTAGACCGCCCCCTGTCTCTGTGTCACAGACTCAGGGGATGAGTAGACCGCCCCCTGTCTCTGTATCTCAGACTTTGGGGATGAGTAGACTGCCCCCTTTCACTGTATCACAGACTCAGTGGATGAGAAGGCAGGCCCCTGTCTCTGTATCAAAGACTCAGGGGATGAATAGACCGCCCCCTGTCTCTGTATCATAGACTCAGGGGATGAGTAGACCGCCTCCTGTCTCTGTATCACGGACTCAAGGGATGAGTAGACCGCACCCTGTCTCTGATTCACAGACTCAGGGGATGAGTAGACCGCCCCCTGTTTCTGTGTCACATACTCAGGGGATGAGTAGACCGCCCCCTGTCTCTGTATCACAGACACAGTGGATGAGTAGACCGCCCCCTGTCTCTGCATCACAGACTCAGTGGATGAGAAGAACGCCCCCTTTCTCTGTATCTCAGACTCAGTGGATGAGTAGACCATCCCATGTCTCTGTTTCACAGACTCAGTGGATGAGTAGACCGCCCCCTGTCTCTGCATCACAGACTCAGGGGATGAGTAGACCGCCCCCTTTCTCTGTATCTCAGAGTCAGGGGATGAGTAGACCATCCCATATCTCTGTTTCACAGACTCAGTGGATGAGAAGACAGCCCCCTGTCTCTGTATCACAGAATCCGTGGCTGACTAGACCGGCCCCTGTCTTTGTATCAATGACTCAGTGGATGAGTAGACCGCCCCCTGTCTCTGCATCACAGACTCAGGGGATGAGTAGACCGTCCCCTGTCTCTGTATCACAGACGCAGGGGATGAGTAGACCGCCCCCTGTCTCTGTATCACAGACTCAGGGGATGAGTAGACCCCCCCCTTTCTCTGTATCTCAGACTCAGGGAATGAGTAGACCGCCCCCTGTCTCTTTATCACACACTCGGGGGATGAGTAGACCGCCCCCTGTCTCTGTATCACAGACTCAGGTGATGTGTAGACCGCACACATTCTCTGTATGACAGATTCAGGGGATGAGTAGACTGCCCCCTGTTTCGATATCACATACTCAGGGGATGAGCAGACCGCCCCCTGTCTCTGTATAACAGACTCAGGGGATGAGAAGACCGCCACCTGTCTCTGTATCACAGACTCAGTGGATGAGAAGACCGGCCCCTTTCGCTGTATCAAAGACTCAGGGGATGAGTAGACCGCCCCCTGTCTCTGTATCACAGACTCAGGGGATGAGTAGACACCCCCTGTCTCTGTATGACAGACTCAGGGGATGAGTAGACCGCCCCCTGTCTCTGTATCACAGACTCAGGTGATGTGTAGACCGCCCCCTGTCTCTGTATCACAGACTCAGGGGATGAGTAGACCGACCCCTGTCTCTGCATGACAGACTCAGGGGATGAGTAGACCGCCCCCTGTCTCTGTCTAACAAACTCGGGAGGAGTAGACCGCCCCCTTCCTCTGAATCACAGACCCATGGGATGAGTAAACTGCCCGTTGTCTCTGTATCTCAGACTCAGGGGATGAGTAGACTGCCCCCTTTCTCTGTATCACACACGCGGGGGATGAGTAGACCGCCCCCTGTCTCTGTATCACAGACTCAGGTGATGAGTAGACCGGCCCCTGTCTCTTTATCTCAGAGTCAGTGGATGAGTAGACCCCCCCCTGTCTCTGTATCTCAGACTCAGGGGATGAGTAGACCGCCCCCTGTCTCTGTGTCACAGACTCAGGGGATGAGTAGACCGCCCCCTGACTCTGTATCTCAGACTTTGGGGATGAGTAGACTGCCCCCTTTCACTGTATCACAGACTCAGTGGATGAGAAGGCAGGCCCCTGTCTCTGTATCAAAGACTCAGGGGATGAATAGACCGCCCCCTGTCTCTGTATCATAGACTCAGGGGATGAGTAGACCGCCCCCTGTCTCTGTATTACAGATCAGTGAATGAGTAGACCGCACCCTGTCTCTGATTCACAGACTCAGGGGATGAGTAGACCGCCCCCTGTTTCTGTGTCACATACTCAGGGGATGAGTAGACCGGCCCTGTCTCTGTATCACAGACACAGTGGATGAGAAGACCGCCCCCTTTCTCTGTATCTCAGACTCAGTGGATGAGTAGACCATCCCATGTCTCTGTTTCACAGACTCAGTGGATGAGTAGACCGCCCCCTGTCTCTGCATCACAGACTCAGGGGATGAGTAGACCGCCCCCTTTCTCTGTATCTCAGAGTCAGGGGATGAGTAGACCATCCCATATCTCTGTTTCACAGACTCAGTGGATGAGAAGACAGCCCCCTGTCTCTGTATCACAGAATCCGTGGCTGACTAGACCGGCCCCTGTCTTTGTATCAATGACTCAGTGGATGAGTAGACCGCCCCCTGTCTCTGCATCACAGACTCAGGGGATGAGTAGACCGTCCCCTGTCTCTGTATCACAGACGCAGGGGATGAGTAGACCGCCCCCTGTCTCTGTATCACAGACTCAGGGGATGAGTAGACCCCCCCCTGTCTCTGTATCACAGAATCAGGGGATGAATAGACCGCCCCCTTCCTCTGTATCACAGACCCAGGGGATGAGTAAACTGCCCCTTGTCTCTGTATCTCAGACTCAGGGGATGAGTAGACTGCCCCCTTTCTCTGTATCTCAGACTCAGGGAATGAGTAGACCGCCCCCTGTCTCTTTATCACACACTCGGGGGATGAGTAGACCGCCCCCTGTCTCTGTATCACAGACTCAGGGGATGAGTAGACCGCCCCCTGTCTCTGTCTAAGAAACTCGGGATGAGTAGACCGCCCCCTGTCTCTGTATGACAGACTCAGGGGATGAGTAGACCGACCCCTGTCTCTGTATCACAAACTCAGGGGATGAGGAGACTGACCCCTGTCTCTGTATCACAAACTCAGGGGATGAGCAGACTGCCCCCTGTCTCTGTATCACAGACTCAGGGGATGACGAGAGCGCCCCCTGTCTCTGTATCACAGACACAGTGGATGAGTAGACAGCCCCCTGTCTCTTTATCTCAGAGTCAGTGGATGAGTAGACCCCCCCCTGTCTCTGTATCTCAGACTCAGGGGATGAGTAGACCGCCCCCTGTCTCTGTGTCACAGACTCAGGGGATGAGTAGACAGCCCCCTGACTCTGTATCTCAGACTTTGGGGATGAGTAGACTGCCCCCTTTCACTGTATCACAGACTCAGTGGATGAGAAGGCAGGCCCCTGTCTCTGTATCAAAGACTCAGGGGATGAATAGACCGCCCCCTGTCTCTGTATCATAGACTCAGGGGATGAGTAGACCGCCCCCTGTCTCTGTATTACAGATCAGTGAATGAGTAGACCGCACCCTGTCTCTGATTCACAGACTCAGGGGATGAGTAGACCGCCCCCTGTTTCTGTGTCACATACTCAGGGGATGAGTAGACCGGCCCTGTCTCTGTATCACAGACACAGTGGATGAGTAGACCGCCCCCTGTCTCTGCATCACAGACTCAGTGGATGAGAAGACCGCCCCCTTTCTCTGTATCTCAGACTCAGTGGATGAGTAGACCATCCCATGTCTCTGTTTCACAGACTCAGTGGATGAGTAGACCGCCCCCTGTCTCTGCATCACAGACTCAGGGGATGAGTAGACCGCCCCCTTTCTCTGTATCTCAGAGTCGGGGGATGAGTAGACCATCCCATATCTCTGTTTCACAGACTCAGTGGATGAGAAGACAGTCCCCTGTCTCTGTATCACAGAATCCGTGGCTGACTAGACCGGCCCCTGTCTTTGTATCAATGACTCAGTGGATGAGTAGACCGCCCCCTGTCTCTGCATCACAGACTCAGGGGATGAGTAGACCGTCCCCTGTCTCTGTATCACAGACGCAGGGGATGAGTAGACCGCCCCCTGTCTCTGTATCACAGACTCAGGGGATGAGTAGACCCCCCCCTGTCTCTGTATCACAGACTCAGGGGATGAGTAGACCGCCCCCTTCCTCTGTATCACAGACCCAGGGGATGAGTAAACTGCCCCTTGTCTCTGTATCTCAGACTCAGGGGATGAGTAGACTGCCCCCTTTCTCTGTATCTCAGACTCAGGGAATGAGTAGACCGCCCCCTGTCTCTTTATCACACACTCGGGGGATGAGTAGACCGCCCCCTGTCTCTGTATCACAGACTCAGGTGGTGTGTAGACCGCACTCATTCTCTGTATGACAGACTCAGGGGATGAGTAGACCGCCCCCTGTCTCTGTCTAACAAACTCGGGATGAGTAGACCGCCCCCTGTCTCTGTATCACAGACTCAGGGGATGAGTAGACCGCCCCCTTCCTCTGTATCACAGACCCAGGGGATGAGTAAACTGCCCCTTGTCTCTGTATCTCAGACTCAGGGGATGAGTAGACTGCCCCCTTTCTCTGTATCTCAGACTCAGGGAATGAGTAGACCGCCCCCTGTCTCTTTATCACACACTCGGGGGATGAGTAGACCGCCCCCTGTCTCTGTATCACAGACTCAGGTGGTGTGTAGACCGCACTCATTCTCTGTATGACAGACTCAGGGGATGAGTAGACCGCCCCCTGTCTCTGTCTAACAAACTCGGGATGAGTAGACCGCCCCCTGTCTCTGTATGACAGACTCAGGGGATGAGTAGACCGACCACTGCTCTGTATGACAGACTCAGGGGATGAGTAGACCGACCCCTGTCTCTGTATCACAAACTCAGGGGATGAGGAGACTGACCCCTGTCTCTGTATCACAAACTCAGGGGATGAGCAGACTGCCCCCTGTCTCTGTATCACAGACTCAGGGGATGAGGAGACCGACCCCTGTCTCTGTATCACAGACTCAGGGGATGAGGAGACCGACCCCTGTCTCTGTATCACAGACTCAGGGGATGAGGAGACCGACCCCTGTCTCTGTATCACAAACTCAGGGGATGAGCAGACCGCCCCCTGTCTCTGTATCACAGACTCAGGGAATGCGTCGAGCGCCCTCTGTCACTGTATCACAGACACAGGAGATGAGTAGACCGCCCCCTGTCTCTGTATCACAGACTCAGGGGATGAGTAGACCGCCCCCTGTTTCTGTATCACAGACTCAGTGGATGAGTAGACCGCCCTCTGTCTCTGTATCACAGATTCAGTGGATGAGTAGACCGCCCCCTGTTCCTGCATCACAGACTCAGTGGATGAGTAGACAGCCCCCTGTCTCTGTATCACAGACTCACTGGATAAGTAGACCGCCCCCTGTGTCTGTATCACAGACTCAGGAGATGAGTAGACCGCCCCCTGTCTCTGTATCAGACTCAGGGGATGAGTAGACCGCCCCCTGTCTCTGTATCACAGACTCAGGGGATGAGCAGACCGCCCCCTGTCTCTGTATCACAGACTCAGGGGATGAGTAGACCGCCCCCTTCCTCTGTATCACAGACCCAGGGGATGAGTAAACTGCCCCTTGTCTCTGTATCTCAGACTCAGGGGATGAGTAGACTACCCCCTTTCTCTGTATCTCAGAGTCAGGGAATGAGTAAACTGCCCCTTGTCTCTGTATCTCAGACTTAGGGGATGAGTAGACTGCCCCCTTTCTCTGTATCACAGACTCAGGGAATGAGTGGACCGCCCCCTGTCTCTTTATCACACACTCGGGGGATGAGTAGACCGCCCCCTGTCTCTGTATCACAGACTCAGGTGATGTGTAGACCGCACACATTCTCTGTATGACAGACTCAGGGGATGAGTAGACCGCCCCCTGTCTCTGTCTAACAAACTCGGGATGAGTCGACCGCCCCCTGTCTCTGGATCACAGACTCAGGGGATGAGTAGACCGCCCCCTGTCTATGTCTAACAAACTCGGGATGAGTAGACCGCCCCCTGTCTCTGTATGACAGACTCAGGGGATGAGTAGACCGACCCCTGTCTCTGTATCACAAACTCAGGGGATGAGGAGACCGACCCCTGTCTCTGTATCACAAACTCAGGGGATGAGCAGACTGCCCCCTGTCTCTGTATCACAGACTCAGCGGATGAGTAGACCGACCCCTGTCTCTGTATCACAAACTCAGGGGATGAGGAGACCGACCCCTGTCTCTGTATCACAGACTCAGGAGATGAGTAGACCGACCCCTGTCTCTGTATCACAAACTCAGGGGATGAGGAGACCGACCCCTGTCTCTGTATCACAAACTCAGGGGATGAGCAGACCGCCCCCTGTCTCTGTATCACAGACTCAGGGGATGAGTAGACTGCCCCCTGTCTCTTTATCTCAGAGTCAGTGGATGAGTAAACTGCCCCTTGTCTCTGTATCTCAGACTCAGGGGATGAGTAGACCGCCCCCTGTCTCTTTATCACACACTCGGGGGATGAGTAGACCGCCCCCTGTCTCTGTATCACAGACTCAGGTGATGTGTAGACCGCACACATTCTCTGTATGACAGACTCAGGGGATGAGTAGACCGCCCCATGTCTCTGTCTAACAAACTCGGGATGAGTAGACCGCCCCCTGTCTCTGTATCACAGACTCAGGGGATGAGTAGACCGCCCCCTTCCTCTGAATCACAGACCCAGGGGATGAGTAAACTGCCCCTTGTCTCTGTATCTCAGACTCAGGGGATGAGTAGACTGCCCCCTGTCTGTATTTCAGGGACTTTGGGGCAGAGTAGAGTGCCCCCTGTCTCTGTATCACAGACTCAGTGGATGAGTAGACCGCCCCCTGTCTCTGTATCACAGATTCAGTGGATGAGTAGACCGCCCCCTGTCTCTGCATCACAGACTCAGGGGATGAGTAGACCGCCCCCATTCTCTGTATCTCAGAGTCAGGGGATGAGTAGACCATCCCATGTCTCTGTTTCACAGACTCAGTGGATGAGAAGACCGCCCCCTGTCTCTGTATCACAGACTCAGGGGATGAGTAGACCGCCCCCTTCCTCTGAATCGCAGACCCAGGGGATGAGAAAACTGCCCCTTGTCTCTGTATCTCAGACTCAGGGGATGAGTAGACTGCCCCCTGTCTGTATTTCAGGGACTTTGGGGCTGAGTAGAGTGCCCCCTGTCTCTGTATCACAGACTCAGTGGATGAGTAGAACGCCCCTGTCTCTGTATCACAGATTCAGTGGATGAGTAGACCGCCCCCTGTCTCTGCATCACAGACTCAGGGGATGAGTAGACCGCCCCCTGTCTCTGTATCACAGATTCAGTGGATGAGTAGACCGCCCCCTGTCTCTGCATCACAGACTCAGGGGATGAGTAGACCGCCCCCATTCCCTGTATCTCAGAGTCAGGGGATGAGTAGACCATCCCATGTCTCTGTTTCACAGACTCAGTGGATGAGAAGACCGCCCCCTTTCTCTGTATCTCAGAGTCAGGGGATGAGTAGACCATCCCATGTCTCTGTTTCACAGACTCAGTGGATGAGAAGACCGCCCCCTGTCTCTGCATCACAGACTCAGGGGATGAGTAGACCGCCCCCTTTCTCTGTATCTCAGAGTCAGGGGATGATTAGAAGATCCCATATCTCTGTTTCACAGACTCTTTGGATGAGTAGACCGCCCCCTGTCTCTGAATCACAGACTCAGGGGATGAGTAGACCGCCCCCTGTCTCTGTTTCACAGACTCAGTGGATGAGTAGACGGCCCCCTGTCTCTGCATCACAGACTCAAGGGATGAGTAGACCGCCCCCATTCTCTGTATCTCAGAGTCAGGGGATGAGTAGACCATCCCATGTCTCTGTTTCACAGACTCAGTGGATGAGTGGACCGCCCCCTGTCTCTGCATCACAGTCTCAGGGGATGAGCAGACCGCCCCCTTTCTCTGTATCTCAGAGTCAGGGGATGAGTAGACCATCCCATATCTCTGTTTCACAGACTCAGTGGATGAGAAGACAGCCCCCTGTCTCTGTATCACAGAATCCGTGGCTGACTAGACCGGCCCCTGTCTTTGTATCAGTGACTCAGGGGATGAGAAGACCGCCCCCTGTCTCTGTATCACACACTCAGCGGATAAGTAGAGCGCCCCCTGTCTCTCTATCATAGACTCAGGGGATGAGTAGACCGCCTCCTGTCTCTGCATCACAGATCAAGGGATGAGTAGACTGCCCCCTGTCTCTGTATCACAGACTCAGTGGATGAGTAGACCGCCCCCTGTCTCTGTATCACAGACTCAGTGGAAGAGAAGACGGGCCCCTGTCTCTGTATCAAAGACTCAGGGGATGAATAGACCGCCCCCTGTCTCTGTATCATAGACTCAGGGGATGAGTAGACCACCTCCTGTCTCTGTATCAAAGACTCAAGGGATGAGTAGGCCACCCCCTGTCTCTGTATCACAGATCAGTGAATGAGTAGACTGCCCTCTGTCTCTGTATCACAGACTCAATGGATGAGAAGACCGCCCCCTGTCTCTGTATCACAGACTCAGGGGATGAGTAGACCGCCCCCTGTCTCTGGATCACAGAGTCAGTGGATGAGTAGACCGCCCCCTGTCTCTGTATCACATACTCAGGGGATGAGTAGAGCGCCCCCTGTCTCTGTATCACATACTCGGGGGATGAGTAGACCGCCCCCTGTCTCTGTATCACAGACACAGTGGATGAGTAGACCGCCTCCTGTCTCTGTATCACAGAGTCAGGGGATGAGTAGACCGCCCCCTGTCTCTGTATCACAGACTCAGGGGATGAGTAGACCGCCCCCTGTCTCTGTATCACAGACTCAGGGGATGAGTAGACCCCCCCCTGTCTCTGTATGACAGACTCAGGGGATGAGTAGACCGCCCCCTGTCTCTGTATCACAGACTCAGGTGATGTGTAGACCGCCCCCTGTCTCTGTATCACAGACTCAGGGGATGAGTAGACCGACCCCTGTCTCTGCATGACAGACTCAGGGGATGAGTAGACCGCCCCCTGTCTCTGTCTAACAAACTCGGGAGGAGTAGACCGCCCCCTTTCTCTGTATCTCAGACTCAGGGGATGAGTAGACTGCCCCCTTTCTCTGTATCACACACGCGGGGGATGAGTAGACCGCTCCCTGTCTCTGTATCACAGACTCAGGTGATGAGTAGACCGCCTCCTGTCTCTTGATCACATACTCAGTGGATGAGAAGACCGCCCCCTGTCCCTGTATCACAGACTCAGGGGATGAGTAGACCGCCCCCTGTCTCTGTATCACAGACTCAGGTGATGAGTAGACCGCCCCCTGTCTCTGTATCACAGACTCAGGGGATGACGAGAGCGCCCCCTGTCTCTGTATCACAGACTCAGGTGATGAGTAGACCGCCCCCTGTCTCTGTATCACAGATTCAGTGGATGAGTAGACCGCCCCCTGTCTCTGTATCACAGATTCAGTGGATGAGTAGACAGCCCCCTGTCTCTTTATCTCAGAGTCAGTGGATGAGTAGACCCCACCCTGTCTCTGTATCTCAGACTCAGGGGATGAGTAGGCCGCCCCCTGTCACTGTGTCACAGACTCAGGGGATGAGTAGACCGCCCCCTGTCTCTGTATCTCAGACTTTGGGGATAAGTAGACTGCCCCCTTTCACTGTATCACAGACTCAGTGGATGAGAAGGCAGGCCCCTGTCTCTGTATCAAAGACTCAGGGGATGAATAGACCGCCCCCTGTCTCTGTATCATAGACTCAGGGGATGAGTAGACCGCCCCCTGTCTCTGTATTACAGATCAGTGAATGAGTAGACCGCCCCCTGTTTCTGTGTCACATACTCAGGGGATGAGTAGACCGCCCCCTGTCTCTGTATCACAGACACAGTGGATGAGTAGACCGCCCCCTGTCTCTGTATCACAGATTCAGTGGATGCGTAGACCGCCCACTGTCTCTGCATCACAGACTCAGGAGATGAGAAGACCGCCCCCATTCTCTGTATCTCAGAGCCAGGGGATGAGTAGACCATCCCATGTCTCTGTTTCACAGACTCAGTGGATGAGAAGACCGCCCCCTTTCTCTGTATCTCAGACTCAGTGGATGAGTAGACCATCCCATGTCTCTGTTTCACAGACTCAGTGGATGAGTAGACCGCCCCCTGTCTCTGCATCACAGACTCAGGGGATGAGTAGACCGCCCCCTTTCTCTGTATCTCAGAGTCAGGGGATGAGTAGACCATCCCATATCTCTGTTTCACAGACTCAGTGGATGAGAAGACAGCCCCCTGTCTCTGTATCACATAATCCGTGGCTGACTAGACCGGCCCCTGTCTTTGTATTAATGACTCAGTGGATGAGTAGACCGACCCCTGTCTCTGCATCACAGACTCAGGGGATGAGTAGACCGTCCCCTGTCTCTGTATCACAGACGCAGGGGATGAGTAGACCGCCCCCTGTCTCTGTATCACAGACTCAGGGGATGAGTAGACCCCCCCCTGTCTCTGTATCACAGACTCAGGGGATGAGTAGACCGCCCCCTTCCTCTGTATCACAGACCCAGGGGATGAGTAAACTGCCCCTTGTCTCTGTATCTCAGACTCAGGGGATGAGTAGACTGCCCCCTTTCTCTGTATCTCAGACTCAGGGAATGAGTAGACCGCCCCCTGTCTCTTTATCACACACTCGGGGGATGAGTAGACCGCCCCCTGTCTCTGTATCACAGACTCAGGTGATGTGTAGACCGCACACATTCTCTGTATGACAGACTCAGGGGATGAGTAGACTGCCCCCTGTCTCTGTCTAACAAACTCAGGATGAGTAGACCGCCCCCTGTCTCTGTATCACAGACTCAGGGGATGAGTAGACCGCCCACTGTCTCTGTCTAAGAAACTCGGGATGATTAGACCGCCCCCTGTCTCTGTCTAAGAAACTCGGGATGAGTAGACCGCCCCCTGTCTCTGTAGGACAGACTCAGGGGATGAGTAGACCGACCCCTGTCTCTGTATCACAAACTCAGGGGATGAGGAGACCGACCCCTGTCTCTGTATCACAAACTCAGGGGATGAGCAGACTGCCCCCTGTCTCTGTATCACAGACTCAGCGGATGAGTAGACCGACCCCTGTCTCTGTATCACAAACTCAGGGGATGAGGAGACCGACCCCTGTCTCTGTATCACAGACTCAGTGGATGAGTAGACAGCCCCCTGTCTCTGCATCACAGACTCAGTGGATAAGTAGACCGCCCCCTTTCTCTGTATCACAGACTCAGATGAGTAGACCGCCCCCTGTCTCTGTATCAGACTCAGGGGATGAGTAGACCGCCCCCTGTCTCTGTATCACAGACTCAGGGGATGAGCAGACCGCCCCCTGTCTCTTTATCTCAGAGTCAGTGGATGAGTAAACTGCCCCTTGTCTCTGTATCTCAGACTCAGGGGATGAGTAGACCGCCCCCTGTCTCTTTATCACACACTCGGGGGATGAGTAGACCGCCCCCTGTCTCTGAATCACAGACTCAGGGAATGAGTAGACCGCCCCCTGTCTCTGTCGAACAAACTCGGGATGAGTAGACCGCCCCCTGTCTCTGTCTAACAAACTCGGGATGAGTAGACCGCCCCCTGTCTCTGTATCACTGACTCAGGGGATGAGTAGACCGCCCCCTGTTTCTGGATCACATACTCAGGGGATGAGTAGAGCGCCCTCTGTCTCTGTATCACAGACTCAGTGGATGAGTAGACCACCCCCAGTCTCTGTATCACAGATTCAGTGGATGACTAGAACGGCCCCTGTCTTTGCATCACAGACTCAGTGTATGAGTAGACAGCCCCCTGTCTCTGTATCACAGACTCAGTGGATGAGTAGACCGCCCCCTGTCTCTGTATCACAGACTCAGGAGATGAGTAGACCGCCCCCTGTCTCTGAATCACAGACTCAGGGGATGAGTAGACCGCCCCCTGTCTCTGTATCACAGACTCAGGGGATGAGTAGAGCGCCCCCTGTCTCTGTATCACAGACTCAGGGGATGAGTAGAGCGAACCCTGTCTCTGTATCACAGACTCAGGGAATGAGTAGACCGCTCCCTGTCTCTGTATCACAGAATCAGGGGATGAGTAGACCGCTCCCTGTCTCTGTATCACAGACTCAGGGGATGAGTAAACTGCCCCCTGTCTCTGGATCACAGACTCAGGGGATCAGTAGACCGCCCCCTTCCTCTGTATCAAAGACCCAGGGGATGAGCAGACTGTCCCCTGTCTCTCTATCACAGACTCAGTGGATGAGTAGACCGCCCCCTGTCTCTGTATCTCAGAGTCAGTGGATGAGTAGAGCGCCCCCTGTCTCTGTATTACAGACTCAGTGGATGAGTAGACCGCCCCCTGTCTCTGTATCTCAGAGTCAGTGGATGAGTAGAGCGCCCCCTGTCTCTGTATCACAGACTCAAGGGATGAGTGGACCGCCCCCTTCCTCTGTCTCACAGACACAGGGGATGAGTAAACTGCCCCTTGTCTCTGTATCACACACTCAGGGGATGAGCAGACTGCCCCCTTTCTCTGTATCACAGACTCAGGGAATGAGTAGACCGCCCCCTGTCTCTTTATCTCACACTCGGGGGATGAGTAGACCGCCCCCTGTCTCTGTATCACAGACTCAGGTGATGAGTAGACCACCCCCTGTCTCTGTATCACAAATTTAGGGAATGAGTAGACGGCCCCCTGTCTCTGTATAACAAACTCGGGATGAGTAGACCGCACCCTGTCTCTGTATCACAGACTCAGGGGATGAGTAGAGCTCCCCCTGTCTCTGTCTCACACCCTCGGGGATGAGTAGACCGCCCCCTGTCTCTGTATCACAGACTCAGGGGAGGAGTAGAACGCCCCCTGTCTCTCGATCACAAACTCAGGGGATGAGTAGAGCGCCCCCTGTCTCTGTATCACAGAGCCCGGGGATGAGTAGAGCGCCCCCTGTCTATGTATCATGCACTCGGGGGATGAGTCGTCCGCCCCCTGTCTCTTTGTCACAGACTCAGGGGATGAGTACACCGCCCCCTGTTTCTGTATCATTGATTCAGCGGATGAGCAGACCGCCCCCTGTCTCTGTATCACAGACCCAGGGGATGAGCAAACTGCCCCTTGTCTCTGTATCTCAGATTCAGGGGATGAGTGCACCGCCCCCTGTTTCTGTATCATTGATTCAGGGGATGAGAAGAACGCCCCCTGTCTCTGTATCACAAACTGAGGGGATAAGCAGACCGCCCCCTGTCTCTGTATCACAAATTTAGGGGATGATTAGACCGCCGCCTGTCTCTGTATAACAGACTCATGGGATGAGTAGATCGCCCCCTGTCTCTGTATCACAGACTCAGGAGATGAGTAGACCGCCCCCTGTTTCTGTATCATTGATTCAGGGGATGGGTAGACCGCCCCCTGTCTCTCTGTCACAGACTCAGGGGATGAGTAGACCGCCCCCTGTCTCTGTGTCACAGACTCAGGGGATGAGTAGACCGCCCCCTGTCTCTTTATCACTGACCCAGGTGATGAGCAAACAGCCCCTTGTCTCTGCATCACAGACTCAGGAGATGAGTAGACCACTGCCTGTCTCTGTATCACAGACTCATGGGATGAGTAGACCGCCCACTGTTTCTGTATCATTGATTCAGGGGATGGGTAGACCGCCCCCTGTCTCTCTGTCACAGACTCAGGGGATGAGTAGACCGCCCCCTGTCTCTCTGTCACAGACTCAGGGGATGAGTAGACCGCCCCCGTTCTCTGTATCACACAGTCGGGGATGAGTAGACCACCCCCTGTCTCTGTATCACAGACTCAGGGGAGGAGTAGAGCGCCCCCTGTCTCTGTCTCACAGACTCGGGGATGAGTAGACCGCCCCCTGTCTTTGTTTCACAGACTCAGGGGAGGAGTAGACCGCCCCCTGTTTCTGTATCATTGATTCAGGGGATGAGTAGAGCGCCCCCTGTCACTGTATCACATACTGAGGGGATGAGTAGACCGTCCCCTGTCTTTGTATCACACACTCAGTGGATGAGTAGACCGCCCCCTATCTCTGTATCACAAACTGAGGGGATAAGTAGACCGCCCCCTGTCTCTCTGTCACAGACTCAGGGGATGAGTAGACCGCCCCCTGTCTCTGTATCACAGACTCAGGAGATGAGTTGACCGCCCCCTGTCTCTGTATCACAGACACAGTGGATGAGTAGACCGCCCCCTTCCTCTGTATCACAGACCCAGGGGATGAGTAGACCGCCCCCTTTCTCTGTATCACAGACTCAGGGAATGAGTAGACCGCCCCCTTTCTCTGTATCACAGACTCAGGTGATGTGTAGACGGCACACATTCTCTGTATGACAGACTCAGGGGATGAGTAGACCGCCCCCTGTCTCTGTCGAACAAACTCGGGATGAGTAGACCGCCCCCTGTCTCTGTCTAACAAACTCGGGATGAGTAGACCGCCCCCTGTCTCTGTATCACAGACTCAGGGAATGAGTAGACCGCCCCCTGTCTCTGAATCACAGACTCAGGGAATGAGTAGACCGCACCCTGTCTCTGTATCACAGACTCAGGGGATGAGTAGAGCTCCCCCTGTCTCTGTCTCACACCCTCGGGGATGAGTAGACCGCCCCCTGTCTCTGTATCACAGACTCAGGGGAGGAGTAGAACGCCCCCTGTCTCTCGATCACAAACTCAGGGGATGAGTAGAGCGCCCCCTGTCTCTGTATCACAGAGCCCGGGGATGAGTAGAGCGCCCCCTGTCTATGTATCATGCACTCGGGGGATGAGTCGTCCGCCCCCTGTCTCTTTGTCACAGACTCAGGGGATGAGTACACCGCCCCCTGTTTCTGTATCATTGATTCAGCGGATGAGCAGACCGCCCCCTGTCTCTGTATCACAGACCCAGGGGATGAGCAAACTGCCCCTTGTCTCTGTATCTCAGATTCAGGGGATGAGTGCACCGCCCCCTGTTTCTGTATCATTGATTCAGGGGATGAGAAGAACGCCCCCTGTCTCTGTATCACAAACTGAGGGGATAAGCAGACCGCCCCCTGTCTCTGTATCACAAATTTAGGGGATGAGTAGACCGCCGCCTGTCTCTGTATAACAGACTCATGGGATGAGTAGATCGCCCCCTGTCTCTGTATCACAGACTCAGGAGATGAGTAGACCGCCCCCTGTTTCTGTATCATTGATTCAGGGGATGGGTAGACCGCCCCCTGTCTCTCTGTCACAGACTCAGGGGATGAGTAGACCGCCCCCTGTCTCTGTGTCACAGACTCAGGGGATGAGTAGACCGCCCCCTGTCTCTTTATCACTGACCCAGGTGATGAGCAAACAGCCCCTTGTCTCTGCATCACAGACTCAGGAGATGAGTAGACCACTGCCTGTCTCTGTATCACAGACTCATGGGATGAGTAGACCGCCCACTGTTTCTGTATCATTGATTCAGGGGATGGGTAGACCGCCCCCTGTCTCTCTGCAACAGACTCAGGGGATGAGTAGACCGCCCCCTGTCTCTCTGTCACAGACTCAGGGGATGAGTAGACCGCCCCCGTTCTCTGTATCACACAGTCGGGGATGAGTAGACCACCCCCTGTCTCTGTATCACAGACTCAGGGGAGGAGTAGAGCGCCCCCTGTCTCTGTCTCACAGACTCGGGGATGAGTAGACCGCCCCCTGTCTTTTTTTCACAGACTCAGGGGAGGAGTAGACCGCCCCCTGTTTCTGTATCATTGATTCAGGGGATGAGTAGAGCGCCCCCTGTCACTGTATCACATACTGAGGGGATGAGTAGACCGTCCCCTGTCTTTGTATCACACACTCAGTGGATGAGTAGACCGCCCCCTGTCTCTGTATCACAAACTGAGGGGATAAGTAGACCGCCCCCTGTCTCTCTGTCACAGACTCAGGGGATGAGTAGACCGCCCCCTGTCTCTGTATCACAGACTCAGGAGATGAGTAGACCGCCCCCTGTCTCTGTATCACAGACACAGTGGATGAGTAGACCGCCCCCTTCCTCTGTATCACAGACCCAGGGGATGAGTAGACCGCCCCCTTTCTCTGTATCACAGACCCAGGGGATGAGTAGACCGCCCCCTTTCTCTGTATCACAGACTCAGGGAATGAGTAGACCGCCCCCTTTCTCTGTATCACAGACTCAGGTGATGTGTAGACGGCACACATTCTCTGTATGACAGACTCAGGGGATGAGTAGACCGCCCCCTGTCTCTGTCGAACAAACTCGGGATGAGTAGACCGCCACCTGTCTCTGTCTAACAAACTCGGGATGAGTAGACCGCCCCCTGTCTCTGTATCACAGACTCAGGGAATGAGTAGACCGCCCCCTGTCTCTGAATCACAGACTCAGGGAATGAGTAGACCGCCCGCTGTCTCTGTCGAACAAACTCGGGATGAGTAGACCGCCCCCTGTCTCTGTCTAACAAACTCGGGATGAGTAGACCGCCCCCTGTCTCTGTATCACAGTCTCAGGGAATGAGTAGACCGCCCCCTGTTTCTGGATCACATACTCAGGGGATGAGTAGAGCGCCCTCTGTCTCTGTATCACAGCCACAGTGGATGAGAAGACCGCCCCCTTTCTCTGTATCTCAGAGTCAGTGGATGACTAGACCGGCCCCTGTCTTTGCATCACAGACTCAGTGTATGAGTAGACAGCCCCCTGTCTCTGTATCACAGACTCAGTGGATGAGTAGACCACCCCCTGTCTCTGTATCACAGATTCAGTGGATGACTAGAACGGCCCCTGTCTTTGCATCACAGACTCAGTGTATGAGTAGACAGCCCCCTGTCTCTGTATCACAGACTCAGTGGATGAGTAGACCGCCCCCTGTCTCTGTATCACAGACTCAGGAGATGAGTAGACCGCCCCCTGTCTCTTTATCACACACTCGGGGGATGAGTAGACCGCCCCCTGTCTCTGAATCACAGACTCAGGGGATGAGTAGAGCGCCCCCTGTCTCTGTATCACAGACTCAGGGGATGAGTAGAGCGAACCCTGTCTCTGTATCACAGACTCAGGGAATGAGTAGACCGCTCCCTGTCTCTGTATCACAGAATCAGGGGATGAGTAGACCGCTCCCTGTCTCTGTATCACAGACTCAGGGGATGAGTAAACTGCCCCCTGTCTCTGGATCACAGACTCAGGGGATCAGTAGACCGCCCCCTTCCTCTGTATCAAAGACCCAGTGGATGAGCAGACTGTCCCCTGTCTCTCTATCACAGACTCAGTGGATGAGTAGACCGCCCCCTGTCTCTGTATCTCAGAGTCAGTGGATGAGAAGACCGCCCCCTCTCTCTGTATCTCAGAATCAGTGGATGAGCAGACCGTCCCCTGTCTCTCTATCACAGACTCAGTGGATGAGTAGAGCGCCCCCTGTCTCTGTATTACAGACTCAGGGGATGAGTAGACCGCCCCCTTCCTCTGTCTCACAGACACAGGGGATGAGTAAACTGCCCCTTGTCTCTGTATCACACACTCAGGGGATGAGCAGACTGCCCCCTTTCTCTGTATCACAGACTCAGGGAATGAGTAGACCGCCACCTGTCTCTTTATCTCACACTCGGGGGATGAGTAGACCGCCCCCTGTCTCTGTATCACAGACTCAGGTGATGAGTAGACCACCCCCTGTCTCTGTATCACAAATTTAGGGAATGAGTAGACGGCCCCCTGTCTCTGTATAACAAACTCGGGATGAGTAGACCGCACCCTGTCTCTGTATCACAGAGTCAGGGGATGAGCAGACCGCCCCCTGTCTCTGTATCACAGACTCAGGGGAGGAGTAGAACGCCCCCTGTCTCTCGATCAAAAACTCAGGGGATGAGTAGAGCGCCCCCTGTCTCTGTATCACAGAGCCCGGGGATGAGTAGAGCGCCCCCTGTCTATGTATCATGCACTCGGGGGATGAGTCGTCCGCCCCCTGTCTCTTTGTCACAGACTCAGGGGATGAGTACACCGCCCCCTGTTTCTGTATCATTGATTCAGCGGATGAGCAGACCGCCCCCTGTCTCTGTATCACAGACCCAGGGGATGAGCAAACTGCCCCTTGTCTCTGTATCTCAGATTCAGGGGATGAGTGCACCGCCCCCTGTTTCTGTATCATTGATTCAGGGGATGAGAAGAACGCCCCCTGTCTCTGTATCACAAACTGAGGGGATAAGCAGACCGCCCCCTGTCTCTGTATCACAAATTTAGGGGATGAGTAGACCGCCCCCTGCCTCTGTATCACAGAATCAGTGGATGAGTAGACCGTCCCCTGTCTTTGTATCACACACTCAGTGGATGAGTAGACCGCCCGCTTGTCTCTGTATCACAGACTCAGGGGATGAGTAGTCCGCCCCCTGTTTCTGTATCATTGATTCAGGGGATGAGTAGACCGCCCCCTGTCTCTGTATCAGAGATTTAGGGGATGAGTAGACCGCCGCCTGTCTCTGTATAACAGACTCATGTGATGAGTAGACCGCCCCCTGCCTCTGTATCACAGACTCAGGAGATGAGTAGACCACTGCCTGTCTCTGTATCACAGACTCAGGGGATGAGTAGACCGCCCCCTGTCTCTGTATCACAGAGCCCGGGGATGAGTAGAGCGCCCCCTGTCTATTTATCATGCACTCGGGGGATGAGTAGACCGCCCCCTGTCTCTGTGTCACAGACTCAGGGGATGAGTAGACCGCCCCCCGTCTCTGTGTCACAGACTCAGAAAATGAGTGGACCGCTCCCTGTCTCTTTATCACTGACCAAGGGGATGAGCAAACTGCCCCTTGTCTCTGCATCACAGACTCAGGGGATGAGTGCACCGCCCCCTGTTTCTGTATCATTGATTCAGGGGATGAGAAGAACGCCCCCTGTCTCTGTGTCACAGACTCAGGGGATGAGTGGACCGTCCCCTGTCTCTGTATCACAAATTTAGGGGATGAGTAGACCGTCCCCTGTCTCTGTAACACAAACTGAGGGGATAAGTAGACCGCCCCCTGTCTCTGCATCACAGACTCAGGGAATGCGTAGACCGCCCCCTGACTCTGTATCACAAACTGAGGGGATAAGTAGACCGCCCCTTGTCTCAGTATCACAAACTGAGGGGATAAGTAATCCGCCCCATGTCTCTGGATCACAGATTCAGGGGATGAGTAGACTGCCCCCTGTCTCTGTATCTCAGACTCAGGGGATGAGCAGACCGGCCCCTGTCTCTGTATCACAGACTCAGGGGATGAGTGCACCGCCCCCTGTTTCTGTATCATTGATTCAGGGGATGAGTAGTCCGCCCCCTGTCTCTGTATCACAGACTCAGGGGATGAGTAGACCGCCCCCTGTCTCCGTATCACAGACTCAGGAGATGAGTAGACCGCCGCCTGTCTCTGTATAACAGACTCATGGGATGAGTAGACCACTGCCTGTCTCTGAATCACAGACTCATGGGATGAGTAGACCGCCCCCTGTTTCTGTATCATTGATTCAGGGGATGGGTAGACCGCCCCCTGTCTCTCTGTCACAGACTCAGGGGATGAGTAGACCGCCCCCTGTCTCTGTGTCACATGACTCAGGGGATGAGTAGACCGCCCCCTATCTCTTTATCACTGACCCAGGTGATGAGCAAACAGCCCCTTGTCTCTGCATCACAGACTCAGGGGATGAGTAGACCGCCCCCTGTCTCCGTATCACAGACTCAGGAGATGAGTAGACCGCCGCCTGTCTCTGTATAACAGACTCATGGGATGAGTAGATCGCCCCCTGTCTCTGTATCACAGACTCAGGAGATGAGTAGACCACTGCCGGTCTCTGTATCACAGACTCATGGGATGAGTAGACCGCCCCCTGTTTCTGTATCATTGATTCAGGGGATGGGTAGACCGCCCCCTGTCTCTCTGTCACAGACTCAGGGGATGAGTAGACCGCCCCCTGTCTCTGTGTCACAGACTCAGGGGATGAGTAGACCGCCCCCTGTCTCTTTATCACTGACCCAGGTGATGAGCAAACAGCCCCTTGTCTCTGCATCACAGACTCAGGAGATGAGTAGACCACTGCCTGTCTCTGTATCACAGACTCATGGGATGAGTAGACCGCCCCCTGTCTCTCTGTCACAGACTCAGGGGATGAGTAGACCGCCCCCGTTCTCTGTATCACACAGTCGGGGATGAGTAGACCACCCCCTGTCTCTGTATCACAGACTCAGGGGAGGAGTAGAGCGCCCCCTGTCTCTGTCTCACAGACTCGGGGATGAGTAGACCGCCCCCTGTCTTTGTATCACAGACTCAGGGGAGGAGTAGACCGCCCCCTGTTTCTGTATCATTGATTCAGGGGATGAGTAGAGCGCCCCCTGTCACTGTATCACAGACTCAGGGGATGAGTAGACCGTCCCCTGTCTTTGTATCACACACTCAGTGGATGAGTAGACCGCCCCCTGTCTCTGTATCACAAACTGAGGGGATAAGTAGACCGCCCCCTGTCTCTCTGTCACAGACTCAGGGGATGAGTAGACCGCCCCCTGTCTCTGTATCACAGACTCAGGGGATGAGTAGAGCGTCCCCTGTCACTGTATCACAGACTCAGTGGATGAGTAGACCCTCCCCTGTCTCTGTATCTCAGACTCAGGGGATGAGTAGACTGCCCCCTGTCTCTCTATCACAAACTGAGGGGATAAGTAGACCGCCCCCTGTCTCTGTATCTCAGACTCAGGGGATGAGTAGACCACCCCCTGTCTCTGTATCACATACTGAGGGGATAAGTGGACCACCCCATGTCTTTGTAACACAAATTTAGGGGATAAGTAGACTGCCCCCTGTCTCTGCATCACAGACTCAGGGGATGAGTAGACCGCCCCCTGTCTCTGCATCACAGACTCAGTGGATGAGTAGACCGTCACTAGTCTCTGTATCACAGACTCAGTGGATGAGTAGACCGCCCCCTGTCTCTGTATCACAGACTCAGGGGATGAGTAGACCGCCCCCTGTCTCTGTGTGACAGACTCAGTGGATGAGTAGACCGTCACCTGTCTCTGTATCACAGACTCAGTGGATGAGTAGACCGCCCCCTGTCTATGTATCACAGACTCAGGGGATGAGTAGACCGCCCCCTGTCTCTGTATCACAGACTCAGTGGATGAGAAGATCGCCCCCTGTCTCTGTATCACAAACTGTGGGGATGAGTAGACCGCCCCCTGTCTCTGTATCACAGACTCAGGGGATGAGTAGACCGCCCCCTGTCACTGTATCACAAACTGAGGGGATGAGTAGACCGCCCCCTTTCTCTGTATCACAGACTCAGGGGATGAGTAGACCGCACCCTGTCTCTGCCTCACAAATTTAGGGGATAAGTAGATCGCCGCCTGTCTCTGCATCACACACTCAGTGGATGAGTAGACAGTCCCTGTCTCTATGTCACAGACTCAGGCGATGAGCAGACTGCCCCCTGTCTCTGTGTCACAGACTCAAGGGAAGAGTAGACCGCCCCCTGTCTCTGTCTCACAAATTTAGGGGATAAGTAGATCGCCCCCTGTCTCTGCATCACAGACTCAGGGGATGAGTAGACCGCCCCCTGTCTCTGTTTCACAGACTCAGTGGATGAGAAGATCGCCCCCTGTCTCTGTATCACATACTGAGGGGATGAGCAGACTGCCCCCTGTCTCTGTATCACAGACTCAGGGGATGAGTAGACCGCCCCCTGTCTCTGTATCACACACTCAGGGGATGAGTAGACCGCCCCCTTTCTCTGTATCACACACTCGGGGGATGAGTAGACCGCCTCCTGTCTTTGTATCACACACTCAGTGGATGAGTAGACCGCCCCGTGTCTAGGCATCACAGACTCAGTGGATGGGCAAACCGGCCCCTGTCTCTGAATCACAGACTCAGGGGATGAGTAGACCGCCCCCTGTCTCTGTATCACAAACTGAGGGGTTGAATATACTGCCCCATTTCTCTGTGTCACAGACTGAGGGGATGAGTTGACCGCCTCCTGTCTCTGTATCACACACTCAGGGGATGAGTAGACCGCCCCCTGTCTCTGTATCTCACACTCAGCGATTGAGTTAACCGCCCCCTATCTCTGTATCACGGACTCAGGGCATGATTAGACAGCCCCCTTTCTCTGTATCACAGACTCAGGGTATGAGTAGACCGCCCCCTTTCTCTGTATCACACACTCGGGGGATGAGTAGACCGCCCCCTGTCTCTGTATCACAGAATCGGGGGATGAGTAGACCGCCCCCAGACTCTGTATCATTGATTCAGGGAATGAGTAGACCGCCCCCTGTCTCTGTATAACAGACTCAGGGGATGAGTAGACCGCCCCCTGTCTCTGTCTCACAGAGTCAGTGGATGAGTAGACCGTCACGTGTCTCTGTATCACAAACTCAGTGGATGAGAAGACCGCCCCCTGTCTCTGTATCAAAGACTCAGGGGATGAGTAGACCGCCCCCTGTCTCTGTTTCACAAACTGAGGGGATAGGTGGACCACCCCCTGTCTCTGTATCACATACTGAGGGGATAAGTGGACCGCCCCCTATCTCTGTTTCACAAACTGAGGGGATAAGTAGACCGCCCCTGTCTCTGCATCACAGACTCAGGGGATGAGTAGACTGCCCCCTGTCTCAGTATCACAGACTCAGGGGATGAGCAGACTGCCCCCTGTCTCAGTATCACAGACTCAGGGGATGAGTAGACCGTCACCTGTCTCTGTATCACAGACTCAGGGGATGAGTACCGCCCCCTGTCTCTGTATCACAAAATGAGGGGATGAGTAGACCGGCCCCTGTCTCTGTATCACAGACTCAGGGGTTGAGTAGACCGCCCCCTTCGTCTCTATCACAGACCCAGGGGATGAGTAAACTGCCCCTTGTGTCTGTATCTCAGATTCAGGGGATGAGTAGACCGCCCCCTGTCTCTGTATCACAAACTCAGGGAATGAGTAGACCGCCCCCTGTCTCTGTATCACAGACTCGGGGGATGAGTGGACCGCCCCCTGTCTCTGTATCATTGATTCAGGGGATGAGTAGACCGCCCCATGTCTCTGTATCATTGATTCCGGGGATGAGGAGAGAGCCCCCTGTCTCTGTGTCACAGACTCAGGTGATGAGCAGACTGCCCCCTGTCTCTGTATCACAGACTCAGGGGATGAGTAGATCGCCCCCTGTCTCTGTATCACATACTGAGGGGATGAGCAGACCGCCCCCTGTCTCTGTATCACAGACTGAGGGGATGAGTAGACCGCCCCCTGTCGCTGTATCACAGACTCAGGGGATGAGTAGACCGCCCCCTGTCGCTGTATCACAAACTGAGGGGATGAGTAGACCGCCCCCTGTCGCTGTATCACAGACTCAGGGGATGAGTAGACCGCCCCCTGTCTCTGTATCACAGACTCAGGGGATGAGTAGACCGCCCCCGTCTCTCTATCACAAACTGAGGGGATAAGTAGACCGCCCCCTGTCTCTGTATCACAAACTGAGGGGATGAGTAGACCGCCCCCTGTCACTGTATCACAGACTCAGGGGATGAGTAGACCGCCCCCTGTCTCTGTATCACAGACTCAGGGGATGAGTAGACCGCCCCCTGTCTCAGTATCACAGACTCAGTGGATGAGAAGACCGCCCCCTGTCTCTGTATCACAGACTCAGTAGATGAGAAGACCGCCCCCTGTCTCTGTATCACAGACTCAGGGGATGAGTAGATCGCCCCCTGTCTCTGCATCACAAACTCAGTGGATGAGAAGACCGCCCCCTGTCTCTGTATCACAAACTCAGTGGATGAGAAGACCGCCCCCTGTCTCTGTATCACAGACTCAGTGGATGAGAAGACCGCCCCCTGTCTCTGTATCACAAACTCAGGGGATGAGTAGACCGCCCCCTGTCGCTGTATCACAGACTCAGGGGATGAGTAGACCGCCCCCTGTCTCCGTATCACAGACTCAGGGGATGTGTAGACCGCCCCCTGTCACTGTATCACAAACTGAGGGGATGAGGAGACCGCCCCCTGTCTCCGTATCACAGACTCAGGGGATGAGTAGACCGCCCCCTGTCTCCGTATCACAGACTCAGGGGATGAGTAGACAGCCCCCTGTCGCTGTATCACAGACTCAGGGGATGAGTAGACCGCCCCCTGTCTCTGTATCACAGACTCAGGGGATGAGTAGACCGCTCCCTTCCTCTTTATCACAGACTCAGGGGATGAGTAAACTGCCCCTTGTCTCTGTATCTCAGACTCAGGGGATGAGTAGATCGCCCCCTGTCTCTGTATCTCAGACTCAGGGGATGAGTGCACCGCCCCCTGTCTCTGTATCACAGACTCAGGGGATGAGTAGACCGCTCCCTTCCTCTTTATCACAGACTCAGGGGATGAGTAAACTGCCCCTTGTCTCTGTATCTCAGACTCAGGGGATGAGTAGACCGCCCCCTGTCTCTGTATCTCAGACTCAGGGGATGAGTAGACCGCCCCCTGTCTCTGTATCACAGAGTCAGTGGATGAGTAGACCGTCACCTGTCTCTGTGTCACAGACTCAATGGATGAGAAGACCGCCCCCTGTCTCTGTCTCACAGAGTCAGGGGATGAGTAGACCGCCCCCTGTCTCTGTATCACATACTGAGGGGATAAGTAGACCGCCCCCTGTCTTTGTCACACAAATTTAGGGGATAAGTAGACCGCCCCCTGTCTCTGTGTCACAGACTCAGGCGATGAGCAGACTGCCCCCTGTCTCTGTATCACAGACTCAGTGGATGAGTAGACCGCCCCCTGTCTCTGTATCACAGAGTCAGTGGATGAGTAGACCGTCACCTGTCTCTGTTTCACAGACTCAGTGGATGAGAAGATCGCCCCCTGTCTCTGTATCACAGACTGAGGGGATGAGTAGACCGCCCCCTGTCTCTGCATCACATACTGAGTGGATGAGCAGACTGCCCCCTGTCTCTGTCTCACAGACTCAGGGGATGAGTAGACCGCCCCCTGTCTCTGTATCACAAACTCAGGGGATGAGTAGACCACCCCCTGTCTCTGTATCACAGACTCGGGAGATGAGTTGAACGCCTCTGTCTCTGGATCACAGACTCAGGGCATGATTAGACAGCCCCCTTTCTCTGTATCACACACTCGGGGGATGAGTAGACCGCCCCCGATCTCTGTATCACAGACTCGGGAGATGAGTAGACCGCCTCCTGTCTTTGTATCACACACTCAGTGGATGAGTAGACCGACCCCTGTCTCTGTTTCACATACTGAGGGGATGAGCAGACTGCCCCCTGTCTCTGTATCACAGACTCAGGGGATAAGTAGAACGCCCTCTGTCTCTGTATCACAAACAGAGGGGATGAGCAGACTGCCCCCTGTCTCTGTATCACACACTCGGGGGATGAGTAGACCGCCCCCGATCTCTGTATCACAGACACGGGAGATGAGTAGACCGCCCCCTGACTCTGTATCATTGATTCAGGGAATGAGTAGACCGCCCCCCGTCTCTGTATCACAGACTCGGGAGATGAGTAGACCGCCCCCTGACTCTGTATCATTGATTCAGGGAATGGGTAGACCGCCCCCCGTCTCTGTAACAAAGAATCAGTGGATGAGTAGACCGTCACCTGTCTCTGTATCACAGACTCAGTGGAAGAGAAGACCGCCCCCTGTCTCTGTATCTCAGAGTCAGTGGATGACTAGACCGCCTCCTGTCTTTGTATCACACACTCAGTGGATGAGTAGACCGCCCTCTGTCTAGGCATCACAGACTCAGTGGATGAGCAGACCGTCCCCTGTCTTTGTATCACAAACTCAGTGGATGTGTAGACCGCCCCCTGTCTCTGTGTCACAGACTCAGGCGATGAGTAGACCGCCCCCTGTCTCTGTATCACACACTCAGGGGATGAGTAGACCGCCCCCTGTCTCTGTATCACAAACTCAGGGGATGAGTAGACTGCCCCCTGTCTCTGTCTCACAAACTGAGGGAATGAGTAGAGCACCCCCTGTCTCTGTATCTCACTCTCAGCGATTGAGTTAACCGCCCCCTATATCTGTATCACAGACTCAGGGGATGAGTTGACCGCCTCTGTCTCTGGATCACAGACTCAGTGCATGATTAGACAGCCCCCTTTCTCTGCATCACACACTCGGGGGATGAGTAAACCGCCCCCGATCTCTGTATCACAGACTCGGGAGATGAGTAGACCGCCTCCTGTCTTTGTTTCACACACTCAGTGGATGAGTAGACCGTCACCTGTCTCTGTTTCACAGACTCAGTGGATGAGAAGACCGCCCCCTGTCTCTGCATCACAGACTCAGGGGATGAGTAGACCGCCCCCTGTCTCTGCATCACATACTGAGGGGATGAGCAGACTGCCCCCTGTCTCTGTATCACAGACTCAGGGGATAAGTAGAGCGCCCCCTGTCTCTGTATCACAGACTCAGGGGATGAGTAGACCGCCCCCTGTCTCTGCATCACACACTCAGGGGATGAGAAGACCGCCCCCTGTCTCTGTATCACAGACTCAGGGGATAAGTAGAGCGCCCCCTGTCTCTGTATCACAGACTCAGGGGATGAGTAGACCGCCCCCTGTCTCTGCATCACACACTCAGGGGATGAGAAGACCGCCCCCTGTCTCTGTATCACATCCTGAGGGGATGAGCAGACTGCCCCCTGTCTCTGTATCACAGACTCAGGGGATGAGTAGACCGCCCCCTGTCTCTGCATCACAGACTCAGGGGATGAGTAGACCGCCCCCTATCTCTGCATCACAAACTGAGGGGATGAGCAGACTGCCCCCTGTCTCTGTATCACAGACTCAGGTGATGAGTAGACCGCCCCCTTTCTCTGTATCACACACTCGGGGGATGAGTAGACCGCCCCCGATCTCTGTATCACAGACTCGGGAGATGAGTAGACCGCCCCCTGACTCTGTATCATTGATTCAGGGAATGAGTAGACCGCCCCCCGTCTCTGTAACACAGAATCAGTGGATGAGTAGACCGTCACCTGTCTCTGTACCACAGGCTCAGGGAATGAGTAGACCGCCCCCTTTCTCTGTATCACACACTCAGTGGATGAGAAGACCGCCCCCTGTCTCTGTATCACAGGCTCAGGGAATGAGTAGACCGCCCCCTTTCTCTGTATCACACACGCAGGGGATGAGTAGACCGCCCCCTGTCTCTGTTATACAGACTGAGGGGTTGAGTATACTGCCCTATTTCTCTGTGTCACAGACTGAGGGGATGAGTTGACCGCCCCCTGACTCTGTATCATTGATTCCGGGAATGAGTAGACCGCCCCCTGTCTCTGTATCTCACCCTCAGCGATTGAGTTAACCGCCCCCTATCTCTGTATCACAGACTCAGGGGATGAGTTGACCGCCTCCTGTCTCTGTATCACAGACTCAGGGTATGAGTAGACCGCCCCCTGTCTCTGTATCACACACTCGGGGGATGGGTAGAACGCCCCCTGTCTCTGGATCACAGACTCGGGGGATGAGTAGACCGCCCCCTGACTCTGTATCATTGATTCAGGGAATGAGTAGACCGCCCCCTGTCTCTGTATCACAAACTCAGTGGATGAGAAGACCGCCCCCTGTCTCTGTATCACAAACTCAGTGGATGAGAAGACCGCCCCCTGTCTCTGTTTCACACACTCGGGGGATGAGTACATCGTCCCCTGTCTCTGTATCACAGACTCGGGAGATGAGTAGACCGTCACCTGTCTCTGTTTCACATACTCAGGGGATGAGTAGACTGCCCCCTGTCTCTGTATCACAGACTCAGGGGATGAGTCGAACGCCCTCTGTCTCTGTATCACACACTCAGGGGATGAGTAGACTGCCCCCTGTCTCTGTATCACAGACTCAGGGGATGAGTAGACCGCCCCCTGTCTCTGCATCACACACTCAGGGGATGAGTAGACCGCCCCCTGTCTCTGTATCACAGACTCAGGGGATGAGTAGACCGCCCCCTGTCTCTGTATCACAGACTCAGGGGATGAGTAGACCGCCCCCTGTCTCTGCATCACATACTGAGGGGATGAGCAGACTGCCCCCTGTCTCTGTATCACAGACTCAGGTGATGAGTAGAACGCCCTCTGTCTCTGTATCACAAACTGAGGGGATGAGTAGACCGCCCCCTGTCTCTGCATCACACACTCAGGGGATGAGTAGACCGCCCCCTGTCTCTGTATCACAGACTCAGGGGATGAGTAGACCGCCCCCTGTCTCTGTTTCACACTCAGTGGATGATTAGAACGCCCTCTGTCTCTGTATCACAAACTGAGGGGATGAGTAGACCGCCCCCTGTCTCTGCATCACATACTGAGGGGATGAGCAGACTGCCCCCTGTCACTGTATCACAGACTCAGGGGATGAGCAGACTGCCCCCTGTCACTGTATCACAGACTCAGGGGATGAGTAGAACGCCCTCTGTCTCTGTATCACACACTCAGGGGATGAGTAGAACGCCCTCTGTCTCTGTATCACAGACTCAGGGGATGAGTAGACCGCTCCCTGACTCTGTATCATTGATTCCGGGAATGAGGAGACCGCCCCCTGTCTCTGTATAACAGACTCAGGGGATGAGTAGACCGCCCCCTGACTCTGTATCATTGATTCAGGGAATGAGTAGACCGCCCCCTGTCTCTGTATCACAAACTCAGTGGATGAGAAGACCGCCCCCTGTCTCTGCATCACAGACTCAGTGGATGAGTAGACCGCCCCCTGTCTCTGTTTCACAAACTGAGGGGATAAGTAGACCGCCCCCTGTCTTTGTCACACAAATTTAGGGGATAAGTAGACTGCCCCCTGTCTCTGTATCACTGACTCAGGGGATGAGTAGACCACCCCCTGTCTCTGTATCACATACTGAGGGGATAGGTAGACCGCCCCCTGTCTTTGTCACACAAATTTAGGGGATAAGTAGACTGCCCCCTGTCTCTGTATCACTGACTCAGGGGATGAGTAGACCGCCCCCTGTCTCTGTATCACAGACTCGGGGGATGAGTAGACCGCCCCCTTCGTCTCTATCACAGACCCAGGGGATGAGTAAACTGCCCCTTGTGTCTGTATCTCAGATTCAGGGGATGAGTAGACCGCCCCCTGTCTCTGTATCACAGACTCAGGGGATGAGTAGACCGCCCCCTGTCTCTGTATCACAAACTGAGGGGATGAGTAGACCGCCCCCTGCCTCTGCATCACAGACTCAGGGGATGAGTAGACCGCCCCCTGTCTCTGTATCACAGACTCAGGGGATGAGTAGACCGCCCCCTGTCTCTGTCTCACAGACCCAGGGGATAAGCAGACCGCCCCCTGTCTCTGGATCACAGACCCAGGGGATAAGCAGACCGCCCCCTGTCTCTGTATCACAAACTGAGGGGATGAGTAGACCGCCCCCTGTCTCTGTCTCACAGAGTCAGGGGATGAGTAGACCGCCCCCTGTCTCTGTATCACAGACTCAGGGGATGAGTAGACCGCCCCCTGTCTCTGTCTCACAGACCCAGGGGATAAGCAGACCACCCCCTGTCTCTGTATCACACACTCAGTGGATGAGTAGACACTCTCTGTCCCTGTGTCACAGACTCAGTGGATGAGAAGACTGCCCCCTGTCTCTGTGTCACAGACTCAGTGGATGAGTAGACCGCCCCCTGTCTCTGTATCACACACTCAGTGGATGAGTAGACACTCCCTGTCTCTGTGTCACAGACTCAGGCGATGAGCAGACTGCCCCCTGTCTCTGTATCACAGACTCAGGGGATGAGTAGACCGTCACCTGTCTCTGTTTCACAGACTCAGGGGATGAGAAGACCGCCCCCTTTCTCTGTATCACAGACTCAGGGGATGAGTAGACCGCCCCCTGTCTCTGTATCACACACTCAGGGGATGAGTAGACTGCCCCCTGTCTCTGTATCACAGACTCAGTGGATGAGAAGAACGCCACCTGTCTCTGTATCAAAGACTCATGGGATGAGTAGACCGCCCCCTGTCTCTGTCTCACAAACTGAGGGAATGAGTAGAGCACCCCCTGACTCTGTATCTCATTCTCAGCGATTGAGTTAACCGCCCCCTATATCTGTATCACACACTCGGGGGATGAGTAGACCGCCCCCGATCTCTGTATCACAGACTCGGGAGATGAGCAGACCGCCTCCTGTCTTTGTATCACACACTCAGTGGATGAGTAGACCGCCCCCTGTCTAGGCATCACAGACTCAGTGGATGGGTAAACCGGCCCCTGTCTCTGTATCAAAGACTCAGAGGATGAGTAGACCACCCCCTCTCTCTGTATCACAAACTGAGGGGATAAGTAGACCGCCCCCTGTCTCTGTATCACATGCTGAGGGGATAAGTAGACCGCCCGCTGTCTCTGTATCACAAACTGAGGGGATGAGTAGACCGCCCCCTGTCTCTGTATCACAGAGAAAGCGGATGAGTAGACCGCCCCCTGTCTCTGCATCACATACTAAGGGGATGAGCAGACTGCCCCCTGTCTCTGTATCACAAACTGAGGGGATGAGTAGACCGCCCCCAGTCTCTGTATCACACACTCAGGGGATGAGAAGACCGCCCCCAGTCTCTGTATCACACACTCAGGGGATGAGTAGACCGCCCCCTGTCTCTGCATCACATACTGAGGGGATGAGCAGACTGCCCCCTGTCTCTGTCTCACAAACTGAGGGGATGAGTAGACCGCCCCCTGTCTCTGTATCACACACTCAGGGGATGAGAAGACCGCCCCCTGTCTCTGTATCACAGACTCAGGGGATGAGTTGACCGTCACCTGTCTCTGTATCACAGACTCAGTGGAAGAGAAGACCGCCCCCTGTCTCTGTATCTCAGAGTCAGTGGATGACTAGACCGCCTCCTGTCTTTGTATCACACACTCAGTGGATGAGTAGACCGCCCCCTGTCTCTGTATCAAAGACTCAGGGAATGAGTAGAACCCCCCCTGTCTCTGTATCACAAACTGAGGGGATAAGTAGACCGGCCCCTGTCTCTGTATCAAAGACTCAGGGGATGAGTAGACCACCCCCTGTCTCTGTATCACAAACTGAGGGGATGAGTAGACCGCCCCCTGTCTCTGTATCACAGACTCAGTGGATGAGTAGACCGCCCCCTGTTACTGTATCACAGACTCAGGCGATGAGTAGACCGCCCCCTTTCTCTGTATCACAGATTCAGGGAATGAGTAGACCGCCCCCTGTCTCTGTATCACAGATTCAGGGAATGAGTAGACCGCCACCTATCTCTGTATCACAGACTCATGGGATGAGTAGACCGCCCCCTGACTCTGTCTCATTGATTCAGGGAATGAGTAGACTGCCCCCTGTCTCTGTATCAAAGACTCAGGGGATGAGTAGACCACTGCCTGTCTCTGTCTCACATACTGAGGGGATAAGTAGACCGCCCCCTGTCTTTGTAACTCAAATTTAGGGGATGAGTAGACCGCCCCCTGTCTCTGTATCTCACACTCAGCGATTGAGTTAATCGCCCCCGATCTCTGTATCACAGACTCAGGGCATGATTAGACCGCCCCCTGTCTCTGTATCACACACTCGGGGGATGAGTAGACCGTTCCCTGTCTCTGTATCACAGCCTCGGGGGATGAGTAGACCGCCCCCTGACTCTGTATCATTGATTCCGGGAATGTGTAGACCGCCCCCTGTCTCTGTAACACAGAGTCAGTGGATGAGTAGACCGTCACCTGTCTCTGTATCACAGACTCAGTGGATGAGAGGACCGCCCCCTGTCTCTGTATCAAAGACTCAGGGGATGAGTAATCCGCCCCCTGTCTCTGTATCTCAGAGTCAGGGGATGACTAGACCGCCCCCTGTCTAGGCATCACAGACTCAGTGGATGGGTAGACCGGCCCCTGTCTCTGTATCAAAGACTCAGGGGATGAGTAGTCCGCCCCCTGTCTCTGTATCACACACTCAGTGGATGAGTAGACCGCCCCCTGTCTCGGCATCACAGACTCAGTGGATGGGTAGACCGGCCCCTGTCTCTGTATGAAAGACTCAGGGAATGAGTAGAACCCCCCCTGTCTCTGCATCACAAACTGAGGGGATAAGTAGACCGCCCCCTGTCTCTGTATCACAAATTTAGGGGATGAGTAGACTGCCCCCTGTCTTTGTAACTCAAATTTAGGGGATGAGTAGACCGCCCACTGCCTCTGTATCACAGACTCAGTGGATGAGTAGACCGCCCCCTGTCTCTGCATCACAAACTGAGGGGATGAGTAGACCGCTCACTGTGTCTGTATCTCACACTCAACGATTGAGTTAATCGCCCCCGATCTCTGTATCACAGAGTCAGTGGATGAGAGGACCGCCCAGTGTCTCTGTATCAAAGACTCAGGGGATGAGTAGTCCGCCCCCTGTCTCTGTATCTCAGAGTCAGGGGATGACTAGACCGCCCCCTGTCTTTGTATCACAAACTCAGTGGATGAGCAGACTGCCCCCTGTCTCTGTATCACAGACTCAGGGGATGAGTAGACCGGCCCCTGTCTCTGCATCACAAACTGAGGGGATGAGTAGACCGCCCCCTGTCTCTGTATCACAGACTCAAGGGATGAGTAGACCGCCCCATTCCTCTCTATCACAGACCCAGGGGATGAGTAAACTGCCCCTTGTCTCTGTATCTCAGACTCAGGGGATGAGTAGACCGCCCCCTTTCTCTGCATCACACACTCGGCGATGAGTAGACTGCCCCCTGTCTCTGTATCACAGACTCGGGGGATGAGTAGACCGCCCCCTGTCTCTGGATCACAGAGTCAGTGGATGAGTAGACCGTCACCTGTCTCTGTATCACAGACTCAGTGGATGAGAAGACCGCCCCCTGTCTCTGTATCACAGACTCAGGGGATGAGGAGACCTCCCCCTGTCTCTGTATCACAAACTGAGGGGATGAGTAGACCACACCCTGTCTCTGTATCTCACACTCAGCGATTGAGTTAATCGTCCCCTATCTCTGGATCACAGACTCAGGGGATGAGTAGACCGCCCCCTGTCTCTGTATAACAGACTCAGTGGATGAGAGGACCGCCCAGTGTCTCTGTATCAAAGACTCAGGGGATGAGTAGTCCGCCCCCTGTCTCTGTATCTCAGAGTCAGGGGATGACTAGACCGCCCCCTGTCTCTGTATCACACACTCAACGATTGAGTTAATCGCCCCCTGTCTCTGTATCACATACTCCGGGGATGAGCAGACCGCCCCCTGTCTCTGTATAACAGACTCAGTGGATGAGAGGACCGCCCAGTGTCTCTGTATCAAAGACTCAGGGGATGAGTAGACCGCCCCCTGTCTCTGTATCTCACACTCAGCGATTGAGTTAATTGCCCCCGATCTCTGTATCACAGACTCAGGGGATGAGTAGACCACCCCAAGTCTCTGTATCACAAACTGAGGGGATAAGTAGACCGCCCCCTGTCTTTGTATCACAAACTCAGTGGATGAGCAGACTGCCCCCTGTCTCTGTATCACAGACTAAGGGGATGAGTAGACCGCCCCCTGTCTCTGTATCACAGATTCAAGGGATGAGTAGACCGCCCCCTTCCTCTCTATCACAGACCCAGGGGATGAGTAAACTGCCCCTTGTCTCTGTATCTCAGAGTCAGGGGATGAGTAGACCGCCCCCTGTCTCTGTATCACAGGCTCAGGGAATGAGGAGAGCGACCCCTGTCTCTGTATCACACACTCGGGGGATGAGTAGACCGCCCCCTGTCTCTGTATCACAGACTCGGGGGATGAGTAGACCGCCCCCTGTCGCTGTATCACAGACTCGGGGGATGAGGAGACCGCCCCCTGTCTCTGTGTCAAAGACTCAGGCGATGAGCAGACTGCCCCCTGTCTCTGTATCACAGAGTCAGTGGATGAGTAGACCGTCACCTGTCTCTGGATCACAGACTCAGTGGATGAGAAGACCGCCCCCTGTCTCTGTATCAAAGACTCAGGGGATGAGTAGACCGCCCCCTGTCTCTGTGTCACAGACTCAGGGAATGAGTAGACCGCCCTCTGTCTCTGTCTAACAGACTCAGGGGATGAGTAGACCGCTCCCTGTCTCTGGATCACAGAGTCAGTGGATGAGTAGACCGTCCCCTGTCTCTGCATCACAGACTCAGGGGATGAGAAGACCGCCCCCTGTCTCTGTATCAAAGACTCAGGGGATGAGTAGTCCGCCCCCTGTCTCTGTATCTCAGAGTAAGGGGATGACTAGACCGCCCCCTGTCTTTGGATCACACACTCAGTGGATGAGTAGACCGGCCCTGTCTAGGCATCACAGACTCAGTGGATGGGTAGACCGGCCCCTGTCTCTGTATCACAGACTCAGGGAATGAGTAGACCGCCCCCTGTCTCTGTATAACAGACTCAGTGGATGAGAGGACCGCCCAGTGTCTCTGTATCAAAGACTCAGGGGATGCGTAGACCGCCCCCTGTCTCTGTATCTCACACTCAGCGATTGAGTTAATTGCCCCCGATCTCTGTATCACAGACTCAGGGGATGAGTAGACCACCCCAAGTCTCTGTATCACAAACTGAGGGGATAAGTAGACCGCCCCCTGTCTTTGTATCACAAACTCAGTGGATGAGCAGACTGCCCCCTGTCTCTGTATCACAGACTAAGGGGATGAGTAGACCGCCCCCTGTCTCTGTATCACAGATTCAAGGGATGAGTAGACCGCCTCCTTCCTCTCTATCACAGACCCAGGGGATGAGTAAACTGCCCCTTGTCTCTGTATCTCAGAGTCAGGGGATGAGTAGACCGCCCCCTGTCTCTGTATCACAGGCTCAGGGAATGAGGAGAGCGACCCCTGTCTCTGTATCACACACTCGGGGGATGAGTAGACCGCCCCCTGTCTCTGTATCACAGACTCGGGGGATGAGTAGACCGCCCCCTGTCGCTGTATCACAGACTCGGGGGATGAGGAGACCGCCCCCTGTCTCTGTGTCAAAGACTCAGGCGATGAGCAGACTGCCCCCTGTCTCTGTATCACAGAGTCAGTGGATGAGTAGACCGTCACCTGTCTCTGGATCACAGACTCAGTGGATGAGAAGACCGCCCCCTGTCTCTGTATCAAAGACTCAGGGGATGAGTAGACCGCCCCCTGTCTCTGTGTCACAGACTCAGGGAATGAGTAGACCGCCCTCTGTCTCTGTCTAACAGACTCAGGGGATGAGTAGACCGCTCCCTGTCTCTGGATCACAGAGTCAGTGGATGAGTAGACCGTCCCCTGTCTCTGCATCACAGACTCAGGGGATGAGAAGACCGCCCCCTGTCTCTGTATCAAAGACTCAGGGGATGCGTAGACCGCCCCCTGTCTCTGTATCACAGACTCAGGGGATGAGTAGACCGCCCACTGTCTCTGTATCACAGACTAAGGGGATGAGTAGACCGTCCCCTTCCTCTGTATCACAGACCCAGGGGATGAGTAAACTGCCCCTTGTCTCTGTATCTCAGACTCAGGGGATGAGTAGACTGCCCCTTTCTCTGTATCACAGACTCAGGGAATGAGTAGACCGCCCCCTGTCTCTTTATCACACACTCAGGGGATGAGTAGACCGTCCCCTTCCTCTGTATCACAGACTCAGGGGATGAGTAGACCGCCCCCTCTCTCTGTATCACAGACTCAGGGGATGAGTAGACTGTCCCCTTCCTCTGTATCACAGACCCAGGGGATGAGTAGACCGCCCCCTGTCTCTGTATCTCAGAATCAGGGGATGAGTAGACTGCCCACTTTCTCTGTATCACAGACTCAGGGAATGAGTAGACCGCCCCCTGTCTCTTTATCACACACTCGGGGGATGAGTAGACCGTCCCCTTCCTCTGTATCACGGACTCAGGGGATGAGTAGACCGCCCCTGTCTCTGTATCACAGAATCAGGGGATGAGTGGACCGCCCCCTGTCTCTGTATCACAGACTCAAGGGATGAGTCGAACGCCCCCTGCCTCTGTATCATCGACTCAGGGGAAGAGTAGACCGCCCCCTGTCTTTGTATCACAGATTCAGGGGATGAGTTGACCGCCTCCTGCCTCTGTATCTCAGACTCAGGGGAAGAGTCGAACGCCCCCTGTCTCTGTATCATCGACTCAAGGGAAGAGTAGACCGACCCCTGTCTCTGTGTCACAGACTCAAGGAATGAGTAGACCGCCCCCTGTTTCTGTATCACAGACTCAGTGAATGAGTAGACCGCCCTCTGTCTCTGTATCACAGACCCAGGGGATGAGTAGACCGCCCCCTGTCTCTGTATCACAGGTTCAGTGGATGAGTAGATCGCCCCCTGTTTCTGTATCAGTGACTCAGTGGATGAGTAGACCGCCCCCTGTCTCTGGATCACAGAGTCAGTGGATGAGTAGACCGCCCCCTGTCTCTGTATCACAGGTTCAGTGGATGACAAGACCGTCCCCTGTCTTTGTATCACAGAGTCAGTGGATTAGAAGACCGCCCCCTGTCTCTGTATCTCACACTCAGTGGATGAGCAGACCGTCCCCTGTCTTTGTATCACAGACTCAGGGGATGATGAGACAGCCCCCTGTCTCATTATCACAGACTCAGGGGATGAGTAGACCGCCCCCTGTCTCTGTATCACAGACTCAAGTGATGAGTAGTCCGCCCCCTGTCTTTGTATCACGGACTCAGGGGATGAGTAGACCGTCCCCTGTCTTTGTATCACACATGCAGAGGATGAGTAGACCGCCCCCTGTCTCTGTATCACAGACTCAGTGGATGAGTAGACCGCCCCCTGTCTTTGTATCACAGACTCAGGGGATGATGAGACAGCCCCCTGTCTCAGTATTACAGACTCAGGGGATGAGTAGACCGCCCCCTGTCTCTGTATCACAGACTCAAGTGATGAGTAGACCGTCCCCTTTCTCTGTATCACAGACTCAGGGAATGAGAAGACCGCCCCCTGTCTCTTTATCACACACTCAGGGGATGAGTAGACCGTCCCCTTCCTCTGCATCACAGACTCAGGGGATGAGTAGACCGCCCCCTCTCTCTGTATCACAGACTCAGGGGATGAGTAGACCGTCCCCTTCCTCTGCATCACAGACTCAGGGGATGAGTAGACCGTCCCCTTCCTCTGTATCACGGACTCAGGGGATGAGTAGACCGCCCCCTGTCTCTGTATCACAGACTCAGGGGATGAGTCGATACGCCCCCTGTCTCTGTATCATCGACTCAGGGGAAGAGTAGACCGACCCCTGTCTTTGTATCACAGATTCAGGGGATGAGTTGACCGCCTCCTGCCTCTGTATCACAGTCTCATGGGATGAGTAGACCGCCCCCTGTCTCTGCATCACAGACTCAGTGGATGAGTAGACCGCCCCCTATCTCTGTATCACAGACTCAGTGGATGAGAAGGCCGGCCCCTGTCTCTGTTTCACAGACTCAGTGGATGAGAAGACTGCCCCCTGTTTCTGTATCACAGACTCAGTGGATGAGTAGACCGCCCCCTGTCTCTGTATCACAGACTCAGGGGATGAGTAGACCGCCCCCTGTCTCTGTATCACAGACTCAGTGAATGAGTAGACCGCCCTCTGTCTCTGTATCACAGACTCAGTGGATGAGTCGACCGCCCCCTGTCTCTGTATCTCAGAGTCAGTGGATGAGTAGACCGCCCCCTGTTTCTGTATCACAGATTCAGTGGATGACAAGACCGCCCCCTGTCTTTGTATCACAGAGTCAGTGGATTAGAAGACCGCCCCCTGTCTCTGTATCTCACACTCAGTGGATGAGCAGACTGTCCCCTGTCTTTGTATCACAGACTCAGGGGATGATGAGACAGCCCCCTGTCTCTGTATCTCACACTCAGTGGATGAGCAGACCGTCCCCTGTCTCAGTATCACAGACTCAAGTGATGAGTAGTCCGCCCCCTGTCTCTGTATCACAGACCCAGGGGATGAGTAGACCGTCACCTGTCTTTGCATCACAGACTCAGGGGATGATTAGAGCGCCCCCTGTCTTTGTATCACAGAGTCAGTGGATGAGTAGATCGCCCCCTGTTTCTGTATCAGAGACTCAGTGGATGTGTAGACCGCCCCCTGTCTCTGTATCACAGAGTCAGTGGATGAGTAGACCGCCCCCTGTCTCTGTATCTCACACTCAGTGGATGAGCAGACCGTCCCCTGTCTCTGCATCACAGACTCAGGGGATGAGTAAACTGCCCCTTGTCTCCGTACCACAGACTCAGGGGATGAGTAGAGCGCCCCTGTCTCTGTATCACAAATTTAGGGCATGAGTAGACCGCCCCCTATCTCTGTATCACAGCCACAAGGGATGAGTTGACCGCCTCCTGCCTCTATATCACAGACTCATGGGATGAGTAGACCGTCCCCTGTCTTTGTCTCACAGACTCAGGGGATGATGAGACAGCCCCCTGTCTCAGTATCACAGACTCAGGGGATGAGTAGACCGCCCCCTGTCTCTATATCACAGACTCAAGTGATGAGCAGTCCGCCCCCTGTCTTTGTATCACGGACTCAGGGGATGAGTAGACCGTCCCCTGTCTTTGTATCACAGACTCAGGGGATGAGTAGACCGTCCCCTGTCTTTGTATCACACATGCAGAGGATGAGTAGATCGCCCCCTGTCTCTGTATCACAGACTCAGGGGATGAGTAGACCGTCCCCTGTCTTTGTATCACACATGCAGAGGATGAGTAGATCGCCCCCTGTCTCTGTATCACAGACTCAGGGGATGAGTAAACTGCCCCTTGTCTCTGTATCTCAGACTCAGGGGATGAGTAGACCGTCCCTTTCCTCTGTATCACAGACCCAGGGGAAGAGTAAACTGCCCCTTGTCTCTGTATCTCAGACTCAGGGGATGAGTAGACTGCCCACTTTCTCTGTATCACAGACTCAGGGAATGAGTAGACCGCCCCGTCTCTTTATCACACACTCAGGGGATGAGTAGACCGTCCCCTTCCTCTGTATCACAGACTCAGGGGATGAGTAGACCGCCCCCTGTCTCTGTATCGCAGACTCAGGGGATGAGTAGACTGTCCCCTTCCTCTGTATCACAGACCCAGGGGATGAGTAGACCGCCCCCTGTCTCTGTCTCTCAGACTCAGGGGATGAGTAGACTGCCCCCTTTCTCTGTATCACAGATTCAGGGGATGAGTAGACCGCCCCCTGTCTCTGTATCTCAGACTCAGGGAATGAGTTGACCCTCCCCTTCCTCTGTATCACGGACTCAGGGGATGAGTAGACCGCCCCTGTCTCTGTATCACAGGCTCAGGGGATGAGTAGACCGTCCCCTTCCTCTGTATCACAGACTCAGGGGATGAGTCGAACGCCCCCTGTCTCTGCATCATCGACTCAGGGGAAGAGTAGACCGACCCCTGTCTTTGTTTCACAGATTCAGGGGCTGAGTTGACCGCCTCCTGCCTCTGTATCACAGTCTCATGGGATGAGTAGACCGTCCACTGTCTTTGTATCACAGACTCAGGGGATGAGTAGACCGCCCCCTGTCTCTGCATAATAGACTCAGGGGTTGAGTAGACCGCCCCCTGTCTCTGTATCACAGATTCAGGGGATGAGTAGACCGCCCCCTGTCTCTGGATCACAGACACAGTGGATGAGTAGACCGCCCCCTGTCTCTGTATCACAGACTCAGGGGATGAGTCGACCACCCTCTGTCTCTGTATCACAGACACAGTGGTGAGTAGACCGCCCCCTATCTCTGTATCACAGCCACAAGGGATGAGTTGACCGCCTCCTGCCTCTATATCACAGACTCATGGGATGAGTAGACCGTCCCCTGTCTTTGTCTCACAGACTCACGGGATGATGAGACAGCCCCCTGTCTCAGTATCACAGACTCAGGGGATGAGTAGACCGCCCCCTGTCTCTGTATCACAGACTCAAGTGATGAGCAGTCCGCCCCCTGTCTTTGTATCACGGACTCAGGGGATGAGTAGAGCGCCCCCTGTCTTTGTATCACAGACTCAGGGGATGAGTAGACCGTCCCCTGTCTTTGTATCACACATGCAGAGGATGAGTAGATCGCCCCCTGTCTCTGTATCACGGACTCAGGGGATGAGTAGACCGTCCCCTGTCTTTGTATCACACATGCAGAGGATGAGTAGATCGCCCCCTGTCTCTGTATCACAGACTCAGGGGATGAGTAAACTGCCCCTTGTCTCTGTATCTCAGACTCAGGGGATGAGTAGACCGTCCCTTTCCTCTGTATCACAGACCCAGGGGAAGAGTAAACTGCCCCTTGCCTCTGTATCTCAGACTCAGGGGATGAGTAGACTGCCCCCTTTCTCTGTATCACAGACTCAGGGAATGAGTAGACCGCCCCGTCTCTTTATCACACACTCAGGGGATGAGTAGACCGTCCCCTTCCTCTGTATCACAGACTCAGGGGATGAGAAGACCGCCCCCTGTCTCTGTACCACAGACTCAGGGGATGAGTAGACTGTCCCCTTCCTCTGTATCACAGACCCAGGGGATGAGTAGACCGCCCCCTGTCTCTGTATCTCAGACTCAGGGGATGAGTAGACTGCCCCCTTTCTCTGTATCACTGATTCAGGGGATGAGTAGACCGCCCCCTGTCTCTGTATCTCAGACTCAGGGAATGAGTTGACCCTCCCCTTCCTCTGTATCACGGACTCAGGGGATGAGTAGACCGCCCCTGTCTCTGTATCACAGGCTCAGGGGATGAGTAGACCGTCCCCTTCCTCTGTATCACAGACTCAGGGGATGAGTCGAACGCCCCCTGTCTCTGTATCATCGACTCAGGGGAAGAGTAGACCGCCCCCTGTCTTTGTATCACAGACACAGTGGTGAGTAGACCGCCCCCTGTCTCTGGATCACAGACACAGTGGATGAGTAGACCGCCCCCTGACTCTGTCTCACAGACTCAGTGGATGAGTAGACCGCCCCCTGTCTCTGAATCACTGACTCAGGGGATGAGTAGAGCGCCCCCTGTCTCTGTATCACAGACTCAGGGGATGAGTAGACCGCCCCCTGTTTCTGTATCACATACTCAGGGGATGAGTAGACCGCCCCCTGTCTCTGTATCACAGACTCAGGGGATGAGTAGACCGCCCCCTGTTTCTGTATCACATACTCAGGGGATGAGTAGACCGCCCCCTGTCTCTGTGTCACAGATTCAGTGGATGAGAAGACCGCCCCCTGTCTCTTTATCTCAGAGTCAGTGGATGAGTAGACCGCCCCCTGTCTCTGCATCACAGACTCAGGGGATGAGTAGACCGCCCCCTTTCTCTGTATCTCAGAGTCAGGGGATGAGTAGACCATCCCATGTCTCTGTTTCACAGACTCAGTGGATGAGAAGACCCCCCCCTGTCTCTGTATCTCAGAGTCAGTGGATGACTAGACCGGCCCCTGTCTTTGTATCTCAGACTCAGGGGATGAGTAGACCGCCCCCTGTTTCTGTATCACAGACTCAGTGGATGAGTAGACAGCCCCCTGTCTCTGTATCACAGACTCAGGGGATGAGTAGACCCCTCCCTGTCTCTGTATCACAGACTCAGGGGATGTGTAGACCGCCCCCTGTCTCTGTGTCACAGACTCAGTGGATGAGTAAACTGCCCCTTGTCTCTGTATCTCAGACTCAGGGGATGAGTAGACCGCCCCCTGTCTCTGTCTAACAAACTCGGGATGAGTAGACCGCCCCCTGTCTCTGTATCACAGACTCAGGGGATGAGTAGACCGCCCCCTTCCTCTGAATCACAGACCCAGGGGATGAGTAAACTGCCCCTTGTCTCTGTATCTCAGACTCATGGGATGAGTAGACTGCCCCCTTTCTCTGTATCACACACTCTGGGGATGACTAGGCCGCCCCCTGCCTCTGTATCACAGACTCAGGGAATGAGTAGACCGCCTCCTGTTTCTTTATCACATACTCGGGGGATGAGTAGACCGCCACCTGTCTCTGTATCACAGACTCAGGGGATGAGTAGACCGCCCCCTGTCACTGTATCACAGACTCAGGGGATGACTGGACCGCCCCCTGTCTCTGTATCACAGACTCAGGGGATGAGTAGACCGCCCCCTTCCTCTGTATCACAGACCCAGGGGATGAGTAAACTGCCCCTTGTCTCTTTATCCCAGACTCAGGGGATGAGTAGACCGCCCCCTGTCTCTGTATCACAGACTCGGGGGATGAGTAGACCGCCCCCTGTCTCTGTATCACAGACTCAGGTGGTGAGTATAGCGCCCACTGTCTCTTTATCATACACTCGGGGGATGAGTAGACCTCCCCCTCTCTGTATCACAGACTCAGGTGATGAGTAGACCGCACACATTCTCTGTATGACAGACTCAGTGAATGAGTAGACCGCCTCCTGTCTCTGTTTCACAGACTCAGGGGATGTGTAGACCGCCCCCTGTCTCTGTATCACAAACTCACGGGATGACGAGACCATCCCTGTCTTTGTATCACCAACTCAGGGGATGAGTAGACCGCCCCCAGTCTTTGTATCAACAACTCAGGGGATGAGTAGACCGCCCCCTGTCTCTGTATCACAGACTCTTTGGATGAGTAGACCGTCCCCTGTCTCTGTATCACAGACTCTTTGGATGAGTAGACCGTCCCCTGTCTCTGTATCACAGACTCAGTGGATGAGTAGTCTGTCCCCTTTCTCTGTATCACAGGCTCAGTGGATGAGAAGACAGGCCCCTGTCTCTGTATCAAAGACTCAGGGGATGAGTAGACCGCCCCCTGTCTCTGTATCACAGACACAGTGGATGAGAAGACCGCACTCTGTCTCTGTATCACCGACTCAGTAGATGAGTAGACCGCCTCCTGTCTCTGTATCACAGACTCTAGGGATGAGTAGACCGCCCCCTGTCTCTGTATCACATCCTCAAGGGATGAGTAGACCGCCCCCTGTCTATGTATCACAGACTCAGGGAATGAGTAGACCGGCCCCTGTCTTTGTATCACAGACTCAGGGGATGAGTAGACCCCTCCCTGTCTCTGTATCACAGACTCAGGGGATGTGTAGACCGCCCCCTGTCTCTGTGTCACAGACTCAGTGGATGAGTAAACTGCCCCTTGTCTCTGTATCTCAGACTCAGGGGATGAGTAGACCGCCCCCTGTCTCTGTCTAACAAACTCGGGATGAGTAGACCGCCCCCTGTCTCTGTATCACAGACTCAGGGGATGAGTAGACCGCCCCCTTCCTCTGAATCACAGACCCAGGGGATGAGTAAACTGCCCCTTGTCTCTGCATCTCAGACTCATGGGATGAGTAGACTGCCCCCTTTCTCTGTATCACACACTCGGGGGATGAGTAGGCCGCCCCTGCCTCTGTATCACAGACTCAGGGAATGAGTAGACCGCCTCCTGTTTCTTTATCACATACTCGGGGGATGAGTAGACCGCCACCTGTCTCTGTATCACAGACTCAGGGGATGAGTAGACCGCCCCCTGTCACTGTATCACAGACTCAGGGGATGACTGGACCGCACCCTGTCTCTGTATGACAGTCTCAGGGGATGAGTAGACCGCCCCCTTCCTCTGTATCACAGACCCAGGGGATGAGTAAACTGCCCCTTGTCTCTTTATCTCAGACTCAGGGGATGAGTAGACCGCCCCCTGTCTCCGTATCACAGACACTTTGGATGAATAGACCGGCCCCTGTCTTTGTATCTCAGACTCAGTGGATGAGTAGACCGTCAGCTGTCTCTGTATCACAGACTCAGTGGCTGACTAGACCGGCCCCTGTCTTTGTATCACAGACTCAGTGGATGAGTAGACAGCCCCCTGTCACTGTATCACAGACTCAGGGGATGAGTAGACCCCCCCCAGTCTCTGTATCACAGACTCAGGGGATGAATAGACCGCCCCCTGTCTCTGTATCACAGACTCAGGGGATGAGTAGACCCCTCCGTGTCTCTGTATCACAGACTCAGGGGATGTGTAGACCGCCCCCTGTCTCTGTGTCACAGACTCAGGGGATGGGTAGACAGTCCCCTTCCTCTGAATCACAGACCCAGGGGATGAGTAAACTGCCCCTTGTCTCTGTATCTCAGACTCAGGGGATGAGCAGACTGCCCCCTTTCTCTGTATCACAGACTCAGGGAATGTGTAGTCCGTCCCCTGTCTCTTTGTCACACACTCGGGGGATGAGTAGACCACCCCCTGTCTCTGTATCACAGACTCAGGGGATGAGTGGACCGCCCCCTGTCTCTGTCTAACAAACTCGGGATGAGTAGACCGCCCCCTGTCTCTGTATCACAGACTCAGGGGATGAGTAGGCCGCCCCCTTCCTCTGAATCACAGACCCAGGGGATGAGTAAACTGCCTCTTGTCTCTGTATCTCAGACTCAGGGGATGAGTAGACTGCCCCCTTTCTCTGCATCACACACTCGGGGGATGAGTAGACCGCCCCCTGTCTCTGTATCACAGACTCAGGGGATGAGTAGACCGCCCCCTTCCTCTGTATCACAGACTCAGGGGATGAGTAGACCGCCCCCTATCACTGTATCACAGACTCAGGGGATGACTGGACCGCCCCCTGTCTCTGTATCACAGACTCAGGGGATGAGTAGACCGCCCCCTTCCTCTGTATCACAGACCCAGGGGATGAGTAAACTGCCCCTTGTCTCTTTATCTCAGACTCAGGGGATGAGTAGACCGCCCCCTGTCTCTGTATCACAGACTCGGGGGATGAGTAGACCGCCCCCTGTCTCTGTATCACAGACTCAGGTGATGAGTAGACCGCCCCCTGTCTCTGGATCACAGACTCAGGGAATGAGTCGACCGCCCCCTGTCTCTGCACCACAGACTCTTTGGATGAGTAGACCGTCCCCTGTCTCTGTATCACAGACTCAGTGGATGAGAAGAACGGCCCCTTTCGCTGTATCAAAGACTCAGGGGATGAGTACACTGCCCCCTGTCTCTGTATCACAGACTCAGTGGATGAGTAGTCTGTCCCCTTTCTCTGTATCACAGGCTCAGTGGATGAGAAGACCGGCCCCTGTCTCTGTATCAAAGACTCCGGGGATGAGCAGACCGCCCGCTGTCTCTCTATCATAGACTCAGGGGATAAGTAGAGCGCCCCCTGTCTCTCTATCATGGACACAGGGGATGAGTGGTGCGCCATTTGTCTCTGTATCACAGACTCAGTAGATGAGTAGACCGCCTCCTGTCTTTGTATCACACATGCAGAGGTATGAGTAGATCGCCCCCTGTCTCTGTATCACGGACTCAGGGGATGAGTAGACCGTCCCCTGTCTTTGTATCACACAAGCAGAGGATGAGTAGATCGCCCCCTGTCTCTGTATCACAGACTCAGGGGATGAGTAAACTGCCCCTTGTCTCTGTATCTCAGACTCAGGGGATGAGTAGACCGTCCCTTTCCTCTGTATCACAGACCCAGGGGAAGAGTAAACTGCCCCTTGTCTCTGTATCTCAGACTCAGGGGATGAGTAGACTGCCCCCTTTCTCTGTATCACAGACTCAGGGAATGAGTAGACCGCCCCGTCTCTTTATCACACACTCAGGGGATGAGTAGACCGTCCCCTTCCTCTGTATCACAGACTCAGGGGATGAGAAGACCGCCCCCTGTCTCTGTACCACAGACTCAGGGGATGAGTAGACTGTCCCCTTCCTCTGTATCACAGACCCAGGGGATGAGTAGACCGCCCCCTGTCTCTGTATCTCAGACTCAGGGGATGAGTAGACTGCCCCCTTTCTCTGTATCACTGATTCAGGGGATGAGTAGACCGCCCCCTGTCTCTGTATCTCAGACTCAGGGAATGAGTTGACCCTCCCCTTCCTCTGTATCACGGACTCAGGGGATGAGTAGACCGCCCCTGTCTCTGTATCACAGGCTCAGGGGATGAGTAGACCGTCCCCTTCCTCTGTATCACAGACTCAGGGGATGAGTCGAACGCCCCCTGACTCTGTATCATCGACTCAGGGGAAGAGTAGACCGCCCCCTGTCTTTGTATCACAGACACAGTGGTGAGTAGACCGCCCCCTGTCTCTGGATCACAGACACAGTGGATGAGTAGACCGCCCCCTGACTCTGTCTCACAGACTCAGTGGATGAGTAGACCGCCCCCTGTCTCTGAATCACTGACTCAGGGGATGAGTAGAGCGCCCCCTGTCTCTGTATCACAGACTCAGGGGATGAGTAGACCGCCCCCTGTTACTGTATCACATACTCAGGGGATGAGTAGACCGCCCCCTGTCTCTGTATCACAGACTCAGGGGATGAGTAGACCGCCCCCTGTTTCTGTATCACATACTCAGGGGATGAGTAGACCGCCCCCTGTCTCTGTGTCACAGATTCAGTGGATGAGAAGACCGCCCCCTGTCTCTTTATCTCAGAGTCAGTGGATGAGTAGACCGCCCCCTGTCTCTGCATCACAGACTCAGGGGATGAGTAGACCGCCCCCTTTCTCTGTATCTCAGAGTCAGGGGATGAGTAGACCATCCCATGTCTCTGTTTCACAGACTCAGTGGATGAGAAGACCCCCCCCTGTCTCTGTATCTCAGAGTCAGTGGATGACTAGACCGGCCCCTGTCTTTGTATCTCAGACTCAGGGGATGAGTAGACCGCCCCCTGTTTCTGTATCACAGACTCAGTGGATGAGTAGACAGCCCCCTGTCTCTGTATCACAGACTCAGGGGATGAGTAGACCCCTCCCTGTCTCTGTATCACAGACTCAGGGGATGTGTAGACCGCCCCCTGTCTCTGTGTCACAGACTCAGTGGATGAGTAAACTGCCCCTTGTCTCTGTATCTCAGACTCAGGGGATGAGTAGACCGCCCCCTGTCTCTGTCTAACAAACTCGGGATGAGTAGACCGCCCCCTGTCTCTGTATCACAGACTCAGGGGATGAGTAGACCGCCCCCTTCCTCTGAATCACAGACCCAGGGGATGAGTAAACTGCCCCTTGTCTCTGTATCTCAGACTCATGGGATGAGTAGACTGCCCCCTTTCTCTGTATCACACACTCTGGGGATGACTAGGCCGCCCCCTGCCTCTGTATCACAGACTCAGGGAATGAGTAGACCGCCTCCTGTTTCTTTATCACATACTCGGGGGATGAGTAGACCGCCACCTGTCTCTGTATCACAGACTCAGGGGATGAGTAGACCGCCCCCTGTCACTGTATCACAGACTCAGGGGATGACTGGACCGCCCCCTGTCTCTGTATCACAGACTCAGGGGATGAGTAGACCGCCCCCTTCCTCTGTATCACAGACCCAGGGGATGAGTAAACTGCCCCTTGTCTCTTTATCCCAGACTCAGGGGATGAGTAGACCGCCCCCTGTCTCTGTATCACAGACTCGGGGGATGAGTAGACCGCCCCCTGTCTCTGTATCACAGACTCAGGTGGTGAGTATAGCGCCCACTGTCTCTTTATCATACACTCGGGGGATGAGTAGACCTCCCCCTCTCTGTATCACAGACTCAGGTGATGAGTAGACCGCACACATTCTCTGTATGACAGACTCAGTGAATGAGTAGACCGCCTCCTGTCTCTGTTTCACAGACTCAGGGGATGTGTAGACCGCCCCCTGTCTCTGTATCACAAACTCACGGGATGACGAGACCATCCCTGTCTTTGTATCACCAACTCAGGGGATGAGTAGACCGCCCCCAGTCTTTGTATCAACAACTCAGGGGATGAGTAGACCGCCCCCTGTCTCTGTATCACAGACTCTTTGGATGAGTAGACCGTCCCCTGTCTCTGTATCACAGACTCTTTGGATGAGTAGACCGTCCCCTGTCTCTGTATCACAGACTCAGTGGATGAGTAGTCTGTCCCCTTTCTCTGTATCACAGGCTCAGTGGATGAGAAGACAGGCCCCTGTCTCTGTATCAAAGACTCAGGGGATGAGTAGACCGCCCCCTGTCTCTGTATCACAGACACAGTGGATGAGAAGACCGCACTCTGTCTCTGTATCACCGACTCAGTAGATGAGTAGACCGCCTCCTGTCTCTGTATCACAGACTCTAGGGATGAGTAGACCGCCCCCTGTCTCTGTATCACATCCTCAAGGGATGAGTAGACCGCCCCCTGTCTATGTATCACAGACTCAGGGAATGAGTAGACCGGCCCCTGTCTTTGTATCACAGACTCAGGGGATGAGTAGACCCCTCCCTGTCTCTGTATCACAGACTCAGGGGATGTGTAGACCGCCCCCTGTCTCTGTGTCACAGACTCAGTGGATGAGTAAACTGCCCCTTGTCTCTGTATCTCAGACTCAGGGGATGAGTAGACCGCCCCCTGTCTCTGTCTAACAAACTCGGGATGAGTAGACCGCCCCCTGTCTCTGTATCACAGACTCAGGGGATGAGTAGACCGCCCCCTTCCTCTGAATCACAGACCCAGGGGATGAGTAAACTGCCCCTTGTCTCTGCATCTCAGACTCATGGGATGAGTAGACTGCCCCCTTTCTCTGTATCACACACTCGGGGGATGAGTAGGCCGCCCCTGCCTCTGTATCACAGACTCAGGGAATGAGTAGACCGCCTCCTGTTTCTTTATCACATACTCGGGGGATGAGTAGACCGCCACCTGTCTCTGTATCACAGACTCAGGGGATGAGTAGACCGCCCCCTGTCACTGTATCACAGACTCAGGGGATGACTGGACCGCACCCTGTCTCTGTATGACAGTCTCAGGGGATGAGTAGACCGCCCCCTTCCTCTGTATCACAGACCCAGGGGATGAGTAAACTGCCCCTTGTCTCTTTATCTCAGACTCAGGGGATGAGTAGACCGCCCCCTGTCTCCGTATCACAGACTCTTTGGATGAATAGACCGGCCCCTGTCTTTGTATCTCAGACTCAGTGGATGAGTAGACCGTCAGCTGTCTCTGTATCACAGACTCAGTGGCTGACTAGACCGGCCCCTGTCTTTGTATCACAGACTCAGTGGATGAGTAGACAGCCCCCTGTCACTGTATCACAGACTCAGGGGATGAGTAGACCCCCCCCAGTCTCTGTATCACAGACTCAGGGGATGAATAGACCGCCCCCTGTCTCTGTATCACAGACTCAGGGGATGAGTAGACCCCTCCGTGTCTCTGTATCACAGACTCAGGGGATGTGTAGACCGCCCCCTGTCTCTGTGTCACAGACTCAGGGGATGGGTAGACAGTCCCCTTCCTCTGAATCACAGACCCAGGGGATGAGTAAACTGCCCCTTGTCTCTGTATCTCAGACTCAGGGGATGAGCAGACTGCCCCCTTTCTCTGTATCACAGACTCAGGGAATGTGTAGTCCGTCCCCTGTCTCTTTGTCACACACTCGGGGGATGAGTAGACCACCCCCTGTCTCTGTATCACAGACTCAGGGGATGAGTGGACCGCCCCCTGTCTCTGTCTAACAAACTCGGGATGAGTAGACCGCCCCCTGTCTCTGTATCACAGACTCAGGGGATGAGTAGGCCGCCCCCTTCCTCTGAATCACAGACCCAGGGGATGAGTAAACTGCCTCTTGTCTCTGTATCTCAGACTCAGGGGATGAGTAGACTGCCCCCTTTCTCTGCATCACACACTCGGGGGATGAGTAGACCGCCCCCTGTCTCTGTATCACAGACTCAGGGGATGAGTAGACCGCCCCCTTCCTCTGTATCACAGACTCAGGGGATGAGTAGACCGCCCCCTATCACTGTATCACAGACTCAGGGGATGACTGGACCGCCCCCTGTCTCTGTATCACAGACTCAGGGGATGAGTAGACCGCCCCCTTCCTCTGTATCACAGACCCAGGGGATGAGTAAACTGCCCCTTGTCTCTTTATCTCAGACTCAGGGGATGAGTAGACCGCCCCCTGTCTCTGTATCACAGACTCGGGGGATGAGTAGACCGCCCCCTGTCTCTGTATCACAGACTCAGGTGATGAGTAGACCGCCCCCTGTCTCTGGATCACAGACTCAGGGAATGAGTCGACCGCCCCCTGTCTCTGCACCACAGACTCTTTGGATGAGTAGACCGTCCCCTGTCTCTGTATCACAGACTCAGTGGATGAGAAGAACGGCCCCTTTCGCTGTATCAAAGACTCAGGGGATGAGTACACTGCCCCCTGTCTCTGTATCACAGACTCAGTGGATGAGTAGTCTGTCCCCTTTCTCTGTATCACAGGCTCAGTGGATGAGAAGACCGGCCCCTGTCTCTGTATCAAAGACTCCGGGGATGAGCAGACCGCCCGCTGTCTCTCTATCATAGACTCAGGGGATAAGTAGAGCGCCCCCTGTCTCTCTATCATGGACACAGGGGATGAGTGGTGCGCCATTTGTCTCTGTATCACAGACTCAGTAGATGAGTAGACCGCCTCCTGTCTCTGTATCACAGACTCAAGGGATGAGTAGACCGCCCCCTGTCTCTGTATCACATCCTCAAGGGATGAGTAGACCACCCCCTGTCTATGTATCACAGACTCAGGGAATGAGTAGACCGCCCCCTGTCTCTGGATCACAGACTCAGTGGATGAGTAGACCGCCCCCTGTCTCTGTGTCACAGACTCAGTGGATGGGAAGACGGGCCCCTGTCTCTGTATCAAAGACTCAGGGGATGAATAGACCGCCCCCTGTCTCAGTATCACATCCTCAAGGGATGAGTAGACCACACCCTGTCTATGTATCACAGACTCAGGGAATGAGTAGACCGCCCCCTGTCTCTGTATCACAGACTCAAGGGATGAGTAGACCACCCCTGTCTCTGTATCACAGAGTCAGTGGATGAGTAGACTGCCCTCTGTCTCTGCATCACAGACTCAGTGGATGAGAAGACCGCCCCCTGTCTCTGTATCACATACTCAGGGGATGAGTAGAGGGCCCCTGTCTCTGCATCACAGACACAGTGGATGAGAAGACCGCCCCCTGTCTCTGTATCACAGACTCAAGGGATGAGTAGACCACCCCTGTCTCTGTATCACAGAGTCAGTGGATGAGTAGACTGCCCTCTGTCTCTGCATCACAGACTCAGTGGATGAGAAGACCGCCCCCTGTCTCTGTATCACATACTCAGGGGATGAGTAGAGGGCCCCTGTCTCTGTATCACATACTCAGGGGATGAGTAGACCGCCCCCTGTTTCTGTATCACAGACTCAGTGAATGAGTAGACCGCCTTCTGTTTCTGTATCACATACTCAGGGGATAAGTAGAGCGCACCAATTCTCTCTATCATGGACACAGGGGATGAGTCGAGCGCCCTCTGTCTCTGTATCACAGACTCAGTAGATGAGTAGACCGCCTCCTGTCTCTGTATCACAGACTCAAGGGATGAGTAGACCGCCCCCTGTCTCTGTATCACATACTCAAGGGATTAGTAGACCACCCCCTGTCTATGTATCACAGACTCAGGGAATGAGTAGACCGCCCCCTGTCTCTTTATCACACACTCGGGGGATGAGTAGACTGTCCCTTCCTCTGTATCACAGATTCAGGGGATGAGTTGAACGCCCCCTGTCTCTGTATCATCGACTCAGGGGAAGAGTAGACCGACCCCTGTCTTTGTATCACAGATTCAGGGGATGAGTTGACCGCCTCCTGCCTCTGCATCTCAGACTCAGGGGAAGAGTCGAACGCCCCCTGTCTCTGTATCATCGACTCAGGGGAAGAGTAGACCGCCCCTTGTCTTTGTATCACAGATTCAGGGGATGAGTTGACCGCCTCCTGCCTCTGTATCACACACTCGGGGGATGAGTAGACCGACCCCTGTCTCTGTATCACAGATTCAGGGGATGAGTTGACCGCCTCCTGCCTCTGTATCACAGACTCATGGGATGAGTAGACCGTTCACTGTCTTTGTATCACAGACCCAGGGGATGAGTAGACCGTCTCCTGTCTCTGTATAATAGACTCAGGGTATGAGTAGACCGCCCCCTATCTTCTATCATTGATTCAGGGGATGAGTAGAGCGCCCCCTGTCTCTGTATCACTGACTCAGTGGATGAGTAGACCGCCCCCTGTCTCTGTATCACAGACTCAGGGGATGAGTAGACCGCCCCCTGTCTCTGTATCACAGACTAAGTGAATGAGTAGACCGCCCCCTTTCTCTGTATCACAGACTCAGGGGATGAGTAGACCTCCCCCTGTTTCTGTATCACATACTCAGGGGATGAGTAGACCGCCCCCTGTCTCTGAATCACAGACTCAGGGGATGAGTAGACCGCCCCCTGTCTCTGTATCACAGACTCAGGGGATGAGTAGACCGCCCCCTGTTTCTGTATCACAGACTCAGTGAATGAGTAGACCGCCCCCTGTCTCTGTATCACAGACTCAGGGGATGAGTAGAGCGCCCCCTGTCTCTGTATCACTGACTCAGTGGATGAGTAGACCGCCCCCTGTCTCTGTATCACAGACTCAGGGGATGAGTAGACCGCCCCCTGTCTCTGTATCACAGACTAAGTGAATGAGTAGACCGCCCCCTTTCTCTGTATCACAGACTCAGGGGATGAGTAGACCGCCCCCTGTCTCTGAATCACAGACTCTGGGGATGAGTAGAGCGCCCCCTGTCTCTGTATCACAGACACAGTGGATGAGTAGACCGCCCCCTGTCTCTGTATCACAGACTCAGGGGATGAGTAGACCGCCCCCTGACTCTGTATCACAGACACAGTGGATGAGTAAACCGCCCCCTGTCTCTGTATCACAGATTCAGTGGATGCGTAGACCGCCCCCTGTCTCTTTATCACACACTCGGGGGAGAGTAGACCGCCCCCTGTCTCTGTATCACAGACTCAGGTGATGTGTAGACCGCACACATTCTCTGTATGACAGACTCAGGGGATGAGTAGACCGCCCCCTGTCTCTGTCTAACAAACTCGGGATGAGTAGACCGCCCCCTGTCTCTGTATCACAGCCTCAGGGTATGAGTAGACCGCCCCCTTCCTCTGAATCACAGACACAGGGGATAAGTAAACTGCCCCTTGTCTCTGTATCTCAGACTCAGGGGATGAGTGGACTGCCCCCTTTCTCTGTATCACAGACTCAGGGAATGAGTAGACCGCCCCCTGTCTCTGTGTCACACACTCAGGGGATGAGTAGACCGCCCCTGTCACTGTATCACAGACTTAGGGAATGACTGGACCGCCCGCTGTCTCTCCATCATAGACTCAGCGGATAAGTAGAGCGCCCCCTGTCTCTCTATCATGGACACAGGAGATGAGTAGAGCGCCCTCTGTCTCTGCATCATAGACTCAGGGGATGAGTAGACCGCCTCCTGTCTCTGTATCACAGACTCAAGGGATGAGTAGACCGCCCCCTGTCTCTGTATCACAGACTCAGGGAATGAGTAGACCGACCCCTGTCTCTGTATCAAAGACTCAGGGGATGAATAGACCGCCCCCTGTCTCTGTGTCATAGACTCAGGGGATGAGTAGGCCACCTCCTGTCTCTGTATCACAGATCAGTGAATGAGTAGACCGCCCCCTGTCTCTGTATCACAGATTCAGTGGATGAGTAGACAGCCCCCTGTCTCTGCATCACAGACTCAGGGGATGAGCAGACCGCCCCCATTCTCTGTATCTCTGAGTCAGGGGATGAGTAGCCCATCCCTTGTCTCTGTTTCACAGACTCAGTGGATGAGCAGACCGCCTCCTGTCTCTGTATCACAGACTCAAGGGATGAGTAGACCGCCCCCTGTCTCTGGATCACAGAGTCAGTGGATGAGTAGACTGCCCCCTGTTTCTGTATCACAGACTCAGTGAATGAGTAGACCGCCCCCTTCCTCTGTATCACAGACCCAGGGGATGAGTAAACTGCCCCTTGTCTCTGTATCTCAGACTCAGGGGATGAGTAGACTGCCCCCTTTCTCTGTATCACAGACTCAGGGAATGAGTAGACCGCCCCCTGTCTCTGTATCACAGATCAGTGAATGAGTAGACCGCCCCCTCTCTCTTTATCACACACTCGGGTGATGTGTAGACCGCACACATTCTCTGTATGACAGACTCTGGGGATGAGTAGACCGCCCCCTGTCTCTGTCTAACAAACTCGGGATGAGTAGACCGCACCCTGTCTCTGTATCACAGACTCCGGGGATGAGTAGACCGACCACTGTCTCTGTATCACAGACTCAGGGGATGAGTAGACCGACCCCTGTCTCTGTATCACAAACTCAGGGGATGAGGAGACCGCCCCCTGTCTCTGTATCACACTCTCAGTGGATGAGCAGACTGCCACCTGTCTCTGTATCACAGACTCAGGGGATGAGGAGACCGCCCCCTGTCTCTGTATCACACTCTCAGTGGATGAGCAGACTGCCCCCTGTCTCTGTATCACAGACTCAGTGTATGAGTAGACCGCCCCCTCTCTCTGTATCACAGACTCAGGAGATGAGTAGACCGCCCTCTGTCTCTGTATCACAGATTCAGTGGATGAGTAGACCGCCCCCTGTTTCTGTATCACAGACTCAGTGGATGAGTAGACAGCCCCCTGTCTCTGTATCACAGACTCAGTGGATGAGTAGACCGCCCCCTGTCTCTGTATCACAGACTCAGGAGATGAGTAGACCGCCCCCTGTCTCTGTATCAGACTCAGGGGATGAGTAGACCGCCCCCTGTCTGTATTTCAGGGACATTGGGGCTGAGTAGAGTGCCCCCTGTCTCTGTATCACAAATTTAGGGAATGAGTAGACCGCCCCCTGTCACTTTATCACACACTCGGGGGATGAGTAGACCGCCCCCTGTCTCTGTATCACAGACTCAGGTGATGTGTTGACCGCACACATTCTCTGTATGACAGACTCAGGGGATGAGTAGACCGCCCCGTGTCTCTGTCTAACAAACTCGGGATGAGTAGACCGCCCCCTGTCTCTGTATCACAGACTCAGGGGATGAGTAGGCCGCCCCCTTCCTCTGAATCACAGACCCAGGGGATGAGTAAACTGCCCCTTGTCTCTGTATCTCAGACTCAGGGGATGAGTAGACCGCCCCCTGTCTCTGTATCACAGATTCAGTGGATGAGTAGATCGCCCCCTGTCTCTGCATCACAGACTCAGGGGATGAGTAGACCGCCACCATTCTCTGTATCTCAGAGTCAGGGGATGAGTAGACCATCCCATGTCTCTGTTTCACAGACTCAGTGGATGAGAAGACCGCCCCCTGTCTCTGCATCACAGACTCAGGGGATGAGTAGACCGCCCCCTGTCTCTGTATCACAAACTCAGGGGCTGAGTAGACCATCACATATCTCTGTTTCACAGACTCAGTGGATGAGAAGACAGCGCCCTGTCTCTGTATCAAAGAATCCGTGGCTGACTAGACCGGCCCCTGTCTTTGTATCACTGACTCAGGGGATGTGTAGACCGCCCCCTGTCTCTGCATCACAAACTCAGGGGATGAGTAGACCGCCCCCTGTCTTTGTATCACCAACTCAGGGGATGAGTAGACCGCCCCCAGTCTTTGTATCAACAACTCAGGGGATGAGTAGACCGCCCCCTGTCTCTGTATCACAGACTCAGGTGATGAGTAGACCGCCCCCTGTCTCTGTATCACAGACTCAAGGGATGAGTAGACCGCCCCCTGTCTCTGTAGCACAGATCAGTGAATGAGTAGACCGCCCCCTGTCTCTGTATCACAGACTCAGTGGATGAGTAGACCGCCCCCTGTCTCTGGACCACAGAGTCAGTGGATGAGTAGACCGCCCCCTGTTTCTGGAACACAGACTCAGTGAATGAGTAGACCGCTCCCTGTCTCTGTATCACAGATCAGTGAATGAGTAGACCACCCCCTGTCTCTGTATCACAGACTCAGTGGATGAGTAGACCGCCCCCTGTCTCTGGACCACAGAGTCAGTGGATGAGTAGACTGCCCCCTGTTTCTGGAACACAGACTCAGTGAATGAGTAGACCGCTCCCTGTCTCTGTATCACAGACTCAGGGGATGAGTAGACCGCCCCCTGTTTCTGTATCACAAACTCAGGGGATGAGAAGGCAGGCCCCTGTCTCAGTTTCACAGACTCAGGGGATGAGTAGACCGACCCCTGTCTCTGTATCACAAACTCAGGGGATGAGGAGACCGCCCCCTGTCTCTGTATCACACTCTCAGTGGATGAGCAGACTGCCCCCTGTCTCTGTATCACAGACTCAGCGGATGAGGAGACCGCCCCCTGTCTCTGTATCACACTCTCAGTGGATGAGCAGACTGCCCCCTGTCTCTGTATCACAGATTCAGTGGATGAGTAGACCGCCCCCTGTTTCTGTATCACAGACTCAGTGGATGAGTAGACTGCCCCCTGTTTCTGTATCACAGACTCAGTGGATGAGTAGACCGCCCTCTGTCTCTGTATCACAGATTCAGTGGATGAGTAGACCGCCCCCTGTTTCTGTATCACAGACTCAGTGGATGAGTAGACAGCCCCCTGTCTCTGTATCACAGACTCAGTGGATGAGTAGACCGTCCCCTGTCTCTGTATCACAGACTCAGGAGATGAGTAAACCGCCCCCTGTCTCTGTAATACAGACTCAGGGGATGAGTAGACCGCCCCCTGTCTCTGCATCACAGACTCAGGGGATGAGTAGACCGCCCCCTGTCTCTGAATCACAGACTCAGGGGATGAGTAGACCGCCCCCTGTCTCTGCATCACAGACTCAGGGGATGAGCAGGGTGCCCCCATTCTCTGTATCTCTGAGTCAGGGGATGAGTAGACCATCCCATGTCTCTGTTTCACAGACTCAGTGGATGAGAAGACCGCCCCCTTTCTCTGTATCTCAGAGTCAGGGGATGAGTAGACCATCCCATGTCTCTGTTTCACAGACTCAGTGGATGAGTAGACCGCCCCCTGTCTCTGCATCACAGACTCAGGGGATGAGTAGACCGCCCCCTTTCTCTGTATCTCAGAGTCAGGGGATGAGTAGAACATCCCATATCTCTGATTCACAGACTCAGTGGATGAGAAGACAGCCCCCTGTCCCTGGATCACAGAATCCGTGGCTGACTTGACCGGCCCCTGTCTTTGTATCACTGACTCAGTGGATGAGTAGACCGCCCCCTGTCTCTGCATCACAGACTCAGGGGATGCGTAGACCGTCCCCTGTCTCTGTATCACAGACTCAGTGGATGAGTAGACAGCCCCCTGTCTGTGTATCACAGACTCAGGGGATGAGTAGACCCCCCCTGTCTTTGTATCAGAGACGCTGGGGATGAGTCGACCGCCCCCTGTCTCTGTATCACAGACTCAGGGGATGAGTAGACCCCCCCCTGTCTCTGTATCACAGACTCAGGGGATGAGTAGACCGCCCCCTGTCTCTGTATCACAGACTCAGGGTATGAGTAGACCGCCGCCTATCTTGTATCATTGATTCAGGGGATGAGTAGTCCGCCCCCTGTTTCTGTATCACAGATTCAGGGAATGAGATGACCGCCTCCTGCCTCTGTATCTCAGACTCAGGGGAAGAGTCGAACGCCCCCTGTCTCTGTATCATCGACTCAGGGGAAGTGTAGACCGACCCCTGTCTCTGTATCACAGATTCAGGGGATGAGTAGACCGCCCCCTGTCTCTGTATCATTGATTCGGTGGATGAGTAGACCGCCCCCTGTCGCTGTATCAAAGACTCAGGGGATGAGTAGACCGCCGCCTGTCTCTGCATCACAGACTCAGTGGATGAGTAGACGGGCCCCTGTCTCTGTATCAAAGACTCAGGGGATGAATAGACCGCCCCCTGTCTCTGTATCATTGACTCAGGGGATGAGTAGACCGCCTCCTGTCTCTGTATCACAGATCAGTGAATGAGTTGACCGCCCCCTGTCTCTGTATCACAGACTCAGTGGATGAGAAGATCGCCCCCTGTCTCTGTTTCACAGACTCAGTGGATGAGTAAACTGCCCCTTGTCTCTGTATCTCAGACTCAGGGGATGAGTAGACTTCCCCCTTTCTCTGTATCACAGACTCAGGGAATGAGTAGACCGCCCCCTGTCTCTTTATCACAGACTCAGTGGATGAGTAGACCGCCCCCAGTCTCTGTATCACAGACTCAGTGGATGAGAAGACGGGCCCCTGTCTCTGTATCAAAGACTCAGGGGATGAGTAGACCGCCCCCAGTCTCTGTATCACAGACTCAGTGGATGAGAAGACGGGCCCCTGTCTCTGTATCACAGACTCAGGGGATGAGTAGACCGCCCCCAATCTCTGTATCTCAGAGTCAGTGGATGAGAAGACCGCACCCTGTCTCTTTCTCTCAGAGTCAGTGGATGAGTAGACCACCCACTGTCTCTGTATCTCAGACTCAGTGGATGACTAGAACGGCCCCTGTCTTTGCATCACAGACACAGTGTATGAGTAGAGCGTCCCCTGTCGATGTATCACAGACTCAGCTGATGAGTAGACGGCCCCCTGTCTTTTTATCACACACTCGGGGGATGAGTAGACCGCCTCCTGTCTCTGCATCACAGACTCAGGGGATGAGTAGACCGCCCCCTGTCTCTGCATCACAGACTCAGGGGATGAGTCGAACCCCCCATGTCTCTGTATCACAGAATCAGGGGATGACTAGACCGCCCCCTTCCTCTGTAACACAGACCCAGGGTATGAGTAAACTGCCCCTTGTCTCTGTATCACAGACTCAGGTGATGTGTAGACCACACACATTCTCTGTATGACAGACTCAGTGGATGAGTAGACCGCGCCCTGTCTCTGTATAACAGACCCAGGGGATGAGTAAACTGCCCCTTGTCTCTGTATCTCAGACTCAGGGGATGAGTAGACTGCCCCCTGTCTCTGTATCACATACTCAGGGTATGAGTAGACCGCCCCCTGTCTCTGTATCACAGACTCAGTGAATGAGTAGACCGCCCCCTTCCTCTGTATCACAGACCCAGGCAATGAGTAAACTGCCCCTTGCCTCTGTATCACAGACCCAGGGGATGAGTAAACTGCCCCTTGTCTCTGTATCTCAGACTCAGGGGATGAGTAGACCGCCCCCTGTCTCTGTATCACAGACTCAGGGGATGAGTAGACCGTCTCCTGTTTCTGCATCACAGCCTCAGTGAATGAGTAGTCCGCCCCCTGTCTCTGTATCACAGAATCAGTGGATAAGTAGACCGCCCCCTGTCTCTGTATCACAGCTTCAGTGGATGAGTAGACCACCCCCTGTCTCTGTATCACAAATTTAGGGGATGAGTAGACCGCCCCCTGTCTCTGTATCACAAATTTAGGGAATGAGTAGACCGCTCCCTGTCTCTGTATCACAAATTTAGGGGATGAGTAGACCGCCCCCTTTCTCTTGATCACAGACTCAGTGGATGAGTAGACCGCCCCCTGTCTCTGCATCACAGACTCAGTGGATGAGTAGACGGGCCCCAGTCTCTGTAGCAAAGACTCAGGGGATGAATAGACCGCCCCCTGTCTCTGTATCACAGACTCAGTGGATGAGTAGACCGCCCCCTGTCTCTGTATCACAGACTCAGGGGATGAGTAAACCGCCTCCTGTCTCTGTATCACAGATCAGTGAATGAGTTGACCGCCCCCTGTCTCTGTATCACAGACTCAGTGGATGAGAAGATCGCCCCCTGTCTCTGTATCACAGACTCAGTGGATGAGTAAACTGCCCCATGTCTCTGTATCTCAGACTCAGGGGATGAGTAGACTTCCCCCTTTCTCTGTATCACAGACTCAGGGAATGAGTAGACCGCCCCCTGTCTCTTTATCACAGACTCAGTGGATGAGTAGACCGCCCCCAGTCTCTGTATCACAGACTCAGTGGATGAGAAGACGGGCCCCTGTCTCTGTATCAAAGACTCAAGGGATGAATAGACCGCCCCCTGTCTCTGTATCATAGACTCAGGGGATGAGTAGAACGCCCCCAGTCTCTGTATCACAGACTCAGTGGATGAGAAGACGGGCCCCTGTCTCTGTATCAAAGACTCAGGGGATGAGTAGACCGCCCCCAGTCTCTGTATCACAGACTCAGTGGATGAGAAGACGGGCCCCTGTCTCTGTATCACAGACTCAGGGGATGAGTAGACCGCCCCCAATCTCTGTATCTCAGAGTCAGTGGATGAGAAGACCGCACCCTGTCTCTTTATCTCAGAGTCAGTGGATGAGTAGACCACCCACTGTCTCTGTATCTCAGACTCAGTGGATGACTAGAACGGCCCCTGTCTTTGCATCACAGACACAGTGTATGAGTAGAGCGTCCCCTGTCGATGTATCACAGACTCAGCTGATGAGTAGACGGCCCCCTGTCTTTTTATCACACACTCGGGGGATGAGTAGACCGTCTCCTGTCTCTGCATCACAGACTCAGGGGATGAGTAGACCGCCCCCTGTCTCTGCATCACAGACTCAGGGGATGAGTCGAACCCCCCATGTCTCTGTATCACAGAATCAGGGGATGACTAGACCGCCCCCTTCCTCTGTAACACAGACCCAGGGTATGAGTAAACTACCCCTTGTCTCTGTATCACAGACTCAGGTGATGTGTAGACCACACACATTCTCTGTATGAAAGACTCAGTGGATGAGTAGACCGCCCCCTGTCTCTGTATAACAGACCCAGGGGATGAGTAAACTGCCCCTTGTCTCTGTATCTCAGACTCAGGGGATGAGTAGACTGCCCCCTGTCTCTGTATCACATACTCAGGGTATGAGTAGACCGCCCCCTGTCTCTGTATCACAGACTCAGTGAATGAGTAGACCGCCCCCTTCCTCTGTATCACAGACCCAGGCAATGAGTAAACTGCCCCTTGCCTCTGTATCACAGACCCAGGGGATGAGTAAACTGCCCCTTGTCTCTGTATCTCAGACTCAGGGGATGAGTAGACCGCCCCCTGTATCTGTATCACAGACACAGTGGATGAGTAGACCGCCCCCTGTCTCTGTATCACAGACTCAGGGGATGAGTAGACCGTCTCCTGTTTCTGCATCACATACTCAGGGGATGAGTAGACCGCCCCCTGTTTCTGTATCACAGCCTCAGTGAATGAGTAGTCCGCCCCCTGTCTCTGTATCACAGAATCAGTGGATGAGTAGACCGCCCCCTGTCTCTGTATCACAGCTTCAGTGGATGAGTAGACCACCCCCTGTCTCTGTATCACAAATTTAGGGGATGAGTAGACCGCCCCCTGTCTCTGTATCACAAATTTAGGGAATGAGTAGACCGCTCCCTGTCTCTGTATCACAAATTTAGGGGATGAGTAGACCGCCCCCTTTCTCTGTATCACAGACTCAGTGGATGAGTAGACCGCCCCCTGTCTCTGCATCACAGACTCAGTGGATGAGTAGACGGGCCCCTGTCTCTGTAGCAAAGACTCATGGGATGAATAGACCGCCCCCTGTCTCTGTATCACAGACTCAGTGGATGAGTAGACCGCCCCCTGTCTCTGTATCACAGACTCAGGGGATGAGTAAACCGCCTCCTGTCTCTGTATCACAGATCAGTGAATGAGTTGACCGCCCCCTGTCTCTGTATCACAGACTCAGTGGATGAGAAGATCGCCCCCTGTCTCTGTATCACAGACTCAGTGGATGAGTAAACTGCCCCATGTCTCTGTATCTCAGACTCAGGGGATGAGTAGACTTCCCCCTTTCTCTGTATCACAGACTCAGGGAATGAGTAGACCGCCCCCTGTCTCTTTATCACAGACTCAGTGGATGAGTAGACCGCCCCCAGTCTCTGTATCACAGACTCAGTGGATGAGAACACGGGCCCCTGTCTCTGTATCAAAGACTCAGGGGATGAATAGACCGCCCCCTGTCTCTGTATCATAGACTCAGGGGATGAGTAGACCGCCCCCTGTCTCTGTATCACAGATCAGTGAATGAGTAGACCGCCCCCTGTCTCTGTATCACAGACTCAGTGGATGAGTAGACCGCCCCCTGTCTCTGGACCACAGAGTCAGTGGATGAGTAGACCGCCCCCTGTTTCTGGAACACAGAATCAGTGAATGAGTAGAGCGCCCCCTGTCTCTGTATCACAGACTCAGGGGATGAGTAAACCGCCCCGTGTCTCTGTAATACAGACTCAGGGGATGAGTAGACCGCCCCCTGTCTCTGAATCAGAGACTCAGGGGATGAGTAGACCGCCCCCTGTCTCTGCATCACAGACTCAGGGGATGAGTCGACCGCCCCCTGTCTCTGAATCACAGACTCAGGGGATGAGTAGACCGCCCCCTGTCTCTGCATCACAGACTCAGGGGATGAGCAGGGTGCCCCCATTCTCTGTATCTCTGAGTCAGGGGATGAGTAGACCATCCCATGTCTCTGTTTCACAGACTCAGTGGATGAGAAGACCGCCCCCTTTCTCTGTATCTCAGAGTCAGGGGATGAGTAGACCATCCCATGTCTCTGTTTCACAGACTCAGTGGATGAGTAGACCGCCCCCTGTCTCTGCATCACAGACTCAGGGGATGAGTAGACCGCCCCCTTTCTCTGTATCTCAGAGTCAGGGGATGAGTAGACCATCCCATATCTCTGATTCACAGACTCAGTGGATGAGAAGACAGCCCCCTGTCCCTGGATCACAGAATCCGTGGCTGACTTGACCGGCCCCTGTCTTTGTATCACTGACTCAGTGGATGAGTAGACCGCCCCCTGTCTCTGCATCACAGACTCAGGGGATGCGTAGACCGTCCCCTGTCTCTGTATCACAGACTCAGTGGATGAGTAGACAGCCCCCTGTCTGTGTATCACAGACTCAGGGGATGAGTAGACCCCCCCTGTCTTTGTATCAGAGACGCTGGGGATGAGTCGACCGCCCCCTGTCTCTGTATCACAGACTCAGGGGATGAGTAGACCCCCCCCTGTCTCTGTATCACAGACTCAGGGGATGAGTAGACCGCCCCCTGTCTCTGTATCACAGACTCAGGGTATGAGTAGACCGCCGCCTATCTTGTATCATTGATTCAGGGGATGAGTAGTCCGCCCCCTGTTTCTGTATCACAGATTCAGGGAATGAGATGACCGCCTCCTGCCTCTGTATCTCAGACTCAGGGGAAGAGTCGAACGCCCCCTGTCTCTGTATCATCGACTCAGGGGAAGAGTAGACCGACCCCTGTCTCTGTATCACAGATTCAGGGGATGAGTAGACCGCCCCCTGTCTCTGTATCATTGATTCGGTGGATGAGTAGACCGCCCCCTGTCGCTGTATCAAAGACTCAGGGGATGAGTAGACCGCCGCCTGTCTCTGCATCACAGACTCAGTGGATGAGTAGACGGGCCCCTGTCTCTGTATCAAAGACTCAGGGGATGAATAGACCGCCCCCTGTCTCTGTATCATTGACTCAGGGGATGAGTAGACCGCCTCCTGTCTCTGTATCACAGATCAGTGAATGAGTTGACCGCCCCCTGTCTCTGTATCACAGACTCAGTGGATGAGAAGATCGCCCCCTGTCTCTGTTTCACAGACTCAGTGGATGAGTAAACTGCCCCTTGTCTCTGTATCTCAGACTCAGGGGATGAGTAGACTTCCCCCTTTCTCTGTATCACAGACTCAGGGAATGAGTAGACCGCCCCCTGTCTCTTTATCACAGACTCAGTGGATGAGTAGACCGCCCCCAGTCTCTGTATCACAGACTCAGTGGATGAGAAGACGGGCCCCTGTCTCTGTATCAAAGACTCAGGGGATGAGTAGACCGCCCCCAGTCTCTGTATCACAGACTCAGTGGATGAGAAGACGGGCCCCTGTCTCTGTATCACAGACTCAGGGGATGAGTAGACCGCCCCCAATCTCTGTATCTCAGAGTCAGTGGATGAGAAGACCGCACCCTGTCTCTTTATCTCAGAGTCAGTGGATGAGTAGACCACCCACTGTCTCTGTATCTCAGACTCAGTGGATGACTAGAACGGCCCCTGTCTTTGCATCACAGACACAGTGTATGAGTAGAGCGTCCCCTGTCGATGTATCACAGACTCAGCTGATGAGTAGACGGCCCCCTGTCTTTTTATCACACACTCGGGGGATGAGTAGACCGCCTCCTGTCTCTGCATCACAGACTCAGGGGATGAGTAGACCGCCCCCTGTCTCTGCATCACAGACTCAGGGGATGAGTCGAACCCCCCATGTCTCTGTATCACAGAATCAGGGGATGACTAGACCGCCCCCTTCCTCTGTAACACAGACCCAGGGTATGAGTAAACTGCCCCTTGTCTCTGTATCACAGACTCAGGTGATGTGTAGACCACACACATTCTCTGTATGACAGACTCAGTGGATGAGTAGACCGCCCCCTGTCTCTGTATAACAGACCCAAGGGATGAGTAAACTGCCCCTTGTCTCTGTATCTCAGACTCAGGGGATGAGTAGACTGCCCCCTGTCTCTGTATCACATACTCAGGGTATGAGTAGACCGCCCCCTTTCTCTGTATCACAGACTCAGTGAATGAGTAGACCGCCCCCTTCCTCTGTATCACAGACCCAGGCAATGAGTAAACTGCCCCTTGCCTCTGTATCACAGACCCAGGGGATGAGTAAACTGCCCCTTGTCTCTGTATCTCAGACTCAGGGGATGAGTAGACCGCCCCCTGTATCTGTATCACAGACACAGTGGATGAGTAGACCGCCCCCTGTCCCTGTATCACAGACTCAGGGGATGAGTAGACCGTCTCCTGTTTCTGCATCACATACTCAGGGGATGAGTAGACCGCCCCCTGTTTCTGTATCACAGCCTCAGTGAATGAGTAGTCCGCCCCCTGTCTCTGTATCACAGAATCAGTGGATGAGTAGACCGCCCCCTGTCTCTGTATCACAGCTTCAGTGGATGAGTAGACCACCCCCTGTCTCTGTATCACAAATTTAGGGGATGAGTAGACCGCCCCCTGTCTCTGTATCACAAATTTAGGGAATGAGTAGACCGCTCCCTGTCTCTGTATCACAAATTTAGGGGATGAGTAGACCGCCCCCTTTCTCTGTATCACAGACTCAGTGGATGAGTAGACCGCCCCCTGTCTCTGCATCACAGACTCAGTGGATGAGTAGACGGGCCCCTGTCTCTGTAGCAAAGACTCAGGGGATGAATAGACCGCCCCCTGTCTCTGTATCACAGACTCAGTGGATGAGTAGACCGCCCCCTGTCTCTGTATCACAGACTCAGGGGATGAGTAAACCGCCTCCTGTCTCTGTATCACAGATCAGTGAATGAGTTGACCGCCCCCTGTCTCTGTATCACAGACTCAGTGGATGAGAAGATCGCCCCCTGTCTCTGTATCACAGACTCAGTGGATGAGTAAACTGCCCCATGTCTCTGTATCTCAGACTCAGGGGATGAGTAGAATTCCCCCTTTCTCTGTATCACAGACTCAGGGAATGAGTAGACCGCCCCCTGTCTCTGTATCACAGACTCAGGGAATGAGTAGACCGCCCCCTGTCTCTTTATCACAGACTCAGTGGATGAGAAGACGGGCCCCTGTCTCTATATCAAAGACTCAGGGGATGAGTAGATCGCCCCCTGTCTCTGCATCACAGACTCACGGGATATGTACACCGCTCCCTTCCTCTGCATCACAGACCCAGGGGATGAGTAAACTGCCCCTTGTCTCTGTATCTCAGACTCAGGGGATGAGTAGACCGCCCCCTGTCTCTGTATCACATACTCAGGGTATGAGTAGACCGCCCCCTTTCTCTGTATCACACAATCGGGGGATGAGTAGACCACCTCCTGTCTCTGTATCACAGACTCAGGGGATGAGTAGACCGCCCCCTGTCTCTGGATCACAGAGTCAGTGGATGAGTAGACCGCCCCCTGTCTCTGTATCACAAATTTAGGGGATGAGTAGACCGCCCCCTGTCTCTGCATCTCAGACTCAGTGGATGAGTAGACAGGCCCTTGTCTCTGATTCAAAGACTCAGGGGATCAATAGACCGCCCCCTGTCTCTGTATCATAGACTCAGGGGATGAGTAGACTGCCCCCTTTCTCTGTATCGCAGACTCAGGGAATGAGTAGACTGCCCCCTTTCTCTGTATCACAGACTCAGGGAATGAGTAGACCGCCCCCTGTCTCTTTATCACAGACTCAGTGGACGAGTAGACCGCACCCAGTCTCTGTATCACAGACTCAGTGGATGAGAAGACGGGCCCCTGTCTCTGTATCAAAAACTCAGGGGATGAGTAGACCGCCCCCAGTCTCTTTATCACAGACTCAGTGGATGAGTAGACCGCCCCCTGTCTTTGAATCACAGACTCAGTGGATGAGTAGACCGCCCCCTGTCTCTTTATCACAGACTCAGTGGATGAGTAGACCGCACCCAGTCTCTGTATCACAGACTCAGTGGATGAGTAGACCGCCCCCTGTCTCTTTATCACAGACTCAGTGGATGAGTAGACCGCACCCAGTCTCTGTATCACAGACTCAGGGGATGAGTAGAGCGCCCCCTGTCTCTGTATCACAGACTCAGGGGATGAGTAGACCGCCCCCTTCCTCTGTATCACAGACCCAGGGGATGAGTAAACTGCCCCTTGTCTCTGTATCTCAGTCTCAGGGGATGAGTAGACCGCCCCCTGTCTCTGTATCACATACTCAGGGTATGAGTAGACCGCCCCCTTTCTCTGTATCACACAATCGGGGGATGAGTAGACCACCCCCTGTCTCTGTATCACAGACTCAGGGGATGAGTAGACCGCCCCCTTCCTCTGTATCACAGACCCAGGGGTTGAGTAAACTGCCCCTTGTCTCTGTATCTCAGTCTCAGGGGATGAGTAGACCGCCCCCTGTCTCTGTATCACATACTCAGGGTATGAGTAGACTGCCCCCTTTCTCTGTATCACGCAATCGGGGGATGAGTAGACCGCCCCCTGTCTCTGTATCACAGACACAGTGGATGAGCAGACCGCCCCCTGTCTCTTTATCACAGACTCAGGGAATGAGTAGACCGCCCCCTGTCTCTGTATCACAGACTCAGGGGATGAGTAAACTGCCCCTTGTCTCTGTATCTCAGACTCAGGGGATGAGTAGACCGCCCCCTTTCTCTGTATCACTCAATCGGGGGATGAGTAGACCACCCCCTGTCTCAGTATCTCAGACTCAGTGGATGAGAAGACCACCCCCTGTCTCTGTATCTCAGACTCAGTGGATGAGTAGACCACCCCCTGTCTCTGTATCTCAGACTCAGTGGATGAGTAGACCGTCCCCTGTCGATGTATCACAGACTCAGCTGATGAGTAGACGGCCCCCTGTCTTTTTATCACACACTCGGGGGATGAGTAGACCGCCCCCTGTCTCTGTGTCACAGAATCAGGGGATGACTAGACCGCCCCCTGTCTCTGTATCACAGAATCAGGGGATGACTAGACCGCCCCCTGTCTCTGTATCTCAGAGTCAGTGGATGAGTTGACCGCCCCCTGTCTCTGTATCTCAGACTCAGGGAATGAGTAGACCGCCCCCTTCCTCTGTATCACAGACCCAGGGGATGAGTAAACTGCCCCTTGTCTCTGTATATCAGACTCAGGGGATGAGTGGACTGTCCCCTGTCTCTGTGTCACAAACTCAGGGGATGAGTAGACCGCCACCTGTCTTTGTATCACCCACTCACGGGATGAGTAGACCGCCCCCTGTCTCTGTATCTCAGAGTCAGTGGATGAGAAGACCGCACCCTGTCTCTTTATCTCAGAGTCAGTGGATGAATAGACCACCCCCTGTCTCTGTATCTCAGACTCAGTGGATGAGTAGATCGCCCCCAGTCTCTGTATCTCAGAGTCAGTGGATGAGAAGACTGCACCCTGTCTCTTTATCTCAGAGTCAGTGGATGAGTAGACCACCCCCTGTCTCTGTATCTCAGAGTCAGTGGATGAGAAGACCGCCCCCTGTCTCTTTATCTCAGAGTCAGTGGATGAGTAGACCACCCACTGTCTCTGCATCTCAGACTCAGTGGATGACTAGAACGGCCCCTGTCTTTGCATCACAGACACAGTGTATGAGTAGACCGTCCCCTGTCGATGTATCACAGACTCAGCTGATGAGTTGACGGCCCCCTGTCTTTTTATCACACACTCGGGGGATGAGTAGACCACCCCCTGTCTCTGCATCACAGACTCAGGGGATGAGTAGACCGCCCCCTGACTCTGCATCAGAGACTCAGGGGATGAGTAGAACCCCCCCTGTCTCTGTATCACAGACTCAGGGGATGAGTAGACCGTCCCCTTCCTCTGTATCACAGACCCAGGGTATGAGTAAACTGCCCCTTGTCTCTGTATCACAGACTCAGGTGATGTGTAGACCGCACACATTCTCTGTATGACAGACTCAGTGGATGAGTAGACCGCCCCCTGTCTCTGTATAACAAATTCGGGATGAGTAGTCCGCCCCCTGTCTCTGTATCACAGACTCAGGGGATGAGTAGACCGCCCCCTGTCTCTGTATCACAGACTCAGGGGATGTGTAGAGCGCCCCCTGTCTCTGTATCACAGACTCAGTGGATGAGTAGACCGCCCCCTGTCTCTGGATCACAGAGTCAGTGGATGAGTAGAACGCCCCCTGTCTCTGTATCACAGACACAGTGGATGAGTAGACCGCCCCCTGTCTTTGCATCACATACTCAGGGCATGAGTAGACCGTCTCCTGTCTCTGTATCAGAGCTTCAGTGGATGAGTAGACCACCCCCTGTCTCTGTATCACAAATTTAGGGGATGAGTAGACCGCCCCCTGTCTCTGTATCACAGACTCAGGGGATGTGTAGAGCGCCCCCTGTCTCTGTATCACAGACACAGTGGATGAGTAGACCGCCCCCTGTTTCTGTATCACAGACTCAGTGAATGAGTAGACCGCCCCCTGTTTCTGTATCACAGAATCAGTGAATGAGTAGACCGCCCCCTGTCTCTGAATCACAGACTCAGTGGATGAGTAGACCGCCCCCTGTCTCTGTATCAGAGCTTCAGTGGATGAGTAGACCACCCCCTGTCTCTGTATCACAGATCAGTGAATGAGTTGACCGCCCCCTGTCTCTGTATCACAGACTCAGGGGATGAGAAGATCGCCCCCTGTCTCTGTATCACAGATCAGTGAATGAGTTGACCGCCCCCTGTCTCTGTATCACAGACTCAGGGGATGAGTAGACCGCCCCCTGTCTCTGTATCACAGATCAGTGAATGAGTTGACCGCCCCCTGTCTCTGTATCACAGACGCAGGGGATGAGTAAACTGCCCCTTGTCTCTGTATCTCAGACTCAGGGGATGAGTAGACTGCCCCCTTTCTCTGTATCACAGACTCAGGGGATGTGTAGACCGCCTCCTGTCTCTGTATCACAGACTCAGTGGATGAGTAGACCGCCCCCTGTCTCTGTATCACAGATCAGTGAATGAGTTGACCGCCCCCTGTCTCTGTATCACAGACTCAGGGGATGAGAAGATCGCCCCCTTTCTCTGTATCACAGACTCAGTGGATGAGTAAACTGCCCCTTGTCTCTGTATCTCAGTCTCAGGGGATGAGTAGACTGCCCCCTTTCTCTGTATCACAGACTCAGGGAATGAGTAGACCGCCCCCTGTCTCTTTATCACAGACTCAGTGGATGAGTAGACCGCCCCCAGTCTCTGTATCACAGACTCAGTGGATGAGAAGACGGGCCCCTGTCTCTGTATCACAGACTCAGGGGATGAGTAGACCGCCCCCTGTCTCTGTCTCACATACTCAGGGGATGAGTAGACCGCCCCCTGTCTCTTATCTCAGAGTCAGTGGATGAGAAGACCACTCCCTGTCTCTGTATCACAAATTTAGGGGATGAGTAGACCGCTCCCTGTCTCTTTATCACAAATTTAGGGAATGAGTAGACCGCTCCCTGTATCTGTCTCACAAATTTAGGGGATGAGTAGACCGCCCCCTCTCTCTGTATCACAGACTCAGTGGATGAGTAGACCGCCCCCTGTCTCTGTATCTCAGACTCAGTGGATGAGAAGACCACCCCCTGTCTCTGTATCTCAGACTCAGTGGATGAGTAGACCACCCCCTGTCTCTGTATCTCAGACTCAGTGGATGAGTAGACCGTCCCCTGTCGATGTATCACAGACTCAGCTGATGAGTAGACGGCCCCCTGTCTTTTTATCACACACTCGGGGGATGAGTAGACCGCCCCCTGTCTCTGTGTCACAGAATCAGGGGATGACTAGACCGCCCCCTGTCTCTGTATCACAGAATCAGGGGATGACTAGACCGCCCCCTGTCTCTGTATCTCAGAGTCAGTGGATGAGTTGACCGCCCCCTGTCTCTGTATCTCAGACTCAGGGAATGAGTAGACCGCCCCCTTCCTCTGTATCACAGACCCAGGGGATGAGTAAACTGCCCCTTGTCTCTGTATATCAGACTCAGGGGATGAGTGGACTGTCCCCTGTCTCTGTGTCACAAACTCAGGGGATGAGTAGACCGCCACCTGTCTTTGTATCACCCACTCACGGGATGAGTAGACCGCCCCCTGTCTCTGTATCTCAGAGTCAGTGGATGAGAAGACCGCACCCTGTCTCTTTATCTCAGAGTCAGTGGATGAATAGACCACCCCCTGTCTCTGTATCTCAGACTCAGTGGATGAGTAGATCGCCCCCAGTCTCTGTATCTCAGAGTCAGTGGATGAGAAGACTGCACCCTGTCTCTTTATCTCAGAGTCAGTGGATGAGTAGACCACCCCCTGTCTCTGTATCTCAGAGTCAGTGGATGAGAAGACCGCCCCCTGTCTCTTTATCTCAGAGTCAGTGGATGAGTAGACCACCCACTGTCTCTGCATCTCAGACTCAGTGGATGACTAGAACGGCCCCTGTCTTTGCATCACAGACACAGTGTATGAGTAGACCGTCCCCTGTCGATGTATCACAGACTCAGCTGATGAGTTGACGGCCCCCTGTCTTTTTATCACACACTCGGGGGATGAGTAGACCACCCCCTGTCTCTGCATCACAGACTCAGGGGATGAGTAGACCGCCCCCTGACTCTGCATCAGAGACTCAGGGGATGAGTAGAACCCCCCCTGTCTCTGTATCACAGACTCAGGGGATGAGTAGACCGTCCCCTTCCTCTGTATCACAGACCCAGGGTATGAGTAAACTGCCCCTTGTCTCTGTATCACAGACTCAGGTGATGTGTAGACCGCACACATTCTCTGTATGACAGACTCAGTGGATGAGTAGACCGCCCCCTGTCTCTGTATAACAAATTCGGGATGAGTAGTCCGCCCCCTGTCTCTGTATCACAGACTCAGGGGATGAGTAGACCGCCCCCTGTCTCTGTATCACAGACTCAGGGGATGTGTAGAGCGCCCCCTGTCTCTGTATCACAGACTCAGTGGATGAGTAGACCGCCCCCTGTCTCTGGATCACAGAGTCAGTGGATGAGTAGAACGCCCCCTGTCTCTGTATCACAGACACAGTGGATGAGTAGACCGCCCCCTGTCTTTGCATCACATACTCAGGGCATGAGTAGACCGTCTCCTGTCTCTGTATCAGAGCTTCAGTGGATGAGTAGACCACCCCCTGTCTCTGTATCACAAATTTAGGGGATGAGTAGACCGCCCCCTGTCTCTGTATCACAGACTCAGGGGATGTGTAGAGCGCCCCCTGTCTCTGTATCACAGACACAGTGGATGAGTAGACCGCCCCCTGTTTCTGTATCACAGGCTCAGTGAATGAGTAGACCGCCCCCTGTTTCTGTATCACAGAATCAGTGAATGAGTAGACCGCCCCCTGTCTCTGAATCACAGACTCAGTGGATGAGTAGACCGCCCCCTGTCTCTGTATCAGAGCTTCAGTGGATGAGTAGACCACCCCCTGTCTCTGTATCACAGATCAGTGAATGAGTTGACCGCCCCCTGTCTCTGTATCACAGACTCAGGGGATGAGAAGATCGCCCCCTGTCTCTGTATCACAGATCAGTGAATGAGTTGACCGCCCCCTGTCTCTGTATCACAGACTCAGGGGATGAGTAGACCGCCCCCTGTCTCTGTATCACAGATCAGTGAATGAGTTGACCGCCCCCTGTCTCTGTATCACAGACGCAGGGGATGAGTAAACTGCCCCTTGTCTCTGTATCTCAGACTCAGGGGATGAGTAGACTGCCCCCTTTCTCTGTATCACAGACTCAGGGGATGTGTAGACCGCCTCCTGTCTCTGTATCACAGACTCAGTGGATGAGTAGACCGCCCCCTGTCTCTGTATCACAGATCAGTGAATGAGTTGACCGCCCCCTGTCTCTGTATCACAGACTCAGGGGATGAGAAGATCGCCCCCTTTCTCTGTATCACAGACTCAGTGGATGAGTAAACTGCCCCTTGTCTCTGTATCTCAGTCTCAGGGGATGAGTAGACTGCCCCCTTTCTCTGTATCACAGACTCAGGGAATGAGTAGACCGCCCCCTGTCTCTTTATCACAGACTCAGTGGATGAGTAGACCGCCCCCAGTCTCTGTATCACAGACTCAGTGGATGAGAAGACGGGCCCCTGTCTCTGTATCACAGACTCAGGGGATGAGTAGACCGCCCCCTGTCTCTGTCTCACATACTCAGGGGATGAGTAGACCGCCCCCTGTCTCTTATCTCAGAGTCAGTGGATGAGAAGACCACTCCCTGTCTCTGTATCACAAATTTAGGGGATGAGTAGACCGCTCCCTGTCTCTTTATCACAAATTTAGGGAATGAGTAGACCGCTCCCTGTATCTGTCTCACAAATTTAGGGGATGAGTAGACCGCCCCCTCTCTCTGTATCACAGACTCAGTGGATGAGTAGACCGCCCCCTGTCTCTGCATCAGACTCAGTGGATGAGTAGACGGGCCCCTGTCTCTGTATCAAAGACTCAGGGGATGAATAGACCGCCCCCTGTCTCTGTATCATAGACTCAGGGGATGAGAAGACCGCCTCCTGTCTCTGTATCACAGACTCAAGGGATGTGTAGACCGCCCCCTGTCTCTGTATCACAGATCAGTGAATGAGTTGACCGCCCCCTGTCTCTGTATCACAGACTCAGGGAATGAGTAGACCGCCCCCTTCCTCTGTATCACAGACCCAGGGGATGAGTAAACTGCCCCTTGTCTCTGTATATCAGACTCAGGGGATGAGTGGACTGTCCCCTGTCTCTGTGTCACAAACTCAGGGGATGAGTAGACCGCCCCCTGTCTTTGTATCACCCACTCACGGGATGAGTAGACCGCCCCCTGTCTCTGTATCTCAGAGTCAGTGGATGAGAAGACCGCACCCTGTCTCTTTATCTCAGAGTCAGTGGATGAATAGACCACCCCCTGTCTCTGTATCTCAGACTCAGTGGATGAGAAGACCGCCCCCTGTCTCTGCATCTCAGAGTCAGTGGATGAGAAGACCGCCCCCTGTCTCTTTATCTCAGAGTCAGTGGATGACTAGAACGGCCCCTGTCTTTGCATCACAGACACAGTGTATGAGTAGACCGTCCCCTGTCGATGTATCACAGACTCAGCTGATGAGTAGACGGCCCCCTGTCTTTTTATCACACACTCGGGGGATGAGTAGACCGCCCCCTGTCTCTGCATCACAGACTCAGGGGATGAGTAGAACCCCCCCTGTCTCTGTATCACAGAATCAGGGGATGACGAGACCGCCCCCTGTCTCTGTATCACTGACTCAGGGGATGAGTAGACCGTCTCCTGTTTCTGTATCACAGACTCAGTGAAAGAGTAGACCGCCCCCTGTCTCTGTATCACAGCTTCAGTGGATGAGTAGACCACCCCCTGTCTCTGTATCACAAATTTAGGGGATGAGTAGACCGCCCCCTGTCTCTGTATCACAAATTTAGGGAATGAGTAGACCGCTCCCTGTCTCTGTATCACAAGGTTAGGGGATGAGTAGACCGCCCCCTTTCTCTGTATCACAGACTCAGTGGATGAGTAGACCGCCCCCTGTCTCTGCATCACAGACTCAGTGGATGAGTAGACGGGCCCCTGTCTCTGTATCAAAGACTCAGGGGATGAGTAAACCGCCTCCTGTCTCTGTATCACAGATCAGTGAATGAGTTGACCGCCCCCTGTCTCTGTATCACAGACTCAGTGGATGAGAAGATCGCCCCCTGTCTCTGTATCACAGACTCAGTGGATGAGTAGACCTCCCCCTGTCTCTTTATCACAGACTCAGTGGATGAGTAGACCGGCCCATGTCTCTATATCAAAGACTCAGGGGATGAGTAAACTGCCCCTTGTCTCTGTATCTCAGACTGAGGGGATGAGTAGACTTCCCCCTTTCTCTGTATCACAGACTCAGGGAATGAGTAGACCTCCCCCTGTCTCTTTATCACAGACTCAGTGGATGAGTTGACCGCCCCCAGTCTCTATATCAAAGACTCAGGGGATGAGTAGAGCGCGCCCTGTCTCTGTATCACAGACTCAGGGGATGTGTACACCGCCCCCTTCCTCTGTATCACAGACCCAGTTGATGAGTAAACTGCCCCTTGTCTCTGTATCTCAGACTCAGGGGATGAGTAGACCGCCCCCTGTCTCTGTATCACATACTCAGGGTATGAGTAGACCGCCCCCTTTCTCTGTATCACACAATCGGGGGATGAGTAGACCACCCCCTGTCTCTGTATCACATACTCAGGGTATGAGTAGACCGCCCCCTTTCTCTGTATCACACAATCTGGGGATGAGTAGACCACCCCCTGTCTCTGTATCACAAATTTTGGGGATGAGTAGACCGCCCCCTGTTGCTGTATCACAAATTTAGGGAATGAGTAGACCGCCCCCTTTCTCTGTATCACAGACTCAGTGGATGAGTAGACGGGCCCCTGTCTCTGTATCAAAGACTCAGGGGATCAATAGACCGCCCCCTGTCTCTGTATCATAGACTCAGGGGATGAGTAGACCGCCTCCTGTCTCTGTCTCACAGACTCAGTGGATGAGAAGATCGCCCCCTGTCTCTGTATCACAGACTCAGTGGATGAGTAGACCGCACCCAGTCTCTGCATCACAGACTCAGTGGATGAGAAGACGGGCCCCTGTCTCTGTATCAAAAACTCAGGGGATGAGTAGACCGCCCCCAGTCTCTTTATCACAGACTCAGTGGATGAGTAGACCGCACCCAGTCTCTGTATCACAGACTCAGGGGATGAGTAGAGCGCCCCCAGTCTCTGTATCACAGACTCAGGGGATGAGTAGACCGCCCCCTTCCTCTGTATCACAGACCCAGGGAATGAGTAGACCGCCCCCTTTCTCTGTATCACAGACTCAGTGGATGAGTAGACGGGCCCCTGTCTCTGTATCAAAGACTCAGGGGATCAATAGACCGCCCCCTGTCTCTGTATCATAGACTCAGGGGATGAGTGGACCACCCCCTGTCTCTGTATCACAGACTCAGTGGATGAGAAGATCGCCCCCTGTCTCTGTATCACAGACTCAGTGGATGAGAAGACCGCCCCCTGTCTCTTTATCACAGACTCAGTGGATGTGTAGAACGCCCCCTGTCTCTGTATCTCAGACTCAGTGGATGACTAGAACGGCCCCTGTCTTTGCATCACAGACACAGTGTATGAGTAGACCGTCCCCTGTCGATGTATCACAGACTCAGCTGATGAGTAGACGGCCCCCTGTCTTTTTATCACACACTCGGGGGATGAGTAGACCACCCCCTGTCTCTGCAACACAGACTCAGGGGATGAGTAGACCGCCCCCTGTCTCTGCATCACAGACTCAGGGGATGAGTAGAACCCCCCCTGTCTCTGTATCACAGAATCAGGGGATGACTAGACCGCCCCCTGTCTCTGTATCACTGAATCAGGGGATGAGTAGATCGCCCACTGTCTCTTTATCACAGACTCAGGGGATGAGTAGACCGCCCCCTTCCTCTGTATCACAGACCCAGGGTATGAGTAAACTGCCCCTTGTCTCTGTATCACAGACTCAGGTGATGTGTAGACCGCACACATTCTCTGTATCACAGACTCAGGGTATGAGTAGACCGCCCCCTGTATCTGTATCACAGACTCAGGGGATGTGTAGAGCGCCCCCTGTCTCTGTATCACAGACACAGTGGATGAGTAGACCGCCCCCTGTCTCTGTATCACAGACTCAGGGGATGAGTAGTCCGCCCCCTGTTTCTGCATCACATACTCAGGGGATGAGTAGACCGTCTCCTGTTTCTGTATCACAGACTCAGTGAATGAGTAGACCGCCCCCTGTTTCTGTATCACAGACTCAGTGAATGAGTAGACCGCCCCCTGTCTCTGTATCACAGACTCAGTGGATGAGTAGACCGCCCCCTGTCTCTGTATCAGAGCTTCAGTGGATGAGTAGACCACCCCCTGTCTCTGTATCACAAATTTAGGGAATGAGTAGACCGCTCCCTGTCTCTGTATCACAAATTTAGGGGATGAGTAGACCGCCTCCTCTCTCTGTATCACAGACTCAGTGGATGAGTAGACCGCCCCCTGTCTCTGTATCACAGATCAGTGAATGAGTTGACCGCCCCCTGTCTCTGTATCACAGACTCAGTGGATGAGAAGATCGCTCCCTTTCTCTGTATCACAGACTCAGTGGATGAGTAAACTGCCCCTTGTCTCTGTATCTCAGACTCAGGGGATGAGTAGACCGCCCCCAGTCTCTGTATCACAGACTCAGTGGATGAGAAGACGGGCCCCTGTCTCTGTATCACAGACTCAGGGGATGAGTAGACCGCCACCTGTCTCTGTATCACATACTCAGGGGATGAGTAGACCGCCCCCTGTCTCTTATCTCAGAGTCAGTGGATGAGAAGACCACTCCCTGTCTCTGTATCACAAATTTAGGGGATGAGTAGACCGCTCCCTGTCTCTATATCACAAATTTAGGGAATGAGTAGACCGCTCCCTGTATCTGTCTCACAAATTTAGGGGATGAGTAGACCGACCCCTCTCTCTGCATCACAGACTCAGTGGATGAGTAGACCGCCCCCTGTCTCTGCATCAGACTCAGTGGATGAGTAGACGGGCCCCTGTCTCTGTATCAAAGACTCAGGGGATGAATAGACCGCCCCCTGTCTCTGTATCATAGACTCAGGGGATGAGTAGACCGCCTCCTGTCTCTGTATCACAGACTCAAGGGATGTGTACACCGCCCCCTGTCTCTGTATCACAGATCAGTGAATGAGTTGACCGCCCCCTGTCTCTGTGTCACAGACTCAGGGGATGAGTAGACTGCCCCCTTTCTCTGAAACACAGACTCAGGGAATGAGTAGACTGCCCCCTGTCTCTGTATCACAGACTCAGGGAATGAGTAGACCGCCCCCTTCCTCTGTATCACAGACCCAGGGGATGAGTAAACTGCCCCTTGTCTCTGTATATCAGACTCAGGGGATGAGTGGACTGTCCCCTGTCTCTGTGTCACAAACTCAGGGGATGAGTAGACCGCCCCCTGTCTTTGTATCACCCACTCAGGGGATGAGTAGACCGCCCCCTGTCTTTGTATCACCAACTCAGGGGATGAATGAACCGCCCCCTGTCTCTGTATCACAAATTTAGGGAATGAGTAGACCGTTCCCTGTCTCTGTATCAAAAATTTAGGGAATGAGTAGACAGCTCCCTGTCTCTGTATCACAAATGTAGGGGATGAGTAGACCGCCCCCTGTCTCTGAATCACAAATTTAGGGAATGAGTAGACCGCCCCCTGTCTCTGCATCACAAATTTAGGGGATGAGTAGACAGCCCCCTGTCTCTGCATCACAAATTTAGGAGATGAGTCGACCGCTCCCTGTCTCTGTATCACAAATTTAGGGAATGAGTAGACCGCCCCCTGTCTCTGTATCACAGACTCAGTGGATGAGAAGACGGGCCCCTGTCTCTGTATCAAAGACTCAGGGGATGCGTAGACCGCCCCCTGTCTCTGTATCACAGACTCAAGGGATGAGCAGATCGCCACCTGTCTCTGTATCACAGATCAGCGAATGAGTTGACCGCCCCCTGTCTCTGTATCACAGACTCAGTGGATGAGAAGACCGCCCCCTGTCTCTGTATCACACATCAGTGAATGAGTTGACCGCCCCCTGTCTCTGTATCACAGACTCAGTGGATGAGTAGACCGCCCCCTGTCTCTGTAGCACAGACACAGTGGATGAGTAGACCGCCCCCTGTCTCTGTATCTCAGAGACAGTGGATGAGAAGACCGCCCCCTGTCTCTTTATCTCAGAGTCAGTGGATGAGTAGACCGCCCCCTGTCTCTGTATCTCAGAGTCAGTGGATGAGAAGATCGCCCCCTGTCTCTTTATCTCAGAGTCAGTGGATGAGAAGACCGCCCCCTGTCTCTGTATCTCAGAGTCAGTGGATGAGAAGACCGCCCCCTGTCTCTTTATCTCAGAGTCAGTGGATGAGAAGACCGCCCCTGTCTCTTTATCTCAGAGTCAGTGGATGAGAAGACCGCCCCTGTCTCTTTATCTCAGAGTCAGTGGATCAGTAGTCCGCCCCCTGTCTCTGTATCTCAGAGTCAGTGGATGAGAAGACCGCCCCCTGTCTCTGTATCACAGACTCAGTGGATGAGTAGACCGCCCCCTGTCTCTTTATCTCAGAGTCAGTGGATGAGAAGACCGCCCCCTGTCTCTTTATCACAGACTCAGTGGATGAGTAGACCGCCCCCTGTCTCTGTATCTCAGAGTCAGTGGATGAGAAGACCGCCCCCTGTCTCTTTATCTCAGAGTCAGTGGATGAGAAGACCGCCCCCTGTCTCTGTATCTCAGAGTCAGTGAATGAGAAGACCGCCCCCTGTCTCCTTATCTCAGAGTCAGTGGATGAGTAGACCGCCCCTTGTTTCTGCATCACATACTCAGGGGATGAGTAGACCGCCCCCTGTATCTGTCTCACAGACTCAGTGGATGAATAGACCGTCCCCTGTTTCTGTATCACAGACTCAGGGGAAGAGTAAACCGCCCCCTGTCTCTGCATCTCAGAGTCAGTGGATGAGAAGACCGCCGCCTGTCTCTTTATCTCAGAGTCAGTGGATGAGTAGACCGCCCCCTGTCTCTGTATCTCAGAGTCAGTGGATGAGAAGACCGCCCCCTGTCTCTGTATCTCAGAGTCAGTGGATGAGAAGACCGCCCCCTTTCTCTTTATCTCAGAGTCAGTGGATGAGAAGACCGTCCCCTGTCTCTGTATCTCAGAGTCAGTGGATGAGAAGACCGTCCCCTGTCTCTGTATCTCAGAGTCAGTGGATGAGAAGACCGCCCCCTTTCTCTTTATCTCAGAGTCAGTGGATGAGTAGACCGCCCCCTGTCTCTGTATCTCAGAGTCAGTGGATGAGAAGACCGCCCCCTGTCTCTTTATCTCAGAGTCAGTGGATGAGAAGACCGCCCCCTGTCTCTTTATCTCAGAGTCAGTGGATCAGTAGTCCGCCCCCTGTCTCTGTATCTCAGAGTCAGTGGATGAGAAGACCGCCCCCTGTCTCTTTATCACAGACTCAGTGGATGAGTAGACCGCCCCCTGTCTCTGTATCTCAGAGTCAGTGGATGAGAAGAAAGCCCCCTGTCTCCTTATCTCAGAGTCAGGGGAAGAGTAGACCGCCCCCTGTCTCTGTATCTCAGAGTCAGTGGATGAGAAGACCGCCCCCTGTCTCTTTATCTCAGAGTCAGTGGATGAGTAGACCGCCCCCTGTCTCTGTATCTCAGAGTCAGTGGATGAGAAGACCGCCCCCTGTCTCTTTATCTCAGAGTCAGTGGATGAGAAGACCGCCCCCTGTCTCTTTATCTCAGAGTCAGTGGATCAGTAGACCGCCCCCTGTTTCTGCATCACATACTCAGGGGATGAGTAGACCGCCCCCTGTATCTGTATCACAGACTCAGTGAATGAGTAGACCGCCCCCTGTCTCTGTATCAAAGACTCAGGGGATGCGTAGACCGCCCCCTGTCTCTGTCTCACAGACTCAGTGGATGAATAGACCGTTCCCTGTTTCTGTATCACAGACTCAGGGGAAGAGTAGACCGCCCCCTGTCTCTGTATCTCAGAGTCAGTGGATGAGAAGACCGCTCCCTGTCTCTTTATCTCAGACTCAGGGGATGAGTAGACCGCCCCCTGTCTCTGTATCAAAGACTCAGGGGATGCGTAGACCGCCCCCTGTCTCTGTATCACAGACTCAAGGGATGAGCAGATCGCCCCCTGTCTCTGTATCACAGATCAGTGAATGAGTTGACCGCCCCCTGTCTCTGTATCACAGACTCAGTGGATGAGTAGACCACCCCCTGTCTCTGTATCACAGACTCAGTGGATGAGTAGACCGCCCCCTGTTTCTGCATCACATACTCAGGGGATGAGTAGACCGCCCCCTGTCTCTGGATCACAGCTTCAGTGGATGACAAGACCGCCCCCTGTCTCTTTATCTCAGAGTCAGTGGATGAGAAGACCGCCCCCTGTCTCTTTATCTCAGAGTCAGTGGATGAGAAGACCGCCCCCTGTCTCTTTATCTCAGAGTCAGTGGATGAGTAGACCGTCCCCTGTTTATGTATCACAGACTCAGGGGAAGAGTAGACCGTCCCCTTCCTCTGTATCACATCCCAGGGTATGAGTAAACTGCCCCTTGTCTCTGTATCTCAGACTCAGGGGATGAGTAGACTGCTCCCTGTCTCTGATTGACAGACTCAGGGGATGAGTAGGCCGCCATCTTTCTCTGTATCACAGACTCAGGGAATGAGTAGACCGCCCCCTGTCTCTGTATCACAGACTCAGGGGATGAGTAGACCGCCCCCTACCTCTGTATCACAGACTCAGGGAATGAGTAGACCGCCCCCTGTCTCTGATTGACAGACTCAGGGGATGAGTAGGCCGCAATCTTTCTCTGTATCACAGACTCAGGGAATGAGTAGACCGCCCCCTGTCTCTGTATCACAGACTCAGGGGATGAGTAGACCGCCCCCTACCTCTGTATCACAGACCCAGGGGATGAGTAAACTGCACCTTGTCTCTGTACTCAGACTCGGGGGATGAGTAGACCGCCCCTTTGCCTCTGTATCACAGACTCAGGGGATGAGTAGACAGCCCCCTGTCTCTGTATCACAGACTCAGGTGATGAGTAGACCGCCCCCTGTCTCTGTCTCACAGACTCAGGGGATGAGTAGACCGCCCCCTGTCTCTGTCTCACAGACTCAGGGGATGAGTAGACCGCCCCCTGTCTCTGTCTCACAGACTCAGGGGATGAGTAGACCGCCCCCTGTCTCTGTCTCACAGACTCAGGGGATGAGTAGACCGCCCCCTGTCTCTGTCTCACAGACCCAGGGGATGAGTAGACCGCCCACTGTCTTTGTATCACCAACTCAGGGGATGAGTAGACCGCCCCCTGTCTCTGTATCACAAATTTAGGGCATGAGTAGACCGCCCCCTGTCTCTGCATCACAAATTTAGGAGATGAGTAGACCGCTCCCTGTCTCTGTATCACAAATTTAGGGAATGAGTAGACCGCTCCCTGTCTCTGTATCACAAATTTAGGGAATGAGTAGACCACCCCCTGTCTCTGCATCACAAATTTAGGGGATGAGTAGACCGCTCCCTGTCTCTGTATCACAAATTTAGGGAATGAGTAGACCGCCCCCTGTCTCTGCATCACAGACTCAAGGGATGAGCAGATCGCCCGCTGTCTCTGTATCACAGATCAGTGAATGAGTTGACCGCCCCCTGTCTCTGTATCACAGACTCAGTGGATGAGAAGACCGCCCCCTGTCTCTGTATCACAGATCAGTGAATGAGTTGACCGCCCCCTGTCTCTGTATCACAGCTTCAGTGGATGAGAAGACCGCCCCCTGTCTCTTTATCTCAGAGTCAGTGGATGAGAAGACCGCCCCCTGTCTCTTTATCTCAGAGTCAGTGGATGAGCAGACCGCCCCCTGTCTCTTTATCTCAGAGTCAGTGGATGAGTAGACCGCCCCCTGTCTCTGTATCACCAACTCAGGGGATGAGTGAACCGCCCCCTGTCTCTGCATCACAAATTTAGGGAATGAGTAGACCGTTCCCTGTCTCTGTATCACAAATGTAGGGGATGAGTAGATCGCTCCCTGTCTCTGTATCACAGATTTAGGGGATGAGTAGACCGCCCCCTGTCTCTGCATCACAAATTTAGGGAATGAGTAGACCACCCCCTGTCTCTGCATCACAAATTTAGGAGATGAGTAGACCGCTCCCTGTCTCTGTGTCACAAATTTAGGGAATGAGTAGACCGCCCCCTGTCTCTTTATCACATACTCAGTGGATGAGTAGACGGGCCCATGTCTCTGTATCAAAGACTCAGGGGATGCGTAGACCGCCCCCTGTCTCTGTATCACAGACTCAAGGGATGAGCAGATCGCCCCCTGTCTCTGTATCACAGATCAGTGAATGAGTAGACCGCACCCTGTCTCTGTATCACAGATCAGTGAATGAGTAGACCGCCCCCTGTCTCTGTATCACAGACTCAGTGGATGAGAAGACCGCCCCCTGTCTCTGTATCACAGATCAGTGAATGAGTAGACCGCACCCTGTCTCTGTATCACAGATCAGTGAATGAGTAGACCGCCCCCTGTCTCTGTATCACAGATCAGTGAATGAGTAGACCGCACCCTGTCTCTGTATCACAGATCAGTGAATGAGTAGACCGCCCCCTGTCTCTGTATCACAGACTCAGTGGATGAGTAGACCGCCCCCAGTCTCTGTATCACAGACTCAGTGGATGAGAAGACCGCCCCCTGTCTCTGTATCACAGATCAGTGAATGAGTAGACCGCACCCTGTCTCTGTATCACAGACTCAGTGGATGAGAAGACCGCCCCCTGTCTCTGTATCACAGATCAGTGAATGAGTAGACCGCACCCTGTCTCTGTATCACAGATCAGTGAATGAGTAGACCGCCCCCAGTCTCTGTATCTCAGAGTCAGTGGATGAGAAGACCGCCCCCTGTCTCTTTATCTCAGAGTCAGTGGATAAGTAGTCCGCCCCCTGTTTCTGCATCACAGACTCAGGGGATGAGTAGATCGCCCCCTGTCTCTGTATCACAGATCAGTGAATGAGTTGTCGCCCCCTGTCTCTGTATCACAGACTCAGTGGATGAGAAGACCGCCCCCTGTCTCTTTCTCTCAGAGTCAGTGGATGAGTAGACCGCCCCCTGTCTTTGCATCACAGACTCAGTGTATGAGTAGACCGCCCCCTGTCTCTGTATCACAGACACAGCAGATGAGTAGACCGTCCCCTTCCTCTGTATCACATCCCAGGGTATGAGTAAACTGCCCCTTGTCTCTGTATCTCAGACTCAGGGGATGAGTAGACCGCCCCCTTCCTCTGTATCACAGACCCAGGGGATGAGTAAACTGCCCCTTGTCTCTGTATCTCAGACTCGGGGGATGAGTAGACCGCCCCTTTGCCTCTGTATCACAGACTCAGGGGATGAGTAGACCGCCCCCTGTCACTGTATCACAGACTCAGGTGATGAGTAGACCGCACACTTTCTCTTTATCACACACTTGGGGGATGCGTAGACCGCCCCCTGTCGCTGTATCACAGACTCAGCTGATGAGTAGACCGCGCCCTGTCTTTTTATCACACACTCGGGGAATGAGTAGACCGCCCCCTGTCTCTGTATCACAGACTCAGGGGATGAGTAGACCTCCCCCTGTCTCTGTCTCACAGACTCAGGGGATGAGTAGACCGCCCCCTGTCTCTGTCTCACAGACTCAGGGGATGAGTAGACCGCCCCCTGTCTCTGTCTCACAGACTCAGGGGATGAGTAGACCGCCCCCTGTCTCTGTCTCACAGACTCAGGGGATGAGTAGACCGCCCACTGTCTTTGTATCACCAACTCAGGGGATGAGTGAACCGCCCCCTGTCTCTGTATCACAAATTTAGGGAATGAGTAGACCGTTCCCTGTCTCTGTATCAAAAATTTAGGGAATGAGTAGACCGCCCACTGTCTTTGTATCAACAACTCAGGGGATGAGTGAACCGCCCCCTGTCTCTGTATCACAAATTTAGGGTATGAGTAGACCGCTCCCTGTCTCTGTATCACAAATTTAGGGAATGAGTAGACCGCTCCCTGTCTCTGCATCACAAATTTAGGAGATGAGTAGACCGCTCCCTTTCTCTGTATCACAAATTTAGGGAATGAGTAGACCGCCCCCTGTCTCTTTATCTCAGAGTCAGTGGATGAGTAGTCCGCCCCCTGTTTCTGCATCACATACTCAGGGGATGAGTAGACCGCCCCCAGTCTCTGTATCACAGACTCAGTGTATGAGAAGACGGGCCCCTGTCTCTGTATCAAAGACTCAGGGGATGCGTAGACCGCCCCCTGTCTCTGTATCACAGATCAGTGAATGAGTTGACCGCCCCCTGTCTCTGTATCACAGACTCAGTGGATGAGAAGACCGCCCCCTGTCTCTGTATCACAGATCAGTGAATGAGTTGACCGCCCCCTGTCTCTGTATCACAGACACAGTGGATGAGTAGACCGCCCCCTGTCTCTGGATCACAGAGTCAGTGGATGAGTAGACCGCCCCCTGTCTCTGTATCACAGCTTCAGTGGATGAGAAGACCGCACCCTGTCTCTGTATCACAGATCAGTGAATGAGTTGACCGCCCCCTGTCTCTGTATCACAGACACAGTGGATGAGTAGACCGCCCCCTGTTTCTGCATCACATACTCAGGGGATGAGTAGACCGCCCCCTGTCTCTTTATCTCAGAGTCAGTGGATGAGAAGACCGCCCCCTGTCTCTGTCTCACAGACTCAGTGGATGAGAAGACCGCCCCCTGTCTCTTTATCTCAGAGTCAGGGGATGAGTAGACCGCCCCCTTTCTCTGTATCTCAGAGTCAGTGGATGAGTAGACCGCCCCCTGTCTCTGTCGCACAGACTCAGTGGATGAGAAGACCGCCCCCTGTCTCTGTATCACAGCTTCAGTGGATGAGAAGACCGCCCCCTGTCTCTTTATCTCAGAGTCAGTGGATGAGAAGACCGCCCCCTGTCTCTTTATCTCAGAGTCAGTGGATGAGTAGTCCGCCCCCTGTTTCTGCATCACATACTCAGGTGATGAGTAGACCGCCCCCTGTATCTGTATCACAGCTTCAGTGGATGAGTAGACCGACCCCTGTCTCTGTCTCACAGACTCAGTGGATGAGTAGACCGCCCCCTGTCTCTTTATCTCAGAGTCAGTGGATGACTGGAACCGCCCCTGTCTTTGCATCACAGACTCAGTGTATGAGAAGACCGCCCCCTGTCTCTGTATCACAGACTCAGGTGATCAGTAGACCGTGCCCTGTCTCTGCATCACAGACTCAGTGAATGAGTAGACCGCCCCCTGTCTCTGTCTCACAGACTCAGTGGATGAGTAGACCGCCCCCTGTCTCTGTATCTCAGAGTCAGTGGATGAGTAGAAAGCCCCCTGTTTCTGTATCACAGACTCAGGGGATGCGCAGACCGCCCCCTGTCTTTCTATCACAGACTCAGTGAATGAGTAGACCGTCCCCTGTTTCTGTCTCACAGACCCAGGGGATGAGTTGACTGCCCCCTTTCTCTGTCTGACAGACTCAGGGGATGAGTAGACCGCCGCCTGTGTCTGTATTTCAGGGACTTTGGGCTGAGTAGACTGCCCCCTGTATCTGTGTCACAAATTTAGGGAATGAGTAGACCGCTCCCTTTCTCTGTATCACACACTCGGGGGATGAGTAGACCGGCCCCTTCCTCTGTAGCACAGACCCAGGGGATGAGTAAACTGCCCCTTTTCTCTGTATCTCAGACTCAGGGGATGAGTAGACTGCCCCCTTTCTCTGTATCACACACTCGGGGGATGAGTAGACCGCCCCCTGTCTCTGTATCACAGACTCAGGGAATGAGAAGACCGCCCCCTGTCTCTTGATGACACACTCGGGGGATGAGTAGACCGCCCCCTGTCTCTGAATCAAACACTCAGGTGATGAGTAGAACGCACACTTTCCCTGTATGACAGACTCAGGGGATGAGTAGACCGCCCGCTGTCTCTGTCACACAGACTCAGTGGATGAGTAGAGCGCACCCTGTCTCTGTATCACAGACTCAGTGGATGACTAGACCGCCCCCTGTCTTTCTATCACAGACTCAGTGGATGTGTAGACCGCCCCCTGTGTCTGTATTTCAGGGACATTGGGGCTGAGTAGACTGCCCCCTGTCTCTGTGTCACAAATTTAGGGAATGAGTAGACCGCTCCCTTTCTCTGTATCACACACTCGGGGGATGAGTAGACCGGCCCCTTCCTCTGTAGCACAGACCCAGGGGATGAGTAAACTGCCCCTTTTCTCTGTATCTCAGACTCAGGGGATGAGTAGACCGCCCCCTTTCTCTGTATCACACATTCGGGGGATGAGTAGACCGCCCCCTGTCTCTGTATCACAGACTCAGGGAATGAGTAGACCGCCCCCTTTCTCTGTATCACACATTCGGGGGATGAGTTGACCGCCCCCTGTCTCTTGATCACACACTCGGGGGATTAGTAGACCGCCCCCTGTCTCTGTATCACAGACTCAGGTGATGAGTAGACCGCCCCCTGTCTCTTTATCACACACTCGGGGGATGAGTAGACCGCCCCCTGTCTCTGTATCACAGACTCAGGGGATGAGTAGACCGTCCCCTGTCTTTGTATCACAGACTCAGGGGATGAGTAGACTGCCCCCTGTCTCAGCATCACAGAGTCAGTGGATGAGTAGACCGCCCCCTGTTTCTGTATCACAGACTCAGTGGATCAGTAGACCGCCCCCTGTCTCTGTATCTCAGACTCAAGGAATTTGTTAACCGCCCCCTGTCTCTGTATCTCACACTCAGCGATTGAGTTAATCGCCCCCTATCTCTGTATCACAGACTCAGGGGATGAGTTGACCGCCTCCTGTCTCTGTATCACAGACTCAGTGGATGAGTGGACCGCCCCCTGTCTCTGTATCTCAGACTCAGTGGATGAGTAGACCGCCCCCAGTCTATGTATCACAGACTCAGTGGATGAGTAGACCGCCCCCTGTCTCTGTATCACAGACTCAGTGGATGAGTAGACCGCCCTCTGTCTCTGTATCACAGACTCAGTGGATGAGTAGACTGTCTCCTGTCTCTGTATCACAGACTCAGGGGATGAGTAGACCGTCCCCTGTCTCTGTATCACAGACTCAGTGGATGAGAAGACCGCCCCCTGTCTCTGTATCTCAGAGTCAGTGGATGAGAAGACCGCCCCCGTCTCTGTATCTCAGAGTCATTGGATGAGTAGACCGCCCCCTGTCTCAGTCTCACAGACTCAGTGGATGAGAAGACCGCCCCCTGTCTCTGTATCTCAGAGTCAGTGGATGAGTAGACCGCCCCCTGTCTCTGTATCACAGACTCAGGGAATGAGTAGACCGCCCTCTGTCTCTGTATCACAGACTCAGGGGATGTGTAGACCGCCCCCTGTCTCTGTATCACAGACTCGGGGGATGAGTAGACCGCCCCCTGTCTCTGTATAATAGACTCAGGGGTTGAGTAGACTGCCCCCTGTTGCGATATCACATACTCAGGGGATGAGTAGACCGCCCCCTTTCTCTGTATCACAGACTCATGTGATGAGTAGTCCGCCCCCTGTCTTTGTATCAAGGACTCAGGGGATGAGTAGACCGCCCCCTGTCTTTGTATCACAGACTTAGTGGATGAGAAGACCGCCCCCTGTCTCTGCATCACAGACTCAGGGGATGAGTAAACTGCCCGTTGTCTCTGTATAATAGACTCAGGGGTTGAGTAGACCGCACACTGTCTCTATATCACAGATTCAGGGGATGAGTAGACTGCCCCCTGTTGCGATATCACATACTCAGGGGTGAGTAGAGCGCCCCCTGTCTCTGTATCACAGACTCAGGTGATGAGTAGACCGCACCCTGTCTCTGTATCACAGCCACAGGGGATGAGTAGACCGCCCCCTGTCTCTGTATCACAGACACAGGAGATGAGTAGACCGTCCCCTGTCTTTGTATCACACACTCAGTGGATGAGCAGACTGCCTCCTGTCTCTGTATAACAGTCGCAAGGGATGAGTAGACCGCCCCCTGTCTCTGTATCTCAGACTCAGGGGAAGAGTAGAACGCCCCCTGTCTCTGTATCATCGACTCAGGGGAAGAGTAGACCGCCCCCTGTCTTTGTGTCACAGACTCAGGGGATGATTAGACCGCCTCCTGCCTCTGTATCACAGACTCAGGGGAAGAGTAGAAAGCCCCCTGTCTCTGTATCATCGACTCAGGGGAAGAGTAGACCGCCCCCTGTCTTTGTGTCACAGATTCAGGGGATGAGTAGACCGCCTCCTGCCTCTGTATAATAGACTCAGGGAATGAGTAGACCGCCCCCTGTCTCTGTGTCAAAGACTCAGGGGATGAGTAGAGCGCCCCCTATCTTGTATCATTGATTCAGGGGATGAGTAGTCCGCCCCCTGTCTCTGTATAATAGACTCAGGGAATGAGTAGACCGCCCCCTGTCTCTGTTTCACAAACTGAGGGAATGAGTAGAGCGCCCCCTGTCTCTGTATCTCACACTCAACGATTGAGTTAATCGCCCTTGTCTCTGTATCACAGACTCCGGGGATGAGCAGACCGCCCCCTGTCTCTGTATCACACACTCGGGGGATGAGTAGACCGCCCCCTGACTCTGTATCATTGATTCCGGGAATGAGTAGACCGCCCCCTGTCTCTATATAACAGACTCAGGGGATGAGTAGACCGCCCCCTGTCTCTGTAACACAGAGTCAGTGGATGAGTAGACCGTCACCTGTCTCTGTATCACAGACTCAGTGGATGAGAGGACCGCCCCCTGTCTCTGTGTCAAAGACTCAGGGGATGAGTAGTCCGCCCCCTGTCTCTGTATCTCAGAGTCAGGGGATGACTAGACTGCCCCCTGTCTTTGTATCACACACTCAGTGGATGAGTAGACCGCCCCCTGTCTAGGCATCACAGACTCAGTGGATGGGTAGACCGGCCCCTGTCTCTGTATCAAAGAATCAGGGGATGAGTAGACCACCCCCTGTCTTTGTAACTCAAATTTAGGGGATGAGTAGACCGCCCCCTGTCTCTGTATCACAGATTCAGGGGATGAGCAGACCGCCCCCTGTCTCTGTATCTCACACTCAGCGATTGAGTTAATCGCCCCCTGTCTCTGTGTCACACACTCGGGGGATGAGTAGACCGCTCACTGTCTCTGTATCACAGCCTCGGGGGATGAGTAGACCGCCCCCTGACTCTGTATCATTGATTCCGGGAATGTGTAGACCGTCACCTGTCTCTGTATCACAGACTCAGTGGATGAGAGGACCGCCCCCTGTCTCTGTATCAAAGACTCAGGGGATGAGTAGTCCGCCCCCTGTCTCTGTATCTCAGAGTCAGGGGATGACTAGACCGCCCCCTGTCTTTGTATCACACACTCAGTGGATGAGTAGACCGGCCCCTGTCTCTGTATCAAAGACTCAGGGGATGAGTAGACCACCCCCTGTCTCTGTATCACAAACTGAGGGGATAAGTAGACTGCCCCCTGTCTCTGTATCACAAATTTAGGGGATGAGTAGACCGCCCCCTGTCTTTGTAACTCACATTTAGGGGATAAGTAGACCGCCCCCTGTCTCTGTATCACAGACTCAGTGGATGAGTAGACCGTCCCCTGTCTTTGTATCACAAACTCAGTGGATGAGTAGACCGCCCGCTGTCTCTGCATCACAAACTGAGGGGATGAGTAGACCGCCCCTTGTCTCTGTATCTCAGATTCAGGGTATGAGTAGTCCGTCCCCTGTCTTTGTGTCACACACTCAGTGGATGAGCAGGCAGCCCCCTGTCTCTGTATCACAGCCACAAGGGATGAGTAGACCGCTCCCTGTCTCTGTATCTCAGACTCAGGGGAAGAGTAGCCCGTCCCCTGTCTTTGTATCACAGACTCAGGGGATGATGAGACAGCCCCCTGTCTCAGTATCACAGACTCAGGGGATGAGTAGACCGCCCCCTGTCTCTGTCTCACATACTCAAGTGATGAGTAGTCCGCCCCCTGTCTTTGTATCACGGTCTCAGGGGATGAGTAGACCGCCCCCTGTCTTTGTGTCACAGATTCAGGGGATGAGTAGACCGCCTCCTGCCTCTGTATCTCAGACTCAGGGGAAGAGTAGAAAGCCCCCTGTCTCTGTATCATCGACTCAGGGGAAGAGTAGACCGCCCCCTGTCTTTGTGTCACAGATTCAGGGGATGAGTAGACCGCCTCCTGCCTCTGTATCACAGACTCATGGGATGAGCAGTCCATTCCCTGTCTTTGTATCACAGACTCAGGGGATGAGTCGACCGCCTCCTGTCTCTGTATCACAGACTCAGGGGATGATTAGACAGCCCCCTTTCGCTGTATCACAGACTCAGGGGATGAGTAGACCGCCTCCTGTCTCTGCATCACAGACTCAGGGGATGAGTAGACCGCCCCCTGTCTCTGTATCACAGACTCAGGGTATGAGTAGACCGCCCCCTATCTTGTATCATTGATTCAGGGGATGAGTAGTCCGCCCCCTGTCTTTGTATCACAGATTCAGGGGATGAGTTGACCGCCTCCTGCCTCTGTATCTCAGACTCAGGGGAAGAGTCGAACGCCCCCTGTCTCTGTATCATCGACTCAGGGGAAGAGTAGACCGCCCCCTGTCTCTGTATCACACACTCGGGGGATGAGTAGACCGCCCCCTGTCTCTGTATCACAGACTCGGGGGATGAGTAGACCGCCCCCTGTCTCTGTATCATTGATTCAGTGGATGAGTAGACCGCCCCCTGTCGCTGTTTCAAAGACTCAGGGGATGAGTAGACCGCCCCCTGTCTCTGGATCACAGACTCAGTGGATGAGTAGACCGCCACCTGTCTCTGTATCACACACTCGGGGGATGAGTAGACCACCCCCTGACTCTGTATCATTGATTCCGGGAATGAGTAGACCGCCCCCTGTCTCTATATAACAGACTCAGGGGATGAGTAGACCGCCCCCTGTCTCTGTAACACAGAGTCAGTGGATGAGTAGACCGTCACCTGTCTCTGTATCACAGACTCAGTGGATGAGAGGACCGCCCCCTGTCTCTGTATCAAAGACTCAGGGGATGAGTAGTCCGCCCCCTGTCTCTGTATCTCAGAGTCAGGGGATGACTAGACCGCCCCCTGTCTTTGTATCACACACTCAGTGGATGAGTAGACCGCCCCCTGTCTAGGCATCACAGACTCAGTGGATGGGTCGACCGGCCCCTGTCTCTGTATCAAAGACTCAGGGGATGAGTAGACCACCCCCTGTCTTTGTAACTCAAATTTAGGGGATGAGTAGACCGCCCCCTGTCTCTGCATCAAAGACTCAGGGGATGAGCAGACCGCCCCCTGTCTCTGTATCTCACACTCAGCGATTGAGTTAATCGCCCCCTGTCTCTGTATCACACACTCGGGGGATGAGTAGACCGCTCACTGTCTCTGTATTACAGCCTCGGGGGATGAGTAGACCGCCCCCTGACTCTGTATCACAGACTCAGGGGATGAGTAGACTGTCCCCTTCCTCTGAATCACAGACCCAGGGGATGAGTAGACCGCCCCCTGTCTCTGTATCTCAGACTCAGGGGATGAGTAGACTGCCCCCTTTCTATTTATCACAGACTCAGGGAATGAGTAGACCGCCCCCTGTCTCTTTATCACACACTCGGGGGATGAGTAGACCATCCCCGTCCTCTGTATCACGGACTCAGGGGATGAGTAGACCGCCCCCTGTCTCTGTATCACAGACTCAGGGGATGAGTAGACCGCCCCCTGTCTCTGTATCACAGGCTCAGGGGATGAGTAGACCGTCCCGTTCCTCTGTATCACAGACTCAGGGGATGAGTTGAACGCCCCCTGTCTCTGTATCATCGACTCAGGGGAAGAGTCGACCGCCCCCTGTCTTTGTATCACAGATTCAGGGGATGAGTTGACCGCCTCCTGCCTCTGTATCTCAGACTCAGGGGAAGAGTCGAACGCCCCCTGTCTCTGTATCATCGACTCAGGGGAAGAGTAGACCGACCACTGTCTTTGTATCACAGATTCAGGGGATGAGTTGACCGCCTCCTGCCTCTGTATCACAGTCTCATGGGATGAGTAGACCGTCCACTGTCTTTGTATCACAGACTCAGGGGATGAGTAGACCGCCTCCTGTCTCTGTATCACAGACTCAGGGGATGAGTAGACCGCCTCCTGTCTCTGTATCTCAGACTCAGGGGATGAGTCGAACGCCCCCTGTCTCTGTATCATCGACTCAGGGGAAGAGTAGACCGACCCCTGTCTTTGTATCACAGATTCAGGGGATGAGTAGACCGCCCCCAGTCTCTGTATCACACACTCGGGGGATGAGGAGACCGCCCCCTGTCTCTGTATCACAGACTCGGGGGATGAGTAGACCGCCCCCTGTCTCTGTATCAAAGACTCAGGGGATGCGTAGACCGCCCCCTGTCTCTGTATCACAGACTCAGGGGATGAGTAGACCGCGCCCTGTCTCTGTATCACAGACTCAGGGGATGAGTAGACCTTCCCCTTCCTCTGTATCACAGACCCAGGGGATGAGTAAACTGCCCCCTGTCTCTGTATCACAGACTCAGGGGATGAGTAGAGCGCCCCCTGTCTCTGTATCACAGACTCAGGGGATGAGTAGACCTTCCCCTTCCTCTGTATCACAGACCCAGAGGATGAGTAAACTGCCCCCTGTCTCTGTATCACAGACTCAGGTGATAAGTAGACCGCCCCCAGTCTCTGTATCACAAACTCTCGGGATGAGTAGACCACCCCCTATCTCTGTGTCACAGACTCATGGGATGAGTAGTCCGTCCCCTGTCTCTGTATCACAGACTCAGGGGATGAGTAGACCGCCCTCTGTCTCTGTATCACAGACTCAGGGGATGAGTAGACCGCCCCCTGTCTCTTTATCACACACTCGGGGGATGAGTAGACCATCCCCTTCCTCTGGATCACGGACTCAGGGGATGAGTAGACCGCCCCCTGTCTCTGTATCACAGGCTCAGGGGAAGAGTCGAACGCCCCCTGTCTCTGTATCATCGACTCAGGGGAAGAGTAGACCGACCCCTGTCTTTGTATCACAGATTCAGGGGATGAGTTGACCGCCTCCTGCCTCTGTATCACAGTCTCATGGGATGAGTAGACCGTCCACTGTCTTTGTAACACAGACTCAGGGGATGAGTAGACCGCCTCCTGTCTCTGTATCACACACTCGGGGGATGAGGAGACCGCCCCCTGTCTCTGTATCACAGACTCGGGGGATGAGTAGACCGCCCCCTGTCTCTGTATCAAAGACTCAGGGGATGCGTAGACCGCCCCCTGTCTCTGTATCACAGACTCAGGGGATGAGTAGACCGCGCCCTGTCTCTGTATCACAGACTCAGGGGATGAGTAGACCTTCCCCTTCCTCTGTATCACAGACCCAGGGGATGAGTAAACTGCCCCCTGTCTCTGTATCACAGACTCAGGGGATGAGTAGAGCGCCCCCTGTCTCTGTATCACAGACTCAGGGGATGAGTAGACCTTCCCCTTCCTCTGTATCACAGACCCAGGGGATGAGTAAACTGCCCCCTGTCTCTGTATCACAGACTCAGGTGATAAGTAGACCGCCCCCAGTCTCTGTATCACAAACTCTCGGGATGAGTAGACCACCCCCTATCTCTGTGTCACAGACTCATGGGATGAGTAGTCCGTCCCCTGTCTCTGTATCACAGACTCAGGGGATGAGTAGACCGCCCTCTGTCTCTGTATCACAGACTCAGGGGATGAGTAGACCGCCCCCTGTCTCTTTATCACACACTCGGGGGATGAGTAGACCATCCCCTTCCTCTGGATCACGGACTCAGGGGATGAGTAGACCGCCCCCTGTCTCTGTATCACAGGCTCAGGGGAAGAGTCGAACGCCCCCTGTCTCTGTATCATCGACTCAGGGGAAGAGTAGACCGACCCCTGTCTTTGTATCACAGATTCAGGGGATGAGTTGACCGCCTCCTGTCTCTGTATCACAGACTCAGGGGATGAGTAGACCGCCCCCTGTCTCTGTATCACAGACTCAGGGTATGAGTAGACCGACCCCTGTCTTTGTATCACAGATTCAGGGGATGAGTTGACCGCCTCCTGCCTCTGTATCACAGTCTCATGGGATGAGTAGACCGTCCACTGTCTTTGTATAACAGACTCAGGGGATGAGTAGACCGCCTCCTGTCTCTGAATCACTGACTCAGGGGATGAGTAGACCACCCCCTGTTTCTGTATCACATACTCAGGGGATGAGTAGACCGCCCCCTATCTCTGTGTCACAGATTCAGTGGATGAGAAGACCGCCCCTGTCTCTTTATCTCAGAGTCAGTGGATGAGTAGACCGCCCCCTGCCTCTTTATCACAGACTCAGGTGATAAGTAGACCACCCCCTGTCTCTGTATCACAAACTCTCGGGATGAGTAGACCGCCCCCTATCTCTGTGTCACAGACTCATGGGATGAGTAGTCCGTCCCCTATCTTTGTGTCACACACTCAGTGGATGAGCAGACAGCCGCCTGTCTCTGTATCTCAGACTCAGGGCAAGAGTAGACCGCCCCCTGTCTTTGTATCACAGATTCAGGGGATGAGTTGACCGCCTCCTGCCTCTATATCACAGACTCATGGGATGAGTAGACCGTCCCCTGTCTTTGTATCACAGACTCAGGGGATGATGAGACAGCCCCCTGTCTCAGTATCACAGACTCAGGGGATGAGTAGTCCGCCCCCTGTCTTTGTATCACGGACTCAGGGGATGAGTAGACCGCCCCCTGTCTCTGTATCACAGACTCAAGTGCTGAGTAGTCCGCCCCCTGTCTTTGTATCACGGACTCAGGGGATGAGTAGACCGTCCCCTGTCTTTGTATCACACATGCAGAGGATGAGTAGACCGCCCCCTGTCTCTGTATCTCAGACTCAAGGAATGAGTTAACCGCCCCCTGTCTCTGCATCACAGACTCAGGGGATGAGTAGACCGCCTCCTGTCTCTGCATCACAGACTCAAGGGATGAGTAGATCGCCCCCTGTCTCTGTATCACAGACTCAGGGGATGAGTAGACCGTCCCCTTCCTCTGTATCACAGACTCAGGGAATGAGTAGACCGCCCCCTGTCTCTGTATCACAGACTCAGGGGATGAGTAGACTGTCCCCTTCCTCTGTATCACAGACCCATGGGATGAGTAGACCGCCCCCTGTCTCTGTATCTCAGACTCAGGGGATGAGTAGACTGCCCCCTTTCTCTGTATCACAGACTCAGGGAATGAGTAGACCGCCCCCTGTCTCTTTATAACACACTCGGGGGATGAGTAGACCGTCCCCTTCCTCTGTATCACGGACTCAGGGGATGAGTAGACCGCCCTCTGTCTCTGTGTCACAGGCTCAGGGGATGAGTAGACCTTCCCCTTCCTCTGGATCACAGACTCAGGGAATGAGTAGACCGCCCCCTGTCTCTTTATCACACACTCGGGGGATGAGTAGACCGTCCCCTTCCTCTGGATCACGGACTCAGGGGATGAGTAGACCGCCCCCTGTCTCAGTATCACAGACTCAGAGGAAGAGTCGAACGCCCCCTGTCTCTGTATCATCGACTCAGGGGAAGAGTAGACCGACCCCTGTCTTTGTGTCACAGATTCGGGGGATGAGTTGACCGCCTCCTGCCTCTGTATCACAGTCTCATGGGATGAGTAGACCGTCCACTGTCTTTGTATCACAGACTCAGGGGATGAGTAGACCGCCTCCTGTCTCTGTATCACAGACTCAGGGGATGAGTAGACCGTCAGCTGTCTCTGTATCACAGACTCAGTGGCTGTTTAGACAGGCCCCTGTCTTTGTATCACAGACTCAGTGGATGAGTAGACCGCCCCCTGTCGCTGCATCACAGACTCACGGGATGAGTAGACCGTCCCCTGTCACTGTATCACAGACTCAGTGGATGAGTAGACAGCCCACTGTCTCTGTATCACAGACTCAGGGGATGAGTAGACCCCCCCCAGTCTCTGTATCACAGAGTCAGGGGATGAGTAGACCGCCCCCTGTCTCTGTATCACAGACCCAGGGGATGAGTAGACCGCCCCCTGTCTCTGTATCTCAGACTCAGGGGATGAGTAGACCGCCCACTGTCTCTTTATCACACACTCGGGGGATGAGTAGACCGTCCCCGTCCTCTGTATCACGGACTCAGGGGATGAGTCGAACGCCCCCTGTCACTGTATCATCGACTCAGGGGAAGAGTAGACCGACCCCTGTCTTTGTATCACAGATTCAGGGGATGAGTAGACCGTCCACTGTCTTTGTATCACAGACTCAGGGTATGAGTAGACCACTCCCTGTCTCTGTATCACAGACTCAGGGGATGAGTAGACCACTCCCTGTCTCTGTATCACAGACTCAGGGGATGAGTAGACCGTCCCCTTCCTCTGTATCACAGACTCAGGGGATGAGTCGAACGCCCCCTGTCACTGTATCATCGACTCAGGGGAAGAGTAGACCGACCCCTGTCTTTGTATCACAGATTCAGGGGATGAGTAGACCGTCCACTGTCTTTGTATCACAGACTCAGGGTATGAGTAGACCACTCCCTGTCTCTGTATCACAGACTCAGGGGATGAGTAGACCACTCCCTGTCTCTGTATCACAGACTCAGGGGATGAGTAGACCACTCCCTGTCTCTGTATCACAGACTCAGGGGATGAGTAGACCGTCCACTGTCTTTGAATCACAGACTCAGGGTATGAGTAGACCGCCTCCTGTCTTTGTATCACCGACTCAGGGGATGATTAGACCACCCCCTGTCTCTGTATCACAGACTGAGGGGATAAGTAGACCGCCCCCTGTCTTTGTAACTCAAATTTAGGGGATGAGTAGACCGTCCCCTGTCTCTGTATCACAGACTCAGGGGATGAGTAGAACGCCCCCTGTCTCTGTATCACAGACTCAGGAGATGAGTAGACCGCCCCCTTTTTCTGTATCACAGACTCAGGGAATGAGTAGACCGCCCCCTGTCTCTGTATCACAGACTCAGGAGATGAGTAGAACGCCCCCTGTCTCTGTATCACAGACTCAGGAGATGAGTAGACCGCCCCCTTTCTCTGCATCACAGACTCAAGGGATGAGTAGATCGCCCCCTGTCTCTGTATCACAGACTCAGGAGATGAGTAGACCGCCCCCTTTTTCTGTATCACAGACTCAGGGAATGAGTAGACCGCCCCCTGTCTCTGTATCTCAGACTCAGGGGATGAGTAGACTGCCCCCTTTTTCTGTATCACAGACTCAGGGAATGAGTAGACCGCCCCCTGTCTCTGTATCACAGACTCAGGGTATGAGTAGATCGCCCCCTGTCTCTGTATCACAGACTCAGGAGATGAGTAGACTGTCCCCTTCCTCTGTATCACAGACCCATGGGATGAGTAGACCGCCCCCTGTCTCTGTATCTCAGACTCAGGGGATGAGTAGACCGTCCCCTGTCTCTGTATCACAGACTCAGGGGATGAGTAGACCGTCCCCTTCCTCTGTATCACAGACTCAGGGAATGAGTAGACCGCCCCCTGTCTCTGTATCACACACTCGGGGGATGAGTAGACCGTCCCCTTCCTCTGTATAACGGACTCAGGGGATGAGCAGACCGCCCCCTGTCTCTGTATCACAGGCTCAGGGGATGAGTAGACCGTCCCCTTCCTCTGTATCACAGACTCAGGGAATGAGTAGACCGCCCCCTGTCTCTGTATCACAGACTCAGGGGATGAGTAGACCGTCCCTGTCTCTTTATCACACACTCGGGGGATGAGTAGACCGTCCCCTTCCTCTGTATAACGGACTCAGGGAATGAGTAGAACGCCCCCTGTCTCTTTATCACACACTCGGGGGATGAGTAGACCGTCCCCTTCCTCTGTATAATGGACTCAGGGGATGAGTAGACCGCCCCCTGTCTCTGTATCACAGGCTCAGGGGATGAGTAGACCGTCCCCTTCCTCTGTATCACAGACTCAGGGAATGAGTAGACCGCCCCCTGTCTCTGTATCTCAGACTCAGGGGATGAGTAGACTGCCCCCTTTCTCTGTATCACAGACTCAGGGAATGAGTAGACCGCCCCCTGTCTCTTTATCACACACTCGGGGGATGAGTAGACCGTCCCCTTCCTCTGTATCACGGACTCAGGGGATGAGTAGACCGCCCCCTGTCTCTGTATCAAAGACTCAGGGGATGATTAGACCACCCCCTGTCTCTGTATCACAGACTGAGGGGATAAGTAGACCGCCCCCTGTCTTTGTAACTCAAATTTAGGGGATGAGTAGACCGTCCCCTGTCTCTGTATCACAGACTCAGGGGATGAGTAGAACGCCCCCTGTCTCTGTATCTCACACTCAGCGATTGAGTTAATCGCCCCCGATCTCTGTATCACAGACTCAGGGTATGAGCAGACCGCCCCCTGTCTCTGTATCACACACTCGGGGGATGAGTCGACCGCTCCCTGTCTCTGTATCACAGCCTCGGGCTATGAGTAGTCCGCCCCCTGTCTCTGTATCTCAGAGTCAGGGGATGACTAGACCGCCCCCTGTCTAGGCAACACAGACTCAGTGGATGGGTAGACCGGCCCCTGTCTCTGTATCACAAACTGAGGGGATAAGTAGACTGCCCCCTGTCTCTGTATCACAAATATAGGGGATGAGTAGACTGCCCACTGTCTCTGCATCACAGACTCAGGGGATGAGTAGACCGCCCCCTGTCTCTGCATCACAAACTGAGGGGATGACTGGACCGCCCCCTGTCTCTGTATCACAGACTCAGGGGATGAGTAAACTGCCCCCTTTCTCTGTATCACAGATTCAGGGTATGAGTAGACCACCCCCTATCTCTGTGTCACAGACTCAGGGAATGAGTAGACCGCCCCCTGTCTCTTTATGACACAGTCGGGGGATGAGTAGTCCGTCCCCTGTCTTTGTGTCACACACTCAGTGGATCAGCAGACAGCCCCCTGTCTCTGTATCACAGCAACAAGGGATGAGTAGAACGCTCCCTGTCTCTGTATCTCAGACTCAGGGGAAGAGTAGACCGTCCCCTGTCTTTGTATCACAGACTCAGGGGATGATGAGACAGCCCCCTGTCTCAGCATCACAGACTCAGGGGATGAGTAGACCGCCCCCTGTCTTTGTGTCACACACTCAGTGGATGAGCAGACAGCCCCCTGTCTCTGTATCACAGCAACAAGGGATGAGTAGACCGTCCCCTTCCTCTGTATAACGGACTCAGGGGATGAGTAGACCGCCCCCTGTCTCTGTATCACAGGCTCAGGGGATGAGTAGACCGTCCCCTTCCTCTGTATCACAGACTCAGGGAATGAGTAGACCGCCCCCTGTCTCTGTATCACAGACTCAAGTGATGAGTAGTCCGCCCCCTGTCTTTGTATCACGGACTCAGGGGATGAGTAGACCGTCCCCTGTCTTTGTATCACACATGCAGAGGATGAGTAGACCGTCCCCTTCCTCTGTATCACAGACCCAGGGGATGAGTAAACTGCCCCTTGTCTCTGCATCTCAGACTCAGGGGATGAGTAGACTGCCCCCTTTCTCTGCATCACAGACTCAGGGGATGAGTAGACTGTCCCCTTCCTCTGTATCACAGACTCAGGGGATGAGTACACCGCCCCCTGTCTCTGTATCACAGACTCAGGGGATGAGTAGACTGTCCCCTTCCTCTGTATCACAGACCCAGGGGATGAGTAGACCGCCCCCTTTCTCTGTATCACAGACTCAGGGAATGAGTGGACCGCCCCCTGTCTCTTTATGACACAGTCGGGGGATGAGTAGACCGCCCCCTGTCTCTGTATCACAGACTCAGGGGATGAGTAGACTGTCCCCTTCCTCTGTATCACAGACCCAGGGGATGAGTAGACCGTCCCCTTCCTCTGTATCACGGACTCAGGGGATGAGTAGACCGCCCCCTGTCTCTGTATCACAGGCTCAGGGGATGAGTAGACCGTCCCCTTCCTCTGTATCACAGACTCAGGGGATGAGTCGAACGCCCCCTGTCTCTGTATCATCGACTCAGGGGAAGAGTAGACCGCCCCCTGTCTTTGTATCACAGATTCAGGGGATGAGTTGACCGAATCCTGCCTCTGTATCTCAGACTCAGGGGAAGAGTCGAACGGCCCCTGTCTCTGTATCATCGACTCAGGGGAAGAGTAGACCGACCCCTGTCTTTGTATCACAGATTCAGGGGATGAGTAGACCGCCCCCTGTCTCTGTATCACAGAGTCAGTGGATGAATAGACCGTCCACTGTCTTTGTGTCACAGACTCAGGGGATGAGTAGACCGCCTCCTGTCTCTGTATCACAGATTCAGGGGATGAGTAGACCGCCCCCTGTCTCTGTATCACAGACTCAGGGTATGAGTAGACCGCCCCCTGTCTCTGTATCACAGAGTCAGTGGATGAGTAGACCGTCACCTGTCTCTGGATCACAGACTCAGTGGATGAGAAGACCGCCCCCTGTCTCTGTATCAAAGACTCAGGGGATGAGTAGACCGCCCCCTGTCTCTGTATAACAGACTCAGGGAATGGGTAGACCGCCCCCTGTCTCTGTCTAACAGACTCAGGGGATGAGTAGACCGCCCCCTGTCTCTGTATCACAGAGTCAGTGGATGAGTAGACCGTCCCCTTTTTCTGTATCACTGACTCAGTGGATGAGAAGACCGCCCCCTGTCTCTGCATCAAAGACTCAGGGGATGAGTAGACCACCCCCTGTCTTTGTAACTCAAATTTAGGGGATAAGTAGACCGCCCCCTGTCTTTGTAACTCAAATTTAGGGGATAAGTAGACCGCCCCCTGTCTCTGTCTCACAGACCCAGGGGATGAGTAAACTGCCCCTTGTCTCTGTATCTCAGACTCAGGGGATGAGTAGACTGCCCCCTTTCTCTGCATCACACACTCGGCGATGAGTAGACTGCCCCCTGTCTCTGTATCACAGACTCGGGGGATGAGTAGACCGCCCCCTGTCTCTGTAACTCAGAGTCAGTGGATGAGTAGACAGTCACCTGTCTCTGTATCACAGACTCAGTGGATGAGAAGACCGCCCCCTGTCTCTGTATCACATACTGAGGGGATGAGCGACTGCCCACTGTCTCTGTATCACAGACTCAGGGGATGAGTAGTCCGCCCCCTGTCTCTGTATCACATACTGAGGGGATGAGCCGACTGCCCCCTTTCTCTGTATCACAGACTCAGGGGATGAGGAGATCGCCCCCTGTCTCTGTATCACAAACTGAGGGGATGAGTAGACCGCCCCCTGTCTCTGTATCACAGACTCAGGGGATGAGTAGACCGACCCCTGTCTCTGTATCACAGACTCAGGGGATGAGTAGACCGCCTCCTGTCTCTGTATCACAGACTCAGGGGATGAGTAGACCGCCCCCTGTCTCTGTATCACAGAGTCAGGGTATGAGTAGACCGCCCCCTATCTTGTATCATTGATTCAGGGGATGAGTAGTCCGCCCCCTGTCTCTGCATCGCAGACTCAGGGGATGAGTAGACCGCCCCCTGCTTCTGTATAATAGACTCAGGGGTTGAGTAGACCGCACACTGTCTCTATATCAAAGATTCAGGGGAAGAGTAGACCGCCCCCTGTCTTTGTATCACAGATTCAGGGGATGAGTTGACCGCCTCCTGCCTCTGTATCTCAGACTCAGGGGAAGAGTCGAACGCCCCCTGTCTCTGTATCATCGACTCAGGGGAAGAGTAGACCGACCCCTGTCTTTGTATCACCGATTCAGGGGACGAGTAGACCGCCCCCTGTCTCTGTATCACACACTCGGGGGATGAGTAGACCGCCCCCTGTCTCTGTATCACATACTGAGGGGATGAGCGACTGCCCACTGTCTCTGTATCACAGACTCAGGGGATGAGTAGTCCGCCCCCTGTCTCTGTATCACATACTGAGGGGATGAGCCGACTGCCCCCTTTCTCTGTATCACAGACTCAGGGGATGAGGAGATCGCCCCCTGTCTCTGTATCACAAACTGAGGGGATGAGTAGACCGCCCCCTGTCTCTGTATCACAGACTCAGGGGATGAGTAGACCACCCCCTGTCTGTGTATCACAAACTGAGGGGATAAGTGGACCGCCCCCTGTCTCTGTATCACAGACTCAGGGGATGAGTAGACCGCCCCCTGTCTCTGTATCACAAACTGAGGGGATAAGTGGACCCCCCCCTGTCTCTGTATCACAGACTCAGGGGATGAGTAGACCACCCCCTGTCTCTGTATCACAAACTGAGGGGATAAGTGGACCGCCCCCTGTCTCTGTTTCACAAACTGAGGGAATGAGTAGACCGCCCCCTGTCTGTGTCTCACAAACTGAGGGGATAAGTGGACCGCCCCCTGTCTCTGTATCACAGATTCAGGGGATGAGTAGACCGCCCCCTGTCTCTGTATCACAGATCAGGGGATGAGTAGACCGCCCCCTGTCTCTGTATAACAGACTCAGGGGATGAGTAGACCGCCCCCTGCCTCTGTAACACAGAGTCAGTGGATGAGTAGACCGTCACCTGTCTCTGTATCACAGACTCAGTGGATGAGAGGACCGCCCCCTGTCTCTGTATCAAAGACTCAGTGGATGAGTAGACCGCCCCCTGTCTTGGCATCACAGACTCAGTGGATGGGTAGACCGGCCCCTGTCTCTGTATCACAAACTGAGGGGATAAGTAGACTGCCCCCTGTCTTTGGAACTCAAATTTAGGGGATAAGTAGACCGCCCCCTGTCTCTGTATCACAGACTCAGTGGATGAGTAGAACGTCCCCTGTCTTTGTATCAGAAACTCAGTGGATGAGCAGACCGCCCCCTGTCTCTGTATCACAGACTCAAGGGATGAGTAGACCGCCCCCTTCCTCTCTATCACAGACCCAGGCGATGAGTAAACTGCCCCCTTTCTCTGTATCACACACTCGGCGATGAGTAGACCGCCCCCTGTCTCTGTATCTCAGACTCAGGGGAAGAGTAGACCGCCTCCTGTCTCAGTATCACAGACTCAGGGGATGAGTAGACCGCCTCCTGTCTCTGTATCACAGACTCAGGGCATGAGTAGACCGCCCCCTGTCTCTGTATCACAGCCACAAGGGATGAGTAGACCGCTCCCTGTCTCTGTATCTCAGACTCAGGGGAAGAGTAGACCGTCCCCTCTCTTTGTATCACAGACTCAGTGGATGATGAGACAGCCCCCTGTCTCAGTATCACAGACTCAGGGGATGAGTAGACCGCCTCCTGTCTCTGTATCACAGACTCAGGGGATGAGTAGACCGACCCCTGTCTCTGTATCACAGACTCAGGGGATGAGTAGACCGCCTCCTGTCTCTGTATCACAGACTCAGGGGATGAGTAGACCGCCCCCTGTCTCTGTATCACAGAGTCAGGGTATGAGTAGACCGCCCCCTATCTTGTATCATTGATTCAGGGGATGAGTAGTCCGCCCCCTGTCTCTGCATCGCAGACTCAGGGGATGAGTAGACCGCCCCCTGCTTCTGTATAATAGACTCAGGGGTTGAGTAGACCGCACACTGTCTCTATATCAAAGATTCAGGGGAAGAGTAGACCGCCCCCTGTCTTTGTATCACAGATTCAGGGGATGAGTTGACCGCCTCCTGCCTCTGTATCTCAGACTCAGGGGAAGAGTCGAACGCCCCCTGTCTCTGTATCATCGACTCAGGGGAAGAGTAGACCGACCCCTGTCTTTGTATCACCGATTCAGGGGACGAGTAGACCGCCCCCTGTCTCTGTATCACACACTCGGGGGATGAGTAGACCGCCCCCTGTCTCTGTATCACATACTGAGGGGATGAGCGACTGCCCACTGTCTCTGTATCACAGACTCAGGGGATGAGTAGTCCGCCCCCTGTCTCTGTATCACATACTGAGGGGATGAGCCGACTGCCCCCTTTCTCTGTATCACAGACTCAGGGGATGAGGAGATCGCCCCCTGTCTCTGTATCACAAACTGAGGGGATGAGTAGACCGCCCCCTGTCTCTGTATCACAGACTCAGGGGATGAGTAGACCACCCCCTGTCTGTGTATCACAAACTGAGGGGATAAGTGGACCGCCCCCTGTCTCTGTATCACAGACTCAGGGGATGAGTAGACCGCCCCCTGTCTCTGTATCACAAACTGAGGGGATAAGTGGACCCCCCCCTGTCTCTGTATCACAGACTCAGGGGATGAGTAGACCACCCCCTGTCTCTGTATCACAAACTGAGGGGATAAGTGGACCGCCCCCTGTCTCTGTTTCACAAACTGAGGGAATGAGTAGACCGCCCCCTGTCTGTGTCTCACAAACTGAGGGGATAAGTGGACCGCCCCCTGTCTCTGTATCACAGATTCAGGGGATGAGTAGACCGCCCCCTGTCTCTGTATCACAGATCAGGGGATGAGTAGACCGCCCCCTGTCTCTGTATAACAGACTCAGGGGATGAGTAGACCGCCCCCTGCCTCTGTAACACAGAGTCAGTGGATGAGTAGACCGTCACCTGTCTCTGTATCACAGACTCAGTGGATGAGAGGACCGCCCCCTGTCTCTGTATCAAAGACTCAGTGGATGAGTAGACCGCCCCCTGTCTTGGCATCACAGACTCAGTGGATGGGTAGACCGGCCCCTGTCTCTGTATCACAAACTGAGGGGATAAGTAGACTGCCCCCTGTCTTTGGAACTCAAATTTAGGGGATAAGTAGACCGCCCCCTGTCTCTGTATCACAGACTCAGTGGATGAGTAGAACGTCCCCTGTCTTTGTATCAGAAACTCAGTGGATGAGCAGACCGCCCCCTGTCTCTGTATCACAGACTCAAGGGATGAGTAGACCGCCCCCTTCCTCTCTATCACAGACCCAGGCGATGAGTAAACTGCCCCCTTTCTCTGTATCACACACTCGGCGATGAGTAGACCGCCCCCTGTCTCTGTATCTCAGACTCAGGGGAAGAGTAGACCGCCTCCTGTCTCAGTATCACAGACTCAGGGGATGAGTAGACCGCCTCCTGTCTCTGTATCACAGACTCAGGGCATGAGTAGATCGCCCCCTGTCTCTGTATCACAGCCACAAGGGATGAGTAGACCGCTCCCTGTCTCTGTATCTCAGACTCAGGGGAAGAGTAGACCGTCCCCTCTCTTTGTATCACAGACTCAGTGGATGATGAGACAGCCCCCTGTCTCAGTATCACAGACTCAGGGGATGAGTAGACCGCCTCCTGTCTCTGTATCACAGACTCAGGGGATGAGTAGACCGACCCCTGTCTCTGTATCACAGACTCAGGGGATGAGTAGACCGCCTCCTGTCTCTGTATCACAGACTCAGGGGATGAGTAGACCGCCCCCTGTCTCTGTATCACAGAGTCAGGGTATGAGTAGACCGCCCCCTATCTTGTATCATTGATTCAGGGGATGAGTAGTCCGCCCCCTGTCTCTGCATCGCAGACTCAGGGGATGAGTAGACCGCCCCCTGCTTCTGTATAATAGACTCAGGGGTTGAGTAGACCGCACACTGTCTCTATATCAAAGATTCAGGGGAAGAGTAGACCGCCCCCTGTCTTTGTATCACAGATTCAGGGGATGAGTTGACCGCCTCCTGCCTCTGTATCTCAGACTCAGGGGAAGAGTCGAACGCCCCCTGTCTCTGTATCATCGACTCAGGGGAAGAGTAGACCGACCCCTGTCTTTGTATCACCGATTCAGGGGACGAGTAGACCGCCCCCTGTCTCTGTATCACACACTCGGGGGATGAGTAGACCGCCCCCTGTCTCTGTATCACAGATTCGGGGGATGAGTAGACCGCCCCCTGTCTCTGTATCATTGATTCAGTGGATGAGTAGACCGCCCCCTGTCGCTGTATCAAAGACTCAGGGGATGAGTAGACCGCCCCCTGTCTCTGGATCACAGACTCAGTGGATGAGAAGACCGCCCCCTGTCTCTGTATCAAAGACGCAGGGGATGAGTAGACCGCCCCCTGTCTCTGTATCACTGACTCAGGGGATGAGTAGAGTGCCCCCTGTCTCTGTATCTCACACTCAGCGATTGAGTTAATCGCCCCCTATCTCTGTATCACAGACTCAGGGGATGAGCAGACCGCCCCCTGTCTCTGTATCACACACTCGGGGGATGAGTAGACCGCCCCCTGACTCTGTATCATTGATTCCGGGAATGAGTAGACCGCCCCCTGTCTCTGTATAACAGACTCAGTGGATGAGAGGACCGCCCCCTGTCTCTGTATCAAAGACTCAGGGGATGAGTAGTCCACCCCCTGTCTCTGTATCTCAGAGTCAGGAGATGACTAGACCGCCGCCTGTCTTTGTATCACACACTCAGTGGATGAGTAGACCGCACCCTGTCTAGGCATCACAGACTCAGTGGATGGGTAGACCGGCCCCTGTCTCTGTATCAAAGACTCAGGGGATGAGTAGACCACCCCCTGTCTCTGTATCACGTACTGAGGGGATAAGTAGACCGCCCCCTGTCTTTGTAACTCAAATTTAGGGGATGAGTAGACCGCCCCCTGTCTCTGTATCACACACTCGGGGGATGAGTAGACCGCTCCATGTCTCTGTATCACAGCCTCGGGGGATGAGTAGACCGCCCCCTGACTCTGTATCATTGATTCCGGGAATGTGTAGACCGCCCCCTGTCTCTGTAACACAGAGTCAGTGGATGAGTAGACCGTCACCTGTCTCTGTATCACAGACTCAGTGGATGAGAGGACCGCCCCCTGTCTCTGTATCAAAGACTCAGGGGATGAGTAGTCTGCCCCCTGTCTCTGTATCTCAGAGTCAGGGGATGACTAGACCGCCCCCTGTCTAGGCATCACAGACTCAGTGGATGGGTAGACCGGCCCCTGTCTCTGTATCAAACACTCAGGGGATGAGTAGACCGCCCCCTGTCTCTGTATGACAGACTCAGTGGATGAGGAGACCGTCCCCTGTCTTTGTATCACAAACTCAGTGGATGAGCAGACTGCCCCCTGCCTCTGTATCACAGACTGAGGGGATAAGTAGACTGCCCCCTGTCTCTCTATCACAAATTTAGGGGATGAGCAGACCGCCCCCTGTCTCTGTATGACAGACTCAGGGGATGAGTAGACCGCCCCCTGTCTCTGTATGACAGACTCAGTGGATGAGTAGACCGTCCCCTGTCTTTGTATCACAAACTCAGTGGATGAGCAGACTGCCCCCTGTCTCTGTATCACAGACTCAGGGGATGAGTAGACCGCCCCCTGTCTCTGTATCACAGACTCAGGGGATGAGTAGACCGCCGCCTGTCTTTGTATCACACACTCAGTGGATGAGTAGACCGCACCCTGTCTGGGCATCACAGACTCAGTGGATGGGTAGACCGGCCCCTGTCTCTGTATCAAAGACTCAGGGGATGAGTAGACCACCCCCTGTCTCTGTATCACATACTGAGGGGATAAGTAGACCGCCCCCTGTCTTTGTAACTCAAATTTAGGGGATGAGTAGACCGCCCCCTGTCTCTGTATCACACACTCGGGGGATGAGTAGACCGCTCCATGTCTCTGTATCACAGCCTCGGGGGATGAGTAGACCGCCCCCTGACTCTGTATCATTGATTCCGGGAATGTGTAGACCGCCCCCTGTCTCTGTAACACAGAGTCAGTGGATGAGTAGACCGTCACCTGTCTCTGTATCACAGACTCAGTGGATGAGAGGACCGCCCCCTGTCTCTGTATCAAAGACTCAGGGGATGAGTAGTCTGCCCCCTGTCTCTGTATCTCAGAGTCAGGGGATGACTAGACCGCCCCCTGTCTAGGCATCACAGACTCAGTGGATGGGTAGACCGGCCCCTGTCTCTGTATCAAACACTCAGGGGATGAGTAGACCGCCCCCTGTCTCTGTATGACAGACTCAGTGGATGAGGAGACCGTCCCCTGTCTTTGTATCACAAACTCAGTGGATGAGCAGACTGCCCCCTGCCTCTGTATCACAGACTGAGGGGATAAGTAGACTGCCCCCTGTCTCTCTATCACAAATTTAGGGGATGAGTAGACCGCCCCCTGTCTCTGTATGACAGACTCAGGGGATGAGTAGACCGCCCCCTGTCTCTGTATGACAGACTCAGTGGATGAGTAGACCGTCCCCTGTCTTTGTATCACAAACTCAGTGGATGAGCAGACTGCCCCCTGTCTCTGTATCACAGACTCAGGGGATGAGTAGACCGCCCCCTGTCTCTGTATCACAGACTCAGGGGATGAGTAGACCGCCCCTTATCTCTGTGTCACAGACTCATGGGATGAGTAGTCCGTCCCCTGCCTTTGTGTCACACACTCAGTGGATGAGCAGCCAGCCCCCAGTCTCTGTATCACAGCCACAAGGGATGAGTAGACTGCTCCCTGTCTCTGTATCTCAGACTCAGGGGAAGAGTAGACCGTCCCCTGTCTTTGTATCACAGACTCAGGGGATAATGAGACAGCCCCCTGTCTCATTATCACAGACTCAGGGGATGAGTAGACCGCCCCCTGTCTCTGTATCACAGACTCAAGTGATGAGTATTCCGCCCCCTTTCTTTGTATCACGGACTCAGGGAATGAGTTGACCGTCCCCTGTCTTTGTATCACACATGCAGAGGATGAGTAGACCGCCCCCTGTCTTTGTATCACCGACTCAGGGGATGATTAGACATCCTCCTGTCTCTGCATCACAGACTCAGTGGATGAGAAGATCGTCCCCTGTCTCTTTATCACAGACACAGTGGTGAGTAGACCGCCCCCTGTCTCTGGATCACAGAGTCAGTGGATGAGTAGACCGCCCCCTGTTTCTGTATCACAGACTCAGTGGATGAGTAGAGCGCCCCCTTTCTCTGTATCACAGACTCAGTGAATGAGTAGACCGCCCCCTGTCTCTGTATCACAGACTCAGGGGATGAGTAGACCGCCCCCTGTTACTGTATCACATACTCAGGGGATGAGTAGACCGCCCCCTGTCTCTTTGTCACAGATTCAGTGGATGAGAAGACCGCCCCCTGTCTCTTTATCTCAGAGTCAGTGGATGAGTAGACCGCCTCCTGTCTCTGTATCACAGACTCAGGGGATGAGTAGACCGCCCCCTGTCTCTGTATCACAGACTCAGGGTATGAGTAGACCTCCGCCTATCTTGTATCATTGATTCAGGGGATGAGTAGTCCGCCCCCTGTTTCTGTATCACAGATTCAGGGGAAGAGTAGACCGCCCCCTGTCTTTGTATCACAGATTCAGGGGATGAGTTGACCGCCTCCTGCCTCTGTATCTCAGACTCAGGGGAAGAGTCGAACGCCCCCTGTCTCTGTATCATCGACTCAGGGGAAGAGTAGACCGACCCCTGTCTCTGTATCACAGATTCAGGGGATGAGTAGACCGCCCCCTGTCTCTGTATCATTGATTCAGTGGATGAGTAGACCGCCCCCTGTCGCTGTATCAAAGACTCAGGGGATGAGTAGACCGCCCCCTGTCTCTGCATCACAGACTCAGTGGATGAGTAGACGGGCACCTGTCTCTGTATCAAAGACTCAAGGGATGAATAGACCGCCCCCTGTCTCTGTATCATAGACTCAGGGGATGAGTAGACCGCCTCCTGTCTCTGTATCACAGATCAGTGAATGAGTTGACCGCCCCCTGTCTCTGTATCACAGACTCAGTGGATGAGAAGATCGCCCCCTGTCTCTGTATCACAGACTCAGTGGATGAGTAAACTGCCCCTTGTCTCTGTATCTCAGACTCAGGGGATGAGTAGACTTCCCCCTTTCTCTGTATCACAGACTCAGGGAATGAGTAGACCGCCCCCTGTCTCTTTATCACAGACTCAGTGGATGAGTAGACCGCCCCCAGTCTCCGTATCACAGACTCAGTGGATGAGAAGTCGGGCCCCTGTCTCTGTATCACAGACTCAGGGGATGAGTAGACCGCCCCCAGTCTCTGTATCTCAGAGTCAGTGGATGAGAAGACCGCACCCTGTCTCTTTATCTCAGAGTCAGTGGATGAATAGACCACCCCCTGTCTCTGTATCTCAGATTCAGTGGATGAGAAGACCGCCCCCTGTCTCTTTATCTCAGAGTCAGTGGATGAGTAGACCACCCACTGTCTCTGTATCTCAGATTCAGTGGATGACTAGAACGGCCCCTCTCTTTGCATCACAGACACAGTGTATGAGTAGACCGTCCCCTGTCGATGTATCACAGACTCAGCTGATGAGTAGACGGCCCCCTGTCTTTTTATCACACACTCGGGGGATGAGTAGACCACCCCCTGTCTCTGCATCACAGACTCAGGGGATGAGTAGACCGCCCCCTGTCTCTGCATCACAGACTCAGGGGATGAGCAGACCGCCCCCTGTCTCTGTATCACACACTCGGGGGATGAGTAGACCGCCCCCTGACTCTGTATCATTGATTCCGGGAATGAGTAGACCGCCCCCTTTCTCTGTATAACAGACTCAGTGGATGAGAGGACCGCCCCCTGTCTCTGTATCAAAGACTCAGGGGATGAGTAGTCCACCCCCTGTCTCTGTATCTCAGAGTCAGGAGATGACTAGACCGCCCCCTGTCTTTGTATCACACACTCAGTGGATGAGTAGACCGCACCCTGTCTAGGCATCACAGACTCAGTGGATGGGTAGACCGGCCCCTGTCTCTGTATCAAAGACTCAGGGGATGAGTAGACCACCCCCTGTCTCTGTATCACATACTGAGGGGATAAGTAGACCGCCCCCTGTCTTTGTAACTCAAATTTAGGGGATGAGTAGACCGCCCCCTGTCTCTGTATCACACACTCGGGGGATGAGTAGACCGCTCCATGTCTCTGCATCACAGCCTCGGGGGATGAGTAGACCGCCCCCTGACTCTGTATCATTGATTCCGGGAATGTGTAGACCGCCCCCTGTCTCTGTAACACAGAGTCAGTGGATGAGTAGACCGTCACCTGTCTCTGTATCACAGACTCAGTGGATGAGAGGACCGCCCCCTGTCTCTGTATCAAAGACTCAGGGGATGAGTAGTCTGCCCCCTGTCTCTGTATCTCAGAGTCAGGGGATGACTAGACCGCCCCCTGTCTAGGCATCACAGACTCAGTGGATGGGTAGACCGGCCCCTGTCTCTGTATCAAACACTCAGGGGATGAGTAGACCGCCCCCTGTCTCTGTATGACAGACTCAGTGGATTAGGAGACCGTCCCCTGTCTTTGTATCACAAACTCAGTGGATGAGCAGACTGCCCCCTGCCTCTGTATCACAGACTGAGGGGATAAGTAGACTGCCCCCTGTCTCTGTATCACAAATTTAGGGGATGAGTAGACCGCCCCCTGTCTCTGTATGACAGACTCAGGGGATGAGTAGACCGCCCCCTGTCTCTGTATGACAGACTCAGTGGATGAGTAGACCGTCCCCTGTCTTTGTATCACAAACTCAGTGGATGAGCAGACTGCCCCCTGTCTCTGTATCACAGACTCAGGGGATGAGTAGACCGCCCCCTGTCTCTGTATCACAGACTCAGGGGATGAGTAGACCGCCCCTTATCTCTGTGTCACAGACTCATGGGATGAGTAGTCCGTCCCCTGCCTTTGTGTCACACACTCAGTGGATGAGCAGCCAGCCCCCAGTCTCTGTATCACAGCCACAAGGGATGAGTAGACTGCTCCCTGTCTCTGTATCTCAGACTCAGGGGAAGAGTAGACCGTCCCCTGTCTTTGTATCACAGACTCAGGGGATAATGAGACAGCCCCCTGTCTCAGTATCACAGACTCAGGGGATGAGTAGACCGCCCCCTGTCTCTGTATCACAGACTCAAGTGATGAGTATTCCGCCCCCTTTCTTTGTATCACGGACTCAGGGAATGAGTTGACCGTCCCCTGTCTTTGTATCACACATGCAGAGGATGAGTAGACCGCCCCCTGTCTTTGTATCACCGACTCAGGGGATGATTAGACATCCTCCTGTCTCTGCATCACAGACTCAGTGGATGAGAAGATCGTCCCCTGTCTCTTTATCACAGACACAGTGGTGAGTAGACCGCCCCCTGTCTCTGGATCACAGAGTCAGTGGATGAGTAGACCGCCCCCTGTTTCTGTATCACAGACTCAGTGGATGAGTAGAGCGCCCCCTTTCTCTGTATCACAGACTCAGTGAATGAGTAGACCGCCCCCTGTCTCTGTATCACAGACTCAGGGGATGAGTAGACCGCCCCCTGTTACTGTATCACATACTCAGGGGATGAGTAGACCGCCCCCTGTCTCTTTGTCACAGATTCAGTGGATGAGAAGACCGCCCCCTGTCTCTTTATCTCAGAGTCAGTGGATGAGTAGACCGCCTCCTGTCTCTGTATCACAGACTCAGGGGATGAGTAGACCGCCCCCTGTCTCTGTATCACAGACTCAGGGTATGAGTAGACCTCCGCCTATCTTGTATCATTGATTCAGGGGATGAGTAGTCCGCCCCCTGTTTCTGTATCACAGATTCAGGGGAAGAGTAGACCGCCCCCTGTCTTTGTATCACAGATTCAGGGGATGAGTTGACCGCCTCCTGCCTCTGTATCTCAGACTCAGGGGAAGAGTCGAACGTCCCCTGTCTCTGTATCATCGACTCAGGGGAAGAGTAGACCGACCCCTGTCTCTGTATCACAGATTCAGGGGATGAGTAGACCGCCCCCTGTCTCTGTATCATTGATTCAGTGGATGAGTAGACCGCCCCCTGTCGCTGTATCAAAGACTCAGGGGATGAGTAGACCGCCCCCTGTCTCTGCATCACAGACTCAGTGGATGAGTAGACGGGCACCTGTCTCTGTATCAAAGACTCAAGGGATGAATAGACCGCCCCCTGTCTCTGTATCATAGACTCAGGGGATGAGTAGACCGCCTCCTGTCTCTGTATCACAGATCAGTGAATGAGTTGACCGCCCCCTGTCTCTGTATCACAGACTCAGTGGATGAGAAGATCGCCCCCTGTCTCTGTATCACAGACTCAGTGGATGAGTAAACTGCCCCTTGTCTCTGTATCTCAGACTCAGGGGATGAGTAGACTTCCCCCTTTCTCTGTATCACAGACTCAGGGAATGAGTAGACCGCCCCCTGTCTCTTTATCACAGACTCAGTGGATGAGTAGACCACCCCCAGTCTCTGTATCACAGACTCAGTGGATGAGAAGTCGGGCCCCTGTCTCTGTATCACAGACTCAGGGGATGAGTAGACCGCCCCCAGTCTCTGTATCTCAGAGTCAGTGGATGAGAAGACCGCACCCTGTCTCTTTATCTCAGAGTCAGTGGATGAATAGACCACCCCCTGTCTCTGTATCTCAGATTCAGTGGATGAGAAGACCGCCCCCTGTCTCTTTATCTCAGAGTCAGTGGATGAGTAGACCACCCACTGTCTCTGTATCTCAGATTCAGTGGATGACTAGAACGGCCCCTCTCTTTGCATCACAGACACAGTGTATGAGTAGACCGTCCCCTGTCGATGTATCACAGACTCAGCTGATGAGTAGACGGCCCCCTGTCTTTTTATCACACACTCGGGGGATGAGTAGACCACCCCCTGTCTCTGCATCACAGACTCAGGGGATGAGTAGACCGCCCCCTGTCTCTGCATCACAGACTCAGGGGATGAGTAGAACCCCCCCTGTCTCTGTATCACAGAATCAGGGGATGACTAGACCGCCCCCTTCCTCTGTATCACAGACCCAGGGTATGAGTAAACTGCCCCTTGTCTCTGTATCTCAGACTCAGGGGATGAGCAGACTGCCCCCTGTCTCTGTATGACAGACTCAGTGGATGAGTAGACCGCCCCCTGTCTCTGCATAACAGACCCAGGGGATGAGTAAACTGCCCCCTGTCTCTGTATCACAGACTCAGGGTATGAGTAGACCGCCCCCTGTCTCTGTATCACAGACTCAGGGGATGTGTAGAGCGTCATCTGTCTCTGTATCTCAGACTCAGGGGATGTGTAGAGCGCCCCCTGTCTCTGTATCACAGACACAGTGGATGAGCAGACCGCCCCGTGTCTCTGGATCACAGAGTCAGTGGATGAGTAGACCGCCCCCTGTCTCTGTATCACAGACACAGTGGATGAGTAGTCCGCCCCCTGTTTCTGCATCACAGAGTCAGTGGATGAGTAGACCGCCCCCTGTCTCTGTATCACATACTCTGGGGATGAGTAAACCGCCCCCTGTCTCTGTATCACAGACTCAGGGGATGAGTAGACCGTCTCCTGTTTCTGTATCACAGACTCAGTGAATGAGTAGACCGCCCCCTGTTTCTGTATCACAGACTCAGTGAATGAGTAGACCGCCCCCTGTCTCTGTATCACAGACTCAGTGGATGAGTAGACCGCCCCCTGTCTCTGTATCACAGCTTCAGTGGATGAGTAGACCACCCCATGTCTCTGTATCACAAATTTAGGGGATGAGTAGACCGCCCCCTGTCTCTGTATCACAAATTTAGGGAATGAGTAGACCGCTCCCTTTCTCGGTATCACAGATTCAGTGGATGAGTAGACCGCCCCCTGTCTCTGTATCACAGATCAGTGAATGAGTTGACCGCCCCCTGTCTCTGTATCACAGACTCAGTGGATGAGAAGATCGCCCCCTGTCTCTGTATCACAGACTCAGTGGATGAGTAAACTGCCCCTTGTTTCTGTATCTCAGACTCAGGGGATGAGTAGACCGCCCCCTGTCTCTTTCTCACAGACTCAGTGGATGAGTAGACCGCCCCCAGTCTCTGTATCACAGACTCAGTGGATGAGAAGAAGTCCCCTGTCTCTGTATCACAGACTCAGGGGATGAGTAGAGCGCCCCCTGTCTCTGTATCACATACTCAGGGGATGAGTAGAACGCCCCCTGTCTCTTATCTCAGAGTCAGTGGATGAGAAGACCACTCCCTGTCTCTGTATTACAAATTTAGGGGATGAGTAGACCGCTCCCAGTCTCTGTATCACAAATTTAGGGAATGAGTAGACCGCTCCCTGTATCTGTCTCACAAATTTAGGGGATGAGTAGACCGCCCCCTCTCTCTGTATCACAGACTCAGTGGATGAGTAGACCGCCCCCTGTCTCTGCATCAGACTCAGTGGATGAGTAGACGGGCCCCTGTCTCTGTATCAAAGACTCAGGGGATGAATAGACCGACCCTGTCTCTGTATCATAGACTCAGGGGATGAGTAGACCGCCTCCTGTCTCTGTATCACAGACTCAAGGGATGTGTAGACCGCCCCCTGTCTCTGTATCACAGATCAGTGAATGGGTTGACCGCCCCCTGTCTCTGTATCACAGACTCAGTGGATGAGAAGATCGCCCCCTGTCTCTGTATCACAGACTCAGTGGATGAGTAGAGAGCCCCCTGTCTCTGTATCACAGACACAGTGGATGAGAAGACCGCCCCCTGTCTCTGGATCACAGAGTCAGTGGATGAGTAGACCGCCCCCTGTTTCTGTATCACAGACTCAGGAGAAGAGTAGACCGCCCCCTGTCTCTGTATCACAGACACAGGGGATGAGTAGACCGTCCCCTTCCTCTGTATCACATCCCAGGGTATGAGTAAACTGCCCCTTGTCTCTGTATCTCAGACTCAGGGGATGAGTGGACTGCCCCCTTTCTCTGTATCACAGACTCAGGGAATGAGTAAACTGCCCCTTTGCCTCTGTATCACAGACTCAGGGGATGAGTAGACCGCCTCCTGTCTCTATATCACAGACTCAGGTGATGAGTGGACCGCCCCCTGTCTCTGTCTCACAGACTCAGGGGATGAGAAGACCGCCCCCTGTCTCTGTCTCACAGACACAGGGGATGAGTAGACCGCCCCCTGTCTCTGTCTCACAGACTCAGTGGATGAGAAGACGGGCCCCTGTCTCTGTATCACAAATTTAGGGAATGAGTAGACCGTTCCCTGTCTCTGTATCACAAATTTAGGGGATGAGTAGACAGCCCCCTGTCTCTGTATCACAAATTTAGGGAATGTGTAGACCGTTCCCTGTCTCTGTATCACAAATTTAGGAGATGAGTAGACCGCTCCCTGTCTCTGCATCACAAATTTAGGAGATGAGTTGACCTCTCCCTGTCTCTGCATCACAAATTTAGGAGATGAGTAGACCACCCCCTGTCTCTGCATCACAAATTTAGGAGATGAGTAGACCGCTCCCTGTCTCTGTATCACAAATTTAGGGAATGAGTAGACCCCCCCCCTGTCTCTGTATCACAAATTTAGGAGATGAGTAGACCACTCCCTGTCTCTGTATCACAAATTTAGGGAATGAGTAGACAGCCCCCTGTCTCTGCATCACAAATTTAGGAGATGAGTAGACCGCTCCCTGTCTCTGTATCACAAATTTAGGGAATGAGTAGACCACCCCCTGTCTCTGCATCACAAATTTAGGAGATGAGTCGACCGCTCCCTGTCTCTGTATCACAAATTTAGGGAATGAGTAGACCGCCACCTGTCTCTTTATCACATACTCAGTGGATGAGTAGACCGCCCCCAGTCTCTGTATCACAGACTCAGTGGATGAGAAGACGGGCCCCTGTCTCTGTATCAAAGACTCAGGGGATGCGTAGACCGCCCCCTGTCTCTGTATCACAGACTCAAGGGATGAGCAGATCGCCCCCTGTCTCTGTATCACAGATCAGTGAATGAGTGGACCGCTCCCTGTCTCTGTATCACACACTCAGGGGATGAGTAGACCGCTCCCTGTCTCTGTATCACACACTCAGGGGATGAGTAGACCGCCCCCTGTCACTGTATCACAGACTCAGGGAATGACTAGACCGCCCCCTGTCACTGTATCACAGACTCAGTGGATGAGTAAACCACCCACTGTCTCTGTATCACAGACTCAGTGGATGAGAAGACCGCCCCCTGTCTCTGTATCACAGATCAGTGAATGAGTTGACCGCCCCCTGTCTCTGTATCACAGACACAGGGGATGAGTAGTCCGCCCCCTGTTTCTGCATCACATACTCAGGGGATGAGTAGACCGCCCCCTGTCTCTTTATCTCAGAGTCAGTGGATGAGAAGACCGCCCCCTGTCTCTTAATCTCAGAGTCAGTGGATGAGCAGACCGCCCCCTGTCTCTTTATCTCAGAGTCAGTGGATGAGAAGACTGCCCCCTGTCTCTTTATCTCAGAGTCAGTGGATGAGCAGACCGCCCCCTGTCTCTTTATCTCAGAGTCAGTGGATGAGTAGACCGCCCCCTGTCTCTGTATCACAGACTCAGTGGATGACTAGAACCACCCCTGTCTTTGCATCACAGACTCAGTGTATGAGTAGACCGTCCCCTGTCGATGTATCACAGACTCAGGGAATGAGTAGACCGCCTCCTGTCTCTTTATCACATACTCGGGGGATGAGTAGAACGCCCCCTGTCTCTGTATCACAGACTCAGGTGATGAGTAGACCGCCCCCTGTCTCTGTATCTCAGAGTCAGTGGATGAGTAGAACGCCCCCTGTTTCTGTATCACAGACTCAGGGGATGAGTAGACCGCCCCTTGTCATTCTATCACAGACTCAGCGAATGAGTAGACCGCCCCCTGTCTCTGTCTCACAGACTCAGTGGATGAGTAGACCGTCCCCTGTTTCTGTATCACATACTCAGGCGATCAGTAGACCGCCCCCTGTCTCTGTGTCACAAATTTAGGGAATGAGTAGACCCCTCCCTTTCTCTGTATCACAGACCCAGGGGATGAGTAAACCACCCCTTGTCTCTTTATCTCAGACTCAGGGATGAGTAGAACGCCCCCTGTGTCTGTATTTCAGGGACTTTGGGGCTGAGTAGACTGCCCCCTGTCTCTGTGTCACAAATTTAGGGAATGAGTAGACCGCTCCCTTTCTCTGTATCACACACTCGGGGGATGAGTAGACCGGCCCCTTCCTCTGTAGCACAGACCCAGGGGATGAGTAAACTGCCCCTTTTCTCTGTATCTCAGACTCAGGGGATGAGTAGACTGCCCCCTTTCTCTGTATCACACACTCGGGGGATGAGTAGACCGCCCCCTGTCTCTGTCTCACAGACTCAGTGGATGAGTAGAGCGCCCCCTGTCTCTGTATCACAGACTCAGTGAATGAGTAGACCGCGCCCTGTCTCTGTATCACAAACTCAGTGGATGACTAGACCGCCCCCTGTCTTTCTGTCACAGACTCAGTGGATGTGCAGACCGCCACCTGTCTCTGTATCTCAGACTCAGGGGATGAGTAGACTGCCCCCTTTCTCTGTATCACACACTCGGGGGATGAGTAGACCGCCCCCTGTCGCTGTATCACAGACTCAGGAAATGCTTAGACCGCCCCCTGTCTCTTGATCACACACTCGGGGGATGAGTAGACCGCCCCCTGTCTCTGTATCACAGACTCAGGGGATGAGTAGACCGTCACCTGTCTCTGTAACACAGACTCAGGTGATGAGTAGACCGCCCCCTGTCTCTTTATCACACACTCGGGGGATGAGTAGACCGCCCCCTGTCTCTGTATCACAGACTCAGGGGATGAGTAGACCGCCACCTGTCTCTGTAACACAGACTCAGGTGATGAGTAGACCGCCCCCTGTCTCTGTAACACAGACTCAGGGAATGAGTAGACCGCCCCCTGTCTCTTGATCACACACTCGGGGGATGAGTAGACCGCCCCCTGTCTCTGTATCACAGACTCAGGGGATGAGTAGACCGCCACCTGTCTCTGTAACACAGACTCAGGGAATGAGTAGACCGCCCCCTGTCTCTTGATCACACACTCGGGGGATGAGTAGACCGCCCCCTGTCTCTGTATCACAGACTCAGGGAATGAGTAGACCGCCCCCTGTCTCTTTATCACACACTCGGGGGATGAGTAGACCGCCCCCTGTCTCAGCATCACAGAGTCAGTGGATGAGGAGACCGCCCCCTGTCTCTGTATAACAGACTCAGGGAATGAGTAGACCGCCCCCTGTCTCTTTATCACACACTCGGGGGATGAGTAGACCGCCCCCTGTCTCAGCATCACAGAGTCAGTGGATGAGGAGACCGCCCCCTGTCTCTGTATCTCAAAGTCAGTGGATGAGTAGACCGCCCCCTGTTTCTGTATCACAGACTCAGGGGATCAGTAGAGCGCCCCCTGTCTCTGTATCACAGACTCAGTGGATGAGTGGACCGCCCCCTGTCTCTGTATCTCAGACTCAGTGGATGAGTAGACCGCCCCCTGTCTCTGTATCACAGACTCAGTGGATGAGTAGACCGCCCCCTGTCTCTGTATCACACACTCGGGGGATGATTAGACAGCCTCCTGTCTCTGTATCACAGACTCGGGGGATGAGGAGACCGCCCCCTGTCTCTGTATAATAGACTCAGGGGTTGAGTAGACCGCACACTGTCTCTATATCACAGACTCAGGGGATGAGTAGACTGCCCCCTGTTGCGATATCACATACTCAGGGGATGAGTAGACCGCCCCCTTTCTCTGTATCACAGACTCATGTGATGAGTAGTCCGCCCCCTGTCTTTGTATCAAGGACTCAGGGGATGAGTTGACCGTCCCCTGTCTTTGTATCACACATTCAGTGGATGAGTAGACTGCCCCCTGTCTCTGTATCACAGACTCAGGGGATGAGTAGAGCGCCCCCTGTCTTTGTATCACAGACTCAGTGGATGAGAAGACCGCCCCCTGTCTCTGCATCACAGACTCAGGGGATGAGTAGACCGCCCCCTGTCTCTGTATCACAGACTCAGGGGTTGAGTAGACCGCACACTGTCTCTGTATCACAGACTCAGTGGATGAGAAGACCGCACCCTGTCTCTGCATCACAGCCACAAGGGATGAGTAGACGGCCCCCTGTCTCTGTATCACAAACTCTCGGGATGAGTAGAGCGCCCCCTGTCTCTGTATCACAGACTCAAGTGATGAGTAGACCGCCCCCTTCCTCTCTATCACAGACCCAGGGGATGAGCAAACTGCCCCTTGTCTCTGTATCTCAGATTCAGTGGATGAGTGCACCGCCCCCTGTTTCTGTATCATTGATTCAGGGGATGAGAAGAACGCCCCCTGTCTCGGTATCACAAACTGAGGGGATAAGCAGACCGCCCCCTGTCTCTGGATCACAGACTCATGGGATGAGTAGTCCGCCCCCTGTCTCTGTATCACAGACACAGGAGATGAGTAGACCGTCCCCTGTCTTTGTATCACACACTCAGTGGATGAGCAGACCTCCCCCTGTCTCTGTGTAACAGTCGCAAGGGATGAGTAGACCGCCCCCTGTCTCTGTATCTCAGACTCAGGGGAAGAGTAGAACGCCCCCTGTTTCTGTATCATCGACTCAGGGGAAGAGTACACCGCCCCCTGTCTTTGTGTCACAGATTCAGGGGATGAGTAGACCGCCTCCTGCCTCTGTATCACAGACTCATGGGATGAGCAGTCCGTCCCCTGTCTTTGTATCACAGACTCAGGGGATGAGTAGAGCGCCCCCTATCTTGTATCATTGATTCAGGGGATGAGTAGTCCGCCCCCTGTCTCTGCATGGCACACTCAGGGAATGAGTAGACCGCCCCCTGTTTCTGTATAATAGACTCAGGGGTTGAGTAGACCGCACACTGTCTCGAGATCACAGATTCAGGGGAAGAGTAGACCGCCCCCTGTCTTTGTATCACAGATTCAGGGGATGAGTTGACCGCCTCCTGTCTCTGTATCATCGACTCAGGGGAAGAGTAGACCGCCCCCTGTCTCTGTATCACACACTCGGGGGATGAGTAGACCGCCCCCTGTCTCTGTATCACAGACTCGGGGGATGAGTAGACCGCCCCCTGTCTCTGTATCACAGACTCAGGGGATGAGTCGACCGCCTCCTGTCTCTGTATCACAGACTCAGGGGATGAGTAGAGCGCCCCCTATCTTGTATCATTGATTCAGGGGATGAGTAGTCCGCCCCCTGTCTCTGTATAATAGACTCAGGGAATGAGTAGACCGCCCCCTGTTTCTGTATAATAGACTCAGGGGTTGAGTAGACCGCACACTGTCTCGAGATCACAGATTCAGGGGAAGAGTAGACCGCCCCCTGTCTTTGTATCACAGATTCAGGAGATGAGTTGACCGCCTCCTGTCTCTGTATCATCGACTCAGGGGAAGAGTAGACCGCCCCCTGTCTCTGTATCACACACTCGGGGGATGAGTAGACCGCCCCCTGTCTCTGTATCACAGACTCGGGGGATGAGTAGACCGCCCCCTGTCTCTGTATCATTGATTCAGTGGATGAGTAGACCGCCCCCTGTCGCTGTATCAAAGAATCAGGGGATGAGTAGACCGCCCCCTGTCTCTGGATCACAGAATCAGTGGATGAGAAGACCGCCCCCTGTCTCTGTATCAAAGACTCAGGGGATGAGTAGACCGCCCCCTGTCTCTGGATCACAGAATCAGTGGATGAGAAGACCGCCCCCTGTCTCTGTATCAAAGACTCAGTGGATGAGTAGACCGCCCCCTGTCCATGCATCACAGACTGAGTGGATGGGTAGACCGGCCCCTGTCTCTGTATCAAAGACTCAGGGGATGAGTAGACCACCCCCTGTCTCTGTATCACAGACTCATGGGATGAGTAGTCCGTCCCCTGTCTTTGTGTCACACACTCAGTGGATGCGCAGACAACCCCCTGTCTCTGTATCACAGCCACAAGGGATGAGTAGACCGCTCCCTGTCTCAGTATCTCAGACTCAGGGGAAGAGTAGACCGTCCCCTGTCTTTGTATCACAGACTCAGGGGATGATGAGACAGCCCCCTGTCTCAGTATCACAGACTCAGGGGATGAGTAGACCTCCCCCTGTCTCTGTATCACAGACCCAAGTGATGAGTAGTCCGCCCCCTGTCTTTGTATCACGGACTCAGGGGATGAGTAGACCGCCCCCTGTCTCTGTATCTCAGACTCAGGGGAAGAGTAGAACGCCCCCTGTCTCTGTATCATCGACTCAGGGGAAGAGTAGACCGCCCCCTGTCTTTGTGTCACAGATTCAGGGGATGAGTTGACCGCCCCCTGTCTCTGTATCACACACTCGGGGGATGAGTAGACCGCCCCCTGTCTATGTATCACAGACTCGGAGGATGAGTAGACCGCCCCCTGTCTCTGTATCATTGATTCAGTGGATGAATAGACCGCCCCCTGTCGCTGTATCAAAGACTCAGGGGATGAGTAGACCGCCCCCTGTCTCTGGATCACAGACTCAGTGGATGAGTAGACCGCCCCCTGTCTCTGTATCACAGACTCAGTGGATGAGTAGACCGCCCCCTGTCTCTGTATCACACACTCGGGGGATGAGTAGACCGCCCCCTGTCTCTGTATCATTGATTCAGTGGATGAATAGACCGCCCCCTGTCGCTGTATCAAAGACTCAGGGGATGAGTAGACCGCCCCCTGTCTCTGTATCACAGACTCAGTGGATGAGTAGACTGCCCCCTGTCTCTATATAACAGACTCAGGGGATGAGTAGATCGCCCCCTGTCTCTGTAACACAGAGTCAGTGGATGAATAGACCGTCACCTGTCTCTGTATCACAGACTCAGTGGATGAGAGGACCGCCCCCTGTCTCTGTATCAAAGACTCAGGGGATGAGTAGACCACCCCCTGTCTTTGTAACTCAAATTTCGGGGATGAGTAGACCGCCCACTGTCTCTGTATCACAGACTCAGGGGATGAGCAGACCGCCCCCTGTCTCTGTATCTCACACTCAGCGATTGAGTTAATCGCCCCCTGTCTCTGTGTCACACACTCGGGGGATGAGTAGACCGCTCACTGTCTCTGTATCACAGCCTCGGGGGATGAGTAGACCGCCCCCTGACTCTGTATCATTGATTCCGGGAATGTGTAGACCGCCCCCTGTCTCTGTAACACAGAGTCAGTGGATGAGTAGACTGTCACCTGTCTCTGTATCACAGACTCAGTGGATGAGAGGACCGCCTCCTGTCTCTGTATCAAAGACTCAGGGGATGAGTAGTCCGCCCCCTGTCTCTGTATCTCAGAGACAGGGGATGACTAGACCGCCCCCTGTCTTTGTATCACACACTCAGTGGATGAGTAGACCGGCCCCTGTCTCTGTATCAAAGACTCAGGGAATGAGTAGACCACCACCTGTCTCTGTATCACAAACTGAGGGGATGAGTAGACCGCCCCCTGTCTTTGTAACTCACATTTAGGGGATAAGTAGACCGCCCCCTGTCTCTGTATCACAGACTCAGGGGATGACTAGACCGCCCCCTGTCTTTGTATCACACACTCAGTGGATGAGTAGACCGGCCCCTGTCTCTGTATCAAAGAATGAGGGGATGAGTAGACCACCACCTGTCTCTGTATCACAAACTGAGGGGATGAGTAGACCGCCCCCTGTCTTTGTAACTCACATTTAGGGGATAAGTAGACCGCCCCCTGTCTCTGTATCACAGACTCAGTGGATGAGTAGACCGTCCCCTGTCTTTGTATCACAAACTCAGTGGATGAGCAGACTGCCCCCTGTCTCTGTATCACAGGCTCAGGGGATGAGTAGACCGCCCCCTGTCTCTGTATCACAGACTCAAGGGATGAGTAGACCGCCCCCTTCCTCTCTATCACAGACCCAGGCGATGAGTAAACTGCCCCCTGTCTCTGTATCACAGACTCAGTGGATGAGTAGACCGCCCCCTGTCTCTGTATCACAGACTCAGGGGATGAGTGGACCGCCCCCTGTCTCTGCATCACAAACTGAGGGGATGAGTAGACCGCCCCCTGTCTCTGTATCACAGACTCAAGGGATGAGTAGACCGCCCCCTTCCTCTCTATCACAGACCCAGGCGATGAGTAAACTGCCCCTTGTCTCTGTATCTCAGACTCAGGGGATGAGTAGACCGCCCCCTGTCTCTGTATCACAGGCTCAGGAAATGAGGAGAGCGCCCCCTGTCTCTGTATCACAGACTCAAGGGATGAGTAGACCGCCCCCTTCCTCTCTATCACAGACCCAGGCGATGAGTAAACTGCCCCCTGTCTCTGTATCTCACACTCAGGGCATGATTAGACCGCCCCCTGTCTCTGTCTCACAGACTCAGGGGATGAGTAGACCGCCCCCTGTCTCTGTATCACAGACTCAGGGGATGAGTAGACCGCCACCTGTCTCTGTATCACAGACTCAGGGGATGAGTAGACCGCCCCTTGTCTCTGTATCACAAATTTAGGGCATGAGTAGACCACCCACTATCTCTGTGTCACAGACTCATGGGATGAGTAGTCCGTCCCCTGTCTTTGTGTCACACACTCAGTGGATGAGCAGACAGCCCCCTGTCTCTGTATCACAGCCACAAGGGATGAGTAGACTGCTCCCTTTCTCTGTATCTCAGACTCAGGGGAAGAGTAGACCGTCCCCTGTCTTTGTATCACAGACTCAGGGGATGATGAGACAGCCCCCTGTATCAGTATCACAGACTCAGGGGATGAGTAGACCGCCCCCTGTCTCTGTATCACAGACTCAAGTGATGAGTAATCCGCCCCCTGTCTTTGTATCACGGACTCAGGGGATGAGTAGACCGCCCCCTGTCTTTGTGTCACAGATTCAGGGGATGAGTAGACCGCCTCCTGCCTCTGTATCTCAGACTCAGGGGAAGAGTAGAACGCCCCCTGTCTCTGTATCATCGACTCAGGGGAAGAGTAGACCGCCCCCTGTCTTTGTGTCACAGATTCAGGGGATGAGTAGACCGCCTCCTGCCTCTGTATCACAGACTCATGGGATGATTAGACAGCCCCCTTTCGCTGTATCACAGACTCAGGGGATGATTAGACAGCCCCCTTTCGCTGTATCACAGACTCAGGGGATGAGTAGACCGCCCCCTGTCTCTGTATCACAGACTCAGGGTATGAGTAGACCGCCCCCTATCTTGTATCATTGATTCAGGGGATGAGTAGTCCGCCCCCTGTCTCTGCATGGCACACTCAGGGAATGAGTAGACCGCCCCCTGTTTCTGTATAATAGACTCAGGGGTTGAGTAGACCGCACACTGTCTCTATATCACAGATTCAGGGGAAGAGTAGACCGCCCTCCGTCTTTGTATCACAGATTCAGGGGATGAGTTGACCGCCTCCTGCCTCTGTATCTCAGACTCAGGGGAAGAGTCGAACGCCCCCTGTCTCTGTATCATCGCCTCAGGGGAAGAGTAGACCGCCCCCTGTCTCTGTATCACACACTCGGGGGATGAGTAGACCGCCCCCTGTCTCTGTATCACAGATTCGGGGGATGAGTAGACCGCCGCCTGTCTCTGTATCATTGATTCAGTGGATGAGTAGACCGCCCCCTGTCGCTGTTTCAAAGACTCAGGGGATGAGTAGACCGCCCCCTGTCTCTGTATCTCACACTCAGCGATTGAGTTAATCGCCCCCTATCTCTGTATCACAGACTCAGGGGATGAGTTGACCGCCTCCTGTCTCTGTATCACAGACTCAGGGCATGATTAGACAGCCGCCTGTCTCTGTATCTCACACTCAACGATTGAGTTAATCGCCCTTGTCTCTGTATCACAGACTCCGGGGATGAGCAGACCGCCCCCTGTCTCTATATAACAGACTCAGGGGATGAGTAGACCGCCCCCTGTCTCTGTAACACAGAGTCAGTGGATGAGTAGACCGTCACCTGTCTCTGTATCACAGACTCAGTGGATGAGAGGACCGCCCCCTGTCTCTGTATCAAAGACTCAGGGGATGAGTAGTCCGCCCCCTGTCTCTGTATCTCAGAGTCAGGGGATGACTAGACCGCCCCCTGTCTTTGTATCACACACTCAGTGGATGAGTAGACCGCCGCCTGTCTAGGCATCACAGACTCAGTGGATGGGTAGACGGGCCCCTGTCTCTGTATCAAAGACTCAGGGGATGAGTAGACCACCCCCTGTCTTTGTAACTCAAATTTAGGGGATGAGTAGACCGCCCCCTGTCTCTGCATCACAGATTCAGGGGATGAGTAGACCGCCCCCTGTCTCTGTATCTCACACTCAGCGATTGAGTTAATCGCCCCCTGTCTCTGTATCACACACTCGGGGGATGAGTAGACCGCTCACTGTATCTGTAACACAGCCTCGGGGGATGAGTAGACCGCCCCCTGTCTCTGTAATACAGCGTCAGTGGATGAGTAGACCGTCACCTGTCTCTGTAACACAGACTCAGTGGATGAGTAGACCGCCCCCTGTCTCTGTCCCAAAGACTCAGGGGATGAGTAGTCCGCCCCCTGTCTCTGTATCTCAGAGTCAGGGGATGACTAGACCTCCCCCTGTCTTTGTATCACACACTCAGTGGTTGAGTAGACCGCCCCCTGTCTAGGCATCACAGACTCAGTGGATGGGTAGACCGGCCCCTGTCTCTGTATCAAAGACTCAGGGGATGAGTAGACCGTCCCCTGTCTTTGTATCACAAACTCAGTGGATGAGCAGACTGCCCCCTGTCTCTGTATCACAGACTCAGGGGATGAGTAGACCGCCCCCTGTCTCTGCATCACAAACTGCGGGGAAGAGTAGACCGTCCCCTGTCTTTGTATCTAAGACTCAGGGGATGATGAGACAGCCCCCTGTCTCAGTATTACAGACTCAGGGGATGAGTAGACCGCCCCCTGTGTCTGTATCACAGACTCAAGTGATGAGTAGTCCGCCCCCTGTCTTTGTATCACGGACTCAGGGGATGATTAGACATCCTCCTGTCTCTGCATCACAGACTCAAGGGATGAGTAGATCGCCCCCTGTCTATGTATCACAGACTCAGGGGATGAGTAGACCGTCCCCTTCCTCTGTATCACAGACCCAGGGGGTGAGTAAACTGCCCCTTGTCTCTGTATCTCAGACTCAGGGGATGAGTAGACTGCCCCCTTTCTCTGTATCACAGACTGAGGCAATGAGTAGACCGCCCCCTGTCTCTTTATCACACACTCAGGGGATGAGTAGACCGTCCCCTTCCTCTGTATCACAGACTCAGGGAATGAGTAGACTGTCCCCTTCCTCTGTATCACAGACCCATGGGATGAGTAGACCGCCCCCTGTCTCTGTATCTCAGACTCAGGGGATGAGTAGACTGCCCCCTTTCTCTGTATCACAGACTCAGGGAATGAGTAGACCGCCCCCTGTCTCTTTATCACACACTCGGGGGATGAGTAGACCGTCCCCTTCCTCTGTATCACGGACTCAGGGGATGAGTAGACCGCCCCCTGTCTCTGTATCACAGACTCAGGGGATGAGTAGACCGTCCCCTTCCTCTGTATCACAGACCCAGGGGATGAGTAGACCGCCCCCTGTCTCTGTATCTCAGACTCAGGGGATGAGTAGACCGTCCCCTTCCTCTGTATCACGGACTCAGGGGATGAGTAGACCGCCCCCTGTCTCTGTATCACAGACTCAGGGGATGAGTAGACCGCCCCCTGTCTCTGTATCTCAGACTCAGGGGATTAGTAGACCGTCCCCTTCCTCTGTATCACAGACTCAGGGAATGAGCAGACCGCCCCCTGTCTCTGTATCACAGACTCAGGGGATGAGTAGACTGTCCCCTTCCTCTGTATCACAGTCTCAGGGAATGAGTAGACCGCCCCCTGTCTCTTTATCACACACTCGGGGGATGAGTAGACCGTCCCCTTCCTCTGTATCACGGACTCAGGGGATGAGTAGACCGCCCCCTGTCTCTGTATCACAGGCTCAGGGGATGAGTAGACCGTCCCCTTCCTCTGTATCTCAGACTCAGGGGAAGAGTCGAACGCCCCCTGTCTCTGTATCATCGACTCAGGGGAAGAGTAGGCCGACCCCTGTCTTTGTATCACAGATTCAGGGGATGAGTTGACCGCCTCCTGCCTCTGTTTCACAGACTCAGGGGATGAGTAGAGCGCCCCCTGTCTCTGTATCACAGACACAGTGAAAGAGTAGACCGCCCCCTGTCTCTGTATCACAGACTCAGGGGATGAGTAGACCACCCCCTGTTTCTGTATCACAGACTCAGGGGATGAGTAGAGCGCCCCCTGTCTCTGTATCACAGACACAGTGAAAGAGTAGACCGCCCCCTGTCTCTGTATCACAGACTCAGGGGATGAGTAGACCACCCCCTGTTTCTGTATCACATACTCAGGGGATGAGTAGACCGCCCCCTTTCTCTGTGTCACAGATTCAGTGGATGAGAAGACCGCCCCTGTCTCTTTATCTCAGAATCAGTGGATGAGAAGACCGCCCCCTGTCTCCTTATCTCAGAGTCAGTGGATGAGTAGACCGCCCCCTGTCTCTGCATCACAGACTCAGGGGATGAGTAGACCGCCCCCTTTCTCTGTATCTCAGAGTCAGGGGATGAGTAGACCATCCCGTGTCTCTGTTTCACGGACTCAGTGGATGAGAAGACCGCCCCCTGTCTCTGTATCTCAGAGTCAGTGGATGAGTAGACCGGCCCCTGTCTTTGTATCTCAGACTCAGTGGATGAGTAGACCGCCCCCTGTCTCTGCATCACAGACTCACGGGATGAGTAGACCGTCCCCTGTCTCTGTATCACAGACTCAGTGGATGAGCAGACCGCCCCCTGTCTCTGCATCACAGACTCACGGGATGAGTAGACCGTCCCCTGTCTCTGTATCACAGACTCAGTGGATGAGTAGACAGCCCCCTGTCTCTGTATCACAGACCCAGGGGATGAGAAGACACCCCCCAGTCTCTGTATCACAGACTCAGGGGATGAGTAGACCGCCCCCTGTCTCTGTATCACAGACTCAGGGGATGAGTAGACCCCTCCCTGTCTCTGTATCACAGACTCAGGGGATGTGTAGACCGCCCCCTGTCTCTGTGTCACAGACTCAGGGGATGAGTAGACCGTCCCCTTCCTCTGAATCCCAGACCCAGGGGAAGAGTAAACTGCCCCTGGTCTCTGTATCACAGACTCTGTGGATGAGAAGAACGGCCCCTTTCGCTGCATCAAAGACTCAGGGGATGAGCAGACTGCCCCCTTTCTCTGCATCACAGACTCAGGGAATGTGTAGTCCGCCCCCTGTCTCTATATCACACACTCGGGGGATGAGTAGACCACCCCCTGTCTCTGTATCACAGACTCAGGGGATGAGTAGACCGCCCCCTGTCTCTGTCTAACAAACTCGGGATGAGTTGACCGCCCCCTGTCTCTGGATCACAGACTCAGGGGATGAGTAGACCGCCCCCTTCCTCTGAATCACAGACCCAGGGGATGAGTAAACTGCCCCTTGTCTCTGTATCACAGACTCGGGAGATGAGTAGACCGCCCCCTGTCTTTGTATCACACACTCAGTGGATGAGTAGACCGCCCCCTGTCTCGGCATCACAGACTCAGTGGATGGGTAGACCGGCCCCTGTCTCTGTATCAAAGACTCAGGGGATGAGTAGACCACCCCCTGTCTCTGTATCACAAACTGAGGGGATAAGTAGACTGCCCCCTGTCTTTGTAACTCAAATTTAGGGGATAAGTAGACCGCCCCCTGTCTTTGGAACTCAAATTTAGGGGATAAGTAGATCGCCCCCTGTCTCTGTATCACAGACTCAGTGGATGAGTAGACCGTCCCCTGTCTTTGTATCACAAACTCAGTGGATGAGCAGACTGCCCCCTGTCTCTGTATCACAGACTCAGGGGATGAGTAGACCGCCCCCTGTCTCTGCATCACAAACTGAGGGGAAGAGTAGACCGTCCCCTGTCTTTGTATCAAAGACTCAGGGGATGATGAGACAGCCCCCTGTCTCAGTATTACAGACTCAGGGGATGAGTAGACCGGCCCCTGTCTCTGTATCACAGACTCAAGTGATGAGTAGTCCGCCCCCTGTCTTTGTATCACGGACTCAGGGGATGATTAGACATCCTCCTGTCTCTGCATCACAAACTGAGGGGATAAGTAGACCGCCCCCTGTCTCTGTATCTCACACTCACGGAAAGAGTTAACCGCCCCCAAACTCTGCACCACAGACTCGGGGGATAAGTAGACCGCATCCTGTCTCTGTATCACAGACTCAGGGAATGAGTAGACCGCCCCCTGTCTCTTTTTCACACACTCGGGGGATGAGTAGACCGTCCCCTTCCTCTGTATCACGGACTCAGGGGATGAGTAGACCGCCCCCTGTCTCTGTATCACAGACTCAGGGGATGAGTAGACCGCCCCCTGTCTCTGTATCTCAGACTCAGGGGATGAGTAGACCGCCCTCTGTCTCTGTATCACAGGCTCAGGGGATGAGTAGACCGTCCCCTTCCTCTGTATCACAGACTCAGGGAATGAGCAGACCGCCCCCTGTCTCTGTATCACAGGCTCAGGGGATGAGTAGACCGTCCCCTTCCTCTGTATCTCAGACTCAGGGGAAGAGTCGAACGCCCCCTGTCTCTGTATCATCGACTCAGGGGAAGAGTAGACCGTCCACTGTCTTTGTATCACAGACTCGGGGGATGATTAGACCGCCCCCTGTCTTGTATCATTGATTCAGGGGATGTGTAGACCGCCCCCTTCCTCTGTATCACAGACCCAGGGGATGAGTACACCGCCCCCTGTCTCTGTATCACACACTCGGGGGATGATTAGACCGCCCCCTGTCTTGTATCATTGATTCAGGGGATGTGTAGACCGCCCCCTTCCTCTGTATCACAGACCCAGGGGATGAGTAAACTGCCCCTTGTCTCTATATCTCAGACTCAGGGGATGAGTAGAGCGCCCCCTGTCTCTGTATCACAGACTCAGGGGATGAGTAGACCGCCCCCTTCCTCTTTATCACAGACCCAGGGGATGAGTAAACTGCCCCTTGTCTCTATATCTCAGACTCAGGGGATGAATAGACCTTCCCCTTCCTCTGTATCACAGACTCAGGGAATGAGTAGACTGTCCCCTTCCTCTGTATCACAGACCCATGGGATGAGTAGACCGCCCCCTGTCTCTGTATCTCAGACTCAGGGGATGAGTAGACCGCCCCCTTTCTCTATATCGCTGACTCAGGGGATGAGTAGACCGCCCCCTGTCTCTGTATCACAGACTCAGGGGTTGAGTAGACCGCCCCCTGTCTCTGTATCACAAACTCAGGGGATGAGTAGTCCGCCCCCTGTCTCTGCATCACAGACTCAGGAGATGAGTTGAACGTCCCCTGTCTCTGTATCACAGACTCAGTGGATGAGTAGACCGCCCCCTGTCTCTGTATCACAGACTCAGTGGATGAGTAGAACGCCCCCTGTCTCGGTATCACAGACTCAGGGGATGAGTAGACCAACCCAAGTCTTTGTATCACAGACTCAGGGGATGAGTAGACCGTCCCCTGTCTTTGTATCACACACTCAGTGGATGAGTAGAACGCCCCCTGTCTCTGTCTCACAGACTCAGGGGATGAGTTGACCGCCTCCTGTCTCTGTATCACGACTCAGGGGATGATTAGACAGCCCCCTTTCTCTGTATCACAGACTCGGGGGATGAGTCGAACGCCCCTTGCCTCTGCATCATTGATTCAGGGGATGAGTAGACCGCCCCCTGTCTCTGTGTCACAGACTCAGGCGATGGGTAAACTGCCACTTGTCTCTTGGTCACAGACTCAGGGAATGAGTAGACCGCCCCCTGTCTCTGTATCAAAGACTCAGGGGATGAGTAGACCGCCCCCTGTCTCTGTATCACAAACTCAGTGGATGAGTAGACCGCCACCTGACTGCATCACAGACTCAGTGGATAAGTAGACCGCCCCCTGTCTCTGTATCACAGCCACAAGGGAAGAGTAGACCACCCCCTGTCTCTGTATCATCGACGCAGGGGAAGAGTATACCGTCCCCTGACTCTGTATCATAGACTCAGGGTATGAGTAGACCGCCCCCTGTCTCCGTATCGCACACACGGGGGATGGTCAGACCACCCCCTGTCTCTGTATCACACACTCGCGGGATGATTAGACCGCCCCCTGTCTCTGTATTTCAGACTCAGGGGATGTGTACACCGCCCCCTTTCTCTGAATCACACACTCAGGATTGAATAGATCTCCCCCAGTCTCTGTCTCAGAGACCCGGGTGATGAGTAGAATGGCCCCTGTCTGTATTTCATGGACTTTGGGGCTAAGTAGAATGCCCCCTGTCTCCGTATCACAAATTTAGGGAATGGGTAGACGGCCCCCTGTCTCTGCATCACAGACTCAGGGGATGAGTAGAGCGCCCCCTGTCTTTGTGTCACAGCCACAAGGGATGAGTAGACAGCCCCCTGTCTCTGTATCTCAGACTCAGGGGAAGAGTAGACCGCCCCCTGTCTCTGTATCTCAGACTCAGGGGAAGAGTAGACCGCCCCCTGTCTCTGTGTCTCAGACTCAGGGGAAGAGTAGACCGCCCCCTGTCTTTGTATCACAGACTCAGGGGATGAGTAGACTGCCTCCTGTCTCTGTATCACAGACTCAGGGGATGAGTAGACCGTCCACTGTCTCTGTATCACAGACTCAGGGGATGAGTAGACCGCCCCCTGTCTTGTATCATTGATTCAGGGGATGAGTAGACCGCCCCCTGTCTTGTATCATTGATTCAGGGGATGAGTAGACCGCCCCCTGTCTTGTATCATTGATTCAGGGGAAAAGTGGACCGCCCCCTCTCGCTGTCTCATAGACTCAGGGGTTGAGTAGACTGCACACTGTCTCTAAATCATAGACTCAGGCGATGAGTAAACTGCCCCTTGTCTCTGTATCACAGACTCAGGGAATGAGTAGACGGCCTCCTGTCGCTGTATAATAGACTCAGGGGTTGAGTAGACTGCACACTGTCTCTATATCACAGACTCAGGGGATGAGTAGACCGCCCCCTGTCTCTGTATCACAGACTCAGTGGATGAGAAGACCGGCCCCTGTCGCTGCATCAAAGACTCAGGGGATGAGTAGACCGCCCCCTTCCTCTGTATCACAGACCAGGGGATGAGTAAACTGCCCCTTGTCTCTGTATCACAGACTCAGGGAATGAGTAGACCGTCCCCTGTCTCTGTATCACAGACTCAGTGGATGAGTAGACCGCCCCCTGTCTCTGCATCACAGACTCACGGGATGAGTAGACCGCCCCCTGTCTCTGCATCACAGACTCACGGGATGAGTAGACCGTCCCCTGTCTCTGTATCACAGACTCAGTGGATGAGTAGACAGCCCCCTGTCTCTGTATCACAGACCCAGGGGATGAGAAGACCCCCCCCAGTCTCTGTATCACAGACTCAGGGGATGAGTAGACCGCCCCCTGTCTCTGTATCACAGACTCAGGGGATGAGTAGACCCCTCCCTGTCTCTGTATCACAGACTCAGGGGATGTGTAGACCGCCCCCTGTCTCTGTGTCACAGACTCACGGGATGAGTAGACCGTCCCCTTCCTCTGAATCCCAGACCCAGGGGAAGAGTAAAGTGCCCCTTGTCTCTGTATCACAGACTCAGTGGATGAGAAGAACGGCCCCTTTCGCTGCATCAAAGACTCAGGGGATGAGCAGACTGCCCCCTTTCTCTGCATCACAGACTCAGGGAATGTGTAGTCCGCCCCCTGTCTCTTTATCACACACTCGGGGGATGAGTAGACCACCCCCTGTCTCTGTATCACAGACTCAGGGGATGAGTAGACCGCCCCCTGTCTCTGTCTACCAAACTCGGGATGAGTAGACAGCCCCCTGTCTCTGGATCACAGACTCAGGGGATGAGTAGACCGCCCCCTTCCTCTGAATCACAGACCCAGGGGATGAGTAAACTGCCCCTTGTCTCTGTATCTCAGACTCAGGGGATGAGTAGACTGCCCCCTTTCTCTGTATCACACACTCGGGGGATGAGTAGACCGCCCCCTGTCTCTGTATCTCAGACTCAGGGGATGAGTAGACCGCCTCCTGTATCTGTATCACAAACTCAGGGGATGAGTAGACCGCCCCCTGTCTCTGTATCACAGACTCAGGGAATGAGTAGACCGCCCCCTGTCTCTGTATCACAAACTCAGGGAATGAGTAGACCGCCCCCTGTCTCTGTATCACACACTCACGGAAAGAGTTAACCGCCCCCAAACTCTGCACCACAGTCTCGGGGGATAAGTAGACCGCATCCTGTCTCTGTATCACAGACTCAGGGGATGAGTAGACCGCCCCCTGGCTCTGTATCACAAATTTAGGGGGAGAGCAGACCACCCCCTGTCTTTGTATCACAGACTCAGGGGATGAGTAGACCGCCCCCTGTCTCTGTATAACAGACTCAGGGGATGAGTAGACGGCCCCCTGTCTCTGCATCAGTGATTCAGGGGATGAGTAGACCGCCCCCTGTCTCTGTATCAGAGCTTCAGTGGATGAGAAGACAGCCCCCTGTCTCTTTATCTCAGAGTCAGTGGATGAGTAGACCGCCCCCTGTCTCTGCATCACAGACTCAGGGGATGAGTAGACCGCCCCCTGTCTCTGTATCACAGAGTCAGGGGATGAGTAGACCATCCCATGTCTCTGTTTCACAGACTCAGTGGATGAGAAGACCGCCCCCTGTCTCTGTATCTCAGAGTCAGTGGATGACTAGACCCCCCCCTGTCTTTGTATCTCAGACTCAGAGGATGAGTAGACCGTCAGCTGTCTCTGTATCACAGACTCAGTGGCTGTTTAGACAGGCCCCTGTCTTTGTATCACAGACTCAGTGGATGAGTAGACCGCCCCCTGTCGCTGCATCACAGACTCACGGGATGAGTAGACCGTCCCCTGTCTCTGTATCACAGACTCAGTGGATGAGTAGACAGCCCCCTGTCTCTGTATCACAGACTCAGGGGATGAGTAGACCCCCCCCAGTCTCTGTATCACAGACTCAGGGGATGAGTAGACCGCCACCTGTCTCTGCATCACAGACTCAGGGGATGAGTAGACCCCTCCCTGTCTCTGTATCACAGACTCAGGGGATGTGTAGACCGCCCCCTGTCTCTGTGTCACAGACTCAGGGGATAAGTAGACCGTCCCCTTCCTCTGAATCACAGACCCAGGGGATGAGTAAACTGCCCCTTGTCTCTGTATCTCAGACTCAGGGGATGAGCAGACTGCCCCCTTTCTCTGTATCACAGACTCAGGGAATGTGTAGTCCGCCCCCTTTCTCTTTATCACACACTTGGGGGATGAGTCGACCGCCCCCTGTCTCTGTATCAAAGACTCAGGGGATGAGTAGAACGCCCCCTGTCTCTGTCTAACAAACTCAGGATGAGAAGACCGCCCCCTGTCTCTGTATCTCAGAGTCAGTGGATGACTAGACCGGCCCCTTTCTTTGTATCACAGACTCAGTGGATGAGTAGACCGCCCCCTGTCGCTGCATCACAGACTCACGGGATGAGTAGACCGTCCCCTGTCTCTGTATCACAGACTCAGTGGATGAGTAGACAGCCCCCTGTCTCTGCATCACAGACTCAGGGGATGAGTAGACCACTCCCTATCTCTGTATCACAGACTCAGGGGATGTGTAGACCGCCCCCTGTCTCTGTGTCACAGACTCAGGGGATGAGTAGACCGTCCCCTTCCTCTGAATCACAGACCCAGGGGATGAGTAAACTGCCCCTTGTCTCTGTATCTCAGACTCAGGGGATGAGTAGACCGCCCCCTGTCTCTGTATCACAAACTGAGGGGATGAGTAGACCGCCCCCTGTCTCTGTATCACAGACTCAGGTGATGAGTAGACCGCCCCCTGTCTCTGTGTCACAGACTCAGGTGATGAGTAGACCGCCCCCTGTCTCTGTATCACAGACTCAGGTGATGAGTAGACCGCCCCTTGTCTCTGTATCTCAGACTCAGGGGATGAGTAGACTGCCCCCTGTCTCTTTATCACACACTCAGGGGATGAGTAGACCGTCCCCTTCCTCTGTATCACAGACACAGGGAATGAGTAGACCGCCCCCTGTCTCTGTATCACAGACTCAGGGGATGAGTCGACCGCCCCCTATCTTGTATCATTGATTCAGGGGATGAGTAGACCGCCCCCTGTCTCTGTATCACAGACTCAAGTGCTGAGTAGTCCGCCCCCTGTCTTTGTATCACGGACTCAGCGGATGAGTAGACCGCCCCCTGTCTTTGTATCACCGACTCAGGGGATGATTAGACATCCTCCTTTCTCTGCATCACAGACTCAAGGGATGAGTAGATCGTCCCCTGTCTCTGTATCACAGACTCAGGAGATGAGTAGACCGTCCCCTTCCTCTGTATCACAGACCCAGGGGATGACTGAACTGCCCCTTGTCTCTTTATCACAGACTCAGTGGATGAGTAGACCGCCCCCAGTCTCTGTATCACAGACTCAGTGGATGAGAAGACGGGCCCCTGTCTCTGTATCACAGACTCAGGGGATGAGTAGACCGCCCCCTGTCTCTGTATCACATACTCAGGGGATGAGTAGACCGCCCCCTGTCTCTTATCTCAGAGTCAGTGGATGAGAAGACCACTCCCTGTCTCTGTATCACAAATTTAGGGGATGAGTAGACCGCTCCCTGTCTCTATATCACAAATTTAGGGAATGAGTAGACCGCTCCCTGTATCTGTCTCACAAATTTAGGGGATGAGTAGACCGCCCCCTCTCTCTGTATCACAGACTCAGTGGATGAGTAGACCGCCCCCTGTCTCTGCATCAGACTCAGTGGATGAGTAGACGGGCCCCTGTCTCTGTATCAAAGACTCAGGGGATGAATAGACCGCCCCCTGTCTCTGTATCATAGACTCAGGGGATGAGTAGACCGCCTCCTGTCTCTGTATCACAGACTCAGGGAATGAGTTGAACGCCCCCTGTCTCTGTATCACAGACTCAGGGAATGAGTAGACCGCCCCCTGTCTCTGTATCACAGACTCAGGGAATGAGTAGACCTCCCCCTGTCTCTGTATCACAGATCAGTGAATGAGTTGACCGCCCCCTTCCTCTGTATCACAGACCCAGGGGATGAGTAAACTGCCCCTTGTCTCTGTATATCAGACTCAGGGGATGAGTAGACCGCCCCCTGTCTTTGTATCACCCACTCACGGGATGAGTAGACGCCCCCTGTCTCTGTATCTCAGAGTCAGTAGATGAATAGACCACCCCCTGTCTCTGTATCTCAGACTCAGTGGATGAGAAGACCGCCCCCTGTCTCTGCATCTCAGAGTCAGTGGATGAGAAGACCGCCCCCTTTCTCTTTATCTCAGAGTCAGTGGATGAGTAGACCACCCACTGTCTCTGTATCTCAGACTCAGTGGATGACTAGAACGGCCCCTGTCTTTGCATCACAGACACAGTGTATGTGTAGACCGTCCCCTGTCGATGTATCACAGACTCAGCTGATGAGTAGACCACCCCCTGTCTCTGCATCACAGACTCAGGGGATGAGTAGACCGCCCCCTGTCTCTGCATCACAGACTCAGGGGATGAGTAGAACCCCCCCTGTCTCTGTATCACTGACTCAGGGGATGAGTAGACCGTCCCTGTTTCTGTATCACAGACTCAGTGAATGAGTAGACCACCCCCTGTCTCTGCATCACAGACTCAGGGGATGAGTAGACCGCCCCCTGTCTCTGCATCACAGACTCAGGGGATAAGTAGACCACCCCCTGTCTCTGCATCACAGACTCAGGGGATGAGTAGACCACCCCCTGTCTCTGTATCACAAATTTAGGGGATGAGTAGACCGCCCCCTGTCTCTGTATCACAAATTTAGGGAATGAGTAGACCGCTCCCTGTCTCTGTGTCACAAATGTAGGGGATGAGTAGACCGCCCCCTTTCTCTGTATCACAGACTCAGTGGATGAGAAGACCGCCCCGTGTCTCTGCATCACAGACTCAGTGGATGAGTAGACGGGCCCCTGTCTCTGTATCAAAGACTCAGGGGATGAGTAAACCGCCTCCTGTCTCTGTATCACAGATCAGTGAATGAGTTGACCGCCCCCTGTCTCTGTATCACAGACTCAGTGGATGAGAAGATCGCCCCCTGTCTCTTATCTCAGAGTCAGTGGATGAGAAGACCACTCCCTGTCTCTGTATCACAAATTTAGGGGATGAGTAGACCGCTCCCTGTCTCTATATCACAAATTTAGGGAATGAGTAGACCGCTCCCTGTATCTGTCTCACAAATTTAGGGGATGAGTAGACCGCCCCCTCTCTCTGTATCATAGAATCAGTGGATGAGTAGACCGCCCCCTGTCTCTGCATCAGACTCAGTGGATGAGTAGACGGGCCCCTGTCTCTGTATCAAAGACTCAGGGGATGAATAGACCGCCCCCTGTCTCTGTATCATAGACTCAGGGGATGAGTAGACCGCCTCCTGTCTCTGTATCACAGACTCAGGGAATGAGTTGACCGCCCCCTGTCTCTGTATCACAGACTCAGGGAATGAGTAGACCGCCCCCTGTCTCTGTATCACAGACTCAGGGAATGAGTAGACCTCCCCCTGTCTCTGTATCACAGATCAGTGAATGAGTTGACCGCCCCCTTCCTCTGTATCACAGACCCAGGGGATGAGTAAACTGCCCCTTGTCTCTGTATATCAGACTCAGGGGATGAGTAGACCGCCCCCTGTCTTTGTATCACCCACTCACGGGATGAGTAGACGCCCCCTGTCTCTGTATCTCAGAGTCAGTGGATGAATAGACCACCCCCTGTCTCTGTATCTCAGAGTCAGTGGATGAGAAGACCGCCCCCTTTCTCTTTATCTCAGAGTCAGTGGATGAGTAGACCACCCACTGTCTCTGTATCTCAGACTCAGTGGATGACTAGAACGGCCCCTGTCTTTGCATCACAGACACAGTGTATGTGTAGACCGTCCCCTGTCGATGTATCACAGACTCAGCTGATGAGTAGACGGCCCCCTGTCTTTTTATCACACACTCGGGGGATAAGTAGACCACCCCCTGTCTCTGCATCACAGACTCAGGGGATGAGTAGACCGCCCCCTGTCTCTGCATCACAGACTCAGGGGATGAGTAGAACCCCCCCTGTCTCTGTATCACTGACTCAGGGGATGAGTAGACCGTCTCCTGTTCCTGTATCACAGACTCAGTGAATGAGTAGACCACCCCCTGTCTCTGCATCACAGACTCAGGGGATGAGTAGACCGCCCCCTGTCTCTGCATCACAGACTCAGGGGATAAGTAGACCACCCCCTGTCTCTGCATCACAGACTCAGGGGATGAGTAGACCACCCCCTGTCTCTGTATGACAAATTTAGGGGATGAGTAGACCGCCCCCTGTCTCTGGATCACAAATTTAGGGAATGAGTAGACCGCTCCCTGTCTCTGTGTCACAAATTTAGGGGATGAGTAGACCGCCCCCTTTCTCTGTATCACAGACTCAGTGGATGAGTAGACCGCCCCCTGTCTCTGCATCACAGACTCAGTGGATGAGTAGACGGGCCCCTGTCTCTGTATCAAAGACTCAGGGGATGAGTAAACCGCCTCCTGTCTCTGTATCACAGATCAGTGAATGAGTTGACCGCCCCCTGTCTCTGTATCACAGACTCAGTGGATGAGAAGATCGCCCCCTGTCTCTGTATCACAGACTCAGTGGATGAGTAGACCTCCCCCTGTCTCTTTATCACAGACTCAGTGGATGGGTAGACCGGCCCCTGTCTCTATATCAAAGACTCAGGGGATGAGTAAACTGCCCCTTGTCTCTGTATCACAGACTCAGGGAATGAGTAGACCTCCCCCTGTCTCTTTATCACAGACTCAGTGGATGAGTAGACCGGCCCCTGTCTCTATATCAAAGACTCAGGGGATGAGTAGAGCGCCCCCTGTCTCTGTATCACAGACTCAGGGGATGAGTAAACTGCCCCTTGTCTCTGTATCACAGACTCAGGGGATGAGTAGACCGCCCCCTGTCTCTGTATCACATACTCAGGGTATGAGTAGACCGCCCCCTTCCTCTGTATCACAGACCCAGGGGATGAGTAAACTGCCCCTTGTCTCTGTATCACAGACTCAGGGGATGAGTAGACCGCCCCCTGTATCTGTATCACATACTCAGGGTATGAGTAGACCGCCCCCTTTCTCTGTATCACACAATCGGGGGATGAGTAGACCACCCCCTGTCTCTGTATCACATACTCAGGGTATGAGTAGACCGCCCCCTTTCTCTGTATCACACAATCGGGGGATGAGTAGACCACCCCCTGTCTCTGTATCACAAATTTTGGGGATGAGTAGACCGCCCCCTGTTGCTGTATCACAAATTTAGGGAATGAGTAGACCGCCCCCTTTCTCTGTATCACAGACTCAGTGGATGAGAAGATCGCCCCCTGTCTCTGTATCACAGACACAGTGGATGAGTAGACCGCACCCAGTCTCTGTATCACAGACTCAGTGGATGAGTAGACGGGCCCCTGTCTCTGTATCAAAAACTCAGGGGATGAGTAGACCGCCCCCAGTCTCTTTATCACCGACTCAGTGGATGAGTAGACCGCACCCAGTCTCTGTATCACAGACTCAGGGGATGAGTAGAGCGCCCCCTGTCTCTGTATCACAGACTCAGGGGATGAGTAGACCGCCCCCTTCCTCTGTATCACAGACCCAGGGAATGAGTAGACCGCCCCCTTTCTCTGTATCACAGACTCAGTGGATGAGTAGACCGCACCCTGTCTCTGCATCACAGACTCAGTGGATGAGTAGACGGGCCCCTGTCTCTGTATCAAAGACTCAGGGGATCAATAGACCGCCCCCTGTCTCTGTATCATAGACTCATGGGATGAGTAGACCGCCCCCTTCCTCTGTATCACAGACCCAGGGAATGAGTAGACCGCCCCCTTTCTCTGTATCACAGACTCAGGGGATGAGTAGACCGCCCCCTTCCTCTGTATCACAGACCCAGGGAATGAGTAGACCGCCCCCTTTCTCTGTATCACAGACTCAGTGGATGAGTAGACCGCCTCCTGTCTCTGCATCACAGACTCAGTGGATGAGAAGATCGCCCCCTGTCTCTGTATCACAGACTCAGTGGATGAGAAGATCGCCCCCTGTCTCTGTATCACAGACTCAGTGGATGAGAAGATCGCCCCCTGTCTCTGTATCTCAGACTCAGTGGATGAGAAGATCGCCCCCTGTCTCTTTATCACAGACTCAGTGGATGAGTGGACCGCCCCCTGTCTCTTTATCACAGACTCAGTGGATGAGTAGACCGCCCCCAGTCTCTGTATCTCAGAGTCAGTGGATGAGTAGACCGTCCCCTGTCGATGTATCACAGACTCAGCTGATGAGTAGACGGCCCACTGTCTTTTTATCACACACTCGGGGGATGAGTAGACCACCCCCTGTCTCTGCATCACAGACTCAGGGGATGAGTAGACCGCCCCCTGTCTCTGCATCACAGACTCAGGGGATGAGTAGAACCCCCCCTGTCTCTGTATCACAGAATCAGGGGATGACTAGACCGCCCCCTGTCTCTGTATCACTGACTCAGGGGATGAGTAGACCCCCCCCTGTCTCTGTATCACTGACTCAGGGGATGTGTAGAGCGCCCCCTGTCTCTGTATCACAGACACAGTGGATGAGTAGACCGCCCCCTGTCTCTGGATCACAGAGTCAGTGGATGAGTAGTCCGCCCCCTGTTTCTGCATCACATACTCAGGGGATGAGTAGACCGTCTCCTGTTTCTGTATCACAGACTCAGTGAATGAGTAGACCGCCCCCTGTTTCTGTATCACAGACTCAGTGAATGAGTAGACCGCACCCGGTCTCCGTATCACAGACTCAGTGGATGAGAAGATCGCCCCCTGTCTCTGTATCACAGACTCAGTGGATGAGAAGATCGCCCCCAGTCTCTGTATCACAGACTCAGGGGATGAGTAGAGCGCCCCCTGTCTCTGTATCACAGACTCAGGGGATGAGTAGACCGCCCCCTTCCTCTGTATCACAGACACAGGGAATGAGTAGACCGCCCCCTTTCTCTGTATCACAGACTCAGTGGATGAGTAGACCGCACCCTGTCTCTGCATCACAGACTCAGTGGATGAGTAGACGGGCCCCTGTCTCTGTATCAAAGACTCAGGGGATCAATAGACCGCCCCCTGTCTCTGTATCATAGACTCATGGGATGAGTAGACCGCCTCCTGTCTCTGCATCACAGACTCAGTGGATGAGAAGATCGCCCCCTGTCTCTGTATCACAGACTCAGTGGATGAGAAGATCGCCCCCTGTCTCTGTATCACAGACTCAGTGGATGAGAAGATCGCCCCCTGTCTCTGTATCTCAGACTCAGTGGATGAGAAGATCGCCCCCTGTCTCTTTATCACAGACTCAGTGGATGAGTGGACCGCCCCCTGTCTCTTTATCACAGACTCAGTGGATGAGTAGACCGCCCCCAGTCTCTGTATCTCAGAGTCAGTGGATGAGTAGACCGTCCCCTGTCGATGTATCACAGACTCAGCTGATGAGTAGACGGCCCACTGTCTTTTTATCACACACTCGGGGGATGAGTAGACCACCCCCTGTCTCTGCATCACAGACTCAGGGGATGAGTAGACCGCCCCCTGTCTCTGCATCACAGACTCAGGGGATGAGTAGAACCCCCCCTGTCTCTGTATCACAGAATCAGGGGATGACTAGACCGCCCCCTGTCTCTGTATCACTGACTCAGGGGATGAGTAGACCCCCCCCTGTCTCTGTATCACTGACTCAGGGGATGTGTAGAGCGCCCCCTGTCTCTGTATCACAGACACAGTGGATGAGTAGACCGCCCCCTGTCTCTGTATCACTGACTCAGGGGATGAGTAGACCCCCCGCTGTCTCTGTATCACTGACTCAGGGGATGTGTAGAGCGCCCCCTGTCTCTGTATCACAGACACAGTGGATGAGTAGACCGCCCCCTGTCTCTGGATCACAGAGTCAGTGGATGAGTAGTCCGCCCCCTGTTTCTGCATCACATACTCAGGGGATGAGTAGACCGTCTCCTGTTTCTGTATCACAGACTCAGTGAATGAGTAGACCGCCCCCTGTTTCTGTATCACAGACTCAGTGAATGAGTAGACCGCACCCGGTCTCCGTATCACAGACTCAGTGGATGAGTAGACCGCCCCCTGTCTCTGTATCAGAGCTTCAGTGGATGAGTAGACCACCCCCTGTCTCTGTATCACAAATTTAGGGAATGATAGACTGCTCCCTGTCTCTGTATCACAAATTTAGGGGATGAGTAGACCTCCTCCTCTCTCTGTATCACAGACTCAGTGGATGAGTAGACCGCCTCCTCTCTCTGTATCACAGACTCAGTGGATGAGTTGACCGCCCCCTGTCTCTGTATCACAGACTCAGTGGATGAGAAGATCGCCCCCTTTCTCTGTATCACAGACTCAGTGGATGAGTAAACTGCCCCTTGTCTCTGTATCTCAGACTCAGGGGATGAGTAGACTGCCCCCTTTCTCTGTATCACAGACTCAGGGAATGAGTAGACCGCCCCCTGTCTCTTTATCACAGACTCAGTGGATGAGTAGACCGCCCCCGGTCTCTGTATCACAGACTCAGTGGATGAGAAGACGGGCCCCTGTCTCTGTATCACAGACTCAGGGGATGAGTAGACCGCCCCCTGTCTCTGTATCACATACTCAGGGGATGAGTAGACCGCCCCCTGTCTCTTATCTCAGAGTCAGTGGATGAGAAGACCACTCCCTGTCTCTGTATCACAAATTTAGGGGATGAGTAGACCGCTCCCTGTCTCTATATCACAAATTTAGGGAATGAGTAGACCGCTCCCTGTATCTGTCTCACAAATTTAGGGGATGAGTAGACCGACCCCTCTCTCTGTATCACAGACTCAGTGGATGAGTAGACCGCCCCCTGTCTCTGCATCAGACTCAGTGGATGAGTAGACGGGCCCCTGTCTCTGTATCAAAGACTCAGGGGATGAATAGACCGCCCCCTGTCTCTGCATCATAGACTCAGGGGATGAGTAGACCGCCTCCTGTCTCTGTATCACAGACTCAAGGGATGTGTAGACCGCCCCCTGTCTCTGTATCACAGATCAGTGAATGAGTTTACCGCCCCCTGTCTCTGTGTCACAGACTCAGGGGATTAGTGGACTGCCCCCTTTCTCTGAATCACAGACTCAGGGAATGAGTAGACCGCCCCCTGTCTCTGTGTCACAGACTCAGGGGATTAGTGGACTGCCCCCTTTCTCTGAATCACAGACTCAGGGAATGAGTAGACCGCCCCCTTCCTCTGTATCACAGACCCAGGGGATGAGTAAACTGCCCCTTGTCTCTGTAAATCAGACTCAGGGGATGAGTGGACTGTCCCCTGTCTCTGTGTCACAAACTCAGGGGATGAGTAGACCGCCCCCTGTCTTTGTATCACCCACTCAGGGGATGAGTAGACCGCCCCCTGTCTTTGTATCACCAACTCAGGGGATGAATGAACCGCCCCCTGTCTCTGTATCACAAATTTAGGGAATGAGTAGACCGTTCCCTGTCTCTGTATCAAAAATTTAGGGAATGAGTAGACAGCTCCCTGTCTCTGTATCACAAATGTAGGGGATGAGTAGACCGCCCCCTGTCTCTGAATCACAAATTTAGGGAATGAGTAGACCGCCCCCTGTCTCTGTATCACAAATTTAGGGAATGAGTAGACCGCCCCCTGTCTCTGCATCACAAATTTAGGGGATGAGTAGACAGCCCCCTGTCTCTGCATCACAAATTTAGGAGATGAGTAGACCACCCCCTGTCTCTGCATCACAAATTTAGGAGATGAGTAGACCGCCCCCTGTCTCTATATCAAAGACTCAGTGGATGAGAAGACGGGCCCCTGTCTCTGTATCAAAGACTCAGGGGATGCGTAGACCGCCCCATGTCTCTGTATCACAGACTCAAGGGATGAGCAGATCGCCACCTGTCTCTGTATCACAGATCAGTGAATGAGTTGACCGCCCCCTGTCTCTGTATCACAGACACAGTGGATGAGTAGACCGCCCCCTGTCTCTGCATCAGACTCAGTGGATGAGTAGACGGGCCCCTGTCTCTGTATCAAAGACTCAGGGGATGAATAGACCGCCCCCTGTCTCTGTATCATAGACTCAGGGGATGAGTAGACCGCCTCCTGTCTCTGTATCACAGACTCAAGGGATGTGTAGACCGCCCCCTGTCTCTGTATCACAGATCAGTGAATGAGTTGACCGCCCCCTGTCTCTGTGTCACAGACTCAGGGGATTAGTGGACTGCCCCCTTTCTCTGAATCACAGACTCAGGGAATGAGTAGACCGCCCCCTGTCTCTGTATCACAGACTCAGGGAATGAGTAGACCGCCCCCTTCCTCTGTATCACAGACCCAGGGGATGAGTAAACTGCCCCTTGTCTCTGTATATCAGACTCAGGGGATGAGTGGACTGTCCCCTGTCTCTGTGTCACAAACTCAGGGGATGAGTAGACCGCCCCCTGTCTTTGTATCACCCACTCAGGGGATGAGTAGACCGCCCCCTGTCTTTGTATCACCAACTCAGGGGATGAATGAACCGCCCCCTGTCTCTGTATCACAAATTTAGGGAATGAGTAGACCGTTCCCTGTCTCTGTATCAAAAATTTAGGGAATGAGTAGACAGCTCCCTGTCTCTGTATCACAAATGTAGGGGATGAGTAGTCCGCCCCCTGTCTCTGAATCACAAATTTAGGGAATGAGTAGACCGCCCCCTGTCTCTGTATCACAAATTTAGGGAATGAGTAGACCGCCCCCTGTCTCTGCATCACAAATTTAGGGGATGAGTAGACAGCCCCCTGTCTCTGCATCACAAATTTAGGAGATGAGTAGACCACCCCCTGTCTCTGCATCACAAATATAGGAGATGAGTAGACCGCTCCCTGTCTCTGTATCACAAATTTAGGGAATGAGTAGACCGCCCCCTGTCTCTATATCAAAGACTCAGTGGATGAGAAGACGGGCCCCTGTCTCTGTATCAAAGACTCAGGGGATGCGTAGACCGCCCCCTGTCTCTGTATCACAGACTCAAGGGATGAGCAGATCGCCACCTGTCTCTGTATCACAGATCAGTGAATGAGTTGACCGCCCCCTGTCTCTGTATCACAGACTCAGTGGATGAGAAGACCGCCCCCTGTCTCTGTATCACACATCAGTGAATGAGTTGACCGCCCCCTGTCTCTGTATCACAGACTCAGTGGATGAGTAGACCGCCCCCTGTCTCTGTATCACAGACTCAGGGGATGAGTCGTCAGCCCCCTGTTTCTGCATCACATACTCAGTGGATGAGAAGACCGCCCCCTGTCTCTTTATCTCAGAGTCAGTGGATGAGTAGACCGCCCCCTGTCTCTTTATCTCAGAGTCAGTGGATGAGTAGACCGCCCCCTGTCTCTGTATCTCAGAGTCAGTGGATGAGAAGATCGCCCCCTGTCTCTTTATCTCAGAGTCAGTGGATGAGAAGACCGCCCCCTGTCTCTTTATCTCAGAGTCAGTGGATGAGAAGACCGCCCCCTGTCTCTTTATCTCAGAGTCAGTGGATCAGTAGTCCGCCCCCTGTCTCTGTATCTCAGAGTCAGTGGATGAGAAGACCGCCCCCTGTCTCTTTATCTCAGAGTCAGTGGATGAGTAGACCGCCCCCTGTCTCTTTATCTCAGAGTCAGTGGATGAGAAGACCGTCCCCTGTCTCTGTATCTCAGAGTCAGTGGATGAGAAGACCGCCCCCTGTCTCTTTATCTCAGAGTCAGTGGATGAGAAGACCGCCCCCTGTCTCTTTATCTAAGAGTCAGTGGATCAGTAGTCCGCCCCCTGTTTCTGCATCACAGACTCAGTGGATGAGAAGACCGCCCCCTGTCTCTTTATCACAGACTCAGTGGATGAGTAGACCGCCCCCTGTCTCTGTATCTCAGAGTCAGTGGATGAGAAGACCGCCCCCTGTCTCTTTATCTCAGAGTCAGTGGATGAGTAGACCGCCCCCTGTTTCTGCATCACATACTCAGGGGATGAGTAGACCGCCCCCTGTATCTGTATCACAGACTCAGTGAATGAGTAGACCGCCCCCTGTCTCTGTCTCACAGACTCAGTGGATGAATAGACCGTCCCCTGTTTCTGTATCACAGACTCAGGGGAAGAGTAGACCGCCCCCTGTCTCTGTATCACAGACTCAGTGGATGAGAAGATCGCCCCCTTTCTCTGTATCACAGACTCAGTGGATGAGTAAACTGCCCCTTGTCTCTGTATCTCAGACTCAGGGGATGAGTAGACTGCCCCCTTTCTCTGTATCACAGACTCAGGGAATGAGTAGACCGCCCCCTGTCTCTTTATCACAGACTCAGTGGATGAGTAGACCGCCCCCTGTCTCTTTATCACAGACTCAGTGGATGAGTAGACCGCCCCCAGTCTCTGTATCACAGACTCAGGGGATGAGTAGACCGCCCCCTGTCTCTGCATCACATACTCAGGGGATGAGTAGACCGCCCCCTGTCTCTTATCTCAGAGTCAGTGGATGAGAAGACCACTCCCTGTCTCTGTATCACAAATTTAGGGGATGAGTAGACCGCTCCCTGTCTCTATATCACAAATTTAGGGAATGAGTCGACCGCTCCCTGTATCTGTCTCACAAATTTAGGGGATGAGTAGACCGACCCCTCTCTCTGTATCACAGACTCAGTGGATGAGTAGACCGCCCCCTGTCTCTGCATCAGACTCAGTGGATGAGTAGACGGGCCCCTGTCTCTGTATCAAAGACTCAGGGGATGAATAGACCGCCCCCTGTCTCTGTATCATAGACTCAGGGGATGAGTAGACCGCCTCCTGTCTCTGTATCACAGACTCAAGGGATGTGTAGACCGCCCCCTGTCTCTGTGTCACAGACTCAGGGGATTAGTGGACTGCCCCCTTTCTCTGAATCACAGACTCAGGGAATGAGTAGACCGCCCCCTGTCTCTGTGTCACAGACTCAGGGGATTAGTGGACTGCCCCCTTTCTCTGAATCACAGACTCAGGGAATGAGTAGACCGCCCCCTTCCTCTGTATCACAGACCCAGGGGATGAGTAAACTGCCCCTTGTCTCTGTATATCAGACTCAGGGGATGAGTGGACTGTCCCCTGTCTCTGTGTCACAAACTCAGGGGATGAGTAGACCGCCCCCTGTCTTTGTATCACCCACTCAGGGGATGAGTAGACCGCCCCCTGTCTTTGTATCACCAACTCAGGGGATGAATGAACCGCCCCCTGTCTCTGTATCACGAATTTAGGGAATGAGTAGACCGTGTCCTGTCTCTGTATCAAAAATTTAGGGAATGAGTAGACAGCTCCCTGTCTCTGTATCACAAATGTAGGGGATGAGTAGACCGCCCCCTGTCTCTGAATCACAAATTTAGGGAATGAGTAGACCGCCCCCTGTCTCTGTATCACAAATTTAGGGAATGAGTAGACCGCCCCCTGTCTCTGCATCACAAATTTAGGGGATGAGTAGACAGCCCCCTGTCTCTGCATCACAAATTTAGGAGATGAGTAGACCGCTCCCTGTCTCTGTATCACAAATTTAGGGAATGAGTAGACCGCCCCCTGTCTCTGCATCACAAATTTAGGGGATGAGTAGACCACCCCCTGTCTCTGCATCACAAATTTAGGAGATGAGTAGACCGCTCCCTGTCTCTGTATCACAAATTTAGGGAATGAGTAGACCGCCCCCTGTCTCTATATCAAAGACTCAGTGGATGAGAAGACGGGCCCCTGTCTCTGTATCAAAGACTCAGGGGATGCGTAGACCGCCCCCTGTCTCTGTATCACAGACTCAAGGGATGAGCAGATCGCCACCTGTCTCTGTATCACAGATCAGTGAATGAGTTGACCGCCCCCTGTCTCTGTATCACAGACTCAGTGGATGAGAAGACCGCCCCCTGTCTCTGTATCACACATCAGTGAATGAGTTGACCGCCCCCTGTCTCTGTATCACAGACTCAGTGGATGAGTAGACCGCCCCCTGTCTCTGTATCACAGATCAGTGAATGTGTTGACCGCCCCCTGTCTCTGTATCACAGACACAGTGGATGAGTAGACCGCCCCCTGTCTCTGGATCACAGAGTCAGTGGATGAGTAGACCGCCCCCTGACTCTGTATCACAGACTCAGGGGATGAGTCGTCAGCCCCCTGTTTCTGCATCACATACTCAGGGGATGTGTAGACCGCCTCCTCTCTCTGTATCACAGACTCAGTGGATGAGTAGACCGCCCCCTGTCTCTGTATCACAGATCAGTGAATGAGTTGACCGCCCCCTGTCTCTGTATCACAGACTCAGTGGATGAGAAGATCGCCCCCTTTTCTGTATCACAGACTCAGTGGATGAGTAAACTGCCCCTTGTCTCTGTATCTCAGACTCAGGGGATGAGTAGACTGCCCCCTTTCTCTGTATCACAGACTCAGGGAATGAGTAGACCGCCCCCTGTCTCTTTATCACAGACTCAGTGGATGAGTAGACCGCCCCCCGTCTCTGTATCACAGACTCAGTGGATGAGAAGACGGGCCCCTGTCTCTGCATCACAGACTCAGGGGATGAGTAGACCGCCCCCTGTCTCTGTATCACATACTCAGGGGATGAGTAGACCGCCCCCTGTCTCTTATCTCAGAGTCAGTGGATGAGAAGACCACTCCCTGTCTCTGTATCACAAATTTAGGGGATGAGTAGACCGCTCCCTGTCTCTATATCACAAATTTAGGGAATGAGTAGACCGCTCCCTGTATCTGTCTCACAAATTTAGGGGATGAGTAGACCGACCCCTCTCTCTGTATCACAGACTCAGTGGATGAGTAGACCGCCCCCTGTCTCTGCATCAGACTCAGTGGATGAGTAGACGGGCCCCTGTCTCTGTATCATAGACTCAGGGGATGAGTAGACCGCCTCCTGTCTCTGTATCACAGACTCAAGGGATGTGTAGACCGCCCCCTGTCTCTGTATCACAGATCAGTGAATGAGTTGACCGCTCCCTGTCTTTGTGTCACAGACTCAGGGGATTAGATGACTGCCCCCTTTCTCTGAATCACAGACTCAGGGAATGAGTAGACCGCCCCCTGTCTCTGTATCACAGACTCAGGGAATGAGTAGACCGCCCCCTTCCTCTGTATCACAGACCCAGGGGATGAGTAAACTGCCCCTTGTCTCTGTATATCAGACTCAGGGGATGAGTAGACCGCCCCCTGTCTTTGTATCACCCACTCAGGGGATGAGTAGACCGCCCCCTGTCTTTGTATCACCAACTCAGGGGATGAATGAACCGCCCCCTGTCTCTGTATCACAAATTTAGGGAATGAGTAGACCGTTCCTTGTCTCTGTATCAAAAATTTAGGGAATGAGTAGACAGCTCCCTGTCTCTGTATCACAAATGTAGGGGATGAGTAGACCGCCCCCTGTCTCTGAATCACAAATTTAGGGAATGAGTAGACCGCCCCCTGTCTCTGCATCACAAATTTAGGGGATGAGTAGACAGCCCCCTGTCTCTGCATCACAAATTTAGGAGATGAGTAGACCGCTCCCTGTCTCTGTATCACAAATTTAGGGAATGAGTAGACCGCCCCCTGTCTCTATATCAAAGACTCAGTGGATGAGAAGACGGGCCCCTGTCTCTGTATCAAAGACTCAGGGGATGCGTAGACCGCCCCCTGTCTCTGTATCACAGACTCAAGGGATGAGCAGATCGCCACCTGTCTCTGTATCACAGATCAGTGAATGAGTTGACCGCCCCCTGTCTCTGTATCACAGACTCAGTGGATGAGAAGACCGCCCCCTGTCTCTGTATCACACATCAGTGAAAGAGTTGACCGCCCCCTGTCTCTGTATCACAGACTCAGTGGATGAGTAGACCGCCCCCTGTCTCTGTATCACAGACTCAGGGGATGAGTCGTCAGCCCCCTGTTTCTGCATCACATACTCAGGGGATGAGTAGACCGCCCCCTGTCTCTGTATCTCAGAGACAGTGGATGAGAAGACCGCCCCCTGTCTCTTTATCACAGACTCAGTGGATGAGTAGACCGCCCCCTGTCTCTGTATCTCAGAGTCAGTGGATGAGAAGACCGCCCCCTGTCTCTTTATCTCAGAGTCAGTGGATGAGTAGACCGCCCCCTGTTTCTGCATCACATACTCAGTGGATGAGTAGACCGCCCCCTGTTTCTGCATCACATACTCAGGGGATGAGTAGACCGCCCCCTGTATCTGTATCACAGACTAAGTGAATGAGTAGACCGCCCCCTGTCTCTGTCTCACAGACTCAGTGGATGAATAGACTGTCCCCTGTTTCTGTATCACAGACTCAGGGGAAGAGTAGACCGCCCCCTGTCTCTGTATCTCAGAGTCAGTGGATGAGAAGACCGCCCCCTGTCTCTGTATCTCAGAGTCAGTGGATGAGAAGATCGCCACCTGTCTCTTTATCTCAGAGTCAGTGGATGAGAAGACCGCCCCCTGTCTCTGTATCTCAGAGTCAGTGGATGAGAAGACCGCCCCCTGTCTCTTTATCTCAGAGTCAGTGGATGAGAAGACCGCCCCCTGTCTCTTTATCTCAGAGTCAGTGGATCAGTAGTCCGCCCCCTGTCTCTGTATCTCAGAGTCAGTGGATGAGAAGACCGCCCCCTGTCTCTTTATCACAGACTCAGTGGATGAGTAGACCGCCCCCTGTCTCTGTATCTCAGAGTCAGTGGATGAGAAGACCGCCCCCTGTCTCTTTATCTCAGAGTCAGTGGATCAGTAGTCCGCCCCCTGTCTCTGTATCTCAGAGTCAGTGGATGAGAAGACCGCCCCCTGTCTCTTTATCACAGACTCAGTGGATGAGTAGACCGCCCCCTGTCTCTGTATCTCAGAGTCAGTGGATGAGAAGACCGCCCCCTGTCTCTTTATCTCAGAGTCAGTGGATCAGTAGTCCGCCCCCTGTCTCTGTATCTCAGAGTCAGTGGATGAGAAGACCGCCCCCTGTCTCTTTATCACAGACTCAGTGGATGAGTAGACCGCCCCCTGTCTCTGTATCTCAGAGTCAGTGGATGAGAAGAACGCCCCCTGTCTCCTTATCTCAGAGTCAGTGGATGAGTAGACCGCCCCCTGTCTCTTTATCTCAGAGTCAGTGGATGAGTAGACCGCCCCCTGTCTCTGTATCTCAGAGTCAGTGGATGAGAAGACCGCCCCCTGTCTCTTTATCTCAGAGTCAGTGGATGAGAAGACCGCCCCCTGTCTCTTTATCTCAGAGTCAGTGGATGAGTAGACCGCCCCCTGTTTCTGCATCACATACTCAGGGGATGAGTAGACCGCCCCCTGTCTCTGTATCAAAGACTCAGGGGATGCGTAGACCGCCCCCTGTCTCTGTCTCACAGACTCAGTGGATGAATAGACCGTTCCCTGTTTCTGTATCACAGACTCAGGGGAAGAGTAGACCGCCCCCTGTCTCTGTATCTCAGAGTCAGTGGATGAGAAGACCGCTCCCTGTCTCTTTATCTCAGACTCAGTGGATGAGCAGACCGCCCCCTGTCTCTGTATCAAAGACTCAGGGGATGCGTAGACCGCCCCCTGTCTCTGTATCACAGACTCAAGGGGTGAGTAGATCGCCCCCTGTCTCTGTATCACAGAACAGTGAAGGAGTTGACCGCCCCCTGTCTGTGTATCACAGACTCAGTGGATGAGTAGACCGCCCCCTGTCTCTGTATCACAGACTCAGTGGATGAGTAGACCGCCCCCTGTTTCTGCATCACATACTCAGGGGATGAGTAGACCGCCCCCTGTCTCTGGATCACAGCTTCAGTGGATGAGAAGACCGCCCCCTGTCTCTTTATCTCAGAGTCAGTGGATGAGAAGACCGCCCCCTGTCTCTTTATCTCAGAGTCAGTGGATGAGTAGACCGTCCCCTGTTTCTGTATCACAGACTCAGGGGAAGAGTAGACCGTCCCCTTCCTCTGTATCACATCCCAGGGTATGAGTAAACTGCCCCTTGTCTCTGTATCTCAGACTCAGGGGATGAGTAGACCGCCCCCTGTCTCTGATTGACAGACTCAGGGGATGAGTAGACCGCCCCCTTTCTCTGAATCACAGACTCAGGGAATGAGTAGACCGCCCCCTGTCTCTGATTGACAGACTCAGGGGATGAGTAGACCGCCCCCTTTCTCTGTATCACAGACTCAGGGAATGAGTAGACCGCCCCCTGTCTCTGTATCACAGACTCAGGGGATGAGTAGACCGCCCCCTACCTCTGTATCACAGACCCAGGGGATGAGTAAACTGCACCTTGTCTCTGTATCTCAGACTCGGGGGATGAGTAGACCGCACCTTTGCCTCTGTATCACAGACTCAGGGGATGAGTAGACAGCCCCCTGTCTCTGTATCACAGACTCAGGTGATGAGTAGACCGACCACTGTCTCTGTCTCACAGACTCAGGGGATGAGTAGACCGCCCCCTGTCTCTGTCTCACAGACTCAGGGGATGAGTAGACCGCCCCCTGTCTCTGTATCACAGACTCAGTGGATGAGTAGACCGCCCCCTGTCTCTGTATCACAGACACAGTGGATGAGTAGACCGCCCCCTGTCTCTTTATCTCAGAGTCAGTGGATGAGTAGTCCGCCCCCTGTCTCTGTATCACCAACTCAGGGGATGAGTGAACCGCCCCCTGTCTCTGCATCACAAATTTAGGGAATGAGTAGACCGTTCCCTGTCTCTGTATCAAAAATTTAGGGAATGAGTAGACCGCTCCCTGTCTCTGTATCACAAATGTAGGGGATGAGTAGATCGCTCCCTGTCTCTGTATCACAAATTTAGGGGATGAGTAGACCGCCCCCTGTCTCTGAATCACAAATTTAGGAGTTGAGTAGACCGCTCCCTGTCTCTGCATCACAAATGTAGGAGATGAGTAGACCGCTCCCTGTCTCTGCATCACAAATTTAGGAGATGAGTAGACCATCCCCTGTCTCTGCATCACAAATTTAGGAGATGAGTAGACCGCTCCCTGTCTCTGTGTCACAAATATAGGGAATGAGTTGACCGCCCCCTGTCTCTTTATCACATACTCAGTGGATGAGTAGACCGCCCCCAGTCTCTGTATCACAGACTCAGTGGATGAGAAGACGGGCCCCTGTCTCTGTATCAAAGACTCAGGGGATGCGTAGACCGCCCCCTGTCTCTGTATCACAGACTCAAGGAATGAGCAGATCGCCCCCTGTCTCTGTATCACAGATCAGTGAATGAGTTGTCGCCCGCTTTCTCTGTATCACAGACTCAGTGGATGAGAAGACCGCCCCATGTCTCTGTATCACACATCAGTGAATGAGTTGACCGCCCCCTGTCTCTGTATCACAGACTCAGTGGATGAGAAGACCGCCCCCTGTCTCTGTATCACACATCAGTGAATGAGTTGACTGCACCCTGTCTCTGTATCACAGATCAGTGAATGAGTTGACCGCCCCCTGTCTCTGTATCACAGACTCAGGGGATGAGTAGTCAGCCCCCTGTTTCTGCATCACATACTCAGGGGATGAGTAGACCGCCCCCTGTCTCTTTATCTCAGAGTCAGGGGATGAGTGGACTGCCCCCTTTCTCTGTCTCACAGACTCAGGGAATGAGTAGACCGCCCCCTTCCTCTGTATCACAGACCCAGTGGATGAGTAAACTGCCCCTTGTCTCTGTATCTCAGACTCGGGGGATGAGTAGACCGCCCCTTTGCCTCTGTATCACAGACTCAGGGGATGAGTAGACCGCCCCCTGTCTCTGTATCACAGACTCAGGTGATGAGTAGACCGCACACTTTCTCTTTTTCACACACTCGGGGGATGCGTAGACCGCCCCCTGTCTCTGTATCACAGACTCAGGTGATGAGTAGACCGCCCCCTGTCGCTGTATCACAGACTCAGCTGATGAGTAGACCGCGCCCTGTCTTTTTATCACACACTCGGGGGATTAGTAGACCGCCCCCTGTCTCTGTATCACAGACTCAGGGGATGAGTAGACCGCCCCCTGTCTCTGTCTCACAGACTCAGGGGATGAGTAGACCGCCCCCTGTCTCTGTCTCACAGACTCAGGGGATGAGTAGACCGCCCCCTGTCTCTGTCTCACAGACTCAGGGGATGAGTAGACCGCCCACTGTCTTTGTATCACCAACTCAGGGGATGAGTGAACCGCCCCCTGTCTCTGTATCACAAATTTAGGGAATGAGTAGACCGTTCCCTGTCTCTGTATCAAAAATTTAGGGAATGAGTAGACCGCCCACTGTCTTTGTATCACCAACTCAGGGGATGAGTGAACCGCCCCCTGTCTCTGTATCACAAATTTAGGGTATGAGTAGACCGCTCCCTGTCTCTGTATCACAAATTTAGGGAATGAGTAGACCGCTCCCTGTCTCTGCATCCGAAATTTAGGAGATGAGTAGACCGCTCCCTTTCTCTGTATCACAAATTTAGGGAATGAGTAGACCGCCCCCTGTCTCTTTCTCACATACTCAGTGGATGAGTAGACCGCCCCCAGTCTCTGTTTCACAGACTCAGTGGATGAGAAGACGGGCCCCTGTCTCTATATCAAAGACTCAGGGGATGCGTAGACCGCCCCCTGTCTCTGTATCACAGATCAGTGAATGAGTTGACCGCCCCCTGTCTCTGTATCACAGACACAGTGGATGAGTAGACCGCCCCCTGTCTCTGGATCACAGAGTCAGTGGATGAGTAGACCGCCCCCTGTCTCTGTATCACAGATCAGTGAATGAGTTGACCGCCCCCTGTCTCTGTATCACAGACACAGTGGATGAGTAGACCGCCCCCTGTTTCTGCATCACATACTCAGGGGATGAGTAGACCGACCCCTGTCTCTTTATCTCAGAGTCAGTGGATGAGAAGACCGCCCCCTGTCTCTGTCTCACAGACTCAGTGGATGAGAAGACCGCCCCCTGTCTCTTTATCTCAGAGTCAGGGGATGAGTAGACCGCCCCCTTTCTCTGTATCTCAGAGTCAGTGGATGAGTAGACCGCCCCCTGTCTCTGTATCACAGCTTCAGTGGATGAGTAGTCCGCCCCCTGTTTCTGCATCACATACTCAGGGGATGAGTAGACCGCCCCCTGTATCTGTATCACAGCTTCAGTGGATGAGTAGACCGCCGCCTGTCTCTGTCTCACAGACTCAATGGATGAGTAGACCGCCCCCTGTCTCTTTATCTCAGAGTCAGTGGATGATTGGAACCGCCCCTGTCTTTGCATCACAGACTCAGTGTATGAGAAGACCGTCCCCTGTCTGTGTATCACAGACTCAGGTGATCAGTAGACCGTGCCCTGTCTCTGCATCACAGACTCAGTGAATGAGTAGACCGCCCCCTGTCTCTGTCTCACAGACTCAGTGGATGAGTAGACCGCCCCCTGTCTCTGTATCTCAGAGTCAGTGGATGAGTAGAAAGCCCCCTGTTTCTGTATCACAGACTCAGGGGATGCGTAGACCGCCCCCTGTCTTTCTATCACAGACTCAGTGAATGAGTAGACCGTCCCCTGTTTCTGTATCACATACTCAGGGGATCAGTAGAGCGCCCCCTGTCTCTGTATCACAGATTAAGTGGATGAGTCGACCGCCCCCTGTCTCTGTGTCACAAATTTAGGAAATGAGTAGACCGCTCCCTTTCTCTGTCTCACAGACTCAGGGGATGAGTAGACCGCCGCCTGTGTCTGTATTTCAGGGACTTTGGGGCTGAGTAGACTGCCCCCTGTCTCTGTGTCACAAATTTAGGGAATGAGTAGACCGCTCCCTTTCTCTATATCACACACTCGGGGGATGAGTAGACCGGCCTCTTCCTCTGTAGCACAGACCCAGGGGATGAGTAAACTGCCCCTTTTCTCTGTATCTCAGACTCAGGGGATGAGTAGACTGCCCCCTTTCTCTGTATCACACACTCGGGGGATGAGTAGACCGCCCCCTGTCTCTTGATGACACACTCGGGGGATGAGTAGACCGCCCCCTGTCTCTGTATCAAACACTCAGGTGATGAGTAGAACGCACACTTTCCCTGTATGACAGACTCAGGGGATGAGTAGACCGCCCGCTGTCTCTGTCTCACAGACTCAGTGGATGAGTAGAGCGCACCCTGTCTCTGTATCACAGACTCAGTGGATGACTAGACCGCCCCCTGTCTTTCTATCACAGACTCAGTGGATGTGTAGACCGCCCCCTGTGTCTGTATTTCAGGGACATTGGGGCTGAGTAGACTGCCCCCTGTCTCTGTGTCACAAATTTAGGGAATGAGTAGACCGCTCCCTTTCTCTGTATCACACACTCGGGGGATGAGTAGACCGGCCGCTTCCTCTGTAGCACAGACCCAGGGGATGAGTAAACTGCCCCTTTTCTCTGTATCTCAGACTCAGGGGATGAGGAGACTGCCCCCTTTCTCTGTATCACACATTCGGGGGATGAGTAGACCGCCCCCTGTCTCTGTATCACAGACTCAGGGAATGAGTAGACCGCCCCCTGTCTCTTGATCACACACTCGGGGGATGAGTAGACCGCCCCCTGTCTCTGTATCACAGACTCAGGTGATGAGGAGACTGCCCCCTGTCTCTTTATCACACACTCGGGGGATGAGTAGACCGTCCCCTGTCTTTGTATCACACATTCAGTGGATGAGTAGACCGCCCCCTGTCTCTGTATCACATACTCAGGGGAGGAGTAGACCGCCCCCTGTCTCAGCATCACAGAGTCAGTGGATGAGTAGACCGCCCCCTGTCTCAGCATCACAGAGTCAGTGGATGAGTAGACCGCCCCCTGTCTCAGCATCACAGAGTCAGTGGATGAGTAGACCGCCCCCTGTTTCTGTATCACAGACTCAGTGGATCAGTAGACCGTCCCCTGTCTTTGTATCACACATTCAGTGGATGAGTAGACCGCCCCCTTTCTCTGTATCACAGACTCATGTGATGAGTAGAGCGCCCCCTGTCTCTGTATCACAGACTCAGGGGATGAGTAGAGCGCCCCCTGTCCCTGTATCACAGACTCAGGTGATGAGTAGACCGCACCCTGTCTCTGTATCACAGCCACAAGGGATGAGTAGACCGCCCCGTGTCTCTGTATCACAAATTTAGGGGATGAGTAGACCGCCCCCTGTCTCTGTATCACAGACTCATGGGATGAGTAGTCCGCCCCCTGTCTCTGTATCACAGACACAGGAGATGAGTAGACCGTCCCCTGTCTTTGTATCACACACTCAGTGGATGAGCAGACTGCCCCCTGTCTCTGTATAACAGTCGCAAGGGAGGAGTAGACCGCCCCCTGTCTCTGTATCTCAGACTCAGGGGAAGAGTAGAACGCCCCCTGTCTCTGTATCATCGACTCAGGGGAAGAGTAGACCGCCCCCTGTCTTTGTGTCACAGATTCAGGGGATGAGTAGACCGCCTCCTGCCTCTGTATCACAGACTCATGGGATGAGCAGTCCGTCCCCTGTCTCTGTATCACAGACTCAGGGGATGATTAGAGCGCCCCCTATCTTGTATCATTGATTCAGGGGATGAGTAGTCCGCCCCCTGTCTCTGTATAATAGACTCAGGGAATGAGTAGACCGCCCCCTGTTTCTGTATAATAGACTCAGGGGTTGAGTAGACCGCACACTGTCTCGAGATCACAGATTCAGGGGAAGAGTAGACCGCCCCCCTGTCTCTGTATCACACACTCGGGGGAAGAGTAGACCGCCCCCTGACTCTGTATCATTGATTCCGGGAATGAGTAGACCGCCCCCTGTCTCTATATAACAGACTCAGTGGATGAGAGGACCGCCCCCTGTCTCTGTGTCAAAGACTCAGGGGATGAGTAGTCCGCCCCCTGTCTCTGTATCTCAGAGTCAGGGGATGACTAGACCGCCCCCTGTCTTTGTATCACACACTCAGTGGATGAGTAGACCGCCTCCTGTCTAGGCATCACAGACTCAGTGGATGGGTAGACCGGCCCCTGTCTCTGTATCAAAGACTCAGGGGATGAGTAGACCACCCCCTGTCTTTGTAACTCAAATTTAGGGGATGAGTAGACCGCCCCCTGTCTCTGTATCACAGACTCAGGGGATGAGCAGACCGCCCCCTGTCTCTGTATCTCACACTCAGCGATTGAGTTAATCGCCCCCTGTCTCTGTGTCACACACTCGGGGGATGAGTAGACCGCTCACTGTCTCTGTATCACAGCCTCGGGTGATGAGTAGACCGCCCCCTGACTCTGTATCATTGATTCCGGGAATGTGTAGACCGCCCCCTGTCTCTGCATCACAGACTCAGTGGATGAGAGGACCGCCCCCTGTCTCTGTATCAAAGACTCAGGGGATGACTAGACCGCCCCCTGTCTTTGTATCACACACTCAGTGGATGAGTAGACCGGCCCCTGTCTCTGTATCACAGACTCAGTGGATGAGTAGACCGTCCCCTGTCTTTGTATCACAAACTCAGTGGATGAGTAGACCGCCCCCAGTCTCTGTATCACACACTCGGGGGATGAGTAGACCGCCCCTTGTCTCTGTATCTCACACTCAGGGCATGATTAGACAGCCCCCTTTCTCTGTATCACAGATTCAGGGTATGAGTAGACCGCCCCCTGTCTCTGTATCACAAATTTAGGGCATGAGTAGACCACCCACTATCTCTGTGTCACAGACTCATGGGATGAGTAGTCCGTCCCCTGTCTTTGTGTCACACACTCAGTGGATGAGCAGACAGCCCCCTGTCTCTGTATCACAGCCACAAGGGATGAGTAGACCGCTCCCTGTCTCTGTATCTCAGACTCAGGGGAAGAGTAGACCGTCCCCTGTCTTTGTATCACAGACTCAGGGGATGATGAGAGAGCCCCCTGTCTCAGTATCAAAGACTCAGGGGATGAGTAGACCGCCCCCTGTCTCTGTATCACAGACTCAAGTGATGAGTAGTCCGCCCCCTGTCTTTGTATCACGGACTCAGGGGATGAGTAGACCGCCCCCTGTCTTTGTGTCACAGATTCAGGGGATGAGTAGACCGCCTCCTGCCTCTGTATCTCAGACTCAGGGGAAGAGTAGAAAGCCCCCTGTCTCTGTATCATCGACTCAGGGGAAGAGTAGACCGCCCCCTGTCTTTGTGTCACAGATTCAGGGGATGAGTAGACCGCCTCCTGCCTCTGTATCACAGACTCATTGGATGAGCAGTCCGTTCCCTGTCTTTGTATCACAGACTCAGGGGATGAGTCGACCGCCTCCTGTCTCTGTATCACGGACTCAGGGGATGATTAGACAGCCCCCTTTCGCTGTATCACAGACTCAGGGGATGAGTAGACCGCCTCCTGTCTCTGTATCACAGACTCAGGGGATGAGTAGACCGCCCCCTGTCTCTGTATCACAGACTCAGGGGATGAGTAGACCGCCTCCTGTCTCTGTATCACAGACTCAGTGGATGAGTAGACCGCCCCCTATCTTGTATCATTGATTCAGGGGATGAGTAGTCCGCCCCCTGTCTTTGTATCACAGATTCAGGGGATGAGTTGACCGCCTCCTGCCTCTGTATCTCAGACTCAGGGGAAGAGTCGAACGCCCCCTGTCTCTGTATCATCGACTCAGGGGAAGAGTAGACCGCCCCCTGTCTCTGTATCACACACTCGGGGGATGAGTAGACCGCCCCCTGTCTCTGTATCACAGACTCGGGGGATGAGTAGACCTCCCCCTGTCTCTGTATCATTGATTCAGTGGATGAGTAGACCGCCCCCTGTCGCTGTTTCAAAGACTCAGGGGATGAGTAGACCGCCCCCTGTCTCTGGATCACAGACTCAGTGGATGAGAAGACCGCCCCCTGTCTCTGTATCAAAGACTCAGGGGATGAGTAGACCGCCCCCTGTCTCTGTATCTCACACTCAGCGATTGAGTTAATCGCCCCATATCTCTGTATCACAGACTCCGAGATGAGCAGACCGCCCCCTGTCTCTGTATCACAGACTCCGGGGATGAGCAGACCGCCCCCTGTCTCTGTATCACACACTCGGGGGAAGAGAAGACCACCCCCTGACTCTGTATCATTGATTCCGGGAATGAGTAGACCGCCCCCTGTCTCTATATAACAGACTCAGGGGATGAGTAGATCGCCCCCTGTCTCTGTAACACAGAGTCAGTGGATGAGTAGACCGTCACCTGTCTCTGTATCACAGACTCAGTGGATGACTGGACCGCCCCCTGTCTCTGTATCAAAGACTCAGGGGATGAGTAGTCCGCCCCCTGTCTCTGTATCTCAGAGTCAGGGGATGACTAGACCGCCCCCTGTCTTTGTATCACACACTCAGTGGATGAGTAGACCGCCCCCTGTCTAGGCATCAAAGACTCAGTGGATGGGTCGACCGGCCCCTGTCTCTGTATCAAAGACTCAGGGGATGAGTAGACCACCCCCTGTCTTTGTAACTGAAATTTAGGGGATGAGTAGACCGCCCCCTGTCTCTGCATCACAGACTCAGGGGATGAGCAGACCGCCCCCTGTCTCTGTATCTCACACTCAGCGATTGAGTTAATCGCCCCCTGTCTCTGTATCACACACTCGGGGGATGAGTAGACCGCTCACTGTCTCTGTATTACAGCCTCGGGGGATGAGTAGACCGCCCCCTGACTCTGTATCACAGACTCAGGGGATGAGTAGACTGTCCCCTTCCTCTGAATCACAGACCCAGGGGATGAGTAGACCGCCCCCTGTCTCTGTATCTCAGACTCAGGGAATGAGTAGACTGCCCCCTTTCTATTTATCACAGACTCAGGGAATGAGTAGACCGCCCCCTGTCTCTTTATCACACACTCGGGGGATGAGTAGACCGTCCCCGTCCTCTGTATCACGGACTCAGGGGATGAGTAGACCGCCCCCTGTCTCTGTATCACAGGCTCAGGGGATGAGTAGACCGTCCCCTTCCTCTGTATCACAGACTCAGGGGATGAGTCGAACGCCCCCTGTCACTGTATCATCGACTCAGGGGAAGAGTAGACCGCCCCCTGTCTTTGTATCACAGATTCAGGGGATGAGTTGACCGCCTCCTTCCTCTGTATCTCAGACTCAGGGGAAGAGTCGAACGCCCCCTGTCTCTGTATCATCGACTCAGGGGATGAGAAGACCGCCCCCTGTCTCTGTATCTCACACTCAGCGATTGAGTTAATCGCCCCATATCTCTGTATCACAGACTCCGGGGATGAGCAGACCGCCCCCTGTCTCTGTATCACACACTCGGGGGATGAGTAGACCACCCCCTGACTCTGTATCATTGATTCCGGGAATGAGTAGACCGCCCCCTGTCTCTATATAACAGACTCAGGGGATGAGTAGACCGCCCCCTGTCTCTGTAACACAGAGTCAGTGGATGAGTAGACCGTCACCTGTCTCTGTATCACAGACTCAGTGGATGAGAGGACCGCCCCCTGTCTCTGTATCAAAGACTCAGGGGAGGAGTAGTCCGCCCCCTGTCTCTGTATCTCAGAGTCAGGGGATGACTAGACCGCCCCCTGTCTTTGTATCACACACTCAGTGGATGAGTAGACCGCCCCCTGTCTCTGTATCAAAGACTCAGGGGATGAGTAGACCACCCCCTGTCTTTGTAACTCAAATTTAGGGGATGAGTAGACCGCCCCCTGTCTCTGCATCACAGACTCAGGGGATGAGCAGACCGCCCCCTGTCTCTGTATCTCACACTCAGCGATTGAGTTAATCGCCCCCTGTCTCTGTATCACACACTCGGGGGATGAGTAGACCGCTCACTGTCTCTGTATTACAGCCTCGGGGGATGAGTAGACCGCCCCCTGACTCTGTATCACAGACTCAGGGGATGAGTAGACTGTCCCCTTCCTCTGAATCACAGACCCAGGGGATGAGTAGACCGCCCCCTGTCTCTGTATCTCAGACTCAGGGGATGAGTAGACTGCCCCCTTTCTATTTATCACAGACTCAGGGAATGAGTAGACCGCCCCCTGTCTCTTTATCACACACTCGGGGGATGAGTAGACCGTCCCCGCCCTCTGTATCACGGACTCAGGGGATAAGTAGACCGCCCCCTGTCTCTGTATCACAGGCTCAGGGGATGAGTAGACCGTCCCGTTCCTCTGTATCACAGACTCAGGGGATGAGTCGAACGCCCCCTGTCACTGTATCATCGACTCAGGGGAAGAGTAGACCGCCCCCTGTCTTTGTATCACAGATTCAGGGGATGAGTTGACCGCCTCTTGCCTCTGTATCTCAGACTCAGGGGAAGAGTCGAACGCCCCCTGTCTCTGTATCATCGACTCAGGGGAAGAGTAGACCGACCCCTGTCTTTGTATCACAGATTCAGGGGATGAGTTGACCGCCTCCTGCCTCTGTATCACAGTCTCATGGGATGAGTAGACCGTCCACTGTCTTTGTATCACAGACTCAGGGGATGAGTAGACCGCCTCCTGTCTCTGTATCACAGACTCAGGGGATGAGTAGACCGCCTCCTGTCTCTGTATCTCAGACTCAGGGGATGAGTCGAACGCCCCCTGTCTCTGTATCATCGACTCAGGGGAAGAGTAGACCGACCCCTGTCTTTGTATCACAGATTCAGGGGATGAGTAGACCGCCCCCAGTCTCTTTATCACACACTCGGGGGATGAGTAGACCGACCCCTTTCTCTGTATCACAGATTCAGGGTATGAGTAGACCGCCCCCTGTCTCTGTATCACAAATTTAGGGCATGAGTAGACCACCCACTATCTCTGTGTCACAGACTCATGGGATGAGTAGTCCGTCCCCTGTCTTTGTGTCACACACTCAGTGGATGAACAGACAGCCCCCTGTCTCTGTATCACAGCCACAAGGGATGAGTAGACCGCTCCCTGTCTCTGTATCTCAGACTCAGGGGAAGAGTAGACCGTCCCCTGTCTTTGTATCACAGACTCAGGGGATGAACAGACAGCCCCCTGTCTCTGTATCACAGCCACAGGGGATGAGTAGACCGCCTCCTGCCTCTGTATCTCAGACTCAGGGGAAGAGTAGAAAGCCCCCTGTCTCTGTATCATCGACTCAGGGGAAGAGTAGACCGCCCCCTGTCTTTGTGTCACAGATTCAGGGGATGAGTAGACCGCCTCCTGCCTCTGTATCACAGACTCATGGGATGAGCAGTCCGTTCCCTGTCTTTGTATCACAGACTCAGGGGATGAGTCGACCGCCTCCTGTCTCTGTATCACAGACTCAGGGGATGATTAGACAGCCCCCTTTCGCTGTATCACAGACTCAGGGGATGAGTAGACCGCCTCCTGTCTCTGTATCACAGACTCAGGGGATGAGTAGACCGCCCCCTGTCTCTGTATCACAGACTCAGGGTATGAGTAGACCGCCCCCTATCTTGTATCATTGATTCAGGGGATGAGTAGTCCGCCCCCTGTCTTTTTATCACAGATTCAGGGGATGAGTTGACCGCCTCCTGCCTCTGTATCTCAGACTCAGGGGAAGAGTCGAACGCCCCCTGTCTCTGTATCATCGACTCAGGGGAAGAGTAGACCGCCCCCTGTCTCTGTATCACACACTCGGGGGATGAGTAGACCGCCCCCTGTCTCTGTATCACAGACTCGGGGGATGAGTAGACCGCCCCCTGTCTCTGTATCATTGATTCAGTGGATGAGTAGACCGCCCCCTGTCGCTGTTTCAAAGACTCAGGGGATGAGTAGACCGCCCCCTGTCTCTGGATCACAGACTCAGTGGATGAGAAGACCGCCCCCTGTCTCTGTATCAAAGACTCAGGGGATGAGTAGACCGCCCCCTGTCTCTGTATCTCACACTCAGCGATTGAGTTAATCGCCCCATATCTCTGTATCACAGACTCCGGGGATGAGCAGACCGCCCCCTGTCTCTGTATCACACACTCGGGGGATGAGAAGACCACCCCCTGACTCTGTATCATTGATTCCGGGAATGAGTAGACCGCCCCCTGTCTCTATATAACAGACTCAGGGGATGAGTAGACCGCCCCCTGTCTCTGTAACACAGAGTCAGTGGATGAGTAGACCGTCACCTGTCTCTGTATCACAGACTCAGTGGATGAGAGGACCGCCCCCTGTCTCTGTATCAAAGACTCAGGGGATGAGTAGTCCGCCCCCTGTCTCTGTATCTCAGAGTCAGGGGATGACTAGACCGCCCCCTGTCTTTGTATCACACACTCAGTGGATGAGTAGACCGCCCCCTGTCCAGGCATCAAAGACTCAGTGGATGGGTCGACCGGCCCCTGTCTCTGTATCAAAGACTCAGGGGATGAGTAGACCACCCCCTGTCTTTGTAACTCAAATTTAGGGGATGAGTAGACCGCCCCCTGTCTCTGCATCACAGACTCAGGGGATGAGCAGACCGCCCCCTGTCTCTGTATCTCACACTCAGCGATTGAGTTAATCGCCCCCTGTCTCTGTATCACACACTCGGGGGATGAGTAGACCGCTCACTGTCTCTGTATTACAGCCTCGGGGGATGAGTAGACCGCCCCCTGACTCTGTATCACAGACTCAGGGGATGAGTAGACTGTCCCCTTCCTCTGAATCACAGACCCAGGGGATGAGTAGACCGCCCCCTGTCTCTGTATCTCAGACTCAGGGGATGAGTAGACTGCCCCCTTTCTATTTATCACAGACTCAGGGAATGAGTAGACCGCCCCCTGTCTCTTTATCACACACTCGGGGGATGAGTAGACCGTCCCCGTCCTCTGTATCACGGACTCAGGGGATGAGTAGACCGCCCCCTGTCTCTGTATCACAGGCTCAGGGGATGAGTAGACCGTCCCCTTCCTCTGTATCACAGACTCAGGGGATGAGTCGAACGCCCCCTGTCACTGTATCATCGACTCAGGGGAAGAGTAGACCGCCCCCTCTCTTTGTATCACAGATTCAGGGGATGAGTTGACCGCCTCCTGCCTCTGTATCTCAGACTCAGGGGAAGAGTCGAACGCCCCCTGTCTCTGTATCATCGACTCAGGGGATGAGAAGACCGCCCCCTGTCTCTGTATCTAACACTCAGCGATTGAGTTAATCGCCCCATATCTCTGTATCACAGACTCCGGGGATGAGCAGACCGCCCCCTGTCTCTGTATCACACACTCGGGGGATGAGTAGACCACCCCCTGACTCTGTATCATTGATTCCGGGAATGAGTAGACCGCCCCCTGTCTCTATATAACAGACTCAGGGGATGAGTAGACCGCCCCCTGTCTCTGTAACACAGAGTCAGTGGATGAGTAGACCGTCACCTGTCTCTGTATCACAGACTCAGTGGATGAGAGGACCGCCCCCTGTCTCTGTATCAAAGACTCAGGGGAGGAGTAGTCCGCCCCCTGTCTCTGTATCTCAGAGTCAGGGGATGACTAGACCGCCCCCTGTCTTTGTATCACACACTCAGTGGATGAGTAGACCGCCCCCTGTCTAGGCATCAAAGACTCAGTGGATGGGTCGACCGGCCCCTGTCTCTGTATCAAAGACTCAGGGGATGAGTAGACCACCCCCTGTCTTTGTAACTCAAATTTAGGGGATGAGTAGACCGCCCCCTGTCTCTGCATCACAGACTCAGAGGATGAGCAGACCGCCCCCTGTCTCTGTATCTCACACTCAGCGATTGAGTTAATCGCCCCCTGTCTCTGTATCACACACTCGGGGGATGAGTAGACCGCTCACTGTCTCTGTATTACAGCCTCGGGGGATGAGTAGACCGCCCCCTGACTCTGTATCACAGACTCAGGGGATGAGTAGACTGTCCCCTTCCTCTGAATCACAGACCCAGGGGATGAGTAGACCGCCCCCTGTCTCTGTATCTCAGACTCAGGGGATGAGTAGACTGCCCCCTTTCTATTTATCACAGACTCAGGGAATGAGTAGACCGCCCCCTCTCTCTTTATCACACACTCGGGGGATGAGTAGACCGTCCCCGTCCTCTGTATCACGGACTCAGGGGATGAGTAGACCGCCCCCTGTCTCTGTATCACAGGCTCAGGGGATGAGTAGACCGTCCCCTTCCTCTGTATCACAGACTCAGGGGATGAGTCGAACGCCCCCTGTCACTGTATCATCGACTCAGGGGAAGAGTAGACCGCCCCCTGTCTTTGTATCACAGATTCAGGGGATGAGTTGACCGCCTACTGCCTCTGTATCTCAGACTCAGGGGAAGAGTAGAAAGCCCCCTGTCTCTGTATCATCGACTCAGGGGAAGAGTAGACCGCCCCCTGTCTTTGTGTCACAGATTCAGGGGATGAGTAGACCGCCTCCTGCCTCTGTATCACAGACTCATGGGATGAGCAGTCCGTTCCCTGTCTTTGTATCACAGACTCAGGGGATGAGTCGACCGCCTCCTGTCTCTGTATCACAGACTCAGGGGATGATTAGACAGCCCCCTTTCGCTGTATCACAGACTCAGGGGATGAGTAGACCGCCTCCTGTCTCTGTATCACAGACTCAGGGGATGAGTAGACCGCCCCCTGTCTCTGTATCACAGACTCAGGGTATGAGTAGACCGCCCCCTATCTTGTATCATTGATTCAGGGGATGAGTAGTCCGCCCCCTGTCTTTTTATCACAGATTCAGGGGATGAGTTGACCGCCTCCTGCCTCTGTATCTCAGACTCAGGGGAAGAGTCGAACGCCCCCTGTCTCTGTATCATCGACTCAGGGGAAGAGTAGACCGCCCCCTGTCTCTGTATCACACACTCGGGGGATGAGTAGACCGCCCCCTGTCTCTGTATCACAGACTCGGGGGATGAGTAGACCGCCCCCTGTCTCTGTATCATTGATTCAGTGGATGAGTAGACCGCCCCCTGTCGCTGTTTCAAAGACTCAGGGGATGAGTAGACCGCCCCCTGTCTCTGGATCACAGACTCAGTGGATGAGAAGACCGCCCCCTGTCTCTGTATCAAAGACTCAGGGGATGAGTAGACCGCCCCCTGTCTCTGTATCTCACACTCAGCGATTGAGTTAATCGCCCCATATCTCTGTATCACAGACTCCGGGGATGAGCAGACCGCCCCCTGTCTCTGTATCACACACTCGGGGGATGAGAAGACCACCCCCTGACTCTGTATCATTGATTCCGGGAATGAGTAGACCGCCCCCTGTCTCTATATAACAGACTCAGGGGATGAGTAGACCGCCCCCTGTCTCTGTAACACAGAGTCAGTGGATGAGTAGACCGTCACCTGTCTCTGTATCACAGACTCAGTGGATGAGAGGACCGCCCCCTGTCTCTGTATCAAAGACTCAGGGGATGAGTAGTCCGCCCCCTGTCTCTGTATCTCAGAGTCAGGGGATGACTAGACCGCCCCCTGTCTTTGTATCACACACTCAGTGGATGAGTAGACCGCCCCCTGTCCAGGCATCAAAGACTCAGTGGATGGGTCGACCGGCCCCTGTCTCTGTATCAAAGACTCAGGGGATGAGTAGACCACCCCCTGTCTTTGTAACTCAAATTTAGGGGATGAGTAGACCGCCCCCTGTCTCTGCATCACAGACTCAGGGGATGAGCAGACCGCCCCCTGTCTCTGTATCTCACACTCAGCGATTGAGTTAATCGCCCCCTGTCTCTGTATCACACACTCGGGGGATGAGTAGACCGCTCACTGTCTCTGTATTACAGCCTCGGGGGATGAGTAGACCGCCCCCTGACTCTGTATCACAGACTCAGGGGATGAGTAGACTGTCCCCTTCCTCTGAATCACAGACCCAGGGGATGAGTAGACCGCCCCCTGTCTCTGTATCTCAGACTCAGGGGATGAGTAGACTGCCCCCTTTCTATTTATCACAGACTCAGGGAATGAGTAGACCGCCCCCTGTCTCTTTATCACACACTCGGGGGATGAGTAGACCGTCCCCGTCCTCTGTATCACGGACTCAGGGGATGAGTAGACCGCCCCCTGTCTCTGTATCACAGGCTCAGGGGATGAGTAGACCGTCCCCTTCCTCTGTATCACAGACTCAGGGGATGAGTCGAACGCCCCCTGTCACTGTATCATCGACTCAGGGGAAGAGTAGACCGCCCCCTCTCTTTGTATCACAGATTCAGGGGATGAGTTGACCGCCTCCTGCCTCTGTATCTCAGACTCAGGGGAAGAGTCGAACGCCCCCTGTCTCTGTATCATCGACTCAGGGGATGAGAAGACCGCCCCCTGTCTCTGTATCTAACACTCAGCGATTGAGTTAATCGCCCCATATCTCTGTATCACAGACTCCGGGGATGAGCAGACCGCCCCCTGTCTCTGTATCACACACTCGGGGGATGAGTAGACCACCCCCTGACTCTGTATCATTGATTCCGGGAATGAGTAGACCGCCCCCTGTCTCTATATAACAGACTCAGGGGATGAGTAGACCGCCCCCTGTCTCTGTAACACAGAGTCAGTGGATGAGTAGACCGTCACCTGTCTCTGTATCACAGACTCAGTGGATGAGAGGACCGCCCCCTGTCTCTGTATCAAAGACTCAGGGGAGGAGTAGTCCGCCCCCTGTCTCTGTATCTCAGAGTCAGGGGATGACTAGACCGCCCCCTGTCTTTGTATCACACACTCAGTGGATGAGTAGACCGCCCCCTGTCTAGGCATCAAAGACTCAGTGGATGGGTCGACCGGCCCCTGTCTCTGTATCAAAGACTCAGGGGATGAGTAGACCACCCCCTGTCTTTGTAACTCAAATTTAGGGGATGAGTAGACCGCCCCCTGTCTCTGCATCACAGACTCAGAGGATGAGCAGACCGCCCCCTGTCTCTGTATCTCACACTCAGCGATTGAGTTAATCGCCCCCTGTCTCTGTATCACACACTCGGGGGATGAGTAGACCGCTCACTGTCTCTGTATTACAGCCTCGGGGGATGAGTAGACCGCCCCCTGACTCTGTATCACAGACTCAGGGGATGAGTAGACTGTCCCCTTCCTCTGAATCACAGACCCAGGGGATGAGTAGACCGCCCCCTGTCTCTGTATCTCAGACTCAGGGGATGAGTAGACTGCCCCCTTTCTATTTATCACAGACTCAGGGAATGAGTAGACCGCCCCCTCTCTCTTTATCACACACTCGGGGGATGAGTAGACCGTCCCCGTCCTCTGTATCACGGACTCAGGGGATGAGTAGACCGCCCCCTGTCTCTGTATCACAGGCTCAGGGGATGAGTAGACCGTCCCGTTCCTCTGTATCACAGACTCAGGGGATGAGTCGAACGCCCCCTGTCACTGTATCATCGACTCAGGGGAAGAGTAGACCGCCCCCTGTCTTTGTATCACAGATTCAGGGGATGAGTTGACCGCCTACTGCCTCTGTATCTCAGACTCAGGGGAAGAGTCGAACGCCCCCTGTCTCTGTATCATCGACTCAGGGGAAGAGTAGACCGCCCCCTGTCTTTGTGTCACAGATTCAGGGGATGAGTAGACCGCCTCCTGCCTCTGTATCACAGACTCATGGGATGAGCAGTCCGTTCCCTGTCTTTGTATCACAGACTCAGGGGATGAGTCGACCGCCTCCTGTCTCTGTATCACAGACTCAGGGGATGATTAGACAGCCCCCTTTCGCTGTATCACAGACTCAGGGGATGAGTAGACCGCCTCCTGTCTCTGTATCACAGACTCAGGGGATGAGTAGACCGCCCCCTGTCTCTGTATCACAGACTCAGGGTATGAGTAGACCGCCCCCTATCTTGTATCATTGATTCAGGGGATGAGTAGTCCGCCCCCTGTCTTTGTATCACAGATTCAGGGGATGAGTTGACCGCCTCCTGCCTCTGTATCTCAGACTCAGGGGAAGAGTCGAACGCCCCCTGTCTCTGTATCATCGACTCAGGGGAAGAGTAGACCGACCCCTGTCTTTGTATCACAGATTCAGGGGATGAGTTGACCGCCTCCTGCCTCTGTATCACAGTCTCATGGGATGAGTAGACCGTCCACTGTCTTTGTATCACAGACTCAGGGGATGAGTAGACCGCCTCCTGTCTCTGTATCACAGACTCAGGGGATGAGTAGACCGCCTCCTGTCTCTGTATCTCAGACTCAGGGGATGAGTCGAACGCCCCCTGTCTCTGTATCATCGACTCAGGGGAAGAGTAGACCGACCCCTGTCTTTGTATCACAGATTCAGGGGATGAGTAGACCGCCCCCAGTCTCTGTATCACACACTCGGGGGATGAGTAGACCGACCCCTTTCTCTGTATCACAGATTCAGGGTATGAGTAGACCGCCCCCTGTCTCTGTATCACAAATTTAGGGCATGAGTAGACCACCCACTATCTCTGTGTCACAGACTCATGGGATGAGTAGTCCGTCCCCTGTCTTTGTGTCACACACTCAGTGGATGAACAGACAGCCCCCTGTCTCTGTATCACAGCCACAAGGGATGAGTAGACCGCTCCCTGTCTCTGTCTCTCAGACTCAGGGGAAGAGTAGACCGTCCCCTGTCTTTGTATCACAGACTCAGGGGATGATGAGACAGCCCCCTGTCTCAGTATCAAAGATTCAGGGGATGAGTAGACCGCCCCCTGTCTCTGTATCACAGACTCAAGTGATGAGTAGTCCGCCCCCTGTCTTTGTATCACGGACTCAGGGGATGAGTAGACCGCCCCCTGTCTTTGTGTCACAAATTCAGGGGATGAGTAGACCGCCTCCTGCCTCTGTATCTCAGACTCAGGGGAAGAGTAGAAAGCCCCCTGTCTCTGTATCATCGACTCAGGGGAAGAGTAGACCGCCCCCTGTCTTTGTGTCACAGATTCAGGGGATGAGTAGACCGCCTCCTGCCTCTGTATCACAGACTCATGGGATGAGCAGTCCGTTCCCTGTCTTTGTATCACAGACTCAGGGGATGAGTCGACCGCCTCCTGTCTCTGTATCACAGACTCAGGGGATGATTAGACAGCCCCCTTTCGCTGTATCACAGACTCAGGGGATGAGTAGACCGCCTCCTGTCTCTGTATCACAGACTCAGGGGATGAGTAGACCGCCCCCTGTCTCTGTATCACAGACTCAGGGTATGAGTAGACCGCCCCCTATCTTGTATCATTGATTCAGGGGATGAGTAGTCCGCCCCCTGTCTTTGTATCACAGATTCAGGGGATGAGTTGACCGCCTCCTGCCTCTGTATCTCAGACTCAGGGGAAGAGTCGAACGCCCCCTGTCTCTGTATCATCGACTCAGGGGAAGAGTAGACCGCCCCCTGTCTCTGTATCACACACTCGGGGGATGAGTAGACCGCCCCCTGTCTCTGTATCACAGACTCGGGGGATGAGTAGACCGCCCCCTGTCTCTGTATCATTGATTCAGTGGATGAGTAGACCGCCCCCTGTCGCTGTTTCAAAGACTCAGGGGATGAGTAGACCGCCCCCTGTCTCTGGATCACAGACTCAGTGGATGAGAAGACCGCCCCCTGTCTCTGTATCAAAGACTCAGGGGATGAGTAGACCGCCCCCTGTCTCTGTATCTCACACTCAGCGATTGAGTTAATCGCCCCATATCTCTGTATCACAGACTCCGGGGATGAGCAGACCGCCCCCTGTCTCTGTATCACACACTCGGGGGATGAGAAGACCACCCCCTGACTCTGTATCATTGATTCCGGGAATGAGTAGACCGCCCCCTGTCTCTATATAACAGACTCAGGGGATGAGTAGACCGCCCCCTGTCTCTGTAACACAGAGTCAGTGGATGAGTAGACCGTCACCTGTCTCTGTATCACAGACTCAGTGGATGAGAGGACCGCCCCCTGTCTCTGTATCAAAGACTCAGGGGATGAGTAGTCCGCCCCCTGTCTCTGTATCTCAGAGTCAGGGGATGACTAGACCGCCCCCTGTCTTTGTATCACACACTCAGTGGATGAGTAGACCGCCCCCTGTCCAGGCATCAAAGACTCAGTGGATGGGTCGACCGGCCCCTGTCTCTGTATCAAAGACTCAGGGGATGAGTAGACCACCCCCTGTCTTTGTAACTCAAATTTAGGGGATGAGTAGACCGCCCCCTGTCTCTGCATCACAGACTCAGGGGATGAGCAGACCGCCCCCTGTCTCTGTATCTCACACTCAGCGATTGAGTTAATCGCCCCCTGTCTCTGTATCACACACTCGGGGGATGAGTAGACCGCTCACTGTCTCTGTATTACAGCCTCGGGGGATGAGTAGACCGCCCCCTGACTCTGTATCACAGACTCAGGGGATGAGTAGACTGTCCCCTTCCTCTGAATCACAGACCCAGGGGATGAGTAGACCGCCCCCTGTCTCTGTATCTCAGACTCAGGGGATGAGTAGACTGCCCCCTTTCTATTTATCACAGACTCAGGGAATGAGTAGACCGCCCCCTGTCTCTTTATCACACACTCGGGGGATGAGTAGACCGTCCCCGTCCTCTGTATCACGGACTCAGGGGATGAGTAGACCGCCCCCTGTCTCTGTATCACAGGCTCAGGGGATGAGTAGACCGTCCCCTTCCTCTGTATCACAGACTCAGGGGATGAGTCGAACGCCCCCTGTCACTGTATCATCGACTCAGGGGAAGAGTAGACCGCCCCCTCTCTTTGTATCACAGATTCAGGGGATGAGTTGACCGCCTCCTGCCTCTGTATCTCAGACTCAGGGGAAGAGTCGAACGCCCCCTGTCTCTGTATCATCGACTCAGGGGATGAGAAGACCGCCCCCTGTCTCTGTATCTAACACTCAGCGATTGAGTTAATCGCCCCATATCTCTGTATCACAGACTCCGGGGATGAGCAGACCGCCCCCTGTCTCTGTATCACACACTCGGGGGATGAGTAGACCACCCCCTGACTCTGTATCATTGATTCCGGGAATGAGTAGACCGCCCCCTGTCTCTATATAACAGACTCAGGGGATGAGTAGACCGCCCCCTGTCTCTGTAACACAGAGTCAGTGGATGAGTAGACCGTCACCTGTCTCTGTATCACAGACTCAGTGGATGAGAGGACCGCCCCCTGTCTCTGTATCAAAGACTCAGGGGAGGAGTAGTCCGCCCCCTGTCTCTGTATCTCAGAGTCAGGGGATGACTAGACCGCCCCCTGTCTTTGTATCACACACTCAGTGGATGAGTAGACCGCCCCCTGTCTAGGCATCAAAGACTCAGTGGATGGGTCGACCGGCCCCTGTCTCTGTATCAAAGACTCAGGGGATGAGTAGACCACCCCCTGTCTTTGTAACTCAAATTTAGGGGATGAGTAGACCGCCCCCTGTCTCTGTATCTCACACTCAGCGATTGAGTTAATCGCCCCCTGTCTCTGTATCACACACTCGGGGGATGAGTAGACCGCTCACTGTCTCTGTATTACAGCCTCGGGGGATCAGTAGACCGCCCCCTGACTCTGTATCACAGACTCAGGGGATGAGTAGACTGTCCCCTTCCTCTGAATCACAGACCCAGGGGATGAGTAGACCGCCCCCTGTCTCTGTATCTCAGACTCAGGGGATGAGTAGACTGCCCCCTTTCTATTTATCACAGACTCAGGGAATGAGTAGACCGCCCCCTCTCTCTTTATCACACACTCGGGGGATGAGTAGACCGTCCCCGTCCTCTGTATCACGGACTCAGGGGATGAGTAGACCGCCCCCTGTCTCTGTATCACAGGCTCAGGGGATGAGTAGACCGTCCCGTTCCTCTGTATCACAGACTCAGGGGATGAGTCGAACGCCCCCTGTCACTGTATCATCGACTCAGGGGAAGAGTAGACCGCCCCCTGTCTTTGTATCACAGATTCAGGGGATGAGTAGACCGCCCCCTGTCTTTGTATCACAGACTCAGGGGATGAGTCGAACGCCCCCTGTCACTGTATCATCGACTCAGGGGAAGAGTAGACCGCCCCCTGTCTTTGTATCACAGATTCAGGGGATGAGTTGACCGCCTCCTGCCTCTGTATCTCAGACTCAGGGGAAGAGTCGAACGCCCCCTGTCTCTGTATCATCGACTCAGGGGAAGAGTAGACCGACTCCTGTCTTTGTATCACAGATTCAGGGGATGAGTTGACCGCCTCCTGCCTCTGTATCACAGTCTCATGGGATGAGTACAACGTCCACTGTCTTTGTATCACAGACTCAGGGGATGAGTAGACCGCCTCCTGTCTCTGTATCACAGACTCAGGGGATGAGTAGAACGCCTCCTGTCTCTGTATCTCAGACTCAGGGGATGAGTCGAACGCCCCCTGTCTCTGTATCATCGACTCAGGGGAAGAGTAGACCGACCCCTGTCTTTGTATCACAGATTCAGGGGATGAGTAGACCGCCCCCAGTCTCTGTATCACACACTCGGGGGATGAGGAGACCGCCCCCTGTCTCTGTATCACAGACTCGGGGGATGAGTAGACCGCGCCCTCTCTCTGTATCAAAGACTCAGGGGATGCGTAGACTGCCCCCTGTCTCTGTATCACAGACTCAGGGGATGAGTAGACCGCCCCCTGTCTCTGTATCACAGACTCAGGGGATGAGTAGACCTTCCCCTTCCTCTGTATCACAGACCCAGGGGATGAGTAAACTGCCCCCTGTCTCTGTATCACAGACTCAGGGGATGAGTAGACCGCCCCCTGTCTCTGTATCACAGACTCAGGGGATGAGTAGACCTTCCCCTTCCTCTGTATCACAGACCCAGGGGATGAGTAAACTGCCCCCTGTCTCTGTATCACAGACTCAGGTGGTAAGTAGACCGCCCCCTGTCTCTGTATCACAGACTCAGGTGGTAAGTAGACCGCCCCCTGTCTCTGTATCACAAACTCTCGGGATGAGTAGACCGCCCCCTATCTCTGTGTCACAGACTCATGGGATGAGTAGTCCGTCCCCTGTCTCTGTATCACAGGCTCAGGGGAAGAGTCGAACGCCCCCTGTCTCTGTATCATCGACTCAGGGGAAGAGTAGACCGCCCCCTGTCTTTGTATCACAGATTCAGGGGATGAGTTGACCGCCTCCTGCCTCTGTATCACAGTCTCATGGGATGAGTAGACCGTCCACTGTCTTTGTATAACAGACTCAGGGGATGAGTAGACCGCCTCCTGTCTCTGTATCACAGACTCAGGGGATGAGTAGACCGCTCCCTGTCTCTGTATCACAGACTCAGGGGATGAGTAGACCGACCCCTGTCTCTGTATCACACACTCAGTGGATGAGCAGACCGCTCCCTGTCTCTGTATCACAGACTCAGGGGATGAGTAGACCGCCCCCTGTCTCTGAATCACTGACTCAGGGAATGAGTAGAGCGCCCCCTGTCTCTGTATCACAGACACAGTGAATGAGTAGACCGCCCCCTGTCTCTGTATCACAGACTCAGGGGATGAGTAGACCACCCCCTGTTTCTGTATCACATACTCAGGGGATGAGTAGACCGCCCCCAATCTCTGTTTCACAGATTCAGTGGATGAGAAGACCGCCCCTGTCTCTTTATCTCAGACTCAGTGGATGAGCAGACAGCCCCCTGTCTCTGTATCTCAGACTCAGGGCAAGAGTAGACCGCCCCCTGTCTTTGTATCACAGATTCAGGGGATGAGTTGACCGCCTCCTGCCTCTATATCACAGACTCATGGGATGAGTAGACCGTCCCCTGTCTTTGTATCACAGACTCAGGGGATGATGAGACAGCCCCCTGTCTCAGTATCACAGACTCAGGGGATGAGTAGTCCGCCCCCTGTCTTTGTATCACTGACTCAGGGGATGAGTTGACCGTCCCCTGTCTTTGTATCACACATGCAGAGGATGAGTAGACCGCCCCCTGTCTCTGTATCTCAGACTCAAGGAATGAGTTAACCGCCCCCTGTCTCTGCATCACAGACTCAGGGGATGAGTAGTCCGCCTCCTGTCTCTGCATCACAGACTCAAGGGATGAGTAGCTCGCCCCCTGTCTCTGTATCAGAGACTCAGGGGATGAGTAGACCGTCCCCTTCCTATGTATCACAGACTCAGGGAATGAGTAGACCGCCCCCTGTCTCTGTATCACAGACTCAGGGGTTGAGTAGACTGTCCCCTTCCTCTGTATCACGGACTCAGGGGATGAGTAGACCGCCCCCTTTCTCTGTATCACAGTCTCAGGGAATGAGTAGACCGCCCCCTGTCTCTTTATCACACACTCGGGGGATGAGTAGACCGTCCCCTTCCTCTGGATCACAGACTCAGGGGATGAGTAGACCGCCCCCTGTCTCAGTATCACAGGCTCAGGGGAAGAGTCGAACGCCCCCTGTCTCTGTATCATCGACTCAGGGGAAGAGTAGACCGACCCCTGTCTTTGTATCACAGATTCAGGGGATGAGTTGACCGCCTCCTGCCTCTGTATCACAGTCTCATGGGATGAGTAGACCGTCCACTGTCTTTGTATCACAGACTCAGGGGATGAGTAGACCGCCTCCTGTCTCTGTATCACAGACTCAGGGGATGAGTAGACCGTCAGCTGTCTCTGTATCACAGACTCAGTGGCTGTTTAGACAGGCCCCTGTCTTTGTATCACAGACTCAGTGGATGAGTAGACCGCCCCCTGTCGCTGCATCACAGACTCACGGGATGAGTAGACCGTCCCCTGTCTCTGTATCACAGACTCAGTGGATGAGTAGACAGCCCCCTTTCTCTGTATCTCAGACTCAGGGGATGAGTAGACCCCCCCCAGTCTCTGTATCACAGACTCAGGGGATGAGTAGACCGCCACCTGTCTCTGTATCACAGAGTCAGGGGATGAGTAGACCCCTCCCTGTCTCTGGATCACAGACTCAGGGGATGTGTAGACCGCCCCTTGTCTCTGTATCACACACTTGGGGGATGAGTAGACTGCCCCCTGTCTTTGTATCACGGACTCAGGGGATGAGTAGAGCGCCCCCTGTCTTTGTATCACCGACTCAGGGGATGAGTAGACCGCCCCCTGTCTCTGTATCTCAGACTCAGGGGATGACTAAACTGCCCCTTGTCTCTGCATCACAGACTCAAGGGATGAGTAGATCGCCCCCTGTCTCTGTATCACAGACCCAGGGGATGACTAAACTGCCCCTTGTCTCTGTATCTCAGACTCAGGGGATGAGTAGACTGCCCCCTTTCTCTGTATCACAGACTCAGGGAATGAGTAGACCGCCCCCTGTCTCTTTATCACACACTCGGGGGATGAGTAGACCGTCCCCTTCCTCTGTATAACGGACTCAGGAGATGAGTAGACCGCCCCCTGTCTCTGTATCACAGGCTCAGGGGATGAGTAGACCGTCCCCTTCCTCTGTATCACAGACTCAGGGAATGAGTAGACCGCCCCCTGTCTCTGTATCACAGACTCTGGGGATGAGTAGACCGTCCCTTGTCTCTTTATCACACACTCGGGGGATGAGTAGACCTTCCCCTGTCTCTTTATCACACACTCGGGGGATGAGTAGACCGTCCCCTTCCTCTGTATCACGGACTCAGGGGATGAGTAGACCGCCCCCTGTCTCTGTATTACATACTGAGTGGATAAGTAGACCGCCCCCTGTCTTTGTAACTCAAATTTAGGGGATGAGTAGACCGCCCCCTGTCTCTGTATCACAGACTCAGGGGATGAGTAGAACGCCCCCTGTCTCTGTATCTCACACTCAGCGATTGAGTTAATCGCCCCCGATCTCTGTATCACAGACTCAGGGTATGAGCAGACCGCCCCCTGTCTCTGTATCACAGACTCGGGGGATGAGTAGACCGCTCCCTGTCTCTGTATCACAGCCTCGGGGGATGAGTAGTCCGCCCCCTGTCTCTGTATCTCAGAGTCAGGGGATGACTAGACCGCCCCCTGTCTAGGCATCACAGACTCAGTGGATGGGTAGACCGGCCCCTGTCTCTGTATCACAAACTGAGGGGATAAGTAGACTGCCCCCTGTCTCTGTATCACAAATTTAGGGGATGAGTAGACCGCCCCCTGTCTTTGGAACTCAAATTTAGGGGATAAGTGGACCGCCCCCTGTCTTTGTGTCACACACTCAGTGGATGAGCAGACAGCCCCCTGTCTCTGTATCACAGCAACAAGGGATGAGTAGACCGTCCCCTTCCTCTGTATAACGGACTCAGGGGATGAGTAGACCGCCCCCTGTCTCTGTATCACAGGCTCAGGGGATGAGTAGACCGTCCCCTTCCTCTGTATCACAGACTCAGGGAATGAGTAGACCGCCCCCTGTCTCTGTATCACAGACTCAAGTGATGAGTAGTCCGCCCCCTGTCTTTGTATCACGGACTCAGGGGATGAGTAGACCGTCCCCTGTCTTTGTATCACACATGCAGAGGATGAGTAGACCGTCCCCTTCCTCTGTATCACAGACCCAGGGGATGAGTAAACTGCCCCTTGTCTCTGCATCTCAGACTCAGGGGATGAGTAGATTGCCCCCTTTCTCTGCATCACAGACTCAGGGGATGAGTAGACTGTCCCCTTCCTCTGTATCACAGACTCAGGGGATGAGTACACCGCCCCCTGTCTCTGTATCACAGACTCAGGGGATGAGTAGACTGTCCCCTTCCTCTGTATCACAGACCCAGGGGATGAGTAGACCGCCCCCTTTCTCTGTATCACAGACTCAGGGAATGAGTAGACCGCCCCCTGTCTCTTTATGACACAGTCGGGGGATGAGTAGACCGCCCCCTGTCTCTGTATCACAGACTCAGGGGATGAGTAGACTGTCCCCTTCCTCTGTATCACAGACCCAGGGGATGAGTAGACCGTCCCCTTCCTCTGTATCACGGACTCAGGGGATGAGTAGAGCGCCCCCTGTCTCTGTATCACAGGCTCAGGGGATGAGTAGACCGTCCCCTTCCTCTGTATCACAGACTCAGGGGATGAGTCGAACGCCCCCTGTCTCTGTATCATCGACTCAGGGGAAGAGTAGACCGACCCCTGTCTCTGTATCACAGATTCAGGGGATGAGTAGACCGCCCCCTGTCTCTGTATCACAGAGTCAGTGGATGAGTAGACCGTCCACTGTCTTTGTATCACAGACTCAGGGGATGAGTAGACCGCCTCCTGTCTCTGTATCACAGACTCAGGGGATGAGTAGACCGCCCCCTGTCTCTGTATCACAGAGTCAGTGGATGAGTAGACCGTCACCTGTCTCTGGATCACAGACTCAGTGGATGAGAAGACCGCCCCCTGTCTCTGTATCAAAGACTCAGGGGATGAGTAGACCGCCCCCTGTCTCTGTATAACAGACTCAGGGAATGGGTAGACCGCCCCCTGTCTCTGTCTAACAGACTCAGGGGATGAGTAGACCGCCCCCTGTCTCTGTATCACAGAGTCAGTGGATGAGTAGACCGTCCCCTTTTTCTGTATCACAGACTCAGTGGATGAGAAGACCGCCCCCTGTCTCTGCATCAAAGACTCAGGGGATGAGTAGACCACCCCCTGTCTTTGTAACTCAAATTTAGGGGATAAGTAGACCGCCCCCTGTCTTTGTAACTCAAATTTAGGGGATAAGTAGACCGCCCCCTGTCTCTGTCTCACAGACCCAGGGGATGAGCAAACTGCCCCTTGTCTCTGTATCTCAGACTCAGGGGATGAGTAGACTGCCCCCTTTCTCTGCATCACACACTCGGCGATGAGTAGACTGCCCCCTGTCTCTGTATCACATACTCGGGGGATGAGTAGACCGCCCCCTGTCTCTGTATCTCAGAGTCAGTGGATGAGTAGACCGTCACCTGTCTCTGGATCACAGACTCAGGGGATGAGTAGACCGTCAGCTGTCTCTGTATCACAGACTCAGTGGCTGTTTAGACAGGCCCCTGTCTTTGTATCACAGACTCAGTGGATGAGTAGACCGCCCCCTGTCGCTGCATCACAGACTCACGGGATGAGTAGACCGTCCCCTGTCTCTGTATCACAGACTCAGTGGATGAGTAGACAGCCCCCTTTCTCTGTATCTCAGACTCAGGGGATGAGTAGACCCCCCCCAGTCTCTGTATCACAGACTCAGGGGATGAGTAGACCGCCACCTGTCTCTGTATCACAGAGTCAGGGGATGAGTAGACCCCTCCCTGTCTCTGTATCACACACTTGGGGGATGAGTAGACCGTCCCCTGTCTTTGTATCACACATGCAGAGGATGAGTAGACCGTCCCCTTCCTCTGTATCACAGACCCAGGGGATGAGTAAACTGCCCCTTGTCTCTGCATCTCAGACTCAGGGGATGAGTAGATTGCCCCCTTTCTCTGCATCACAGACTCAGGGGATGAGTAGACCGCCCCCTGTCTCTGTATCACAGACTCAGGGGATGAGTAGACTGTCCCCTTCCTCTGTATCACAGACCCAGGGGATGAGTAGACCGCCCCCTTTCTCTGTATCACAGACTCAGGGAATGAGTAGACCGCCCCCTTTCTCTTTATGACACAGTCGGGGGATGAGTAGACCGCCCCCTGTCTCTGTATCACAGACTCAGGGGATGAGTAGACTGTCCCCTTCCTCTGTATCACAGACCCAGGGGATGAGTAGACCGTCCCCTTCCTCTGTATCACGGACTCAGGGGATGAGTAGAGCGCCCCCTGTCTCTGTATCACAGGCTCAGGGGATGAGTAGACCGTCCCCTTCCTCTGTATCACAGACTCAGGGGATGAGTCGAACGCCCCCTGTCTCTGTATCATCGACTCAGGGGAAGAGTAGACCGACCCCTGTCTTTGTATCACAGATTCAGGGGATGAGTAGACCGCCCCCTGTCTCTGTATCACAGAGTAAGTGGATGAGTAGACCGTCCACTGTCTTTGTATCACAGACTCAGGGGATGAGTAGACCGCCTCCTGTCTCTGTATCACAGACTCAGGGGATGAGTAGACCGCCCCCTGTCTCTGTATCACAGAGTCAGTGGATGAGTAGACCGTCACCTGTCTCTGGATCACAGACTCAGTGGATGAGAAGACCGCCCCCTGTCTCTGTATCAAAGACTCAGGGGATGAGTAGACCGCCCCCTGTCTCTGTATAACAGACTCAGGGAATGGGTAGACCGCCCCCTGTCTCTGTCTAACAGACTCAGGGGATGAGTAGACCGCCCCCTGTCTCTGTATCACAGAGTCAGTGGATGAGTAGACCGTCCCCTTTTTCTGAATCACAGACTCAGTGGATGAGAAGACCGCCCCCTGTCTCTGCATCAAAGACTCAGGGGATGAGTAGACCACCCCCTGTCTTTGTAACTCAAATTTAGGGGATAAGTAGACCGCCCCCTGTCTTTGTAACTCAAATTTAGGGGATAAGTAGACCGCCCCCTGTCTCTGTCTCACAGACCCAGGGGATGAGCAAACTGCCCCTTGTCTCTGTATCTCAGACTCAGGGGATGAGTAGACTGCCCCCTTTCTCTGCATCACACACTCGGCGATGAGTAGACTGCCCCCTGTCTCTGTATCACAGACTCGGGGGATGAGTAGACCGCCCCCTGTCTCTGTATCTCAGAGTCAGTGGATGAGTAGACCGTCACCTGTCTCTGGATCACAGACTCAATGGATGAGAAGACCGCCCCCTGTCTCTGTATCACATACTGAGGGGATGAGCCGACTGCCCACTGTCTCTGTATCACAGACTCAGGGGATGAGTAGACCGCCCCCTGTCACTGTATCACATACTGAGGGGATGAGCCGACTGCCCCCTTTCTCTGTATCACAGACTCAGGGGATGAGGAGACCGCCCCCTGTCTCTGTATCACAAACTGAGGGGATGAGTAGACCGCTCCCTGTCTCTGTATCACAGACTCAGGGGATGAGTAGACCACCCCCTGTCTGTGTATCACAAACTGAGGGGATAAGTGGACCGCCCCCTGTCTCTGTATCACAGACTCAGGGGATGAGTAGACCGCCCCCTGTCTCTGTATCACAGACTCAGGGGATGAGTAAACCACCCCCTGTCTCTGTATCACAAACTGAGGGGATAAGTGGACCGCCCCCTGTCTCTGTATCACAGACTCAGGGGATGAGTAGACCGCCCCCTGTCTCTGTATCACAGACTCAGGGCATGATTAGACAGCCGCCTGTCTCTGTATCATTGATTCCGGGAATGAGTAGACCGCCCCCTGTCTCTGTATAACAGACTCAGGGGATGAGTAGACCGCCCCCTGTCTCTGTAACACAGAGTCAGTGGATGAATAGACCGTCACCTGTCTCTGTATCACAGACTCAGTGGATGAGAGGACCGCCCCCTGTCTCTGTATCAAAGACTCAGTGGATGAGTAGACCGCCCCCTGTCTTGGCATCACAGAGTCAGTGGATGGGTAGACCGGCCCCTGTCTCTGTATCAAAGACTCAGTGGATGAGTAGACCGTCCCCTGTCTTTGTATCAGAAACTCAGTGGATGAGCAGACTGCCCCCTGTCTCTGTATCACAGACTCAGGGGATGAGTAGACTGCCCCCTGTCTCTGCATCACAAACTGAGGGGATGACTGGACCGCCCCCTGTCTCTGTATCACAGACTCAAGGGATGAGTAGACCGTCCCCTTCCTCTCTATCACAGACCCAGGCGATGAGTAAACTGCCCCCTTTCTCTGTATCACACACTCGGCGATGAGTAGACCGCCCCCTGTCTCTGTATCTCAGACTCAGGGGATGATGAGACAGCCCCCTGTCTCAGTATCACAGACTCAGGGGATGAGGAGACCGCCTCCTGTCTCTGTATCACAGACTCAGGGCATGAGTAGACCGCCCCCTGTCTCTGTATCACAGCCACAAGGGATGAGTAGACCGCTCCCTGTCTCTGTATCTCAGACTCAGGGGAAGAGTAGACCGTCCCCTGTCTTTGTATCACAGACTCAGGGGATGATGAGACAGCCCCCTGTCTCAGTATCACAGACTCAGGGGATGAGTAGACCGCCTCCTGTCTCTGTATCACAGACTCAGGGGATGAGTAGACCGCCCCCTGTCTCTGTATCACAGACTCAGGGGATGAGTAGACCGCCTCCTGTCTCTGTATCACAGACTCAGGGGATGAGTCGACCGCCCCCTGTCTCTGTATCACAGACTCAGGGTATGAGTCGACCGCCCCCTGTCTCTGTATCACAGAGTCAGGGTATGAGTAGACCGCCCCCTATCTTGTATCATTGATTCAGGGGATGAGTAGTCCGCCCCCTGTCTCTGCATCGCAGACTCAGGGGATGAGTAGACCGCCCCCTGCTTCTGTATAATAGACTCAGGGGTTGAGTAGACCGCACACTGTCTCGAGATCACAGATTCAGGGGAAGAGTAGACCGCCCCCTGTCTTTGTATCACAGATTCAGGGGATGAGTTGACCGCCTCCTGCCTCTGTATCTCAGACTCAGGGGAAGAGTCGAACGCCCCCTGTCTCTGTATCATCGACTCAGGGGAAGAGTAGACCGACCCCTGTCTTTGTATCACCGATTCAGGGGACGAGTAGACCGCCCCCTCTCTCTGTATCACACACTCGGGGGATGAGTAGACCGCCCCCTGTCTCTGTATCACAGATTCGGTGGATGAGTAGACCGCCCCCTGTCTCTGTATCATTGATTCAGTGGATGAGTAGACCGCCCCCTGTCGCAGTATCAAAGACTCAGGGGATGATGAGACAGCCCCCTGTCTCAGCATCACAGACTCAGGGGATGAGTAGACCGCCCCCTGTCTTTGTGTCACACACTCAGTGGATGAGCAGACAGCCCCCTGTCTCTGTATCACAGCAACAAGGGATGAGTAGACCGTCCCCTTCCTCTGTATAACGGACTCAGGGGATTAGTAGACCGCCCCCTGTCTCTGTATCACAGGCTCAGGGGATGAGTAGACCGTCACCTTCCTCTGTATCACAGACTCAGGGAATGAGTAGACCGCCCCCTGTCTCTGTATCACAGACTCAAGTGATGAGTAGTCCGCCCCCTGTCTTTGTATCACGGACTCAGGGGATGAGTAGACCGTCCCCTGTCTTTGTATCACACATGCAGAGGATGAGTAGACCGTCCCCTTCCTCTGTATCACAGACCCAGGGGATGAGTAAACTGCCCCTTGTCTCTGCATCTCAGACTCAGGGGATGAGTAGACTGCCCCCTTTCTCTGCATCACAGACTCAGGGGATGAGTAGACTGTCCCCTTCCTCTGTATCACAGACTCAGGGGATGAGTACACCGCCCCCTGTCTCTGTATCACAGACTCAGGGGATGAGTAGACCGCCTCCTGTCTCTGTATCACAGACTCAGGGGATGAGTAGACTGCCCCCTTTCTCTGCATCACAGACTCAGGGGATGAGTAGACCGTCCCCTTCCTCTGTATCACAGACCCAGGGGATGAGTAGACCGCCCCCTTTCTCTGTATCACAGACTCAGGGAATGAGTAGACCGCCCCCTGTCTCTTTATGACACAGTCGGGGGATGAGTAGACCGTCCCCTGTCTCTGTATCACAGACTCAGGGGATGAGTAGACTGTCCCCTTCCTCTGTATCACAGACCCAGGGGATGAGTAGACCGTCCCCTTCCTCTGTTTCACGGACTCCGGGGATGAGTAGAGCGCCCCCTGTCTCTGTATCACAGGCTCAGGGGATGAGTAGACCGTCCCCTTCCTCTGTATCACAGACTCAGGGGATGAGTCGTACGCCCCCTGTCTCTGTATCATCGACTCAGGGGAAGAGTAGACCGCCCCCTGTCTTTGTATCACAGATTCAGGGGATTAGTTGACCGAATCCAGCCTCTGTATCTCAGACTCAGGGGAAGAGTCGAACGGCCCCTGTCTCTGTATCATCGACTCAGGGGAAGAGTAGACCGACCCCTGTCTTTGTATCACAGATTCTGGGGATGAGTAGACCGTCCACTGTCTTTGTATCACAGACTCAGGGGATGAGTAGACCGCCTCCTGTCTCTGTATCACAGACTCAGGGGATGAGTAGAGCGCCCCCTGTCTCTGTATCACAGAGTCAGTGGATGAGTAGACCGTCACCTGTCTCTGGATCACAGACTCAGTGGATGAGAAGACCGCCCCCTGTCTCTGTATCAAAGACTCAGGGGATGAGTAGACCGCCCCCTGTCTCTGTATAACAGACTCAGGGAATGGGTAGACCGCCCCCTGTCTCTGTCTAACAGACTCAGGGGATGAGTAGACCGCCCCCTGTCTCTGTATCACAGAGTCAGTGGATGAGTAGACCGTCCCCTTTTTCTGAATCACAGACTCAGTGGATGAGAAGACCGCCCCCTGTCTCTGCATCAAAGACTCAGGGGATGAGTAGACCACCCCCTGTCTTTGTAACTCAAATTTAGGGGATAAGTAGACCGCCCCCTGTCTTTGTAACTCAAATTTAGGGGATAAGTAGACCGCCCCCTGTCTCTGTCTCACAGACCCAGGGGATGAGCAAACTGCCCCTTGTCTCTGTATCTCAGACTCAGGGGATGAGTAGACTGCCCCCTTTCTCTGCATCACACACTCGGCGATGAGTAGACTGCCCCCTGTCTCTGTATCACAGACTCGGGGGATGAGTAGACCGCCCCCTGTCTCTGTATCTCAGAGTCAGTGTATGAGTAGACCGTCACCTGTCTCTGGATCACAGACTCAGTGGATGAGAAGACCGCCCCCTGTCTCTGTATCACATACTGAGGGGATGAGCCGACTGCCCACTGTCTCTGTATCACAGACTCAGGGGATGAGTAGACCGCCCCCTGTCTCTGTATCACATACTGAGGGGATGAGCCGACTGCCCCCTTTCTCTGTACCACAGACTCAGGGGATGAGGAGACCGCCCCCTGTCTCTGTATCACAAACTGAGGGGATGAGTAGACCGCCCCCTGTCTCTGTATCACAGACTCAGGGGATGAGTAGACCACCCCCTGTCTGTGTATCACAAACTGAGGGGATAAGTGGACCGCCCCCTGTCTCTGTATCACAGACTCAGGGGATGAGTAGACCGCCCCCTGTCTCTGTATCACAGACTCAGGGGATGAGTAGACCACCCCCTGTCTCTGTATCACAAACTGAGGGGATAAGTGGACCGCCCCCTGTCTCTGTTTCACAAACTGAGGGAATGAGTAGACCGCCCCCTGTCTCTGTATCACAGACTCAGGGGATGAGTAGACCGCCCCCTGTCTCTGTAACACAGAGTCAGTGGATGAGTAGACCATCACCTGTCTCTGTATCACAGACTCAGTGGATGAGAGGACCGCCCCCTGTCTCTGTATCAAAGACTCAGTGGATGAGTAGACCGCCCCCTGTCTTGGCATCACAGAGTCAGTGGATGGGTAGACCGGCCCCTGTCTCTGTATCAAAGACTCAGTGGATGAGTAGACCGTCCCCTGTCTTTGTATCAGAAACTCAGTGGATGAGCAGACTGCCCCCTGTCTCTGTATCACAGACTCAGGGGATGAGTAGACTGTCCCCTGTCTCTGCATCACAAACTGAGGGGATGACTGGACCGCCCCCTGTCTCTGTATCACAGACTCAAGGGATGAGTAGACCGTCCCCTTCCTCTCTATCACAGACCCAGGCGATGAGTAAACTGCCCCCTTTCTCTGTATCACACACTCGGCGATGAGTAGACCGCCCCCTGTCTCTGTATCTCAGACTCAGGGGAAGAGTAGACCATCCCCTGTCTTTGTATCACGGACACAGGGGATGATGAGACAGCCCCCTGTCTCAGTATCACAGACTCAGGGGATGAGTAGACCGCCTCCTGTCTCTGTATCACAGACTCAGGGCATGAGTAGACCGCCCCCTGTCTCTGTATCACAGCCACAAGGGATGAGTAGACCGCTCCCTGTCTCTGTATCTCAGACTCAGGGGAAGAGTAGACCGTCCCCTGTCTTTGTATCACAGACTCAGGGGATGATGAGACAGCCCCCTGTCTCAGTATCACAGACTCAGGGGATGAGTAGACCGCCTCCTGTCTCTGTATCACAGACTCAGGGGATGAGTAGACCGCCCCCTGTCTCTGTATCACAGACTCAGGGGATGAGTAGACCGCCTCCTGTCTCTGTATCACAGACTCAGGGGATGAGTCGACCGCCCCCTGTCTCTGTATCACAGACTCAGGGTATGAGTAGACCGCCCCCTGTCTCTGTATCACAGAGTCAGGGTATGAGTAGACCGCCCCCTATCTTGTATCATTGATTCAGGGGATGAGTAGTCCGCCCCCTGTCTCTGCATCGCAGACTCAGGGGATGAGTAGACCGCCCCCTGCTTCTGTATAATAGACTCAGGGGTTGAGTAGACCGCACACTGTCTCGAGATCACAGATTCAGGGGAAGAGTAGACCGCCCCCTGTCTTTGTATCACAGATTCAGGGGATGAGTTGACCGCCTCCTGCCTCTGTATCTCAGACTCAGGGGAAGAGTCGAACGCCCCCTGTCTCTGTATCATCGACTCAGGGGAAGAGTAGACCGACCCCTGTCTTTGTATCACCGATTCAGGGGACGAGTAGACCGCCCCCTGTCTCTGTATCACACACTCGGGGGATGAGTAGACCGCCCCCTGTCTCTGTATCACAGATTCGGTGGATGAGTAGACCGCCCCCTGTCTCTGTATCATTGATTCAGTGGATGAGTAGACCGCCCCCTGTCGCTGTATCAAAGACTCAGGGGATGAGTAGACCGCCCCCTGTCTCTGGATCACAGACTCAGTGGATGAGAAGACCGCCCCCTATCTCTGTATCAAAGACGCAGGGGATGAGTAGACCGCCCCCTGTCTCTGTATCTCACACTCAGCGATTGAGTTAATCGCCCCCTATCTCTGTATCACAGACTCAGGGGATGAGCAGACCGCCCCCTGTCTCTGTATCACACACTCGGGGGATGAGTAGACCGCCCCCTGACTCTGTATCATTGATTCCGGGAATGAGTAGACCGCCCCCTGTCTCTGTCTAACAGACTCAGTGGATGAGAGGACCGCCCCCTGTCTCTGTATCAAAGACTCAGGGGATGAGTAGTCCGCCCCCTGTCTCTGTATCTCAGAGTCAGGGGATGACTAGACCGCCCCCTGTCTTTGTATCACACACTCAGTGGATGAGTAGACCGCCCCCTGTCTAGGCATCAACGACTCAGTGGATGGGTAGACCGGCCCATGTCTCTGTATCAAAAACTCAGGGGAAGAGTAGACCACCCCCTGTCTCTGTATCACATACTGAGGGGATAAGTAGACCGCCCCCTGTCTTTGTAACTCAAATTTAGGGGATGAGTAGACCGCCCGCTGTCTCTGTATCACAGACTCAGGGGATGAGTAGAACGCCCCCTGTCTCTGTATCTCACACTCAGCGATTGAGTTAATTGCCCCCGATCTCTGTATCACAGACTCAGGGCATGATTAGACAGCCCCCTTTCTCTGTATCACAGACTCAGGGTATGAGCAGACCGCCCCCTGTCTCTGTATCACACACTCGGGGGATGAGTAGACCGCTCCCTGTCTCTGTATCACAGCCTCGGGGGATGAGTAGACCGCCCCCTGACTCTGTATCATTGATTCCGGGAATGTGTAGACCGCCCCCTGTCTCTGTAACACAGAGTCAGTGGATGAGTAGACCGTCACCTGTCTCTGTATCACAGACTCAGTGGATGAGAGGACCGCCCCCTGTCTCTGTATCAAAGACTCAGGGGATGAGTAGTCTGCCCCCTGTCTCTGTATCTCAGAGTCAGGGGATGACTAGACCGCCCCCTGTCTAGGCATCACAGACTCAGTGGATGGGTAGACCGGCGCCTGTCTCTGTATCAAACACTCAGGGGATGAGTAGACCGCCCCCTGTATCTGTATGACAGACTCAGGGGATGAGTAGTCTGCCCCCTGTCTCTGTATCACAAACTCAGTGGATGAGCAGACTGCCCCCTGTCTCTGTATCACAGACTGAGGGGATAAGTAGACTGCCCCCTGTCTCTCTATCACAAATTTAGGGGATGAGTAGACCGCCCCCTGTCTCTGTATGACAGACTCAGGGGATGAGTAGACCGCCCCCTGTCTCTGTATGACAGACTCAGTGGATGAGTAGACCGTCCCCTGTCTTTGTATCACAAACTCAGTGGATGAGCAGACTGCCCCCTGTCTCTGTATCACAGACTCAGGGGATGAGTAGACCGCCCCCTGTCTCTGTATCACAGACTCAGGGGATGAGTAGACCGCCCCCTATCTCTGTGTCACAGACTCATGGGATGAGTAGTCCGTCCCCTGTCTTTGTGTCACACACTCAGTGGATGAGCAGCCAGCCCCCAGTCTCTGTATCACAGCCACAAGGGATGAGTAGACTGCTCCCTGTCTCTGTATCTCAGACTCAGGGGAAGAGTAGACCGTCCCCTGTCTTTGTATCACAGACTCAGGGGATGATGAGACAGCCCCCTGTCTCAGTATCACAGACTCAGGGGATGAGTAGACCGCCCCCTGTCTCTGTATCACAGACTCAAGTGATGAGTATTCCGCCCCCTTTCTTTGTATCACGGACTCAGGGGATGAGTTGACCGTCCCCTGTCTTTGTATCACACATGCAGAGGATGAGTAGAACGCCCCCTGTCTTTGTATCACCGACTCAGGGGATGATTACACATCCTCCTGTCTCTGCATCACAGACTCAGTGGATGAGAAGATCGTCCCCTGTCTCTTTATCACAGACACAGTGGTGAGTCGACCGCCCCCTGTCTCTGGATCACAGAGTCAGTGGATGAGTAGAGCGCCCCCTTTCTCTGTATCACAGACTCAGTGAATGAGTAGAGCGCCCCCTGTTACTGTATCACATACTCAGGGGATGAGTAGACCGCCCCCTGTCTCTTTGTCACAGATTCAGTGGATGAGAAGACCGCCCCCTGTCTCTTTATCTCAGAGTCAGTGGATGAGTAGACCGCCTCCTGTCTCTGTATCACAGACTCAGGGGATGAGTAGACCGCCCCCTGTCTCTGTATCACAGACTCAGGGTATGAGTAGACCGCCGCCTATCTTGTATCATTGATTCAGGGGATGAGTAGTCCGCCCCCTGTTTCTGTATCACAGATTCAGGGGAAGAGTAGACCGCCCCCTGTCTTTGTATCACAGATTCAGGGGATGAGTTGACCGCCTCCTGCCTCTGTATCTCAGACTCAGGGGAAGAGTCGAACGCCCCCTGTCTCTGTATCAACGACTCAGGGGAAGAGTAGACCGACCCCTGTCTCTGTATCACAGATTCAGGGGATGAGTAGACCGCCCCCTGTCTCTGTATCATTGATTCAGTGGATGAGTAGACCGCCCCCTGTCGCTGTATCAAAGACTCAGTGGATGAGTAGACCGCCCCCTGTCTCTGCATCACAGACTCAGTGGATGAGTAGACGGGCACCTGTCTCTGTATCAAAGACTCAGGGGATGAATAGACCGCCCCCTGTCTCTGTATCATAGACTCAGGGGATGAGTAGACCGCCTCCTGTCTCTGTATCACAGATCAGTGAATGAGTTGACCGCCCCCTGTCTCTGTATCACAGACTCAGTGGATGAGAAGATCGCCCCCTGTCTCTGTATCACAGACTCAGTGGATGAGTAAACTGCCCCTTGTCTCTGTATCTCAGACTCAGGGGATGAGTAGACTTCCCCCTTTCTCTGTATCACAGACTCAGGGAATGAGTAGACCGCCCCCTGTCTCTTTATCACAGACTCAGTGGATGAGTAGACCGCCCCCAGTCTCTGTATCACAGACTCAGGGGATGAGTAGACCGCCCCCAGTCCTTGTATCTCAGAGTCAGTGGATGAGAAGTCGGGCCCCTGTCTCTGTATCACAGACTCAGGGGATGAGTAGAGCGCCCCCAGTCTCTATATCTCAGACTCAGGAGATGAGAAGACGGGCCCCTGTCTCTGTATCACAGACTCAGGGGATGAGTAGACCGCCCCCAGTCTCTGTATCTCAGAGTCAGTGGATGAGAAGACCGCACCCTGTCTCTTTATCTCAGAGTCTTTGGATGAATGGACCACCCCCTGTCTCTGTATCTCAGACTCAGTGGATCAGAAGACCGCCCCCTGTCTCTTTATCTCAGACTCAGTGGATCAGAAGACCGCCCCCTGTCTCTGTATCTCAGAGTCAGTGGATGAGAAGACCGCCCCCTGTCTCTTTATCTCAGAGTCAGTGGATGAGTAGACCACCCACTGTCTCTGTATCTCAGACTCAGTGGATGACTAGAACGGCCCCTCTCTTTGCATCACAGACACAGTGTATGAGTAGACCGTCCCCTGTCGATGTATCACAGACTCAGCTGATGAGTAGACGGCCCCCTGTCTTTTTATCACACACTCGGGGGATGAGTAGACCACCCCCTGTCTCTGCATCACAGACTCAGGGGATGAGTAGACCGCCCCCTGTCTCTGCATCACAGACTCAGGGGATGAGTAGAACCCCCCCTGTCTCTGTATCACAGACTCAGGGGATGACTAGACCGCCCCCTTCCTCTGTATCACAGACCCAGGGTATGAGTAAACTGCCCCTTGTCTCTGTATCTCAGACTCAGGGGATGAGCAGACTGCCCCCTGTCTCTGTATGACAGACTCAGTGGATGTGTAGACCGCCCCCTGTCTCTGTATAACAGACCCAGGGGATGAGTTAACTGCCCCTTGTCTCTGTATCTCAGACTCAGGGGATGAGTAGACTGCCCCCTTTCTCTGTATCACACAATCGGGGGATGAGTAGACCGCCCCCTGCCTCTGTATCACAGACTCAGGTGATGTGTAGACTGCACACATTCTCTGTATGACAGACTCAGTGGATGAGTAGACCGCCCCCTGTCTCTGTATAACAAACTCGGGATGAGTAGACCGCCCCCTGTCTCTGTATCACAGACTCAGGGTATGAGTAGACCGCCCCCTGTCTCTGTATCACAGACTCAGGGGATGTGTAGACCGCCCCCTTCCTCTGTATCTCAGACTCAGGGGATGAGTAGACCGCCCCCTGTCTCTGTATCATAGACCCAGGGGATGAGTAAACTGCCCCTTGTCTCTGTATCTCAGACTCAGGGAATGAGTAGACCGCCCCCTGTCTCTGTATCACATACTCAGGGTATGAGTAGACCGCCCCCTGTCTCTGTATCACAGACCCAGGGGATGTGTAAACTGCCCCCTGTCTCTGTATCACATACTCAGGGGATGTGTGGAGCGCCGCCTGTCTCTGTATCACAGACACAGTGGATGAGTAGACCGCCCCCTGTCTCTGGATCACAGAGTCAGTGGATGAGTAGTCCGCCCCTGTTTCTGCATCACATACTCAGGGGATGAGTAGTCCGCCCCCTGTTTCTGTATCACAGACTCAGTGAATGAGTAGACCACCCCCTGTCCCTGCATCACAAATTTAGGGGATGAGTAGACCGCCCCCTGTCTCTGTATCACAGCTTCAGTGGATGAGTAGACCACCCCCTGTCTCTGCATCACAAATTTAGGGAATGAGTAGACCGCTCCCTGTCTCTGTATCACAAATTTAGTGGATGAGTAGAACGCCCCCTTTCTCTGTATCACAGACTCAGTGGATGAGTAGACCGCCCCCTGTCTCTGCATCACAGACTCAGTGGATGAGTAGACCGGTCCCTGTCTCTGTATCAAAGACTCAGGGGATGAATAGACCGCCCCCTGTCTCTGTATCACAGACTCAGGGGATGAGTAGACCGCCCCCTGTCTCTGTATCACAGATCAGTGAATGAGTAGACCGCCCCCTGTCTCTGTATCACAGACACAGTGGATGAGAAGATCGCCCCCTGTCTCTGTATCGCAGACTCAGTGGATGAGTAAACTGCCCCTTGTCTCTGTATCTCAGACTCAGGGGATGAGTGGACCTCCCCCTTTCTCTGTATCGCAGACTCAGGGAATGAGTAGACTGCCCCCTGTCTCTTTATCACAGACTCAGTGGATGAGTAGACCGCCCCCAGTGTCTGTATCACAGACTCAGTGGATGAGAAGACGGGCCCCTGTCTCTGTATCAAAGACTCAGGGGATGAGTAGACCGCCCCCAGTCTCTGTATCAAAGACTCAGGGGATGCGTAGACCGCCCCCTGTCTCTGTATCACAGATTCAGTGGATGAGAAGACCGCCCCCTGTCTCTGTATCAAAGACTCAGGGGCTGCGTAGACCGCCCCCTGTCTCTGTATCACAGACTCAGTGGATGAGTAGACCGCCCCCTGTCTCTGTATCACAGACTCAGGGGATGCGTAGACCGCCCCCTGTCTCTGTATCACAGACTCAGGGGATGAGTAGAGCGCCCCCTGTCTCTGTATCACAGACTCAGGGGATGTGTAGACCGCCCCCTGTCTCTGTATCACAGACACAGTGGATGAGTAGACCGCCCCCTGTTTCTGCATCACATACTCAGGGGATGAGTAGACCGCCCCCTGTCTCTGTATCACAGCTTCAGTGGATGAGTAGACCACCCCCTGTCTCTGTATCACAAATTTAGGGGATGAGTAGACCGCCCCCTGTTGCTGTATCACAAATTTAGGGAATGAGTAGACAGCCCCCTTTCTCTGTATCACAGACTCAGTGGATGAGTAGACCACCCCCTGTCTCTGTATCACAAATTTAGGGGATGAGTAGACCGCCCCCTGTTGCTGTATCACAAATTTAGGGAATGAGTAGACAGCCCCCTGTCTCTGCATCACAGACTCAGGGGATCAATAGACCGCCCCCTGTCTCTGTATCATAGACTCAGGGGATGAGTAGACCACCTCCTGTCTCTGTATCACAGACTCAGTGGATGAGAAGACAGCCCCCTGTCTCTGTATCAAAGACTCAGGGGCTGCGTAGACCGCCCCCTGTCTCTGTATCACAGACTCAGGGGATGAGTAGAGCGCCCCCTGTCTCTGTATCACAGACTCAGGGGATGTGTAGACCGCCCCCTTCCTCTGTATCACAGACCCAGGGGATGAGTAAATTGCCCCTTGTCTCTGTATCTCAGACTCAGGGGATGAGTAGACCGCCCCCTGTCTCTGTATCACAGACACAGTGGATGAGTAGACCGCCCCCTGTCTCTGTATCACAGACACAGTGGATGAGTAGACCGCCCCCTGTTTCTGCATCACATACTCAGGGGATGAGTAGACCGCCCCCTGTCTCTGTATCACAGACACAGTGGATGAGTAGACCGCCCCCTTTTCTGCATCACATACTCAGGGGATGAGTAGACCGCCCCCTGTCTCTGTATCACAGCTTCAGTGGATGAGTAGACCACCCCCTGTCTCTGTATCACAAATTTAGGGGATGAGTAGACCGCCCCCTGTTGCTGTATCACAAATTTAGGGAATGAGTAGACCGCCCCCTTTCTCTGTATCACAGACTCAGTGGATGAGTAGACCGCCCCCTGTCTCTGCATCACAGACTCAGGGGATCAATAGACCGCCCCCTGTCTCTGTATCATAGACTCAGGGGATGAGTAGACCGCCTCCTGTCTCTGTATCACAGACTCAGTGGATGAGTAGACCGCCCCCTGTCGCTGTATCACAGACTCAGTGGATGAGAAGATCGCCCCCTGTCGCTGTATCTCAGACTCAGGGGATGAGTAGAATGCCCCCTTTCTCTGTATCACAGACTCAGGGAATGAGTAGACCACCCCCAGTCTCTGTATCTCAGAGTCAGTGGATGAGAAGACCGCACCCTGTCTCTTTATCTCAGAGTCAGTGGATGAGTAGACCACCCCCTGTCTCTGTATCTCAGACTCAGTAGATGAGAAGACCGCCCCCTGTCTCTGTATCTCAGAGTCAGTGGATGAGAAGACCGCCCCCTGTCTCTTAATCTCAGAGTCAGTGGATGAGTAGACCGCCCCCAGTCTCTGTATCTCAGACTCAGTGGATGACTAGACCGTCCCCTGTCGATGCATCACAGACTCAGCTGATGAGTAGACGGCCCCCTGTCTTTTTATCACACACTCGGGGGATGAGTAGACCACCCCCTGTCTCTGCATCACAGACTCAGGGGATGAGTAGACCGTCCCCTTCCTCTGTATCACAGACCCAGGGTATGAGTAAACTGCCCCTTGTCTCTGTATGTCAGACTCAGGGGATGAGTAGACTGCCCCCTGTCTCTGTATCACAGACTCAGGTGATGTGTAGACCACACACATTCTCTGTATGACAGACTCAGTGGAAGAGTAGACCGCCCCCTGTCTCTGTATAACAGACCCAGGGGATGAGTAAACTGCCCCTTGTCTCTGTATCTCAGACTCAGGGGATGAGTAGACTGCCCCCTTTCTCTGTATCACACAATCGGGGGATGAGTAGACCGCCCCCTGCCTCTGTATCACAGATTGAGGTGATGTGTAGAGCGCCCCCTGTCTCTGTATCACAGACTCAGGGCATGATTAGACAGCCGCCTGTCTCTGTATCATTGATTCCGGGAATGAGTAGACCGCCCCCTGTCTCTGTATAACAGACTCAGGGGATGAGTAGACCGCCCCCTGTCTCTGTAACACAGAGTCAGTGGATGAGTAGACCGTCACCTGTCTCTGTATCACAGACTCAGTGGATGAGAGGACCGCCCCCTGTCTCTGTATCAAAGACTCAGTGGATGAGTAGACCGCCCCCTGTCTTGGCATCACAGAGTCAGTGGATGGGTAGACCGGCCCCTGTCTCTGTATCACAAACTGAGGGGATAAGTAGACTGCCCCCTGTCTTTGTAACTCAAATTTAGGGGATATGTAGACCGCCCCCTGTCTCTGTATCAAAGACTCAGTGGATGAGTAGACCGTCCCCTGTCTTTGTATCAGAAACTCAGTGGATGAGCAGACTGCCCCCTGTCTCTGTATCACAGACTCAGGGGATGAGTAGACTGCCCCCTGTCTCTGCATCACAAACTGAGGGGATGACTGGACCGCCCCGTCTCTGTATCACAGACTCAAGGGATGAGTAGACCGTCCCCTTCCTCTCTATCACAGACCCAGGCGATGAGTAAACTGCCCCCTTTCTCTGTATCACACACTCGGCGATGAGTAGACCGCCCCCTGTCTCTGTATCTCAGACTCAGGGGAAGAGTAGACCATCCCCTGTCTTTGTATCACGGACACAGGGGATGATGAGACAGCCCCCTGTCTCAGTATCACAGACTCAGGGGATGAGTAGACCGCCTCCTGTCTCTGTATCACAGACTCAGGGCATGAGTAGACCGCACCCTGTCTCTGTATCACAGCCACAAGGGATGAGTAGACCGCTCCCTGTCTCTGTATCTCAGACTCAGGGGAAGAGTAGACCGTCCCCTGTCTTTGTATCACAGACTCAGGGGATGATGAGACAGCCCCCTGTCTCAGTATCACAGACTCAGGGGATGAGTAGACTGCCTCCTGTCTCTGTATCACAGACTCAGGGGATGAGTAGACCGCCCCCTGTCTCTGTATCACAGACTCAGGGGATGAGTAGAGCGCCCCCTGTCTCTGTATCACAGACTCAGGGGATGTGTAGACCGCCCCCTGTCTCTGTATCACAGACACAGTGGATGAGTAGACCGCCCCCTGTTTCTGCATCACATACTCAGGGGATGAGTAGACCGCCCCCTGTCTCTGTATCACAGCTTCAGTGGATGAGTAGACCACCCCCTGTCTCTGTATCACAAATTTAGGGGATGAGTAGACCGCCCCTGTTGCTGTATCACAAATTTAGGGAATGAGTAGACCGCCCCCTTTCTCTGTATCACAGACTCAGTGGATGAGTAGACCGCCCCCTGTCTCTGCATCAAAGACTCAGGGGATCAATAGACCGCCCCCTGTCTCTGTATCATAGACTCAGGGGATGAGTAGACCACCTCCTGTCTCTGTATCACAGACTCAGTGGATGAGAAGACAGCCCCCTGTCTCTGTATCAAAGACTCAGGGGCTGCGTAGACCGCCCCCTGTCTCTGTATCACAGACTCAGGGGATGAGTAGAGCGCCCCCTGTCTCTGTATCACAGACTCAGGGGATGTGTAGACCGCCCCCTTCCTCTGTATCACAGACCCAGGGGATGAGTAAATTGCCCCTTGTCTCTGTATCTCAGACTCAGGGGATGAGTAGACCGCCCCCTGTCTCTGTATCACAGACACAGTGGATGAGTAGACCGCCCCCTGTCTCTGTATCACAGACACAGTGGATGAGTAGACCGCCCCCTGTTTCTGCATCACATACTCAGGGGATGAGTAGACAGCCCCCTGTCTCTGTATCACAGACACAGTGGATGAGTAGACCGCCCCCTTTTCTGCATCACATACTCAGGGGATGAGTAGACCGCCCCCTGTCTCTGTATCACAAATTTAGGGGATGAGTAGACCGCCCCCTGTTGCTGTATCACAAATTTAGGGAATGAGTAGACCGCCCCCTTTCTCTGTATCACAGACTCAGTGGATGAGTAGACCGCCCCCTGTCTCTGCATCACAGACTCAGGGGATCAATAGACCGCCCCCTGTCTCTGTATCATAGACTCAGGGGATGAGTAGACCGCCTCCTGTCTCTGTATCACAGACTCAGTGGATGAGTAGACCGCCCCCTGTCGCTGTATCACAGACTCAGTGGATGAGAAGATCGCCCCCTGTCGCTGTATCTCAGACTCAGGGGATGAGTAGACTGCCCCCTTTCTCTGTATCACAGACTCAGGGAATGAGTAGACCACCCCCAGTCTCTGTATCTCAGAGTCAGTGGATGAGAAGACCGCACCCTGTCTCTTTATCTCAGAGTCAGTGGATGAGTAGACCACCCCCTGTCTCTGTATCTCAGACTCAGTAGATGAGAAGACCGGCCCCTGTCTCTGTATCTCAGAGTCAGTGGATGAGAAGACCGCCCCCTGTCTCTTAATCTCAGAGTCAGTGGATGAGTAGACCGCCCCCAGTCTCTGTATCTCAGACTCAGTGGATGACTAGACCGTCCCCTGTCGATGCATCACAGACTCAGCTGATGAGTAGACGGCCCCCTGTCTTTTTATCACACACTCGGGGGATGAGTAGACCACCCCCTGTCTCTGCATCACAGACTCAGGGGATGAGTAGACCGTCCCCTTCCTCTGTATCACAGACCCAGGGTATGAGTAAACTGCCCCTTGTCTCTGTATCTCAGACTCAGGGGATGAGTAGACTGCCCCCTGTCTCTGTATCACAGACTCAGGTGATGTGTAGACCACACACATTCTCTGTATGACAGACTCAGTGGAAGAGTAGACCGCCCCCTGTCTCTGTATAACAGACCCAGGGGATGAGTAAACTGCCCCTTGTCTCTGTATCTCAGACTCAGGGGATGAGTAGACTGCCCCCTTTCTCTGTATCACACAATCGGGGGATGAGTAGACCGCCCCCTGCCTCTGTATCACAGATTGAGGTGATGTGTAGAGCGCCCCCTGTCTCTGTATCACAGACTCAGGGCATGATTAGACAGCCGCCTGTCTCTGTATCATTGATTCCGGGAATGAGTAGACCGCCCCCTGTCTCTGTATAACAGACTCAGGGGATGAGTAGACCGCCCCCTGTCTCTGTAACACAGAGTCAGTGGATGAGTAGACCGTCACCTGTCTCTGTATCACAGACTCAGTGGATGAGAGGACCGCCCCCTGTCTCTGTATCAAAGACTCAGTGGATGAGTAGACCGCCCCCTGTCTTGGCATCACAGAGTCAGTGGATGGGTAGACCGGCCCCTGTCTCTGTATCACAAACTGAGGGGATAAGTAGACTGCCCCCTGTCTTTGTAACTCAAATTTAGGGGATAAGTAGACCGCCCCCTGTCTCTGTATCAAAGACTCAGTGGATGAGTAGACCGTCCCCTGTCTTTGTATCAGAAACTCAGTGGATGAGCAGACTGCCCCCTGTCTCTGTATCACAGACTCAGGGGATGAGTAGACTGCCCCCTGTCTCTGCATCACAAACTGAGGGGATGACTGGACCGCCCCCTGTCTCTGTATCACAGACTCAAGGGATGAGTAGACCGTCCCCTTCCTCTCTATCACAGACCCAGGCGATGAGTAAACTGCCCCCTTTCTCTGTATCACACACTCGGCGATGAGTAGACCGCCCCCTTTCTCTGTATCTCAGACTCAGGGGAAGAGTAGACCGTCCCCTGTCTTTGTATCACAGACTCAGGGGATGATGAGACAGCCCCCTGTCTCAGTATCACAGACTCAGGGGATGAGTAGACCGCCTCCTGTCTCTGTATCACAGACTCAGGGGATGAGTAGACCGCCCCCTGTCTCTGTATCACAGACTCAGGGGATGAGTAGACCGCCTCCTGTCTCTGTATCACAGACTCAGGGGATGAGTCGACCGCCCCCTGTCTCTGTATCACAGACTCAGGGTATGAGTAGACCGCCCCCTGTCTCTGTATCACAGAGTCAGGGTATGAGTAGACCGCCCCCTATCTTGTATCATTGATTCAGGGGATGAGTAGTCCGCCCCCTGTCTCTGCATCGCAGACTCAGGGGATGAGTAGACCGCCCCCTGCTTCTGTATAATAGACTCAGGGGTTGAGTAGACCGCACACTGTCTCGAGATCACAGATTCAGGGGAAGAGTTGACCGCCTCCTGCCTCTGTATCTCAGACTCAGGGGAAGAGTCGAACGCCCCCTGTCTCTGTATGATCGACTCAGGGGAAGAGTAGACCGACCCCTGTCTTTGTATCACCGATTCAGGGGACGAGTAGACCGCCCCCTGTCTCTGTATCACACACTCGGGGGATGAGTAGACCGCCCCCTGTCTCTGTATCACAGATTCGGTGGATGAGTAGACCGCCCCCTGTCTCTGTATCATTGATTCAGTGGATGAGTAGACCGCCCCCTGTCGCAGTATCAAAGACTCAGGGGATGAGTAGACCGCCCCCTGTCTCTGGATCACAGACTCAGTGGATGAGAAGACCGCCCCCTGTCTCTGTATCAAAGACGCAGGGGATGAGTAGACCGCCCCCTGTCTCTGTATCACTGACTCAGGGGATGAGTAGAGTGCCCCCTGTCTCTGTATCTCACACTCAGCGATTGAGTTAATCGCCCCCTATCTCTGTATCACAGACTCAGGGGATGAGCAGACCGCCCCCTGTCTCTGTATCACACACTCGGGGGATGAGTAGACCGCCCCCTGACTCTGTATAATTGATTCCGGGAATGAGTAGACCGCCCCCTGTCTCTGTATAACAGACTCAGTGGATGAGAGGACCGCCCCCTGTCTCTGTATCAAAGACTCAGGGGATGAGTAGTCCGCCCCCTGTCTCTGTATCTCAGAGTCAGGGGATGACTAGACCGCCCCCTGTCTTTGTATCACACACTCAGTGGATGAGTAGACCGCCCCCTGTCTAGGCATCAACGACTCAGTGCATGGGTAGACCGGCCCCTGTCTCTGTATCAAAGACTCAGGGGAAGAGTAGACCACCCCCTGTCTCTGTATCACATACTGAGGGGATAAGTAGACCGCCCCCTGTCTTTGTAACTCAAATTTAGGGGATGAGTAGACCGCCCGCTGTCTCTGTATCACAGACTCAGGGTATGAGCAGACCGCCCCCTGTCTCTGTATCACACACTCGGGGGATGAGTAGACCGCTCCCTGTCTCTGTATCACAGCCTCGGGGGATGAGTAGACCGCCCCCTGACTCTGTATCATTGATTCCGGGAATGTGTAGACCGCCCCCTGTCTCTGTAACACAGAGTCAGTGGATGAGTAGACCGTCACCTGTCTCTGTATCACAGACTCAGTGGATGAGAGGACCGCCCCCTGTCTCTGTATCTAAGACTCAGGGGATGAGTAGTCTGCCCCCTGTCTCTGTATCTCAGAGTCAGGGGATGACTAGACCGCCCCCTGTCTAGGCATCACAGACTCAGTGGATGGGTAGACCGGCCCCTGTCTCTGTATCAAACACTCAGAGGATGAGTAGACCGCCCCCTGTATCTGTATGACAGACTCAGTGGATGAGTAGACCGTCCCCTGTCTTTGTATCACAAACTCAGTGGATGAGCAGACTGCCCCCTGTCTCTGTATCACAGACTGAGGGGATAAGTAGACTGCCCCCTGTCTCTCTATCACAAATTTAGGGGATGAGTAGACCGCCCCCTGTCTCTGTATGACAGACTCAGGGGATGAGTAGACCGCCCCCTGTCTCTGTATGACAGTTTCAGTGGATGAGTAGACCGTCCCCTGTCTTTGTATCACAAACTCAGTGGATGAGCAGACTGCCCCCTGTCTCTGTATCACAGACTCAGGGGATGAGTAGACCGCCCCCTGTCTCTGTATCACAGACTCAGGGGATGAGTAGACCGCCCCCTATCTCTGTGTCACAGACTCATGGGATGAGTAGTCCGTCCCCTGTCTTTGTGTCACACACTCAGTGGATGAGCAGCCAGCCCCCAGTCTCTGTATCACAGCCACAAGGGATGAGTAGACTGCTCCCTGTCTCTGTATCTCAGACTCAGGGGAAGAGTAGACCGTCCCCTGTCTTTGTATCACAGACTCAGGGGATGATGAGACAGCCCCCTGTCTCAGTATCACAGACTCAGGGGATGAGTAGACCGCCCCCTGTCTCTGTATCACAGACTCAAGTGATGAGTATTCCGCCCCCTTTCTTTGTATCACGGACTCAGGGGATGAGTTGACCGTCCCCTGTCTTTGTATCACACATGCAGAGGATGAGTAGAACGCCCCCTGTCTTTGTATCACCGACTCAGGGGATGAGTAGAGCGCCCCTTGTTACTGTATCACATACTCAGGGGATGAGTAGACCGCCCCCTGTCCCTTTGTCACAGATTCAGTGGATGAGAAGACCGCCCCCTGTCTCTTTATCTCAGAGTCAGTGGATGTGTAGACCGCCTCCTGTCTCTGTATCACAGACTCAGGGGATGAGTAGCCCGCCCCCTGTCTCTGTATCACAGACTCAGGGTATGAGTAGACCGCCGCCTATCTTGTATCATTGATTCAGGGGATGAGTAGTCCGCCCCCTGTTTCTGTATCACAGATTCAGGGGAAGAGTAGACCGGCCCCTGTCTCTGTATCAAAGACTCAGGGGAAGAGTAGACCACCCCCTGTCTCTGTATCACATACTGAGGGGATAAGTAGACCGCCCCCTGTCTTTGTAACTCAAATTTAGGGGATGAGTAGACCGCCCGCTGTCTCTGTATCACAGACACAGGGGATGAGTAGAACGCCCCCTGTCTCTGTATCTCACACTCAGCGATTGAGTTCATTGCCCGCGATCTCTGTATCACAGACTCAGGGCATGATTAGACAGCCCCCTTTCTCTGTATCACAGACTCAGGGTATGAGCAGAGCTTCCCCTGTCTCTGTATCACACACTCAGGGGATGAGTAGACCGCTCCCTGTCTCTGTATCACACACTCGGGGGATGAGTAGACCGCTCCCTGTCTCTGTATCACAGCCTCGGGGGATGAGTAGACCGCCCCCTGACTCTGTATCATTGATTCCGGGAATGTGTAGACCGCCCCCTGTCTCTGTAACACAGAGTCAGTGGATGAGTAGACCGTCACCTGTCTCTGTATCACAGACTCAGTGGATGAGAGGACCGCCCCCTGTCTCTGTATCAAAGACTCAGGGGATGAGTAGTCTGCCCCCTGTCTCTGTCTCTCAGAGTCAGGGGATGACTAGACCGCCCCCTGTCTAGGCATCACAGACTCAGTGGATGGGTAGACCGGCCCCTGTCTCTGTATCAAACACTCAGGGGATGAGTAGACCGCCCCCTGTATCTGTATGACAGACTCAGTGGATGAGTAGACCGTCCCCTGTCTTTGTATCACAAACTCAGTGGATGAGCAGACTGCCCCCTGTCTCTGTATCACAGACTGAGGGGATAAGTAGACTGCCCCCTGTCTCTCTATCACAAATTTAGGGGATGAGTAGACCGCCCCCTGTCTCTGTATGACAGACTCAGTGGATGAGTAGACCGTCCCCTGTCTTTGTATCACAAACTCAGTGGATGAGCAGACTGCCCCCTGTCTCTGTATCACAGACTCAGGGGATGAGTAGACCGCCCCCTGTCTCTGTATCACAGACTCAGCGATTGAGTTAATCGCCCCCTATCTCTGTATCACAGACTCAGGGGATGAGCAGACCGCCCCCTGTCTCTGTATCACACACTCGGGGGATGAGTAGACCGCCCCCTGACTCTGTATCATTGATTCCGGGAATGAGTAGACCGCCCCCTGTCTCTGTCTAACAGACTCAGTGGATGAGAGGACCGCCCCCTGTCTCTGTATCAAAGACTCAGGGGATGAGTAGTCCGCACCCTGTCTCTGTATCTCAGAGTCAGGGGATGACTAGACCGCCCCCTGTCTTTGTATCACACACTCAGTGGATGAGTAGACCGCCCCCTGTCTAGGCATCAACGACTCAGTGGATGGGTAGACCGGCCCCTGTCTCTGTATCAAAGACTCAGGGGAAGAGTAGACCACCCCCTGTCTCTGTATCACATACTGAGGGGATAAGTAGACCGCCCCCTGTCTTTGTAACTCAAATTTAGGGGATGAGTAGACCGCCCGCTGTCTCTGTATCACAGACTCAGGGGATGAGTAGAACGCCCCCTGTCTCTGTATCTCACACTCAGCGATTGAGTTAATTGCCCCCGATCTCTGTATCACAGACTCAGGGCATGATTAGACAGCCCCCTTTCTCTGTATCACAGACTCAGGGTATGAGCAGACCGCCCCCTGTCTCTGTATCACACACTCGGGGGATGAGTAGACCGCTCCCTGTCTCTGTATCACAGCCTCGGGGGATGAGTAGACCGCCCCCTGACTCTGTATCATTGATTCCGGGAATGTGTAGACCGCCCCCTGTCTCTGTAACACAGAGTCAGTGGATGAGTAGACCGTCACCTGTCTCTGTATCACAGACTCAGTGGATGAGAGGACCGCCCCCTGTCTCTGTATCAAAGACTCAGGGGATGAGTAGTCTGCCCCCTGTCTCTGTATCTCAGAGTCAGGGGATGACTAGACCGCCCCCTGTCTAGGCATCACAGACTCAGTGGATGGGTAGACCGGCCCCTGTCTCTGTATCAAACACTCAGGGGATGAGCAGACCGCCCCCTGTATCTGTATGACAGACTCAGTGGATGAGTAGACCGTCCCCTGTCTTTGTATCACAAACTCAGTGGATGAGCAGACTGCCCCCTGTCTCTGTATCACAGACTGAGGGGATAAGTAGACTGCCCCCTGTCTCTCTATCACAAATTTAGGGGATGAGTAGACCGCCCCCTGTCTCTGTATGACAGACTCAGGGGATGAGTAGACCGCCCCCTGTCTCTGTATGACAGACTCAGTGGATGAGTAGACCGTCCCCTGTCTTTGTATCACAAACTCAGTGGATGAGTAGACCGCCCCCTGTCTCTGTATCACAGACTCAGGGGATGAGTAGACCGCCCCCTGTCTCTGTATCACAGACTCAGGGGATGAGTAGACCGCCCCCTATCTCTGTGTCACAGACTCATGGGATGAGAAGTCCGTCCCCTGTCTTTGTGTCACACACTCAGTGGATGAGCAGCCAGCCCCCAGTCTCTGTATCACAGCCACAAGGGATGAGTAGACTGCTCCCTGTCTCTGTATCTCAGACTCAGGGGAAGAGTAGACCGTCCCCTGTCTTTGTATCACAGACTCAGGGGATGATGAGACAGCCCCCTGTCTCAGTATCACAGACTCAGGGGATGAGTAGACCGCCCCCTGTCTCTGTATCACAGACTCAAGTGATGAGTATTCCGCCCGCTTTCTTTGTATCACGGACTCAGGGGATGAGTTGACCGTCCCCTGTCTTTGTATCACACATGCAGAGGATGAGTAGAACGCCCCCTGTCTTTGTATCACCGACTCAGGGGATGATTAGACATCCTCCTGTCTCTGCATCACAGACTCAGTGGATGAGAAGATCGTCCCCTGTCTCTTTATCACAGACACAGTGGTGAGTAGACCGCCCCCTGTCTCTGGATCACAGAGTCAGTGGATGAGTAGAGCGCCCCCTTTCTCTGTATCACAGACTCAGTGAATGAGTAGAGCGCCCCCTGTTACTGTATCACATACTCAGGGGATGAGTAGACCGCCCCCTGTCTCTTTGTCACAGATTCAGTGGATGAGAAGACCGCCCCCTGTCTCTTTATCTCAGAGTCAGTGGATGTGTAGACCGCCTCCTGTCTCTGTATCACAGACTCAGGGGATGAGTAGACCGCCCCCTGTCTCTGGATCACAGACTCAGGGTATGAGTAGACCGCCGCCTATCTTGTATCATTGATTCAGGGGATGAGTAGTCCGCCCCCTGTTTCTGTATCACAGATTCAGGGGAGGAGTAGACCGCCCCCTGTCTTTGTATCACAGATTCAGGGGATGAGTTGACCGCCTCCTGCCTCTGTATCTCAGACTCAGGGGAAGAGTCGAACGCCCCCTTGTCTCTGTATCATCGACTCAGGGGAAGAGTAGACCGACCCCTGTCTCTGTATCACAGATTCAGGGGATGAGTAGACCGCCCCCTGTCTCTGTATCATTGATTCAGTGGATGAGTAGACCGCCCCCTGTCGCTGTATCAAAGACTCAGTGGATGAGTAGACCGCCCCCTGTCTCTGCATCACAGACTCAGTGGATGAGTAGACGGGCACCTTTCTCTGTATCAAAGACTCAGGGGATGAATAGACCGCCCCCTGTCTCTGTATCATAGACTCAGGGGATGAGTAGACCGCCTCCTGTCTCTGTATCACAGATCAGTGAATGAGTTGAACGCCCCCTGTCTCTGTATCACAGACTCAGTGGATGAGAAGATCGCCCCCTGTCTCTGTATCACGGACTCAGTGGATGAGTAAACTGCCCCTTGTCTCTGTATCTCAGACTCAGGGGATGAGTAGACTTCCCCCTTTCTCTGTATCACAGACTCAGGGAATGAGTAGACCGCCCCCTGTCTCTTTATCACAGACTCAGTGGATGAGTAGACCGCCCCCAGTCTCTGTATCACAGACTCAGGGGATGAGTAGACCGCCCCCAGTCTCTGTATCTCAGAGTCAGTGGATGAGAAGTCGGGCCCCTGTCTCTGTATCACAGACTCAGGGGATGAGTAGAGCGCCCCCAGTCTCTATATCACAGACTCAGGAGATGAGAAGACGGGCCCCTGTCTCTGTATCACAGACTCAGGGGATGAGTAGACCGCCCCCAGTCTCTGTATCTCAGAGTCAGTGGATGAGAAGACCGCACCCTGTCTCTTTATCTCAGAGTCAGTGGATGAATAGACCACCCCCTGTCTCTGTATCTCAGAGTCAGTGGATGAGAAGACCGCCCCCTGTCTCTTTATCTCAGAGTCAGTGGATGAGTAGACCACCCACTGTCTCTGTATCTCAGACTCAGTGGATGACTAGAACGGCCCCTCTCTTTGCATCACAGACACAGTGTATGAGTAGACCGTCCCCTGTCGATGTATCACAGACTCAGCTGATGAGTAGACGGCCCCCTGTCTTTTTATCACACACTCGGGGGATGAGTAGACCACCCCCTGTCTCTGCATCACAGACTCAGGGGATGAGTAGACCGCCCCCTGTCTCTGCATCACAGACTCAGGGGATGAGTAGAACCCCCCCTGTCTCTGTATCACAGAATGAGGGGATGACTAGACCGCCCCCTTCCTCTGTATCACAGACCCAGGGTATGAGTAAACTGCCCCTTGTCTCTGTATCTCAGACTCAGGGGATGAGCAGACTGCCCCCTGTCTCTGTATGACAGACTCAGTGGATGAGTAGACCGCCCCCTGTCTCTGTATGACAGACCCAGGGGATGAGTAAACTGCCCCTTGTCACTGTATCTCAGACTCAGGGGATGAGTAGACTGCCCCCTTTCTCTGTATCACACAATCGGGGGATGAGTAGACCGCCCCCTGCCTCTGTATCACAGACTCAGGTGATGTGTAGACCGCACACATTCTCTGTATGACAGACTCAGTGGATGAGTAGACCGCCCCCTGTCTCTGTATAACAATTTCGGGATGAGTAGACCGCCCCCTGTCTCTGTATCACAGACTCAGGGTATGAGTAGACCGCCCCCTGTCTCTGTATCACAGACTCAGGGGATGTGTCGACCGCCCCCTTCCTCTGTATCTCAGACTCAGGGGATGAGTAGACCGCCCCCTGTCTCTGTATCACAGACCCAGGGGATGAGTAAACTGCCCCTTGTCTCTGTATCTCAGACTCAGGGAATGAGAAAACTGCCCCCTGTCTCTGTATCACATACTCAGGGGATGTGTGGAGCGCCGCCTGTCTCTGTATCACAGACACAGTGAATGAGTAGACCGCCCCCTGTCTCTGGATCACAGAGTCAGTGGATGAGTAGTCCGCCCCTGTTTCTGCATCACATACTCAGGGGATGAGAAGACCGTCTCCTGTTTCTGTATCACAGACTCAGTGAATGAGTAGACCACCCCCTGTCTCTGCATCACAAATGTAGGGGATGAGTAGACCGCCCCCTGTCTCTGTATCACAGCTTCAGTGGATGAGTAGACCACCCCCTGTCTCTGCATCACAAATTTAGGGAATGAGTAGACCGCTCCCTGTCTCTGTATCACAAATTTAGGGGATGAGTAGACCGCCCCCTTTCTCTGTATCACAGACTCAGTGGATGAGTAGACCGCCCCCTGTCTCTGCATCACAGACTCAGTGGATGAGTAGACCGGCCCCTGTCTCTGTATCAAAGACTCAGGGGATGAATAGACCGCCCCCTGTCTCTGTATCACAGACTCAGGGGATGAGCAGACCGCCCCCTGTCTCTGTATCACAGATCAGTGAATGAGTTGACCGCCCCCTGTCTCTGTATCACAGACTCAGTGGATGAGAAGATTGCCCCTGTCTCTGTATCGCAGACTCAGTGGATGAGTAAACTGCCCCTTGTCTCTGTATCTCAGACTCAGGGGATGAGTGGACTTCCCCCTTTCTCTGTATCGCAGACTCAGGGAATGAGTAGAATGCCCCCTGTCTCTTTATCACAGACTCAGTGGATGAGTAGACCGCCCCCAGTCTCTGTATCACAGACTCAGTGGATGAGAAGACGGGCCCCTGTCTCTGTATTAAAGACTCAGGGGATGAGTAGACCGCCCCCAGTCTCTGTATCAAAGACTCAGGGGATGCGTAGACCGCCCCCTGTCTCTGTATCACAGACTCAGTGGATGAGAAGACCGCCCCCTGTCTCTGTATCAAAGACTCAGGGGCTGCGTAGACCGCCCCCTGTCTCTGTATCACAGACTCAGTGGATGAGTAGACCGCCCCCTGTCTCTGTATCACAGACTCAGGGGATGCGTAGACCGCCCCCTGTCTCTGTATCACAGACTCAGTGCATGAGAAGACAGCCCCCTGTCTCTGTATCAAAGACTCAGGGGCTGCGTAGACCGCCCCCTGTCTCTGTATCACAGACTCAGGGGATGAATAGAGCGCCCCCTGTCTCTGTATCACAGACTCAGGGGATGTGTAGACCGCCCCCTTCCTCTGTATCACAGACCCAGGGGATGAGTAAATTGCCCCTTGTCTCTGTATCTCAGACTCAGGGGATGAGTAGACCGCCCCCTGTCTCTGTATCACAGACACAGTGGATGAGTAGACCGCCCCCTGTTTCTGCATCACATACTCAGGGGATGAGTAGACCGCCCCCTGTCTCTGTATCACAGACACAGTGGATGAGTAGACCGCCCCCTGTCTCTGTATCACAGACACAGTGGATGAGTAGACCGCCCCCTGTTTCTGCATCACATACTCAGGGGATGAGTAGACCGCCCCCTGTTTCTGCATCACATACTCAGGGGATGAGTAGACCGCCCCCTGTCTCTGTATCACAGCTTCAGTGGATGAGTAGACCACCCCCTGTCTCTGTATCACAAATTTAGGGGATGAGTAGACCGCCCCCTGTTGCTGTATCACAAATTTAGGGAATGAGTAGACCGCCCCCTTTCTCTGTATCACAGACTCAGTGGATGAGTAGACCGCCCCCTGTCTCTGCATCACAGACTCAGTGGATGAGTAGACGGGCCCCTGTCTCTGTATCAAAGACTCAGGGGATCAATAGACCGCCCCCTGTCTCTGTATCTTAGACTCAGGGGATGAGTAGACCGCCTCCTGTCTCTGTATCACAGACTCAGTGGATGAGTAGACCGCCCCCTGTCGCTGTATCACAGACTCAGTGGATGAGAAGATCGCCCCCTGTCTCTGTATCTCAGACTCAGGGGATGAGTTGACTGCCCCCTTTCTCTGTGTCACAGACTCAGGGAATGAGTCGACCGCCCCCTGTCTCTTTATCACAGACTCAGTGGATGAGTAGACCGCCCCCAGTCTCTGTATCTCAGAGTCAGTGGATGAGAAGACCGCACCCTGTCTCTTTATCTCAGAGTCAGTGGATGAGTAGACCACCCCCTGTCTCTGTATCTCAGACTCAGTAGATGAGAAGACCGCCCCCTGTCTCTGTATCTCAGAGTCAGTGGATGAGAAGACCGCCCCCTGTCTCTTAATCTCAGAGTCAGTGGATGAGTAGACCGCCCCCAGTCTCTGTATCTCAGACTCAGTGGATGACTAGACCGTCCCCTGTCGATGCATCACAGACTCAGCTGATGAGTAGACGGCCCCCTGTCTTTTTAACTCACACTCGGGGGATGAGTAGACCACCCCCTGTCTCTGCATCACAGACTCAGGGGATGAGTAGACCGTCCCCTTCCTCTGTATCACAGACTCAGGGTATGAGTAAACTGCCCCTTGTCTCTGTATCTCAGACTCAGGGGATGAGTAGACTGCCCCCTGTCTCTGTATCACAGACTCAGGTGATGTGTAGACCACACACATTCTCTGTATGACAGACTCAGTGGAAGAGTAGACCGCCCCCTGTCTCTGTATAACAGACCCAGGGGATGAGTAAACTGCCCCTTGTCTCTGTATCTCAGACTCAGGGGATGAGTAGACTGCCCCCTTTCTCTGTATCACACAATCGGGGGATGAGTAGACCGCCCCCTGCCTCTGTATCACAGACTCAGGTGATGTGTAGACCGCACACATTCTCTGTATGACAGACTCAGTGGATGAGTAGACCGCCCCCTGTCTCTGTATAACAATTTCGGGATGAGTAGACCGCCCCCTGTCTCTGTATCACAGACTCAGGGTATGAGTAGACCGCCCCCTGTCTCTGTATCTCAGACTCAGGGGATGTGTAGAGCGCCCCCTGTCTCTGTATGACAGACTCAGTGGATGAGTAGACCGCCCCCTGTCTCTGGATCACAGAGTCAATGGATGAGTAGACCGCCGCCTGTCTCTGTATCACAGACACAGTGGATGAGTAGTCCGCCCCCTGTTTCTGCATCACAGAGTCAGTGGATGAGTAGACCGCCCCCTGTCTCTGTATCACATACTCAGGGGATGAGTATACCGCCCCCTGTCTCTGTATCACAGACTCAGGGGATGAGTAGACCGTCTCGTGTTTCTGTATCAAAGACTCAGGGGATGAGTAGACCGTCTCCTGTTTCTGTATCACAGACTCAGTGAATGAGTAGACCGCCCCCTGTTTCTGTATCACAGACTCAGTGAATGAGTAGACCGCCCCCTGTCTCTGTATCACAGACTCAGTGGATGAGTAGACCGCCCCCTGTCTCTGTATCACAGCTTCAGTGGATGAGTAGACCACCCCATGTATCTGTATCACAAATTTAGGGGATGAGTAGACCGCCTCCTGTCTCTGTACAACAATTTAGGGAATGAGTAGACCGCTCCCAGTCTCTGTATCACAAATTTAGGGGATGAGTAGACCGCCCCCTTTCTCTGTATCACAGACTCAGTGGATGAGAAGATCGCCCCCTGTCTCTGTATCGCAGACTCAGTGGATGAGTAAACTGCCCCTTGTCTCTGTATCTCAGACTCAGGGGATGAGTAGACCGCCCCCTGTCTCTTTCTCACAGACTCAGTGGATGAGTAGACCGCCCCCAGTCTCTGTATCACAGACTCAGTGGATGAGAAGACGTCCCCTGTCTCTGTATCACAGACTCAAGGGATGAGTAGAGCGCCCCCTGTCTCTGTATCACATACTCAGGGGATGAGTAGACCGCCCCCTGTCTCTGTATCACATACTCAGGGGATGAGTAGACCGCCCCCTGTCTCTCATCTCAGAGTCAGTGGATGAGAAGACCACTCCCTGTCTCTGTATTACAAATTTAGGGGATGAGTAGACCGCTCCCTGTATCTGTCTCACAAATTTATGGGATGAGTAGACCGCCCCCTCTCTCTGTATCACAGACTCAGTGGATGAGTAGACCGCCCCCTGTCTCTGCATCAGACTCAGTGGATGAGTAGACGGGCCCCTGTCTCTGTATCAAAGACTCAGGGGATGAATAGACCGACCCTGTCTCTGTATCATAGACTCAGGGGATGAGTAGACCGCCTCCTGTCTCTGTATCACAGACTCAAGGGATGTGTAGACCGCCCCCTGTCTCTGTATCACAGATCAGTGAATGGGTTGACCGCCCCCTGTCTCTGTATCACAGACTCAGTGGATGAGAAGATCGCCCCCTGTCTCTGTATCACAGACTCAGTGGATGAGTAGAGAGCCCCCTGTCTCTGTATCACAGACACAGTGGATGAGAAGACCACCCCCTGTCTCTGGATCACAGAGTCAGTGGATGAGTAGACCGCCCCCTGTTTCTGTATCACAGACTCAGGAGAAGAGGAGACCGCCCCCTGTCTCTGTATCACAGACACAGGGGATGAGTAGACCGTCCCCTTCCTCTGTATCACATCCCAGGGTATGAGTAAACTGCCCCTTGTCTCTGTATCTCAGACTCAGGGGATGAGTGGACTGCCCCCTTTCTCTGTATCACAGACTCAGGGAATGAGTAGACCGCCCCCTTTCTCTGTATCACAGACTCAGGGGATGAGTAGACCGCCCCCTTCCTCTGTATCACAGTACCATGGGATGAGTAAACTGCCCCTTTGCCTCTGTATCACAGACTCAGGGGATGTGTAGACCGCCTCCTGTCTCTATATCACAGACTCAGGGGATGAGTAGACCGCCCACTTTCTCTGTCTCACAGACTCAGTGGATGAGAAGACGGCCCCTGTCTCTGTATCACAAATTTAGGGAATGAGTAGACCGTTCCCTGTCTCTGCATCACAAATTTAGGAGATGAGTAGACCGCTCCCTGTCTCTGTATCACAAATTTAGGGAATGAGTAGACCCCCCCCTGTCTCTGTATCACAAATTTAGGAGATGAGTAGACCGCTCCCTGTCTCTGTATCACAAATTTAGGGAATGAGTAGACCGCCCCCTGTCTCTGCATCACAAATTTAGGAGATGAGTAGACCGCTCCCTGTCTCTGTATCACAAATTTAGGGAATGAGTAGACCACCCCCTGTCTCTGCATCACAAATTTAGGAGATGAGTAGACCGCTCCCTGTCTCTGTATCACAAATTTAGGGAATGAGTAGACCGCCACCTGTCTCTTTATCACATACTCAGTGGATGAGTAGACCGCCCCCAGTCTCTGTATCACAGACTCAGTGGATGAGAAGACGGGCCCCTGTCTCTGGATCACAGAGTCAGTGGATGAGTAGACCGCCCCCTGTTTCTGTATCACAGACTCAGGAGAAGAGTAGACCGCCCCCTGTCTCTGTATCACAGACACAGGGGATGAGTAGACCGTCCCCTTCCTCTGTATCACATCCCAGGGTATGAGTAAACTGCCCCTTGTCTCTGTATCTCAGACTCAGGGGATGAGTGGACTGCCCCCTTTCTCTGTATCACAGACTCAGGGAATGAGTAGACCGCCCCCTTTCTCTGTATCACAGACTCAGGGGATGAGTAGACCGCCCCCTTCCTCTGTATCACAGTACCAGGGGATGAGTAAACTGCCCCTTTGCCTCTGTATCACAGACTCAGGGGATGAGTAGACCGCCTCCTGTCTCTATATCACAGACTCAGGTGATGAGTGGACCGCCCCCTGTCTCTGTCTCCCAGACTCAGGGGATGAGTAGACCGCCCACTGTCTCTGTCTCACAGACTCAGGGGATGAGTAGACCGCCCCCTGTCTCTGTCTCACAGACTCAGTGGATGAGAAAACGGGCCCCTGTCTCTGTATCACAAATTTAGGGAATGAGTAGACCGTTCCCTGTCTCTGCATCACAAATTTAGGAGATGAGTAGACCGCTCCCTGTCTCTGTATCACAAATTTAGGGAATGTTAGACCACCCCCTGTCTCTGCATCACAAATTTAGGAGATGAGTAGACCGCTCCCTGTCTCTGTATCACAAATTTAGGGAATGAGTAGACCGCCACCTGTCTCTTTATCACATACTCAGTGGATGAGTAGACCGCCCCCAGTCTCTGTATCACAGACTCAGTGGATGAGAAGACGGGCCCCTGTCTCTGTATCAAAGACTCAGGGGATGAATAGACCGACCCTGTCTCTGTATCATAGACTCAGGGGATGAGTAGACCGCTCCCTGTCTCTGAATCACAGACTCAAGGGATGTGTAGACCGCCCCCTGTCTCTGTATCACAGATCAGTGAATGGGTTGACCGCCCCCTGTCTCTGTATCACAGACTCAGTGGATGAGAAGATCGCCCCCTGTCTCTGTATCACAGACTCAGTGGATGAGTAGAGAGCCCCCTGTCTCTGTATCACAGACACAGTGGATGAGAAGACCGCCCCCTGTCTCTGGATCACAGAGTCAGTGGATGAGTAGACCGCCCCCTGTTTCTGTATCACAGACTCAGGAGAAGAGTAGACCGCCCCCTGTCTCTGTATCACAGACACAGGGGCTGAGTAGACCGTCCCCTTCCTCTGTATCACATCCCAGGGTATGAGTAAACTGCCCCTTGTCTCTGTATCTCAGACTCAGGGGATGAGTAGACTGCCCCCTTTCTCTGTATCACAGACTCAGGGAATGAGTAGACCGCCCCCTTTCTCTGTATCACAGACTCAGGGGATGAGTAGACCGCCCCCTTCCTCTGTATCACAGTACCAGGGGATGAGTAAACTGCCCCTTTGCCTCTGTATCACAGACTCAGGGGATGAGTAGACCGCCTCCTGTCTCTTTCACAGACTCAGGTGATGAGTGGACCGCCCCCTGTCTCTGTCTCCCAGACTCAGGGGATGAGTAGACCGCCCCCTGTCTCTGTCTCACAGACTCAGGGGATGAGTAGACCGCCCCCTGTCTCTGTCTCACAGACTCAGTGGATGAGAAGACGGGCCCCTGTCTCTGTATCACAAATTTAGGGAATGAGTAGACCGTTCCCTGTCTCTGCATCACAAATTTAGGAGATGAGTAGACCGCTCCCTGTCTCTGTATCACAAATTTAGGGAATGAGTAGACCCCCCCCTGTCTCTGTATCACAAATTTAGGAGATGAGTAGACCGCTCCCTGTCTCTGTATCACAAATTTAGGGAATGAGTAGACCGCCCCCTGTCTCTGCATCACAAATTTAGGAGATGAGTAGACCGCTCCCTGTCTCTGTATCACAAATTTAGGGAATGAGTAGACCGCCACCTGTCTCTTTATCACATACTCAGTGGATGAGTAGACCGCCCCCAGTCTCTGTATCACAGACTCAGTGGATGAGAAGACGGGCCCCTGTCTCTGTATCAAAGACTCAGGGGATGAATAGACCGACCCTGTCTCTGTATCATAGACTCAGGGGATGAGTAGACCGCCCCCTGTCTCTGTATCACAGACTCAGGGGATGAGTAGACCGCACCCAGTCTCTGTATCACAGACTCAGTGGATGAGAAGACGGGCCCCTGTCTCTGTATCAAAGACTCAGGGGATGAATAGACCGACCCTGTCTCTGTATCATAGACTCAGGGGATGAGTAGACCGCCCCCTGTCTCTGTATCACAGACTCAGGGGATGCGTAGACCGCCCCCTGTCTCTGTATCACAGACTCAGTGGATGAGAAGACAGCCCCCTGTCTCTGTATCAAAGACTCAGGGGCTGCGTAGACCGCCCCCTGTCTCTGTATCACAGACTCAGGGGATGTGTAGACCGCCCCCTTCCTCTGTATCACAGACCCAGGGGATGAGTAAATTGCCCCTTGTCTCTGTATCTCAGACTCAGGGGATGAGTAGACTGCCCCCTGTCTCTGTATCACAGACACAGTGGATGAGTAGACCGCCCCCTGTTTCTGCATCACATACTCAGGGGATGAGTAGACCGCCCCCTGTCTCTGTATCACAGACACAGTGGATGAGTAGACCGCCCCCTGTTTCTGCATCACAGACTCAGGGGATGAGTAGACCGCCCCCTGTCTCTGTATCACAGCTTCAGTGGATGAGTAGACCACCCCCTGTCTCTGTATCACAAATTTAGGGGATGAGTAGACCGCCCCCTGTTGCTGTATCACAAATTTAGGGAATGAGTAGACCGCCCCCTTTCTCTGTATCACAGACTCAGTGGATGAGTAGACCGCCCCCTGTCTCTGCATCACAGACTCAGTGGATGAGTAGACGGGCCCCTGTCTCTGTATCAAAGACTCAGGGGATCAATAGACCGCCCCCTGTCTCTGTATCATAGACTCAGGGGATGAGTAGACCGCCTCCTGTCTCTGTATCACAGACTCAGTGGATGAGTAGACCGCCCCCTGTCGCTGTATCACAGACTCAGTGGATGAGAAGATCGCCCTCTGTCTCTGTATCTCAGACTCAGGGGATGAGTAGACTGCCCCCTTTCTCTGTATCACAGACTCAGGGAATGAGTCGACCGCCCCCTGTCTCTTTATCACAGACTCAGTGGATGAGTAGACCGCCCCCAGTCTCTGTATCTCAGAGTCAGTGGATGAGTAGACCGCCCCCAGTCTCTGTATCTCAGAGTCAGTGGATGAGAAGACCGCACCCTGTCTCTTTATCTCAGAGTCAGTGGATGAGTAGACCACCCCCTGTCTCTGTATCTCAGACTCAGTAGATGAGAAGACCGCCCCCTGTCTCTGTATCTCAGAGTCAGTGGATGAGAAGACCGCCCCCTGTCTCTTTATCTCAGAGTCAGTGGATGAGTAGACCGCCCCCAGTCTCTGTATCTCAGACTCAGTGGATGACTAGACCGTCCCCTGTCGATGCATCACAGACTCAGCTGATGAGTAGACGGCCCCCTGTCTTTTTATCACACACTCGGGGGATGAGTAGACCACCCCCTGTCTCTGCATCACAGACTCAGGGGATGAGTAGACCGTCCCCTTCCTCTGTATCACAGACCCAGGGTATGAGTAAACTGCCCCTTGTCTCTTTATCTCAGACTCAGGGGATGAGTAGACTGCCCCCTGTCTCTGTATCACAGACTCAGGTGATGTGTAGACCACACACATTCTCTGTATGACAGACTCAGTGGAAGAGTAGACCGCCCCCTGTCTCTGTATAACAGACCCAGGGGATGAGTAAACTGCCCCTTGTCTCTGTATCTCAGACTCAGGGGATGAGTAGACTGCCCCCTTTCTCTGTATCACACAATCGGGGGATGAGTAGACCGCCCCCTGCCTCTGTATCACAGACTCAGGTGATGTGTAGACCGCACACATTCTCTGTATGACAGACTCAGTGGATGAGTAGACCGCCCCCTGTCTCTGTATAACAATTTCGGGATGAGTAGACCGCCCCCTGTCTCTGTATCACAGACTCAGGGTATGAGTAGACCGCCCCCTGTCTCTGTATCTCAGACTCAGGGGATGTGTAGAGCGCCCCCTGTCTCTGTATGACAGACTCAGTGGATGAGTAGACCGCCCCCTGTCTCTGGATCACAGAGTCAGTGGATGGGCAGACCGCCGCCTGTCTCTGTATCACAGACACAGTGGATGAGTAGTCCGCCCCCTGTTTCTGCATCACAGAGTCAGTGGATGAGTAGACCGCCCCCTGTCTCTGTATCACATACTCAGGGGATGAGTATACCGCCCCCTGTCTCTGTATCACAGACTCAGGGGATGAGTAGACCGTCTCGTGTTTCTGTATCAAAGACTCAGGGGATGAGTAGACCGTCTCCTGTTTCTGTATCACAGACTCAGTGAATGAGTAGACCGCCCCCTGTTTCTGTATCACAGACTCAGTGAATGAGTAGACCGCCCCCTGTCTCTGTATCACAGACTCAGTGGATGAGTAGACCGCCCCCTGTCTCTGTATCACAGCTTCAGTGGATGAGTAGACCACCCCATGTCTCTGTATCACAAATTGAGGGGATGAGTAGACCGCCCCCTGTCTCTGTATCACAAATTTAGGGAATGAGTAGACCGCTCCCTGTCTCTGTATCACAAATTTAGGGGATGAGTAGACCGCCCCCTTTCTCTGTATCACAGACTCAGTGGATGAGAAGATCGCCCCCTGTCTCTGTATCGCAGACTCAGTGGATGAGTAAACTGCCCCTTGTCTCTGTATCTCAGACTCAGGGGATGAGTAGACCGCCCCCTGTCTCTTTCTCACAGACTCAGTGGATGAGTAGACCGCCCCCAGTCTCTGTATCACAGACTCAGTGGATGAGAAGACGTCCCCTGTCTCTGTATCACAGACTCAGGGGATGAGTAGAGCGCCCCCTGTCTCTGTATCACATACTCAGGGGATGAGTAGACCGGCCCCTGTCTCTTATCTCAGAGTCAGTGGATGAGAAGACCACTCCCTGTCTCTGTATTACAAATTTAGGGGATGAGTAGACCGCTCCCTGTCTCTGTATCACAAATTTAGGGAATGAGTAGACCGCTCCCTGTATCTGTCTCACAAATTTAGGGGATGAGTAGACCGCCCCCTCTCTCTGTATCACAGACTCAGTGGATGAGTAGACCGCTCCCTGTCTCTGTATCACAAATTTAGGGAATGAGTAGACCGCTCCCTGTATATGTCTCACAAATTTAGGGGATGAGTAGACCGCCCCCTCTCTCTGTATCACAGACTCAGGGGATGAGTAGACCGCCCCCTCTCTCTGTATCACAGACTCAGTGGATGAGTAGACCGCCCCCTGTCTCTGCATCAGACTCAGTGGATGAGTAGACGGGCCCCTGTCTCTGTATCAAAGACTCAGGGGATGAATAGACCGACCCTGTCTCTGTATCATAGACTCAGGGGATGAGTAGACCGCCTCCTGTCTCTGTATCACAGACTCAAGGGATGTGTAGACCGCCCCCTGTCTCTGTATCACAGATCAGTGAATGGGTTGACCGCCCCCTGTCTCTGTATCACAGACTCAGTGGATGAGAAGATCGCCCCCTGTCTCTGTATCACAGACTCAGTGGATGAGTAGAGAGCCCCCTGTCTCTGTATCACAGACACAGGGGATGAGAAGACCGCCCCCTGTCTCTGGATCACAGAGTCAGTGGATGAGTAGACCGCCCCCTGTTTCTGTATCACAGACTCAGGAGAAGAGGAGACCGCCCCCTGTCTCTGTATCACAGACACAGGGGATGAGTAGACCGTCCCCTTCCTCTGTATCACATCCCAGGGTATGAGTAAACTGCCCCTTGTCTCTGTATCTCAGACTCAGGGGATGAGTGGACTGCCCCCTTTCTCTGTATCACAGACTCAGGGAATGAGTAGACCGCCCCCTTTCTCTGTATCACAGACTCAGGGGATGAGTAGACCGCCCCCTTCCTCTGTATCACAGTACCAGGGGATGAGTAAACTGCCCCTTTGCCTCTGTATCACAGACTCAGGGGATGAGTAGACCGCCTCCTGTCTCTATATCACAGACTCAGGGGATGAGTAGACCGCCCACTGTCTCTGTCTCACAGACTCAGTGGATGAGAAGACGGGCCCCTGTCTCTGTATCACAAATTTAGGGAATGAGTAGACCGTTCCCTGTCTCTGCATCACAAATTTAGGAGATGAGTAGACCGCTCCCTGTCTCTGAATCACAAATTTAGGGAATGAGTAGACCCCCCCCTGTCTCTGTATCACAAATTTAGGAGATGAGTAGACCGCTCCCTGTCTCTGTATCACAAATTTAGGGAATGAGTAGACCGCCCCCTGTCTCTGCATCACAAATTTAGGAGATGAGTAGACCGCTCCCTGTCTCTGTATCACAAATTTAGGGAATGAGTAGACCACCCCCTGTCTCTGCATCACAAATTTAGGAGATGAGTAGACCGCTCCCTGTCTCTGTATCACAAATTTAGGGAATGAGTAGACCGCCCCCTGTCTCTGCATCACAAATTTAGGGAATGAGTAGACCCCCCCCTGTCTCTGTATCACAAATTTAGGAGATGAGTAGACCGCTCCCTGTCTCTGTATCACAAATTTAGGGAATGAGTAGACCGCCCCCTGTCTCTGCATCACAAATTTAGGAGATGAGTAGACCGCTCCCTGTCTCTGTATCACAAATTTAGGGAATGAGTAGACCACCCCCTGTCTCTGCATCACAAATTTAGGAGATGAGTAGACCGCTCCCTGTCTCTGTATCACAAATTTAGGGAATGAGTAGACCGCCACCTGTCTCTTTATCACATACTCAGTGGATGAGTAGACCGCCCCCAGTCTCTGAATCACAGACTCAGTGGATGAGAAGACGGGCCCCTGTCTCTGTATCAAAGACTCAGGGGATGAATAGACCGACCCTGTCTCTGTATCATAGACTCAGGGGATGAGTAGACCGCCTCCTGTCTCTGTATCACAGACTCAAGGGATGTGTAGACCGCCCCCTGTCTCTGTATCACAGATCAGTGAATGGGTTGACCGCCCCCTGTCTCTGTGTCACAGACTCAGTGGATGAGAAGATCGCCCCCTGTCTCTGTATCACAGACTCAGTGGATGAGTAGAGAGCCCCCTGTCTCTGTATCACAGACACAGTGGATGAGAAGACCGCCCCCTGTCTCTGGATCACAGAGTCAGTGGATGAGTAGACCGCCCCCTGTTTCTGTATCACAGACTCAGGAGAAGAGTAGACCGCCCCCTGTCTCTGTATCACAGACACAGGGGATGAGTAGACCGTCCCCTTCCTCTGTATCACAGACTCAGGGAATGAGTAGACCGCCCCATTTCTCTGTATCACAGATTCAGGGGATGAGTAGACCGCCCCCTTCCTCTGTATCACAGTACCAGGGTATGAGTAAACTGCCCCTTTGCCTCTGTATCACAGACTCAGGGGATGAGTAGACCGCCTCCTGTCTCTATATCACAGACTCAGGTGATGAGTGGACCGCCCCCTGTCTCTGTCTCCCAGACTCAGGGGATGAGTAGACCGCCCCCTGTCTCTGTCTCACAGACTCAGGGGATGAGTAGACCGCCCCCTGTCTCTGTCTCACAGACTCAGTGGATGAGAAGACGGGCCCCTGTCTCTGTATCACAAATTTAGGGAATGAGTAGACCGTTCCCTGTCTCTGCATCACAAATTTAGGTGATGAGTAGACCGCTCCCTGTCTCTGTATCACAAATTTAGGGAATGAGTAGACCCCACCCTGTCTCTGTATCACAAATTTAGGAGATGAGTAGACCGCTCCCTGTCTCTGTATCACAAATTTAGGGAATGAGTAGACCGCCCCCTGTCTCTGCATCACAAATTTAGGAGATGAGTTGACCGCTCCCTGTCTCTGTATCACAAATTTAGGGAATGAGTAGACCACCCCCTGTCTCTGCATCACAAATTTAGGAGATGAGTAGACCGCTCCCTGTCTCTGTATCACAAATTTAGGGAATGAGTAGACCGCCACCTGTCTCTTTATCACATACTCAGTGGATGAGGAGACCGCCCCCAATCTCTGTATCACAGACTCAGTGGATGAGAAGACGGGCCCCTGTCTCTGTATCAAAGACTCAGGGGATGCGTAGACCGGCCCCTTCCTCTGTAGCACAGACCCAGGGGATGAGTAAACTGCCCCTTTTCTCTGTATCTCAGACTCAGGGGATGAGTAGACTGCCCCCTTTCTCTGTATCACACACTCGGGGGATGCGTAGACCGCCCCCTGTCTCTGTATCACAGACTCAGGTGATGAGTAGACCGCGCCCTTCTCTGTATCACAGACTCAGGGAATGAGTAGACGGCCCCCTTTCTCTGTATCACAGACTCAGGGGATGAGTAGACCGCCCCTTTGCCTCTGTATCACAGACTCAGGGGATGAGTAGACTACCTCCTGTCTCGATATCACAGACTCAGGTGATGAGTAGACCGCACACTTTCTCTTTCTCACACACTCGGGGGATGCGTAGACCGCCCCCTGTCTCTGTATCACAGACTCAGCTGATGAGTAGACCGCGCCCTGTCTTTTTATCACACACTCGGGGGATGAGTAGACCTCCCCTTGTCTCTGTATCACAGACGCAGGGGATGAGTAGACCGCCCCCTGTCTTTGTATCACCCACTCAGGGGATGAGTAGACCGCCCCCTGTCTCTGTCTCACAGACTCAGGGGATGAGTAGACCGCCCACTGTCTTTGTCTCACCAACTCAGGGGATGAGTGAACCGCCCCCTGTCTCTGTATCACAAATTTAGGGAATGAGTAGACCGTTCCCTGTCTCTGTATCAAAAATTTAGGGAAAGAGTAGACCGCTCCCTGTCTCTGTATCACAAATGTAGGGGATGAGTAGATCGCTCCCTGTCTCTGTATCACAAATTTAGGGGATGAGTAGACCGCCCCCTGCCTCTGAATCACAAATTTAGGAGATGAGTAGACCGCTCCCTGTCTCTGCATCACAAATTTAGGAGATGAGTAGACCGCTCCCTGTCTCTGCATCACAAATTTAGGAGATGAGTAGACCACCCCCTGTCTCTGCATCGCAAATTTAGGAGATGAGTAGACCGCTCCCTGTCTCTGTATCACAAATTTAGGGAATGAGTAGACCGCCCCCAGTCTCTGTATCACAGACTCAGTGGATGAGAAGACGGGCCCCTGTCTCTGTATCAAAGACTCAGGGGATGCGTGGACCGCCCCCTGTCTCTGTATCACAGACTCAAGGGATGAGCAGATCGCCCCCTGTCTCCGTATCACAGATCAGTGAATGAGTTGTTGCCCCCTGTCTCTGTATCACAGACTCAGTGGATGAGAAGACCGCCCCCTGTCTCTGTATCTCAGAGTCAGTGGATGAGAAGACCGCCCCCTGTCTCTTTATCTCAGAGTCAGTGGATGAGTAGACCGCCCCCTGTCTCTGTATCACAGACTCAGTGGATGAGTAGACCGTCCCCTGTCGATGTATCACAGACACAGGGAATGAGTAGACCGCCTCCTGTCTCTGTATCACAGACTCAGGTGATGAGTAGACCGCGCCCTGTCTCTGTATCACAGACTCAGTGAATGAGTAGACCGCCCCCTGTCTCTGTCTCACAGACTCAGGTGATGAGTAGACCGCGCCCTGTCTCTGTATCACAGACTCAGTGAATGAGTAGACCGCCCCCTGTCTCTGTCTCACAGACTCAGTGGATGAGTAGACCGCCCCCTGTCTCTGTATCTCAGAGTCAGTGGATGAGTAGAACGCCCCCAGTTTCTGTATCACAGACCCAGGGGATGCGTAGACCGCCCCCTGTCTTTCTATCACAGACTCAGTGAATGAGTAAACCGTCCCCTGTTTCTGTATCACATACTCAGGGGATCAGTAGAGCGCCCCCTGTCTCTGTATCACAGATTAAGTGGATAGTCGACCGCCCCCTGTCTCTGTGTCACAAATTTAGGGAATGAGTAGACTGCCCCCTTTCTCTGTCTGACAGACTCAGGGGATGAGTAGACCGCCGCCTGTGTCTGTATTTCAGGGACTTTGGGGCTGAGTAGACTGCCCCCTGTCTCTGTGTCACAAATTTAGGGAATGAGTAGACCGGCCCCTTCCTCTGTTGCACAGACCCAGGGGATGAGTAAACTGCCCCTTTTCTCTGTATCTCAGACTCAGGGGATGAGTAGACTGCCCCCTTTCTCTGTATCACAGACTCAGGGGATGAGTAGACCGCCCCCTGTCTCTGTCTCACAGACTCAGTGGATGAGTAGACCGTCCCCTGTCTCTGTCTCACAGACTCAGTGGATGAGTAGACCGCCCCCTGTCGCTGTATCACAGACTCAGGGAATGAGTAGACCGCCCCCTGTCTCTTGATCACACACTCGGGGGATGAGTAGACCGCCCCCTGTCTCTGTATCACAGACTCAGGGGATGAGTAGACCGCCCCCTGTCTCTTTATCACACACTCGGGGAATGAGTAGACCGTCCCCTGTCTTTCTATCTCAGACTCAGTGGATGAGTAGACCGCCCCCTGTCTCTGTATCACAGACTCAGGGGATGAGTAGACCGCCCCCTGTCTCTGTGTCACAGACTTAGGGGATGAGTAGACCGCCCCCTGTCTCTTTATCACACACTCGGGGGATGAGTAGACCGCCCCCTGTCTCAGCATCACAGAGTCAGTGGATGAGGAGACCGCCCCCTGTTTCTGTATCACAGACTCAGGGAATGAGTAGACCGCCCCCTGTCTCTTTATCACACACTCGGGGGATGAGTAGACCGCCCCCTGTCTCAGCATCACAGAGTCAGTGGATGAGGAGACCGCCCCCTGTTTCTGTATCACAGATTCAGGGGATCAGTAGAGCGCCCCCTGTCTCTGTATCACAGACTCAGTGGATGTGTGGACCGCCCCCTGTCTCTGTATCTCAGACTCAGTGGATGAGTAGACCGCCCCCTGTCTCTGTATCACAGACTCAGTGGATGAGTAGACCGCCTCCTGTCTCTGTATCACAGACTCGGGGGATGAGGAGACCGCCCCCTGTCTCTTTATCTCAGAGTCAGTGGATGAGAAGACCGCCCCCTGTCTCTTAATCTCAGAGTCAGTGGATGAGCAGACCGCCCCCTGTCTCTTTATCTCAGAGTCAGTGGATGAGAAGACTGCCCCCTGTCTCTTTATCTCAGAGTCAGTGGATGAGCAGACCGCCCCCTGTCTCTTTATCTCAGAGTCAGTGGATGAGTAGACCGCCCCCTGTCTCTGTATCACAGACTCAGTGGATGACTAGAACCACCCCTGTCTTTGCATCACAGACTCAGTGTATGAGTAGACCGTCCCCTGTCGATGTATCACAGACTCAGGGAATGAGTAGACCGCCTCCTGTCTCTTTATCACATACTCGGGGGATGAGTAGAACGCCCCCTGTCTCTGTATCACAGACTCAGGTGATGAGTAGACCGCGCCCTGTCTCTATCACAGACTCAGTGAATGAGTAGACCGCCCCCTGTCTCTGTCTCACAGACTCAGTGGATGAGTAGACCGCCCCCTGTCTCTGTATCTCAGAGTCAGTGGATGAGTAGAACGCCCCCTGTTTCTGTATCACAGACTCAGCGAATGAGTAGACCGCCCCCTGTCTCTGTCTCACAGACTCAGGGGATGAGTAGACCGCTCCCTGTCTCTGTATCACAAATGTAGGGGATGAGTAGATCGCTCCCTGTCTCTGTATCACAAATTTAGGGGATGAGTAGACCGCCCCCTGTCTCTGAATCACAAATTTAGGAGATGAGTAGACCGCTCCCTGTCTCTGCATCACAAATTTAGGAGATGAGTAGACCGCTCCCTGTCTCTGCATCACAAATTTAGGAGATGAGTAGACCACCCCCTGTCTCTGCATCGCAAATTTAGGAGATGAGTAGACCGCTCCCTGTCTCTGTATCACAAATTTAGGGAATGAGTAGACCGCCCCCTGTCTCTTTATCACATACTCAGTGGATGAGTAGACCGCCCCCAGTCTCTGTATCACAGACTCAGTGGATGAGAAGACGGGCCCCTGTCTCTGTATCAAAGACTCAGGGGATGCGTGGACCGCCCCCTGTCTCTGTATCACAGACTCAAGGGATGAGCAGATCGCCCCCTGTCTCCGTATCACAGATCAGTGAATGAGTTGTTGCCCCCTGTCTCTGTATCACAGACTCAGTGGATGAGAAGTCCGCCCCCTGTCTCTGTATCTCAGAGTCAGTGGATGAGAAGACCGCCCCCTGTCTCTTTATCTCAGAGTCAGTGGATGAGTAGACCGCCCCCTGTCTCTGTATCACAGACTCAGTGGATGAGTAGACCGTCCCCTGTCGATGTATCACAGACACAGGGAATGAGTAGACCGCCTCCTGTCTCTGTATCACAGACTCAGGTGATGAGTAGACCGCGCCCTGTCTCTGTATCACAGACTCAGTGAATGAGTAGACCGCCCCCTGTCTCTGTCTCACAGACTCAGGTGATGAGTAGACCGCGCCCTGTCTCTGTATCTCAGAGTCAGTGGATGAGTAGAACGCCCCCAGTTTCTGTATCACAGACCCAGGGGATGCGTAGACCGCCCCCTGTCTTTCTATCACAGACTCAGTGAATGAGTAAACCGTCCCCTGTTTCTGTATCACATACTCAGGGGATCAGTAGAGCGCCCCCTGTCTCTGTATCACAGATTAAGTGGATAGTCGACCGCCCCCTGTCTCTGTGTCACAAATTTAGGGAATGAGTAGACTGCCCCCTTTCTCTGTCTGACAGACTCAGGGGATGAGTAGACCGCCGCCTGTGTCTGTATTTCAGGGACTTTGGGGCTGAGTAGACTGCCCCCTGTCTCTGTGTCACAAATTTAGGGAATGAGTAGACCGGCCCCTTCCTCTGTTGCACAGACCCAGGGGATGAGTAAACTGCCCCTTTTCTCTGTATCTCAGACTCAGGGGATGAGTAGACTGCCCCCTTTCTCTGTATCACAGACTCAGGGGATGAGTAGACCGCCCCCTGTCTCTGTCTCACAGACTCAGTGGATGAGTAGACCGTCCCCTGTCTCTGTCTCACAGACTCAGTGGATGAGTAGACCGCCCCCTGTCGCTGTATCACAGACTCAGGGAATGAGTAGACCGCCCCCTGTCTCTTGATCACACACTCGGGGGATGAGTAGACCGCCCCCTGTCTCTGTATCACAGACTCAGGGGATGAGTAGACCGCCCCCTGTCTCTTTATCACACACTCGGGGAATGAGTAGACCGTCCCCTGTCTTTCTATCTCAGACTCAGTGGATGAGTAGACCGCCCCCTGTCTCTGTATCACAGACTCAGGGGATGAGTAGACCGCCCCCTGTCTCTGTGTCACAGACTTAGGGGATGAGTAGACCGCCCCCTGTCTCTTTATCACACACTCGGGGGATGAGTAGACCGCCCCCTGTCTCAGCATCACAGAGTCAGTGGATGAGGAGACCGCCCCCTGTTTCTGTATCACAGACTCAGGGAATGAGTAGACCGCCCCCTGTCTCTTTATCACACACTCGGGGGATGAGTAGACCGCCCCCTGTCTCAGCATCACAGAGTCAGTGGATGAGGAGACCGCCCCCTGTTTCTGTATCACAGATTCAGGGGATCAGTAGAGCGCCCCCTGTCTCTGTATCACAGACTCAGTGGATGTGTGGACCGCCCCCTGTCTCTGTATCTCAGACTCAGTGGATGAGTAGACCGCCCCCTGTCTCTGTATCACAGACTCAGTGGATGAGTAGACCGCCTCCTGTCTCTGTATCACAGACTCGGGGGATGAGGAGACCGCCCCCTGTCTCTTTATCTCAGAGTCAGTGGATGAGAAGACCGCCCCCTGTCTCTTAATCTCAGAGTCAGTGGATGAGCAGACCGCCCCCTGTCTCTTTATCTCAGAGTCAGTGGATGAGAAGACTGCCCCCTGTCTCTTTATCTCAGAGTCAGTGGATGAGCAGACCGCCCCCTGTCTCTTTATCTCAGAGTCAGTGGATGAGTAGACCGCCCCCTGTCTCTGTATCACAGACTCAGTGGATGACTAGAACCACCCCTGTCTTTGCATCACAGACTCAGTGTATGAGTAGACCGTCCCCTGTCGATGTATCACAGACTCAGGGAATGAGTAGACCGCCTCCTGTCTCTTTATCACATACTCGGGGGATGAGTAGAACGCCCCCTGTCTCTGTATCACAGACTCAGGTGATGAGTAGACCGCGCCCTGTCTCTATCACAGACTCAGTGAATGAGTAGACCGCCCCCTGTCTCTGTCTCACAGACTCAGTGGATGAGTAGACCGCCCCCTGTCTCTGTATCTCAGAGTCAGTGGATGAGTAGAACGCCCCCTGTTTCTGTATCACAGACTCAGGGGATGAGTAGACCGCCCCCTGTCATTCTATCACAGACTCAGCGAATGAGTAGACCGCCCCCTGTCTCTGTCTCACAGACTCAGGGGATGAGTAGAGCGCCCCCTGTCTTTGTATCACAGACTCAGGGGATGAGTAGACCGCCCCCTGTCATTCTATCACAGACTCAGCGAATGAGTAGACCGCCCCCTGTCTCTGTCTCACAGACTCAGGGGATGAGTAGACCGCCCCCTGTCTCTGTATCACAGACTCAGGGGATGAGTAGAGCGCCCCCTGTCTTTGTATCACAGACTCAGTGGATGAGAAGACCACCCCCTGTCTCTGCATCACAGACTCAGGGGATGAGTAGACCGCCCCCTGTCTCTGTATCACAGACTCAGGGGTTGAGTAGACCGCACACTGTCTCTGTATCACAGACTCAGTGGATGAGAAGACCGCACCCTGTCTCTGTATCACAGCCACAAAGGATGAGTAGACGGCCCCCTGTCTCTGTATCACAAACTCTCGGGATGAGTAGAGCGCCCCCTGTCTCTGTATCACAGACTCAAGGGATGAGTAGACCGCCCCCTTCCTCTCTATCACAGACCCAGGGGATGAGCAAACTGCCCCTTGTCTCTGTATCTCAGATTCAGAGGATGAGTGCACCGCCCCCTGTTTCTGTATCATTGATTCAGGGGATGAGAAGAACGCCCCCTGTCTCTGTATCACAAACTGAGGGGATAAGCAGACCGCCCCCTGTCTCTGTATCACAGACTCATGGGATGAGTAGTCCGCCCCCTGTCTTTGTATCACACACTCAGTGGATGAGCAGACCTCCCCCTGTCTTTGTATCACACACTCAGTGGATGAGTAGACCGCCCCCTGTCTCTGTATCTCAGACTCAGGGGAAGAGTAGAACGCCCCCTGTTTCTGTATCATCGACTCAGGGGAAGAGTACACCGCCCCCTGTCTTTGTGTCACAGATTCAGGGGATGAGTAGACCGCCTCCTGCCTCTGTATCACAGACTCATGGGATGAGCAGTCCGTCCCCTGTCTTTGTATCACAGACTCAGGGGATGAGTCGACCGCCTCCTGTCTCTGTATCACAGACTCAGGGGATGATTAGACCGCCTCCTGTCTCTGTATCACAGACTCAGGGGATGAGTAGAACGCCCCTGTTTCTGTATCATCGACTCAGGGGAAGAGTACACCGCCACCTGTCTTTGTGTCACAGATTCAGGGGATGAGTAGACTGCCTCCTGCCTCTGTATCACAGACTCATGGGATGAGCAGTCCGTCCCCTGTCTTTGTATCACAGACTCAGGGGATGAGTCGACCGCCTCCTGTCTCTGTATCACAGACTCACGGGATGAGTAGACCGCCCCCTGTCTCTGTATCACAGACTCAGTGTATGAGTAGACCGCCCCCTATCTTGTATCATTGATTCAGGGAATGAGTAGACCGCCCCCTGTCTTTGTATCACAGATTCAGGGGATGAGTTGACCGCCTCCTGTCTCTGTATCATCGACTCAGGGGAAGAGTAGACCGCCCCCTGTCTCTGTATCACACACTCGGGGGATGAGTAGACCGCCCCCTGTCTCTGTATCACCGACTCGGGGGATGAGTAGACCGCCCCCTGTCTCTGTATCATTGATTCAGTGGATGAGTAGACCGCCCCCTGTCGCTGTATCAAAGACTCAGGGGATGAGTAGACCGCCCCCTGTCTCTGGATCACAGAATCAGTGGATGAGAAGACCGCCCCCTGTCTCTGTATCAAAGACTCAGGGGATGAGTAGACCGCCCCCTGTCTCAGTATCACAGACTCAGGGGATGAGTAGACTGCCCCCTGTCTCTGTTTCACAAACTGAGGGAATGAGTGGAGCGCCCCCTGTCTCTGTATCTCACACTCAACGATTGAGTTAATCGCCCTTGTCTCTGTATCACAGACTCCGGGGATGAGCAGACCGCTCCCTGTCTCTGTATCATTGATTCTGGGAATGAGTAGACCGCCCCCTGTCTCTATGTAACAGACTCAGGGGATGAGTAGACCGCCTCTGTCTCTGTAACACAGAGTCAGTGGATGAGTAGACCGTCACCTGTCTCTGTATCACAGACTCAGTGGATGAGAGGACCGCCCCCTGTCTCTGTATCAAAGACTCAGGGGATGAGTAGTCCGCCCCCTGTCTCTGTATCTCAGAGTCAGGGGATGACTAGACCGCCCCCTGTCTTTGTATCACACACTCATTGGATGAGTAGACCGCCCCCTGTCTAGGCATCACAGACTCAGTGGATGGGTAGACCGGCCCCTGTCTCTGTATCAAAGACTCAGGGGATGAGTAGACCACCCCCTGTCTCTGTATCACAAATTTAGGGCATGAGTAGACCACCCACTATCTCTGTGTCACAGACTCATGGGATGAGTAGTCCGTCCCCTGTCTTTGTGTCACACACTCAGTGGATGCGCAGACAGCCCCCTGTCTCTGTATCACAGCCACAAGGGATGAGTAGACCGCTCCCTGTCTCTGTATCTCAGACTCAGGGGAAGAGTAGACCGTCCCCTGTCTTTGGAACACAGACTCAGGGGATGATGAGACAGCCCCCTGTCTCAGTATCACAGACTCAGGGGATGAGTAGACCGCCCCCTGTCTCTGTATCACAGACTCAAGTGATGAGTAGTCCGCCCCCTGTCTTTGTATCACGGACTCAGGGGATGAGTAGACCGCCCCCTGTCTCTATATCTCAGACTCAGGGGAAGAGTAGAACGCCCCCTGTCTCTGTATCATCGACTCAGGGGAAGAGTAGACCGCCCCCTGTCTTTGTGTCACAGATTCAGGGGATGAGTTGACCGCCTCCTGCCTCTGTATCTCAGACTCAGGGGAAGAGTCGAACGCCCCCTGTCTCTGTATCATCGACTCAGGGGAAGAGTAGACCGCCCCCTGTCTCTGTGTCACACACTCGGGGGATGAGTAGACCGCCCCCTGTCTCTGTATCACAGACTCGGGGGATGAGTAGACCGCCCCCTGTCTCTGTATCATTGATTCAGTGGATGAGTAGACCGCCCCCTGTCGCTGTATCAAAGACTCAGGGGATGAGTAGACCGCCCCCTGTCTCTGGATCACAGACTCAGTGGATGAGTAGACCGCCCCCTGTCTCTGTATCACAGACTCAGTGGATGAGTAGACCGCCCCCTGTCTCTGTTTCACACACTCGGGGGATGAGTAGACCGCCCCCTGACTCTGTATCATTGATTCCGGGAATGAGTAGACCGCCCCCTGTCTCTATATAACAGACTCAGGGGATGAGTAGACCGCCCCCTGTCTCTGTAACACAGAGTCAGTGGATGAATAGACCGTCACCTGTCTCTGCATCACAGACTCAGTGGATGAGAGGTCCGCCCCCTGTCTCTGTATCAAAGACTCAGGGGATGAGTAGTCCGCCCCCTGTCTCTGTATCAAAGACTCAGGGGATGAGTAGACCACCCCCTGTCTTTGTAACTCAAATTTCGGGGATGAGTAGACCGCCCCCTGTCTCTGTATCACAGACTCAGGGGCTGAGTAGACCGCCCCCTGTCTCTGTATCACAGACTCAGGGGATGAGCAGACCGCCCCCTGTCTCTGTATCTCACACTCAGCGATTGAGTTAATCGCCCCCTGTCTCTGTGTCACACACTCGGGGGATGAGTAGACCGCTCACTGTCTCTGTATCACAGCCTCGGGGGATGAGTAGACCGCCCCCTGACTCTGTATCATTGATTCCGGGAATGTGTAGACCGCCCCCTGTCTCTGTAACACACAGTCAGTGGATGAGTAGACTGTCACCTGTCTCTGTATCACAGACTCAGTGGATGAGAGGACCGCCTCCTGTCTCTGTATCAAAGACTCAGGGGATGAGTAGTCCGCCCCCTGTCTCTGTATCTCAGAGTCAGGAGATGACTAGACCGACCCCTGTCTTTGTATCACACACTCAGTGGATGAGTAGACCGGCCCCTGTCTCTGTATCAAAGACTCAGGGGATGAGTAGACCACCCCCTGTCTCTGTATCACAAACTGAGAGGATGAGTAGACCGCGTCCTGTCTTTGTAACTCACATTTAGGGGATAAGTAGACCGCCCCCTGTCTCTGTATCACAGACTCAGTGGATGAGTAGACCGTCCCCTGTCTTTGTATCACAAACTCAGTGGATGAGCAGACTGCCCCCTGTCTCTGTTTCACAGACTCAGGGGATGAGTAGACCGCCCCCTGTCTCTGCATCACAAACTGAGGGGATGAGTAGACCGCCCCCTGTCTCTGTATCACAGACTCAAGGGATGAGTAGACCGCCCCCTTCCTCTCTATCACAGACCCAGGCGATGAGTAAACTGCCCCTTGTCTCTGTATCTCAGACTCAGGGGATGAGTAGACCGCCCCCTGTCTCTGTATCACAGGCTCAGGAAATGAGGAGAGCGCCCCCTGTCTCTGTATCACAGACTCAAGGGATGAGTAGACCGCCCCCTTCCTCTCTATCACAGACCCAGGCGATGAGTAAACTGCCCCCTGTCTCTGTATCTCACACTCAGGGCATGATTAGACCGCCCCCTGTCTCTGTATCACAGACTCAGGGGATGAGTAGACCGCCCCCTGTCTCTGTATCACAGACTCAGGGGATGAGTAGACCGCCCCCTGTCTCTGTATCACAAATTGAGGGGATGAGTAGACCGCCCCCTGTCTCTGTATCACAGACTCAGGGGATGAGTAGACCGCCCCCTGTCTCTGTATCACAGACTCAGGGGATGAGTTGACCCCCCCTTGTCTCTGTCTCTCACACTCAGGGCATGATTAGACAGCCCCCTTTCTCTGTATCACAGATTCAGGGTATGAGTAGACAGCCCCCTGTCTCTGTATCACAAATTTAGGGCATGAGTAGACCACCCACGATCTCTGTGTCACAGACTCATGGGATGAGTAGTCCGAATTGTGTCTTTGTGTCACACACTCAGTGGATGAGCAGACAGCCCCCTGTCTCTGTATCACAGCCACAAGGGATGAGTAGACCGCTCCCTGTCTCTGTATCTCAGACTCAGGGGAAGAGTAGACCGTCCCCTGTCTTTGTATCACAGACTCAGGGGATGATGAGACAGCCCCCTGTCTCAGTATCACAGACTCAGGGGATGAGTAGACCGCCCCCTGTCTCTGTATTACAGACTCAAGTGATGAGTAGTCCGCCCCCTGTCTTTGTATCACGGACTCAGGGGATGAGTAGACCGTCCCCTGTCTTTGTGTCACAGATTCAGGGGATGAGTAGACCGCCTCCTGCCTCTGTATCTCAGACTCAGGGGAAGAGTAGAACGCCCCCTGTCTCCGTATCATCGACTCAGGGGAAGAGTAGACCGCCCCCTGTCTTTGTGTCACAGATTCAGGGGATGAGTAGACCGCCTCCTGCCTCTGTATCACAGACTCATGGGTTGAGCAGTCCGTCCCCTGTCTTTGTATCACAGACTCAGGGGATGAGTCGACCGCCTCCTGTCTCTGTATCACAGACTCAGGGGATGATTAGACAGCCCCCTTTCGCTGTATCACAGACTCAGGGGATAAGTAGACCGCCCCCTGTCTCTGTATCACAGACTCAGGGTATGAGTAGACCGCTCCCTATCTTGTATCATTGATTCAGGGGATGAGTAGTCCGCCCCCTGTCTCTGCATGGCACACTCAGGGAATGAGTAGACCGCCCCCTGTTTCTGTATAATAGACTCAGGGGTTGAGTAGACCGCACACTGTCTCTATATCACAGATTCAGGGGAAGAGTAGACCGCCCTCTGTCTTTGTATCACAGATTCAGGGGATGAGTTGACCGCCTCCTGCCTCTCTATCTCAGACTCAGGGGAAGAGTCGAACGCCCCCTGTCTCTGTATCATCGCCTCAGGGGAAGAGTAGACCGCCCCCTGTCTCTGTATCACACACTCGGGGGATGAGTAGACCGCCCCCTGTCTCTGTATCACAGATTCGGGGGATGAGTAGACCGCCCCCTGTCTCTGTATCATTGATTCAGTGGATGAGTAGACCGCCCCCTGTCGCTGTTTCAAAGACTCAGGGGATGAGTAGACCGCCCCCTGTCTCTGTATCTCACACTCAGCGATTGAGTTAATCGCCCCCTATCTCTGTATCACAGACTCAGGGGATGAGTTGACCGCCTCCTGTCTCTGTATCACAGACTCAGGGCATGATTAGACAGCCGCCTGTCTCTGTATCTCACACTCAACGATTGAGTTAATCGCACTTGTCTCTGTATCACAGACTCCGGGGATGAGCAGACCGCCCCCTGTCTCTGTATCACACACTCGGGGGATGAGTAGACCGCCCCCTGACTCTGTATCATTGATTCCGGGAATGAGTAGACCGCCCCCTGTCTCTATATAACAGACTCAGGGGATGAGTAGACCGCCCCCTGTCTCTGTAACACAGAGTCAGTGGATGAGTAGACCGTCACCTGTCTCTGTATCACAGACTCAGTGGATGAGAGGACCGCCCCCTGTCTCTGTATCAAAGACTCAGGGGATGAGTAGTCCGCCCCCTGTCTCTGTATCTCAGAGTCAGGGGATGACTAGACCGCCCCCTGTCTTTGTATCACACACTCAGTGGATGAGTAGACCGCCGCTTGTCTAGGCATCACAGATTCAGTGGATGGGTAGACCGGCCCCTGTCTCTGTATCAAAGACTCAGGGGATGAGTAGACCACCCCCTGTCTTTGTAACTCAAATTTAGGGGATGAGTAGACCGCCCCCTGTCTCTGCATCACAGATTCAGGGGATGAGTAGACCGCCCCCTGTCTCTGTATCTCACACTCAGCGATTGAGTTAATCGCCCCCTGTCTCTGTATCACACACTCGGGGGATGAGTAGACCGCTCACTGTCTCTGTAACACAGCCTCGGGGGATGAGTAGACCGCCCCCTGTCTCTGTAATACAGAGTCAGTGGATGAGTAGACCGTCACCTGTCTCTGGATCACAGACTCAGTGGAAGAGAGGACCGCCCCCTGTCTCTGTCTCAAAGACTCAGGGGATGAGTAGTCCGCCCCCTGTCTCTGCATCTCAGAGTCAGGGGATGACTAGACCGCCCCCTGTCTTTGTATCACACACTCAGTGGATGAGTAGACCGCCCCCTGTCTAGGCATCACAGACTCAGTGGATGGGTAGACCGGCCCCTGTCTCTGTATCAAAGACTCAGGGGATGAGTAGACCACCCCCTGTCTCTGTATCACAAACTGAGGGGATAAGTAGACTGCCCCCTGTCTCTGTATCACAAATTTAGGGGATGAGTAGTCCGCCCCCTGTCTCTGTATCTCAGAGTCAGGGGATGACTAGACCGCCCCCTGTCTAGGCATCACAGACTCAGTGGATGGGTAGACCGGCCCCTGTCTCTGTATCACAAACTGAGGGGATAAGTAGACTGCCCCCTGTCTTTGTAACTCAAATTTAGGGGATAAGTAGACCGCCCCCTGTCTTTGGAACTCAAATTTAGGGGATGAGTAGACCGCCCCCTTCCTCTATATCACAGACCCAGGCGATGAGTAAACTGCCCCCTGTCTCTGTATCACAGACTCAGTGGATGAGTAGACCGTCCCCTGACTTTGTATCAAAAACTCAGTGGATGAGCAGACTGCCCCCTGTCTCTGTATCACAGACTCAGGGAATGAGTAGACCGCCCCCTGTCTCTGCATCACAAACTGAGGGGAAGAGTAGAACGTCCCCTGTCTTTGTATCAAAGACTCAGGGGATGATGAGACAGCCCCCTGTCTCAGTATTACAGACTCAGGGGATGAGTAGACCGCCCCCTGTCTCTGTATCACAGACTCAAGTGATGAGTAGTCCGCCCCCTGTCTTTGTATCACGGACTCAGGGGATGATTAGACATCCTCCTGTCTCTGCATCACAGACTCAAGGGATGAGTAGACCGTCCCCTTCCTCTGTATCACAGACCTAGGGGGTGAGTAAACTGCCCCTTGTCTCTGTATCTCAGACTCAGGGGATGAGTAGACTGCCCCCTTTCTCTGTATCACAGACTCAGGGGATGAGTAGACCGACCCCTGTCTCTGTATCTCAGACTCAGGGGATGAGTAGACTGCCCCCTTTCTATTTATCACAGACTCAGGGAATGAGTAGACCGCCCCCTGTCTCTTTATCACACACTCGGGGGATGAGTAGACCGTCCCCGTCCTCTGTATCACGGACTCAGGGGATGAGTAGACCGCCCCCTGTCTCTGTATCACAGGCTCAGGGGATGAGTAGACCGTCCCGTTCCTCTGTATCACAGACTCAGGGGATGAGTCGAACGCCCCCTGTCACTGTATCATCGACTCAGGGGAAGAGTAGACCGCCCCCTGTCTTTGTATCACAGATTCAGGGGATGAGTTGACCGCCTCCTGCCTCTGTATCTCAGACTCAGGGGAAGAGTCGAACGCCCCCTGTCTCTGTATCATCGACTCAGGGGCAGAGTAGACCGACCCCTGTCTTTGTATCACAGATTCAGGGGATGAGTTGACCGCCTCCTGCCTCTGTATCACAGTCTCATGGGATTAGTAGACCGTCCACTGTCTTTGTATCACAGACTCAGGGGATGAGTAGACCGCCTCCTGTCTCTGTATCACAGACTCAGGGGATGAGTAGACCGCCCCCTGTCTCTGTATCATCGACTCAGGGGAAGAGTAGACCGACCCCTGTCTTTGTATCACAGATTCAGGGTATGAGTAGACCGCCCCCAGTCTCTGTATCACACACTCGGGGGATGAGGAGACCGCCCCCTGTCTCTGTATCAAAGACTCAGGGGATGCGTAGACCGCCCCCTGTCTCTGTATCACAGACTCAGGGGATGAGTAGACCGCCCCCTGTCTCTGTATCACAGACTCAGGGGATGAGTAGACCTTCCCCTTCCTCTGTATCACAGACCCAGGGGATGAGTAAACTGCCCCCTTTCTCTGTATCACAGACTCAGGGAATGAGTAGACCGCCCCCTGTCTCAATATCACACACTTAGGGGATGAGTAGACCGTCCCCTTCCTCTGTATCACAGACTCAGGTGATAAGTAGACCGCCCCCTGTCTCTGTATCACAAACTCTCGGGATGAGTAGAACGCCCCCTATCTCTGTGTCACAGACTCATGGGATGAGTAGTCCGTCCCCTATCTTTGTGTCACACACTCAGTGGATGAGCAGACAGCCCCCTGTCTCTGTATCTCAGACTCAGGGGAAGAGTAGACCGCCCCCTGTCTTTGTATCACAGATTCAGGGGATGAGTTGACCGCCTCCTGCCTCAATATCACAGAAACATGGGATGAGTAGACCGTCCCCTGTCTTTGTATCACGGACTCAGGGGATGATGAGACAGCCCCCTGTCTCAGAATCACAGAGTCAGGGGATGAGTAGTCCGCCCCCTGTCTTTGTATCACGGACTCAGGGGATGAGTAGACCGACCCTGTCTCTGTATCACAGACTCAAGTGCTGAGTAGTCCGCCCCCTGTCTTTGTATCACGGACTCAGGGGATGAGTAGACCGCCCCCTGTCTTTGTATCACCGACTCAGGGGATGATTAGACATCCTCCTTTCTCTGCATCACAGACTCAAGGGATGAGTAGATCGTCCCCTGTCTCTGTATCACAGACTCAGGGGATGAGTAGACCGTCCCCTGTCTCTGTATCTCAGACTCAGGGGATGAGTAGACTGCCCCCTTTCTCTGTATCACGGACTCAGGGGATGAGTAGACCGCCCTCTGTCTCTGTATCACAGGCTCAGGGGACGAGTAGACCGTCCCCTTCCTCTGTATCACAGACTCAGGGAATGAGCAGACCGCCCCCTGTCTCTGTATCACAGACTCAGGGGATGAGTAGACTGTCCCCTTCCTCTGTATCACAGACTCAGGGGATGAGTAGACCGCCCCCTTTCTCTGTATCACAGACTCAGGGAATGAGTAGACCGCCCCCTGTCTCTTTATCACACACTCGGGGGATGAGTAGACCGTCCCCTTCCTCTGCATCACGGACTCAGGGGATGAGTAGACCGCCCCCTGTCTCTGTATCACAGGCTCAGGGGATGAGTAGACGTCCACTTCCTCTGTATCTCAGACTCAGGGGAAGAGTCGAACGCCCCCTGTCTCTGTATCATCGACTCAGGGGAAGAGTAGACCGACCCCTGTCTTTGTATCACAGATTCAGGGGATGAGTTGACCGCCTCCTGCCTCTGTTTCACAGTCTCATGGGATGAGTAGACCGTCCACTGTCTTTGTATCACAGACTCAGGGGATGAGTAGAGCGCCCCCTGTCTCTGTATCACAGACACAGTGAAAGAGTAGACCGCCCCCTGTCTCTGTATCACAGACTCAGGGGATGAGTAGACCACCCCCTGTTTCTGTACCACATACTCAGGGGATGAGTAGACCGCCCCCTTTCTCTATATCGCTGACTCAGGGAATGAGTAGTACGCCCCCTGTCTCTGTATCACAGACTCAGGGGTTGAGTAGACCGCCCCCTGTCTCTGTATCACAAACTCAGGGGATGAGTAGTCCCCCCCCTGTCTCTGCATCACAGACTCAGGAGATGAGTTGAACGTCCCCTGTCTCTGTATCACAGACTCAGTGGATGAGTAGAACGCCCCCTGTCTCGGTATCACAGACTCAGGGGATGAGTAGACCAACCCAAGTCTTTGTATCACAGACTCAGGGGATGAGTAGACCGTCCCTGTCTCTTTATCTCAGAGTCAGTGGATGAGAAGACCGCACCCTGTCTCTTTATCTCAGAGTCAGTGGATGAGTAGACCGCCCCCTGTCTCTGCATCACAGACTCAGGGGATGAGTAGACCGCCCCCTTTCTCTGTATCTCAGAGTCAGGGGATGAGTAGACCATCCCATGTCTCTGTTTCACAGACTCAGTGGATGAGAAGACCGCCCCCTGTCTCTGTATCTCAGAGTCAGTGGATGAGTAGACCGGCCCCTGTCTTTGTATCTCAGACTCAGTGGATGAGTAGACCGCCCCCTGTCTCTGCATCACACACTCACGGGATGAGTAGACCCCTCCCTGTCTCTGTATCACAGACTCAGGGGATGTGTAGACCGCCCCCTGTCTCTGTGTCACAGACTCAGGGGATGAGTAGACCGTCCCCTTCCTCTGAATCCCAGACCCAGGGGAAGAGTAAACTGCCCCTTGTCTCTGTATCACAGACTCAGTCGATGAGAAGAACGGCCCCTTTCGCTGCATCAAAGACTCAGGGGATGAGCAGACTGCCCCCTTTCTCTGCATCACAGACTCAGGGAATGTGTAGTCCGCCCCCTGTCTCTATATCACACACTCGGGGGATGAGTAGACCACCCCCTGTCTCTGTATCACAGACTCAGGGGATGAGTAGACCGCCCCCTGTCTCTGTCTAACAAACTCGGGATGACTAGACCGCCCCCTGTCTCTGGATCACAGACTCAGGGGATGAGTAGACCGCCCCCTTCCTCTGAATCACAGACCCAGGGGATGAGTAAACTGCCCCTTGTCTCTGTATCTCAGACTCAGGGGATGAGTAGACTGCCCCCTTTCTCTGTATCACAGACTCAGGGAATGAGTAGACCGCCCCCTGTCTCTGTATCACAGACTCAGGGGATGAGTAGACTGTCCCCTTCCTCTGAATCCCAGACCCAGGGGAAGAGTAAACTGCCCCTTGTCTCTGTATCACAGACTCAGTCGATGAGAAGAACGGCCCCTTTCGCTGCATCAAAGACTCAGGGGATGAGCAGACTGCCCCCTTTCTCTGCATCACAGACTCAGGGAATGTGTAGTCCGCCCCCTGTCTCTATATCACACACTCGGGGGATGAGTAGACCACCCCCTGTCTCTGTATCACAGACTCAGGGGATGAGTAGACCGCCCCCTTCCTCTGAATCACAGACCCAGGGGATGAGTAAACTGCCCCTTGTCTCTGTATCTCAGACTCAGGGGATGAGTAGACTGCCCCCTTTCTCTGTATCACAGACTCAGGGAATGAGTAGACCGCCCCCTGTCTCTGTATCACAGACTCAGGGGATGAGTAGACTGTCCCCTTCCTCTGTATCACAGACCCATGGGATGAGTAGACCGCCCCCTGTCTCTGTATCTCAGACTCAGGGGATGAGTAGACTGCCCCCTTTCTCTGTATCACGGACTCAGGGGATGAGTAGACCGTCCCCTTCCTCTGTATCACAGACTCAGGGAATGAGCAGACCGCCCCCTGTCTCTGTATCACAGACTCAGGGGATGAGTAGACTGTCCCCTTCCTCTGTATCACAGACTCAGGGGATGAGTAGACCGCCCCCTTTCTCTGTATCACAGACTCAGGGAATGAGTAGACCGCCCCCTGTCTCTTTATCACACACTCGGGGGATGAGTAGACCGTCCCCTTCCTCTGTATCACGGACTCAGGGGATGAGTAGACCGCCCCCTGTCTCTGTATCACAGGCTCAGGGGATGAGTTGACCGTCCCCTTCCTCTGTATCTCAGACTCAGGGGAAGAGTCGAACGCCCCCTGTCTTTGTATCACAGACTCAGGGGATGAGTAGACCGCCTGCTGTCTGTGTATCACAGACTCAGGGGATGAGTAGAGCGCCCCCTGTCTCTGTATCACAGACACAGTGAAAGAGTAGACCGCCCCCTGTCTCTGTATCACAGACTCAGGGGATGAGTAGACCAGCCCTGTTTCTGTATCACATACTCAGGGGATGAGTAGACCGCCCCCTGTCTCTGTTTCACAAATTTAGGGGATGAGTAGACCACCCCCTTTCTCTGTTTCACAGACTCGGTGGATGAGTAGACCGCCCCCTGTCTCTGTATCACAGAGTCAGTGGATGAGTCGACCGTCCCCTGTCTCTGTATCACAGACTCAGGGGATGAGTAGACCGCCCCCTGTCTCTGTATCACAGAGTCAGTGGATGAGTAGACCGTCCCCTGTCTCTGTATCACAGACTCAGTGGATGAGAAGACCGCCCCCTGTCGCTGTATCAAAGACTCAGGGGATGAGTAGACCGCCCCCTGTCTCTGCATCACAGACTCAGTAGTGAGTAGACCGGACCCTGTCTCTGTATCACAGACTCAGGGGATGATTAGACCGCCCCCTGTCTCTGTATCACAGCCACAAGGGATGAGTAGACCGCCCCCTGTCTCAGTATCTCAGACTCAGTGGATGAGTAGACCGCCCCCTGTCTTTGTATCACAGACTCAGGGGATGAGTAGACCGCCTCCTGTCTCTGTATCACAGACTCAGGGGATGATTAGACCGCCCCCTGTCTTGTATCATTGATTCAGGGGATGTGTAGACCGCCCCCTTCCTCTGCATCACAGACCCAGGGGATGAGTAAACTGCCCCTTGTCTCTATATCTCAGACTCAGGGGATGAGTAGAGCGCCCCCTGTCTCTGTATCACAGACTCAGGGGATGAGTAGACCGCCCCCTTCCTCTGTATCACAGACCCAGGGGATGAGTAAACTGCCCCTTGTCTCTATATCTCAGACTCAGGGGATGAGTAGACCGCCCCCTTTCTCTGTATCACAGACTCAGGGGTTGAGTAGACCGCCCCCTGTCTCTGTATCACAAACTCAGGGGATGAGTAGTCCGCCCCCTGTCTCTGCATCACAGACTCAGGAGATGAGTTGAACGTCCCCTGTCTTTGTATCACAGACTCAGTGGATGAGTAGAACGCCCCCTGTCTCGGTATCACAGACTCAGGGGATGAGTAGACCAACCCAAGTCTTTGTTTCACAGACTCAGGGGATGAGTAGACCGTCCCCTGTCTTTGTATCACACACTCAGTGGATGAGTAGAACGCCCCCTGTCTCTGTCTCACAGACTCAGGGGATGAGTTGACCGCCTCCTGTCTCTGTATCACGACTCAGGGGATGATTAGACAGCCCCCTTTCTCTGTATCAAAGACCCGGGGGATGAGTAGACCGCACCCTTTCTCTGTAACACAGACTCGGGGGATGAGTCGACCGCCCCTTGCCTCTGCATCATTGATTCAGGGGATGAGTAGACCGCCCCCTGTCTCTGTGTCACAGACTCAGGCGATGAGTAAACTGCCACTTGTCTCTGTATCACAGACTCAGGGAATGAGTAGACCGCCCCCTGTCTCTGTATAACAGACTCAGGGGATGAGTAGACCGTTCCCTGTCTCTGTATCACAGACTCAGTGGATGAGAAGACCGCCACCTGTCAATGTATCAAAGACTCAGGGGATGAGTAGACCGCCCCCTGTCTCTGTATCACAGCCACAAGGGAAGAGTAGACCGCCCCCTGTCTCTGTATCACAGACTCAGTGGATAAGTAGACCGCCCCCTGTCTCTGTATCACAGCCACAAGGGAAGAGTAGACCGCCCCCTGTCTCTGTATCATCGACGCAGCGGAAGAGTATACCGTCCCCTGACTCTGTATCATAGACTCAGTGGATAAGTAGACCGCCCCCTGTCTCTGTATCACAGCCACAAGGGAAGAGTAGACCGCCCCCTGTCTCTGTATCACAGACTCAGGGGATGAGTAGACCGCCCCCTTCCTCTGTATCACAGACCAGGGGATGAGTAAACTGCCCCTTGTCTCTGTATCACAGACTCAGGGAATGAGTAGACCGTCCCCTGTCTCTGTATCACAGACTCAGTGGATGAGTAGACCGCCCCCTGTCTCTGCATCACAGACTCACGGGATGAGCAGACCGTCCCCTGTCTCTGTATCACAGACTCAGTGGATGAGTAGACAGCCCCCTGTCTCTGTATCACAGACCCAGGGGATGAGAAGACCCCCCCCAGTCTCTGTATCACAGACTCAGGGGATGAGTAGACCGCCCCATGTCTCTGTATCACAGACTCAGGGGATGAGTAGACCCCTCCCTGTCACTGTATCACAGACTCAGGGGATGTGTGGACCGCCCCCTGTCTCTGTGTCACAGACTCAGGGGATGAGTAGACCGTCCCCTTCCTCTGAATCCCAGACCCAGGGGAAGAGTAAACTGCCCCTTGTCTCTGTATCACAGACTCAGTGGATGAGAAGAACGGCCCCTTTCGCTGCATCAAAGACTCAGGGGATGAGCAGACTGCCCCCTTTCTCTGCATCACAGACTCAGGGAATGTGTAGTCCGCCCCCTGTCTCTTTATCACACACTCGGGGGATGAGTAGACAACCCCCTGTCTCTGTATCACAGACTCAGGGGATGAGTAGACCGCCCCCTGTCTCTGTCTAACAAACTCGGGATGAGTAGACCGCCCCCTGTCTCTGGATCACAGACTCAGGGGATGAGTAGACCGCCCCCTTCCTCTGAATCACAGACCCAGGGGATGAGTAAACTGCCCCTTGTCTCTGTATCTCAGACTCAGGGGATGAGTAGACTGCCCCCTTTCTCTGTATCACACACTCGGGGGATGAGTAGACCGCCCCCTGTCTCTGTATCTCAGACTCAGGGGATGAGTAGACCGCCCCCTGTCTCTGTATCACAAACTCAGGGGATGAGTAGACCGCCCCCTGTCTCTGTATCACAGACTCAGGGAATGAGTAGACCGCCCCCTGTCTCTGTATCACAAACTCAGGGGATGAGTAGACCGCCCCCTGTCTCTGTATCACAAACTGAGGGGATAAGTAGACCGCCCCCTGTCTCTGTATCTCACACTCACGGAAAGAGTTAACCGCCCCCAAACTCTGCACCACAGACTCGGGGGATAAGTAGACCGCATCCTGTCTCTGTATCACAGACTCAGGGGATGAGTAGACCGCCCCCTGGCTCTGTATCACAAATTTAGGGGATGAGTAGACCACCCCCTGTCTTTGTATCACAGACTCAGGGGATGAGTAGACCGCCCCCTGTCTCTGTATAACAGACTCAGGGGATGAGTAGACCGCCCCCTGGCTCTGTATCACAGATTTAGGGGATGTGTAGACACCCCCTTTCTCTGTTTCACAGACTCGGGGGATGAGTAGACCGCCCCCTGTCTCTGTATCATTGATTCAGGGGATGAGTAGACCGCCCCCTGTCTCTGTGTCACTGACTCAGGCGATGAGTAAACTGCCACTTGTCTCTGTATCACAGACTCAGGGAATGAGTAGACAGCCCCCTGTTTCTGTATAACAGACTCAGGGGATGAGTAGACCGCCCCCTGGCTCTGTATAACAGACTCAGGGGATGAGTAGACCGCCCCCTGGCTCTGTATCACAAATTTAGGGGATGAGTAGACCACCCCCTTTCTCTGTTTCACAGACTCGGGGGATGAGTAGACCGCCCCCTGTCCCTGTATCATTGATTCAGGGGATGAGTAGACCGCCCCCTGTCTCTGTGTCACTGACTCAGGCGATGAGTAAACTGCCACTTGTCTCTGTATAACAGACTCAGTGGATGAGTAGACAGCCCCCTGTCTCTGTATCACAGAGTCAGTGGATGAGTAGACCGTCCCCTGTCTCTGTATCACAGACTCAGTGGATGAGAAGACCGCCCCCTGTCGCTGTATCAAAGACTCAGGGGATGAGTAGACCGCCCCCTGTCTCTGCATCACAGACTCAGTAGATGAGTCGACCGGACCCTGTCTCTGTATCACAGACTCAGGGGATGATTAGACCGCCCCCTGTCTCTGTATCACAGCCACAAGGGATGAGTAGACCACCCCCTGTCTCAGTATCTCAGACTCAGTGGATGAGTAGACCGCCCCCTGTCTTTGTATCACAGACTCAGGGTTTGAGTAGACCGCCTCCTGTCTCTGTATCACAGACTCAGGGGATGAGTAGACCGTCCCCTGTCTTTGTATCACAGACTCAGGGGATGAGTACACCGCCCCCTGTCTCTGTATCACACACTCGGGGGATGATTAGACCGCCCCCTGTCTTGTATCATTGATTCAGGGGATGTGTAGACCGCCCCCTTCCTCTGTATCACAGACCCAGGGGATGAGTAAACTGCCCCTTGTCTCTATATCTCAGACTCAGGGGATGAGTAGACCGCCCCCTTTCTCTATATCGCTGACTCAGGGAATGAGTAGTACGCCCCCTGTCTCTGTATCACAGACTCAGGGGTTGAGTAGACCGCCCCCTGTCTCTGTATCACAAACTCAGGGGATGAGTAGTCCGCCCCCTGTCTCTGCATCACAGACTCAGGAGATGAGTTGAACGTCCCCTGTCTCTGTATCACAGACTCAGTGGATGAGTAGAACGCCCCCTGTCTCGGTATCACAGACTCAGGGGATGAGTAGAACACCCCTTGTCTCTGTATCATGACTCAGGGGATGAGTCGACCGCACCCTTTCTCTGTATCACAGACTCGGGGGATGAGTCGACCGCCCCCTGTCTCTGTGTCACAGACTCAGGCGATGGGGAAACTGCCACTTGTCTCTGTATCACAGACTCAGTGGATGAGAAGACTGCCACCTGTCTCTGTATCAAAGACTCAGGGGATGAGTAGACCGCCCCCTGTCTCTGTATCACAAACTCAGGGGATGAGTAGACCGCCCCCTGTCTTTGTATCACAGCCACAAGGGAAGAGTAGACCGTCCCCTGACTCTGTATCAAAGACTCAGGGGATGTGTAGACCGCCCCCTGTCTCTATATCAGATACTCAGGTAATGAGTAGACCGCCTCCTGTCTCTGTATCACAGACTCAGGGGATGAGTAGACCGCCCCCTTTCTCTGTATCACAGACCCAGGGGATCAGTAAACTGCCCCTTGTCTCTGTATCTCAGACTCACGGGATGAGTACAATGCCCCCTTTCTCTGAATCACACACTCAGGATTGAATAGATCTCCCCCAGTCTCTGTCTCAGAGACCCGGGTGATGAGCAGAATGGCCCCTGGCTGTATTTCAGGGACTTTGGGGCTAAGTAGAATGCTCCCTGTCTCTGTATCACAAATTTAGGGAATGGGTAGACCGCCCCCTGTCTCTGTATCACAAATTTAGGGAATGGGTAGACGGCCCCCTGTCTCTGCATCACAGACTCAGGGGATGAATAGACCCCCCACCCTGTCTCTGTATCTCAGCCTCAGGGGATGAGTAGACCGCCCCCTGTCTCTGTATCTCAGACTCAGGGGATGAGTAGACCGCCCCCTGTCTCTGTGTCTCAGACTCAGGGGAAGAGTAGACCGCCCCCTGTCTCTGTATCTCAGACTCAGGGGATGAGTAGACCGCCCCCTGTCTCTGTATCTCAGACTCAGGGGATGAGTAGACCGCCCCCTGTCTCTGTGTCTCAGACTCAGGGGAAGAGTAGACCGCCCCCTGTCTCTGTATCTCAGACTCAGGGGATGAGTAGACCGCCCCCTGTCTTTGTATCACAGACTCAGGGGATGAGTAGACTGCCTCCTGTCTCTGTATCACAGACTCAGGGGATGAGTAGACCGTCCACTGTCTCTGTATCACAGACTCAGGGGATGAGTAGACCGTCCCCTGTCTTTGCATCACAGACTCAGGGGATGAGTAGACCGCCCCCTGTCTTGTATCATTGATTCAGGGGATGAGTAGACCGCCCCCTGTCTTGTATCATTGATTCAGGGGATGAGTGGACCGCCCCCTCTCGCTGTGTCATAGACTCAGGGGTTGAGTAGACTGCACACTGTCTCTATATCACAGACTCAGGCGATGAGTAAACTGCCCCTTGTCTCTGTATCACAGACTCAGGGAATGAGTAGACCGCCCCCTGTCGCTGTATAATAGACTCAGGGGTTGAGTAGACTGCACACTGTCTCTATATCACAGACTCAGGGGATGAGTAAACTGCCCCTTGTCTCTGTATCACAGACTCAGGGGCTGAGTAGACCGCCTCCTGTCTCTGCATCACAGACTCAGGGGATGAGTAGACCGTCCCCTGTCTCTGTATCACACACTCGGGGGATGAGTAGACCGCCCCCTGTCTCTGCATAATAGACTCAGGGGTTGAGTAGACCGCCCCCTGTCTCTGTATCACAGACTCAGTGTATGAGCAGACCGCCCCCTGTCTCTGTATCACAAACTGAGGGGATAAGTAGACCGCCCCCTGTCTCTGTATCACAGACTCAGTGGATGAGCAGACTGCCTACTGTCTCTGTATCACAGACTCAGTGGATGAGTAGACCGCCCCCTGTCTCTGTATCACAGACTCAGGGGATGAGCAGACTGCCCCCTGTCTCTGTATCACAAACTGAGGGGATAATTAGACCGCCCCCTGTCTCTGTATCACAGACTCAGTGGATGAGCAGACTGCCCCCTGTCTCTGTATCACAGACTCAGGGGATGCGCAGACCGCCCCCTGTCTCTGTGTCACAGACTGAGGGGATGAGTAGACCGCCCCCTGTCTCTGTATCACAGACTCAGGGGATGAGTAGACCGCCACCTGTCTCTGTATCACAGACTCATGTGATGAGTAGTCCGCCCCCTGTCTTTGTATCACGGACTCAGAGGATGAGTAGACCGTCCCCTGTCTTTGTATCACACATTCAGTGGATGAGTAGACCGCCCCCTTTCTCTGTGTGACAGACTCAGGGAATGAGTAAAGCGCCCCCTGTCTCTGTATCACACACTCGGAGATGAGTCGACCGCCACCTGTCTCTGTATCACAGACTCAGGGGATGAGTAGACCGCCCCCTGTCCCTGTATCACAGACTCAGGGGATGAGTAAACCGCCCCCTGTTTCTGTATCATTGATTCAGGGGATGAGAAGACCGCTCCCTGTCTCTATATCACAAACTGAGGGGATGAGTAGACCGCCCCCTGTCTCTGTATCTCAGACTCAGGGGATGAGTAGACCGCCCCCTGTCTCTGTATCTCAGACTCAGGGGATGAGTAGACCGCCCCCTGTCTCTGTGTCTCAGACTCAGGGGAAGAGTAGACCGCCCCCTGTCTCTGTATCTCAGACTCAGGGGATGAGTAGACCGCCCCCTGTCTCTGTGTCACAGACTCAGGGGATAAGTAGACCGCCTCCTGTCTCTGTATCTCAATCTGAGGGGATAAGTAGACCGCCCCCTGTCTCTCTATCACAAACTCAGGGGATGAGCAGAGCGTCCCCTGTCTCTGTATCTCAGACTCAGGGGATGAGTTGAACGCCTCCTGCCTCTGTATCACAGTCTCATGGGATGAGTAGACCGTCCACTGTCTTTGTAACACAGACTCAGGGGATGAGTAGACCGCCCCCTGGCTCTGTATCTCAAATTTAGGGAATGAGTAGACCGCCCCCTGTCTTTGTATCACAGACTTGGGGGATGAGTAGACCGCCCCCTGTCTCTGTATCATTGATTCAGGGGATGAGTAGACAGCCCCTTGTCTCTGTATCATTGATTCAGGGAATGAGTAGACCGCCCCCTGTCTCTGTATCACAGATTCAAGGAATGAGTAGAACGCCCTCTGTCTCTGTATCACAAACTGAGGGAATGAGTAGACCGCCCCCTGTCTCTGTCTCACAGATTCAGGGTAAGAGTAGACCGCCCCCTGTCTCTGTATCATTGATTCAGGGAATGAGTAGACCGCCCCCTGTCTCTGGATCACAGATTCAAGGAATGAGTAGACCGCCCCCTTCCTCTGCAAAACAGACTCAGGAGATGAGTAGACCGCCCCCTTCCTCTGCAAAACAGACTCAGGAGATGAGTAGACCGCCCCCTGTCTCTGTATCACAGACTCGGGGGATGAGTAGACCCACCCTGTCTCTGTAACACAGAATCAGTGGATGAGTAGACCGTCACCTGTCTCTGTATCACAGACTCGGGGGATGAATAGACCGCCCCCTGTCTCTGCATCATTGATTCAGGGGATGAGTAGACAGCCCCCTGTCTCTGTGTCACAGACTCAGGCGATGAGCAGACTGCCCCCTGTCTCTGCATCACAGGCTCAGGGGATGAGTAGACCACCCCCTGTCTCTGTATCACAGAGTCAGTGCATGAGTAGACGGTCACCTGTCTCTGTATCACAGACTCAGGGGATGAGTTGACCGCCCCCTGTCTCTGTATCACATACTGAGGGGATGAGCAGACTGCCCCCTGTCTCTGTTTCACTGACTCAGGGGATGAGTAGACCGCCCCCTGTCTCTGTATCACAAACTGAGGGGATGAGTAGACCGCCCCCTGTCTCTGTATCACAGACTCAGGGGATGAGTAGACTGCCCCCTGTCTCTGTATCACAGACTCAGGGGATGAGTAGACCGCCCCCTGTCTCTGTATCACAAACTCAGGGGATGAGTAGACCGCCCCCTGTCTCTGTATCACAAACTGAGGGGATGAGTAGACCGCCCCCTGTCTCTGTATCACAGACTCAGTGGATGAGAAGACCGCCCCCTGTCTCTGTATCACATCCTGAGGGGATGAGCAGACTGCCCCCTGTCTCTGTTTCTCAGACTCGGGGGATGAGTAGACCGCCCCCTGTCACTGTCTCACAAACTGAGGGGATGAGTAGACCGCCCCCTGTCTCTGTATCACATACTGAGGGGATGAGCAGACTGCCCCCTGTCTCTGTTTCTCAGACTCAGGGGATGAGTAGACCGCCCCCTTCCTCTCTATCACAGACCCAGGGGAGGAGTAAACTGCCCCTTGTCTCTGTATCTCAGACTCAGGGGATGAGTAGACCGCCCCCTGTCTCTGTATCACACACTCGGCGATGAGTAGACCGACCCCTGTCTCTGTATCACAGACTTAGGGAATGAGTAGAGCGCCTCCTGTCTCTGTATCACAGACTCGGGGGATGAGTAGACCTTCACCTGTCTCTGTGTCACAGACTCAGTGGATGAGAAGACCGCCCCCTGTCTCTGTCTCACAGAGTCAGGGGATGAGTAGACCGCCCCCTGTCTCTGTATCACATACTGAGGGGATGAGTAGACCGTCCCTGTCTCTGTGTCACAGATTCAGGCGATGAGCAGACTGTCCCCTGTCTCTGTGTCACAGACTCAGTGGATGAGAAGACCGCCCCCTGTCTCTGTCTCACAGAGTCAGGGGAGGAGTAGACCGCCCCCTGTCTCTGTATCACATACTGAGGGGATGAGTAGAACGCCCTCTGTCTCTGTATCTCAAATTTAGGGAATGAGTAGACCGCCCCCTGTCTTTGTATCACAGACTTGGGGGATGAGTAGACCGCCCCCAGTCTCTGTATCAAAGACTCAGGGGAAGAGTAGACCGCCCCATGTCTCTGTATCACAGACGCAGGGGATGAGTAGAACGCCCTCTGTCTCTGTATCTCAAATTTAGGGAATGAGTAGACCGCCCCCTGTCTCTGTATCACAGATTCAAGGAATGAGTAGACCGCCCACTTCCTCTGTATAACAGACTCAGGAGATGAGTAGACCGCCCCCTGTCTCTGCATCACAGACTCAGGGGATGAGTAGAATGCCCTCTGTCTCTGTATCACAAACTGAGGGAATGAGTAGACCGCCCCCTGTCTCTGTCTCACAGATTCAGGGTATGAGTAGACCGCCCCCTGTCTCTGTATCACAGACTCGGGGGATGAATAGACCGCCCCCTGTCTCTGCATCATTGATTCAGGGGATGAGTAGACAGCCCCCTGTCTCTGTGTCAAAGACTCAGGCGATGAGCAGACTGCCCCCTGTCTCTGCATCACAGACTCAGGGGATGAGTAGACCGCCCCCTGTCTCTGTATCACAGAGTCAGTGCATGAGTAGACCGTCACCTGTCTCGGTATCACAGACTCAGGGGATGAGTAGACCGCCCCCTGTCTCTGTATCACAAACTGAGGGGATGAGTAGACCGCCCCCTGTCTCTGTATCACAGACTCAGTGGATGAGAAGACCGCCCCCTGTCTCTGTATCACATCCTGAGGGGATGAGCAGACTGCCCCCTGTCTCTGTTTCTCAGACTCGGGGGATGAGTAGACCGCCCCCTGTCACTGTATCACAAATTGAGGGGATGAGTAGACCGCCCCCTGTCTCTGTATCACAGACTCAGTGGATGAGAAGACCGCCCCCTGTCTCTGTATCACATCCTGAGGGGATGAGCAGACTGCCCCCTGTCTCTGTTTCTCAGACTCGGGGGATGAGTAGACCGCCCCCTGTCACTGTATCACAAATTGAGGGGATGAGCAGACTGCCCCCTGTCTCTGTATCACAGACTCAGTGGATGAGAAGACCGCCCCCTGTCTCTGTATCACATCCTGAGGGGATGAGCAGACTGCCCCCTGTCTCTGTATCACAGACTCAGTGGATGAGTAGACCGCCCCCTGTCTCTGTATCACATACTGAGGGGATGAGCAAACTGCCCCCTGTCTCTGTTTCTCAGACTCAGGGGATGAGTAGACCGCCCCCTTCCTCTCTATCACAGACCCAGGGGAGGAGTAAACTGCCCCTTGTCTCTGTATCTCAGACTCAGGGGATGAGTAGACCGCCCCCTGTCTCTGTATCACACACTCGGCGATGAGTAGACCGACCCCTGTCTCTGTATCACAGACTCAGGGAATGAGTAGAGCGCCTCCTGTCTCTGTATCACAGACTCGGGTGATGAGTAGACCTTCACCTGTCTCTGTGTCACAGACTCAGTGAATGAGAAGACCGCCCCCTGTCTCTGTCTCACAGAGTCAGGAGATGAGTAGACCGCCCCCTGTCTCTGTATCACATACTGAGGGGATGAGTAGACCGTCCCTGTCTCTGTGTCACAGACTCAGGCGATGAGCAGACTGCCCCCTGCCTCTGTGTCACAGACTCAGTGGATGAGAAGACCGCCCCCTGTCTCTGTCTCACAGAGTCAGGGGATGAGTAGACCGCCCCCTGTCTCTGTATCACATACTGAGGGGATGAGTAGACCGTCCCTGTCTCTGAGTCACAGACTCAGGCGATGAGCAGACAGCCCCCTTTCTCTTTATCACAGATTCAGGGTATGAGTAGACCGCCCCCTGTCTCTGTTTCACACACTCGGGGGATGAGTAGACCGCCCCCTGTCTCTGTATCACAGACTCGGGGGATGAGTAGATCGCCCCCTGTCTCTGCATCACAGACTCGGGGGATGAGTAGACCGTCCCCTGTCTCTGTATCACAGACCCAGGGGATGAGTAAACTGCCCCTTGTCTCTGTATCTCAGACTCAGGGGATGAGTAGACTGCCCCCTTTCTCTGTATCACAGACTCAGGGAATGAGTAGAAGGCCCCCTGTCTCTTTATCACACACTCAGGGGATGAATAGACCGTCGCCTTCCTCTGTATCACAGACTCAGGGGATGAGTAGACCGCCCCCTGTCTCTGTATCACAGACTCAGGGGATGAGTAGACTGTCCCCTTCCTCTGTATCATAGACCCAGGGGATGAGTAGACCGCCCCCTGTCTCTGTATCTCAGATTCAGGGGATGAGTTGACCGCCTCCTGCCTCTGTATCTCAGACTCAGGGGAAGAGTCGAACGCCCCCTGTCTCTGTATCATCGACTCAGGGGAAGAGTAGACCGACCCCTGTCTTTGTATCACAGATTCAGGGGATGAGTTGACCGCCTCCTGTCTCTGTATCACAGACTCAGGGGATGAGTAGACCGCCCCCTGTCTCTGTATGTCAGAGTCAGGGGATGACTAGACCGCCCCCTGTGTTTGTACCACACACTCAGTGGATGAGTAGACCGCCCCCTGTCTAGGCATCACAGACTCAGTGGATGGGTAGACCGGCCCCTGTCTCTCTATGAAAGACTCAGGGGATGAGTAGACCTACCCTGTCTCTGTATCACATACTGAGGGGATAAGTAGACCGCCCCTTGTCTTTGTAACTCAAATTTAGGGGATAAGTAGACCGCCCCCTGTCTCTGTATCACAGACTCAGTGGATGAGTAGACCGTCCCCTGTCTTTGTATCACAAACTCAGTGGATGAGCAGACCGCCCACTGTCTCTGCATCACAAACTGAGGTGATGAGTAGACCGCCCCCTGTCTCTGTGTCACAGACTCAAGGGATGAGTAGACCGCCCCCTTCCTCTCTATCACAGACCCAGGCGATGAGTAAACTGCCCCTTGTCTCTGTATCTCAGACTCAGGGGATGAGTAAACTGCCCCCTGTCTCTGTATCTCACACACAGGGCATGAGTAGACCACCCCCTATCTCTGTGTCACAGACTCATGGGATGAGTAGTCCGTCCCCTGTCTTTGTGTCACACACTCAGTGGATGAGCAGACAGCCCCCTGTCTCAGTATCACAGACTCAGGGGATGAGTAGACCGCCCCCTGTCTTTGTATCACGGACTCAGGGGATGAGTAGACCGTCCCCTGTCTTTGTATCACACATGCAGAGGATGAGTAGACCGCCCCCTGTCTTTGTATCACCGACTCAGGGGATGAGTAGACCGCCCCCTGTCTCTGTATCACAGAGTCAGTGGATGAGTAGACCGTCCCCTGTTTCTGTATCACAGACTCTGTGGATGAGAAGACCGCCCCCTGTCTCTGTATCAAAGACTCAGGGGATGCGTAGACCGCCCCCTGTCTCTGTATCACAGACTCAGGGGATGAGTAGACCGCCCCCTGTCTCTGTATCATAGACTCAGGTAATGAGTAGACCTTCCCCTTCCTCTGTATCACAGACCCAGGAGATGAGTAAACTGCCCCCTTTCTCTGCATCACAGACTCAGGGAATGAGTAGACCGCCCCCTGTCTCATTATCACAAATTTAGGGCATGAGTAGACCGCCCTCTATCTCTGTGTCACAGACTCATGGGATGAGTAGACCGCTCCCTGTCTCTGTATCACAGACTCAGGGGATGAGTAGAGCGCCCCCTGTCTTTGTATCACCGACTCAGGGGCTGAGTAGACTGCCCCCTGTCTCTTTATCACAAATTTAGGGCATGAGTAGACCGCCCCCTATCTCTGTGTCACAGACTCATGGGATGAGTAGACCGCTCCCTGTCTTTGTATCACAGATTCAGGGGATGAGTAGACCGCCTCCTGCCTCTATATCACATACTCGGGGGATGAGTAGACCGCCCCCTGTCACTGTATCACAGACTCCGGGGATGAATGGACCGCCCCCTGTCTCTGGAGCACAGACTCAGGGGATGAGTAGACCGCCCCCTTTCTCTGTATCTCAGAGTCAGGGGATGAGTAGACCGCCCCCTGTCTCTGTATCACAGACTCAGGTGATGAGTAGACCGCCCCCTGTCTCTGTGTCACAGACTCAGGGAATGAGTAGACCGCCCCCTGTCTCTGTATCACAGACTCTTTGGATGAGTAGACCGTCCCCTGTCTCTGTATCACAGACTCAGGGGATGAGTACACTGCCCCCTGTCTCTGTATCACAGACTCAGTGGATGAGTAGACCGCCCCCTGTCTCTGTATCACAGGCTCAGTGGATGAGAAGACCGGCCCCTGTCTCTGCATCAAAGACTCAGGGGATGAGTAGAGCGCCCCCTGTCTCTCTATCATGGACACAGGGGATGAGTAGAGCGCCCTCTGTCTCTGCATCACAGACTCAGTAGATGAGTAGACCGCCTCCTGTCTCTGTATCACAGACTCAAGGGATGAGTAGACCGCCCCCTGTCTCTGTGTCACAGACCCAGGGGATGAGTAAACTGCCCCTTGTCTCTGTATCTCAGGCTCAGGGGATGAGCAGACTGCCCCCTTTCTCTGCATCACAGACTCAGGGAATGTGTAGTCCGCCCCCTGTCTCTTTATCACACACTCGGTGGATGAGTAGACCGCCCCCTGTCTCTGTCTAACAAACTCGGGATGAGTAGACCGCCCCCGACTCTGTATCACAGCATCAGGGGATAAGTAGACCGCCCCCTTCCTCTGAATCACAGACCCAGGGGATGAGTAAACTGCCCGTTGTCTCTGTATCTCAGACTCAGGGGATGAGTAGACCGCCTCCTGTCTCTTTATCACATACTCGGGGGATGAGTAGACCGCCCCCTGACTCTGTATCACAGACTCAGGGAATGAGTAGACCGCCTCCTGTCTCTTTATCACATACTCGGGGGATGAGTAGATCGCCACCTGTCTCTGTATCACAGACTCAGGGGATGAGTAGACCGCCCCCTGTCACTGTATCACAGACTCAGGGGATGAATGGACCGCCCCCTGTCTCTGTATCACAGACTCAGGGGATGAGTAGACCGCCCCCTGTCTCTGTATCACAGACCCAGGGGATGAGTAAACTGCCCCTTGTCTCTTTATCTCAGACTCAGGGGATGAGTAGACCGCCCCCTGTCTCTGTATCACAGACTCAGGGGATGAGCAGACCGCCCCCTTCCTCTGTATCACAGGCCCAGGGGATGAGTAAACTGCCCCTTGTCTCTTTATCTCAGACTCAGGTGATGAGTAGACCGCCCCCTGTCTCTCTATCACAGACTCGGGGGATGAGTAGACCGCCCACTGTCTCTTTATCACACACTCGGGGGATAAGTAGACCTCTCCCTGTCTCTGTATCACAGACTCAGGGGATGTGTAGACCGCCCCCTGTCTCTGTACCACAAACTCAGGGGATGAGTAGACCGCCCCCAGTCTTTGTATCAACAACTCAGGGGATGAGTAGACCGCCCCCTGTCTCTGTATCACAGACTCAGGTGATGAATAGACCGCCCCCTGTCTCTGTGTCACAGACTCAGGGAATGAGTATACCGCCCCCTGTCTATCACAGACTCTTTGGATGAGTAGACCGCCCCCTGTCTCTGTATCACATCCTCAAGGGATGAGTAGACCACCCACTGTCTCTGTATCACAGACTCAGTGGATGAGTGGACCACCCACTGTCTCTGTATCACAGACTCAAGGGATGAGTAGAGCACCCACTGTCTCTGTATCACATACTCAAGGGATGAGTAGACCACCCACTGTTTCTGTTTCACATACTCAGGGGATAAGTAGACCACCCCCTGTCTATTTATCACAGACGCATGGAATGAGTAGAGCGCCCCCTGTCTCTTTTTCACACACTCGGGGGATGAGTAGACCGTCCCCTTCCTCTGTATCACAGGCTCAGGGGATGAGTAGACTGTCCCCTTCCTCTGTCTCACAGACTCAGGGGATGAGTTGAACGCCCCCTGTCTCTGTATCATCGACTCAGGGGAAGAGTCGACCGCCCCCTGTCTTTATATCACAGATTCAGGGGATGAGTTGACCGCCTCCTGCCTCTGTATCTCAGACTCAGGGGAAGAGTCGAATGCCCCCTGTCTGTGTATCATCGACTCAGCGGAAGAGTAGACCGACCCCTGTCTTTGTATCACAGATTCAGGGGATGAGTTGACCGCCTCCTGCCTCTGTATCACAGTCTCATGGGATGAGTAGACCGTCCACTGTCTTTGTAACACAGACTCAGGGGATGAGTAGACCGCCCCCTCTCTCTGTATCACTGACTCAGTGTATGAGTAGACCGCCCCCTATCTTGTATCATTGATTCAGGGGTTGAGTAGTCCGCCCCCTGTCTCTGCATCGCAGACTCAGGGAATGAGTAGACCGCCCCCTGTTTCTGTACAATAGACTCAGGGGTTGAGTAGACCGCACACTGTCCCTATATCACAGATTCAGGGGAAGAGTAGGCCGCCCCCTGTCTTTGTATCACAGATTCAGGGGATGAGTTGACCGCATCCTGCCTCAGTATCTCAGACTCAGGGGAAGAGTCGAACGCCCCCTGTCTCTGTATCATCGACTCAGGGGAAGAGTAGACCGACCCCTGTCTTTGTGTCACAGATTCAGGGGATGAGTAGACCGCCCCTAGTCTCTGTATCATTGATTCAGTGGATGAATAGACCGCCCCCTGTCGCTGTATCAAAGACTCAGGGGATGAGTAGACCGCCCCTTGTCTCTGGATCACAGACTCAGTGGATGAGAAGACCGCCCCATGTCTCTGTATCAAAGACTCAGGGGATGAGCAGACCGCTCCCTGTCTCTGTATCACAGACTCAGGGAATGAGTAGACCGCCCCCTGTCTCTGTCTAACAGACTCAGGGGATGAGTAGACCGCCCCCTGTCTCTGTATCACAGAGTCAGTGGATGAGTAGACCGTCCCCTGTTTCTGTATCACAGACTCTGTGGATGAGAAGACCGCCCCCTGTCTCTGTATCAAAGACTCAGGGGATGCGTAGACCGCCCCCTGTCTCTGTATCACAGACTCAGGGGATGAGTAGACCGCCCCCTGTCTCTGTATCATAGACTCAGGTAATGAGTAGACCTTCCCCTTCCTCTGTATCACAGACCCAGGAGATGAGTAAACTGCCCCCTTTCTCTGCATCACAGACTCAGGGAATGAGTAGACCGCCCCCTGTCTCATTATCACAAATTTAGGGCATGAGTAGACCGCCCTCTATCTCTGTGTCACAGACTCATGGGATGAGTAGACCGCCCCCTGTCTCTGTATCACAGACTCAGGGGATGAGTAGAGCGCCCCCTGTCTTTGTATCACCGACTCAGGGGCTGAGTACACTGCCCCCTGTCTCTTTATCACAAGTTTAGGGCATGAGTAGACCGCCCCCTATCTCTGTGTCACAGACTCATGGGATGAGTAGACCGCTCCCTGTCTTTGTATCACAGATTCAGGGGATGAGTAGACCGCCTCCTGCCTCTATATCACATACTCGGGGGATGAGTAGACCGCCCCCTGTCACTGTATCACAGACTCCGGGGATGAATGGACCGCCCCCTGTCTCTGGACCACAGAGACAGTGTATGAGTAGACCGCCGGCTGTTTCTGTATCACAGACTCAGGGGATGAGTAGACCGCCCCCTTTCTCTGTATCTCAGAGTCAGGGGATGAGTAGACCGCCCCCTGTCTCTGTATCACAGACTCAGTGGATGAGAAGACTGCCCCCTGTCTCTTTATCTCAGAGTCAGTGGATGAGTAGACCGCCCCCTTTCTCTGTATCTCAGAGTCAGGGGATGAGTAGACCGCCCCCTGTCTCTGTATCACAGACTCAGGTGATGAGTAGACCGCCCCCTGTCTCTGTGTCACAGACTCAGGGAATGAGTAGACCGCCCCCTGTCTCTGTATCACAGACTCTTTGGATGAGTAGACCGTCCCCTGTCTCTGTATCACAGACTCAGGGGATGAGTACACTGCCCCCTGTCTCTGTATCACAGACTCAGTGGATGAGTAGACCGCCCCCTGTCTCTGTATCACAGGCTCAGTGGATGAGATGACCGGCCCCTGTCTCTGCATCAAAGACTCAGGGGATGAGTAGAGCGCCCCCTGTCTCTCTATCATGGACACAGGGGATGAGTAGAGCGCCCTCTGTCTCTGCATCACAGACTCAGTAGATGAGTAGACCGCCTCCTGTCTCTGTATCACAGACTCAAGGGATGAGTAGACCGCCCCCTGTCTCTGTGTCACAGACCCAGGGGATGAGTAAACTGCCCCTTGTCTCTGTATCTCAGGCTCAGGGGATGAGCAGACTGCCCCCTTTCTCTGCATCACAGACTCAGGGAATGTGTAGTCCGCCCCCTGTCTCTTTATCACACACTCGGTGGATGAGTAGACCGCCCCCTGTCTCTGTCTAACAAACTCGGGATGAGTAGACCGCCCCCGACTCTGTATCACAGCATCAGGGGATAAGTAGACCGCACCCTTCCTCTGAATCACAGACCCAGGGGATGAGTAAACTGCCCGTTGTCTCTGTATCACAGACTCAGGGGATGAGTAGATCGCCACCTGTCTCTGTATCACAGACTCAGGGGATGAGTAGACCGCCCCCTGTCTCTTTGTCACAGATTCAGTGGATGAGAAGACCGCCCCCTGTCTCTTTATCTCAGAGTCAGTGGATGAGTAGACCGCCCCCTGTCTCTGCATCACAGACTCAGGGGATGAGTAGACCGCCCCCTTTCTCTGTATCTCAGAGTCAGGGGATGAGAAGACCGCCCCCTGTCTCTGTCTAACAAACTCGGGATGAGTAGACCGCCCCCGACTCTGTATCACAGCATCAGGGGATAAGTAGACCGCCCCCTTCCTCTGAATCACAGACCCAGGGGATGAGTAAACTGCCCGTTGTCTCTGTATCACAGACTCAGGGGATGAGTAGACCGCCTCCTGTCTCTTTATCACATACTCGGGGGATGAGTAGATCGCCACCTGTCTCTGTATCACAGACTCAGGGGATGAGTAGACCGCCCCCTGTCTCTTTGTCACAGATTCAGTGGATGAGAAGACCGCCCCCTGTCTCTTTATCTCAGAGTCAGTGGATGAGTAGACCGCCCCCTGTCTCTGCATCACAGACTCAGGGGATGAGTAGACCGCCCCCTTTCTCTGTATCTCAGAGTCAGGGGATGAGTAGACCATCCCATGTCTCTGTTTCACAGACTCAGTGGATGAGAAGACCGCCCCCTGTCTCTGTCTAACAAACTCGGGATGAGTAGACCGCCCCCTGTCTCTGTATCACAGACTCAGGGGATGAGTAGACTGCCCCCTTCCTCTGAATCACAGACCCAGGGGAAGAGTAAACTGCCCCTTATCTCTGTATCACAGACTCAGGGGATGAGTAGACCGCCCCATTTCTCTGTATCACACACTCGGGGGATGAGTAGACCGCCCCCTGCCTCGGTATCACAGACTCAGGGAATGAGTAGACCGCCTCCTGTTTCTTTATCACATACTCGGGGGATGAGTAGACCGCCACCTGTCTCTGTATCACAGACTCAGGGGATGAGTAGACCGCCCCCTGTCACTGCATCACAGACTCAGGGGATGAATGGACCGCCCCCTGTCTCTGTATCACAGACTCAGGGGATGAGTAGACCGCCCCCTTCCTCTGTATCACAGACCCAGGGGATGAGTAAACTGCCCCTTGTCTCTTTATCTCAGACTCAGGGGATGAGTAGACCGCCCCCTGTCTCTGTATCACAGACTCAGGTGATGAGTAGACCGCCCCCTGTCTCTTTATCACACACTCGGGGGATGAGTAGACCTCCCCCTGTCTCTGTATCACAGACTCAGGGGATGTGTAGACCGCCCCCTGTCTCTGTATCACAAACTCAGGGGATGAGTAGACCACCCCCTGTCTTTGTATCACCAACTCAGGGGATGAGTAGGCCGCCCCCTGTCTCTGTGTCACAGACTCAGGGAATGAGTCGACCGCCCCCTGTCTCTGTATCACAGACACGGGGGTAGAGTAGACCGCCCCCTTTCTCTGTATCACAGACTCAGGTGATGACTAGACTGCCCCCTGTCTCTGTATCACACACTCAGCTGCTGAGTAGACCGTCCACTGTCTCATTATCACACACTCGGGGGATGAGTAGACCTCCCCCTGTCTCTGTATCACAGACTCAGGGGATGCGTAGACCGCCCCCTGTCTCTGTATCACAAACTCAGGGGATGAGTAGACCACCCCCTGTCTTTGTATCACCAACTCAGGGGATGAGCAGACCGCCCCCAGTCTTTGTATCAACAACTCAGGGGATGAGTAGACCGCCCCCTGTCTCTGTATCACAGACTCAGGTGATGAGCAGACCGCCCCCTGTCTCTGTGTCACAGACTCAGGGAATGAGTAGACCGCCCCCTGTCTCTGTATCACAGACTCTTTGGATGAGAAGACCGGCCCCTTTCGCTTTATCAAAGAATCAGGGGATGAGTAGACCGCCCCCTGTCTCTGTGTCACAGACTCAGGGAATGAGTAGACCGCCCCCTGTCTCTGTATCACAGACTCTTTGGATGAGTAGACCGTCCCCTGTCTCTGTATCACAGACTCAGTAGATGAGTAGACCGCCCCCTGTCTCTGTATCACATACTCAGGGGATGAGTAGACCGCCCCCTGTCTCTGTATCACAGACTCAGTAGATGAGTAGACCGCCTCCTGTCTCTGTATCACAAACTCAAGGGATGAGCAGACCGCCCCCTGTCTCTGTATCACAGGCTCAGGGGATGAGTAGACTGTCCCCTTCCTCTGTATCACAAACTCAGGGGATGAGTTGAACGCCCCCTGTCTCTGAATCATCGACTCAGGGGAAGAGTAGACAGCCCCCTGACTTTGTATCACAGATTCAGGGGATGAGTTGACCGCCTCCTGCCTCTGTATCTCAGACACAGGGGAAGAGTCGAACGCCCCCTGTCTCTGTTTCATCGACTCAGGGGAAGAGTAGACCGCCCACTGTCTCTGCATCGCAGACTCAGGGAAAGAGTAGACCGCCCCCTGTCTCTGTATCACAGACTCAAGGGATGAGTAGACCGCCCCCTGTCTCTGTATCACATTCTCAAGGATAAGTAGACCACCCCCTGTCTATGTATCACAGACTCAGGGAATGAGTAGACCGCCCCCTGTCTCTGTATCACAGACTCAGTGGATGAGTAGACCGCCCCCTGTCTCTGTGTCACAGACTCAGTGGATGAGAAGACGGGCCCCTGTCTCTGTATCAAAGACTCAGGGGATGAATAGAACGCCCCCTGTCTCTGTATCATAGACTCAGGGGATGAGTAGGCCACCCCCTGTCTCTGTATCACAGATCAGTGAATGAGTAGACTGCCCTCTGTCTCTGTATCACAGACTCAGTGGATGAGAAGACCGCCCCCTGTCTCTGTATCACAGACTCAGGGGATGAGTAGACCGCCCCCTGTTTCTGTATCACAGACTCAGTGGATGAGTAGACCGCCCCCTGTTTCTGTATCACAGACTCAGTGAATGAGTAGACCGCCCCCTGTCTCTGTATCACAGACTCAGGGGATGAGTAGAGCGCCCCCTGTCTCTGCATCACAGAGTCAGTGGATGAGTAGACCGTCCCCTGTCTCTGTATCACAGACTCAGTGGATGACTAGACCACCCCCTGTCTCTGTATCACAGACTCAATGGATGAGTAGACCGTCCCCTGTCTCTGTATCACAGACTCAGTGGATGACTAGAACGGCCCCTGTCTTTGCTTCACAGACTCAGTGTATGAGTAGACAGCCCCCTGTCCCTGCATCACAGACTCAGGGGATGAGTAGACCGTCCCCTGTCTCTGTATCACAGACTCAGTGGATGAGTAGACCGCCCCCTGTCTCTGTATCACAGACTCAGGAGATGAGTAGACCCCCCCGTCTCTGGATGACAGACTCAGGGGATGAGTAGACCGCCCCCTGTCTCTGTATCACAGACTCAGGAGATGAGTAGACTGCCCCCTGTCTCTGTATCACAGACTCAGGTGATGTGTAGACCGCACACATTCTTTGTATGACAGACTCAGGGGATGAGTAGACCGCCCCCTTTCTCTGTATCACAGACTCAAGGGATGAGTAGAGCACCCACTGTCTCTGTATCACATACTCAAGGGATGAGTAGACCACCCACTGTTTCTGTTTCACATACTCAGGGGATAAGTAGACCACCCCCTGTCTATTTATCACAGACTCATGGAATGAGTAGAGCGCCCCCTGTCTCTTTTTCACACACTCGGGGGATGAGTAGACCGTCCCCTTCCTCTGTATCACGGACTCAGGGGATGAGTAGACCGCCCCCTGTCTCTGTATCACAGGCTCAGGGGATGAGTAGACTGTCCCCTTCCTCTGTCTCACAGACTCAGGGGATGAGTTGAACGCCCCCTGCCTCTGTATCTCAGACTCAGGGGAAGAGTCGAATGCCCCCTGTCTTTGTATCATCGACTCAGGGGAAGAGTAGACCGACCCCTGTCTTTGTATCACAGATTCAGGGGATGAGTTGACCGCCTCCTGCCTCTGTATCACAGTCTCATGGGATGAGTAGACCGTCCACTGTCTTTGTAACACAGACTCAGGGGATGAGTAGACCGCCCCCTCTCTCTGTATCACAGACTCAGTGATTGAGTAGACCGCCCCCTATCTTGTATCATTGATTCAGGGGTTGAGTAGTCCGCCCCCTGTCTCTGCATCGCAGACTCAGGGAATGAGTAGACCGCCCCCTGTTTCTGTACAATAGACTCAGGGGTTGAGTAGACCGCACACTGTCCCTATATCACAGATTCAGGGGAAGAGTAGGCCGCCCCCTGTCTTTGTATCACAGATTCAGGGGATGAGTTGACCGCATCCTGCCTCTGTATCTCAGACTCAGGGGAAGAGTCGAACGCCCCCTGTCTCTGTATCATCGACTCAGGGGAAGAGTAGACCGACCCCTGTCTTTGTGTCACAGATTCAGGGGATGAGTAGACCGCCCCTAGTCTCTGTATCATTGATTCAGTGGATGAATAGACCGCCCCCTGTCGCTGTATCAAAGACTCAGGGGATGAGTAGACCGCCCCTTGTCTCTGGATCACAGACTCAGTGGATGAGAAGACCGCCCCATGTCTCTGTATCAAAGACTCAGGGGATGAGCAGACCGCTCCCTGTCTCTGTATCACAGACTCAGGGAATGAGTAGACCGCCCCCTGTCTCTGTCTAACAGACTCAGGGGATGAGTAGACCGCCCCCTGTCTCTGTATCACAGAGTCAGTGGATGAGAAGACCGCCCCCTGTCTCTGTATCACAGACTCAGGGGATGCGTAGACCGCACCCTGTCTCTGTATCACAGACTCAGGGGATGAGTAGACCGCCCCCTGTCTCTGTATCATAGACTCAGGTAATGAGTAGACCTTCCCCTTCCTCTGTATCACAGACCCAGGAGATGAGTAAACTGCCCCCTTTCTCTGCATCACAGACTCAGGGAATGAGTAGACCGCCCCCTGTCTCATTATCACAAATTTAGGGCATGAGTAGACCGCCCTCTATCTCTGTGTCACAGACTCATGGGATGAGTAGACCGCTCCCTGTCTTTGTATCACAGATTCAGGGGATGAGTAGACCGCCTCCTGTCACTGTATCACAGACTCCGGGGATGAATGGACCGCCCCCTGTCTCTGGACCACAGACTCAGGGGATGAGTAGACCGCCCCCTTTCTCTGTATCTCAGAGTCAGGGGATGAGTAGACCGCCCCCTGTCTCTGTATCACAGACTCAGGTGATGAGTAGACCGCCCCCTGTCTCTGTATCAAAGACTCAGGGGAAGAGTAGACCGCCCCATGTCTCTGTATCACATACTGAGGGGATGAGTAGAACGCCCTCTGTCTCTGTATCTCAAATTTAGGGAATGAGTAGACCGCCCCCTGTCTTTGTATCACAGACTTGGGGGATGAGTAGACCGCCCCCAGTCTCTGTATCAAAGACTCAGGGGAAGAGTAGACCGCCCCATGTCTCTGTATCACAGACTCAGGGGATGAGTAGAACGCCCTCTGTCTCTGTATCTCAAATTTAGGGAATGAGTAGACCGCCCCCTGTCTCTGTATCACAGATTCAAGGAATGAGTAGACCGCCCACTTCCTCTGTATAACAGACTCAGGAGATGAGTAGACCGCCCCCTGTCTCTGCATCACAGACTCAGGGGATGAGTAGAATGCCCTCTTTCTCTGTATCACAAACTGAGGGAATGAGTAGACCGCCCCCTGTCTCTGTCTCACAGATTCAGGGTATGAGTAGACCGCCCCCTGTCTCTGTATCACAGACTCGGGGGATGAATAGACCGCCCCCTGTCTCTGCATCATTGATTCAGGGGATGAGTAGACAGCCCCCTGTCTCTGTGTCAAAGACTCAGGCGATGAGCAGACTGCCCCCTGTCTCTGCATCACAGACTCAGGGGATGAGTAGACCGCCCCCTGTCTCTGTATCACAGAGTCAGTGCATGAGTAGACCGTCACCTGTCTCGGTATCACAGACTCAGGGGATGAGTAGACCGCCCCCTGTCTCTGTATCACAAACTGAGGGGATGAGTAGACCGCCCCCTGTCTCTGTATCACAGACTCAGTGGATGAGAAGACCGCCCCCTGTCTCTGTATCACATCCTGAGGGGATGAGCAGACTGCCCCCTGTCTCTGTTTCTCAGACTCGGGGGATGAGTAGACCGCCCCCTGTCACTGTATCACAAATTGAGGGGATGAGTAGACCGCCCCCTGTCTCTGTATCACAGACTCAGTGGATGAGAAGACCGCCCCCTGTCTCTGTATCACATCCTGAGGGGATGAGCAGACTGCCCCCTGTCTCTGTTTCTCAGACTCGGGGGATGAGTAGACCGCCCCCTGTCACTGTATCACAAATTGAGGGGATGAGCAGACTGCCCCCTGTCTCTGTATCACAGACTCAGTGGATGAGAAGACCGCCCCCTGTCTCTGTATCACATCCTGAGGGGATGAGCAGACTGCCCCCTGTCTCTGTATCACAGACTCAGTGGATGAGTAGACCGCCCCCTGTCTCTGTATCACATACTGAGGGGATGAGCAAACTGCCCCCTGTCTCTGTTTCTCAGACTCAGGGGATGAGTAGACCGCCCCCTTCCTCTCTATCACAGACCCAGGGGAGGAGTAAACTGCCCCTTGTCTCTGTATCTCAGACTCAGGGGATGAGTAGACCGCCCCCTGTCTCTGTATCACACACTCGGCGATGAGTAGACCGACCCCTGTCTCTGTATCACAGACTCAGGGAATGAGTAGAGCGCCTCCTGTCTCTGTATCACAGACTCGGGTGATGAGTAGACCTTCACCTGTCTCTGTGTCACAGACTCAGTGAATGAGAAGACCGCCCCCTGTCTCTGTCTCACAGAGTCAGGGGATGAGTAGACCGCCCCCTGTCTCTGTATCACATACTGAGGGGATGAGTAGACCGTCCCTGTCTCTGTGTCACAGACTCAGGCGATGAGCAGACTGCCCCCTGCCTCTGTGTCACAGACTCAGTGGATGAGAAGACCGCCCCCTGTCTCTGTCTCACAGAGTCAGGGGATGAGTAGACCGCCCCCTGTCTCTGTATCACATACTGAGGGGATGAGTAGACCGTCCCTGTCTCTGAGTCACAGACTCAGGCGATGAGCAGACAGCCCCCTTTCTCTTTATCACAGATTCAGGGTATGAGTAGACCGCCCCCTGTCTCTGTTTCACACACTCGGGGGATGAGTAGACCGCCCCCTGTCTCTGTATCACAGACTCGGGGGATGAGTAGATCGCCCCCTGTCTCTGCATCACAGACTCGGGGGATGAGTAGACCGTCCCCTGTCTCTGTATCACAGACCCAGGGGATGAGTAAACTGCCCCTTGTCTCTGTATCTCAGACTCAGGGGATGAGTAGACTGCCCCCTTTCTCTGTATCACAGACTCAGGGAATGAGTAGAAGGCCCCCTGTCTCTTTATCACACACTCAGGGGATGAATAGACCGTCGCCTTCCTCTGTATCACAGACTCAGGGGATGAGTAGACCGCCCCCTGTCTCTGTATCACAGACTCAGGGGATGAGTAGACTGTCCCCTTCCTCTGTATCATAGACCCAGGGGATGAGTAGACCGCCCCCTGTCTCTGTATCTCAGATTCAGGGGATGAGTTGACCGCCTCCTGCCTCTGTATCTCAGACTCAGGGGAAGAGTCGAACGCCCCCTGTCTCTGTATCATCGACTCAGGGGAAGAGTAGACCGACCCCTGTCTTTGTATCACAGATTCAGGGGATGAGTTGACCGCCTCCTGTCTCTGTATCACAGACTCAGGGGATGAGTAGACCGCCCCCTGTCTCTGTATGTCAGAGTCAGGGGATGACTAGACCGCCCCCTGTGTTTGTACCACACACTCAGTGGATGAGTAGACCGCCCCCTGTCTAGGCATCACAGACTCAGTGGATGGGTAGACCGGCCCCTGTCTCTCTATGAAAGACTCAGGGGATGAGTAGACCACCCCCTGTCTCTGTATCACATACTGAGGGGATAAGTAGACCGCCCCCTGTCTTTGTAACTCAAATTTAGGGGATGAGTAGACCGCCCCTTGTCTTTGTAACTCAAATTTAGGGGATAAGTAGACCGCCCCCTGTCTCTGTATCACAGACTCAGTGGATGAGTAGACCGTCCCCTGTCTTTGTATCACAAACTCAGTGGATGAGCAGACCGCCCACTGTCTCTGCATCACAAACTGAGGTGATGAGTAGACCGCCCCCTGTCTCTGTGTCACAGACTCAAGGGATGAGTAGACCGCCCCCTTCCTCTCTATCACAGACCCAGGCGATGAGTAAACTGCCCCTTGTCTCTGTATCTCAGACTCAGGGGATGAGTAAACTGCCCCCTGTCTCTGTATCTCACACACAGGGCATGAGTAGACCACCCCCTATCTCTGTGTCACAGACTCATGGGATGAGTAGTCCGTCCCCTGTCTTTGTGTCACACACTCAGTGGATGAGCAGACAGCCCCCTGTCTCAGTATCACAGACTCAGGGGATGAGTAGACCGCCCCCTGTCTTTGTATCACGGACTCAGGGGATGAGTAGACCGTCCCCTGTCTTTGTATCACACATGCAGAGGATGAGTAGACCGCCCCCTGTCTTTGTATCACCGACTCAGGGGATGAGTAGACCGCCCCCTGTCTCTGTATCACAGAGTCAGTGGATGAGTAGACCGTCCCCTGTTTCTGTATCACAGACTCTGTGGATGAGAAGACCGCCCCCTGTCTCTGTATCAAAGACTCAGGGGATGAGTAGACCGCCCCCTGTCTCTGTATCATAGACTCAGGTAATGAGTAGACCTTCCCCTTCCTCTGTATCACAGACCCAGGAGATGAGTAAACTGCCCCCTTTCTCTGCATCACAGACTCAGGGAATGAGTAGACCGCCCCCTGTCTCATTATCACAAATTTAGGGCATGAGTAGACCGCCCTCTATCTCTGTGTCACAGACTCATGGGATGAGTAGACCGCTCCCTGTCTCTGTATCACAGACTCAGGGGATGAGTAGAGCGCCCCCTGTCTTTGTATCACCGACTCAGGGGCTGAGTACACTGCCCCCTGTCTCTTTATCACAAATTTAGGGCATGAGTAGACCACCCCCTATCTCTGTGTCACAGACTCATGGGATGAGTAGACCGCTCCCTGTCTTTGTATCACAGATTCAGGGGATGAGTAGACCGCCTCCTGCCTCTATATCACATACTCGGGGGATGAGTAGACCGCCCCCTGTCACTGTATCACAGACTCCGGGGATGAATGGACCGCCCCCTGTCTCTGGACCACAGACTCAGGGGATGAGTAGACCGCCCCCTTTCTCTGTATCTCAGAGTCAGGGGATGAGTAGACCGCCCCCTGTCTCTGTATCACAGACTCAGGTGATGAGTAGACCGCCCCCTGTCTCTGTGTCACAGACTCAGGGAATGAGTAGACCGCCCCCTGTCTCTGTATCACAGACTCTTTGGATGAGTAGACCGTCCCCTGTCTCTGTATCACAGACTCAGGGGATGAGTACACTGCCCCCTGTCTCTGTATCACAGACTCAGTGGATGAGTAGACCGCCCCCTGTCTCTGTATCACAGGCTCAGTGGATGAGAAGACCGGCCCCTGTCTCTGCATCAAAGACTCAGGGGATGAGTAGAGCGCCCCCTGTCTCTCTATCATGGACACAGGGGATGAGTAGAGCGCCCTCTGTCTCTGCATCACAGACTCAGTAGATGAGTAGACCGCCTCCTGTCTCTGTATCACAGACTCAAGGGATGAGTAGACCGCCCCCTGTCTCTGTGTCACAGACCCAGGGGATGAGTAAACTGCCCCTTGTCTCTGTATCTCAGGCTCAGGGGATGAGCAGACTGCCCCCTTTCTCTGCATCACAGACTCAGGGAATGTGTAGTACGCCCCCTGTCTCTTTATCACACACTCGGTGGATGAGTAGACCGCCCCCTGTCTCTGTCTAACAAACTCGGGATGAGTAGACCGCCCCCGACTCTGTATCACAGCATCAGGGGATAAGTAGACCGCCCCCTTCCTCTGAATCACAGACCCAGGGGATGAGTAAACTGCCCGTTGTCTCTGTATCTCAGACTCAGGGGATGAGTAGACCGCCTCCTGTCTCTTTATCACATACTCGGGGGATGAGTAGACCGCCCCCTGACTCTGTATCACAGACTCAGGGAATGAGTAGACCGCCTCCTGTCTCTTTATCACATACTCGGGGGATGAGTAGATCGCCACCTGTCTCTGTATCACAGACTCAGGGGATGAGTAGACCGCCCCCTGTCACTGTATCACAGACTCAGGGGATGAATGGACCGCCCCCTGTCTCTGTATCACAGACTCAGGGGATGAGTAGACCGCCCCCTGTCTCTGTATCACAGACCCAGGGGATGAGTAAACTGCCCCTTGTCTCTTTATCTCAGACTCAGGGGATGAGTAGACCGCCCCCTGTCTCTGTATCACAGACTCAGGGGATGAGCAGACCGCCCCCTTCCTCTGTATCACAGGCCCAGGGGATGAGTAAACTGCCCCTTGTCTCTTTATCTCAGACTCAGGTGATGAGTAGACCGCCCCCTGTCTCTCTATCACAGACTCGGGGGATGAGTAGACCGCCCACTGTCTCTTTATCACACACTCGGGGGATAAGTAGACCTCTCCCTGTCTCTGTATCACAGACTCAGGGGATGTGTAGACCGCCCCCTGTCTCTGTACCACAAACTCAGGGGATGAGTAGACCGCCCCCAGTCTTTGTATCAACAACTCAGGGGATGAGTAGACCGCCCCCTGTCTCTGTATCACAGACTCAGGTGATGAATAGACCGCCCCCTGTCTCTGTGTCACAGACTCAGGGAATGAGTATACCGCCCCCTGTCTATCACAGACTCTTTGGATGAGTAGACTGTCCCCTGTCTCTGTATCACATCCTCAAGGGATGAGTAGACCGCCCCCTGTCTCTGTATCACATCCTCAAGGGATGAGTAGACCACCCACTGTCTCTGTATCACAGACTCAGTGGATGAGTGGACCACCCACTGTCTATGTATCACAGACTCAGGGAATGAGTAGACCGCCCCCTGTCTCTGTATCACAGACTCAAGGGATGAGTAGAGCACCCACTGTCTCTGTATCACATACTCAAGGGATGAGTAGACCACCCACTGTTTCTGTTTCACATACTCAGGGGATAAGTAGACCACCCCCTGTCTATTTATCACAGACTCAGGGAATGAGTAGAGCGCCCCCTGTCTCTTTTTCACACACTCGGGGGATGAGTAGACCGTCCCCTTCCTCTGTATCACAGGCTCAGGGGATGAGTAGACTGTCCCCTTCCTCTGTCTCACAGACTCAGGGGATGAGTTGAACGCCCCCTGTCTCTGTATCATCGACTCAGGGGAAGAGTCGACCGCCCCCTGTCTTTATATCACAGATTCAGGGGATGAGTTGACCGCCTCCTTATTCTGTATCTCAGACTCAGGGGAAGAGTCGAATGCCCCCTGTCTGTGTATCATCGACTCAGGGGAAGAGTAGACCGACCCCTGTCTTTGTATCACAGATTCAGGGGATGAGTTGACCGCCTCCTGCCTCTGTATCACAGTCTCATGGGATGAGTAGACCGTCCACTGTCTTTGTAACACAGACTCAGGGGATGAGTAGACCGCCCCCTCTCTCTGTATCACTGACTCAGTGTATGAGTAGACCGCCCCCTATCTTGTATCATTGATTCAGGGGTTGAGTAGTCCGCCCCCTGTCTCTGCATCGCAGACTCAGGGAATGAGTAGACCGCCCCCTGTTTCTGTACAATAGACTCAGGGGTTGAGTAGACCGCACACTGTCCCTATATCACAGATTCAGGGGAAGAGTAGGCCGCCCCCTGTCTTTGTATCACAGATTCAGGGGATGAGTTGACCGCATCCTGCCTCTGTATCTCAGACTCAGGGGAAGAGTCGAACGCCCCCTGTCTCTGTATCATCGACTCAGGGGAAGAGAAGACCGACCCCTGTCTTTGTGTCACAGATTCAGGGGATGAGTAGACCGCCCCTAGTCTCTGTATCATTGATTCAGTGGATGAATAGACCGCCCCCTGTCGCTGTATCAAAGACTCAGGGGATGAGTAGACCGCCCCTTGTCTCTGGATCACAGACTCAGTGGATGAGAAGACCGCCCCATGTCTCTGTATCAAAGACTCAGGGGATGAGCAGACCGCTCCCTGTCTCTGTATCACAGACTCAGGGAATGAGTAGACCGCCCCCTGTCTCTGTCTAACAGACTCAGGGGATGAGTAGACCGCCCCCTGTCTCTGTATCACAGAGTCAGTGGATGAGTAGACCGTCCCCTGTTTCTGTATCACAGACTCTGTGGATGAGAAGACCGCCCCCTGTCTCTGTATCAAAGACTCAGGGGATGCGTAGACCGCCCCCTGTCTCTGTATCACAGACTCAGGGGATGAATAGACCGCCCCCTGTCTCTGTATCATAGACTCAGGTAATGAGTAGACCTTCCCCTTCCTCTGTATCACAGACCCAGGAGATGAGTAAACTGCCCCCTTTCTCTGCATCACAGACTCAGGGAATGAGTAGACCGCCCCCTGTCTCATTATCACAAATTTAGGGCATGAGTAGACCGCCCTCTATCTCTGTGTCACAGACTCATGGGATGAGTAGACCGCTCCCTGTCTTTGTATCACAGATTCAGGGGATGAGCAGACCGCCCCCTGTCTCTGTATCACAGACTCAGGGGATGAGTAGAGCGCCCCCTGTCTTTGTATCACCGACTCAGGGGCTGAGTACACTGCCCCCTGTCTCTTTATCACAAATTTAGGGCATGAGTAGACCGCCCCCTATCTCTGTGTCACAGACTCATGGGATGAGTAGACCGCTCCCTGTCTTTGTATCACAGATTCAGGGGATGAGTAGACCGCCTCCTGCCTCTATATCACATACTCGGGGGATGAGTAGACCGCCCCCTGTCACTGTATCACAGACTCCGGGGATGAATGGACCGCCCCCTGTCTCTGGACCACAGAGACAGTGTATGAGTAGACCGCCGGCTGTTTCTGTATCACAGACTCAGGGGATGAGTAGACCGCCCCCTTTCTCTGTATCTCAGAGTCAGGGGATGAGTAGACCGCCCCCTGTCTCTGTATCACAGACTCAGTGGATGAGAAGACTGCCCCCTGTCTCTTTATCTCAGAGTCAGTGGATGAGTAGACCGCCCCCTTTCTCTGTATCTCAGAGTCAGGGGATGAGTAGACCGCCCCCTGTCTCTGTATCACAGACTCAGGTGATGAGTAGACCGCCCCCTGTCTCTGTGTCACAGACTCAGGGAATGAGTAGACCGCCCCCTGTCTCTGTATCACAGACTCTTTGGATGAGTAGACCGTCCCCTGTCTCTGTATCACAGACTCAGGGGATGAGTACACTGCCCCCTGTCTCTGTATCACAGACTCAGTGGATGAGTAGACCGCCCCCTGTCTCTGTATCACAGGCTCAGTGGATGAGAAGACCGGCCCCTGTCTCTGCATCAAAGACTCAGGGGATGAGTAGAGCGCCCCCTGTCTCTCTATCATGGACACAGGGGATGAGTAGAGCGCCCTCTGTCTCTGCATCACAGACTCAGTAGATGAGTAGACCGCCTCCTGTCTCTGTATCACAGACTCAAGGGATGAGTAGACCGCCCCCTGTCTCTGTGTCACAGACCCAGGGGATGAGTAAACTGCCCCTTGTCTCTGTATCTCAGGCTCAGGGGATGAGCAGACTGCCCCCTTTCTCTGCATCACAGACTCAGGGAATGTGTAGTCCGCCCCCTGTCTCTTTATCACACACTCGGTGGATGAGTAGACCGCCCCCTGTCTCTGTCTAACAAACTCGGGATGAGTAGACCGCCCCCGACTCTGTATCACAGCATCAGGGGATAAGTAGACCGCCCCCTTCCTCTGAATCACAGACCCAGGGGATGAGTAAACTGCCCGTTGTCTCTGTATCACAGACTCAGGGGATGAGTAGATCGCCACCTGTCTCTGTATCACAGACTCAGGGGATGAGTAGACCGCCCCCTGTCTCTTTGTCACAGATTCAGTGGATGAGAAGACCGCCCCCTGTCTCTTTATCTCAGAGTCAGTGGATGAGTAGACCGCCCCCTGTCTCTGCATCACAGACTCAGGGGATGAGTAGACCGCCCCCTTTCTCTGTATCTCAGAGTCAGGGGATGAGAAGACCGCCCCCTGTCTCTGTCTAACAAACTCGGGATGAGTAGACCGCCCCCGACTCTGTATCACAGCATCAGGGGATAAGTAGACCGCCCCCTTCCTCTGAATCACAGACCCAGGGGATGAGTAAACTGCCCGTTGTCTCTGTATCACAGACTCAGGGGATGAGTAGACCGCCTCCTGTCTCTTTATCACATACTCGGGGGATGAGTAGATCGCCACCTGTCTCTGTATCACAGACTCAGGGGATGAGTAGACCGCCCCCTGTCTCTTTGTCACAGATTCAGTGGATGAGAAGACCGCCCCCTGTCTCTTTATCTCAGAGTCAGTGGATGAGTAGACCGCCCCCTGTCTCTGCATCACAGACTCAGGGGATGAGTAGACCGCCCCCTTTCTCTGTATCTCAGAGTCAGGGGATGAGTAGACCATCCCATGTCTCTGTTTCACAGACTCAGTGGATGAGAAGACCGCCCCCTGTCTCTGTCTAACAAACTCGGGATGAGTAGACCGCCCCCTGTCTCTGTATCACAGACTCAGGGGATGAGTAGACTGCCCCCTTCCTCTGAATCACAGACCCAGGGGAAGAGTAAACTGCCCCTTATCTCTGTATCACAGACTCAGGGGATGAGTAGACCGCCCCATTTCTCTGTATCACACACTCGGGGGATGAGTAGACCGCCCCCTGCCTCGGTATCACAGACTCAGGGAATGAGTAGACCGCCTCCTGTTTCTTTATCACATACTCGGGGGATGAGTAGACCGCCACCTGTCTCTGTATCACAGACTCAGGGGATGAGTAGACCGCCCCCTGTCACTGCATCACAGACTCAGGGGATGAATGGACCGCCCCCTGTCTCTGTATCACAGACTCAGGGGATGAGTAGACCGCCCCCTTCCTCTGTATCACAGACCCAGGGGATGAGTAAACTGCCCCTTGTCTCTTTATCTCAGACTCAGGGGATGAGTAGACCGCCCCCTGTCTCTGTATCACAGACTCAGGTGATGAGTAGACCGCCCCCTGTCTCTTTATCACACACTCGGGGGATGAGTAGACCTCCCCCTGTCTCTGTATCACAGACTCAGGGGATGTGTAGACCGCCCCCTGTCTCTGTATCACAAACTCAGGGGATGAGTAGACCACCCCCTGTCTTTGTATCACCAACTCAGGGGATGAGTAGGCCGCCCCCTGTCTCTGTGTCACAGACTCAGGGAATGAGTCGACCGCCCCCTGTCTCTGTATCACAGACACGGGGGATGAGTAGACCGCCCCCTTTCTCTGTATCACAGACTCAGGTGATGACTAGACTGCCCCCTGTCTCTGTATCACACACTCAGCTGCTGAGTAGACCGTCCACTGTCTCATTATCACACACTCGGGGGATGAGTAGACCTCCCCCTGTCTCTGTATCACAGACTCAGGGGATGCGTAGACCGCCCCCTGTCTCTGTATCACAAACTCAGGGGATGAGTAGACCACCCCCTGTCTTTGTATCACCAACTCAGGGGATGAGCAGACCGCCCCCAGTCTTTGTATCAACAACTCAGGGGATGAGTAGACCGCCCCCTGTCTCTGTATCACAGACTCAGGTGATGAGCAGACCGCCCCCTGTCTCTGTGTCACAGACTCAGGGAATGAGTAGACCGCCCCCTGTCTCTGTATCACAGACTCTTTGGATGAGAAGACCGGCCCCTTTCGCTTTATCAAAGAATCAGGGGATGAGTAGACCGCCCCCTGTCTCTGTGTCACAGACTCAGGGAATGAGTAGACCGCCCCCTGTCTCTGTATCACAGACTCTTTGGATGAGTAGACCGTCCCCTGTCTCTGTATCACAGACTCAGTAGATGAGTAGACCGCCCCCTGTCTCTGTATCACATACTCAGGGGATGAGTAGACCGCCCCCTGTCTCTGTATCACAGACTCAGTAGATGAGTCGACCGCCTCCTGTCTCTGTATCACAAACTCAAGGGATGAGCAGACCGCCCCCTGTCTCTGTATCACAGGCTCAGGGGATGAGTAGACTGTCCCCTTCCTCTGTATCACAGACTCAGGGGATGAGTTGAACGCCCCCTGTCTCTGAATCATCGACTCAGGGGAAGAGTAGACCGCCCCCTGACTTTGTATCACAGATTCAGGGGATGAGTTGACCGCCTCCTGCCTCTGTATCTCAGACACAGGGGAAGAGTCGAACGCCCCCTGTCTCTGTTTCATCGACTCAGGGGAAGAGTAGACCGCCCACTGTCTCTGCATCGCAGACTCAGGGAAAGAGTAGACCGCCCCCTGTCTCTGTATCACAGACTCAAGGGATGAGTAGACCGCCCCCTGTCTCTGTATCACATTCTCAAGGATAAGTAGACCACCCCCTGTCTATGTATCACAGACTCAGGGAATGAGTAGACCGCCCCCTGTCTCTGTGTCACAGACTCAGTGGATGAGAAGACGGGCCCCTGTCTCTGTATCAAAGACTCAGGGGATGAATAGAACGCCCCCTGTCTCTGTATCATAGACTCAGGGGATGAGTAGGCCACCCCCTGTCTCTGTATCACAGATCAGTGAATGAGTAGACTGCCCTCTGTCTCTGTATCACAGACTCAGTGGATGAGAAGACCGCCCCCTGTCTCTGTATCACAGACTCAGGGGATGAGTAGACCGCCCCCTGTTTCTGTATCACAGACTCAGTGGATGAGTAGACCGCCCCCTGTTTCTGTATCACAGACTCAGTGAATGAGTAGACCGCCCCCTGTCTCTGTATCACAGACTCAGGGGATGAGTAGAGCGCCCCCTGTCTCTGCATCACAGAGTCAGTGGATGAGTAGACCGTCCCCTGTCTCTGTATCACAGACTCAGTGGTTGACTAGACCACCCCCTGTCTCTGTATCACAGACTCAATGGATGAGTAGACCGTCCCCTGTCTCTGTATCACAGACTCAGTGGATGACTAGAACGGCCCCTGTCTTTGCTTCACAGAATCAGTGTATGAGTAGACAGCCCCCTGTCCCTGCATCACAGACTCAGGGGATGAGTAGACCGTCCCCTGTCTCTGTATCACAGACTCAGTGGATGAGTAGACCGCCCCCTGTCTCTGTATCACAGACTCAGGAGATGAGTAGACCCCCCCGTCTCTGGATGACAGACTCAGGGGATGAGTAGACCGCCCCCTGTCTCTGTATCACAGACTCAGGAGATGAGTAGACTGCCCCCTGTCTCTGTATCACAGACTCAGGTGATGTGTAGACCGCACACATTCTTTGTATGACAGACTCAGGGGATGAGTAGACCGCCCCCTTTCTCTGTATCACAGACTCAGGGGATAAGTAGAGCGCCCCAATTCTCTCTATCATGGACACAGGGGATGAGTCGAGCGCCCTCTGTCTCTGCATCACAGACTCAGTAGATGAGTAGACCGCCTCCTGTCTCTGTATCACAGACTCAAGGGATGAGTAGACAACCCCCTGTCTATTTATCACAGACTCAGGGAATGAGTAGACCGCCCCCTGTCTCTTTATCACACACTCGGGGGATGAGTAGACCGTCCCCTTCCTCTGTATCACGGACTCAGGGAATGAGTAGACCGCCCCCTGTCTCTGTATCACAGGCTCAGGGGATGAGTAGACTGTCCCCTTCCTCTGTATCACAGACTCAGGGGATGAGTTGAACGCCCCCTGTCTCTGTATCATCGACTCAGGGGAAGAGTAGACCGCCCCCTGACTTTGTATCACAGATTCAGGGGATGAGTTGACCGCCTCCTGCCTCTGTATCTCAGACAAAGGGGAAGAGTCGAACGCCCCCTGTCTCTGTTTCATCGACTCAGGGGAAGAGTAGACCGACCCCTGTCTTTGTAACACAGACTCAGGGGATGAGTAGACCGCCTCCTGTCTCTGTATCACAGACTCAGGGGATGAGTAGACCGCCCCCTATCTTGTATCATTGATTCAGGGGATGAGTAGTCCGCCCCCTGTCTCTGCATCGCAGACTCAGGGAAAGAGTAGACTGCACCCTGTCTCTGTATCATAGACTCAGTGGATGACTAGACCACCCCCTGTCTCTGTATCACAGACTCAATGGATGAGTAGACCGTCCCCTGTCTCTGTATCACAGACTCAGTGGATGACTAGAACGGCCCCTGTCTTTGCTTCACAGACTCAGTGTATGAGTAGACAGCCCCCTGTCCCTGCATCACAGACTCAGGGGATGAGTAGACCGTCCCCTGTCTCTGTATCACAGACTCAGTGGATGAGTAGACCGCCCCCTGTCTCTGTATCACAGACTCAGGAGATGAGTAGACCCCCCTGTCTCTGGATGACAGACTCAGGGGATGAGTAGACCGCCCCCTGTCTCTGTATCACAGACTCAGGAGATGAGTAGACTGCCCCCTGTCTCTGTATCACAGACTCAGGTGATGTGTAGACCGCACACATTCTTTGTATGACAGACTCAGGGGATGAGTCGACCGCCCCCTTTCTCTGTATCACAGACTCAGGGGATAAGTAGAGCGCCCCAATTCTCTCTATCATGGACACAGGGGATGAGTCGAGCGCCCTCTGTCTCTGCATCACAGACTCAGTAGATGAGTAGACCGCCTCCTGTCTCTGTATCACAGACTCAAGGGATGAGTAGACAACCCCCTGTCTATTTATCACAGACTCAGGGAATGAGTAGACCGCCCCCTGTTTCTTTATCACACACTCGGGGGATGAGTAGACCGTCCCCTTCCTCTGTATCACGGACTCAGGGAATGAGTAGACCGCCCCCTGTCTCTGTATCACAGGCTCAGGGGATGAGTAGACTGTCCCCTTCCTCTGTATCACAGACTCAGGGGATGAGTTGAACGCCCCCTGTCTCTGTATCATCGACTCAGGGGAAGAGTAGACCGCCCCCTGACTTTGTATCACAGATTCAGGGGATGAGTTGACCGCCTCCTGCCTCTGTATCTCAGACAAAGGGGAAGAGTCGAACGCCCCCTGTCTCTGTTTCATCGACTCAGGGGAAGAGTAGACCGACCCCTGTCTTTGTAACACAGACTCAGGGGATGAGTAGACCGCCTCCTGTCTCTGTATCACAGACTCAGGGGATGAGTAGACCGCCCCCTATCTTGTATCATTGATTCAGGGGATGAGTAGTCCGCCCCCTGTCTCTGCATCGCAGACTCAGGGAAAGAGTAGACTGCCCCCTGTCTCTGTATCACAGACTCAGGGGATGATTAGACCGCCCCCTGTCTCTGTATCACAGCCACAAGGGATGAGTAGATCGCCCCCTGTCTCAGTATCTCAGACTCAGGGGAAAAGTCGACCGCCCCCTGTCTCTGTATCATCGACTCAGGGGAAGAGTAGACCGCCCCCGGTCTTTGTATCACAGACTCAGGGGATGAGTAGACTGCCTCCTGTCTCTGTATCACAGACTCAGGGGATGAGTAGACCGTCCCCTGTCTCTGTGTCACAGACTCAGGGGATGAGTAGAGCTCCCCCTGTCTCTGTCTCACACCCTCGGGGATGAGTAGACCGCCCCCTGTCTCTGTATCACAGACTCAGGGGAGGAGTAGACCGCCCCCTGTCTCTGCATCACAGAATCAGGGAATGAGTTAACCGCCCGCTATCTCTGTATCATTGACTCAGGGGATGAGGAGACCGTCCCCTGTCTCTGTATCACAGACTCAGGGGAAGAGAAGAGCGCCCCCTGTCTCTGTATCACAGACTCAGGGTAGGAATAGACCGCACCCTGTCTCTGTATCACAGACAAAGGGGATGAATAGACCGCCCCCTGTCTCTGTATCACACAGTCGGGGGATGAGTAGAGCGCGCCCTGTCTCTGTATCACAGACTCAGGGGATGAATAGACCGCCCCATGTCTCTGTATCATTGATTCAGGGGATGAGTAGACCGCCCCCTGTCTCTTTATCACTGACCCAGGGGATGAGCAAACTGCCCCTTGTCTCTGTATCTCAGATTCAGGGGATGTGTAGACCTCCCCGTTTGTCTGCATCACAGGCTCAGGGGATGAGTAGACCACCACATGTCCCTGGATCACAGAGCTCGGGGATGAGTATAGCGTCCCCTGTCTCTGAATCACACACTCGGGGGATGAGTAGACCGCCCCCTGTCTCTGTGTCACAGACTCAGGGGATGAGTAGACCGCCCCCTGTCTCTGTGTCACAGACTCAGGGGATGAGTAGACCTCCCCCGGTCTCTGTGTCACAGACTCAGGGGATGAGTAGAACTCCCCCTGTCTCTTTATCACACCCTCGGGGATGAGTAGACCGCCCCTTGTCTCTGTATCACAGACTCAGGGGAGGAGTAGACCGCCCCCTGTCTCTGTATCATAGACTCAGGGGATGAGTAGACTGCCCCCTGTCTCTGTGTCAGAGATTTAGGGGATGAGTAGACCGCCGCCTGTCTCTGTATAACAGACTCATGGGATGAGTAGACCGCCCCCTGTCTCTGTATCACAGACTCAGGAGATGAGTAGACCACTGCCTGTCTCTGTATAACAGACTCATGGGATGAGTAGACCGCCCCCTGTCTCTGTATCACAGACTCATGTGATGAGTAGACCACCCCCTGTTTCTGTATCATTGATTCAGGGGATGAGTAGACCGCCCCTAGTCTCTCTGTCACAGACTCAGGGGATGAGTAGACCGCCCCCTGTCTCTGTATCACAGACTCAGGGGATGAGTAGAGCGCCCCCTGTCTCTGTATCACACACTCGGGGATGAGTAGACCGCCCCCTGTCTCTGTATCACAGACTCGGGGATGAGTAGACCGCCCCCTGTCTCTGTATCATTGATTCAGGGGATGAGTAGATCGGCCCCTGTCTCTGTTTCACAGACTCAGTGGATGAGTAGAGCACCCTCTGTCTCTGTTTCACAGACTCAGGGGATGAGTAGACCGCCCCCTGTCTCTGTAACACAGACTCAGTGGATGAGTAGACCACCCCCTGTCTCTGTTTCACAGACTCAGGGGATGAGTAGAGCGCCCCCTGTCTCTGTATCACAGACTCAGGGGTTGAGTAGACCGCCCCCTGTCTCTCTATCACAAACTGAGGGGATAAGTAGACCGCCCCCTGTCTCTGTATCACAAACTGAGGGGATAAGTAGACCGCCCCCTGTCTCTGTATCACAGACTGAGGGGATAAGTAGACCGCCCCCTGTCTCTGTATCACAAACTCAGGGGATGAGTAGACCGCCCCCTGTCTCTCTATCACAGAGCCCGGGGATGAGTAGAGCGCCCCCTGTCTATGTATCATGCACTCGAGGGATGAGTCGACCGCCCCCTGTCTCTCTTTCACAGACTCAGGGGATGAGTAGTCCGCCCCCTGTCTCTCTTTCACAGACTCAGGGGATGTGTAGACCGCCCCCTTTCTCTTTATCACTGACCCAAGGGATGAGCAAACTGCCCCTTGTCTCTGTATCTCAGATTCAGGGGATGAGTAGAACACTGCCTGTCTCTGTATCACAGACTCAGGGGATGAGTGGACCGCCCCCGTCTCTGTGTCACAGACTCAGAGGATGAGTAGAACTCCCCCTGTCTCTTTATCACACCCTCGGGGATGAGTAGACCGCCCCTTGTCTCTGTATCACAGACTCAGGGGAGGAGTAGACCGCCCCCTGTCCCTGTATCACAGACTCAGGGGATAAGTAGACCGCCCCATGTCTCTGTATCACAAATTTAGGGGAAGAGTAGACCGTCCCGTCTATATATCGCGAATTTATGGAATGAGCAGACGGCTGCCTGTCTCTGTATCACAAACTCAGGGGATGAGTAGACTGCCCCCTGTCTCTGTATCACAAACTGAGGGGATAAGTAGACCGCCCCCTGTCTCTGTATCACAAATTTAGGGGATGAGTAGACCGCCCCCTGGCTCTGTATCACAAACTCAGGGGATGACTAGACCGCCCCCTGTCTCTGTATCACAAACTCAGGGGATGACTAGACCGCCCCCTGTCTCTGTATCACAAATTTAGGGGATGAGTAGACCGCCCCCTGGCTCTGTATCACAGACTCAGTGGATGAGTAGACCGTCCCCTGTCTCTGCATCACAGACTCAGGGGATGAGTAGACCGCCCCATGTCTCTGTATCATAGACTCAGGGGATGAGCAGACTGCCCCCTGCCTCTGTGTCACAGTTTTAGGGGATGAGTAGACCGCCGCCTGTCTCTGTATCACAGACTCAGGGGATGAGTACACCGCCCCCTGTTTCTGTATCATTGATTCAGGGGATGAGTAGACCGCCCCCTGTCTCTCTGTCACAGATGCAGGGGGTGAGTAGACCGACCCTGTCTCTTTATCACTGACCCAGGGGATGAGCAAACTGCCCTTTGTCTCTGTATCTCAGATTCAGGGGATGAGTAGACCGCCCCATGTCTCTGTATCACAGAGCCCGGGGATAAGAAGAGCACCCCCTGTCTCTGTCTCACACAGTCGGGGGATGAGTAGACAGCACCCTGTCTCTGTATCACACACTCGGGGATGAGTAGACCGCCCCCTGTTTCTGTGTCACAGACTCAGGGGATGAGTAGACCGCCCCCTGTTTCTGTGTCACAGACTCAGGGGATGAGTAGACCGCCCCATGTCTCTGTATCACAGACTCAGGAGATGAGTAGACCGCCCCCTGTTTCTGTGTCACAGACTCAGGGGATGAGTAGACCGCCCCCTGTTTCTGTGTCACAGACTCAGGGGATGAGTAGACCGCCCCATGTCTCTGTATCACAGACTCAGGGGAGGAGTAGACCGCCCCCTGTCTCTGCATCACAGAATCAGGGAATGAGTTAACCGCCCGCTATCTCTGTATCATTGACTCAGGGGATGAGGAGACCGTCCCCTGTCTCTGTATCACAGACTCAGGGGAAGAGAAGAGCGCCCCCTGTCTCTGTATCACAGACTCAGGGTAGGAATAGACCGCACCCTGTCTCTGTATCACAGACAAAGGGGATGAATAGACCGCCCCCTGTCTCTGTATCACACAGTCGGGGGATGAGTAGAGCGCACCCTGTCTCTGTATCACAGACTCAGGGGTTGAATAGACCGCCCCATGTCTCTGTATCATTGATTCAGGGGATGAGTAGACCGCCCCCTGTCTCTTTATCACTGACCCAGGGGATGAGCAAACTGCCCCTTGTCTCTGTATCTCAGATTCAGGGGATGAGTAGACCGCCCCGTTTGTCTGCATCACAGGCTCAGGGGATGAGTAGACCACCACATGTCCCTGGATCACAGAGCTCGGGGATGAGTATAGCGTCCCCTGTCTCTGAATCACACACTCGGGGGATGAGTAGACCGCCCACTGTCTCTGAATCACACACTCGGGGGATGCGTAGACCGCCCCCTGTCTCTGTGTCACAGACTCAGGGGATGAGTAGACCTCCCCCGGTCTCTGTGTCACAGACTCAGGGGATGAGTAGAACTCCCCCTGTCTCTTTATCACACCCTCGGGGATGAGTAGACCGCCCCTTGTCTCTGTATCACAGACTCAGGGGAGGAGTAGACCGCCCCCTGTCTCTGTATCATAGACTCAGGGGATGAGTAGACTGCCCCCTGTCTCTGTGTCAGAGATTTAGGGGATGAGTAGACCGCCGCCTGTCTCTGTATAACAGACTCATGGGATGAGTAGACCGCCCCCTGTCTCTGTATCACAGACTCAGGAGATGAGTAGACCACTGCCTGTCTCTGTATAACAGACTCATGGGATGAGTAGACCGCCCCCTGTCTCTGTATCACAGACTCATGTGATGAGTAGACCACCCCCTGTTTCTGTATCATTGATTCAGGGGATGAGTAGACCGCCCCTAGTCTCTCTGTCACAGACTCAGGGGATGAGTAGACCGCCCCCTGTCTCTGTATCACAGACTCAGGGGATGAGTAGAGCGCCCCCTGTCTCTGTATCACACACTCGGGGATGAGTAGACCGCCCCCTGTCTCTGTATCACAGACTCGGGGATGAGTAGACCGCCCCCTGTCTCTGTATCATTGATTCAGGGGATGAGTAGATCGGCCCCTGTCTCTGTTTCACAGACTCAGTGGATGAGTAGACCGCCCCCTGTCTCTGTAACACAGACTCAGTGGATGAGTAGACCACCCCCTGTCTCTGTTTCACAGACTCAGGGGATGAGTAGAGCGCCCCCTGTCTCTGTATCACAGACTCAGGGGATGAGTAGAGCGCCCCCTGTCTCTGTATCACACACTCGGGGATGAGTAGACCGCCCCCTGTCTCTGTTTCACAGACTCAGGGGATGAGTAGAGCGCCCCCTGTCTCTGTTTCACAGACTCAGGGGATGAGTAGAGCGCCCCCTGTCTCTGTATCACAGACTCAGGGGATGATTAGAGCGCCCCCTGTCTCTGTATCACACACTCGGGGATGAGTAGACCGCCCCCTGTCTCTGTATCACAGACTCGGGGATGAGTAGACCGCCCCCTGTCTCTGTATCATTGATTCAGGGGATGAGTAGATCGGCCCCTGTCTCTGTTTCACAGACTCAGTGGATGAGTAGACCGCCCCCTGTCTCTGTAACACAGACTCAGTGGATGAGTAGACCACCCCCTGTCTCTGTTTCACAGACTCAGGGGATGAGTAGAGCGCCCTCTGTCTCTGTGTCACAGACTCAGGGGATGAGTAGACCGCCCCATGTCTCTGTATCACAGACTCAGGAGATGAGTAGACCGCCCCCTGTTTCTGTGTCACAGACTCAGGGGATGAGTAGACCGCCCCCTGTTTCTGTGTCACAGACTCAGGGGATGAGTAGACCGCCCCATGTCTCTGTATCACAGACTCAGGGGAGGAGTAGACCGCCCCCTGTCTCTGCATCACAGAATCAGGGAATGAGTTAACCGCCCGCTATCTCTGTATCATTGACTCAGGGGATGAGGAGACCGTCCCCTGTCTCTGTATCACAGACTCAGGGGAAGAGAAGAGCGCCCCCTGTCTCTGTATCACAGACTCAGGGTAGGAATAGACCGCACCCTGTCTCTGTATCACAGACAAAGGGGATGAATAGACCGCCCCCTGTCTCTGTATCACACAGTCGGGGGATGAGTAGAGCGCACCCTGTCTCTGTATCACAGACTCAGGGGTTGAATAGACCGCCCCATGTCTCTGTATCATTGATTCAGGGGATGAGTAGACCGCCCCCTGTCTCTTTATCACTGACCCAGGGGATGAGCAAACTGCCCCTTGTCTCTGTATCTCAGATTCAGGGGATGAGTAGACCGCCCCGTTTGTCTGCATCACAGGCTCAGGGGATGAGTAGACCACCACATGTCCCTGGATCACAGAGCTCGGGGATGAGTATAGCGTCCCCTGTCTCTGAATCACACACTCGGGGGATGAGTAGACCGCCCACTGTCTCTGAATCACACACTCGGGGGATGCGTAGACCGCCCCCTGTCTCTGTGTCACAGACTCAGGGGATGAGTAGACCTCCCCGGGTCTCTGTGTCACAGACTCAGGGGATGAGTAGAACTCCCCCTGTCTCTTTATCACACCCTCGGGGATGAGTAGACCGCCCCTTGTCTCTGTATCACAGACTCAGGGGAGGAGTAGACCGCCCCCTGTCTCTGTATCATAGACTCAGGGGATGAGTAGACTGCCCCCTGTCTCTGTGTCAGAGATTTAGGGGATGAGTAGACCGCCGCCTGTCTCTGTATAACAGACTCATGGGATGAGTAGACCGCCCCCTGTCTCTGTATCACAGACTCAGGAGATGAGTAGACCACTGCCTGTCTCTGTATAACAGACTCATGGGATGAGTAGACCGCCCCCTGTCTCTGTATCACAGACTCATGTGATGAGTAGACCACCCCCTGTTTCTGTATCATTGATTCAGGGGATGAGTAGACCGCCCCTAGTCTCTCTGTCACAGACTCAGGGGATGAGTAGACCGCCCCCTGTCTCTGTATCACAGACTCAGGGGATGAGTAGAGCGCCCCCTGTCTCTGTATCACACACTCGGGGATGAGTAGACCGCCCCCTGTCTCTGTATCACAGACTCGGGGATGAGTAGACCGCCCCCTGTCTCTGTATCATTGATTCAGGGGATGAGTAGATCGGCCCCTGTCTCTGTTTCACAGACTCAGTGGATGAGTAGACCGCCCCCTGTCTCTGTAACACAGACTCAGTGGATGAGTAGACCACCCCCTGTCTCTGTTTCACAGACTCAGGGGATGAGTAGAGCGCCCCCTGTCTCTGTATCACAGACTCAGGGGATGAGTAGAGCGCCCCCTGTCTCTGTATCACACACTCGGGGATGAGTAGACCGCCCCCTGTCTCTGTTTCACAGACTCAGGGGATGAGTAGAGCGCCCCCTGTCTCTGTTTCACAGACTCAGGGGATGAGTAGAGCGCCCCCTGTCTCTGTATCACAGACTCAGGGGATGAGTAGAGCGCCCCCTGTCTCTGTATCACACACTCGGGGATGAGTAGACCGCCCCCTGTCTCTGTATCACAGACTCGGGGATGAGTAGACCGCCCCCTGTCTCTGTATCATTGATTCAGGGGATGAGTAGATCGGCCCCTGTCTCTGTTTCACAGACTCAGTGGATGAGTAGACCGCCCCCTGTCTCTGTAACACAGACTCAGTGGATGAGTAGACCACCCCCTGTCTCTGTTTCACAGACTCAGGGGATGAGTAGAGCGCCCTCTGTCTCTGTTTCACAGACTCAGGGGATGAGTAGACCGCCCCCTGTCTCTGTAACACAGACTCAGTGGATGAGTAGACCACCCCCTGTCTCTGTTTCACAGACTCAGGGGATGAGTCGAGCGCCCCCTGTCTCTGTATCACAGACTCAGGGGTTGAGTAGACCGCCCCCTGTCTCTCTATCACAAACTGAGGGGATAAGTAGACCGCCCCCTGTCTCTGTATCACCAACTGAGGGGATAAGTAGACCGCCACCTGTCTCTGTATCACAAACTCAGGGGATGAGCAGACCGCCACCTGTCTCTCTATCACAGAGCCCGGGGATGAGTAGAGCGCCCCCTGTCTATGTATCATGCACTCGAGGGATGAGTCGACCGCCCCCTGTCTCTCTTTCACAGACTCAGGGGATGAGTAGTCCGCCCCCTGTCTCTCTTTCACAGACTCAGGGGATGAGTAGACCGCCCCCTTTCTCTTTATCACTGACCCAAGGGATGAGCAAACTGCCCCTTGTCTCTGTATCACAGACTCAGGGGATGAGTGGACCGCCCCCGTCTCTGTGTCACAGACTCAGAGGATGAGTAGAACTCCCCCTGTCTCTTTATCACACCCTCGGGGATGAGTAGACCGCCCCTTGTCTCTGTATCACAGACTCAGGGGATAAGTAGACCGCCCCATGTCTCTGTATCACAAATTTAGGGGAAGAGTAGACCGTCCCGTCTATATATCGCGAATTTATGGAATGAGCAGACGGCTGCCTGTCTCTGTATCACAAACTCAGGGGATGAGTAGACTGCCCCCTGTCTCTGTATCACAAACTGAGGGGATATGTAGACCGCCCCCTGTCTCTGTATCACAAATTTAGAGGATGAGTAGACCGCCCCCTGGCTCTGTATCACAAACTCAGGGGATGACTAGACCGCCCCCTGTCTCTGTATCACAAATTTAGGTGATGAGTAGACCGCCCCCTGGCTCTGTATCACAGACTCAGTGGATGAGTAGACCGTCCCCTGTCTCTGTATCACAGACTCAGGGGATGAGCAGACTGCCCCCTGTCTCTGTGTCACAGTTTTAGGGGATGGGTAGATCGCCGCCTGTCTCTGCATCACAGACTCAGGGGATGAGTAGACCGCCCCATGTCTCTGTATCATAGACTCAGGGGATGAGCAGACTGCCCCCTGCCTCTGTGTCACAGTTTTAGGGGATGAGTAGACCGCCGCCTGTTTCTGTATCACAGACTCAGGGGATGAGTACACCGCCCCCTGTTTCTGTATCATTGATTCAGGGGATGAGTAGACCGCCCCCTGTCTCTCTGTCACAGATGCAGGGGATGAGTAGACCGACCCTGTCTCTTTATCACTGACCCAGGGGATGAGCAAACTGCCCTTTGTCTCTGTATCTCAGATTCAGGGGATGAGTAGACCGCCCCATGTCTCTGTATCACAGAGCCCGGGGATAAGAAGAGCACCCCCTGTCTCTGTCTCACACAGTCGGGGGATGAGTAGACAGCACCCTGTCTCTGTATCACACACTCGGGGATGAGTAGACCGCCCCCTGTTTCTGTGTCACAGACTCAGGGGATGAGTAGACCGCCCCCTGTTTCTGTGTCACAGACTCAGGGGATGAGTAGACCGCCCCCTGTTTCTGTGTCACAGACTCAGGGGATGAGTAGACCGCCCCATGTCTCTGTATCACAGACTCAGGAGATGAGTAGACCGCCCCCTGTTTCTGTGTCACAGACTCAGGGGATGAGTAGACCACCCCATGTCTCTGTATCACAGACTCAGGAGATGAGTAGACCGCCCCCTGTCTCTGTATCACAGACTCAGGGGATGAGTAGACAGCCCCCTGTCTCTGAATCACAGACTCAGGGGATGAGTAGACCGCCCCATGTCTCTGTATCAAACACTCGGGGGATAAGTAGACCGCCCCCTGTCTCTGTTTCAAACACTCGGGGGATGAGTAGACCGCCCCCTGTCTCTGTTTCAAACACTCGGGGGATGAGTAGACCGCCGCCTGTCCCTGTATCACAGACTCAGGGGATGAGTAGAACGCCCCCTGCCTCTGTGTCACAGACACAGGGGATGAGCAGACCGCCCCCTGTTTCTGTATCATTGATTCAGGGGATGAGTAGACCGCCCCCTGTTTCTGTCCAATTGTATCAGGGGATGAGTAGACCGTCCCCTGTCTCAGTATCAGAGACTCAGGGGATGAGTAGACTGCCCCCTGTCTCTGTATCACAAACTGAGGGGATGAGTAGACCGCCCCCTGGCTCTGTATCGCAAACTCAGGGGATGAGTAGACTGCCCCCTGTCTCTGTATCACAAACTGAGGGGATGAGTAGACCGCCCCCTGGCTCTGTTTCACAAACTCAGGGTATGAGTAGACTGCCCCCTGTCTCTGTATCACAAACTCAGGGGATGAGTAGACCGCCCCCTGTCTCTGTATCACAAATTTAGGGGATGAGTATACCGCCCCCTGGCTCTGTTTCACAAACTCAGGGGATGAGTAGACCGCCCCCTGGCTCTGTATCACAAACTCAGGGGATGAGTAGACCGCCCCCTGTCTCTGTATCACAAATTTAGGGGATGAGTAGACCGCCCCCTGGCTCTGTATCACAGACTCAGTTGATGAGTAGACCGTCCCCTGTCTCTGTATCACAGACTCAGGGGATGAGTTAACCGCCCCCTGTCTATGGATCACAGAGTCAGGGAATGAGTTAACCGCCCCCTATCTCTGTATCATTGACTCAGGGGATGAGTAGACCGCCCCCTGTCTCTGAATCACAGACTCAGGGGATGAGTTAACCGCCCCCTGTCTCTGGATCACAGAGTCAGGGAATGAGTTAACCGCCCCCTATCTCTGTATCATTGACTCAGGGGATGAGTAGACCGCCCCATGTCTCTGTATCATAGACTCAGGGGATGAGCAGACTGCCCCCTGCCTCTGTGTCACAGTTTTAGGGGATGGGTAGAGCGCCGCCTGTCTCTGCATCACAGACTCAGGGGATGAGTAGACCGCCGCCTGTCTCTGTATCACAGACTCAGGGGATGAGGAGACCGCCCCCTGTCTCTCTGTCACAGATGCAGGGGATGAGTAGACCGCCCCCTGTCTCTCTTTCACAGACTCAGGGGATGAGTAGACCGCCCCCTTTCTCTTTATCACTGACCCAAGGGATGAGCAAACTGCCCCTTGTCTCTGTATCTCAGATTCAGTGGATGAGTAGAACACTGCCTGTCTCTGTATCACAGACTCAGGGGATGAGTGGACCGCCCCCGTCTCTGTGTCACAGACTCAGAGGATGAGTAGAACTCCCCCTGTCTCTTTATCACACCCTCGGGGATGAGTAGACCGCCCCTTGTCTCTGTATCACAGACTCAGGGGAGGAGTAGACCGCCCCCTGTCCCTGTATCACAGACTCAGGGGATAAGTAGACCGCCCCATGTCTCTGTATCACAAATTTAGGGGAAGAGTAGACCGTCCCGTCTATATATCGCGAATTTATGGAATGAGCAGACGGCTGCCTGTCTCTGTATCACAAACTCAGGGGATGAGTAGACTGCCCCCTGTCTCTGTATCACAAACTGAGGGGATAAGTAGACCGCCCCCTGTCTCTGTATCACAAATTTAGGGGATGAGTAGACCGCCCCCTGGCTCTGTATCACAAACTCAGGGGATGACTAGACCGCCCCCTGTCTCTGTATCACAAATTTAGGGGATGAGTAGACCGCCCCCTGGCTCTGTATCACAGACTCAGTGGATGAGTAGACCGTCCCCTGTCTCTGTATCACAGACTCAGGGGATGAGCAGACTGCCCCCTGTCTCTGTGTCACAGTTTTAGGGGATGAGTAGACCGCCGCCTGTCTCTGTATCACAGACTCAGGGGATGAGTACACCGCCCCCTGTTTCTGTATCATTGATTCAGGGGATGAGTAGACCGCCCCCTGTCTCTCTGTCACAGATGCAGGGGATGAGTAGACCGACCCTGTCTCTTTATCACTGACCCAGGGGATGAGCAAACTGCCCTTTGTCTCTGTATCTCAGATTCAGGGGATGAGTAGACCGCCCCATGTCTCTGTATCACAGAGCCCGGGGATAAGAAGAGCACCCCCTGTCTCTGTCTCACACAGTAGGGGGATGAGTAGACAGCACCCTGTCTCTGTATCACACACTCGGGGATGAGTAGACCGCCCCCTGTTTCTGTGTCACAGACTCAGGGGATGAGTAGACCGCCCCCTGTTTCTGTGTCACAGACTCAGGGGATGAGTAGACCGCCCCCTGTTTCTGTGTCACAGACTCAGGGGATGAGTAGACCACCCCATGTCTCTGTATCACAGACTCAGGAGATGAGTAGACCGCCCCCTGTCTCTGTATCACAGACTCAGGGGATGAGTAGACCGCCCCATGTATCTGTATCATAGACTCAGGGGATGAGTAGACTGCCCCCTGTCTCTGTGTCAGAGATTTAGGGGATGAGTAGACCGCCCCCTGTCTCTGCATCACAGACTCAGGGGATGAGTAGACCGCCCCCTGTCTCTGCATCACAGACTCAGGAGATGAGTAGAACGCCCCCTGTCTATGTATCATGCACTCGGGGGATGAGTAGACTGCCCCTTGTCTCTGTGTCACAGACTCAGGGGATGAGTACACCGCCCCCTGTTTCTGTGTTATTGATTCAGGGGATGAGTAGACCGCCCCCTGTCTCTGTGTCACAGACTCAGGGGATGAGTAGACCGCCCCCTGTCTCTGTGTCACAGACTCAGGGGATGAGTAGACCGCCCCCTGTCTCTGTATCACACACTCGGGGATGAGTAGACCGCCCCCTGTCTCTGTATCACAGACTCGGGAGGAGTAGATCGCCCCCTGTCCCTGTATCACAGACTCAGGGGATGAGTACACCGCCCCCTGTTTCTGTATCATTGATTCAGGGGATGAATAGACCGCCCCCTGTCTCTGTATCACAGACTCAGGGGAGGAGAAGACCGCCTCCTGTCCCTGTATCACAGACTCGGGGATGAGTAGACCGCCCCATGTCTCTGTATCATAGACGCAGGGGATGAGTAGACCGCCCCCTGTCTCTGAATCACAGACTCAGGGGATGAGTAGACCGCCCCATGTCTCTGTATCATAGACTCAGGGGATGAGTAGACCGCCCCCTGTCTCTGAATCACAGACTCAGGGGATGAGTAGACCGCCCCATGTCTCTGTATCAAACACTCGGGGGATGAGTAGACCGCCCCCTGTCTCTGTTTCAAACACTCGGGGGATGAGTAGACCGCCCCCTGTCTCTGTTTCAAACACTCGGGGGATGAGTAGACCGCCGCCTGTCCCTGTATCACAGACTCAGGGGATGAGTAGAACGCCCCCTGTCTCTGTGTCACAGACACAGGGGATGAGCAGACCGCCCCCTGTTTCTGTATCATTGATTCAGGGGATGAGTAGACCGCCCCCTGTCTCTGTGTCACAGGCTCAGGGGATGAGTAGAACTCCCCCTGTCTCTTTATCACAGACTCAGGGGATGAGTAGACCGCCCCCTGTTTCTGTCTCATTGATTCAGGGGATGAGTAGACCGTCCCCTGTCTCAGTATCAGAGACTCAGGGGATGAGTAGACTGCCCCCTGTCTCTGTATCACAAACTGAGGGGATGAGTAGACCGCCCCCTGGCTCTGTATCGCAAACTCAGGGGATGAGTAGACTGCCCCCTGTCTCTGTATCACAAACTGAGGGGATGAGTAGACCGCCCCCTGGCTCTGTTTCACAAACTCAGGGTATGAGTAGACTGCCCCCTGTCTCTGTATCACAAACTCAGGGGATGAGTAGACCGCCCCCTGTCTCTGTATCACAAATTTAGGGGATGAGTATACCGCCCCCTGGCTCTGTTTCACAAACTCAGGGGATGAGTAGACCGCCCCCTGGCTCTGTATCACAAACTCAGGGGATGAGTAGACCGCCCCCTGTCTCTGTATCACAAATTTAGGGGATGAGTAGACCGCCCCCTGGCTCTGTATCACAGACTCAGTTGATGAGTAGACCGTCCCCTGTCTCTGTATCACAGACTCAGGGGATGAGTTAACCGCCCCCTGTCTCTGGATCACAGAGTCAGGGAATGAGTTAACCGCCCCCAATCTCTGTATCATTGACTCAGGGGATGAGTAGACCGCCCCCTGTCTCTGAATCACAGACTCAGGGGATGAGTTAACCGCCCCTGTCTCTGGATCACAGAGTCAGGGAATGAGTTAACCGCCCCCTATCTCTGTATCATTGACTCAGGGGATGAGTAGACCGCCCCATGTCTCTGTATCATAGACTCAGGGGATGAGCAGACTGCCCCCTGCCTCTGTGTCACAGTTTTAGGGGATGGGTAGAGCGCCGCCTGTCTCTGCATCACAGACTCAGGGGATGAGTAGACCGCCGCCTGTCTCTGTATCACAGACTCAGGGGATGAGGAGACCGCCCCCTGTCTCTCTGTCACAGATGCAGGGGATGAGTAGACCGCCCCCTGTCTCTGTGTCACAGACTCAGGGGATGAGTAGACCGACCCTGTCTCTTTATCACTGACCCAGGGAATGAGCAAACTGCCCTTTGTCTCTGTATCTCAGATTCAGGGGATGAGTAGACCGCCGCCTGTCTCTGTATCACAGACTCAGGGGATGAGGAACCGCCCCCTGTCTCTCTGTCACAGATGCAGGGGATGAGTAGACCGCCGCCTGTCTCTGTATCACAGACTCAGGGGATGAGGAGACCGCCCCCTGTCTCTCTGTCACAGATGCAGGGGATGAGTAGACCGCCCCCTGTCTCTGTATCACACACTCGGGGGATGAGTAGACCGCCCCATGTCTCTATATCACAGAGCCCGGGGATGAGTAGACCGCCCCCTGTCTCTGTAATACAGACTCAGGGGATGAGTAGACCACCCCCTGTCCCTGTATCACAGACTCGGGATGAGTAGACCGCCCCCTTTTTCTGTGTCACAGACTCAGGGGATGAGTAGACTGCCCCATGTCTCTGTATCACAGATTCAGGAGATGAGTAGACCACTGCCTGTCTCTGTATCACACACTCGGGGGATGAGTAGACCGCCCCCTGTCTCTGTAATACAGACTCAGGGGATGAGCAGACCGCCCCCTTTTTCTATGTCACAGACTCAGGGGATGAGTACACCGCCCCCTGTCTCTGTATCACAGACTCAGGGGATGAGTAGACCGCCCCATGTCTCTGTATCATAGACTCAGGGGATGAGTAGACTGCCCCCTGTCTCTGTGTCAGAGATTTAGGGGATGAGTAGACCGCCGCCTGTCTCTGTATAACAGACTCATGGGATGAGTAGACCGCCCCCTGTCTCTGTGTCACAGACTCAGGAGATGAGTAGACCACTGCCTGTCTCTGTATCACAGACTCAGGGGATGAGTAGACCGCCCCCTGTCTCTGTGTCACAGACTCAGAAAATGAGTGGACCCCTCCCTGTCTCTTTATCACTGACCAAGGGGATGAGCAAACTGCCCCTTGTCTCTGTATCTCAGATTCAGGGGATGAGTGCACCGCCCCCTGTTTCTGTTTCATTGATTCAGGGGATGAGAAGAACGCCCCCTGTCTCTGTATCACAGACTCAGGAGATGAGTAGACCACTGCCTGTCTCTGTATCACAGACTCATGGGATGAGTAGACCGCCCCCTGTTTCTGTATCATTGATTCAGGGGATGGGTAGACCGCCGCCTGTCTCTGTGTCAGAGATTTAGGGGATGAGTAGACCGCCCCCTGTCTCCGTATCACAGACTCAGGAGATGAGTAGACCGCCGCCTGTCTCTGTGTCAGAGATTTAGGGGATGAGTAGACCGCCGCCTGTCTCTGTATAACAGACTCATGGGATGAGTAGACCGCCCCCTGTCTCTGTATCACAGACTCAGGAGATGAGTAGACCACTGCCTGTCTCTGTATCACAGACTCAGGGGATGAGTAGACCGCCCCCTGTCTCCGTATCACAGACTCAGGAGATGAGTAGACCGCCGCCTGTCTCTGTGTCAGAGATTTAGTGGATGAGTAGACCGCCGCCTGTCTCTGTATAACAGACTCATGGGATGAGTAGACCGCCCCCTGTCTCTGTATCACAGACTCAGGAGATGAGTAGACCACTGCCTGTCTCTGTATAACAGACTCATGGGATGAGTAGACCGCCCCCTGTCTCTGTATCACAGACTCAGGAGATGAGTAGACCACTGCCTGTCTCTGTATCACAGACTCAGGGGATGAGTAGACCGCCCCCTGTCTCCGTATCACAGACTCAGGAGATGAGTAGACCACTGCCTGTCTCTGTATCACAGACTCAGGGGATGAGTAGACCGCCCCCTGTTTCTGTATCATTGATTCAGGGGATGGGTAGACCGCCCCCTGTCTCTCTGTCACAGACTCAGGGGATGAGTAGACCGCCCCCTGTCTCTGTGTCACAGACTCAGGGGATGAGTAGACCGCCCCCTGTCTCTGTAGCACAGACTCAGGGGATGAGTAGACCGCCCCCTGTCTCCGTATCACAGACTCAGGAGATGAGTAGACCGCCGCCTATCTCTGTGTCAGAGATTTAGTGGATGAGTAGACCGCCGCCTGTCTCTGTATCACAGACTCAGGAGATGAGTAGACCACTGCCTGTCTCTGTATCACAGACTCATGGGATGAGTAGACCGCCCCCTATTTCTGTATCATTGATTCAGGGGATGGGTAGACCGCCCCCTGTCTCTCTGTCACAGACTCAGGGGATGAGTAGACCGCCCCCTGTCTCTGTGTCACAGACTCAGGGGATGAGTAGACCGCCCCCTGTCTCTTTATCACTGACCCAGGTGATGAGCAAACAGCCCCTTGTCTCTGTATCACAGACTCATGGGATGAGTGGACCGCCCCCTGTTTCTGTATCATTGATTCAGGGGATGGGTAGACCGCCCCCTGTCTCTCTGTCACAGACTCAGGGGATGAGTAGACCGCCCCCTGTCTCTGTGTCACAGACTCAGGGGATGAGTAGACAGCCCCCTGTCTCTCTGTCACAGACTCAGGGGATGAGTGCACCGCCCCCTGTTTCTGTATCATTGATTCAGGGGATGAGAAGAACGCCCCCTGTCTCTGTGTCACAGACTCAGGGGATGAGTGGACCGTCCCCTGTCTCTGTATCACAAATTTAGGGGATGAGTAGACCGTCCCCTGTCTCTGTATCGCGAATTTATGGAATGAGCAGACGGCCCCCTGTCTCTGTATCACAAACTCAGGGGATGAGTCGACCGCCCCCTGTCTCTGTATCACAACCTGAGGGGATAGGTAGACCGCCCCATGTCTCTGTATCACAGACTCAGGGGATGAGTAGACTGCCCCCTGTCTCTGTGTCACAGACTCAGAAAATGAGTGGACCCCTCCCTGTCTCTTTATCACTGACCAAGGGGATGAGCAAACTGCCCCTTGTCTCTGTATCTCAGATTCAGGGGATGAGTGCACCGCCCCCTGCTTCTGTATCATTGATTCAGGGGATGAGAAGAACGCCCCCTGTCTCTGTGTCACAGACTCAGGGGATGAGTGGACATTCCCCTGTCTCTGTATCACAAATTTAGGGGATGAGTAGACCGTCCCCTGTCTCTGTATCGCGAATTTATGGAATGAGCAGACGGCCCCCTGTCTCTGTATCACAAACTCAGGGGATGAGTCGACCGCCCCCTGTCTCTGTATCACAGACTCAGGGGATGAGTAGACTGCCCCCTGTCGCTGTATCTCAGACTCAGGGGATGAGCAGACGGGCCCCTGTCTCTGAATCACAGACTCAGGGGATGAGTGCACCGCCCCCTGTTTCTGTATCATTGATTCAGGGGATGAGTAGACCGCCCCCTGTCTCTGTATCACAGACTCAGGGGATGAGTAGACCGCCGCCTGTCTCTGTGTCAGAGATTTAGGGGATGAGTAGACCGCCCCCTGTCTCCGTATCACAGACTCAGGAGATGAGTAGACCGCCGCCTGTCTCTGTGTCAGAGATTTAGGGGATGAGTAGACCGCCGCCTGTCTCTGTATAACAGACTCATGGGATGAGTAGACCGCCCCCTGTCTCTGTATCACAGACTCAGGAGATGAGTGGACCACTGCCTGTCTCTGTATCACAGACTCATGGGATGAGTAGACCGCCCCCTGTTTCTCTATCTTTGATTCAGGGGATGGGTAGACCGCCCCCTGTCTCTCTGTCACAGACTCAGGGGATGAGTAGACCGCCCCCTGTCTCTCTGTCACAGACTCAGGGGATGAGTAGAGCGCCCCCTGTCTCTGTGTCACAGACTCAGGGGATGAGTAGACCGCCCCCTGTCTCTGTAGCACAGACTCAGGGGATGAGTAGACCGCCCCCTGTCTCCGTATCACAGACTCAGGAGATGTGTAGACCGCCGCCTGTCTCTGTGTCAGAGATTTAGGGGATGAGTAGACCGCCGCCTGTCTCTGTATCACAGACTCAGGAGATGAGTAGACCACTGCCTGTCTCTGTATCACAGACTCATGGGATGAGTAGACCGCCCCCTGTTTCTGTATCATTGATTCAGGGGATGGGTAGACCGCCCCCTGTCTCTCTGTCACAGACTCAGGGGATGAGTAGACCGCCCCCTGTCTCTGTGTCACAGACTCAGGGGATGAGTAGACCGCCCCCTGTCTCTTTATCACTGACCCAGGTGATGAGCAAACAGCCCCTTGTCTCTGTATCACAGACTCAGGAGATGAGGAGACCACTGCCTGTCTCTGTATCACAGACTCATGGGATGAGTGGACCGCCCCCTGTTTCTGTATCATTGATTCAGGGGATGGGTAGACTGCCCCCTGTCTCTCTGTCACAGACTCAGGGGATGAGTAGACCGCCCCCTGTCTCTGTGTCACAGACTCAGGGGATGAGTAGACAGCCCCCTGTCTCTCTGTCACAGACTCAGGGGATGAGTAGACCGCCCCCTGTCTCTGTATCACACACTCGGGGATGAGTAGACCGCCCCCTGTCTCTGTATCACAGACTCGGGGATGAGTAGACCGCCCCCTGTCTCTGTATCACAGACTCAGGGGACGAGTAGACCGTCCCCTGTCTTTGTATCACAGACTCAGGGGAGGAGTAGACCGCCCCCTGTCTCTGTATCACAGACTCAGGGGAGGAGTAGACCGTCCCCTGTCTCTGTATCATTGATTCAGTGGATGAGTAGACCGCCCCCTGTCTCTGTATCACAAACTGAGGGGATAAGTAGACCACCCCCTGTCTCTGTATCACACACTCGGGGGATGAGTAGACTGCCCCCTGTCTCTGTATCACAGACTCAGGGGAGGAGTAGACCGCCCCTGTTTCTGTATCATTGATTCAGTGGATGAGTAGAGCGTCCCCTGTCACTGTATCACAGACTCAGTGGATGAGCAGACTGCCCCCTGTCTCTGTATCACAGACTCAGGGGAGGAGTAGACCGCCCCTTGTCTCTGTATCACAAACTGAGGGGATAAGTAGACCGCCCTCTGTCTCTCTATCACAAACTGAGGGGATAAGTAGACCGCCCCCTGTCTCTGTATCACAAACTGAGGGGATAAGTAGACCGCCCCCTGTCTCTGTTTCACAAACTCAGGGGATGAGTAGACCGCCCCCTGTCTCTGTATCACAAACTGAGGGGATAAGTAGACCGCCCCCTGTCTCTGTATCACAAACTCAGGGGATGAGTAGACCGCCCCCTGTCTCTGTATCACAAACTGAGGGGATAAGTAGACCGCCCCCTGTCTCTGTATCACAAACTTAGGGGATGAGTAGACCGCCCCCTGTCTCTGTATCAGAAACTGAGGGGATAAGTAGACCGTCCCCTGTCTCTGTATCGCACACTTGGGGGATGGTTAGACCACCCCCTGTCTCTGTATCACAAACTCAGGGGATGAGTAGACCGCCCCCTGTCTCTGTATCACAGAATCAGGGGATGAGTAGACCGCCCCCTGGCTCTGTATCACAAATTTAGGGGATGTGTAGACCACCCCCTGTCTTTGTATCACAGACTCAGGGGATGAGTAGACCGCCCCCTGTCTCTGTAATACAGACTCAGGGGATGAGTAGACCGCCCCCTTTTTCTGTGTCACAGACTCAGGGGATGAGTACACCTCCCCCTGTCTCTGTATCACAGACTCAGGGGATGAGTAGACCGCCCCATGTCTCTGTATCATAGACTCAGGGGATGAGTAGACTGCCCCCTGTCTCTGTGTCAGAGATTTAGGGGATGAGTAGACCGCCGCCTGTCTCTGTATAACAGACTCATGGGATGAGTAGACCGCCCCCTGTCTCTGTGTCACAGACTCAGGAGATGAGTAGACCACTGCCTGTCTCTGTATCACAGACTCAGGGGATGAGCAGACCGCCCCCTGTCTCTGTGTCACAGACTCAGAAAATGAGTGGACCCCTCCCTGTCTCTTTATCACTGACCAAGGGGATGAGCAAACTGCCCCTTGTCTCTGTATCTCAGATTCAGGGGATGAGTGCACCGCCCCCTGTTTCTGTTTCATTGATTCAGGGGATGAGAAGAACGCCCCCTGTCTCTGTGTCACAGACTCAGGGGATGAGTGGACCGTCCCCTGTCTCTGTATCACAAATTTAGGGGATGAGTAGACCGTCCCCTGTCTCTGTATCGCGAATTTATGGAATGAGCAGACGGCCCCCTGTCTCTGTATCACAAACTCCGGGGGTGAGTCGACCGCCCCCTGTCTCTGTATCACAAACTGAGGGGATAGTTAGACCGCCCCCTGTCTCTGTATCACAGACTCAGGGGATGAGTAGACTGCCCCCTGTCTCTGTATCTCAGACTCAGGGGATGAGCAGACGGGCCCCTGTCTCTGAATCACAGACTCAGGGGATGAGTGCACCGCCCCCTGTTTCTGTATCATTGATTCAGGGGATGAGTAGACCGCCCCCTGTCTCTGTATCACAGACTCAGGGGATGAGTAGACCGCCGCCTGTCTCTGTGTCAGAGATTTAGGGGATGAGTAGACCGCCTCCTGTCTCCGTATCACAGACTCAGGAGATGAGTAGACCGCCGCCTGTCTCTGTGTCAGAGATTTAGGGGATGAGTAGACCGCCGCCTGTCTCTGTATAACAGACTCATGGGATGAGTAGACCGCCCCCTGTCTCTGTATCACAGACTCATGGGATGAGTAGACCGCCCCCTGTTTCTGTATCATTGATTCAGGGGATGGGTAGACCGCCCCCTGTCTCTCTGTCACAGACTCAGGGGATGGGTAGACCGCCCCCTGTCTCTGTGTCACAGACTCAGGGGATGAGTAGACCGCCCCCTGTCTCTTTATCACTGACCCAGGTGATGAGCAAACAGCCCCTTGTCTCTGTATCACAGACTCAGGAGATGAGGAGACCACTGCCTGTCTCTGTATCACAGACTCATGGGATGAGTGGACCGCCCCCTGTTTCTGTATCATTGATTCAGGGGATGGGTAGACTGCCCCCTGTCTCTCTGTCACAGACTCAGGGGATGAGTAGACCGCCCCCTGTCTCTGTGTCACAGACTCAGGGGATGAGTAGACAGCCCCCTGTCTCTCTGTCACAGACTCAGGGGATGAGTAGACCGCCCCCTGTCTCTGTATCACACACTCGGGGATGAGTAGACCGCCCCCTGTCTCTGTATCACAGACTCGGGGATGAGTAGACCGCCCCCTGTCTCTGTATCACAGACTCAGGGGAGGAGTAGACCGTCCCCTGTCTTTGTATCACAGACTCAGGGGAGGAGTAGACCGCCCCTTGTTTCTGTATCATTGATTCAGGGGATGAGTAGACCGCCCCCTGTCTCTGTATCACAAACTGAGGGGATAAGTAGACCATCCCCGGTCTCTGTATCACACACTCGGGGGATGAGTAGACTGCCCCCTGTCTCTGTATCACAGACTCAGGGGAGGAGTAGACCGCCCCCTGTCTCTCTATCACAAACTGAGGGGATAAGTAGACCGCCCCCTGTCTCTGTATCACAAACTGAGGGGATAAGTAGACCGCCCCCTGTCTCTGTTTCACAAACTCAGGGGATGAGTAGACCGCAGCCTGTCTCTGTATCACAAACTGAGGGGATAAGTAGACCGCCCCCTGTCTCTGTATCACAAACTCAGGGGATGAGTAGACCGCCCCCTGTCTCTGTATCACAAACTGAGGGGATAAGTAGACCGCCCCCTGTCTCTGTATCACAAACTTAGGGGAGGAGTAGACCGCCCCCTGTCTCTGTATCAGAAACTGAGGGGATAAGTAGACCGTCCCCTGTCTCTGTATCGCACACTTGGGGGATGGTTAGACCACCCCCTGTCTCTGTATCACAAACTCAGGGGATGAGTAGACCGCCCCCTGTCTCTGTATCACAGAATCAGGGGATGAGTAGACCGCCCCCTGGCTCTGTATCACAAATTTAGGGGATGTGTAGACCACCCCCTGTCTTTGTATCACAGACTCAGGGGATGAGTAGACCGCCCCCTGTCTCTGTAATACAGACTCAGGGGATGAGTAGACCGCCCCCTTTTTCTGTGTCACAGACTCAGGGGATGAGTACACCGCCCCCTGTCTCTGTATCACAGACTCAGGGGATGAGTAGACAGCCCCCTGTCTCTGTGTCACAGACTCAGGGGATGAGTAGACAGCCCCCTGTCTCTCTGTCACAGACTCAGGGGATGAGTAGACCGCCCCCTGTCTCTGTGTCACAGACTCAGGGGATGAGTAGACAGCCCCCTGTCTCTCTGTCACAGACTCAGGGGATGAGTAGACCGCCCCCTGTCTCTGTATCACACACCCGGGGATGAGTAGACCGCCCCCTGTCTCTGTATCACAGACTCGGGGATGAGTAGACCGCCCCCTGTCTCTGTATCACAGACTCAGGGGAGGAGTAGACCGTCCCCTGTCTTTGTATCACAGACTCAGGGGAGGAGTAGACCGCCCCTTGTTTCTGTATCATTGATTCAGGGGATGAGTAGACCGCCCCCTGTCTCTGTATCACAAACTGAGGGGATAAGTAGACCACCCCCTGTCTCTGTATCACACACTCGGGGGATGAGTAGACTGCCCCCTGTCTCTGTATCACAGACTCAGGGGAGGAGTAGACCGCCCCCTGTTTCTGTATCATTGATTCAGGGGATGAGTAGAGCTTCCCCTGTCACTGTATCACAGACTCAGTGGATGAGCAGACTGCCCCCTGTCTCTGTATCACAGACTCAGTGGAGGAGTAGACCGCCCCCTGTCTCTCTATCACAAACTGAGGGGATAAGTAGACCGCCCCCTGTCTCTGTATCACAAACTGAGGGGATAAGTAGACCGCCCCCTATCTCTGTTTCACAAACTCAGGGGATGAGTAGACCGCCCCCTGTCTCTGTATCACAAACTGAGGGGATAAGTAGACCGCCCCCTGTCTCTGTATCACAAACTCAGGGGATGAGTAGACCGCCCCCTGTCTCTGTATCACAAACTGAGGGGATAAGTAGACCGCCCCCTGTCTCTGTATCACAAACTGAGGGGATAAGTAGACCGCCCCCTGTCTCTGTTTCACAAACTCAGGGGATGAGTAGACCGCCCCCTGTCTCTGTATCACAAACTGAGGGGATAAGTAGACCGCCCCCTGTCTCTGTATCACAAACTCAGGGGATGAGTAGACCGCCCCCTGCCTCTGTATCACAGACTTAGGGGATGAGTAGACCGCCCCCTGTCTCTGTATCAGAAACTGAGGGGATAAGTAGACCGTCCCCTGTCTCTGTATCGCACACTTGGGGGATGTTTAGACATCCCCCTGTGTCTGTGTCACAAACTCAGGGGATGAGTAGACCGCCCCCTGTCTCTGTATCACAGAATCAGGGGATGAGTAGACCGCCCCCTGGCTCTGTATCACAAATTTAGGGGATGTGTAGACCACCCCCTGTCTTTGTATCACAGACTCAGGGAATGAGTAGACCGCCCCCTGTCTCTGTAATACAGACTCAGGGGATGAGTAGACCGCCCCCTTTTTCTGTGTCACAGACTCAGGGGATGAGTACACCGCCCCCTGTCTCTGTATCACAGACTCAGGGGATGAGTAGACCGCCCCATGTCTCTGTATCATAGACTCAGGGGATGAGTAGACTGCCCCCTGTCTCTGTGTCAGAGATTTAGGGGATGAGTAGACCGCCGCCTGTCTCTGTATAACAGACTCATGGGATGAGTAGACCGCCCCCTGTCTCTGTGTCACAGCCTCAGGAGATGAGTAGACCACTGCCTGTCTCTGTATCACAGACTCAGGGGATGAGTAGACCGCCCCCTGTCTCTGTGTCACAGACTCAGAAAATGAGTGGACCCCTCCCTGTCTCTTTATCACTGACCAAGGGGATGAGCAAACTGCCCCTTGTCTCTGTATCTCAGATTCAGGGGATGAGTGCACCGCCCCCTGTTTCTGTTTCATTGATTCAGGGGATGAGAAGAACGCCCCCTGTCTCTGTGTCACAGACTCAGGGGATGAGTGGACCGTCCCCTGTCTCTGTATCACAAATTTAGGGGATGAGTAGACCGTCCCCTGTCTCTGTATCGCGAATTTATGGAATGAGCAGACGGCCCCCTGTCTCTGTATCACAAACTCAGGGGATGAGTCGACCGCCCCCTGTCTCTGTATCACAAACTGAGGGGATAGGTAGACCGCCCCATGTCTCTGTATCACAGACTCAGGGGATGAGTAGACTGCCCCCTGTCTCTGTATCTCAGACTCAGGGGATGAGCAGACGGGCCCCTGTCTCTGAATCACAGACTCAGGGGATGAGTGCACCGCCCCCTGTTTCTGTATCATTGATTCAGGGGATGAGTAGACCGCCCCCTGTCTCTGTATCACAGACTCAGGGGATGAGTAGACCGCCGCCTGTCTCTGTGTCAGAGATTTAGGGGATGAGTAGACCGCCCCCTGTCTCCGTATCACAGACTCAGGAGATGAGTAGACCGCCGCCTGTCTCTGTGTCAGAGATTTAGGGGATGAGTAGACCGCCGCCTGTCTCTGTATAACAGACTCATGGGATGAGTAGACCGCCCCCTGTCTCTGTATCACAGACTCAGGAGATGAGTAGACCACTGCCTGTCTCTGTATCACAGACTCATGGGATGAGTAGACCGCCCCCTGTTTCTGTATCATTGATTCAGGGGATGGGTAGACCGCCCCCTGTCTATCTGTCACAGACTCAGGGGATGAGTAGACCGCCCCCTGTCTCTGTGTCACAGACTCAGGGGAGGAGTAGACCGCCCCCTGTCTTTGTATCACAGACTCAGGGGAGGAGTAGACCGCCCCTTGTTTCTGTATCATTGATTCAGGGGATGAGTAGACCGCCCCCTGTCTCTGTATCACAAACTGAGGGGATAAGTAGACCACCCCCTGTCTCTGTATCACACACTCGGGGGATGAGTAGACTGCCCCCTGTCTCTGTATCACAGACTCAGGGGAGGAGTAGACCGCCCCCTGTTTCTGTATCATTGATTCAGGGGATGAGTAGAGCGTCCCCTGTCACTGTATCACAGACTCAGTGGATGAGCAGACTGCCCCCTGTCTCTGTATCACAGACTCAGGGGAGGAGTAGACCGCCCCCTGTCTCTCTATCACAAACTGAGGGGATAAGTAGACCGCCCCCTGTCTCTGTATCACAAACTGAGGGGATAAGTAGACCGCCCCCTGTCTCTGTTTCACAAACACAGGGGATGAGTAGACCGCCCCCTGTCTCTGTATCACAAACTGAGGGGATAAGTAGACCGCCCCCTGTCTCTGTATCACAAACTCAGGGGATGAGTAGACCGCCCCCTGTCTCTGTATCACAAACTGAGGGGATAAGTAGACCGCCCCCTGTCTCTGTATCACAAACTGAGGGGATAAGTAGACCGCCCCCTGTCTCTGTTTCACAAACTCAGGGGATGAGTAGACCGCCCCCTGTCTCTGTATCACAAACTGAGGGGATAAGTAGACCGCCCCCTGTCTCTGTATCAGAAACTCAGGGGATGAGTAGACCGCCCCCTGTCTCTGTATCACAAACTGAGGGGATAGGTAGACCGCCCCCTGTCTCTGTATCACAAACTTAGGGGTTGAGTAGACCGCCCCCTGTCTCTGTATCAGAAACTGAGGGGATAAGTAGACCGTCCCCTGTCTCTGTATCGCACACTTGGGGGATGGTTAGACCACCCCCTGTCTCTGTATCACAAACTCAGGGGATGAGTAGACCGCCCCCTGTCTCTGTATCACAGAATCAGGGGATGAGTAGACCGCCCCCTGGCTCTGTATCACAAATTTAGGGGATGTGTAGACCACCCCCTGTCTTTGTATCACAGACTCAGGGGATGAGTAGACCGCCCCCTGTCTCTGTAATACAGACTCAGGGGATGAGTAGACCGCCCCCTGTCTCTGTATCACAAACTGAGGGGATAAGTAGACCGCCCCCTGTCTCTGTTTCACAAACTCAGGGGATGAGTAGACCGCCCCCTGTCTCTGTATCACAAACTGAGGGGATAAGTAGACCGCCCCCTGTCTCTGTATCACAAACTCAGGGGATGAGTAGACCGCCCCCTGCCTCTGTATCACAAACTGAGGGGATAAGTAGACCGCCCCCTGTCTCTGTATCACAAACTTAGGGGATGAGTAGACCGCCCCCTGTCTCTGTATCAGAAACTGAGGGGATAAGTAGACCGCCCCCTGTCTCTGTATCGCACACTTGGGGGATGTTTAGACCACCCCCTGTGTCTGTGTCACAAACTCAGGGGATGAGTAGACCGCCCCCTGTCTCTGTATCACAGAATCAGGGGATGAGTAGACCGCCCCCTGGCTCTGTATCACAAATTTAGGGGATGTGTAGACCACCCCCTGTCTTTGTATCACAGACTCAGGGGATGAGTAGACCGCCCCCTGTCTCTGTAATACAGACTCAGGGGATGAGTAGACCGCCCCCTTTTTCTGTGTCACAGACTCAGGGGATGAGTACACCGCCCCCTGTCTCTGTATCACAGACTCAGGGGATGAGTAGACCGCCCCATGTCTCTGTATCATAGACTCAGGGGATGAGTAGACTGCCCCCTGTCTCTGTGTCAGAGATTTAGGGGATGAGTAGACCGCCGCCTGTCTCTGTATAACAGACTCATGGGATGAGTAGACCGCCCCCTGTCTCTGTGTCACAGCCTGAGGAGATGAGTAGACCACCCCCTGTCTCTGTATCACACACTCGGGGGATGAGTAGACTGCCCCCTGTCTCTGTATCACAGACTCAGGGGAGGAGTAGACCGCCCCCTGTTTCTGTATCATTGATTCAGGGGATGAGTAGAGCGTCCCCTGTCACTGTATCACAGACTCAGTGGATGAGCAGACTGCCCCCTGTCTCTGTATCACAGACTCAGGGGAGGAGTAGACCGCCCCCTGTCTCTCTATCACAAACTGAGGGGATAAGTAGACCGCCCCCTGTCTCTGTATCACAAACTGAGGGGATAAGTAGACCGCCCCCTGTCTCTGTTTCACAAACTCAGGGGATGAGTAGACCGCCCCCTGTCTCTGTATCACAAACTGAGGGGATAAGTAGACCGCCCCCTGTCTCTGTATCACAAACTCAGGGGATGAGTAGACCGCCCCCTGTCTCTGTATCACAAACTGAGGGGATAAGTAGACCGCCCCCTGTCTCTGTATCACAAACTGAGGGGATAAGTAGACCGCCCCCTGTCTCTGTTTCACAAACTCAGGGGATGAGTAGACCGCCCCCTGTCTCTGTATCACAAACTGAGGGGATAAGTAGACCGCCCCCTGTCTCTGTATCAGAAACTCAGGGGATGAGTAGACCGCCCCCTGTCTCTGTATCACAAACTGAGGGGATAAGTAGACCGCCCCCTGTCTCTGTATCACAAACTTAGGGGTTGAGTAGACCGCCCCCTGTCTCTGTATCAGAAACTGAGGGGATAAGTAGACCATCCCCTGTCTCTGTATCGCACACTTGGGGGATGGTTAGACCACCCCCTGTCTCTGTATCACAAACTCAGGGGATGAGTAGACCGCCCCCTGTCTCTGTATCACAGAATCAGGGGATGAGTAGACCGCCCCCTGGCTCTGTATCACAAATTTAGGGGATGTGTAGACCACCCCCTGTCTTTGTATCACAGACTCAGGGGATGAGTAGACCGCCCCCTGTCTCTGTAATACAGACTCAGGGGATGAGTAGACCGCCCCCTGTCTCTGTATCACAAACTGAGGGGATAAGTAGACCGCCCCCTGTCTCTGTTTCACAAACTCAGGGGATGAGTAGACCGCCCCCTGTCTCTGTATCACAAACTGAGGGGATAAGTAGACCGCCCCCTGTCTCTGTATCACAAACTCAGGGGATGAGTAGACCGCCCCCTGCCTCTGTATCACAAACTGAGGGGATAAGTAGACCGCCCCCTGTCTCTGTATCACAAACTTAGGGGATGAGTAGACCGTCCCCTGTCTCTGTATCAGAAACTGAGGGGATAAGTAGACCGTCCCCTGTCTCTGTATCGCACACTTGGGGGATGTTTAGACCACCCCCTGTGTCTGTGTCACAAACTCAGGGGATGAGTAGACCGCCCCCTGTCTCTGTATCACAGAATCAGGGGATGAGTAGACCGCCCCCTGGCTCTGTATCACAAATTTAGGGGATGTGTAGACCACCCCCTGTCTTTGTATCACAGACTCAGGGGATGAGTAGACCGCCCACTTTTTCTGTGTCACAGACTCAGGGGATGAGTACACCGCCCCCTGTCTCTGTATCACAGACTCAGGGGATGAGTAGACCGCCCCATGTCTCTGTATCATAGACTCAGGGGATGAGTAGACTGCCCCCTGTCTCTGTGTCAGAGATTTAGGGGATGAGTAGACCGCCGCCTGTCTCTGTATAACAGACTCATGGGATGAGCAGACCGCCCCCTGTCTCTGTGTCACAGCCTGAGGAGATGAGTAGACCACTGCCTGTCTCTGTATCACAGACTCAGGGGATGAGTAGACCGCCCCCTGTCTCTGTGTCACAGACTCAGAAAATGAGTGGACCCCTCCCTGTCTCTTTATCACTGACCAAGGGGATGAGCAAACTGCCCCTTGTCTCTGTATCTCAGATTCAGGGGATGAGTGCACCGCCCCCTGTTTCTGTATCATTGATTCAGGGGATGAGAAGAACGCCCCCTGTCTCTGTGTCACAGACTCAGGGGATGAGTGGACCGTCCCCTGTCTCTGTATCACAAATTTAGGGGATGAGTAGACCGTCCCCTGTCTCTGTATCGCGAATTTATGGAATGAGCAGACGGCCCCCTGTCTCTGTATCACAAACTCAGGGGATGAGTCGACCGCCCCCTGTCTCTGTATCACAAACTGAGGGGATAGGTAGACCGCCCCATGTCTCTGTATCACAGACTCAGGGGATGAGTAGACTGCCCCCTGTCTCTGTATCTCAGACTCAGGGGATGAGCAGACGGGCCCCTGTCTCTGAATCAGAGACTCAGGGGATGAGTGCACCGCCCCCTGTTTCTGTATCATTGATTCAGGGGATGAGTAGACCGCCCCCTGTCTCTGTATCACAGACTCAGGGGATGAGTAGACCGCCGCCTGTCTCTGTGTCAGAGATTTAGGGGATGAGTAGACCGCCCCCTGTCTCCGTATCACAGACTCAGGAGATGAGTAGACCGCCGCCTGTCTCTGTGTCAGAGATTTAGGGGATGAGTAGACCGCCGCCTGTCTCTGTATAACAGACTCATGGGATGAGTAGACCGCCCCCTGTCTCTGTATCACAGACTCAGGAGATGAGTAGACCACTGCCTGTCTCTGTATCACAGACTCATGGGATGAGTAGACCGCCCCCTGTTTCTGTATCATTGATTCAGGGGATGGGTAGACCGCCCCCTGTCTATCTGTCACAGACTCAGGGGATGAGTAGACCGCCCCCTGTCTCTGTGTCACAGACTCAGGGGAGGAGTAGACTGCCCCCTGTCTTTGTATCACAGACTCAGGGGAGGAGTAGACCGCCCCTTGTTTCTGTATCATTGATTCAGGGGATGAGTAGACCGCCCCCTGTCGCTGTATCACAAACTGAGGGGATAAGTAGACCACCCCCTGTCTCTGTATCACACACTCGGGGGATGAGTAGACTGCCCCCTGTCTCTGTATCACAGACTCAGGGGAGGAGTAGACCGCCCCCTGTTTCTGTATCATTGATTCAGGGGATGAGTAGAGCGTCCCCTGTCACTGTATCACAGACTCAGTGGATGAGCAGACTGCCCCCTGTCTCTGTATCACAGACTCAGGGGAGGAGTAGACCGCCCCCTGTCTCTCTATCACAAACTGAGGGGATAAGTAGACCGCCCCCTGTCTCTGTATCACAAACTGAGGGGATAAGTAGACCGCCCCCTGTCTCTGTTTCACAAACTCAGGGGATGAGTAGACCGCCCCCTGTCTCTGTATCACAAACTGAGGGGATAAGTAGACCGCCCCCTGTCTCTGTATCACAAACTCAGGGGATAAGTAGACCGCCCCCTGTCTCTGTTTCACAAACTCAGGGGATGAGTAGACCGCCCCCTGTCTCTGTATCACAAACTGAGGGGATAAGTAGACCGCCCCCTGTCTCTGTATCACAAACTCAGGGGATGAGTAGACCGCCCCCTGTCTCTGTATCACAAACTGAGGGGATAAGTAGACCGCCCCCTGTCTCTGTATCACAAACTGAGGGGATAAGTAGACCGCCCCCTGTCTCTGTTTCACAAACTCAGGGGATGAGTAGACCGCCCCCTGTCTCTGTATCACAAACTGAGGGGATAAGTAGACCGCCCCCTGTCTCTGTATCAGAAACTGAGGGGATAAGTAGACCGCCCCCTGTCTCTGTATCACAAACCTAGGGGTTGAGTAGACCGCCCCCTGTCTCTGTATCAGAAACTGAGGGGATAAGTAGACCGTCCCCTGTCTCTGTATCACACACTTGGGGGATGGTTAGACCACCCCCTGTCTCTGTATCACAGAATCAGGGGATGAGTAGACCGCCCCCTGGCTCTGTATCACAAATTTAGGGGATGTGTAGACCACCCCCTGTCTTTGTATCACAGACTCAGGGGATGAGTAGACCGCCCCCTGTCTCTGTAATACAGACTCAGGGGATGAGTAGACAGCCCCATTTTTCTGTGTCACAGACTCAGGGGATGAGTACACCGCCCCCTGTCTCTGTATCACAGACTCAGGGGATGAGTAGACAGCCCCCTGTCTCTGAGTCACAGACTCAGGGGATGAGTAGACAGCCCCCTGTCTCTCTGTCACAGACTCAGGGGATGAGTAGACCGCCCCCTGTCTCTGTGTCACAGACTCAGGGGATGAGTAGACAGCCCCCTGTCTCTCTGTCACAGACTCAGGGGATGAGTAGACCGCCCCCTGTCTCTGTATCACACACTCGGGGATGAGTAGACCGCCCCCTGTCTCTGTATCACAGACTCGGGGATGAGTAGACCGCCCCCTGTCTCTGTATCACAGACTCAGGGGAGGAGTAGACCGTCCCCTGACTTTGTATCACAGACTCAGGGGAGGAGTAGACCGCCCCTTGTTTATGTATCATTGATTCAGGGGATGAGTAGACCGCCCCCTGTCTCTGTATCACAAACTGAGGGGATAAGTAGACCACCCCCTGTCTCTGTATCACACACTCGGGGGATGAGTAGACTGCCCCCTGTCTCTGTATCACAGACTCAGGGGAGGAGTAGACCGCCCCCTGTTTCTGTATCATTGATTCAGGGGATGAGTAGAGCTACCCCTGTCACTGTATCACAGACTCAGTGGATGAGCAGACTGCCCCCTGTCTCTGTATCACAGACTCAGGGGAGGATTAGACCGCCCCCTGTCTCTCTATCACAAACTGAGGGGATAAGTAGACCGCCCCCTGTCTCTGTATCACAAACTGAGGGGATAAGTAGACCGCCCCCTGTCTTTGTTTCACAAACTCAGGGGATGAGTAGACCGCCCCCTGTCTCTGTATCACAAACTGAGGGGATAAGTAGACCGCCCCCTGTCTCAGTATCACAAACTCAGGGGATGAGTAGACCGCCCCCTGTCTCTGTATCACAAACTGAGGGGATAAGTAGACCGCCCCCTGTCTCTGTTTCACAAACTCAGGGGATGAGTAGACCGCCCCGTCTCTGTATCACAAACTGAGGGGATAAGTAGACCGCCCCCTGTCTCTGTATCACAAACTCAGGGGATGAGTAGACCGCCCCCTGCCTCTGTATCACAAACTGAGGGGATAAGTAGACCGCCCCCTGTCTCTGTATCACAAACTTAGGGGATGAGTAGACCGCCCCCTGTCTCTGTATCAGAAACTGAGGGGATAAGTAGACCGTCCCTTTCTCTGTATCGCACACTTGGGGGATGTTTAGACCACCCCCTGTCTCTGTATCACAATCTCAGGGGATGAGTAGACCGCCCCCTGTCTCTGTATCACAGAATCAGGGGATGAGTAGACCGCCCCCGGGCTCTGTATCACAAATTTAGGGGATGTGTAGACCACCCCCTGTCTTTGTATCACAGACTCAGGGGATGAGTAGACCGCCCCCTGTCTCTGTATCACAGACTCAGGGGATGAGTAGACCGCCCCATGTCTCTGTATCATAGACTCAGGGGATGAGTAGACTGCCCCCTGTCTCTGTGTCAGAGATTTAGGGGATGAGTAGACCGCCGCCTGTCTCTGTATAACGGACTCATGGGATGAGTAGACCGCCCCCTGTCTCTGTGTCACAGCCTCAGGAGATGAGTAGACCACTGCCTGTCTCTGTATCACAGACTCAGGGGATGAGTAGACCGCCCCCTGTCTCTGTGTCACAGACTCAGAAAATGAGTGGACCCCTCCCTGTCTCTTTATCACTGACCAAGGGGATGAGCAATCTGCCCCTTGTCTCTGTATCTCAGATTCAGGGGATGAGTGCACCGCCCCCTGTTTCTGTTTCATTGATTCAGGGGATGAGAAGAACGCCCCCTGTCTCTGTGTCACAGACTCAGGGGATGAGTGGACCGTCCCCTGTCTCTGTATCACAAATTTAGGGGATGAGTAGACCGTCCCCTGTCTCTGTATCGCGAATTTATGGAATGAGCAGACGGCCTCCTGTCTCTGTATCACAAACTCAGGGGATGAGTCGACCGCCCCCTGTCTCTGTATCACAAACTGAGGGGATAGGTAGACCGCCCCATGTCTCTGTATCACAGACTCAGGGGATGAGTAGACTGCCCCCTGTCTCTGTGTCACAGACTCAGAAAATGAGTGGACCCCTCCCTGTCTCTTTATCACTGACCAAGGGGATGAGCAAACTGCCCCTTGTCTCTGTTTCTCAGATTCAGGGGATGAGTGCACCGCCCCCTGTTTCTGTATCATTGATTCAGGGGATGAGAAGAACGCCCCCTGTCTCTGTGTCACAGACTCAGGGGATGAGTAGACCGTCCCCTGTCTCTGTATCACAAATTTAGGGGATGAGTAGACCGTCCCCTGTCTCTGTATCGCGAATTTATGGAATGAGCAGACGGCCCCCTGTCTCTGTATCACAAACTCAGGGGATGAGTCGACCGCCCCCTGTCTCTGTATCACAAACTGAGGGGATAGGTAGACCGCCCCATGTCTCTGTATCACAGACTCAGGGAATGAGTAGACTGCCCCCTGTCTCTGTATCTCAGACTCAGGGGATGAGCAGACGGGCCCCTGTCTCTGAATCACAGACTCAGGGGATGAGTGCACCGCCCCCTGTTTCTGTATCATTGATTCAGGGGATGAGTAGACCGCCCCCTGTCTCTGTATCACAGACTCAGGGGATGAGTAGACCGCCCCCTGTCTCTGTGTCAGAGATTTAGGGGATGAGTGGACCGCCCCCTGTCTCCGTATCACAGACTCAGGAGATGAGTAGACCGCCGCCTGTCTCTGTGTCAGAGATTTAGGGGATGAGTAGACCGCCGCCTGTCTCTGTATAACAGACTCATGGGATGAGTAGACCGCCCCCTGTCTCTGTATCACAGACTCAGGAGATGAGTAGACCACTGCCTGTCTCTGTATCACAGACTCATGGGATGAGTAGACCGCCCCCTGTTTCTGTATCATTGATTCAGGGGATGGGTAGACCGCCCCCTGTCTCTCTGTCACAGACTCAGGGGATGAGTAGACCGCCCACTGTCTCTGTGTCACAGACTCAGGGGATGAGTAGACCGCCCCCTGTCTCTTTATCACTGACCCAGGTGATGAGCAAACAGCCCCTTGTCTCTGTATCACAGACTCAGGAGATGAGGAGACCACTGCCTGTCTCTGTATCACAGACTCATGGGATGAGTGGACCGCCCCCTGTTTCTGTATCATTGATTCAGGGGATGGGTAGACTGCCCCCTGTCTCTCTGTCACAGACTCAGGGGATGAGTAGACCGCCCCCTGTCTCTTTGTCACAGACTCAGGGGATGAGTAGACAGCCCCCTGTCTCTCTGTCACAGACTCAGGGGATGAGTAGACCGCCCCCTGTCTCTGTATCACACACTCGGGGATGAGTAGACCGACCCCTGTCTCTGTATCACAGACTCGGGGATGAGTAGGCCGCCCCCTGTCTCTGTATCACAGACTCAGGGGAGGAGTAGACCGTCCCCTGTCTTTGTATCACAGACTCAGGGGAGGAGTAGACCGCCCCTTGTTTCTGTATCATTGATTCAGGGGATGAGTAGACCGCCCCCTGTCTCTGTATCACAAACTGAGGGGATAAGTAGACCACCCCCTGTCTCTGTATCACACACTCGGGGGATGAGTAGACTGCCCCCTGTCTCTGTATCACAGACTCAGGGGAGGAGTAGACCGCCCCCTGTTTATGTATCATTGATTCAGGGGATGAGTAGAGCTTCCCCTGTCACTGTATCACAGACTCAGTGGATGAGCAGACTGCCCCCTGTCTCTGTATCACAGACTCAGGGGAGGAGTAGACCGCCCCCTGTCTCTCTACCACAAACTGAGGGGATAAGTAGACCGCCCCCTGTCTCTGTATCACAAACTGAGGGGATAAGTAGACCGCCCCCTGTCTCTGTTTCACAAACTCAGGGGATGAGTAGACCGCCCCCTGTCTCTGTATCACAAACTGAGGGGATAAGTAGACCGCCCCCTGTCTCTGTATCACAAACTCAGGGGATGAGTAGACCGTCCCCTGTCTCTGTATCACAAACTTAGGGGATGAGTAGACCGTCCCCTGTCTCTGTATCGCGAATTTATGGAATGAGCAGACGGCCCCCTGTCTCTGTATCACAAACTCAGGGGATGAGTCGACCGCCCCCTGTCTCTGTGTCACAGCCTCAGGAGATGAGTAGACCACTGCCTGTCTCTGTATCACAGACTCAGGGGATGAGTAGACCGCCCCCTGTCTCTGTGTCACAGACTCAGAAAATGAGTGGACCCCTCCCTGTCTCTTTATCACTGACCAAGGGGATGAGCAATCTGCCCCTTGTCTCTGTATCTCAGATTCAGGGGATGAGTGCACCGCCCCCTGTTTCTGTTTCATTGATTCAGGGGATGAGAAGAACGCCCCCTGTCTCTGTGTCACAGACTCAGGGGATGAGTGGACCGTCCCCTGTCTCTGTATCACAAATTTAGGGGATGAGTAGACCGTCCCCTGTCTCTGTATCGCGAATTTATGGAATGAGCAGACGGCCTCCTGTCTCTGTATCACAAACTCAGGGGATGAGTCGACCGCCCCCTGTCTCTGTATCACAAACTGAGGGGATAGGTAGACCGCCCCATGTCTCTGTATCACAGACTCAGGGGATGAGTAGACTGCCCCCTGTCTCTGTGTCACAGACTCAGAAAATGAGTGGACCCCTCCCTGTCTCTTTATCACTGACCAAGGGGATGAGCAAACTGCCCCTTGTCTCTGTTTCTCAGATTCAGGGGATGAGTGCACCGCCCCCTGTTTCTGTATCATTGATTCAGGGGATGAGAAGAACGCCCCCTGTCTCTGTGTCACAGACTCAGGGGATGAGTAGACCGTCCCCTGTCTCTGTATCACAAATTTAGGGGATGAGTAGACCGTCCCCTGTCTCTGTATCGCGAATTTATGGAATGAGCAGACGGCCCCCTGTCTCTGTATCACAAACTCAGGGGATGAGTCGACCGCCCCCTGTCTCTGTATCACAAACTGAGGGGATAGGTAGACCGCCCCATGTCTCTGTATCACAGACTCAGGGAATGAGTAGACTGCCCCCTGTCTCTGTATCTCAGACTCAGGGGATGAGCAGACGGGCCCCTGTCTCTGAATCACAGACTCAGGGGATGAGTGCACCGCCCCCTGTTTCTGTATCATTGATTCAGGGGATGAGTAGACCGCCCCCTGTCTCTGTATCACAGACTCAGGGGATGAGTAGACCGCCCCCTGTCTCTGTGTCAGAGATTTAGGGGATGAGTGGACCGCCCCCTGTCTCCGTATCACAGACTCAGGAGATGAGTAGACCGCCGCCTGTCTCTGTGTCAGAGATTTAGGGGATGAGTAGACCGCCGCCTGTCTCTGTATAACAGACTCATGGGATGAGTAGACCGCCCCCTGTCTCTGTATCACAGACTCAGGAGATGAGTAGACCACTGCCTGTCTCTGTATCACAGACTCATGGGATGAGTAGACCGCCCCCTGTTTCTGTATCATTGATTCAGGGGATGGGTAGACCGCCCCCTGTCTCTCTGTCACAGACTCAGGGGATGAGTAGACCGCCCACTGTCTCTGTGTCACAGACTCAGGGGATGAGTAGACCGCCCCCTGTCTCTTTATCACTGACCCAGGTGATGAGCAAACAGCCCCTTGTCTCTGTATCACAGACTCAGGAGATGAGGAGACCACTGCCTGTCTCTGTATCACAGACTCATGGGATGAGTGGACCGCCCCCTGTTTCTGTATCATTGATTCAGGGGATGGGTAGACTGCCCCCTGTCTCTCTGTCACAGACTCAGGGGATGAGTAGACCGCCCCCTGTCTCTTTGTCACAGACTCAGGGGATGAGTAGACAGCCCCCTGTCTCTCTGTCACAGACTCAGGGGATGAGTAGACCGCCCCCTGTCTCTGTATCACACACTCGGGGATGAGTAGACCGACCCCTGTCTCTGTATCACAGACTCGGGGATGAGTAGGCCGCCCCCTGTCTCTGTATCACAGACTCAGGGGAGGAGTAGACCGTCCCCTGTCTTTGTATCACAGACTCAGGGGAGGAGTAGACCGCCCCTTGTTTCTGTATCATTGATTCAGGGGATGAGTAGACCGCCCCCTGTCTCTGTATCACAAACTGAGGGGATAAGTAGACCACCCCCTGTCTCTGTATCACACACTCGGGGGATGAGTAGACTGCCCCCTGTCTCTGTATCACAGACTCAGGGGAGGAGTAGACCGCCCCCTGTTTATGTATCATTGATTCAGGGGATGAGTAGAGCTTCCCCTGTCACTGTATCACAGACTCAGTGGATGAGCAGACTGCCCCCTGTCTCTGTATCACAGACTCAGGGGAGGAGTAGACCGCCCCCTGTCTCTCTACCACAAACTGAGGGGATAAGTAGACCGCCCCCTGTCTCTGTATCACAAACTGAGGGGATAAGTAGACCGCCCCCTGTCTCTGTTTCACAAACTCAGGGGATGAGTAGACCGCCCCCTGTCTCTGTATCACAAACTGAGGGGATAAGTAGACCGCCCCCTGTCTCTGTATCACAAACTCAGGGGATGAGTAGACCGTCCCCTGTCTCTGTATCACAAACTTAGGGGATGAGTAGACCGTCCCCTGTCTCTGTATCGCGAATTTATGGAATGAGCAGACGGCCCCCTGTCTCTGTATCACAAACTCAGGGGATGAGTCGACCGCCCCCTGTCTCTGTATCACAAACTGAGGGGATAGGTAGACCGCCCCATGTCTCTGTATCACAGACTCAGGGGATGAGCAGACGGGCCCCTGTCTCTGAATCACAGACTCAGGGGATGAGTGCACCGCCCCCTGTTTCTGTATCATTGATTCAGGGGATGAGTAGACCGCCCCCTGTCTCCATATCACAGACTCAGGGGATGAGTAGACCGCCGCCTGTCTCTGTGTCAGAGATTTAGGGGATGAGTAGACCGCCGCCTGTCTCTGTATAACAGACTCATGGGATGAGTAGACCGCCCCCTGTCTCTGTATCACAGACTCAGGAGATGAGTAGACCACTGCCTGTCTCTGTATCACAGACTCATGGGATGAGTCGACCGCCCCCTGTCTCTCTGTCACAGACTCAGGGGATGAGTAGACCGCCCACTGTCTCTGTGTCACAGACTCAGGGGATGAGTAGACCGCCCCCTGTCTCTTTATCACTGACCCAGGTGATGAGCAAACAGCCCCTTGTCTCTGTATCACAGACTCAGGAGATGAGGAGACCACTGCCTGTCTCTGTATCACAGACTCATGGGATGATTGGACCGCCCCCTGTTTCTGTATCATTGATTCAGGGGATGGGTAGACTGCCCCCTGTCTCTCTGTCACAGACTCAGGGGATGAGTAGACCGCCCCCTGTCTCTGTGTCACAGACTCAGGGGATGAGTAGACAGCCCCCTGTCTCTCTGTCACAGACTCAGGGGATGAGTAGACCGCCCCCTGTCTCTGTATCACACACTCGGGGATGAGTAGACCGACCCCTGTCTCTGTATCACAGACTCGGGGATGAGTAGGCCGCCCCCTGTCTCTGTATCACAGACTCAGGGGAGGAGTAGACCGTCCCCTGTCTTTGTATCACAGACTCAGGGGAGGAGTAGACCGCCCCTTGTTTCTGTATCATTGATTCAGGGGATGAGTAGACCGCCCCCTGTCTCTGTATCACAAACTGAGGGGATAAGTAGACCACCCCCTGTCTCTGTATCACACACTCGGGGGATGAGTAGACTGCCCCCTGTCTCTGTATCACAGACTCAGGGGAGGAGTAGACCGCCCCCTGTTTCTGTATCATTGATTCAGGGGATGAGTAGAGCGTCCCCTGTCACTGTATCACAGACTCAGTGGATGAGCAGACTGCCCCCTGTCTCTGTATCACAGACTCAGGGGAGGAGTAGACCGCCCCCTGTCTCTCTACCACAAACTGAGGGGATAAGTAGACCGCCCCCTGTCTCTGTATCACAAACTGAGGGGATAAGTAGACCGCCCCCTGTCTCTGTTTCACAAACTCAGGGGATGAGTAGACCGCCCCCTGTCTCTGTATCACAAACTGAGGGGATAAGTAGACCGCCCCCTGTCTCTGTATCACAAACTCAGGGGATGAGTAGACCGCCCCCTGTCTCTGTATCACAAACTGAGGGGATAAGTAGACCGCCCCCTGTCTCTGTATCACAAACTTAGGGGATGAGTAGACCGCCCCCTGTCTCTGTATCAGAAACTGAGGGGATAAGTAGACCGTCCCCTGTCTCTGTATCGCACACTTGGGGGATGGTTAGACCACCCCCTGTCTCTGGATCACAAACTCAGGGGATGAGTAGACCGCCCCCTGTCTCTGTATCACAGAATCAGGGGATGAGTAGACCGCCCCCTGGCTCTGTATCACAAATTTAGGGGATGTGTAGACCACCCCCTGTCTTTGTATCACAGACTCAGGGGATGAGTAGACTGCCCTCTGTCTCTGTATCACAGCCACAAGGGATGAGTAGACCGCCTCCTGTCTCTGTATCACAGACTCAGGGGAAGAGTAGACCGCCCCCTGTCTCTGTATCACAGACTCAGGAGATGAGTAGACCGCCCCCTGTCTTTTTTATCACAGACTCAGGGGATGTGTAGACCGCCTCCTGTCTCTGTATCACAGACTCAGAAAATGAGTGGACCCCTCCCTGTCTCTTTATCACTGACCAAGGGGATGAGCAAACTGCCCCTTGTCTCTGTATCTCAGATTCAGGGGATGAGTGCACCGCCCCCGTTTCTGTATCATTGATTCAGGGGATGAGAAGAACGCCCCCTGTCTCTGTGTCACAGACTCAGGGGATGAGTGGACCGTCCCCTGTCTCTGTATCACAAATTTAGGGGATGAGTAGACCGTCCCCTGTCTCTGTATCGCGAATTTATGGAATGAGCAGACGGCCCCCTGTCTCTGTATCACAAATTCAGGGGATGAGTCGACCGCCCCCTGTCTCTGTATCACAAACTGAGGGGATAGGTAGACCGCCCCATGTCTCTGTATCACAGACTCAGGGGATGAGTAGACTGCCCCCTGTCTCTGTGTCACAGACTCAGAAAATGAGTGGACCCCTCCCTGTCTCTTTATCTCTGACCAAGGGGATGATCAAACAGCCCCTTGTCTCTGTATCTCAGATTCAGGGGATGAGTGCACCGCCCCCTGTTTCTGTATCATTGATTCAGGGGATGAGAAGAACGCCCCCTGTCTCTGTGTCACAGACTCAGGGGATGAGTGGACCGTCCCCTGTCTCTGTATCACAAATTTAGGGGATGAGTAGACCGTCCCCTGTCTCTGTATCGCGAATTTATGGAATGAGCAGACGGCCCCCTGTCTCTGTATCACAAACTCAGGGGATGAGTAGACCGCCCCATGTCTCTGTATCACAGACTCAGGGGATGAGTAGACTGCCCCCTGTCTCTGTATCTCAGACTCAGGGGATGAGCAGACGGGCCCCTGTCTCTGAATCACAGACTCAGGGGATGAGTGCACCGCCCCCTGTTTCTGTATCATTGATTCAGGGGATGAGTAGACCGCCCCCTGTCTCTGTATCACAGACTCAGGGGATGAGTAGACCGCCGCCTGTCTCTGTGGCAGAGATTTAGGGGATGAGTAGACCGCCCCCTGTCTCCGTATCACAGACTCAGGAGATGAGTAGACCGCCGCCTGTCTCTGTGTCAGAGATTTAGGGGATGAGTAGACCGCCGCCTGTCTCTGTATAACAGACTCATGGGATGAGTAGACCGCCCCCTGTCTCTGTATTACAGACTCATGGGATGAGTAGACCGCCCCCTGTTTCTGTATCATTGATTCAGGGGATGGGTAGACCGCCCCCTGTCTCTCTGTCACAGACTCAGGGGATGAGTAGACCGCCCCCTGTCTCTGTGTCACAGACTCAGGGGATGAGTAGACCGCCCCCTGTCTCTGTAGCACAGACTCAGGGGATGAGTAGACCGCCCCCTGTCTCCGTATCACAGACTCAGGAGATGAGTAGACCGCCGCCTGTCTCTGTGTCAGAGATTTAGGGGATGAGTAGACCGCCGCCTTTCTCTGTATCACAGACTCAGGAGATGAGTAGACCGCCCCCTGTCTCTTTATCACTGACCCAGGTGATGAGCAAACAGCCCCTTGTCTCTGTATCACAGACTCAGGAGATGAGGAGACCACTGCCTGTCTCTGTATCACAGACTCATGGGATGAGTGGACCGCCCCCTGTTTCTGTATCATTGATTCAGGGGATGGGTAGACTGCCCCCTGTCTCTCTGTCACAGACTCAGGGGATGAGTAGACCGCCCCCTGTCTCTGTGTCACAGACTCAGGGGATGAGTAGACAGCCCCCTGTCTCTCTGTCACAGACTCAGGGGATGAGTAGACCGCCCCCTGTCTCTGTATCACACACTCGGCGATGAGTAGACCGCCCCCTGTCTCTGTATCACAGACTCGGGGATGAGTAGACCGCCCCCTGTCTCTGTATCACAGACTCAGGGGAGGAGTAGACCGTCCCCTGTCTTTGTATCACAGACTCAGGGGAGGAGTAGACCGCCCCCTGTCTCTGTATCACAGACTCAGGGGAGGAGTAGACCGTCCCCTATCTCTGTATCATTGATTCAGGGGATGAGTAGACCGCCCCCTGTCTCTGTATCACAAACTGAGGGGATAAGTTGACCACCCCCTGTCTCTGTATCACACACTCGGGGGATGAGTAGACTGCCCCCTGTCTCTGTATCACAGACTCAGGGGAGGAGTAGACCGCCCCCTGTTTCTGTATCATTGATTCAGGGGATGAGTAGAGCGTCCCCTGTCACTGTATCACAGACTCAGGGGAGGAGTAGACCGCCCCCTGTCTCTGTATCACAAACTGAGGGGATAAGTAGACCGCCCTCTGTCTCTCTATCACAAACTGAGGGGATAAGTAGACCGCCCCCTGTCTCTGTATCACAAACTGAGGGGATAAGTAGACCGCCCCCTGTCTCTGTTTCACAAACTCAGGGGATGAGTAGACCGCCCCCTGTCTCTGTATCACAAACTGAGGGGATAAGTAGACAGCCCCCTGTCTCTGTATCACAAACTCAGGGGATGAGTAGACCGCCCCCTGTCTCTGTATCACAAACTGAGGGGATAAGTAGACCGCCCCCTGTCTCCGTATCACAAACTTAGGGGATGAGTAGACCGCCCCCTGTCTCTGTATCAGAAACTGAGGGGATAAGTAGACCGTCCCCTGTCTCTGTATCGCACACTTGGGGGATGGTTAGACCACCCCCTGTCTCTGTATCACAAACTCAGGGGATGAGTAGACCGCCCCCTGTCTCTGTATCACAGAATCAGGGGATGTGTAGACCGCCCCCTGGCTCTGTATCACAGACTCAGGGGATGAGTAGACTGCCCTCTGTCTCTGTATCACAGCCACAAGGGATGAGTAGACCGCCTCCTGTCTCTGTATCACAGACTCAGGGGAAGAGTAGACCGCCCCCTGTCTTTGTATCACAGACTCAGGGGATGTGTAGACCGTCCCCTGTCTTTGTGTCACAGACTCAGGGGATGAGTAGACCGCCTCCTGTCTCTGTATCACAGACTCAGGGGATGAGTACACCGCCCCCTGTTTCTGTATCATTGATTCAGCGGATGAGTAGACCGCCCCCTGTCTCTGTATAACAGACTCGGGGGATGAGTAGACCGCCCCCTGTCTCTGTATCACAGACTCAGGGGATGAGTAGAGCGCACCCTGTCTCTGTATCACACACTCGGGGATGAGTAAACCGCCCCCTGTCTCTGTAATACAGACTCAGCAGATGAGTAGACCGCCCCCTGACCCTGTATCACAGACTCAGGGGATGAGTACACCGCCCCCTGTTTCTGTCTCATTGATTCAGGGGATGAGTAGACCGTCCCCTTTCTCTCTGTCACAGACTCAGGGGATGAGCAGACCGCCCCCTGTATCTGTGTCACAGACGCAGGGGATGAGAAGACCGCCCCCTGTCTCTGTATCACAGACTCAAGGGATGAGTAGACCGCCCCTGTCTCTGTATCACACACTCAGGGGAAGAGTAGACCGCCCGCTTTCTCTGTATCACACACTCGGGGGATGAGTAGACCGCCCCCTGTCTCTGTATCACAAAACTCAGTGGATGACTAGACCGCCCCCTGTCTTTCTATCACAGACTCAGGGGATGAGTAGACCGCCCCCTTTCTCTGTATCACACACTCGGGGGATGAGTAGACCGTCCCCTGTCTTTGTATCACATACTCAGGGGAGTAGTAGACCGCCCCCTGTCTCAGCATCACAGAGTCAGTGGATGAGGAGACCGCCCCCTGTCTCTGTATCTCAAAGTCAGTGGATGAGTAGACCGCCCCCTGTTTCTGTATCACAGACTCAGCGGATCAGTAGACCGTCCCCTGTCTTTGTATCAGACATTCAGTGGATGAGTAGACCGCCCCCTGTCTCTGTATCACAGACTCAGTGGATGAGTGGACCGCCCCCTGTGTCTGTATCTCAGACTCAGTGGATGAGTAGACCGCCCCCAGTCGCTGTATCACAGACTCAGTGGATGAGTAGTCCGTCCCCTGTCTCTGTATCACAGACTCAGGGGATGAGTAGACCGTCCCCTGTCTCTGTATCACAGACTCAGTGGATGAGAAGACCGCCCCCTGTCTCTGTATCTCAGAGTCAGTGGATGAGAAGACCGCCCCCGTCTCTGTATCTCAGAGTCAGTGGATGAGTAGACTGTCCCCTGTCTCTGTATCACAGCCACAAGGGATGAGTAGACCGCCCCCTGTGTCTGTATCACACACTCGGGGGATGATTAGACAGCCTCCTGTCTCTGTTTCACAGACTCGGGGGATGAGGAGACTGCCCCCTGTCTCTGTGTAACAGACTCAGGGGATGAGTAGACCGTCCCCTGTCTCTGTATCACAGACTCAGTGGATGAGTAGACTGTCCCCTGTCTCTGTATCACAGCCACAAGGGATGAGTAGACCGCCCCCTGTGTCTGTATCACACACTCGGGGGATGAGTAGATTGCCCCCTGTTGCGATATCACATACTCAGGTGATGAGTAGACCGCCCCCTTTCTCTGTATCACAGACTCATGTGATGAGTAGTCCGCCCCCTGTCTTTGTATCAAGGACTCAGGGGATGAGTAGACCGTCCCCTGTCTTTGTATCACAGACTCAGGGGATGAGTAGACCGCCCCCTGTCTCTGTATCACAAATTTAGGGGATGAGTAGACTGCCCCCTGTCTCTGTATCACAGACTCATGGGATGAGTAGTCCGCCCCCTGTCTCTGTATCACAGACACAGGAGATGAGTAGACCGTCCCCTGTCTTTGTATCACACACTCAGTGGATGAGCAGACTGCCCCCTGTCTCTGTATAACAGTCGCAAGGGATGAGTAGACCGCCCCCTGTCTCTGTATCTCAGACTCAGGGGAAGAGTAGAACGCCCCCTGTCTCTGTATCATCGACTCAGGGGAAGAGTAGACCGCCCCCTGTCTTCGTGTCACAGATTCAGGGGATGAGTAGACCGCCTCCTGCCTCTGTATCACAGACTCATGGGATGAGCAGTCCGTCCCCTGTCTTTGTATCACAGACTCAGGGGATGAGTCGACCGCCTCCTGTCTCTGTATCACAGACTCAGGGGATGATTAGACAGCCCCCTTTCGCTGTATCACAGACTCAGGGGATGAGTAGACCGCCTCCTGTCTCTGTATCACAGACTCAGGGGATGAGTAGACCGCCCCCTGTCTCTTTATCACAGACTCAGTGTATGTGTAGACCGCCCCCTATCTTGTATCATTGATTCAGGGGATGAGCAGTCCGCCCCCTGTCTCTGCATGGCACACTCAGGGAATGAGTAGACCGCCCCCTGTTTCTGTATAATAGACTCAGGGGTTGAGTAGACCGCACACTGTCTCGAGATCACAGATTCAGGGGAAGAGTAGACCGCCCCCTGTCTCTGTATCAACGACTCAGGGGAAGAGTAGACCGCCCCCTGTCTCTGTATGACACACTCGGGGGATGAGTAGACCGCCCCCTGTCTCTGTATCATTGATTCAGTGGATGAGTAGACCGCCCCTGTCGCTGTATCAAAGACTCAGGGGATGAGTAGACCGCCCCCTGTCTCTGGATCACAGACTCAGTGGATGAGAAGACCGCCCCCTGTCTCTGTATCAAAGACTCAGGGGATGAGTGGACCGCCCCCTGTCTCTGTATCTCAGACTCAGTGGATGAGTAGACCGCCCCCAGTCGCTGTATCACAGACTCAGTGGATGAGAAGACCGCCCCCTGTCTCTGTATCACAGACTCAGGGGAGGAGTAGACCGCCCCCTGTTTCTGTATCATTGATTCAGGGGATGAGTAGAGCGTCCCCTGTCACTGTATCACAGACTCAGGGGAGGAGTAGACCGCCCCCTGTCTCTGTATCACAAACTGAGGGGATAAGTAGACCGCCCTCTGTCTCTCTATCACAAACTGAGGGGATAAGTAGACCGCCCCCTGTCTCTGTATCACAAACTGAGGGGATAAGTAGACCGCCCCCTGTCTCTGTTTCACAAACTCAGGGGATGAGTAGACCGCCCCCTGTCTCTGTATCACAAACTGAGGGGATAAGTAGACAGCCCCCTGTCTCTGTATCACAAACTCAGGGGATGAGTAGACCGCCCCCTGTCTCTGTATCACAAACTGAGGGGATAAGTAGACCGCCCCCTGTCTCCGTATCACAAACTTAGGGGATGAGTAGACCGCCCCCTGTCTCTGTATCAGAAACTGAGGGGATAAGTAGACCGTCCCCTGTCTCTGTATCGCACACTTGGGGGATGGTTAGACCACCCCCTGTCTCTGTATCACAAACTCAGGGGATGAGTAGACCGCCCCCTGTCTCTGTATCACAGAATCAGGGGATGTGTAGACCGCCCCCTGGCTCTGTATCACAGACTCAGGGGATGAGTAGACTGCCCTCTGTCTCTGTATCACAGCCACAAGGGATGAGTAGACCGCCTCCTGTCTCTGTATCACAGACTCAGGGGAAGAGTAGACCGCCCCCTGTCTTTGTATCACAGACTCAGGGGATGTGTAGACCGTCCCCTGTCTTTGTGTCACAGACTCAGGGGATGAGTAGACCGCCTCCTGTCTCTGTATCACAGACTCAGGGGATGAGTACACCGCCCCCTGTTTCTGTATCATTGATTCAGCGGATGAGTAGACCGCCCCCTGTCTCTGTATAACAGACTCGGGGGATGAGTAGACCGCCCCCTGTCTCTGTATCACAGACTCAGGGGATGAGTAGAGCGCACCCTGTCTCTGTATCACACACTCGGGGATGAGTAAACCGCCCCCTGTCTCTGTAATACAGACTCAGCAGATGAGTAGACCGCCCCCTGACCCTGTATCACAGACTCAGGGGATGAGTACACCGCCCCCTGTTTCTGTCTCATTGATTCAGGGGATGAGTAGACCGTCCCCTTTCTCTCTGTCACAGACTCAGGGGATGAGCAGACCGCCCCCTGTATCTGTGTCACAGACGCAGGGGATGAGAAGACCGCCCCCTGTCTCTGTATCACAGACTCAAGGGATGAGTAGACCGCCCCTGTCTCTGTATCACACACTCAGGGGAAGAGTAGACCGCCCGCTTTCTCTGTATCACACACTCGGGGGATGAGTAGACCGCCCCCTGTCTCTGTATCACAAAACTCAGTGGATGACTAGACCGCCCCCTGTCTTTCTATCACAGACTCAGGGGATGAGTAGACCGCCCCCTTTCTCTGTATCACACACTCGGGGGATGAGTAGACCGTCCCCTGTCTTTGTATCACATACTCAGGGGAGTAGTAGACCGCCCCCTGTCTCAGCATCACAGAGTCAGTGGATGAGGAGACCGCCCCCTGTCTCTGTATCTCAAAGTCAGTGGATGAGTAGACCGCCCCCTGTTTCTGTATCACAGACTCAGCGGATCAGTAGACCGTCCCCTGTCTTTGTATCAGACATTCAGTGGATGAGTAGACCGCCCCCTGTCTCTGTATCACAGACTCAGTGGATGAGTGGACCGCCCCCTGTGTCTGTATCTCAGACTCAGTGGATGAGTAGACCGCCCCCAGTCGCTGTATCACAGACTCAGTGGATGAGTAGTCCGTCCCCTGTCTCTGTATCACAGACTCAGGGGATGAGTAGACCGTCCCCTGTCTCTGTATCACAGACTCAGTGGATGAGAAGACCGCCCCCTGTCTCTGTATCTCAGAGTCAGTGGATGAGAAGACCGCCCCCGTCTCTGTATCTCAGAGTCAGTGGATGAGTAGACTGTCCCCTGTCTCTGTATCACAGCCACAAGGGATGAGTAGACCGCCCCCTGTGTCTGTATCACACACTCGGGGGATGATTAGACAGCCTCCTGTCTCTGTTTCACAGACTCGGGGGATGAGGAGACTGCCCCCTGTCTCTGTGTAACAGACTCAGGGGATGAGTAGACCGTCCCCTGTCTCTGTATCACAGACTCAGTGGATGAGTAGACTGTCCCCTGTCTCTGTATCACAGCCACAAGGGATGAGTAGACCGCCCCCTGTGTCTGTATCACACACTCGGGGGATGAGTAGATTGCCCCCTGTTGCGATATCACATACTCAGGTGATGAGTAGACCGCCCCCTTTCTCTGTATCACAGACTCATGTGATGAGTAGTCCGCCCCCTGTCTTTGTATCAAGGACTCAGGGGATGAGTAGACCGTCCCCTGTCTTTGTATCACAGACTCAGGGGATGAGTAGACCGCCCCCTGTCTCTGTATCACAAATTTAGGGGATGAGTAGACTGCCCCCTGTCTCTGTATCACAGACTCATGGGATGAGTAGTCCGCCCCCTGTCTCTGTATCACAGACACAGGAGATGAGTAGACCGTCCCCTGTCTTTGTATCACACACTCAGTGGATGAGCAGACTGCCCCCTGTCTCTGTATAACAGTCGCAAGGGATGAGTAGACCGCCCCCTGTCTCTGTATCTCAGACTCAGGGGAAGAGTAGAACGCCCCCTGTCTCTGTATCATCGACTCAGGGGAAGAGTAGACCGCCCCCTGTCTTCGTGTCACAGATTCAGGGGATGAGTAGACCGCCTCCTGCCTCTGTATCACAGACTCATGGGATGAGCAGTCCGTCCCCTGTCTTTGTATCACAGACTCAGGGGATGAGTCGACCGCCTCCTGTCTCTGTATCACAGACTCAGGGGATGATTAGACAGCCCCCTTTCGCTGTATCACAGACTCAGGGGATGAGTAGACCGCCTCCTGTCTCTGTATCACAGACTCAGGGGATGAGTAGACCGCCCCCTGTCTCTTTATCACAGACTCAGTGTATGTGTAGACCGCCCCCTATCTTGTATCATTGATTCAGGGGATGAGCAGTCCGCCCCCTGTCTCTGCATGGCACACTCAGGGAATGAGTAGACCGCCCCCTGTTTCTGTATAATAGACTCAGGGGTTGAGTAGACCGCACACTGTCTCGAGATCACAGATTCAGGGGAAGAGTAGACCGCCCCCTGTCTCTGTATCAACGACTCAGGGGAAGAGTAGACCGCCCCCTGTCTCTGTATGACACACTCGGGGGATGAGTAGACCGCCCCCTGTCTCTGTATCATTGATTCAGTGGATGAGTAGACCGCCCCTGTCGCTGTATCAAAGACTCAGGGGATGAGTAGACCGCCCCCTGTCTCTGGATCACAGACTCAGTGGATGAGAAGACCGCCCCCTGTCTCTGTATCAAAGACTCAGGGGATGAGTGGACCGCCCCCTGTCTCTGTATCTCAGACTCAGTGGATGAGTAGACCGCCCCCAGTCGCTGTATCACAGACTCAGTGGATGAGTAGTCCGTCCCCTGTCTCTGTATCACAGACTCAGGGGATGAGTAGACCGTCCCCTGTCTCTGTATCACAGACTCAGTGGATGAGAAGATCGCCCCCTGTCTCTGTATCTCAGAGTCAGTGGATGAGAAGACCGCCCCCGTCTCTGTATCTCAGAGTCAGTGGATGAGTAGACTGTCCCCTGTCTCTGTATCACAGCCACAAGGGATGAGTAGACCGCCCCCTGTGTCTGTATCACACACTCGGGGGATGATTAGACAGCCTCCTGTCTCTGTTTCACAGACTCGGGGGATGAGGAGACTGCCCCCTGTCTCTGTGTAACAGACTCAGGGGATGAGTAGACCGTCCCCTGTCTCTGTATCACAGACTCAGTGGATGAGTAGACTGTCCCCTGTCTCTGTATCACAGCCACAAGGGATGAGTAGACCGCCCCCTGTGTCTGTATCACACACTCGGGGGATGAGTAGATTGCCCCCTGTTGCGATATCACATACTCAGGTGATGAGTAGACCGCCCCCTTTCTCTGTATCACAGACTCATGTGATGAGTAGTCCGCCCCCTGTCTTTGTATCAAGGACTCAGGGGATGAGTAGACCGTCCCCTGTCTTTGTATCACAGACTCAGGGGATGAGTAGACCGCCCCCTGTCTCTGTATCACAAATTTAGGGGATGAGTAGACTGCCCCCTGTCTCTGTATCACAGACTCATGGGATGAGTAGTCCGCCCCCTGTCTCTGTATCACAGACACAGGAGATGAGTAGACCGTCCCCTGTCTTTGTATCACACACTCAGTGGATGAGCAGACTGCCCCCTGTCTCTGTATAACAGTCGCAAGGGATGAGTAGACCGCCCCCTGTCTCTGTATCTCAGACTCAGGGGAAGAGTAGAACGCCCCCTGTCTCTGTATCATCGACTCAGGGGAAGAGTAGACCGCCCCCTGTCTTCGTGTCACAGATTCAGGGGATGAGTAGACCGCCTCCTGCCTCTGTATCACAGACTCATGGGATGAGCAGTCCGTCCCCTGTCTTTGTATCACAGACTCAGGGGATGAGTCGACCGCCTCCTGTCTCTGTATCACAGACTCAGGGGATGATTAGACAGCCCCCTTTCGCTGTATCACAGACTCAGGGGATGAGTAGACCGCCTCCTGTCTCTGTATCACAGACTCAGGGGATGAGTAGACCACCCCCTGTCTCTTTATCACAGACTCAGTGTATGTGTAGACCGCCCCCTATCTTGTATCATTGATTCAGGGGATGAGCAGTCCGCCCCCTGTCTCTGCATGGCACACTCAGGGAATGAGTAGACCGCCCCCTGTTTCTGTATAATAGACTCAGGGGTTGAGTAGACCGCACACTGTCTCGAGATCACAGATTCAGGGGAAGAGTAGACCGCCCCCTGTCTCTGTATCAACGACTCAGGGGAAGAGTAGACCGCCCCCTGTCTCTGTATGACACACTCGGGGGATGAGTAGACCGCCCCCTGTCTCTGTATCATTGATTCAGTGGATGAGTAGACCGCCCCTGTCGCTGTATCAAAGACTCAGGGGATGAGTAGACCGCCCCCTGTCTCTGGATCACAGACTCAGTGGATGAGAAGACCGCCCCCTGTCTCTGTATCAAAGACTCAGGGGATGAGTAGACCGCCCCCTGTCTCTGTATCACAGACTCAGGGGATGAGTAGACCGCCCCCTGTCTCTGTTTCACAAACTGAGGGAATGAGTAGAGCGCCTCCTGTCTCTGTATCACAGACTCAGGGGATGATTAGACAGCCGCCTGTCTCTGTATCTCACACTCAACGATTGAGTTAATCGCCCTTGTCTCTGTATCACAGACTCCGGGGATGAGCAGACCGCCCCCTGTCTCTGTATCACACACTCGGGGGATGAGTAGACCGCCCCCTGACTCTGTATCATTGATTCCGGGAATGAGTAGACCGCCCCCTGTCTCTATATAACAGACTCAGGGGATGAGTAGACTGCCCCCTGTCTCTGTAACACAGAGTCAGTGGATGAGTAGACCGTCACCTGTCTCTGTATCACAGACTCAGTGGATGAGAGGACCGCCCCCTGTCTCTGTATCACAGACTCAGGGGATGAGCAGACCGCCCCCTGTCTCTGTATCACAGACTCAGTGGATGAGAGGACCGCCCCCTGTCTCTGTATCAAAGACTCAGGGGATGAGTAGTCCGCCCCCTGTCTCTGTATCAAAGAGTCAGGGGATGACTAGACCGCGCCCTGTCTTTGTATCACACACTCAGTGGATGAGTAGACCGCCCCCTGTCTAGGCATCACAGACTCAGTGGATGGGTAGACCGGCCCCTGTCTCTGTACCAAAGACTCAGGGGATGAGTAGACCACCCCCTGTTTTTTTAACTCAAATTTAGGGGATGAGCAGACCGCCCCCTGTCTCTGTATCTCACACTCAGCGATTGAGTTAATCGCCCCCTGTCTCCGTATCACACACTCGGGGGATGAGTAGACCGCTCACTGTCTCTGTATCACAGCCTCGGGGGATGAGTAGAGCGCCCCCTGACTCTGTATCATTGATTCCGGGAATGTGTAGACCGCCCCCTGTCTCTGTAACACAGAGTCAGTGGATGAGTAGACCGTCACCTGTCTCTTTATCACAGACTCAGTGGATGAGAGGACCGCCCCCTGTCTCTGTATCAAAGACTCAGGGGATGAGTAGTCCGCCCCCTGTCTCTGTATCTCAGAGTCAGGGGATGACTAGACCGCCCCCTGTCTTTGTAACTCACATTTAGGGGATAAGTAGACCGCCCCCTGTCTCTGTATCACAGACTCAGTGGATGAGTAGACCGTCCCCTGTCTTTGTATCACAAACTCAGTGGATGAGCAGACTGCCCCCTGTCTCTGTATCACAGACTCAGGGGATGAGTAGACTGCCCCCTGTCTCTGCATCACAAACTGAGGGGATGAGTAGACCGCCCCCTGTCTCTGTATCACAGACTCAAGGGATGAGTAGACCGCCCCCTTCCTCTCTATCACAGACCCAGGGGATGAGTAAACTGCCCCTTGTCTCTGTATCTCAGACTCATGGGATGAGTAGTCCGTCCCCTGTCTTTGTGTCACACACTCAGTGGATGAGCAGACAGCCCCCTGTCTCTGCATCACAGCCACAAGGGATGAGTAGACCGCTCCCTGTCTCTGTATCTCAGACTCAGGGGAAGAGTAGACCGTCCCCTGTCTTTGTATCACAGACTCAGGGGATGATGAGACAGCCCCCTGTCTCAGTATCACAGATTTAGGGGATGAGTAGACCGCCCCCTGTCTCTGTATCACAGACTCAAGTGATGAGTAGTCCGCCCCCTGTCTTTGTATCACGGACTCAGGGGATGAGTAGACATCCTCCTGTCTCTGCATCACAGACTCAAGGGATGAGTAGATCGCCCCCTGTCTCTGTATCACAGACTCAGGGGATGAGTAGACCGTCCCCTTCCTCTGTATCACAGACCCAGGGGGTGAGTAAACTGCCCCTTGTCTCTGCATCACAGACTCAAGGGATGAGTAGATCGCCCCCTTTCTCTGTATCACAGACTCAGGGAATGAGTAGACCGCCCCCTGTCTCTTTATCACAGACTCAGGTGATAAGTAGACCGCCCCCTGTCTCTGTGTCACAAACTCTCGGGATGAGTAGACCGTCCCCTGTCTCTGTATCACAGACTCAGGGGATGAGTAGACCGTCCCCTGTCTCTGTATCACAGACGCAGGGGATGAGTAGACCGCCCCCTATCTCTGCATCACAGACTCAGGGGATGAGTAGACCGTCCCCTGTCTCTGTATCACAGACGCAGGGGATGAGTAGACCGCCCCCTGTCTCTGTATCACAGACTCAGGGGATGAGTAGACCCCCCCCTGTCTCTGTATCACAGACTCAAGGGATGAGTAGACAGCCCCCTTCCTCTCTATCACAGACCCAGGGGATGAGTAAACTGCCCCTTGTCTCTGTATCTCAGACTCAGGGGATGAGTAGACTGCCCCCTGTCTCTGTATCTCAGACTCAGGGGAAGAGTTGACCGCCCCCTGTCTTTGTATCACAGATTCAGGGGATGAGTTGACCGCCTCCTGCCTCTATATCACAGACTCATGGGATGAGTAGACCGTCCCCTGTCTTTGTATCACAGACTCAGGGGATGATGAGACAGCCCCCTGTCTCAGTATCACAGACTCAGGGGATGAGTAGTCCGCCCCCTGTCTTTGTATCACGGACTCAGGGGATGAGTAGACCGTCCCCTGTCTTTGTATCACACATGCAGAGGATGAGTAGACCGCCCCCTGTCTCTGTATCTCAGACTCAAGGAATGAGTTAACCGCCCCCTGTCTCTGCATCACAGACTCAGGGGATGAGTAGACCGCCTCCTGTCTCTGCATCACAGACTCAAGGGATGAGTAGATCGCCCCCTGTCTCTGTATCACAGACTCAGGGGATGAGTAGACCGTCCCCTTCCTCTGTATCACAGACCCAGGGGATGACTAAACTGCCCCTTGTCTCTGTATCTCAGACTCAGGGGATGAGTAGACTGCCCCCTTTTTCTGTATCACAGATTCAGGGAATGAGTAGACCGCCCCCTGTCTCTTTATCACACACTCAGGGGATGAGTAGACCGTCCCCTTCCTCTGTATCACAGACTCAGGGAATGAGTAGACCGCCCCCTGTCTCTGTATCACAGACTCAGGGGATGAGTAGACTGTCCCCTTCCTCTGTATCACAGACCCAAGGGATGAGTAGACCGCCCCCTGTCTCTGTATCTCAGACTCAGGGGATGAGTAGACCGCCCCCTTTCTCTGTTTCACAGACTCAGGGAATGAGTCGACCGCCCCCTGTCTCTGTATCACAGACTCAGGGGATGAGTAGACTGTCCCCTTCCTCTGTATCACAGACCCAAGGGATGAGTAGACCGCCCCCTGTCTCTGTATCTCAGACTCAGGGGATGAGTAGACCGCCCCCTTTCTCTGTTTCACAGACTCAGGGAATGAGTAGACCGCCCCCTGTCTCTGTATCACAGACTCAGGGGATGAGAAGACCGCCCCCTTTCTCTGCTTCACAGACTCAGGGAATGAGTAGACCGCCCCCTGTCTCTTTATCACACACTTGGGGGATGAGTAGACCGTCCCCTTCCTCTGCATCACAGACTCAGGGAATGAGTAGACCGCCCCCTGTCTCTTACTCACACACTCGGGGGATGAGTAGACCGTCCCCTTCCTCTGTATCACAGGATCAGGGGATGAGTAGACCGTCCCCTTCCTCTGAATCACAGACTCAGGGAATGAGTAGACCGCCCCCTGTCTCTGTATCACAGACTCAGGGGATGAGTAGACTGTCCCCTTCCTCTGTATCACAGACCCAGGGGATGAGTAGACCGCCCCCTGTCTCTGTATCTCAGACTCAGGGGATGAGTAGACTGCCCCCTTTCTCTGTATCACAGACTCAGGGAATGAGTAGACCGCCCCCTGTCTCTTTATCACACACTCGGGGGATGAGTAGACCGTCCCCTTCCTCTGTATCACGGACTCAGGGGATGAGTAGACCGCCCCCTGTCTCTGTATCACAGGCTCAGGGGATGAGTAGACCGTCCCCTTCCTCTGTATCTCAGACTCAGGGGAAGAGTCGAACGCCCCCTGTCTCTGTATCATCGACTCAGGGGAAGAGTAGACCGACCCCTGTCTTTGTATCACAGATTCAGGGGATGAGTTGACCGCCTCCTGCCTCTGTTTCACAGTCTCATGGGATGAGTAGACCGTCCACTGTCTTTGTATCACAGAGTCAGGGGATGAGTAGACCGCCTCCTGTCTCTGTATCACAGACTCAGGGGATGAGTAGACCGCCCCCTGTCTCTGAATCACTGACTCAGGGGATGAGTAGAGCGCCCCCTGTCTCTGTATCACAGACACAGTGAATGAGTAGACCGCCCCCTGTCTCTGTGTCACAGATTCAGTGGATGAGAAGACCGCCCCCTGTCTCTTTATCTCAGAGTCAGTGGATGAGAAGACCGCCCCCTGTCTCTTTATCTCAGAGTCAGTGGATGAGTAGAACCGCCCCCTGTCTCTGCATCACAGACTCAGGGGATGAGTAGACCGCCCCCTTTCTCTGTATCTCAGAGTCAGGGGATGAGTAGACCATCCCATGTCTCTGTTTGACAGACTCAGTGGATGAGAAGACCGCACCCTGTCTCTGTATCTCAGAGTCAGTGGATGAGTAGACTGCCCCCTGTCTCTGCATCACAGACTCACGGGATGAGTAGACCGTACCCTGTCTCTGTATCACAGACTCAGTGGATGAGTAGACAGCCCCCTATCTCTGTATCACAGACTCAGGGGATGAGAAGACCCCCCCCAGTCTCTGTATCACAGACCCAGGGGATGAGAAGACACCCCCCTGTCTCAGTATCACAGACTCAGGGGATGAGTAGACCGCCCCCTGTCTCTGTATCACAGACTCAGGGGATGAGTAGACCCCTCCCTGTCTCTGTATCACAGACTCAGGGGATGTGTAGACCGCCCCCTGTCTCTGTGTCACAGACTCAGGGGATGAGTAGACCGTCCCCTTCCTCTGAATCACAGACCCAGGGGAAGAGCAAACTGCCCCTTGTCTCTGTATCTCAGACTCAGTGGATGAGAAGAACGGCCCCTTTCGCTGTATCAAAGATTCAGGGGATGAGCAGACTGCCCCCTTTCTCTGCATCACAGACTCAGGGAATGTGTAGTCCGCCCCCTGTCTCTTTATCACACACTCAGGGGATGAGTAGACCACACCCTGTCTCTGTATCACAGACTCAGTGGATGAGTAGACCGCCCCCTGTCTCTGTATCACATACTGAGGGGATGAGCCGACTGCCCCCTGTCTCTGTATCACAGACTCAGGGTATGAGGAGACCGCCCCCTGTCTCTGTATCACAAACTGAGGGGAAGAGTAGACCGCCCCCTGTCTCTGTATCACAGACTCAGGGGATGAGCAGACCACCCCCTGTCTCTGTATCACAAACTGAGGGGATAAGCAGACCGCCCCCTGTCTCTGTATCACATACTGAGGGGATGAGCCGACTGCCCCCTGTCTCTGTATCACAGACTCAGGGGATGAGTAGACCGCCCCCTGTCTCTGTATCTCACACTCAGCGATTGAGTTAATTGCCCCATATCTCTGTATCACAGACTCCGGGGATGAGGAGACCGCCCCCTGTCTCTGTATCACAAACTCAGGGGATGAGGAGACCGCCCCCTGTCTCTGTATCACAAACTCAGGGGATGAGTAGACCGCCCCCTGTCTTTGTATCACAAACTCAGGGGATGAGCAGACCGCCCCCTGTCTCTGCATCACAAACTGAGGGGATGAGTAGACCGCCCCCTGTCTCTGTATCACTGACTCAAGGGATGAGTAGACCGCCCCCTGTCTCTGTATCACAGACTCAGGGGATGAGTAGACCGCCCCCTGTCTCTGTATCACATACTGAGGGGATCAGCCGACTGCCCCCTGTCTCTGTATCACAGACTCAGGGGATGAGTCGACCGCCCCCTGTCTCTGTATCACAGACTCAAGTGATGAGTAGTCCGCCCCCTGTCTTTGTATCACGGACTCAGGGGATGAGTAGACCGTCCCCTGTCTTTGTATCACACATGCAGAGGATGAGTAGATCGCCCCCTGTCTCTGTATCACAGACTCAGGGGATGAGTAAACTGCCCCCTGTCTCTGTATCACAGACTCAGGGAATGAGTAGACAGCCCCCTGTCTCTGTATAACAGACTCAGGGGATGAGTAGACCGCCCCCTGTCTCTGTATCACAGAGTCAGTGGATGAGTAGACCGTCCCATGTCTCTGTATCACAGACTCAGTGGATGAGAAGACAGCCCCCTGTCTCTGTATCACAGCCACAAGGGATGAGTAGACCGCCCCCTGTCTCAGTATCTCAGACTCAGGGGAAGAGTCGACCGCCCCCTGTCTTGTATCATTGATTCAGGGGAAGAGTAGACCGCCCCCTGTCTCTGTATCACAGACTCAGGGGATGAGTAGACCGTCCCCTGTCTTTGTATCACAGACTCAGGGGATGAGTACACCGCCCCCTGTCTTTGTATCACAGACTCAGGGCTTGAGTAGTCCGCCCCCTGTCTCTGCTTCACAGACTCAGGAGATGAGTTGAACGTCCCCTGTCTCTGTATCACAGACTCAGGGGTTGAGTAGTCCGCCCCCTGTCTCTGCTTCACAGACTCAGGAGATGAGTTGAACGTCCCCTGTCTCTGTATCACAGACTCAGTGGATGAGTAGAACGCCCCCTGTCTCTGTCTCACAGACTCAGGGGATGAGTTGACCGCCTCCTGTCTCTGTATCACGACTCAGGGGATGATTAGACAGCCCCCTTTCTCTGTATCAAAGACCCGGGGGATGAGTAGACCGCACCCTTTCTCTGTATCACAGACTCGGGGGATGAGTTGACCGCCCCCTGCCTCTGCATCATTGATTCAGGGGATGAGTAGACCTCCCCCTGTCTCTGTGTCACAGACTCAGGGAATGAGTAGACCGCCCCCTGTCTCTGTATAACAGACTCAGGGGATGAGTAGACCGCCCCCTGTCTCTGTATCGCAGAATCAGTGGATGAGTAGACCGTCCCCTGTCTCTGTATCACAGACTCAGTGGATGAGAAGACCGCCACCTGTCGCTGTATCAAAGACTCAGGGGATGAGTAGACCGCCCCCTGTCTCTGTATCACAAACTCAGTGGATGAGTAGACCGCCACCTGACTGCATCACAGACTCTGTGGATAAGTAGACCGCCCCCTGTCTCTGTATCACAGCCACAAGGGATGAGTAGACCGCCCCCTGTCTGTGCTTCTCACACTCAGGGGAAGTGTAGACCACCCCCTGTCTCTGTATCATCGACGCAGGGGAAGAGTATACCGTCCCCTGACTCTGTATCATAGACTCAGGGTATGAGTAGACCGCCCCCTGTCTCCGTATCGCACACTCGGGGGATGGTCAGACCACCCCTTGTCTCTGTATCACACACTCGCGGGATGATTAGACCGCCACCTGTCTCTGTATTTCAGACTCAGGGGATGTGTACACCGCCCCCTGTCTCTGTATCACAGACTCAGGGGATGTGTAGACCGCCCCCTGTCTCTATATCAGAGACTCAGGGTATGAGTAGACCGCCCCCTGTCTCCGTATCGCACACTCGGGGGATGGTCAGACCACCCCTTGTCTCTGTATCACACACTCGCGGGATGATTAGACCGCCACCTGTCTCTGTATTTCAGACTCAGGGGATGTGTACACCGCCCCCTGTCTCTGTATCACAGACTCAGGGGATGAGTAGACCGCCCCCTGTCTCTGTATCACAGACTCAGGGGATGAGTAGACCGCCACCTTCCTCTGTATCACAGACCCAGGGGATCAGTAAACTGCCCCTTCTCTCTGTATCTCAGACTCACGGGATGAGTACACCGCCCCCTTTCTCTGAATCACACACTCAGGATTGAATAGATCTCCCCCAGTCTCTGTCTCAGAGACCCGGGTGATGAGTAGAATGGCCCCTGTCTGTATTTCAGGGACTTTGGGGCTAAGTAGAATGCCCCCTTTTCTCTGTATCACAAATTTAGGGAATGTGTACACCGCCCCCTGTCTCTGTATCTCAGACTCAGGGGAAGAGTCGACCGCCCCCTGTCTCTGTATCTCAGACTCAGGGGATGAGTAGACCGCCCCTTGTCTCTGTATCTCAGAGTCAGGGGAAGAGTAGACCGCCCCCTGTCTCTGTATCTCAGACTCAGGGGATGAGTAGACCGCCCCCAGTCTTTGTATCACAGACTCAGGGGATGAGTAGACTGCCTCCTGTCTCTGTATCACAGACTCAGGGGATGAGTAGACCGTCCACTGTCTCTGCATCACAGACTCAGGGGATGAGTAGACTGCCTCCTGTCTCTGTATCACAGACTCAGGGGATGAGTAGACCGTCCCCTGTGTTTTGTATCACAGACTCAGGGGATGAGTAGACCGCCCCCTGTCTTGTATCATTGATTCAGGGGATGAGTAGACCGCCCCCTTTCGCTGTGTCATAGACTCAGGGGTTGAGTAGACTGCACACTGTCTCTATATCACAGACTCAGGCGATGAGTAAACTGCCCCTTGTCTCTGTATCACAGACTCAGGGAATGAGTAGACCGCCCCCTGTCGCTGTATAATAGACTCAGGGGTTGAGTAGACTGCACACTGTCTCTATATCACAGGCTCACGGGATGAGTAGACGGCCCCCTGTCTCTGTATCATTGATTCAGGGGATGAGTAGATGGCCCCCTGTCTCTGTATCACAGTCTCAGGGGAAGAGTAGACCCCCCCCTGTCTCTGTATCACAGACTCAGGGGATGAGTAGACCGCCCCCTTCCTCTGTATCACAGACCCAGGGGATGAGTAAACTGACCCTTGTCTCTGTATCTCAGACTCAGGGGATGAGTAGACCACCTCCTGTCTCTGTATCACAGACTCAGGGGATGTGTAGACCGCCCCCTGTCTCTGTATCACAGACTCAGGTGATGAGTAGACCGCCCCCTGTCTCTGTATCACAGACTCTTTGGATGAGTAGACCGGCCCCTGTCGCTGCATCAAAGACTCAGGGGATGAGTAGACGGCCCCCTTCCTCTGTATCACAGACCAGGGGATGAGTAAACTGCCCCTTGTCTCTGTATCACAGACTCAGGGAATGAGTAGACTGCCCCCTTTCTCTGTATCACACACTCGGGGGACGAGTAGACCGCCCCCTGTCTCTGTATCACAGACTCAGGGGATGAGTAGACCGCCCCCTGTCTCTGTATCACACACTCGGGGGATGATTAGACCGCCCCCTGTCTTGTCTTACTGATTCAGGGGATGAGTAGACCGCCCCCTGTCTCTGCATATTAGACTCAGGTGTTGAGTAGACCGCACACTGTCTCTATATCACAGAGTTAGGGGATGAGTAGACTGCCCCCTGTTTCGATATCACATACTCAGGGGATGAGTAGACCCCCCCCTGTCTCTGTATCACAGACTCAGGGGATGAGTAGACCGCCACCTGTCTCTGTATCACAGACTCATGTGATGAGTAGTCCGCCCCCTGTCTTTGTATCACGGACTCAGGGGATGAGTAGACGGTCCCCTGTCTTTGTATCACACATTCAGTGGATGAGTAGACCGCCCCCTTTCTCTGTGTGACAGACTCAGGGGATGAGTCGACCGCCACCTGTCTCTGTATCACAGACTCAGGGGATGAGTAGACCGCCCCCTCTCTCTGTATCACAGACTCTGGGATGAGTAGACCGCCCCCTGCCCTGTATCACAGACTCAGGGGATGAGTCGACCGCCACCTGTCTCTGTATCACAGACTCAGGGGATGAGTAGACCGCCCCCTGTTTCTGTATCATTGATTCAGGGGATGAGAACACCGCCCCCTGTCTCTCTATCACAAACTCAGGGGATGAGCAGACCATCCCCTGTCTCTGTATCTCAAACTGAGGGGATAAGTAGACCGACCCTGTCTCTGTATCACAAATTTAGGGGATGAGTAGACCGCCCCCTGTCTCTGGATCACAGACTCAGTGGATGAGAAGACCGCCCCCTGTCGCTGTATCAAAGACTCAGGGGATGAGTAGACCGCCCCCTGTCTCTGCATCACAGACTCAGTAGATGAGTAGACCGGCCCCTGTCTCTGTATCACAGACTCAGGGGATGATTAGACAGCCCCCTGTCTCTGTATCACAGCCACAAGGGATGAGTAGACCGCCCCCTGTCTCAGTATCTCAGACTCAGGGGAAGAGTCGAACGCCCCTTGTCTCTGTATCATCGACTCAGGGGTAGAGTGGACCGCCCCCTGTCTTTGTATCACAGACTCAGGGGATGAGTAGACCGCCTCCTGTCTCTGTATCACAGACTCAGGGGATGAGTAGACCGCCCCCTGTCTTTGTATCACAGACTCGGGGGATGAGTAGACCGTCCCCTGTCTTTGTATCACAGACTCTGGGGATGAGTACACCGCCCCCTGTCTCTGTATCACAGACTGAGGGGATAAGTAGACCGCCCCCTGTCTCTGTTTCACAGACTCAGGGGATGAGTAGACCGCCCCCTTCCTCTGTATCACAGACTCAGGGGATGAGCAGACCGCCTCCTGTCGCTGTATCACAGACTCAGGGGATGAGTAGACCGCCCCCTTCCTCTGTATCACAGACCCAGGGGATGAGTAAATTGCCCCTTGTCTCTATATCTCAGACTCAGGGGATGAGAAGACCGCCCCCTGTCTTTGTATCACAGACTCGGGGGATGAGTAGACCGTCCCCTGTCTTTGTATCACAGACTCTGGGGATGAGTACACCGCCCCCTGTCTCTGTATCACAGACTGAGGGGATAAGTAGACCGCCCCCTGTCTCTGTATCACAGACTCAGGGGTTGAGTAGTCCGCCCCCTGTCTCTGCATCACAGACTCAGGAGATGAGTTGAACGTCCCCTGTCTCTGTATCACAGACTCAGTGGATGAGTAGAACGCCCCCTGTCTCGGTATCACAGACTCAGGGGATCAGTAGACCAACCCAAGTCTTTGTATCACAGACTCAGGGGATGAGTAGACCGTCCCCTGTCTTTGTATCACAGACTCAGGGGATGAGTAGACCGCCCCCTGTCTTGTATCATTGATTCAAGGGATGAGTAGACCGCCCCCTCTCGCTGTGTCATAGACTGAGGGGTTGAGTAGACTGCCCAAAGTCTCTATATCACAGACTCAGGCGATGAGTAAACTGCCCCTTGTCTCTGTATCACAGACTCAGGAAATGAGTAGACCGCCCCCTGTCGCTGTATAATAGACTCAGGGGTTGAGTAGACTGCACACTGTCTCTATATCACAGACTCAGGGGATGAGTAGACCGCCCCCTCTTGCTGTGTCATAGACTCAGGCGATGAGTAAAGTGCCCCCGTCTCTGTATCACAGACTCACGGGATGGGTAGACGGCCCCCTGTCTCTGTATCACAGTCTCAGGGGAAGAGTAGACCCCCCCCTGTCTCTGTATCACAGACTCAGGGGATGAGTAGACCGCCCCCTTCCTCTGTATCACAGACCCAGGGGATGAGTAAACTGCCCCTTGTCTCTGTATCTCAGACTCAGGGGATGAGTAGACCGCCTCCGGTCTCTGTATCACAGACTCAGGGAATGAGTAGACTGCCCCCTTTCTCTGTATCACACACTCGGGGGATGAGTAGACCACCCCCTGTCTCTGTATAACAAACTCGGGATGAGTAGACCGCCTCCTGTCTCTGTATTTCAGACTCAGGGGATGAGTAGACCGCCCCCTGTCTCTGTATCACACACTCGGGGGATATGTAGACCGCCCCCTGTCTCTGTATCACAAACTGAGGGGATAAGTAGACCGCCCCCTGTCTCTGTATCACAGACTCAGGGGATGAGTAGACCGCCCTCTGTCTCTGTATCACAAACTGAGGGGCTGAGTAGACCGTCCCCTGTCTCTGTATCACAAACTGAGGGGATAAGTAGACCGCCCCCTGTCTCTCTATCACAAACTCAGGGGATGAGTAGACCGCCCCCTGTCTCTGTGTCACAGTCTCAGGGGATGAGTAGGCCGCCCCTTTTCTCTCTTTCACAAACTCAGGTAATGAGTAGACCGCCCCCTGTCTCAGTATCACAGACTCAGGGGATGAGTAGACCGCCCCCTGTCTCTGTATCACAGAGTCAGTGCATGAGTAGACCGTCACCTGTCTCTGTATCACAAACTGAGGGGATGAGTAGACCGCCCCCTGTTTCTGTATCACAGACTCAGGTGATGAGTAGACCGCCCCCTGTCTCTGTATCACATACTGAGGGGATGAGTAGACCGCCCCCTGTCTCTGTATCACAAACTGAGGGGATGAGTAGACCGCCCCCTGTCTCTGTATCACAGACTCAGGGGATGAGTAGACCGCCCCCTGTCTCTGTATCACAGACTCAGGGGATGAAGAGACCGCCCCCTGTCTCTGTCTCACAAATTTAGGGGATAAGTAGATCGCCCCCTGTCTCTGTATCACACACTCAGTGGATGAGTAGACACTCCCTGTCTCTATGTCACAGACTCAGGCGATGAGCAGACTGCCCCCTGTCTCTGTATCACAGACTCAGGGGATGAGTAGACCGCTCCCTGTCTCTGTATCACAGAGTCAGTGGATGAGTAGACCGTCACCTGTCTCTGTTTCACAGACTCAGTGGATGAGAAGATCGCCCCCTGTCTCTGTATCACAGACTGAGGGGATGAGTAGACCGACCCCTGTCTCTGCATCACATACTGAGGGGATGAGCAGACTGCCCCCTGTCTCTGTATCACAGACTCAGGGGATGAGTAGACCGCCCCCTGTCTCTGTATCACACACTCAGGGGATGAGTAGACCGCCCCCTGTCTCTGTATCACAGACTCAGGGGATGAATAGACCGCCCCCTGTCTCTGTATCACACACTCAGGGGATGAGTAGACCGCCCCCTTTCTCTGTATCACAGACTCAGGGGATGAGTAGACCGCCCCCTGTCTCTGTATCACACACTCAGGGGATGAGTAGACCGCCCCCTGTCTCTGTATCACAGACTCAGGGGATGAGTAGACAGCCCCCTTTCTCTGTATCACACACTCGGGGGATGAGTAGACCGCCCCCGATCTCTGTATTACAGACTCGGGAGATGAGTAGACCGCCTCCTGTCTTTGTATCACACACTCAGTGGATGAGTAGACCGCCCCCTGTCTAGGCATCACAGACTCAGTGGATGGGTAAACCGGCCCCTGTCTCTGTATCACAGACTCAGGGGATGAGTAGACCGCCCCCTTTCTCTGCATCACAAACTGAGGGGTTGAGTATACTGCCCCATTTCTCTGTGTCACAGACTGAGGGGATGAGTTGACCGCCTCCTGTCTCTGTATCACAGACTCAGGGGATGAGTAGACCGCCCCCTGTCTCTGTATCACAGACTCAGGGGATGAAGAGACCGCCACCTGTCACTGTATCACAAACTGAGGGAATGAGTAGACTGCCCCCTTTCTCTGTATCACAGACTCAGGGGATGAGTAGACCGCCCCCTGTCTCTGTCTCACAAATTTAGGGGATAAGTAGACCGCCCCCTGTCTCAGTATCTCAGACTCAGGGGAAGAGTCGAACGCCCCTTGTCTCTGTATCATCGACTCAGGGGTAGAGTGGACCGCCCCCTGTCTTTGTATCACAGACTCAGGGGATGAGTAGACCGCCTCCTGTCTCTGTATCACAGACTCAGGGGATGAGTAGACCGCCCCCTGTCTTTGTATCACAGACTCGGGGGATGAGTAGACCGTCCCCTGTCTTTGTATCACAGACTCTGGGGATGAGTACACCGCCCCCTGTCTCTGTATCACAGACTGAGGGGATAAGTAGACCGCCCCCTGTCTCTGTTTCACAGACTCAGGGGATGAGTAGACCGCCCCCTTCCTCTGTATCACAGACTCAGGGGATGAGCAGACCGCCTCCTGTCGCTGTATCACAGACTCAGGGGATGAGTAGACCGCCCCCTTCCTCTGTATCACAGACCCAGGGGATGAGTAAATTGCCCCTTGTCTCTATATCTCAGACTCAGGGGATGAGAAGACCGCCCCCTGTCTTTGTATCACAGACTCGGGGGATGAGTAGACCGTCCCCTGTCTTTGTATCACAGACTCTGGGGATGAGTACACCGCCCCCTGTCTCTGTATCACAGACTGAGGGGATAAGTAGACCGCCCCCTGTCTCTGTATCACAGACTCAGGGGTTGAGTAGTCCGCCCCCTGTCTCTGCATCACAGACTCAGGAGATGAGTTGAACGTCCCCTGTCTCTGTATCACAGACTCAGTGGATGAGTAGAACGCCCCCTGTCTCGGTATCACAGACTCAGGGGATCAGTAGACCAACCCAAGTCTTTGTATCACAGACTCAGGGGATGAGTAGACCGTCCCCTGTCTTTGTATCACAGACTCAGGGGATGAGTAGACCGCCCCCTGTCTTGTATCATTGATTCAAGGGATGAGTAGACCGCCCCCTCTCGCTGTGTCATAGACTCAGGGGTTGAGTAGACTGCCCAAAGTCTCTATATCACAGACTCAGGCGATGAGTAAACTGCCCCTTGTCTCTGTATCACAGACTCAGGAAATGAGTAGACCGCCCCCTGTCGCTGTATAATAGACTCAGGGGTTGAGTAGACTGCACACTGTCTCTATATCACAGACTCAGGGGATGAGTAGACCGCCCCCTCTTGCTGTGCCATAGACTCAGGCGATGAGTAAAGTGCCCCCGTCTCTGTATCACAGACTCACGGGATGGGTAGACGGCCCCCTGTCTCTGTATCATTGATTCAGGGGATGAGTAGATGGCCCCCTGTCTCTGTATCACAGTCTCAGGGGAAGAGTAGACCCCCCCCTGTCTCTGTATCACAGACTCAGGGGATGAGTAGACCGCCCCCTTCCTCTGTATCACAGACCCAGGGGATGAGTAAACTGCCCCTTGTCTCTGTATCTCAGACTCAGGGGATGAGTAGACCGCCTCCGGTCTCTGTATCACAGACTCAGGGAATGAGTAGACTGCCCCCTTTCTCTGTATCACACACTCGGGGGATGAGTAGACCACCCCCTGTCTCTGTATAACAAACTCGGGATGAGTAGACCGCCTCCTGTCTCTGTATTTCAGACTCAGGGTATGAGTAGACCGCCCCCTGTCTCTGTATCACACACTCGGGGGATATGTAGACCGCCCCCTGTCTCTGTATCACAAACTGAGGGGATAAGTAGACCGCCCCCTGTCTCTGTATCACAGACTCAGGGGATGAGTAGACCGCCCTCTGTCTCTGTATCACAAACTGAGGGGCTGAGTAGACCGTCCCCTGTCTCTGTATCACAAACTGAGGGGATAAGTAGACCGCCCCCTGTCTCTCTATCACAAACTCAGGGGATGAGTAGACCGCCCCCTGTCTCTGTGTCACAGTCTCAGGGGATGAGTAGACCGCCCCTTTTCTCTCTTTCACAAACTCAGGGGATGAGTAGACCGCCCCCTGTCTCAGTATCACAGACTCAGGGGATGAGTAGACCGCCCCCTGTCTCTGTATCACAGAGTCAGTGCATGAGTAGACCGTCACCTGTCTCTGTATCACAAACTGAGGGGATGAGTAGACCGCCCCCTGTTTCTGTATCACAGACTCAGGTGATGAGTAGACCGCCCCCTGTCTCTGATCACATACTGAGGGGATGAGTAGACCGCCCCCTGTCTCTGTATCACAAACTGAGGGGATGAGTAGACCGCCCCCTGTCTCTGTATCACAGACTCAGGGGATGAGTAGACCGCCCCCTGTCTCTGTATCACAGACTCAGGGGATGAAGAGACCGCCCCCTGTCTCTGTCTCACAAATTTAGGGGATAAGTAGATCGCCCCCTGTCTCTGTATCACACACTCAGTGGATGAGTAGACACTCCCTGTCTCTATGTCACAGACTCAGGCGATGAGCAGACTGCCCCCTGTCTCTGTATCACAGACTCAGGGGATGAGTAGACCGCTCCCTGTCTCTGTATCACAGAGTCAGTGGATGAGTAGACCGTCACCTGTCTCTGTTTCACAGACTCAGTGGATGAGAAGATCGCCCCCTGTCTCTGTATCACAGACTGAGGGGATGAGTAGACCGACCCCTGTCTCTGCATCACATACTGAGGGGATGAGCAGACTGCCCCCTGTCTCTGTATCACAGACTCAGGGGATGAGTAGACCGCCCCCTGTCTCTGTATCACACACTCAGGGGATGAGTAGACCGCCCCCTGTCTCTGTATCACAGACTCAGGGGATGAATAGACCGCCCCCTGTCTCTGTATCACACACTCAGGGGATGAGTAGACCGCCCCCTTTCTCTGTATCACAGACTCAGGGGATGAGTAGACCGCCCCCTGTCTCTGTATCACACACTCAGGGGATGAGTAGACCGCCCCCTGTCTCTGTATCACAGACTCAGGGGATGAGTAGACAGCCCCCTTTCTCTGTATCACACACTCGGGGGATGAGTAGACCGCCCCCGATCTCTGTATTACAGACTCGGGAGATGAGTAGACCGCCTCCTGTCTTTGTATCACACACTCAGTGGATGAGTAGACCGCCCCCTGTCTAGGCATCACAGACTCAGTGGATGGGTAAACCGGCCCCTGTCTCTGTATCACAGACTCAGGGGATGAGTAGACCGCCCCCTTTCTCTGCATCACAAACTGAGGGGTTGAGTATACTGCCCCATTTCTCTGTGTCACAGACTGAGGGGATGAGTTGACCGCCTCCTGTCTCTGTATCACAGACTCAGGGGATGAGTAGACCGCCCCCTGTCTCTGTATCACAGACTCAGGGGATGAATAGACCGCCCCCTGTCTCTGTATCACACACTCAGGGGATGAGTAGACCGCCCCCTTTCTCTGTATCACAGACTCAGGGGATGAGTAGACCGCCCCCTGTCTCTGTATCACAGACTCAGGGGATGAAGAGACCGCCACCTGTCACTGTATCACAAACTGAGGGGATGAGTAGACTGCCCCCTTTCTCTGTATCACAGACTCAGGGGATGAGTAGACCGCCCCCTGTCTCTGTCTCACAAATTTAGGGGATAAGTAGATCGCCCCCTGTCTCTGTATCACACACTCAGTGGATGAGTAGACCGCCCCCTGTCTCTGTATCACAGACTCAGGGGATGAGTAGACCGCTCCCTGTCTCTGTATCACAGAGTCAGTGGATGAGTAGACCGTCACCTGTATCTGTTTCACAGACTCAGTGGATGAGAAGATCGCCCCCTGTCTCTGTATCACAGACTGAGGGGATGAGTAGACCGACCCCTGTCTCTGCATCACATACTGAGGGGATGAGCAGACTGCCCCCTGTCTCTGTATCACAGACTCAGGGGATGAGTAGACCGCCCCCTGTCTCTGTATCACACACTCAGGGGATGAGTAGACCGCCCCCTGTCTCTGTATCACAGACTCAGGGGATGAGTAGACTGCCCCCTGTCTCTGTATCACACACTCAGGGGATGAGTAGACCGCCCCCTATATCTGTATCACAGACTCAGGGGATGATTAGACAGCCCCCTTTATCTGTATGACACACTCGGGGGATGAGTAGACCGCCCCCGATCTCTGTATTACAGACTCGGGAGATGAGTAGACCGCCTCCTGTCTTTGTATCACACACTCAGTGGATGAGTAGACCGCCCCCTGTCTCGGCATCACAGACTCAGTGGATGGGTAAACCGGCCCCTGTCTCTGTATCACAGACTCAGGGGATGAGTAGACCGCCCCCTGTCTCTGTGTCACAGACTCAGTGGATGAGAAGACCGCCCCCTGTCTCTGTCTCACAAATTTAGGGGATAAGTAGATCGCCCCCTGTCTCTGTATCACACACTCAGTGGATGAGTAGACTGCCCCCTGTCTCTGTATCACAGACTCAGGGGATGAGTAGACCGCTCCCTGTCTCTGTATCACAGAGTCAGTGGATGAGTAGACCGTCACCTGTATCTGTTTCACAGACTCAGTGGATGAGAAGATCGCCCCCTGTCTCTGTATCACAGACTGAGGGGATGAGTAGACCGACCCCTGTCTCTGCATCACATACTGAGGGGATGAGCAGACTGCCCCCTGTCTCTGTATCACAGACTCAGGGGATGTGTAGACCGCCCCCTGTCTCTGTATCACACACTCAGGGGATGAGTAGACCGCCCCCTGTCTCTGTATCACAGACTCAGGGGATGAGTAGACTGCCCCCTGTCTCTGTATCACACACTCAGGGGATGAGTAGACCGCCCCCTTTCTCTGTATCACAGACTCAGGGGATGAGTAGACCGCCCCCTGTCTCTGTATCACACACTCAGGGGATGAGTAGACCGCCCCCTATATCTGTATCACAGACTCAGGGGATGATTAGACAGCCCCCTTTATCTGTATCACACACTCGGGGGATGAGTAGACCGCCCCCGATCTCTGTATTACAGACTCGGGAGATGAGTAGACCGCCTCCTGTCTTTGTATCACACACTCAGTGGATGAGTAGACCGCCCCCTGTCTCGGCATCACAGACTCAGTGGATGGGTAAACCGGCCCCTGTCTCTGTATCACAGACTCAGGGGATGAGTAGACCGCCCCCTTTCTCTGTATCACAAACTGAGGGGTTGAGTATACTGCCCCATTTCTCTGTGTCACAGACTGAGGGGATGAGTTGACGGCCTCCTGTCTCTGTATCACAGACTCAGGGGATGAGTAGACCGCCCCCTGTCTCTGTATCTCACACTCAGCGATTGAGTTAACCGCCCCCTATCTCTGTATCACAGACTCAGGGCATGATTAGACAGCCCCCTTTCTCTGTCTCACAGACTCAGGGTATGAGTAGACCGCCCCCTGTCTCTGTATCACAGAATCGGGGGATGAGTAGACCGCCCCCTGACTCTGTATCATTGATTCAGGGAATGAGTAGACCGCCCCCTGTCTCTGTATAACAGACTCAGGGGATGAGTAGACCGCCCCCTGTCTCTGTCTCACAGAGTCAGTGGATGAGTAGACCGTCACCTGTCTCTGTATCACAAACTCAGTGGATGAGAAGACCGCCCCCTGTCTCTGTATCAAAGACTCAGGGGATGAGTAGTCCGCCCCCGGTCTCTGCATCTCAGAGTCAGGGGATGACTAGAGAGCCCCCTGTCTTTGTATCACACACTCAGTGGATGAGTAGACCGCCCCCTGTCTCGGCATCACAGACTCAGTGGATGGGTAAACCGGCCCCTGTCTCTGTATCACAGACTCAGGGGATGAGTAGACCGCCCCCTGTCTCTGTGTCACAGACTCAGTGGATGAGAAGACCGCCCCCTGTCTCTGTCTCACAAATTTAGGGGATAAGTAGATCGCCCCCTGTCTCTGTATCACACACTCAGTGGATGAGTAGACTGCCCCCTGTCTCTGTATCACAGACTCAGGGGATGAGTAGACCGCTCCCTGTCTCTGTATCACAGAGTCAGTGGATGAGTAGACCGTCACCTGTATCTGTTTCACAGACTCAGTGGATGAGAAGATCGCCCCCTGTCTCTGTATCACAGACTGAGGGGATGAGTAGACCGACCCCTGTCTCTGCATCACATACTGAGGGGATGAGCAGACTGCCCCCTGTCTCTGTATCACAGACTCAGGGGATGTGTAGACCGCCCCCTGTCTCTGTATCACACACTCAGGGGATGAGTAGACCGCCCCCTGTCTCTGTATCACAGACTCAGGGGATGAGTAGACTGCCCCCTGTCTCTGTATCACACACTCAGGGGATGAGTAGACCGCCCCCTTTCTCTGTATCACAGACTCAGGGGATGAGTAGACCGCCCCCTGTCTCTGTATCACACACTCAGGGGATGAGTAGACCGCCCCCTATATCTGTATCACAGACTCAGGGGATGATTAGACAGCCCCCTTTATCTGTATCACACACTCGGGGGATGAGTAGACCGCCCCCGATCTCTGTATTACAGACTCGGGAGATGAGTAGACCGCCTCCTGTCTTTGTATCACACACTCAGTGGATGAGTAGACCGCCCCCTGTCTCGGCATCACAGACTCAGTGGATGGGTAAACCGGCCCCTGTCTCTGTATCACAGACTCAGGGGATGAGTAGACCGCCCCCTTTCTCTGTATCACAAACTGAGGGGTTGAGTATACTGCCCCATTTCTCTGTGTCACAGACTGAGGGGATGAGTTGACCGCCTCCTGTCTCTGTATCACAGACTCAGGGGATGAGTAGACCGCCCCCTGTCTCTGTATCTCACACTCAGCGATTGAGTTAACCGCCCCCTATCTCTGTATCACAGACTCAGGGCATGATTAGACAGCCCCCTTTCTCTGTCTCACAGACTCAGGGTATGAGTAGACAGCCCCCTGTCTCTGTATCACAGAATCGGGGGATGAGTAGACCGCCCCCTGACTCTGTATCATTGATTCAGGGAATGAGTAGACCGCCCCCTGTCTCTGTATAACAGACTCAGGGGATGAGTAGACCGCCCCCTGTCTCTGTCTCACAGAGTCAGTGGATGAGTAGACCGTCACCTGTCTCTGTATCACAAACTCAGTGGATGAGAAGACCGCCCCCTGTCTCTGTATCAAAGACTCAGGGGATGAGTAGTCCGCCCCCTGTCTCTGCATCTCAGAGTCAGGGGATGACTAGAGAGCCCCCTGTCTTTGTATCACACACTCAGTGGATGAGTAGACCGCCCCCTGTCTTGGCATCACAGACTCAGTGGATGAGTAGACCGCCCCCTGTCTCTGTTTCACAAACTGAGGGGATAAGTAGACCGCCCCTGTCTCTGTATCACTGACTCAGGGGATGAGTAGACCACCCCCTGTCTCTGGATCACATACTGAGGGGATAAGTGGACCGCCCCTGTCTCTGCATCACAGACTCAGGGGATGAGTAGACCGCCCCCTGTCTCAGTATCACAGACTCAGGGGATGAGTAGACCGGCCCCTGTCTCTGTATCACAGACTCAGGGGATGAGTAGACCGGCCCCTGTCTCTGTATCACAGACTCAGGGGATGAGTAGACCGCCCCCTGTCTCAGTATCACAGACTCAGGGGATGAGTAGACCGTCACCTGTCTCTGTATCACAGACTCAGGGGATGAGTAGACCGGCCCCTGTCTCTGTATAATTGATTCAGGGGATGAGTAGACCGCCCCCTGTCTCTGTATCATTGATTCAGGGGATGAGGAGACAGCCCCCTGTCTCTGTGTCACAGACTCAGGCGATGAGCAGACTGCCCCCTGTCTCTGTATCATAGACTCAGGGGATGAGTAGACCGCCCCCTGTCGCTGTATCACAGACTCAGGGGATGAGTAGACCGTCACCTGTCTCTGTATCACAGACTCAGGGGATGAGTAGACCACCCCCTGTCTCTGGATCACATACTGAGGGGATAAGTGGACCGCCCCAGTCTCTGCATCACAGACTCAGGGGTTGAGTAGACCGCCCCCTGTCTCAGTATCACAGACTCAGGGGATGAGTGGACCGTCACCTGTCTCTGTATCACAGACTCAGGGGATGAGTAGACCGCCCCCTGTCTCTGTATCACAAAATGAGGGGATGAGTAGATCGGCCCCTGTCTCTGTATCACAGACTCGGGGGATGAGTAGACCGCCCCTGTCTCTGTATAATTGATTCAGGGGATGAGTAGACCGCCCCCTGTCTCTGTATCATTGATTCAGGGGATGAGGAGACCGCCCCCTGTCTCTGTATCATTGATTCAGGGGATGAGGAGACAGCCCCCTGTCTCTGTGTCACAGACTCAGGCGATGAGCAGACTGCCCCCTGTCTCTGTATCACAGACTCAGGGGATGAGTAGACCGCCCCCTGTCGCTGTATCACAGACTCAGGGGATGAGTAGACCGTCACCTGTCTCTGTATCACAGACTCAGTGGATGAGAAGACCGCCCCCTGTCTCTGTATCACAGACTCAGGGGCTGAGCAGACCGCCCCCTGTCTCTGTATCACATACTGAGGGGATGAGCAGACCGCCCCCTGTCTCTGTATCACAAACTGAGGGGATGAGTAGACCGCCCCCTGTCTCTGTATCACAGACTCAGGGGATGAGCAGACCGCCCCCTCTCTTTGTATCACATACTGAGGGGATGAGCAGACCGCCCCCTGTCTCTGTATCACAGACTCAGGGGATGAGTAGACCGCCCCCTGTCTCTGTATCACAGACTCAGGGGATAAGTAGACCGCCCCCTTCCTCTTTATCACAGACCCAGGGGATGAGTAAACTGCCCCTTGTCTCTGTATCTCAGACTCAGGGGATGAGTAGACCGTCACCTGTCTCTGTGTCACAGACTCAGTGGATGAGTAGACCGTCACCTGTCTCTGTGTCACAGACTCAGTGGATGAGAAGACCGCCCCCTGTCTTTGTCACACAAATTTAGGGGATATGTAGACCGCCCCCTGTCTCTGTATCACACACTCAGTGGATGAGTAGACAGTCCCTGTCTCTGTGTCACAGACTCTTGTGATGAGCAGACTGCCCCCTGTCTCTGCATCACAGAGTCAGTGGATGAGTAGACCGTCACCTGTCTCTGTTTCACAGACTCAGTGGATGAGAAGATCGCCCCCTGTCTCTGTATCACAGACTGAGGGGATGAGTAGACCGCCCCCTGTCTCTGCATCACATACTGAGGGGATGAGCAGACTGCCCCCTGTCTCTGTATCACAGACTCAGGGGATGAGTAGACCGCCCCCTGTCTCTGTTTCACAACCTGAGGGGATAAGTAGACCGCCCCCTGTCTCTGTGTCACAGACTCAGGGGATGAGTAGACCGCCCCCTGTCTCTGTATCACAAACTGAGGGGATAAGTAGACCGCCCCCTGTCTCTGTATCTGAAACTGAGGGGATAAGTAGACCGCCCCCTGTCTTTGTATCACAAACTCAGGGGATAAGTAGACCGCCCCCTGTCTCTGTATCACAAACTGAGGGGATAAGTAGACCGCCCCCTGTCTCTGTATCACAGACTCAGGGGATGAGTAGACCGCCCTCTGTCTCTGTATCTCAAACTGAGGGGATAAGTAGACCGCCCCCTGTCTTTGTATCACAAACTCAGGGGATAAGTAGACCGCCCCCTGTCTCTGTATCACAAACTGAGGGGATAAGTAGACCGCCCCCTGTCTCTCTTTCACAAACTCAGGGGATGAGTAGACCGCCCCCTGTCTCAGTATCACAGACTCAGGGGATGAGTAGACCGCCCCCTGTCTCTGTATCACAGAGTCAGTGCATGAGTAGACCGTCACCTGTCTCTGTATCACAGACTCAGTGGATGAGTAGACCTCCCCCTGTCTCTGTATCACAGACTCAGGGGATGAGTAGACCGCCCCCTGTCTCTGTATCACAGACTCAGTGGATGAGAAGACCGCCCCCTGTCTCTGTATCACAGACTCAGTGGATGAGTAGACCGCCCCCTGTCTCTGTATCACAAACTGAGGGGATGTGTAGACCGCCCCCTGTCTCTGTATCACAGACTCAGGGGATGAGTAGACCGCCCCCTGTCTCTGTATCACAGACTCAGGGGATGAAGAGACCGCCACCTGTCACTGTATCACAAACTGAGGGGATGAGTAGACTGCCCCCTTTCTCTGTATCACAGACTCAGGGGATGAGTAGACCGCCCCCTGTCTCTGTATCACAAACTGAGGGGATGAGTAGACCGCCCCCTGTCTCTGTATCACAGACTCAGGGGATGAGTAGACCGCCCCCTGTCTCTGTTTCACAGACTCAGGGGATGAGTAGACCGCCCCCTGTCACTGTATCACAAACTGAGGGGATGAGTAGACCGCCCCCTGTCTCTGTATCACAGACGCAGGGGATGAGTAGACCGCCCCCTTCCTCTTTATCACAGACCCAGGGGGTGAGTAAACTGCCCCTTGTCTCTGTATCTCAGACTCAGGGGATGAGTAGACCGCCCCCTGTCTCTGTATCTCACACTCAGGGGATGAGTAGTCCGCCCCATGTCTCTGTATCATTGATTCAGGGGATGAGTAGACCTCCCCCAGTCTCTGTATCACAGACTCGGGAGATGAGTAGACCGCCTCCTGTCTTTGTATCACACACTCAGTGGATGAGTAGACCGACCCCTGTCTAGGCATCACAGACTCAGTGGATGGGTAAACCGGCCCCTGTCTCTGTATCACAGACTCAGGGGATGAGTAGACGCCCCATTTCTCTGTGTCACAGACTGAGGGGATGAGTTGACCGCCTCCTGTCTCTGCATCACAGACTCAGGGGATGAGTAGACCGCCCCCTGTCTCTGTATCTCACACTCAGCGATTGAGTTAACCGCCCCCTATCTCTGTATCACAGACTCAGGGCATGATTAGACAGCCCCCTTTCTCTGTCTCACAGACTCAGGGTATGAGTAGACCGCCCCCTGTCTCTGTATCACACACTCGGGGGATGAGTAGACCGCCCCCTGTCTCTGTATCACAGAATCGGGGGATGAGTAGACCGCCCCCTGACTCTGTATCATTGATTCAGGGAATGAGTAGACCGCCCCCTGTCTCTGTATAACAGACTCAGGGGATGAGTAGACCGCCCCCTGTCTCTGTCTCACAGAGTCAGTGGATGAGTAGACCGTCACCTGTCTCTGTATCACAAACTCAGTGGATGAGAAGACCGCCCCCTGTCTCTGTATCAAAGACTCAGGGGATGAGTAGTCCGCCCCCTGTCTCTGCATCTCAGAGTCAGGGGATGACGAGACAGCCCCCTGTCTTTGTATCACACACTCAGTGGATGAGTAGACCGCCCCCTGTCTAGGCATCACAGACTCAGTGGATGAGTAGACCGCCCCCTGTCTCTGTTTCACAAACTGAGGGGATAAGTAGACCGCCCCTGTCTCTGTATCACTGACTCAGGGGATGAGTAGAACACCCCCTGTCTCTGGATCACATACTGAGGGGATAAGTGGACCGCCCCCTGTCTCTGTTTCACAAACTGAGGGGATAAGTAGACCGTCAACTGTCTCTGTATCACAGACTCAGGGGATGAGTAGACCGCCCCCTGTCTCTGTATCACAGACTCAGGGGATGAAGAGACCGCCACCTGTCACTGTATCACAAACTGAGGGGATGAGTAGACTGCCCCCTTTCTCTGTATCACAGACTCAGGGGATGAGTAGACCGCCCCCTGTCTCTGTATCACAAACTGAGGGGATGAGTAGACCGCCCCCTGTCTCTGTATCACAGACTCAGGGGATGAGTAGACCGCCCCCTGTCTCTGTTTCACAGACTCAGGGGATGAGTAGACCGCCCCCTGTCACTGTATCACAAACTGAGGGGATGAGTAGACCGCCCCCTGTCTCTGTATCACAGACGCAGGGGATGAGTAGACCGCCCCCTTCCTCTTTATCACAGACCCAGGGGGTGAGTAAACTGCCCCTTGTCTCTGTATCTCAGACTCAGGGGATGAGTAGACCGCCCCCTGTCTCTGTATCTCACACTCAGGGGATGAGTAGTCCGCCCCATGTCTCTGTATCATTGATTCAGGGGATGAGTAGACCTCCCCCAGTCTCTGTATCACAGACTCGGGAGATGAGTAGACCGCCTCCTGTCTTTGTATCACACACTCAGTGGATGAGTAGACCGACCCCTGTCTAGGCATCACAGACTCAGTGGATGGGTAAACCGGCCCCTGTCTCTGTATCACAGACTCAGGGGATGAGTAGACGCCCCATTTCTCTGTGTCACAGACTGAGGGGATGAGTTGACCGCCTCCTGTCTCTGCATCACAGACTCAGGGGATGAGTAGACCGCCCCCTGTCTCTGTATCTCACACTCAGCGATTGAGTTAACCGCCCCCTATCTCTGTATCACAGACTCAGGGCATGATTAGACAGCCCCCTTTCTCTGTCTCACAGACTCAGGGTATGAGTAGACCGCCCCCTGTCTCTGTATCACACACTCGGGGGATGAGTAGACCGCCCCCTGTCTCTGTATCACAGAATCGGGGGATGAGTAGACCGCCCCCTGACTCTGTATCATTGATTCAGGGAATGAGTAGACCGCCCCCTGTCTCTGTATAACAGACTCAGGGGATGAGTCGACCGCCCCCTGTCTCTGTCTCACAGAGTCAGTGGATGAGTAGACCGTCACCTGTCTCTGTATCACAAACTCAGTGGATGAGAAGACCGCCCCCTGTCTCTGTATCAAAGACTCAGGGGATGAGTAGTCCGCCCCCTGTCTCTGCATCTCAGAGTCAGGGGATGACGAGACAGCCCCCTGTCTTTGTATCACACACTCAGTGGATGAGTAGACCGCCCCCTGTCTAGGCATCACAGACTCAGTGGATGAGTAGACCGCCCCCTGTCTCTGTTTCACAAACTGAGGGGATAAGTAGACCGCCCCTGTCTCTGTATCACTGACTCAGGGGATGAGTAGAACACCCCCTGTCTCTGGATCACATACTGAGGGGATAAGTGGACCGCCCCCTGTCTCTGTTTCACAAACTGAGGGGATAAGTAGACCGTCAACTGTCTCTGTATCACAGACTCAGGGGATGAGTAGACCGCCCCCTGTCTCTGTATCACAGAGTCAGTGGATGAGGAGACCGCCCCCTGTCTCAGTATCACAGACTCAGGGGATGAGTAGACCGTCACCTGTCTCTGTATCACAGACTCAGGGGATAAGTAGACCGCCCCCTGTCTCTGTATCACAAAGTGAGGGGATGAGTAGACCGGCCCCTGTCTCTGTATCACAGACTCAGGGGATGAGTAGACCGCCCCCTTCGTCTCTATCACAGACACATGGAATGAGTAAACTGCCCCTTGTGTCTGTATCTCAGATTCAGGGGATAAGTAGACCGCCCCCTGTCTCTGTATCACAAACTCAGGGAATGAGTAGACCGTCCCCTGTCTCTGTATCACAGACCCGCGGGATGAGTAGACCGCCCCTGTCTCTGTATCATTGATTCAGGGGATGAGTAGACCAACCCCTGTCTCTGTATCACAAACTCAGGGAATGAGTAGACCGTCCCCTGTCTCTGTATCACAAACTCAGGGAATGAGTAGACCGTCCCCTGTCTCTGTATCACAGACTCGCGGGATGAGTAGACCGCCCCTGTCTCTGTATCATTGAATCAGGGGATGAGGAGACCGCCCCCTGTCTCTGTATCATTGATTCAGGGGATGAGTAGACCACCCCCTGTCTCTGTATCACAGACTCAGGGGATGAGTAGACCGCCCCCTGTCTCTGTATCACATACTGCGGGGATGAGCAGACCGCCCCCTGTCTCTGTATCACAAACTGAGGGGATGAGTAGACCGCCCCCTGTCTCTGTATCACAGACTCAGGGGATGAGTAGACCGCCCCCTGTCTCTGTATCACAGACTCAGGGGATGAGTAGACCGCCCCCTGTCACTGTATCACAAACTGAGGGGATGAGCAGACTGCACCCTTTCTCTGTATCACAGACTCAGGGGATGAGTAGACCGCCCCCTGTCACTGTATCACAAACTGAGGGGATGAGTAGACTGCACCCTGTCTCTGTATCACATACTGAGGGGATGAGCAGACTGCACCCTGTCTCTGTATCACAGACTCAGGGGATGAGTAGACCGCCCCCTGTCACTGTATCACAAACTGAGGGGATGAGTAGACCGCCCCCTGTCTCTGTATCACAGACTCAGGGGATGAGTAGACCGCCCCCTTCCTCTTTATCACAGACCCAGGGGATGAGTAAACTGCCCCTTGTCTCTGTATCTCAGACTCAGGGGATGAGTAGACCGCCCCCTGTCTCTGTATCTCAGACTCAGGGGATGAGTAGACCGCCCCCTTCCTCTGTATCACAGACCCAGGGGATGAGTAGACCGTCACCTGTCTCTGTGTCACAGACTCAGTGGATGAGTAGACCGTCACCTGTCTCTGTGTCACAGACTCAGTGGATGAGAAGACCGCCCCCTGTCTCTGTCTCACAGAGTCAGGGGATGAGTAGACCTCCCCCTGTCTCTGTATCACATACTGAGGGGATAAGTAGACCGCCCCCTGTCTTTGTCACACAAATTTAGGGGATAAGTAGACCGCCCCCTGTCTCTGTATCACACACTCAGTGGATGAGTAGACAGTCCCTGTCTCTGTGTCACAGACTCAGGCGATGAGCAGACTGCCCCCTTTCTCTGTATCACAGACTTAGGGGATGAGTAGACTGCCCCCTGTCTCTGTATCACAGAGTCAGTGGATGAGTAGACCGTCACCTGTCTCTGTTTCACAGACTCAGTGGATGACAAGATCGCCCCCTGTCTCTGTATCACAGACTGAGGGGATGAGTAGACTGCCCCCTGTCTCTGCATCACATACTGAGGGGATGAGCAGACTGCCCCCTGTCTCTGTATCACAGACTCAGGGGATGAGTGGACCGCCCCCTGTCTCTGTATCACAAACTGAGGGGATAAGTAGACCGCCCCCTGTCTCTGTGTCACAGACTCAGGGGATGAGTAGACCGCCCCCTGTCTCTGTATCACAAACTGAGGGGATAAGTAGACCGCTTCCTGTCTCTGTATCTCAAACTGAGGGGATAAGTAGACCGCCCGCTGTCTCTGTATCACAGACTCAGGGGATGAGTAGAGCGCGCCCTAACTCTGTGTCACAGACTCAGGGGATGAGTAGACCGCCCCCTGTCTCTGTATCTCAAACTGAGGGGATAAGTAGACCGCCCCCTGTCTTTGTATCACAAACTCAGGGGATAAGTAGACCGCCCCCTGTCTCTGTATCACAAACTGAGGGGATAAGTAGACCACCCCCTGTCTCTGTATCACAGACTCAGGGGATGAGTAGACCGCCCTCGGTCTCTGTATCACAAACTAAGGGGCTGAGTAGACCGTCCCCTGTCTCTGTATCACAAACTGAGGGGATAAGTAGACCGCCCCCTGTCTCTCTATCACAAACTCAGGGGATGAGTAGACCGCCCCCTGTCTCTGTGTCACAGTCTCAGGGGATGAGTAGACCGTCACCTGTCTCTGTATCACAGACTCAGGGGATGAGTAGACCGCCCCCTGTCTCAGTATCACAGACTCAGGGGATGAGTAGACCGCCCCCTGTCTCTGTATCACAGAGTCAGTGCATGAGTAGACCGTCACCTGTCTCTGTATCACAGACTCAGTGGATGTGTAGACCGCCCCCTGTCTCTGTATCACAGACTCAGGGGATGAGTAGACCGCCCCCTGTCTCTATATCACAGACTCAGGGGATGTGTAGACCGCCCCTGTCTCTGTATCACAGACTCAGTGGATGAGAAGACCGCCCCCTGTCTCTGTATCACAAACTGAGGGGATGAGTAGACCGCCCCCTGTCTCTGTATCACAGACTCAGGGGATGAGTAGACCGCCCCATGTCACTGTATCACAAACTGAGGGGATGAGTAGACCGCCCCCTGTCTCTGTATCACATACTGAGGGGATGAGCAGACCGCCCCCTGTCTCTGTTTCACAGACTCAGGGGATGAGTAGACCGCCCCCTGTCACTGTATCACAAACTGAGGGGATGAGTAGACCGCCCCCTGTCTCTGTATCACAGACTCAGGGGATGAGTAGACCGCCCCCTGTCTCTGTTTCACAGACTCAGGGGATGAGTAGACCGCCCCCTGTCACTGTATCACAAACTGAGGGGATGAGTAGACCGCCCCCTGTCTCTGTATCACAGACTCAGGGGATGAGTAGACCGCCCCCTTCCTCTTTATCACAGACCCAGGGGGTGAGTAAACTGCCCCTTGTCTCTGTATCTCAGACTCAGGGGATGAGTAGACCGCCCCCTGTCTCTGTATCTCACACTCAGGGGATGAGTAGACCGCCCCCTGTCTCTGTATCACAGAGTCAGTGGATGAGTAGACCGTCATCTGTCTCTGTGTCACAGACTCAGTGGATGAGAAGACCGCCCCCTGTCTCTGTCTCACAAATTTTGGGGATAAGTAGATCGCCCCCTGTCTCTGTATCACACACTCAGTGGATGAGTAGACACTCCCTGTCTCTATGTCACAGACTCAGGCGATGAGCAGACCGCCCCCTGTTTCTGTATCACAGACTCAGGGGATGAGTAGACCGCCCCCTGTCTCTGTATCACAGAGTCAGTGGATGAGAAGATCGCCCCCTGTCTCTGTATCACAGACTGAGGGGTTGAGTAGATCGTCACCTGTCTCTGTATCACAGACTCAGGGGATGAGAAGACCGCCCCCTGTCTCTGTATCACACACTCAGGGGATGAGTAGACCGCCCCCTGTCTCTGTATCACAGACTCAGGGGATGAGTAGACCGCCCCCTGTCTCTGTATCACACACACAGGGGATGAGTAGACCGCCCCCTATATCTGTATCACAGACTCAGGGGATGATTAGACAGCCCCCTTTCTCTGTATCACACACTCGGGGGATGAGTAGACCGCCTCCTGTCTTTGTGTCACACACTCAGTGGATGAGTAGACCGCCCCCTGTCTAGGCATCACAGTCTCAGTGGATGGGTAAACCGGCCCCTGTCTCTGTATCACAGACTCAGGGGATGAGTAGACCGCCCCCTGTCTCAGTATCACAGACTCAGGGGATGAGTAGACCGTCACCTGTCTCTGTATCACAGACTCAGGGGATGAGTAGACCGCCCCCTGTCTCTGTATCACAAAATGAGGGGATGAGTAGACCGGCCCCTGTCTCTGTATCACAGACTCAGGGGTTGAGTAGACCGCCCCCTTCGTCTCTATCACAGACCCAGGGGATGAGTAAACTGCCCCTTGTGACTGTATCTCAGATTCAGGGGATGAGTAGACCGCCCCCTGTCTCTGTATCACAAACTCAGGGAATGAGTAGACCGTCCCCTGTCTCTGTATCACAGACTCGCGGGATGAGTAGACCGCCCCTGTCTCTGTATCATTGATTCAGGGGATGAGTAGACCGCCCCCTGTCTCTGTATCATTGATTCAGGAGATGAGGAGACCGCCCCCTGTCTATGTATCATTGATTCAGGGGATGAGGAGACAGCCCCCTGTCTCTGTGTCACAGACTCAGGCGATGAGCAGACTGCCCCCTGTCTCTGTATCACAGACTCAGGGGATGAGTAGACCGCCCCCTGTCGCTGTATCACAGACTCAGGGGATGAGTAGATCGTCACCTGTCTCTGTGTCACAGACTCAGTGGATGAGAAGACCGCCCCCTGTCTCTGTATCACATACTGAGCGGATGAGCAGACCGCCCCCTGTCTCTGTATCACAAACTGAGGGGATGAGTAGACGGCCCCCTGTCTCTGTATCACAGACTCAGGGGATGAGTAGACCGCCCCCATCTCTGTATCACATACTGAGGGGATGAGCAGACTGCCCCCTGTCTCTGTATCACAGACTCAGGGGATGAGTAGACCGCCCCCTGTCACTGTATCACAAACTGAGGGGATGAGTAGACCGCCCCCTGTCTCTGTATCACAGACTCAGGGGATGAGTAGACCGCCCCCTTCCTCTTTATCACAGACCCAGGGGATGAGTAAACTGCCCCTTGTATCTGTATCTCAGACTCAGGGGATGAGTAGACCGCCCCCTATCTCTGTATCTCAGACTCAGGGGATGAGTAGACCGCCCCCTTCCTCTGTATCACAGACCCACGGGATGAGTAGACCGTCACCTATCTCTGTGTCACAGACTCAGTGGATGAGTAGACCGTCACCTGTCTCTGTGTCACAGACTCAGTGGATGAGAAGACCGCCCCCTGTCTCTGTCTCACAGACTCAGTGGATGAGTAGACCGCCCCCTGTCTCTGTATCACACACTCAGGGGATCAGTAGACCGCCCCCTGTGTCTGTATCACAGACTCAGGGGATGATTAGACAGCCCCCTTTCTCTGTATCACACACTCGGGGGGTGAGTAGACCGCCTCCTGTCTTTGTGTCACACACTCAGTGGATGAGTAGACCGCCCCCTGTCTAGGCATCACAGAATCAGTGGATGGGTAAACCGGCCCCTGTCTCTGTATCACAGACTCAGGGGATGAGTAGACCGCCCCCTGTCTCAGTATCACAGACTCAGGGGATGAGTAGACCGTCACCTGTCTCTGTATCACAGACTCAGGGGATGAGTAGACCGCCCCCTGTCTCTGTATCACAAAATGAGGGGATGAGTAGACCGGCCCCTGTCTCTGTATCACAGACTCAGGGGTTGAGTAGACCGCCCCCTTCGTCTCTATCACAGACCCAGGGGATGAGTAAACTGCCCCTTGTGTCTGTATCTCAGATTCAGGGGATGAGTAGACCGCCCCCTGTCTCTGTATCACAAACTCAGGGAATGAGTAGACCGTCCCCTGTATCTGTATCACAGACTCGCGGGATGAGTAGACCGCCCCTGTCTCTGTATCATTGATTCAGGGGATGAGTAGACCGCCCCCTGTCTCTGTATCATTGATTCAGGAGATGAGGAGACCGCCCCCTGTCTCTGTATCATTGATTCAGGGGATGAGGAGACAGCCCCCTGTCTCTGTGTCACAGACTCAGGCGATGAGCAGACTGCCCCCTGTCTCTGTATCACAGACTCAGGGGATGAGTAGACCGCCCCCTGTCGCTGTATCACAGACTCAGGGGATGAGTAGATCGTCACCTGTCTCTGTATCACAGACTCAGTGGATGAGAAGACCGCCCCCTGTCTCTGTCTCACATACTGAGCGGATGAGCAGACCGCCCCCTGTCTCTGTATCACAAACTGAGGGGATGAGTAGACCGCCCCCTGTCTCTGTATCACAGACTCAGGGGATGAGTAGACCGCCCCCTGTCTCTGTATCACATACTGAGGGGATGAGCAGACTGCCCCCTGACTCTGTATCACAGACTCAGGGGATGAGTAGACCGCCCCCTGTCACTGTATCACAAACTGAGGGGATGAGTAGACCGCCCCCTGTCTCTGTATCACAGACTCAGGGGATGAGTAGACCGCCCCCTTCCTCTTTATCACAGACCCAGGGGATGAGTAAACTGCCCCTTGTATCTGTATCTCAGACTCAGGGGATGAGTAGACCGCCCCCTGTCTCTGTATCTCAGACTCAGGGGATGAGTAGACCGCCCCCTTCCTCTGTATCACAGACCCAGGGGATGAGTAGACCGTCACCTGTCTCTGTGTCACAGACTCAGTGGATGAGAAGACCGCCCCCTGTCTCTGTCTCACAGACTCAGTGGATGAGTAGACCGTCACCTGTCTCTGTTTCACAGACTCAGGGGATGAGTAGACCGCCCCCTGTCTCTGCATCACATACTGAGGGGATGAGCAGACTGCCCCCTGTCTCTGTATCACAGACTCAGGGGATGAGTAGACCGCCCCCTGTCTCTGTATCACAAACTGAGGGGATAAGTAAACCGCTTCCTGTCTCTGTACCTCAAACTGTGGGGATAAGTAGACCGCCCCCTGTCTCTTTATCACAGACTCAGGGGATGAGTAGAGCGCGCCCTGACTCTGTGTCACAGACTCAGGGGATGAGTAGGCCGCCCCCTGTCTCTGTATCTCAAACTGAGGGGATAAGTAGACCGCCCCCTGTCTTTGTATCACAAACTCAGGGGATAAATAGACCGCCCCCTGTCTCTGTATCACAAACTGAGGGGATAAGTAGACCGCCCCCTGTCTCTGTATCACAGACTCAGGGAATGAGTAGACCGCCCTCTGTCTCTGTATCACAAACTGAGGGGCTGAGTAGACCGTCCCCTGTCTCTGTATCACAAACTGAGGGGATAAGTAAACCGCTTCCTGTCTCTGTACCTCAAACTGTGGGGATAAGTAGACCGCCCCCTGTCTCTGTATCACAGACTCAGGGGATGAGTAGATCGTCACCTGTCTCTGTATCACAGACTCAGTGGATGAGAAGACCGCCCCCTGTCTCTGTCTCACATACTGAGCGGATGAGCAGACCGCCCCCTGTCTCTGTATCACAAACTGAGGGGATGAGTAGACCGCCCCCTGTCTCTGTATCACAGACTCAGGGGATGAGTAGACCGCCCCCTGTCTCTGTATCACATACTGAGGGGATGAGCAGACTGCCCCCTGTCTCTGTATCACAGACTCAGGGGATGAGTAGACCGCCCCCTGTCACTGTATCACAAACTGAGGGGATGAGTAGACCGCCCCCTGTCTCTGTATCACAGACTCAGGGGATGAGTAGACCGCCCCCTTCCTCTTTATCACAGACCCAGGGGATGAGTAAACTGCCCCTTGTATCTGTATCTCAGACTCAGGGGATGAGTAGACCGCCCCCTGTCTCTGTATCTCAGACTCAGGGGATGAGTAGACCGCCCCCTTCCTCTGTATCACAGACCCAGGGGATGAGTAGACCGTCACCTGTCTCTGTGTCACAGACTCAGTGGATGAGAAGACCGCCCCCTGTCTCTGTCTCACAGACTCAGTGGATGAGTAGACCGTCACCTGTCTCTGTTTCACAGACTCAGGGGATGAGTAGACCGCCCCCTGTCTCTGCATCACATACTGAGGGGATGAGCAGACTGCCCCCTGTCTCTGTATCACAGACTCAGGGGATGAGTAGACCGCCCCCTGTCTCTGTATCACAAACTGAGGGGATAAGTAAACCGCTTCCTGTCTCTGTACCTCAAACTGTGGGGATAAGTAGACCGCCCCCTGTCTCTGTATCACAGACTCAGGGGATGAGTAGAGCGCGCCCTGACTCTGTGTCACAGACTCAGGGGACGAGTAGGCCGCCCCCTGTCTCTGTATCTCAAACTGAGGGGATAAGTAGACCGCCCCCTGTCTTTGTATCACAAACTCAGGGGATAAATAGACCGCCCCCTGTCTCTGTATCACAAACTGAGGGGATAAGTAGACCGCCCCCTGTCTCTGTATCACAGACTCAGGGAATGAGTAGACCGCCCTCTGTCTCTGTATCACAAACTGAGGGGCTGAGTAGACCGTCCCCTGTCTCTGTATCACAAACTGAGGGGATAAGTAGACCGCCCCCTGTCTCTCTATCACAAACTCAGGGGATGAGTAGACCGCCCCCTGTCTCTGTGTCACAGTCTCAGGGGATGAGTAGACCGTCACCTGTCTCTGTATCACAGACTCAGGGGATGAGTAGACCGCACCCTGTCTCAGTATCACAGACTCAGGGGATGAGTCGACCGCCCCCTGTCTCTGTATCACAGAGTCAGTGCATGAGTAGACCGTCACCTGTCTCTGTATCACAGACTCAGTGGATGAGTAGACCGCCCACTGTCTCTGTATCACAGACTCAGGGGATGAGCAGACCGCCCCCTGTCTCTGTATCACAGACTCAGGGGATGTGTTGACCGCCCCTGTCTCTGTATCACAGACTCAGTGGATGAGAAGACCGCCCCCTATCTCTGTATCACAAACTGAGGGGATGAGTAGACCGCCCCCTGTCTCTGTATCACAGACTCAGGGGATGAGAAGACCGCCCCCTGTCACTGTATCACAAACTGAGGGGATGAGTAGACCGCCCCCTGTCTCTGTTTCACAGACTCAGGGGATGAGTAGACCGCCCCCTGTCTCTGTATCACAAACTGAGGGGATGAGTAGACCGCCCCCAGTCTCTGTATCACAGACTCAGGGGATGAGTAGACCGCCCCCTGTCTCTGTTTCACAGACTCAGGGGATGAGTAGACCGCCCCCTTTCACTGTATCACAAACTGAGGGGATGAGTAGACCGCCCCCTGTCTCTGTATCACAGACTCAGGGGATGAGTAGACCGCCCCCTTCCTCTTTATCACAGACCCAGGGGGTGAGTAAACTGCCCCTTGTCTCTGTATCTCAGACTCAGGGGATGAGTAGAACGCCCCCTGTCTCTGTATCACAGAGTCAGTGGATGAGTAGACCGTCATCTGTCTCTGTGTCACAGACTCAGAGGATGAGAAGACCGCCCCCTGTCTCTGTCTCACAAATTTTGGGGATAAGTAGATCGCCCCCTGTCTCTGTATCACACACTCAGTGGATGAGTAGACACTCCCTGTCTCTATGTCACAGACTCAGGCGATGAGCAGACTGCCCCCTGTCTCTGTATCACAGACTCAGGGGATGAGTAGACCGCCCCCTGTCTCTGTATCACAGAGTCAGTGGATGAGAAGATCGCCCCCTGTCTCTGTATCACAGACTGAGGGGTTGAGTAGACCGACCCCTGTCTCTGTATCACATACTGAGGGGATGAGCAGACTGCCCCCTGTCTCTGTATCACAGACTCAGGGGATGAGTAGACCGCCCCCTGTCTCTGTATCACACACTCAGGGGATGAGTAGACCGCCCCCTGTCTCTGTATCACAGACTCAGGGGATGAGTAGACCGCCCCCTGTCTCTGTATCACACACTCAGGGGATGAGTAGACCGCCCCCTATATCTGTATCACAGACTCAGGGGATGATTAGACAGCCCCCGTTCTCTGTATCACACACTCGGGGGATGAGTAGACCGCCTCCTGTCTTTGTGTCACACACTCAGTGGATGAGAAGACCGCCCCCTGTCTAGGCATCACAGACTCAGTGGATGGGTAAACCGGCCCCTGTCTCTGTATCACAGACTCAGGGGATGAGTAGACCGCCCCCTGTCTCAGTATCACAGACTCAGGGGATGAGTAGACCGTCACCTGTCTCTGTATCACAGACTCAGGGGATGAGTAGACCGCCCCCTGTCTCTGTATCACAAAATGAGGGGATGAGTAGACCGGACCCTGTCTCTGTATCACAGACTCAGGGGTTGAGTAGACCGCCCCCTTCGTCTCTATCACAGACCCAGGGGATGAGTAAACTGCCCCTTGTGTCTGTATCACAGACTCAGGGGATGAGTAGACCGCCCCCTGTCGCTGTATCACAGACTCAGGGGATGAGTAGACCGTCACCTGTCTCTGTATCACAGACTCAGTGGATGAGAAGACCGCCCCCTGTCTCTGTATCACATACTGAGGGGATGAGCAGACCGCCCCCTGTCTCTGTATCACAAACTGAGGGGATGAGTAGACCGCCCCCTGTCTCTGTATCACAGACTCAGAGGATGAGTAGACCGCCCCCTGTCTCTGTATCACATACTGAGGGGATGAGCAGACTTTTCCCTGTCTCTGTATCACAGACTCAGGGGATGAGTAGACCGCCCCCTGTCTCTGTATCACAGACTCAGGGGATGAGTAGACCGCCCCCTGTCTCTGTATCACAGACTCAGGGGATGAGTAGACCGCCCCCTTCCTCTTTATCACAGACCCAGGGGATGAGTAAACTGCCCCTTGTATCTGTATCTCAGACTCAGGGGATGAGTAGACCGCCCCCTGTCTCTGTATCTCAGACTCAGGGGATGAGTAGACCGCCCCCTTCCTCTGTATCACAGACCCAGGGGATGAGTAGACCGTCACCTGTCTCTGTGTCACAGACTCAGTGGATGAGTAGACCGTCACCTGTCTCTGTGTCACAGATTCAGTGGATGAGAAGACCGCCCCCTGTCTCTGTCTCACAGACTCAGTGGATGAGTAGACCGTCACCTGTCTCTGTTTCACAGACTCAGTGGATGACAAGATCGCCCCCTGTCTCTGTATCACAGACTGAGGGGATGAGTAGACCGCCCCCTGTCTCTGCATCACATACTGAGGGGATGAGCAGACTGCCCCCTGTCTCTGTATCACAGACTCAGGGGATGAGTAGACCGCCCCCTGTCTCTGTGTCACAGACTCAGGGGATGAGTAGACCGCCCCCTGTCTGTTTCACAAACTGAGGGGATAAGTAGACCGCCCCCTGTCTCTGTGTCACAGACTCAGGGGATGAGTAGACCGCCCCCTGTCTCAGTATCACAGACTCAGGGGATGAGTCGACCGCCCCCTGTCTCTGTATCACAGAGTCAGTGCATGAGTAGACCGTCACCTGTCTCTGTATCACAGACTCAGTGGATGAGTAGACCGCCCACTGTCTCTGTATCACAGACTCAGGGGATGAGCAGACCGCCCCCTGTCTCTGTATCACAGACTCAGGGGATGTGTTGACCGCCCCTGTCTCTGTATCACAGACTCAGTGGATGAGAAGACCGCCCCCTATCTCTGTATCACAAACTGAGGGGATGAGTAGACCGCCCCCTGTCTCTGTATCACAGACTCAGGGGATGAGAAGACCGCCCCCTGTCACTGTATCACAAACTGAGGGGATGAGTAGACCGCCCCCTGTCTCTGTTTCACAGACTCAGGGGATGAGTAGACCGCCCCCTGTCTCTGTATCACAAACTGAGGGGATGAGTAGACCGCCCCCAGTCTCTGTATCACAGACTCAGGGGATGAGTAGACCGCCCCCTGTCTCTGTTTCACAGACTCAGGGGATGAGTAGACCGCCCCCTTTCACTGTATCACAAACTGAGGGGATGAGTAGACCGCCCCCTGTCTCTGTATCACAGACTCAGGGGATGAGTAGACCGCCCCCTTCCTCTTTATCACAGACCCAGGGGGTGAGTAAACTGCCCCTTGTCTCTGTATCTCAGACTCAGGGGATGAGTAGACCGCCCCCTGTCTCTGTATCACAGAGTCAGTGGATGAGTAGACCGTCATCTGTCTCTGTGTCACAGACTCAGAGGATGAGAAGACCGCCCCCTGTCTCTGTCTCACAAATTTTGGGGATAAGTAGATCGCCCCCTGTCTCTGTATCACACACTCAGTGGATGAGTAGACACTCCCTGTCTCTATGTCACAGACTCAGGCGATGAGCAGACTGCCCCCTGTCTCTGTATCACAGACTCAGGGGATGAGTAGACCGCCCCCTGTCTCTGTATCACAGAGTCAGTGGATGAGAAGATCGCCCCCTGTCTCTGTATCACAGACTGAGGGGTTGAGTAGACCGACCCCTGTCTCTGTATCACATACTGAGGGGATGAGCAGACTGCCCCCTGTCTCTGTATCACAGACTCAGGGGATGAGTAGACCGCCCCCTGTCTCTGTATCACACACTCAGGGGATGAGTAGACCGCCCCCTGTCTCTGTATCACAGACTCAGGGGATGAGTAGACCGCCCCCTGTCTCTGTATCACACACTCAGGGGATGAGTAGACCGCCCCCTATATCTGTATCACAGACTCAGGGGATGATTAGACAGCCCCCGTTCTCTGTATCACACACTCGGGGGATGAGTAGACCGCCTCCTGTCTTTGTGTCACACACTCAGTGGATGAGAAGACCGCCCCCTGTCTAGGCATCACAGACACAGTGGATGGGTAAACCGGCCCCTGTCTCTGTATCACAGACTCAGGGGATGAGTAGACCGCCCCCTGTCTCAGTATCACAGACTCAGGGGATGAGTAGACCGTCACCTGTCTCTGTATCACAGACTCAGGGGATGAGTAGACCGCCCCCTGTCTCTGTATCACAAAATGAGGGGATGAGTAGACCGGACCCTGTCTCTGTATCACAGACTCAGGGGTTGAGTAGACCGCCCCCTTCGTCTCTATCACAGACCCAGGGGATGAGTAAACTGCCCCTTGTGTCTGTATCACAGACTCAGGGGATGAGTAGACCGCCCCCTGTCGCTGTATCACAGACTCAGGGGATGAGTAGACCGTCACCTGTCTCTGTATCACAGACTCAGTGGATGAGAAGACCGCCCCCTGTCTCTGTATCACATACTGAGGGGATGAGCAGACCGCCCCCTGTCTCTGTATCACAAACTGAGGGGATGAGTAGACCGCCCCCTGTCTCTGTATCACAGACTCAGAGGATGAGTAGACCGCCCCCTCTCTCTGTATCACATACTGAGGGGATGAGCAGACTGCCCCCTGTCTCTGTATCACAGACTCAGGGGATGAGTAGACCGCCCCCTGTCTCTGTATCACAGACTCAGGGGATGAGTAGACCGCCCCCTGTCTCTGTATCACAGACTCAGGGGATGAGTAGACCGCCCCCTTCCTCTTTATCACAGACCCAGGGGATGAGTAAACTGCCCCTTGTATCTGTATCTCAGACTCAGGGGATGAGTAGACCGCCCCCTGTCTCTGTATCTCAGACTCAGGGGATGAGTAGACCGCCCCCTTCCTCTGTATCACAGACCCAGGGGATGAGTAGACCGTCACCTGTCTCTGTGTCACAGACTCAGTGGATGAGTAGACCGTCACCTGTCTCTGTGTCACAGATTCAGTGGATGAGAAGACCGCCCCCTGTCTCTGTCTCACAGACTCAGTGGATGAGTAGACCGTCACCTGTCTCTGTTTCACAGACTCAGTGGATGACAAGATCGCCCCCTGTCTCTGTATCACAGACTGAGGGGATGAGTAGACCGCCCCCTGTCTCTGCATCACATACTGAGGGGATGAGCAGACTGCCCCCTGTCTCTGTATCACAGACTCAGGGGATGAGTAGACCGCCCCCTGTCTCTGTGTCACAGACTCAGGGGATGAGTAGAGCGCGCCCTGACTCTGTGTCACAGACTCAGGGGATGAGTAGACCGCCCCCTGTCTCTGTATCTCAAACTGAGGGGATAAGTAGACTGCCCCCTGTCTTTGTATCACAAACTCAGGGGATAAGTAGACCGCCCCCTGTCTCTGTATCACAAACTGAGGGGATAAGTAGACCGCCCCCTGTCTCTGTATCACAGACTCAGGGGATGAGTAGACCGCCCTCTGTCTCAGTATCACAAACTGAGGGGCTGAGTAGACCGTCCACTGTCTCTGTATCACAAACTGAGGGGATAAGTAGACCGCCCCCTGTCTCTCTATAACAAACTCAGGGGATGAGTAGACCGCCCCCTGTCTCTGTGTCACAGTCTCAGGGGATGAGTAGACCGCCCCCTGTCTCTGTATCACAGAGTCAGTGCATGAGTAGACCGTCACCTGTCTCTGTATCACAGACTCAGTGGATGAGTAGACCGCCCCCTGTCTCTGTATCACAGACTCAGGGGATGAGCAGACCGCCCCCTGTCTCTGTATCACAGACTCAGGGGATGTGTAGACCGCCCCTGTCTCTGTATCACAGACTCAGTGGATGAGAAGACCGCCCCCTGTCTCTGTATCACAAACTGAGGGGATGAGTAGACCGCCCCCTGTCTCTGTATCACAGACTCAGGGGATGAGTAGACCGCCCCCTGTCACTGTATCACAAACTGAGGGGATGAGTAGACCGCCCCCTGTCTCTGTATCACAGACTCAGGGGATGAGTAGACCGCCCCCTGTCTCTGTTTCACAGACTCAGGGGATGAGTAGACCGCCCCCTGTCACTGTATCACAAACTGAGGGGATGAGTAGACCGCCCCCTGTCTCTGTATCACAGACTCAGGGGATGGGTAGACCGCCCCCTTCCTCTTTATCACAGACCCAGGGGGTGAGTAAACTGCCCCTTGTCTCTGTATCTCAGACTCAGGGGATGAGTAGACCGCCCCCTGTCTCTGTATCTCACACTCAGGGGATGAGTAGACCGCCCCCTGTCTCTGTATCACAGATTCAGTGGATGAGTAGACCGTCATCTGTCTCTGTGTCACAGACTCAGTGGATGAGAATACCGCCCCCTGTCTCTGTCTCACAAATTTTGGGGATAAGTAGATCGCCCCCTGTCACTGTATCACAGACTGAGCGGTTGAGTAGACCGACCCCTGTCTCTGCATCACATACTGAGGGGATGAGCAGACTGCCCCCTGTCTCTGTATCACAGACTCAGGGGATGAGTAGACCGCCCCCTGTCTCTGTATCACACACTCAGGGGATGAGTAGACCGCCCCCTGTCTCTGTATCACACACTCAGGGGATGAGTAGACCGCCCCCTATATCTGTATCACAGACTCAGGGGATAATTAGACAGCCCCCTTTCTCTGTATCACACACTCGGGGGATGAGTAGACCGCCTCCTGTCTTTGTATCACACACTCAGTGGATGAGTAGACCGCCCCCTGTCTAGGCATCACAGACTCAGTGGATGGGTAAACCGGCCCCTGTCTCTGTTTCACAGACTCAGTGAATGAGAAGACCGCCCCCTGTGTCTGTATCACAGACTGAGGGGATGAGCAGACTGCCACCTGTCTCTGTATCACAGACTCAGGTGATGAGTCGAACGCCCTCTGTCTCTGTATCACAAACTGAGGGGATGAATTGACCGCCTCCTGGCTCTGGATCACAGACTCTGGGGATGAGTAGACCGCCCCCTTTCTCTGTATCACACACTCGGGGGATGAGTAGACCGCCCCCGATCTCTGTATCACAGACTCGGGAGATGAGTAGACCGCCCCCTGACTCTGTATCATTGATTCAGGGAATGAGTAGACCACCCCCCGTCTCTGCAACACAGAATCAGTGGATGAGTAGACCGTCACCTGTCTCTGTATCACAGACTCAGTGGAAGAGAAGACCGCCCCCTGTCTCTGTATCTCAGAGTCAGTGGATGACTAGACCGCCTCCTGTCTTTGTATCACACACTCAGTGGATGAGTAGACCGCCCCCTGTCTAGGCATCACAGACTCAGTGGATGAGCAGACCGTCCCCTGTCTTTGTATCACAAACTCAGTGGATGAGTAGACCGCCCCTGTCTCTGCATCACAGAGTCAGGGGATGAGTAGACCGCCCCCTGTCTCAGTATCACAGACTCAGGGGATGAGTAGACCGTCACCTGTCTCTGTATCACAGACTCAGGGGATGAGTAGACCGCCCCCTGTCTCTGTATCACAAAATGAGGGGATGAGTAGACCGGCCCCTGTCTCTGTATCACAGACTCAGGGGATGAGTAGACCGCCCCCTTCGTCTCTATCACAGACCCAGGGGATGAGTAAACTGCCCCTTGTGTCTGTATCTCAGATTGAGGGGATGAGTAGACCGCCCCCTGTCTCTGTTTCACAAACTCAGGGAATGAGTAGACCGCCCCCTGTCTCTGCATCACAGACTCAGGGGATAAGTAGACCGTCACCTGTCTCTGTATCATTGATTCAGGGTATGAGTAGACCGCCCCCTGTTTCTGTATCATTGATTCAGGGGATGAGGAGACCGCCCCCTGTCGCTGTATCACAGACTCAGGGGATGAGTAGACCGCCCCCTGTCTCTGTATCACAGACTCAGGGGATGAGTAGACCGCCCCCTGTCTCTGCATCACAGACTCAGGGGATGAGTAGACCGCCCCCTGTCTCTGTATCACAGACTCAGGGGATGAGTAGACCGCCCCCTGTCTCTGTACCACAGACTCAGGGGATAAGTAGACCGTCAGCTGTCTCTGTATCACAGACTCAGTGGATGAGAAGACCGCCCCCTGTCTCTGTATCACATACTCAGGGGATGAGTAGACCGCCCCCTTCCTCTTCATCACAGACCCAGGGGATGAGTAAACTGCCCCTTGTGTCTGTATCTCAGACTCAGGGGATGCGTAGACCGCCCCCTGTCTCTGTATCTCAGACTCAGGGGATGAGTGCACCGCCCCCTGTCTCTGTATCATTGATTCAGGGGATGAGTAGACCGCCCCCTGTCTCTGTATCACAGAGTCAGTGGATGAGTAGACCGTCACCTGTCTCTGAGTTACAGACTCAGTGGATGAGAAGATCGCCCCCTGTCTCTGTATCACAGACTGAGGGGATGAGTAGACCGCCCCCTATCTCTGTCTCGCAAACTGAGGGAATGAGTAGAGCACCCCCTGTCTCTGTATCTCACTCTCAGCGATTGAGTTAACCGCCCCCTATCTCTGTATCACAGACTCGGGAGATGAGTTGAACGCCTCTGTCTCTGGATCACAGACGCAGGGCATGATTAGACAGCCCCCTTTCTCTGTATCACACACTCGGGGGATGAGTAGACCGCCCCCGATCTCTGCATCACAGACTCGGGAGATGAGTAGACCGCCTCCTGTCTTTGTATCACACACTCAGTGGATGAGTAGACCGTCACCTGTCTCTGTTTCACATACTGAGGGGATGAGCAGACTGCCCCCTGTCTCTGTATCACAGACTCAGGGGATGAGTAGACCGCCCCCTGTCTCTGTATCACACACTCAGGGGATGAGAAGACCGCCCCCTGTCTCTGTATCACAGACTCAGGGGATGAGTAGACCGCCTCCTGTCTTTGTATCACACACTCAGTGGATGAGTAGACCGCCCCCTGTCTTTGTATCACAAACTCAGTGGATGAGTAGACCGCCCCCTGTCTCTGTGTCACAGACTCAGGCGATGAGTAGACCGCCCCCTGTCTCTGTATCACACACTCAGGGGATGAGTAGACCGCCCCCTGTCTCTGTATCACAAACTCCGGGGATGAGTAGACTGCCCCCTGTCTCTGTCTCACAAATTGAGGGAATGAGTAGAGCACCCCCTGTCTCTGTATCTCACTCTCAGCGATTGAGTTAACCGCCCCCTATATCTGTATCACAGACTCAGCGGATGAGTTGACCGCCTCTGTCTCTGGATCACAGACTCAGTGCATGATTAGACAGCCCCCTTTCTCTGTATCACACACTCGGGGGATGAGTAGACCGCCCCCGATCTCTGTATCACAGACTCGGGAGATGAGTAGACCGACTCCTGTCTTTGTAACACACTCAGTGGATGAGTAGACTGTCACCTGTCTCTGTTTCACAGACTCAGTGGATGAGAAGACCGCCCCCTGTCTCTGTATCACAGACTCAGGGGATGAGTAGACCGCCCCCTGTCTCTGTATCACAGACTCAGGGGATGAGTAGGCCGCCCCCTGTCTCTGCATCACATACTGAGGGGATGAGCAGACTGCCACCTGTCTCTGTATCACAGACTCAGGTGATGAGTCGAACGCCCTCTGTCTCTGTATCACAAACTGAGGGGATGAGTTGACCGCCTCCTGGCTCTGGATCACAGACTCTGGGGATGAGTAGACCGCCCCCTTTCTCTGTATCACACACTCGGGGGATGAGTAGACCTCCCCCTGACTCTGTATCATTGATTCAGGGAATGAGTAGACCGCCCCCCGTCTCTGCAACACAGAATCAGTGGATGAGTAGACCGTCACCTGTCTCTGTATCACAGACTCAGTGGAAGAGAAGACCGCCCCCTGTCTCTGTATCTCAGAGTCAGTGGATGACTAGACCGCCTCCTGTCTTTGTATCACACACTCAGTGGATGAGTAGACCGCCCCCTGTCTAGGCATCACAGACTCAGTGGATGAGCAGACCGTCCCCTGTCTTTGTATCACAAACTCAGTGGATGAGTAGACCGCCCCCTGTCTCTGTGTCACAGACTCAGGCGATGAGTAGACCGCCCCCTGTCTCTGTATCACACACTCAGGGGATGAGTAGACCGCCCCCTGTCTCTGCATCACAAACTCCGGGGATGAGTAGACTGCCCCCTGTCTCTGTCTCACAAACTGAGGGAATGAGTAGAGCACCCCCTGTCTCTGTATCTCACTCTCAGCGATTGAGTTAACCGCCCCCTATATCTGTATCACAGACTCAGGGGATGAGTTGACCGCCTCTGTCTCTGGATCACAGACTCAGTGCATGATTAGACAGCCCCCTTTCTCTGTATCACACACTCGGGGGATGAGTAGACCGCCCCCGATCTCTGTATCACAGACTCGGGAGATGAGTAGACCGCCTCCTGTCTTTGTATCACACACTCAGTGGATGAGTAGACCATCACCTGTCTCTGTTTCACAGACTCAGTGGATGAGAAGACCGCCCCCTGTCTCTGTATCACAGACTCAGGGGATGAGTAGGCCGCCCCCTGTCTCTGTATCACACACTCAGGGGATGAGTAGACCGCCCCCTATATCTGTATCACAGACTCAGGGGATGATTAGACAGCCCCCTTTCTCTGTATCACACACTCGGGGGATGAGTAGACCGCCTCCTGTCTTTGTATCACACACTCAGTGGATGAGTAGACCGCCCCCTGTCTAGGCATCACAGACTCAGTGGATGGGTAAACCGGCCCCTGTCTCTGTTTCACAGACTCAGGGGATGAGTAGACCGCCCCCTTTCTCTGTATCACACACTCAGGGGATGAGTAGACCGCCCCCTGTCTCTCTATCACAAACTCAGGGGATGAGTAGACCGCCCCCTCTCTCTGTATCACAGACTCAGTGGATGAGTAGACCGCCCCCTGTCTCTGCATCACAGACTCAGTGGATGAGAAGACCGCCCCCTGTCTCTGTATGACAGACTCAGGGGATGAGTAGACTGCCTCCTGTCTCTGTATCACAAACTGAGGGAATGAGTAGAACGCCCACTGTCTCTGCATCACAGTCTCAGGGGATGAGTAGACCGCCCCCTGTCTCTGTATCACAGACTCAGGGGATGAGTAGACCGCCCCCTGTCTCTTTATCACATACTGAGGGGATGAGCAGACTGCCCCCTGTCTCTCTTTCACAGACTCAGGGGATGAGTAGACCGCCCCCTGTCTCTGTATCACAAACTCAGTGGATGAGAAGACCGCCCCCTGTCTCTGTATCAAAGACTCAGAGGATGAGTAGACCGCCCCCTGTCTCTGCATCTCAGAGTCAGGGGATGACTAGACAGCCCCCTGTCTTTGTATCACACACTCAGTGGATGAGTAGACCGCCCCCTGTCTAGGCATCACAGACTCAGTGGATGAGTAGACCGCCCCCTGTCTCTGTTTCACAAACTGAGGGGATAAGTAGACCGCCCCTGTCTCTGTATCACTGACTCAGGGGATGAGTAGACCACCCCCTGTCTCTGTATCACATACTGAGGGGATAAGTGGACCGCCCCCTGTCACTGTTTCACAAACTGAGGGGATAAGTAGACCGCCCCTGTCTCTGCATCACAGAGTCAGGGGATGAGTAGACCGCCCCCTGTCTCAGTATCACAGACTCAGGGGATGAGTAGACCGTCACCTGTCTCTGTATCACAGACTCAGGGGATGAGTAGACCGCCCCCTGTCTCTGTATCACAAAATGAGGGGATGAGTAGACCGGCCCCTGTCTCTGTATCACAGACTCAGTGGATGAGTAGAACGCCCCCTTCGTCTCTATCACAGACCCAGGGGATGAGTAAACTGCCCCTTGTGTCTGTATCTCAGATTGAGGGGATGTGTAGACCGCCCCCTGTCTCTGTTTCACAAACTCAGGGAATGAGTAGACCGCCCCCTGTCTCTGCATCACAGACTCAGGGGATAAGTAGACCGTCACCTGTCTCTGTATCATTGATTCAGGGTATGAGTAGACCGCCCCCTGTCTCTGTATCATTGATTCAGGGGATGAGGAGACCGCCCCCTGTCGCTGTATCACAGACTCAGGGGATGAGTAGACCGCCCCCTGTCTCTGTATCACAGACTCAGGGGATGAGTAGACCGTCAGCTGTCTCTGTATCACAGACTCAGTGGATGAGAAGACCGCCCCCTGTCTCTGTATCACAGACTCAGGGGATGAATAGACCGCCCCCTTCCTCTTCATCACAGACCCAGGGGATGAGTAAACTGCCCCTTGTGTCTGTATCTCAGACTCAGGGGATGAGTAGACTGCCCCCTGTCTCTGTATCACATACTGAGGGGATGAGCAGACTGCCCCCTGTCTCTGTATCACAGACTCAGGGGATGAGTAGACCGCCCCCTGTCTCTGTATCACACACTCAGGGGATAAGTAGACCGCCCCCTGTCTCTGTATCACAAACTCAGGGGATGAGTAGACTGCCCCCTGTCTCTGTCTCTCAAACTGAGGGAATGAGTAGAGCACCCCCTGTCTCTGTATCTCACTCTCAGCGATTGAGTTAACCGCCCCCTATCTCTGTATCACAGACTCGCGAGATGAGTTGAACGCCTCTGTCTCTGGATCACAGACTCAGGGCATGATTAGACAGTCCCCTTTCTCTGTATCACACACTCGGGGGATGAGTAGACCGCCCCCGATCTCTGCATCACAGACTCGGGAGATGAGTAGACCGCCTCCTGTCTTTGTATCACACACTCAGTGGATGAGTAGACCGTCACCTGTCTCTGTTTCACATACTGAGGGGATGAGCAGACTGCCCCCTGTCTCTGTATCACAGACTCAGGGGATGAGTAGACCGCCCCCTGTCTCTGTATCACACACTCAGGGGATGAGAAGACCGCCCCCTGTCTCTGTATCACAGACTCAGGGGATGAGTAGACCGCCCCCTGTCTCTGCATCACATACTGAGGGGATGAGCAGACTGCCCCCTGTCTCTGTATCACAGACTCAGGTGATGAGTCGAACGCCCTCTGTCTCTGTATCACAAACTGAGGGGATGAGTTGACCGCCTCCTGGCTCTGGATCACAGACTCTGGGGATGAGTAGACCGCCCCCTTTCTCTGTATCACACACTCGGGGGATGAGTAGACCGCCCCCGATCTCTGTATCACAGATTCGGGAGATGAGTAGACCGCCCCCTGACTCTGTATCATTGATTCAGGGAATGAGTAGACCGCCCCCCGTCTCTGCAACACAGAATCAGTGGATGAGTAGACCGTCACCTGTCTCTGTATCACAGACTCAGTGGAAGAGAAGACCGCCCCCTGTCTCTGTATCTCAGAGTCAGTGGATGACTAGACCGCCTCCTGTCTTTGTATCACACACTCAGTGGATGAGTAGACCGCCCCCTGTCTAGGCATCACAGACTCAGTGGATGAGCAGACCGTCCCCTATCTTTGTATCACAAACTCAGTGGATGAGTAGACCGCCCCCTGTTTCTGTGTCACAGACTCAGGCGATGAGTAGACCGCCCCCTGTCTCTGTATCACACACTCAGGGGATGAGTAGACCGCCCCCTGTCTCTGTATCACAAACTCCGGGGATGAGTAGACTGCCCCCTGTCTCTGTCTCACAAACTGAGGGAATGAGTAGAGCACCCCCTGTCTCTGTATCTCACTCTCAGCGATTGAGTTAACCGCCCCCTATATCTGTATCACAGACTCAGGGGATGAGTTGACCGCCTCTGTCTCTGGATCACAGACTCAGTGCATGATTAGACAGCCCCCTTTCTCTGTATCACACACTCGGGGGATGAGTAGACCGCCCCCGATCTCTGTATCACAGACTCGGGAGATGAGTAGACCGCCTCCTGTCTTTGTATCACACACTCAGTGGATGAGTAGACCGTCACCTGTCTCTGTTTCACAGACTCAGTGAATGAGAAGACCGCCCCCTGTGTCTGTATCACAGACTCAGGGGATGAGTAGGCCGCCCCCTGTCTCTGCATCACATACTGAGGGGATGAGCAGACTGCCACCTGTCTCTGTATCACAGACTCAGGTGATGAGTCGAACGCCCTCTGTCTCTGTATCACAAACTGAGGGGATGAGTTGACCGCCTCCTGGCTCTGGATCACAGACTCTGGGGATGAGTAGACCGCCCCCTTTCTCTGTATCACACACTCGGGGGAAGAGTAGACCGCCCCCGATCTCTGTATCACAGACTCGGGAGATGAGTAGACCGCCCCCTGACTCTGTATCATTGATTCAGGGAATGAGTAGACCGCCCCCCGTCTCTGCAACACAGAATCAGTGGATGAGTAGACCGTCACCTGTCTCTGTATCACAGACTCAGTGGAAGAGAAGACCGCCCCCTGTCTCTGTATCTCAGAGTCAGTGGATGACTAGACCGCCTCCTGTCTTTGTATCACACACTCAGTGGATGAGTAGACCGCCCCCTGTCTAGGCATCACAGACTCAGTGGATGAGCAGACCGTCCCCTGTCTTTGTATCACAAACTCAGTGGATGAGTAGACCGCCCCTGTCTCTGCATCACAGATTCAGGGTATGAGTAGACCGCCCCCTGTCTCTGTATCATTGATTCAGGGGATGAGGAGACCGCCCCCTGTCGCTGTATCACAGACTCAGGGGATGAGTAGACCGCCCCCTGTCTCTGTATCACAGACTCAGGGGATGAGTAGACCGCCCCCTGTCTCAGCATCACAGACTCAGGGGATGAGTAGACCGCCCCCTGTCTCTGTATCACAGACGCAGGGGATGAGTAGACCGCCCCCTGTCTCTGTACCACAGACTCAGGGGATAAGTAGACCGTCAGCTGTCTCTGTATCACAGACTCAGTGGATGAGAAGACCGCCCCCTGTCTCTGTATCACATATTCAGGGGATGAGTAGACCGCCCCCTGACTCTGTATCATTGATTCAGGGAATGAGTAGACCGCCCCCCGTCTCTGCAACACAGAATCAGTGGATGAGTAGACCGTCACCTGTCTCTGTATCACAGACTCAGTGGAAGAGAAGACCGCCCCCTGTCTCTGTATCTCAGAGTCAGTGGATGACTAGACCGCCTCCTGTCTTTGTATCAAACACTCAGTGGATGAGTAGACCGCCCCCTGTCTCGGCATCACAGACTCAGTGGATGAGCAGACCGCCCCCTTCCTCTTCATCACAGACCCAGGGGATGAGTAAACTGCCCCTTGTGTCTGTATCTCAGACTCAGGGGATGAGTAGACCGCCCCCTGTCTCTGTATCTCAGACTCAGGGGATGAGTGCACCGCCCCCTGTCTCTGTATCATTGATTCAGGGGATGAGTAGACCGCCCCCTGTCTCTGTATCACAGAGTCAGTGGATGAGTAGACCGTCACCTGTCTCTGAGTTACAGACTCAGTGGATGAGAAGATCGCCCCCTGTCTCTGTATCACAGACTGAGGGGATGAGTAGACCGCCCCCTGTCTCTGTATCACACACTCAGGGGATAAGTAGACCGCCCCCTATCTCTGTCTCACAAACTGAGGGAATGAGTAGAGCACCCCCTGTCTCTGTATCTCACTCTCAGCGATTGAGTTAACCGCCCCCTATCTCTGTATCACAGACTCGGGAGATGAGTTGAACGCCTCTGTCTCTGCATCACAGACGCAGGGCATGATTAGACAGCCCCCTTTCTCTGTATCACACACTCGGGGGATGAGTAGACCGCCCCCGATCTCTGCATCACAGACTCGGGAGATGAGTAGACCACCTCCTGTCTTTGTATCACACACTCAGTGGATGAGTAGACCGTCACCTGTCTCTGTTTCACATACTGAGGGGATGAGTAGACCGCCCCCTGTCTCTGCATCACATACTGAGGGGATGAGCAGACTGCCCCCTGTCTCTGTATCACAGACTCAGGTGATGAGTAGAACGCCCTCTGTCTCTGTATCACAAACTGAGGGGATGAGTTGACCGCCTCCTGGCTCTGGATCACAGACTCTGGGGATGAGTAGACCGCCCCCTTTCTCTGTATCACACACTCGGGGGATGAGTAGACCGCCCCCGATCTCTGTATCACAGACTCGGGAGATGAGTAGACCGCCCCCTGACTCTGTATCATTGATTCAGGGAATGAGTAGACCGCCCCCCGTCTCTGCAACACAGAATCAGTGGATGAGTAGACCGTCACCTGTCTCTGTATCACAGACTCAGTGGAAGAGAAGACCGCCCCCTGTCTCTGTATCTCAGAGTCAGTGGATGACTAGACCGCCTCCTGTCTTTGTATCACACACTCAGTGGATGAGTAGACCGCCCCCTGTCTAGGCATCACAGACTCAGTGGATGAGCAGACCGTCCCCTGTCTTTGTATCACAAACTCAGTGGATGAGTAGACCGCCCCCTGTCTCTGTGTCACAGACTCAGGCGATGAGTAGACCGCCCCCTGTCTCTGTATCACACACTCAGGGGATGAGTAGACCGCCCCCTGTCTCTGTATCACAAACTCCGGGGATGAGTAGACTGCCCCCTGTCTCTGTCTCACAAATTGAGGGAATGAGTAGAGCACCCCCTGTCTCTGTATCTCACTCTCAGCGATTGAGTTAACCGCCCCCTATATCTGTATCACAGACTCAGGGGATGAGTTGACCGCCTCTGTCTCTGGATCACAGACTCAGTGCATGATTAGACAGCCCCCTTTCTCTGTATCACACACTCGGGGGATGAGTAGACCGCCCCCGATCTCTGTATCACAGACTCGGGAGATGAGTAGACCGCCTCCTGTCTTTGTATCACACACTCAGTGGATGAGTAGACCGTCACCTGTCTCTGTTTCACAGACTCAGTGAATGAGAAGACCGCCCCCTGTCTCTGTATCACAGACTCAGGGGATGAGTAGGCCGCCCCCTGTCTCTGCATCACAGACAGAGGGGATGAGCAGACTGCCACCTGTCTCTGTATCACAGACTCAGGGGATGAGTAGAACGCCCTCTGTCTCTGTATCACAAACTGAGGGGATGAGTAGACCGCCCCCTGTCTCTGCATCACAGACTGAGGGGATGAGCAGACTGCCACCTGTCTCTGTATCACAGACTCAGGTGATGAGTAGAACGCCCTCTGTCTCTGTATCACAGACTCAGGGGATGAGTAGACCGCCCCCTCTCTCTGTATCACAGACTCAGGGGATGAGTAGACTGTCCCCTTCCTCTGTATCACAGACCCAGTGGATGAGTAGACCGCCCCCTGTCTCTGTATCTCAGAATCAGGGGATGAGTAGACTGCCCCCTTTCTCTGTATCACAGACTCAGGGAATGAGTAGACCGCCCCTTGTCTCTGTATCACAGACTCAGGGGAAGAGTAGACCGCCCCCTGTCTTTGTATCACAGATTCAGGGGATGAGTTGACCGCCCCCTGTCTCTGTATCACAGACTCAGGGGATGAGTAGACCGCCCCCTGTCTCTGTATCACAGACTCAGGGGATGAGTAGACCGCCCCCTGTCTCTGCATCACAGACTCAGGGGATGAGTAGACCGCCCCCTGTCTCTGTATCACAGACTCAGGGGATGAGTAGACCGCCCCCTGTCTCTGTACCACAGACTCAGGGGATAAGTAGACCGTCAGCTGTCTCTGTATCACAGACTCAGTGGATGAGAAGACCGCCCCCTGTCTCTGTATCACATACTCAGGGGATGAGTAGACCGCCCCCTTCCTCTTCATCACAGACCCAGGGGATGAGTAAACTGCCCCTTGTGTCTGTATCTCAGACTCAGGGGATGAGTAGACCGCCCCCTGTCTCTGTATCTCAGACTCAGGGGATGAGTGCACTGCCCCCTGTCTCTGTATCATTGATTCAGGGGATGAGTAGACCGCCCCCTGTCTCTGTATCACAGAGTCAGTGGATGAGTAGACCGTCACCTGTCTCTGTATCACATACTGAGGGGATGAGTAGACCGCCCCCATTCTCTGCATCACATACTGAGGGGATGAGTAGACCGCCCCCTATCTCTGTCTCACAAACTGAGGGAATGAGTAGAGCACCCCCTGTCTCTGTATCTCACTCTCAGCGATTGAGTTAACCGCCCCCTATCTCTGTATCACAGACTCGGGAGATGAGTTGAACGCCTCTGTCTCTGGATCACAGACGCAGGGCATGATTAGACAGCCCCCTTTCTCTGTATCACACACTCGGGGGATGAGTAGACCGCCCCCGATCTCTGCATCACAGACTCGGGAGATGAGTAGACCGCCTCCTGTCTTTGTATCACACACTCAGTGGATGAGTAGACCGTCACCTGTCTCTGTTTCACATACTGAGGGGATGAGCAGACTGCCCCCTGTCTCTGTATCACAGACTCAGGGGATGAGTAGACCGCCCCCTGTCTCTGTATCACACACTCAGGGGATGAGAAGACCGCCCCCTGTCTCTGTATCACACACTCAGGGGATGAGTAGACCGCCCCCTGTCTCTGCATCACATACTGAGGGGATGAGCAGACTGCCCCCTGTCTCTGTATCACAGACTCAGGTGATGAGTAGAACGCCCTCTGTCTCTGTATCACAAACTGAGGGGATGAGTTGACCGCCTCCTGGCTCTGGATCACAGACTCTGGGGATGAGTAGACCGCCCCCTTTCTCTGTATCACACACTCGGGGGATGAGTAGTCCGCCCCCGATCTCTGTATCACAGACTCGGGAGATGAGTAGACCGCCCCCTGACTCTGTATCATTGATTCAGGGAATGAGTAGACCGCCCCCCGTCTCTGCAACACAGAATCAGTGGATGAGTAGACCGTCACCTGTCTCAGTATCACAGACTCAGTGGAAGAGAAGACCGCCCCCTGTCTCTGTATCTCAGAGTCAGTGGATGACTAGACCGCCTCCTGTCTTTGTATCACACACTCAGTGGATGAGTAGACCGCCCCCTGTCTAGGCATCACAGACTCAGTGGATGAGCAGACCGTCCCCTGTCTTTGTATCACAAACTCAGTGGATGAGTAGACCGCCCCTGTCTCTGCATCACAGAGTCAGGGGATGAGTAGACCGCCCCCTGTCTCAGTATCACAGACTTAGGGGATGAGTAGTCCGTCACCTGTCTCTGTATCACAGACTCAGGGGATGAGTAGACCGCCCCCTGTCTCTGTATCACAAAATGAGGGGATGAGTAGACCGGCCCCTGTCTCGGTATCACAGACTCAGGGGATGAGTAGACCGCCCCCTTCGTCTCTATCACAGACCCAGGGGATGAGTAAACTGCCCCTTGTGTCTGTATCTCAGATTGAGGGGATGAGTAGACCGCCCCCTGTCTCTGTTTCACAAACTCAGGGAATGAGTAGACCGCCCCCTGTCTCTGCATCACAGACTCAGGGGATAAGTAGACCGTCACCTGTCTCTGTATCATTGATTCAGGGTATGAGTAGACCGCCCCCTGTATCTGTATCATTGATTCAGGGGATGAGGAGACCGCCCCCTGTCGCTGTATCACAGACTCAGGGGATGAGTAGACCGCCCCCTGTCTCTGTATCACAGACTCAGGGGATGAGTAGACCGCCCCCTGTCTCTGCATCACAGACTCAGGGGATGAGTAGACCGCCCCCTGTCTCTGTATCACAGACTCAGGGGATGAGTAGACCGCCCCCTGTCTCTGTACCACAGACTCAGGGGATAAGTAGACCGTCAGCTGTCTCTGTATCACAGACTCAGTGGATGAGAAGACCGCCCCCTGTCTCTGTATCACATACGCAGGGGATGAGTAGACCGCCCCCTTCCTCTTCATCACAGACCCAGGGGATGAGTAAACTGCCCCTTGTGTCTGTATCTCAGACTCAGGGGATGAGTAGACCGCCCCCTGTCTCTGTATCTCAGACTCAGGGGATGAGTGCACCGCCCCCTGTCTCTGTATCATTGATTCAGGGGATGAGTAGACCGCCCCCTGTCTCTGTATCACAGAGTCAGTGGATGAGTAGACCGTCACCTGTCTCTGAGTTACAGACTCAGTGGATGAGAAGATCGCCCCCTGTCTCTGTATCACAGACTGAGGGGATGAGTAGACCGCCCCCTGTCTCTGCATCACATACTGAGGGGATGAGTAGACCGCCCCCTGTCTCTGTATCACACACTCAGGGGATAAGTAGACCGCCCCCTATCTCTGTCTCACAAACTGAGGGAATGAGTAGAGCAGCCCCTGTCTCTGTATCTCACTCTCAGCGATTGAGTTAACCGCCCCCTATCTCTGTATCACAGATTCGGGAGATGAGTTGAACGCCTCTGTCTCTGGATCACAGACGCAGGGCATGATTAGACAGCCCCCTTTCTCTGTATCACACACTCGGGGGATGAGTAGACCGCCCCCGATCTCTGCATCACAGACTCGGGAGATGAGTAGACCGCCTCCTGTCTTTGTATCACACACTCAGTGGATGAGTAGACCGTCACCTGTCTCTGTTTCACATACTGAGGGGATGAGCAGACTGCCCCCTGTCTCTGTATCACAGACTCAGGGGATGAGTAGACCGCCCCCTGTCTCTGTATCACACACTCAGGGGATGAGAAGACCGCCCCCTGTCTCTGTATCACAGACTCAGGTGATGAGTAGAACGCCCTCTGTCTCTGTATCACAAACTGAGGGGATGAGTTGACCGCCTCCTGGCTCTGGATCACAGACTCTGGGGATGAGTAGACCGCCCCCTTTCTCTGTATCACACACTCGGGGGATGAGTAGACCGCCCCCGATCTCTGTATCACAGACTCGGGAGATGAGTAGACCGCCCCCTGACTCTGTATCATTGATTCAGGGAATGAGTAGACCGCCCCCCGTCTCTGCAACACAGAATCAGTGGATGAGTAGACCGTCACCTGTCTCTGTATCACAGACTCAGTGGAAGAGAAGACCGCCCCCTGTCTCTGTATCTCAGAGTCAGTGGATGACTAGACCGCCTCCTGTCTTTGTATCACACACTCAGTGGATGAGTAGACCGCCCCCTGTCTAGGCATCACAGACTCAGTGGATGAGCAGACCGTCCCCTGTCTTTGTATCACAAACTCAGTGGATGAGTAGACCGCCCCCTGTCTCTGTGTCACAGACTCAGGCGATGAGTAGACCGCCCCCTGTCTCTGTATCACACACTCAGGGGATGAGGAGACCGCCCCCTGTCTCTGTATCACAAACTCCGGGGATGAGTAGACTGCCCCCTGTCTCTGTCTCACAAATTGAGGGAATGAGTAGAGCACCCCCTGTCTCTGTATCTCACTCTCAGCGATTGAGTTAACCGCCCCCTATATCTGTATCACAGACTCAGCGGATGAGTTGACCGCCTCTGTCTCTGGATCACAGACTCAGTGCATGATTAGACAGCCCCCTTTCTCTGTATCACACACTCGGGGGATGAGTAGACAGCCCCCTTTCTCTGTATCACACACTCGGGGGATGAGTAGACCGCCCCCGATCTCTGTATCACAGACTCGGGAGATGAGTAGACCGACTCCTGTCTTTGTATCACACACTCAGTGGATGAGGAGACCGTCACCTGTCTCTGTTTCACAGACTCAATGGATGAGAAGACCGCCCCCTGTCTCTGTATCACAGACTCAGGGGATGAGTCGAACGCCCTCTGTCTCTGTATCACAAACTGAGGGGATGAGTAGAACGCCCCCTGTCTCTGCATCACATACTGAGGGGATGAGCAGACTGCCACCTGTCTCTGTATCACAGACTCAGGTGATGAGTCGAACGCCCTCTGTCTCTGTATCACAAACTGAGGGGATGAGTTGACCGCCTCCTGGCTCTGGATCACAGACTCTGGGGATGAGTAGACCGCCCCCTTTCTCTGTATCACACACTCGGGGGATGAGTAGACCGCCCCCTGACTCTGTATCATTGATTCAGGGAATGAGTAGACCGCCCCCCGTCTCTGCAACACAGAATCAGTGGATGAGTAGACCGTCACCTGTCTCTGTATCACAGACTCAGTGGAAGAGAAGACCGCCCCCTGTCTCTGTATCTCAGAGTCAGTGGATGACTAGACCGCCTCCTGTCTTTGTATCAAACACTCAGTGGATGAGTAGACCGCCCCCTGTCTAGGCATCACAGACTCAGTGGATGAGCAGACCGTCCCCTGTCTTTGTATCACAAACTCAGTGGATGAGTAGACCGCCCCCTGTCTCTGTGTCACAGACTCAGGCGATGAGTAGACCGCCCCCTGTCTCTGTATCACACACTCAGGGGATGAGTAGACCGCCCCCTGTCTCTGCATCACAAACTCCGGGGATGAGTAGACTGCCCCCTGTCTCTGTCTCACAAACTGAGGGAATGAGTAGAGCACCCCCTGTCTCTGTATCTCACTCTCAGCGATTGAGTTAACCGCCCCCTATATCTGTATCACAGACTCAGGGGATGAGTTGACCGCCTCTGTCTCTGGATCACAGACTCAGTGCATGATTAGACAGCCCCCTTTCTCTGTATCACACACTCGGGGGATGAGTAGACCGCCCCTGATCTCTGTATCACAGACTCGGGAGATGAGTAGACCGCCTCCTGTCTTTGTATCACACACTCAGTGGATGAGTAGACCATCACCTGTCTCTGTTTCACAGACTCAGTGGATGAGAAGACCGCCCCCTGTCTCTGTATCACAGACTCAGGGGATGAGTAGGCCGCCCCCTGTCTCTGCATCACAGACTGAGGGGATGAGCAGACTGCCACCTGTCTCTGTATCACAGACTCAGGGGATGAGTAGAACGCCCTCTGTCTCTGTATCACAAACTGAGGGGATGAGTAGACCGCCCCCTGTCTCTGTATCACAGACTCAGGTGATGAGTAGAACGCCCTCTGTCTCTGTATCACAGACTCAGGGGATGAGTAGAACGCCCTCTGTCTCTGTATCACAGACTCAGGGGATGAGTAGACCGCCCCCTCTCTCTGTATCACAGACTCAGGGGATGAGTAGACTGTCCCCTTCCTCTGTATCACAGACCCAGTGGATGAGTAGACCGCCCCCTGTCTCTGTATCTCAGAATCAGGGGATGAGTAGACTGCCCCCTTTCTCTGTATCACAGACTCAGGGAATGAGTAGACCGCCCCCTGTCTCTGTATCACAGACTCAGGGGAAGAGTAGACCGCCCCCTGTCTTTGTATCACAGATTCAGGGGATGAGTTGACCGCCCCCTGTCTCTGTATCACAGACTCAGGGGATGAGTAGACCGCCCCCTGTCTCTGTATCACAGACTCAGGGGATGAGTAGACCGCCCCCTGTCTCTGCATCACAGACTCAGGGGATGAGTAGACCGCCCCCTGTCTCTGTATCACAGACTCAGGGGATGAGTAGACCGCCCCCTGTCTCTGTACCACAGACTCAGGGGATAAGTAGACCGTCAGCTGTCTCTGTATCACAGACTCAGTGGATGAGAAGACCGCCCCCTGTCTCTGTATCACATACTCAGGGGATGAGTAGACCGCCCCCTTCCTCTTCATCACAGACCCAGGGGATGAGTAAACTGCCCCTTGTGTCTGTATCTCAGACTCAGGGGATGAGTAGACCGCCCCCTGTCTCTGTATCTCAGACTCAGGGGATGAGTGCACCGCCCCCTGTCTCTGTATCATTGATTCAGGGGATGAGTAGACCGCCCCCTGTCTCTGTATCACAGAGTCAGTGGATGAGTAGACCGTCACCTGTCTCTGAGTTACAGACTCAGTGGATGAGAAGATCGCCCCCTGTCTCTGTATCACAGACTGAGGGGATGAGTAGACCGCCCCCTGTCTCTGCATCACATACTGAGGGGATGAGTAGACCGCCCCCTGTCTCTGTATCACACACTCAGGGGATAAGTAGACCGCCCCCTATCTCTGTCTCACAAACTGAGGGAATGAGTAGAGCACCCCCTGTCTCTGTATCTCACTCTCAGCGATTGAGTTAACCGCCCCCTATCTCTGTATCACAGACTCTGGAGATGAGTTGAACGCCTCTGTCTCTGGATCACAGACGCAGGGCATGATTAGACAGCCCCCTTTCTCTGTATCACACACTCGGGGGATGAGTAGACCGCCCCCGATCTCTGCATCACAGACTCGGGAGATGAGTAGACCGCCTCCTGTCTTTGTATCACACACTCAGTGGATGAGTAGACCGTCACCTGTCTCTGTTTCACATACTGAGGGGATGAGCAGACTGCCCCCTGTCTCTGTATCACAGACTCAGGGGATGAGTAGACCGCCCCCTGTCTCTGTATCACACACTCAGGGGATGAGAAGACCGCCCCCTGTCTCTGTATCACAGACTCAGGGGATGAGTAGACCGCCCCCTGTCTCTGCATCACATACTGAGGGGATGAGCAGACTGCCCCCTGTCTCTGTATCACAGACTCATGTGATGAGTAGAACGCCCTCTGTCTCTGTATCACAAACTGAGGGGATAGGTTGACCGCCTCCTGGCTCTGTATCACACACTCGGGGGATGAGTAGACCGCCCCCGATCTCTGTATCACAGACTCGGGAGATGAGTAGACCGCCCCCTGACTCTGTATCATTGATTCAGGGAATGAGTAGACCGCCCCCCGTCTCTGCAACACAGAATCAGTGGATGAGTAGACCGTCACCTGTCTCTGTATCACAGACTCAGTGGAAGAGAAGACCGCCCCCTGTCTCTGTATCTCAGAGTCAGTGGATGACTAGACCGCCTACTGTCTTTGTATCACACACTCAGTGGATGAGTAGACCGCCCCCTGTCTAGGCATCACAGACTCAGTGGATGAGCAGACCGTCCCCTGTCTTTGTATCACAAACTCAGTGGATGAGTAGACCGCCCCCTGTCTCTGTGTCACAGACTCAGGCGATGAGTAGACCGCCCCCTGTCTCTGTATCACACACTCAGGGGATGAGTAGACCGCCCCCTGTCTCTGTATCACAAACTCCGGGGATGAGTAGACTGCCCCCTGTCTCTGTCTCACAAATTGAGGGAATGAGTAGAGCACCCCCTGTCTCTGTATCTCACTCTCAGCGATTGAGTTAACCGCCCCCTATATCTGTATCACAGACTCAGCGGATGAGTTGACCGCCTCTGTCTCTGGATCACAGACTCAGTGCATGATTAGACAGCCCCCTTTCTCTGTATCACACACTCGGGGGATGAGTAGACAGCCCCCTTTCTCTGTATCACACACTCGGGGGATGAGTAGACCGCCCCCGATCTCTGTATCACAGACTCGGGAGATGAGTAGACCGACTCCTGTCTTTGTATCACACACTCAGTGGATGAGTAGACCGTCACCTGTCTCTGTTTCACAGACTCAGTGGATGAGAAGACCGCCCCCTGTCTCTGTATCACAGACTCAGGGGATGAGTAGGCCGCCCCCTGTCTCTGCATCACATACTGAGGGGATGAGCAGACTGCCACCTGTCTCTGTATCACAGACTCAGGTGATGAGTCGAACGCCCTCTGTCTCTGTATCACAAACTGAGGGGATGAGTTGACCGCCTCCTGGCTCTGGATCACAGACTCTGGGGATGAGTAGACCGCCCCCTTTCTCTGTATCACACACTCGGGGGATGAGTAGACCGCCCCCTGACTCTGTATCATTGATTCAGGGAATGAGTAGACCGCCCCCCGTCTCTGCAACACAGAGTCAGTGGATGACTAGACCGCCTCCTGTCTTTGTATCAAACACTCAGTGGATGAGTAGACCGCCCCCTGTCTAGGCATCACAGACTCAGTGGATGAGCAGACCGTCCCCTGTCTTTGTATCACAAACTCAGTGGATGAGTAGACCGCCCCCTGTCTCTGTGTCACAGACTCAGGCGATGAGTAGACCGCCCCCTGTCTCTGTATCACACACTCAGGGGATGAGTAGACCGCCCCCTGTCTCTGCATCACAAACTCCGGGGATGAGTAGACTGCCCCCTGTCTCTGTCTCACAAACTGAGGGAATGAGTAGAGCACCCCCTGTCTCTGTATCTCACTCTCAGCGATTGAGTTAACCGCCCCCTATATCTGTATCACAGACTCAGGGGATGAGTTGACCGCCTCTGTCTCTGGATCACAGACTCAGTGCATGATTAGACAGCCCCCTTTCTCTGTATCACACACTCGGGGGATGAGTAGACCGCCCCCGATCTCTGTATCACAGACTCGGGAGATGAGTAGACCGCCTCCTGTCTTTGTATCACACACTCAGTGGATGAGTAGACCATCACCTGTCTCTGTTTCACAGACTCAGTGGATGAGAAGACCGCCCCCTGTCTCTGTATCACAGACTCAGGGGATGAGTAGGCCGCCCCCTGTCTCTGCATCACAGACTGAGGGGATGAGCAGACTGCCACCTGTCTCTGTATCACAGACTCAGGGGATGAGTAGAACGCCCTCTGTCTCTGTATCACAAACTGAGGGGATGAGTAGACCGCCCCCTGTCTCTGCATCACATACTGAGGGGATGAGCAGACTGCCCCCTGTCTCTGTATCACAGACTCAGGTGATGAGTAGAACGCCCTCTGTCTCTGTATCACAGACTCAGGGGATGAGTAGACCGCCCCCTCTCTCTGTATCACAGACTCAGGGGATGAGTAGACTGCCCCCTTTCTCTGTATCACAGACTCAGGGAATGAGTAGACCGCCCCCTGTCTCTGTATCACAGACTCAGGGGAAGAGTAGACCGCCCCCTGTCTTTGTATCACAGATTCAGGGGATGAGTTGACCGCCCCCTGTCTCTGTATCTCAGAATCAGGGGATGAGTAGACTGCCCCCTTTCTCTGTATCACAGACTCAGGGAATGAGTAGACCGCCCCCTGTCTCTGTATCACAGACTCAGGGGAAGAGTAGACCGCCCCCTGTCTTTGTATCACAGATTCAGGGGATGAGTTGACCGCCCCCTGTCTCTGTATCACAGACTCAGTGGATGAGTAGACCGCCCCCTGTCTCTGTATCACAGAGTCAGTGGATGAGTAGACCGCCCCCTGTCTCTGTATCTCACACTCAGTGGATGAGTAGACCACCCCCTGTCTCTGTATCACAAACTCTCGGGATGAGTAGACCGTCCCCTGTCTCTGTATCACAAATTTAGGGCATGAGTAGACCGCCCCCTATCTCTGTATCAGAGCCACAAGTGATGAGTTGACCGCCTCCTACCTCTATATCACAGACTCATGGGATGAGTAGACCGTCCCCTGTCTTTGCATCACAGACTCAGGGGATGATGAGACAGCCCCCTGTCTCAGTATCACAGACTCAGGGGATGAGTAGACCGCCCCCTGTCTCTGTATCACAGACTCAAGTGATGAGTAGTCCGCCCCCTGTCTTTGTATCACGGACTCAGGGGATGAGTAGACCGTCCCCTGTCTTTGTGTCACACACTCAGGGGATGAGTAGAGCGCCCCCTGTCTCTGTATCACAGACTCAAGTGATGAGTAGTCCACCCCCTGTCTTTGTATCACGGACTCAGGGGATGAGTAGACCGTCCCCTGTCTTTGTATCACAGACTCAGGGGATGAGTAGACCGTCCCCTGTCTTTGTATCACACATGCAGAGGATGAGTAGATCGCCCCCTGTCTCTGTATCACAGACTCAGGGGATGAGTAGACCGTCCCCTGTCTTTGTATCACACATGCAGAGGATGAGTAGATCGCCCCCTGTCTCTGCATCACAGACTCAGGGGATGAGTAAACTGCCCCTTGTCTCTGTATCTCAGACTCAGGGGATGAGTAGGCCGTCCCCTTCCTCTGTATCACAGACCCAGGGGAAGAGTAAACTGCCCCTTGTCTCTGTATCTCAGACTCAGGGGATGAGTAGACTGCCCCCTTTCTCTGTATCACAGACTCAGGGAATGAGTAGACCGCCCCGTCTCTTTATCACACACTCAGGGGATGAGTAGACCGTCCCGTTCCTCTGTATCACAGACTCAGGGGATGAGTAGACCGCCCCCTGTCTCTGTATCACAGACTCAGGGGATGAGTAGACCGCCCCCTGTCTCTGTATCTCAGACTCAGGGGATGAGTAGACTGCCCCCTTTCTCTGTATCACAGATTCAGGGGATGAGTAGACCGCCCCCTGTCTCTGTATCTCAGACTCAGGGGATGAGTTGACCGTCCCCTTCCTCTGTATCACGGACTCAGGGGATGAGTAGACCGCCCCTGTCTCTGTATCACAGGCTCAGGGGATGAGTAGACCGTCCCCTTCCTCTGTATCACAGACTCAGGGGATGAGTCGAACGCCCCCTGTCTCTGTATCATCGACTGAGGGGAAGAGTAGACCGCCCCCTGTCTTTGTATCACAGATTCAGGGGATGAGTTGACCGCCTCCTGCCTCTGTATCTCAGACTCAGGGGAAGAGTCGAACGCCCCCTGTCTCTGTATCACAGTCTCATGGGATGAGTAGACCGTCCACTGTCTTTGTATCACAGACTCAGGGGATGAGTAGACCGCCCCCTGTCTCTGTATAATAGACTCAGGGGTTGAGTAGACCGCACACTGTCTCTATATCACAGACACAGTGGTGAGTAGACCGCCCCCTGTCTCTGGATCACAGACACAGTGGATGAGTAGACCGCCCCCTGTCTCTGAATCACAGACTCAGGGGATGAGTAGACCGCCCCCTGTCTCTGTATCACATACTCAGGGGATGTGTGGACCGCCCCCTGTCTCTGTGTCACAGATTCAGTGGATGAGAAGACGGCCCCCTGTCTCTTTATCTCAGAGTCAGTGAATGAGTAGACCGCCCCCTGTCTCTGCATCACAGACTCAGGGGATGAGTAGACCGCCCCCTTTCTCTGTATCTCAGAGTCAGGGGATGAGTAGACCATCCCATGTCTCAGTTTCACAGACTCAGTGGATGAGAAGACCGCCCCATGTCTCTGTATCTCAGAGTCAGTGGATGACTAGACCGGCCCCTGTCTTTGTATCTCAGACTCAGGGGATGAGTAGACAGCCCCCTGTCTCTGTATCACAGACTCAGGGGATGAGTAGACCCCTCCCTGTCTCTGTATCACAGACTCAGGGGATATGTAGACCGCCCCCTGTCTCTGTGTCACATTCTCAGTGGATGAGTAAACTGCCCCTTGTCTCTGTATCTCAGACTCAGGGGATGAGTAGACCGCCCCCTGTCTCTGTCTAACAAACTCGGGATGAGTAGACCGCCCCCTGTCTCTGTATCACAGACTCAGTGGATGAGTAGACCGCCCCCTTCCTCTGAATCACAGACCAAGGGGATGAGTAAACTGCCCCTTGTCTCTGTATCTCAGACTCAGGGGATGAGTAGACTGCCCCCTTTCTCTGTATCACACACTCGGGGGATGAGTAGACCGCCCCCTGCCTCTGTATCTCAGACTCAGGGAATGAGTAGACCGCCTCCTGTTTCTTTATCACACACTCGGGGGATGAGTAGACCACCCCCTGTCTCTGTATCACACACTCAGGGGATGAGTAGACCGCCCCCTGTCTCTGTCTAACAAACTCAGGGGATGAGTAGACTGCCCCCTCTTCTCTGTATCACACACTCGGGGGATGAGTAGGCCGCCCCCTGCCTCTGTATCACAGACTCAGGGAATGAGTAGACCGCCTCCTGTTTCTTTATCACATTCTCGGGGGTTGAGTAGACCGCCACCTGTCTCTGTATCACAGACTCAGGGGATGACTGGACCGCCCCCTGTCTCTGTATCACAGACTCAGGGGATGAGTAGACCGCCCCCTTCCTCTGTATCACAGACCCAGGGGATGAGTAAACTGCCCCTTGTCTCTTTATCTCAGACTCAGGGGATGAGTAGACCGCCCCCTGTCTCTGTATCACAGACTCGGCGGATGAGTAGACCGCCCCCTGTCTCTGTATCACAGACTCAGGTGGTGAGTAGACCGCCCACTGTCTCTTTATCACACACTCGGGGGATGAGTCGACCTCCCCCTGTCTCTGTATCACAGACTCAGGTGATGAGTAGACCGCACACATTCTCTGGATGACAGACTCAGTGAATGAGTAGACCGCCTCCTGTCTCTGTATCACAGACTCAGGGGATGTGTAGACCGCCCCCTGTCTCTGTATCACAAACTCACGGGATGAGGAGACCATCCCTGTCTTTGTATCACCAACTTAGGGGATGAGTAGACCGCCCCCAGTCTTTGTATCAACAACTCAGGGGATGAGTAGACCGCCCCCTGTCTCTGTATCACAGACTCAAAAGATGAGTAGAACGCCCCCTGTCTCTGTATCACAGACTCTTTGGATGAGGAGACCGTCCCCTGTCTCTGTATCACAGACTCAGTGGATGAGTAGTCTGTCCCCTTTCTCTGTATCACAGGCTCAGTGGATGAGAAGACTGGCCCCTGTCTCTGGATCAAAGACTCAGGGGATGAGTAGACCGCCCCCTGTCTCTGTATCACAGACACAGTGGATGAGAAGACCGCCTCCTGTCTCTGTATCACAGACTCAAGGGATGAGTAGACCGCCCCCTGTCTCTGTATCACATCCTCAAGGGATGAGTAGACCACCCCCTGTCTATGTATCACAGACTCAGGGAATGAGTAGACCGCCCCCTGTCTCTGTATCACAGACTCTTTGGATGACTAGACCGCCCCCTGTCTCTGCATCACAGACTCAGTGGATGAGTAGACAGCCCCCTGTCACTGTATCACAGACTCAGGGGATGAGTAGACCCCCCCCCAGTCTCTGTATCACAGACTCAGGGGATGAGTAGACCGCCCCCTGTCTCTGTATCACAGACTCAGGGGATGGGTAGACCCCTCCGTGTCTCTGTATCACAGACTCAGGGGATGTGTAGACCACCCCCTGTCTCTGTGTCACAGACTCAGGGGATGAGTAGGCCGCCCCCTTCCTCTGAATCACAGACCCAGGGGAGGAGTAAACTGCCTCTTGTCTCTGTATCTCAGACTCAGGGGATGAGTAGACTGCCCCCTTTCTCTGTATCACACACTCGGGGGATGAGTAGACCGCCCCCTGTCTCTGTATCACAGACTCAGGGGATGTGTAGAATGCCCCCTGTCTCTGTATCACAGACTCAGGTGATGAGTAGACCGCACACATTCTCTGTATGACTGACTCAGTGGATGAGTAGACCGCCCCCTGTCTCTGTATCACAAACTGAGGGGATGATTGGACCACCCCCTGTCTTTGTATCACCAACTCAGGGGATGAGTAGACCGCCCCCAGTCTTTGTATCAACAACTCAGGGGATGAGTAGACCGCCCCCTGTCTCTGTGTTACAGACTCTGGTGATGAGTAGACCGCCCCCTGTCTCTGTGTCACAGACTCAGGGAATCAGTAGACCGCCCCTGTCTCTGTATCACAGACTCTTTGGATGAGTAGACCGTCCCCTGTCTCTGTATCACAGACTCAGTGGATGAGAAGAACGGCCCCTTTCGCTGTATCAAAGACTCAGGGGATGAGTACACTGCCCCCTGTCTCTGTATCACAGACTCAGTGGATGAGTAGTCCGTCCCCTTTCTCTGTATCACAGGCTCAGTGGATGAGAAGACCGCCCGCTGTCTCTCTATCATAGACACAGGGGATGAGTAGGCCGCCCCCTTCCTCTGAATCACAGACCCAGGGGATGAGTAAACTGCCTCTTGTCTCTGTACCTCAGACTCAGGGGATGAGTAGACTGCCCCCTTTCTCTGTATCACACACTCGGGGGATGAGTAGACCGCCCCCTGTCTCTGTATCACAGACTCAGGGGATGAGTAGACCGCCCCCTTCCTCTGTATCACAGACTCAGGGGATGAGTAGACCGCCCCCTATCACTGTATCACAGACTCAGGGGATGACTGGACCGCCCCCTGTCTCTGTGTCACAGACTCAGGGGATGAGTAGACCGCCCCCTTCCTCTGTATCACAGACCCAGGGGATGAGTAAACTGCCCCTTGTCTCTTTATCTCAGACTCAGGGGATGAGTAGACCGCCCCCTGTCTCTGTATCACAGACTCGGGGGATGAGTAGACCGCCCCCTGTCTCTGTATCACAGACTCAGGTGGTGAGTAGACCGCCCACTGTCTCTTTATCACACACTCAGCTGATGAGTAGACCGCCCCCTGTCTCTGTATCACAGACTCAGGTGCTGAGTAGACCGCCCCCAGTCTTTGTATGACCAACTCAGGGGATGAGTAGACCGCCCCCAGTCTTTGTATCAACAACTCAGGGGATGAGTAGACCGCCCCCTGTCTCTGTATCACAGACTCTGGTGATGAGTAGACCGCCCCCTGTCTCTGTGTCACAGACTCAGGGAATGAGTAGACCGCCCCTGTCTCTGTATCACAGACTCTTTGGATGAGTAGACTGTCCCCTGTCTCTGTATCACAGACTCAGTGGATGAGAAGAACGGCCCCTTTCGCTGTATCAAAGACTCAGGGGATGAGTAGACCGCCACCGGTCTCTGTGTCACAGAATCAGGGGATGAGTCGACCGCCCCCTGCCTCTGTATCACAGACCCAGGGGATGAGAAGACCGCCCGCTGTCTCTCTATCATCGACACAGGGGATGAGTAGACCGCCTCCTGTCTCTGTATCACAGACTCAGGGGATGAGTAGACCGCCCCCTGTCTCTGTGTCACAGACTCAGGGAATGAGTAGACCGCCTCCTGTTTCTTTATCACATACTCGGGGGATGAGTAGACCGCCACCTGTCTCTGTGTCACAGAATCAGGGGATGAGTCGACCGCCCCCTGCCTCTGTATCACAGACCCAGGGGATGAGCAAAACTGCCCCTTGTCTCTGTATCTCAGTTTCAGGGGATGAGTAGAACTTCCCCTGACTCAGTATCTGAGACTCAGGGGATGAGTAGAGCGCCCCCTTTCTCTGTATCATGCACTCGGGGGTTGAGTAGACCGCCCCCTGTCTCTGTGTCACAGACTCAGGGGATGAGTAGACCCCCCCACGGTCTCTGTGTCACAGACTCAGGGGATGAGTAGACTGCCCCCTGTCTCTTTATCACTGACCAAGGGGATGAGAAAACTGTCCCTTGTCTCTGTATCTCAGATTCAGGGGATGAGTAGACCGCCCCCTGTTTCTGTATCATTGATTCAGGGGATGAGTAGACCGCCCCCTGTCTCTGTGTCACAGACTCAGGGGATGATTAGACCGCCCCCTGTCTCTGTGTCACAGACTGAGGGGATGAGTAGACCGCCCCCTGTCTCTTTATCACTGACCAAGGGGATGAGCAAACTGCCCCTTGTCTCTGTATCTCAGTTTCAGGGGATGAGTAGACCACTGCCTGTCTCTGTATCACAGAGCCTGGGGATGAGTAGACCGCCCCCAGTCTCAGTGTCACAGACTCAGGGGATGAGTAGACCGCCCCCTGTCTCTGTATCACAGACTCAGGGGAGGAGTAGACCGCCCCCTGTCCCTGTATCACAGACTCAGGGGATGAGTACACCGCCCCCTGTTTCTGTATCTTTGATTCAGTGGATGAGTAGACTGCCCCCTTTCTCTATGTCACAGAGTCAGGGGATGAGTAGACCGCCACCTGTCTCTGTGTCACAGAATCAGGGGATGAGTCGACCGCCCCCTGCCTCTGTATCACAGACCCAGGGGATGAGTAGAGTGCCCCCTTTCTCTGTATCATGCACTCGGGGGTTGAGTAGACCGCCCCCTGTCTCTGTGTCACAGACTCAGGGGATGAGTAGACCCCCCCCGGTCTCTGTGTCACAGACTCAGGGGATGAGCAAACTGCCCCTTGTCTCTGTATCTCAGATTCAGGGGATGAGTAGACAACTGCCTGTCTCTGTATCACAGACTCAGGGGATGAGTAGACCGTCCCCTGTTTCTGTATCATTGATTCTGCGGATGAGTCGACCGCCCCATGTCTCTGTATCATAGACTCAGGGGATGAGTAGACCGCCCCCTGTCTCTGTATCACAGACTCAGGGGATGAGTCGACCGCCCCATGTCTCTGTATCATAGACTCAGGGGATGAGTAGACCGCCCCCTGTCTCTGTCTCACAGACTCAGGGGATGTGTACACCGCCTCCTGTTTCTGTATCATTGATTCTGGGGATGAGTAGAACTCCCCCTGTCTCTGTGTCACAGACTCAGGGGAAGAGTAGACCGCCCCCTGTCTCTGTATCACAGACTCAGGGGATGAGTCGACCGCCCCATGTCTCTGTATCATAGACTCAGGGGATGAGTAGACCGCCCCCTGTCTCTGTATCACAGACTCAGAGGATGAGCAAACTGCCCCTTGTCTCTGTATCTCAGATTCAGGGGATGAGTAGACCGCCCCATGTCCCTGTATCACAGAGCCCGGGGATGAGTAGAGCGCCCTCTGTCTCTGTATCACACACTCGGGGGATGAGTAGACCGCACCATGTCTCTGTATCATGCACTCGGGGGTTGAGTAGACCGCCCCCTGTCTCTGTATCACAGACTCAGGAGATGAGTAGAGCGCTGCCTGTCTCTGTATCACAGAGCCCGGGGATGAGTAGAGCGCCCCCTGTCTCTGTATCATACACTCGGGGGATGAGTAGATCGCCCCCTGTCTCTGTGTCAAAGACTTAGGGGATGAGTAGACCACCCCCTGTCTCTTTATCACTGACCAAGGGGATGAGCAAACTGCCCCTTGTCTCTTTATCTCAGTTTCAGGGGATGAGTAGACCACTGCCTGTCTCTGTATCACAGACCCAGGCGATGAGCAAACTGCCCCTTGTCTCTGTATCTCAGATTCAGGGGATGAGTAGACCGCCCCCTGTTTCTGTATCATTGATTCAGGGGATGAGTAGAACGCCCCCTGTCACTGTGTCACAGACTCAGGGGATTAGTAGACCGCCCCATGTCTCTGTACCATAGACTCAGGGGATGAGTAGACTGCCCCCTCTCTCTGTGTCAGAGATTTAGGGGATGAGTAGACCGCCGCCTGTCTCTGTATAACAGACTCATGGGATGAGTAGACCGCCCCCCGTCTCTGCATCACAGACTCAGGAGATGAGTAGACCGCCCCGTTTGTCTGCATCACAGACTCAGGGGATGAGTAGACCGCCCCATGTCCCTGTATCACAGAGCCCGGGGATGAGTAGCGCGCCCCCTGTCTCTGTCTCACACACTCGGGGGATGAGGAGACCGCCCCCTGTTTCTGTATCATTGATTCAGCGGATGAGTAGACCGCCCCCAGTCTCAGTGCCACAGACTCAGGGGATGAGTAGACCGCCCCCGGTCTCTGTGTCACAAACTCAGGGGATGAGTAGAGCGCCCCCTGTTTCTGTATCACACACTCGGGGATGAGTAGACCGCCCCCTGTCTCTGTATCATAGACTCAGGGGAGGAGTTGACCGCCCCGTTTGTCTGCATCACAGACTCAGGGGATGAGTAGACCGCCCCATGTCTCTGCATCACAGACTCAGGGGATGAGTAGACCGCCCCCTGTCTCTGTATCACAGAGTCAGTGGATGAGTAGACCTTCACCTGTCTCTGTGTCACAGACTCAGTGGATGAGAAGACCGCCCCCTGTCTCTGTCTCACAGAGTCAGGGGATGAGTAGACCGCCTCCTGTCTCTGTATCACATACTGAGGGGATAAGTAGACCGCCCCCTGTCTTTGTCACACAAATTTAGCGGACAAGTAGACCGCCCCCAGTCTCTGTATCACACACTCAGTGGATGAGTAGACCGTCCCTGTCTCTGTGTCACAGACTCAGGCGATGAGCAGACTGCCCCCTGTCTCTGTATCACAGACTCAGGGGATGAGTAGACCGCCCCCTGTCTCTGTATCACAGACTCAGTGGATGAGAAGTCTGCCCCCTGTCTCTGTATCACAGAATCAGGGGATGAGTAGACCGTCCCTGTCTCTGCATCACATACTGAGGGGATGAGCAGACTGCCCCCTGTCTCTGTATCACAGACTGAGGGGATGAGTAGACCGCACCCTGTCTCTATATCACAGACTCATGGGATGAGTAGACCGTCCTCTGTCTTTGTATCACAGACTCAGGGGATGATGAGACAGCCCCCTGTCTCAGTATCACAGGCTCAGGGGATGAGTAGACCGCCCCCTGTCTCTGTATCACAGACTCAGGGGTTGAGTAGTCCGCCCCCTGTCTCTGCATCACAGACTCAGTGGATGAGTAGAACGCCCCCTGTCTCGGTATCACAGACTCAGGGGATGAGTAGACCAACCCAAGTCTTTGTATCACAGACTCAGGGGAAGAGTAGACCGCCCCCTGTCTTTGTATCACAGACTCAGGGGATGAGTAGACCGCCTCCTGTCTTTGTATCACACACTCAGTGGATGAGAAGTCTGCCCCCTGTCTCTGTATCACAGAATCAGGGGATGAGTAGACCGTCCCTGTCTCTGCATCACATACTGAGGGGATGAGCAGACTGCCCCCTGTCTCTGTATCACAGACTGAGGGGATGAGTAGACCGCACCCTGTCTCTATATCACAGACTCATGGGATGAGTAGACCGTCCTCTGTCTTTGTATCACAGACTCAGGGGATGATGAGACAGCCCCCTGTCTCAGTATCACAGGCTCAGGGGATGAGTAGACCGCCCCCTGTCTCTGTATCACAGACTCAAGTGATGAGTAGTCCGCCCCCTGTCTTTCTATCACGGACTCAGCGGATGAGTAGACCGTCCCCTGTCTTTGTATCACACATGCAGAGGATGAGTAGATCGCCCCCTGTCTCTGTATCACAGCCTCAGGGGATGAGTAAACTGCCCCCTGTCTCTGTATCAAAGTCTCAGGGGATGAGTAGAACCCGCCCTGTCTCTGCATCACAGACTCAGGGGATGAGTAGAGCGTCCCCTGTCTCCGTATCTCACACTCAGTGGATGAGCAGACCGTCCCCTGTCTCCGTACCACAGACTGAGGTGATAAGTAGACCGCACCCTGTCTCTGTATCACAAACTGAGGGGATAAGTAGACCGCCCCCTGTCTCTGCATCACAGACTCGGGGGATGAGTAGACCGCCCCCTGTCTCTGTATCACAGACTCAGGGGATGAGCAGACCGCCCCCTGTCTCTGTATCACAAACTCAGGGGATGAGTAGACCGTCCCCTGTCTTTGTATCACACACTCAGTGGATGAGCAGACTCCCCCTGTCTCTGTGTCACAGACTCAGGCGATGAGTAAACTGCCACTTGTCTCTGTATCACAGACTCAGGGAATGAGTAGACAGCCCCCTGTCTCTGTATAACAGACTCAGGGGATGAGTAGACCGCCCCCTGTCTCTGTATCACAGACTCAGTGGATGAGAAGACCGCCCCCTGTCGCTGTATCAAAGACTCAGGGGATGAGTAGACCGCCCCCTGTCTCTGCATCACAGACTCAGTAGATGAGTAGACTGGCCCCTGTCTCTGTATCACAGACTCAGGGGATGATTAGACTGCCCCCTGTCTCTGTATCACAGCCACAAGGGATGAGTAGACCGCCCCCTGTCTCAGTATCTCAGACTCAGGGGAAGAGTCGACCACCCCCTGTCTTTGTATCACACACTCAGTGGATGAGCAGACTCCCCCTGTCTCTGTGTCACAGACTCAGGCGATGATGTAAACTGCCACTTGTCTCTGTATCACAGACTCAGGGAATGAGTAGACAGCCCCCTGTCTCTGTATAACAGACTCAGGGGATGAGTAGACCGCCCCCTGTCTCTGTATCACAGACTCAGTGGATGAGTAGACCGCCCCCTGTCTCTGCATCACAGACTCAGTAGATGAGTAGACCGGCCCCTGTCTCTGTATCACAGACTCAGGGGATGATTAGACAGCCCCCTGTCTCTGTATCACAGCCACAAGGGATGAGTAGACCGCCCCCTGTCTCAGTATCTCAGACTCAGGGGAAGAGTCGACCGCCCCCTGTCTCTGTATCATCGACTCAGGGGAAGAGTAGACCGCCCCCTGTCTTTGTATCACAGACTCAGGGGATGATTAGAGAGCCCCCTGTCTCTGTATCACAGCCACAAGGGATGAGTAGACCGCCCCCTGTCTCAGTATCTCAGACTCAGGGGAAGAGTCGACCGCCCCCTGTCTCTGTATCATCGACTCAGGGGAAGAGTAGACTGCCCCCTGTCTCTGTATCACAGACTCAGGGGATGAGTAGACCGCCTCCTGTCTCTGTATCACAGACTCAGGGGATGAGTAGACCGTCCCCTGTCTCTGTATCACACACTCAGCGGATGAGTAGACCGCCCCCTTCCTCTGTATCACAGACCCAGGGGATGAGTAAACTGCCCCTTGTCTCTATATCTCAGACTCAGGGGATGAGTAGACCGCCCCCTTTCTCTATATCGCTGACTCAGGGAATGAGTAGTACGCCCCCTGTCTCTGTATCACAGACTCAGGGGTTGAGTAGTCCGCCCCCTGTCTCTGCATCACAGACTCAGTGGATGAGTAGAACGCCCCCTGTCTCGGTATCACAGACTCAGGGGATGAGTAGACCAACCCAAGTCTTTGTATCACAGACTCAGGGGAAGAGTAGACCGCCCCCTGTCTTTGTATCACAGACTCAGGGGATGAGTAGACCGCCTCCTGTCTTTGTATCACACACTCAGTGGATGAGAAGTCTGCCCCCTGTCTCTGTATCACAGAATCAGGGGATGAGTAGACCGTCCCTGTCTCTGCATCACATACTGAGGGGATGAGCAGACTGCCCCCTGTCTCTGTATCACAGACTGAGGGGATGAGTAGACCGCACCCTGTCTCTATATCACAGACTCATGGGATGAGTAGACCGTCCTCTGTCTTTGTATCACAGACTCAGGGGATGATGAGACAGCCCCCTGTCTCAGTATCACAGGCTCAGGGGATGAGTAGACCGCCCCCTGTCTCTGTATCACAGACTCAAGTGATGAGTAGTCCGCCCCCTGTCTTTCTATCACGGACTCAGCGGATGAGTAGACCGTCCCCTGTCTTTGTATCACACATGCAGAGGATGAGTAGATCGCCCCCTGTCTCTGTATCACAGCCTCAGGGGATGAGTAAACTGCCCCCTGTCTCTGTATCAAAGTCTCAGGGGATGAGTAGAACCCGCCCTGTCTCTGCATCACAGACTCAGGGGATGAGTAGAGCGTCCCCTGTCTCCGTATCTCACACTCAGTGGATGAGCAGACCGTCCCCTGTCTCCGTACCACAGACTGAGGTGATAAGTAGACCGCACCCTGTCTCTGTATCACAAACTGAGGGGATAAGTAGACCGCCCCCTGTCTCTGCATCACAGACTCGGGGGATGAGTAGACCGCCCCCTGTCTCTGTATCACAGACTCAGGGGATGAGCAGACCGCCCCCTGTCTCTGTATCACAAACTCAGGGGATGAGTAGACCGTCCCCTGTCTTTGTATCACACACTCAGTGGATGAGCAGACTCCCCCTGTCGCTGTATCAAAGACTCAGGGGATGAGTAGACCGCCCCCTGTCTCTGCATCACAGACTCAGTAGATGAGTAGACTGGCCCCTGTCTCTGTATCACAGACTCAGGGGATGATTAGACAGCCCCCTGTCTCTGTATCACAGCCACAAGGGATGAGTAGACCGCCCCCTGTCTCAGTATCTCAGACTCAGGGGAAGAGTCGACCACCCCCTGTCTTTGTATCACACACTCAGTGGATGAGCAGACTCCCCCTGTCTCTGTGTCACAGACTCAGGCGATGATGTAAACTGCCACTTGTCTCTGTATCACAGACTCAGGGAATGAGTAGACAGCCCCCTGTCTCTGTATAACAGACTCAGGGGATGAGTAGACCGCCCCCTGTCTCTGTATCACAGACTCAGTGGATGAGAAGACCGCCCCCTGTCGCTGTATCAAAGACTCAGGGGATGAGTAGACCGCCCCCTGTCTCTGCATCACAGACTCAGTAGATGAGTAGACCGGCCCCTGTCTCTGTATCACAGACTCAGGGGATGATTAGACAGCCCCCTGTCTCTGTATCACAGCCACAAGGGATGAGTAGACCGCCCCCTGTCTCAGTATCTCAGACTCAGGGGAAGAGTCGACCGCCCCCTGTCTCTGTATCATCGACTCAGGGGAAGAGTAGACCGCCCCCTGTCTCTGTATCACAGACTCAGGGGATGAGTAGACCGTCCCCTGTCTCTGTATCTCAGACTCAGGGGAAGAGTCGACCGCCCCCTGTCTCTGTATCATCGACTCAGGGGAAGAGTAGACCGCCCCCTGTCTCTGTATCACACACTCAGCGGATGAGTAGACCGCCCCCTTCCTCTGTATCACAGACCCAGGGGATGAGTAAACTGCCCCTTGTCTCTATATCTCAGACTCAGGGGATGAGTAGACCGCCCCCTTTCTCTATATCGCTGACTCAGGGAATGAGTAGTACGCCCCCTGTCTCTGTATCACAGACTCAGGGGATGAGTTGAACGTCCCCTGTCTCTGCATCACAGACTCAGTGGATGAGTAGAACGCCCCCTGTCTCGGTATCACAGACTCAGGGGATGAGTAGACCAACCCAAGTCTTTGTATCACAGACTCAGGGGATGAGTAGACCGTCCCCTGTCTTTGCATCACAGACTCAGGGGATGAGTAGACCGCCCCCTGTCTTGTATCTTTGATTCAAGGGATGAGCAGACCGCCCCCTCTCGCTGTGTCATAGACTCAGGGGTTGAGTAGACTGCACACTGTCTCTATATCACAGACTCAGGCGATGAGTAAACTGCCCCTTGTCTCTGTATCACAGACTCAGGGAATGAGTAGACCGCCCCCTGTCGCTGTATAATAGACTCAGGGGTTGAGTAGACTGCACACAATCTCTATATCACAGACTCAGGGGATGAGTAGACCGCCCCCTCTCGCTGTGTCATAGACTCAGGCGATGAGTTAAGTGCCCCCGTCTCTGTATCACAGACTCACGGGATGAGTAGACGGCCCCCTGTCTCTGTATCATTGATTCAGGGGATGAGTAGATGGCCCCCTGTCTCTGTATCACAGTCTCAGGGGAAGAGTAGACCCCCCCCCTGTCTCTGTATCACAGACTGAGGGGATGAGTAGACCGCCCCCTTCCTCTGTATCACAGACCCAGGGGATGAGTAGACCGCCTCCGGTCTCTATATCACAGACTCAGGGAATGAGTAGACTGCCCCCTTTCTCTGTATCACACACTCGGGGGATGAGTAGACCGCCCCCTGACTCTGTATAACAAACTCGGGATGAGTAGACCGCCTCCTGTCTCTGTATCACAGACTCAGGGGATGAGTAGACCGCCCCTTGTCTCTGTATCACACACTCGGGGGATGATTAGACCGCCCCCTGTCTTGTCTTATTGATTCAGGGGATGAGTAGACCGCCCCCTGTCTCTGCATAATAGACTCAGGGGTTGAGTAGACCGCACACTGTCTCTATATCACAGTGTTAGGGGATGAGTAGCCTGCCCCCTGTTTCGATATCACATCCTCAGGGGATGAGTAGACCACCCCCTGTCTCTGTATCACAGACTCAGGGGATGAGTAGACCGCCACCTGTCTCTGTATCACAGACTCATGTGATGAGTAGTCCGCCCCCTGTCTTTGTATCACGGACTCGGGGGATGAGTAGACCGCCCCCTTTCCCTGTATCACAGACTCAGGGAATGAGTAGACCGCCCCCTGACTCTGTATCACAGACTCAGGGGATGAGTAGATCGCCCCCTGTCTCTGTATCACAGACTCAGGGGATGAGTAGCCCGCCCCCTGTCCCTGTATCACAGACTCAGGGGATGAGTCGACCGCCACCTGTCTCTGTATAACAGACTCAGGGGATGAGTAGACCGCCCCCTGTCCCTGTATCACAGACTCAGTGGATGAGTACACCGCCCCCTGTTTCTGTATCATTGATTCAGGGGATGAGAAGACCATCCCCTGTCTCTGTATCTCAAACTGAGGGGATAAGTAGACCGACCCTTTCTCTGTATCACAAATCTAGGGGATGAGTAGACCGCCCCCTGTCTCTGTATCACAAACTGAGGGGATAAGTAGACCGCCCCCTGTCTCTGTATCACAGACTCAGTGGATGAGCAGACTGCCCCCTGTCTCTGTATCACAGACTCAGGGGATGAGCAGACCGTCCCCTGTCTCTGTATCACAAACTGAGGGGATAATTAGACCGCCCCCTGTCTCTGTATCACAGAGTCAGTGAATGAGCAGACCGCCCCCTGTCTCTGTATTGCAGACTCAGGGGATGAGCAGACCGCCCACTGTCTCTGTTCACAAACTGAGGGGATAAGTAGACCGCCCCCTGTCTCTGTTTCACAGACTCAGGGGATGAGTAGACCGCCCCCTGTCTCTGTGTCACAGACTGAGGGGATGAGTAGACCGCCCACTGTCTTTGTATCACGGTCTCAGGGGATGAGTAGACCGCCCCCTTTCTCTGTGTGACAGACTCAGGGGATGAGTAAAGCGCCCCCTGTCTCTGTATCACACACTCGGGGATGAGTCGACCGCCACCTGTCCCTGTATCACAGACTCAAGGGATGAGTACACCGCCCCCTGTTTCTGTATCATTGATTCAGGGGATGAGAAGACCGCCCCCTGTCTCTCTATCACAAACTGAGGGGTTAAGTAGACCGACACTGTCTCTGTATCACAAATTTAGCGGATGAGTAGACCGCCACCTGTCTCTGTATCACAAACTCAGGGGATGAGTAGACTGCCCCCTGTCTCTGTATCACAAACTGAGGGGATAAGTAGACCGCCCCCTGTCTCTGTGTCACAGACTCAGGGGATGAGTAGACCGCCCCCTGTCTCTGTATCACAGACTCAAGTGATGAGTAGTCCGCCCCCTGTCTTTCTATCACGGACTCAGCGGATGAGTAGACCGTCCCCTGTCTTTGTATCACACATGCAGAGGATGAGTAGATCGCCCCCTGTCTCTGTATCACAGCCTCAGGGGATGAGTAAACTGCCCCCTGTCTCTGTATCAAAGTCTCAGGGGATGAGTAGAACCCGCCCTGTCTCTGCATCACAGACTCAGGGGATGAGTAGAGCGTCCCCTGTCTCCGTATCTCACACTCAGTGGATGAGCAGACCGTCCCCTGTCTCCGTACCACAGACTGAGGTGATAAGTAGACCGCACCCTGTCTCTGTATCACAGACTCAGGGAATGAGTAGACAGCCCCCTGTCTCTGTATAACAGACTCAGGGGATGAGTAGACCGCCCCCTGTCTCTGTATCACAGACTCAGTGGATGAGAAGACCGCCCCCTGTCGCTGTATCAAAGACTCAGGGGATGAGTAGACCGCCCCCTGTCTCTGCATCACAGACTCAGTAGATGAGTAGACTGGCCCCTGTCTCTGTATCACAGACTCAGGGGATGATTAGACAGCCCCCTGTCTCTGTATCACAGCCACAAGGGATGAGTAGACCGCCCCCTGTCTCAGTATCTCAGACTCAGGGGAAGAGTCGACCACCCCCTGTCTTTGTATCACACACTCAGTGGATGAGCAGACTCCCCCTGTCTCTGTGTCACAGACTCAGGCGATGATGTAAACTGCCACTTGTCTCTGTATCACAGACTCAGGGAATGAGTAGACAGCCCCCTGTCTCTGTATAACAGACTCAGGGGATGAGTAGACCGCCCCCTGTCTCTGTATCACAGACTCAGTGGATGAGTAGACCGCCCCCTGTCTCTGCATCACAGACTCAGTAGATGAGTAGACCGGCCCCTGTCTCTGTATCACAGACTCAGGGGATGATTAGACAGCCCCCTGTCTCTGTATCACAGCCACAAGGGATGAGTAGACCGCCCCCTGTCTCAGTATCTCAGACTCAGGGGAAGAGTCGACCGCCCCCTGTCTCTGTATCATCGACTCAGGGGAAGAGTAGACCGCCCCCTGTCTTTGTATCACAGACTCAGGGGATGATTAGAGAGCCCCCTGTCTCTGTATCACAGCCACAAGGGATGAGTAGACCGCCCCCTGTCTCAGTATCTCAGACTCAGGGGAAGAGTCGACCGCCCCCTGTCTCTGTATCATCGACTCAGGGGAAGAGTAGACTGCCCCCTGTCTCTGTATCACAGACTCAGGGGATGAGTAGACCGCCTCCTGTCTCTGTATCACAGACTCAGGGGATGAGTAGACCGTCCCCTGTCTCTGTATCACACACTCAGCGGATGAGTAGACCGCCCCCTTCCTCTGTATCACAGACCCAGGGGATGAGTAAACTGCCCCTTGTCTCTATATCTCAGACTCAGGGGATGAGTAGACCGCCCCCTTTCTCTATATCGCTGACTCAGGGAATGAGTAGTACGCCCCCTGTCTCTGTATCACAGACTCAGGGGTTGAGTAGTCCGCCCCCTGTCTCTGCATCACAGACTCAGTGGATGAGTAGAACGCCCCCTGTCTCGGTATCACAGACTCAGGGGATGAGTAGACCAACCCAAGTCTTTGTATCACAGACTCAGGGGAAGAGTAGACCGCCCCCTGTCTTTGTATCACAGACTCAGGGGATGAGTAGACCGCCTCCTGTCTTTGTATCACACACTCAGTGGATGAGAAGTCTGCCCCCTGTCTCTGTATCACAGAATCAGGGGATGAGTAGATCGTCCCTGTCTCTGCATCACATACTGAGGGGATGAGCAGACTGCCCCCTGTCTCTGTATCACAGACTGAGGGGATGAGTAGACCGCACCCTGTCTCTATATCACAGACTCATGGGATGAGTAGACCGTCCTCTGTCTTTGTATCACAGACTCAGGGGATGATGAGACAGCCCCCTGTCTCAGTATCACAGGCTCAGGGGATGAGTAGACCGCCCCCTGTCTCTGTATCACAGACTCAAGTGATGAGTAGTCCGCCCCCTGTCTTTCTATCACGGACTCAGCGGATGAGTAGACCGTCCCCTGTCTTTGTATCACACATGCAGAGGATGAGTAGATCGCCCCCTGTCTCTGTATCACAGCCTCAGGGGATGAGTAAACTGCCCCCTGTCTCTGTATCAAAGTCTCAGGGGATGAGTAGAACCCGCCCTGTCTCTGCATCACAGACTCAGGGGATGAGTAGAGCGTCCCCTGTCTCCGTATCTCACACTCAGTGGATGAGCAGACCGTCCCCTGTCTCCGTACCACAGACTGAGGTGATAAGTAGACCGCACCCTGTCTCTGTATCACAAACTGAGGGGATAAGTAGACCGCCCCCTGTCTCTGCATCACAGACTCGGGGGATGAGTAGACCGCCCCCTGTCTCTGTATCACAGACTCAGGGGATGAGCAGACCGCCCCCTGTCTCTGTATCACAAACTCAGGGGATGAGTAGACCGTCCCCTGTCTTTGTATCACACACTCAGAGGATGAGCAGACTCCCCCTGTCTCTGTGTCACAGACTCAGGCGATGAGTAAACTGCCACTTGTCTCTGTATCACAGACTCAGGGAATGAGTAGACAGCCCCCTGTCTCTGTATAACAGACTCAGGGGATGAGTAGACCGCCCCCTGTCTCTGTATCACAGACTCAGTGGATGAGAAGACCGCCCCCTGTCGCTGTATCAAAGACTCAGGGGATGAGTAGACCGCCCCCTGTCTCTGCATCACAGACTCAGTAGATGAGTAGACTGGCCCCTGTCTCTGTATCACAGACTCAGGGGATGATTAGACAGCCCCCTGTCTCTGTATCACAGCCACAAGGGATGAGTAGACCGCCCCCTGTCTCAGTATCTCAGACTCAGGGGAAGAGTCGACCACCCCCTGTCTTTGTATCACACACTCAGTGGATGAGCAGACTCCCCCTGTCTCTGTGTCACAGACTCAGGCGATGATGTAAACTGCCACTTGTCTCTGTATCACAGACTCAGGGAATGAGTAGACAGCCCCCTGTCTCTGTATAACAGACTCAGGGGATGAGTAGACCGCCCCCTGTCTCTGTATCACAGACTCAGTGGATGAGAAGACCGCCCCCTGTCGCTGTATCAAAGACTCAGGGGATGAGTAGACCGCCCCCTGTCTCTGCATCACAGACTCAGTAGATGAGTAGACCGGCCCCTGTCTCTGTATCACAGACTCAGGGGATGATTAGACAGCCCCCTGTCTCTGTATCACAGCCACAAGGGATGAGTAGACCGCCCCCTGTCTCAGTATCTCAGACTCAGGGGAAGAGTCGACCGCCCCCTGTCTCTGTATCATCGACTCAGGGGAAGAGTAGACCGCCCCCTGTCTCTGTATCACAGACTCAGGGGATGAGTAGACCGTCCCCTGTCTCTGTATCTCAGACTCAGGGGAAGAGTCGACCGCCCCCTGTCTCTGTATCATCGACTCAGGGGAAGAGTAGACCGCCCCCTGTCTCTGTATCACACACTCAGCGGATGAGTAGACCGCCCCCTTCCTCTGTATCACAGACCCAGGGGATGAGTAAACTGCCCCTTGTCTCTATATCTCAGACTCAGGGGATGAGTAGACCGCCCCCTTTCTCTATATCGCTGACTCAGGGAATGAGTAGTACGCCCCCTGTCTCTGTATCACAGACTCAGGGGATGAGTTGAACGTCCCCTGTCTCTGCATCACAGACTCAGTGGATGAGTAGAACGCCCCCTGTCTCGGTATCACAGACTCAGGGGATGAGTAGACCAACCCAAGTCTTTGTATCACAGACTCAGGGGATGAGTAGACCGTCCCCTGTCTTTGCATCACAGACTCAGGGGATGAGTAGACCGCCCCCTGTCTTGTATCTTTGATTCAAGGGATGAGCAGACCGCCCCCTCTCGCTGTGTCATAGACTCAGGGGTTGAGTAGACTGCACACTGTCTCTATATCACAGACTCAGGCGATGAGTAAACTGCCCCTTGTCTCTGTATCACAGACTCAGGGAATGAGTAGACCGCCCCCTGTCGCTGTATAATAGACTCAGGGGTTGAGTAGACTGCACACAATCTCTATATCACAGACTCAGGGGATGAGTAGACCGCCCCCTCTCGCTGTGTCATAGACTCAGGCGATGAGTTAAGTGCCCCCGTCTCTGTATCACAGACTCACGGGATGAGTAGACGGCCCCCTGTCTCTGTATCATTGATTCAGGGGATGAGTAGATGGCCCCCTGTCTCTGTATCACAGTCTCAGGGGAAGAGTAGACCCCCCCCCTGTCTCTGTATCACAGACTGAGGGGATGAGTAGACCGCCCCCTTCCTCTGTATCACAGACCCAGGGGATGAGTAGACCGCCTCCGGTCTCTATATCACAGACTCAGGGAATGAGTAGACTGCCCCCTTTCTCTGTATCACACACTCGGGGGATGAGTAGACCGCCCCCTGACTCTGTATAACAAACTCGGGATGAGTAGACCGCCTCCTGTCTCTGTATCACAGACTCAGGGGATGAGTAGACCGCCCCTTGTCTCTGTATCACACACTCGGGGGATGATTAGACCGCCCCCTGTCTTGTCTTATTGATTCAGGGGATGAGTAGACCGCCCCCTGTCTCTGCATAATAGACTCAGGGGTTGAGTAGACCGCACACTGTCTCTATATCACAGTGTTAGGGGATGAGTAGCCTGCCCCCTGTTTCGATATCACATCCTCAGGGGATGAGTAGACCACCCCCTGTCTCTGTATCACAGACTCAGGGGATGAGTAGACCGCCACCTGTCTCTGTATCACAGACTCATGTGATGAGTAGTCCGCCCCCTGTCTTTGTATCACGGACTCGGGGGATGAGTAGACCGCCCCCTGTCCCTGTATCACAGACTCAGGGAATGAGTAGACCGCCCCCTGACTCTGTATCACAGACTCAGGGGATGAGTAGATCGCCCCCTGTCTCTGTATCACAGACTCAGGGGATGAGTAGCCCGCCCCCTGTCCCTGTATCACAGACTCAGGGGATGAGTCGACCGCCACCTGTCTCTGTATAACAGACTCAGGGGATGAGTAGACCGCCCCCTGTCCCTGTATCACAGACTCAGTGGATGAGTACACCGCCCCCTGTTTCTGTATCATTGATTCAGGGGATGAGAAGACCATCCCCTGTCTCTGTATCTCAAACTGAGGGGATAAGTAGACCGACCCTTTCTCTGTATCACAAATCTAGGGGATGAGTAGACCGCCCCCTGTCTCTGTATCACAAACTGAGGGGATAAGTAGACCGCCCCCTGTCTCTGTATCACAGACTCAGTGGATGAGCAGACTGCCCCCTGTCTCTGTATCACAGACTCAGGGGATGAGCAGACCGTCCCCTGTCTCTGTATCACAAACTGAGGGGATAATTAGACCGCCCCCTGTCTCTGTATCACAGAGTCAGTGAATGAGCAGACCGCCCCCTGTCTCTGTATTGCAGACTCAGGGGATGAGCAGACCGCCCACTGTCTCTGTTCACAAACTGAGGGGATAAGTAGACCGCCCCCTGTCTCTGTTTCACAGACTCAGGGGATGAGTAGACCGCCCCCTGTCTCTGTGTCACAGACTGAGGGGATGAGTAGACCGCCCACTGTCTTTGTATCACGGTCTCAGGGGATGAGTAGACCGCCCCCTTTCTCTGTGTGACAGACTCAGGGGATGAGTAAAGCGCCCCCTGTCTCTGTATCACACACTCGGGGATGAGTCGACCGCCACCTGTCCCTGTATCACAGACTCAAGGGATGAGTACACCGCCCCCTGTTTCTGTATCATTGATTCAGGGGATGAGAAGACCGCCCCCTGTCTCTCTATCACAAACTGAGGGGTTAAGTAGACCGACACTGTCTCTGTATCACAAATTTAGCGGATGAGTAGACCGCCACCTGTCTCTGTATCACAAACTCAGGGGATGAGTAGACTGCCCCCTGTCTCTGTATCACAAACTGAGGGGATAAGTAGACCGCCCCCTGTCTCTGTGTCACAGACTCAGGGGATGAGTAGACCGCCCCCTGTCTCTGTTTCACAGACTCAGGGGATGAGTAGACCGCCCCCTGTCTCTGTGTCACAGACTCAGGGGATAAGTAGACCGCCCCCTGTCTCTGTGTCACAGACTCAGGGGATGAGTAGAACACCCCCTGTCTCTGTATCAAAACTGAGGGGATAAGTAGACCGCCCCCTGTCTCTGTATCTCAAACTGAGGGGATGAGTAGACCGCCCCCTGCATTGTATCACAAACTCAGGGGATAAGTAGACCGCCCCCTGTCTCTGTATCACAAACTGAGGGGATAAGTAGACCGCCCCCTGTCTCTGTATCACAGACTCAGGGGATGAGTAGACCGCCCTCTGTCTCTGTATCACAAACTGAGGGGCTGAGTAGACCGTCCCCTGTCTCTGTATCACAAACTGAGGGGATAAGTAGACCGCCCCCTGTCTCTCTATCACAAACTCAGGGGATGAGTAGACCGCACCCTGTCTCTGTGTCACAGTCTCAGGGGATGAGTAGACAGCCCCTTTTCTCTCTTTCACAAACTCAGGGGATGAGTAGACCGCCCCCTGTCTCAGTATCACAGACTCAGGGGATGAGTAGACCGCCCCCTGTCTCTGTATCACAGAGTCAGTGCATGAGGAGACCGCCCCCTGTCTCTGTATCACAAACTGAGGGGATGAGTAGACCGCCCCCTGTCTCTGTATCACAGACTCAGGGGATGAAGAGACCGCCACCTGTCACTGTATCACAAACTGAGGGGATGAGTAGACTGCCCCCTTTCTCTGTATCACAGACTCAGGGGATGAGTAGACCGCCCCCTGTCTCTGTATCACAAACTGAGGGGATGAGTAGACCGCCCCCTGTCTCTGTATCACAGACTCAGGGGATGAGTAGACCGCCCCCTGTCTCTGTTTCACAGACTCAGGGGATGAGTAGACCGCCCCCTGTCTCTGTATCACAGACTCAGGGGATGAGTAGACCGCCCCCTTCCTCTTTATCACAGACCCAGGGGGTGAGTAAACTGCCCCTTGTCTCTGTATCTCAGACTCAGGGGATGAGTAGACCGCCCCCTGTCTCTGTGTCACAGACTCAGTGGATGAGAAGACCGCCCCCTGTCTCTGTCTCACAAATTTAGGGGATAAGTAGATCGCCCCCTGTCTCTGTATCACACACTCAGTGGATGAGTAGACACTCCCTTTCTCTATGTCACAGACTCAGGCGATGAGCAGACTGCCCCCTGTCTCTGTATCACAGACTCAGGGGATGAGTAGACCGCCCCCTGTCTCTGTATCACAGAGTCAGTGGATGAGTAGACCGTCACCTGTCTCTGTTTCACAGACTCAGTGGATGAGAAGATCGCCCCCTGTCTCTGTATCACAGACTGAGGGGATGAGTAGACCGCCCCCTGTCTCTGCATCACATCCTGAGGGGATGAGCAGACTGCCCCCTGTCTCTGTATCACAGACTCAGGGGATGAGTAGACCGCCCCCTGTCTCTGTATCACACACTCAGGGGATGAGTAGACCGCCCCCTGTCTCTGCATCAAAGACTCAGGGGATGAGTAGACCGCCCCCTGTCTCTGTATCACACACTCAGGGGATGAGTAGACCGCCCCCTATATCTGTATCACAGACTCAGGGGATGATTAGACAGCCCCCTTTCTCTGTATCACACACTCGGGGGATGAGTAGACCGCCCCCCATCTCTGTATCACAGACTCGGGAGATGAGTCGACCGCCTCCTGTCTTTGTATCACACACTCAGTGGATGAGTAGACCGCCCCCTGTCTAGGCATCACAGACTCAGTGGATGGGTAAACCGGCCCCTGTCTCTGTATCACAGATTCAGGGGATGAGTAGACCGCCCCATTTCTCTGTATCACAAACTGAGGGGTTGAGTATACTGCCCCATTTCTCTGTGTCACAGACTGAGGGGACGTGTTGACCGCCTCCTGTCTCTGTATCACAGACTCAGGGGATGAGTAGACCGCCCCCTATCTCTGTATCACAGACTCAGTGCATGATTAGACAGCCCCCTTTCTCTGTCTCACAGACTCAGGGTATGAGTAGACCGCCCCCTGTCTCTGTATCACACACTCGGGGGATGAGTAGACCGCCCCCTGTCTCTGTATCACAGAATCGGGGGATGAGTAGACCGCCCCCTGACTCAGTATCATTGATTCAGGGAATGAGTAGACCGCCCCCTGTCTCTGTATAACAGACTCAGGGGATGAGTAGACCGTCCCCTGTCTCTGTCTCACAGAGTCAGTGGATGAGTAGACCGTCACCTGTCTCTGTATCACAAACTCAGTGGATGAGAAGACCGCCCCCTGTCTCTGTATCAAAGACTCAGGGGATGAGTAGACCGCCCCCTGTCTAGGCATCACAGAGTCAGCGGATGAGTAGACCGCCCCCTGTCTCTGTTTCACAAACTGAGGGGATAAGTAGACCGCCCCTGTCTCTGTATCACTGACTCAGGGGATGAGTAGACCACCCCCTGTCTCTGGATCACATACTGAGGGGATAAGTGGACCACCCCCTGTCTCTGTTTCACAAACTGAGGGGATAAGTAGACCGCCCCTGTCTCTGCATCACAGAGTCAGGGGATGAGTAGACCGTCACCATTCTCTGTATCACAGACTCAGGGGATGAGTAGACCGCCCCCTGTCTCTGTATCACAAAATGAGGGGATGAGTAGACCGGCCCCTGTCTCTGCATCACAGACTCAGGGGATGAGTAGACCACCCCCTGTCTCTGTATCACAGACTCAGGGGATGAGTAGACCGTCACCATTCTCTGTATCACAGACTCAGGGGATGAGTAGACCGCCCCCTGTCTCTGTATCACAAAATGAGGGGATGAGTAGACCGGCCCCTGTCTCTGTATCACAGACTCAGGGGATGAGTAGACCGCCCCCTTCGTCTCTATCACAGACCCAGGGGATGAGTAAACTGCCCCTCGTGTCTGTATCTCAGATTCAGGGGATGAGTAGACCGCCCCCTGTCTCTGTATCACAAACTCAGGGAATGAGTAGACCGTCCCCTGTCTCTGTATCACAGACTCGGGGGATGAGTAGACCGCACCTGTCTCTGTATAATTGATTCAGGGGATGAGTAGACCGCCCCCTGTCTCTGTATCATTGATTCAGGGGATGAGGAAACCGCCCCCTGTCTCTGTATCATTGATTCAGGGGATGAGGAGACAGCCCCCTGTCTCTGTGTCACAGACTCAGGCGATGAGCAGACTGCCCCCTGTCTCTGTATCACAGACTCAGGGGATGAGTAGACCGCCCCCTGTCGCTGTATCACAGACTCAGGGGATGAGTAGACCGTCACCTGTCTCTGTATCACAGACTCAGTGGATGAGAAGACCGCCCCCTGTCTCTGTATCACAGACTCAGGGGATGAGTAGACCGCCCCCTGTCTCTGTATCACATACTGAGGGGATGAGCAGACCGCCCCCTGTCTCTGTATCACAAACTGAGGGGATGAGTAGACCGCCCCCTGTCTCTGTATCACAGACTCAGGGGATGAGTAGACTGCCCCCTGTCTCTGTATCACATACTGAGGGGATGAGCAGACTGCCCCCTGTCTCTGTATCACAGACTCAGGGGATGAGTAGACCACCCCCTGTCACTGTATCACAAACTGAGGGGATGAGGAGACCGCCCCCTGTCTCTGTATCACAGACTCAGGGGATGAGTAGACCGCCCCCTTCCTCTTTATCACAGAGTCAGGGGATGAGTAGACCTCCCCCTGTCTCTGTGTCACAGACTCAGTGGATGAGTAGACCGTCACCTGTCTCTGTGTCACAGACTCAGTGGATGAGAAGACCGCCCCCTGTCTCTGTCTCACAGAGTCAGGGGATGAGTAGACCGCCCCCTGTCTTTGTCACACAAATTTAGGGGATAAGTAGACCGCCCCCTGTCTCTGTATCACACACTCAGTGGATGAGTAGACAGTCCCTGTCTCTGTGTCACAGACTCAGGCGATGAGCAGACTGCCCCCTGTCTCTGTATCACAGACTTAGGGGATGAGTAGACCGCCCCCTGTCTCTGTATCACAGAGTCAGTGGATGAGTAGACCGTCACCTGTCTCTGTTTCACAGACTCAGTGGATGAGAAGATCGCCCCCTGTCTCTGTATCACAGACTGAGGGGATGAGTAGACTGCCCCCTGTCTCTGTATCACAGACTCAGGGGATGAGTAGATCGCCCCCTGTCTCTGCATCACATACTGAGGGGATGAGCAGACTGCCCCCTGTCTCTGTATCACAGACTCAGGGGATGAGTAGACCGCCCCCTGTCTCTGTATCACAAACTGAGGGGATAAGTAGACCGCCCCCTGTCTCTGTGTCACAGACTCAGGGGATGAGTAGACCGCCCCCTGTCTCTGTATCACAAACTGAGGGGATAAGTAGACCGCCCCCTGTCTCTGTATCTCAAACTGAGGGGATAAGTAGACCGCCCCCTGTCTCTGTATCACAGATTCAGGGGATGAGTAGAGCGCGCCCTGACTCTGTGTCACAGACTCAGGGGATGAGTAGACCGCCCCCTGTCTCTGTATCACAAACTGAGGGGATAAGTAGACCGCCCCCTGTCTTTGTATCACAAACTCAGGGGATAAGTAGACCGCCCCCTGTCTCTGTATCACAAACTGAGGGGATAAGTAGACCGCCCCCTGTCTCTGTTTCACAGACTCAGGGGATGAGTAGACCGCCCCCTGTCTCAGTATCACAAAATGAGGGGATGAGTAGACCGGCCCCTGTCTCTGTATCACAGACTCAGGGGATGAGTAGACCGCCCCCTTCGTCTCTATCACAGACCCAGGGGATGAGTAAACTGCCCCTTGTGTCTGTATCTCAGATTCAGGGGATGAGTAGACCGCCCCCTGTCTCTGTATCACAAACTCAGGGAATGAGTAGACCGTCCCCTGTCTCTGTATCACAGACTTGGGGGATGAGTAGACCGTACCTGTCTCTGTATAATTGATTCAGGGGATGAGTAGACCGCCCCCTGTCTCTGTATCATTGATTCAGGGGATGAGGAGACCGCCCCCTGTCTCTGTATCATTGATTCAGGGGATGAGGAGACAGCCCCCTGTCTCTGTGTCACAGACTCAGGCGATGAGCAGACTGCCCCCTGTCTCTGTATCACAGACTCAGGGGATGAGTAGACCGCCCCCTGTCGCTGTATCACAGACTCAGGGGATGAGTAGACCGTCACCTGTCTCTGTATCACAGACTCAGTGGATGAGAAGACCGCCCCCTGTCTCTGTATCACAGACTCAGGGGATGAGTAGACCGCCCCCTGTCTCTGTATCACATACTGAGGGGATGAGCAGACCGCCCCCTGTCTCTGTATCACAAACTGAGGGGATGAGTAGACCGCCCCCTGTCTCTGTATCACAGACTCAGGGGATGAGTAGACCGCCCCCTGTCTCTGTATCACAGACTCATGTGATGAGTAGTCCGCCCCCTGTCTTTGTATCACGGACTCGGGGGATGAGTAGACCGCCCCCTGTCCCTGTATCACAGACTCAGGGAATGAGTAGACCGCCCCCTGACTCTGTATCACAGACTCAGGGGATGAGTAGATCGCCCCCTGTCTCTGTATCACAGACTCAGGGGATGAGTAGCCCGCCCCCTGTCCCTGTATCACAGACTCAGGGGATGAGTCGACCGCCACCTGTCTCTGTATAACAGACTCAGGGGATGAGTAGACCGCCCCCTGTCCCTGTATCACAGACTCAGTGGATGAGTACACCGCCCCCTGTTTCTGTATCATTGATTCAGGGGATGAGAAGACCATCCCCTGTCTCTGTATCTCAAACTGAGGGGATAAGTAGACCGACCCTTTCTCTGTATCACAAATCTAGGGGATGAGTAGACCGCCCCCTGTCTCTGTATCACAAACTGAGGGGATAAGTAGACCGCCCCCTGTCTCTGTATCACAGACTCAGTGGATGAGCAGACTGCCCCCTGTCTCTGTATCAAAGACTCAGGGGATGAGCAGACCGTCCCCTGTCTCTGTATCACAAACTGAGGGGATAATTACACCGCCCCCTGTCTCTGTATCACAGAGTCAGTGAATGAGCAGACCGCCCCCTGTCTCTGTATTGCAGACTCAGGGGATGAGCAGACCGCCCACTGTCTCTGTTCACAAACTGAGGGGATAAGTAGACCGCCCCCTGTCTCTGTTTCACAGACTCAGGGGATGAGTAGACCGCCCCCTGTCTCTGTGTCACAGACTGAGGGGATGAGTAGACCGCCCACTGTCTTTGTATCACGGTCTCAGGGGATGAGTAGACCGCCCCCTTTCTCTGTGTGACAGACTCAGGGGATGAGTAAAGCGCCCCCTGTCTCTGTATCACACACTCGGGGATGAGTCGACCGCCACCTGTCCCTGTATCACAGACTCAAGGGATGAGTACACCGCCCCCTGTTTCTGTATCATTGATTCAGGGGATGAGAAGACCGCCCCCTGTCTCTCTATCACAAACTGAGGGGTTAAGTAGACCGACACTGTCTCTGTATCACAAATTTAGCGGATGAGTAGACCGCCACCTGTCTCTGTATCACAAACTCAGGGGATGAGTAGACTGCCCCCTGTCTCTGTATCACAAACTGAGGGGATAAGTAGACCGCCCCCTGTCTCTGTGTCACAGACTCAGGGGATGAGTAGACCGCCCCCTGTCTCTGTTTCACAGACTCAGGGGATGAGTAGACCGCCCCCTGTCTCTGTGTCACAGACTCAGGGGATAAGTAGACCGCCCCCTGTCTCTGTGTCACAGACTCAGGGGATGAGTAGAACGCCCCCTGTCTCTGTATCAAAACTGAGGGGATAAGTAGACCGCCCCCTGTCTCTGTATCTCAAACTGAGGGGATGAGTAGACCGCCCCCTGCATTGTATCACAAACTCAGGGGATAAGTAGACCGCCCCCTGTCTCTGTATCACAAACTGAGGGGATAAGTAGACCGCCCCCTGTCTCTGTATCACAGACTCAGGGGATGAGTAGACCGCCCTCTGTCTCTGTATCACAAACTGAGGGGCTGAGTAGACCGTCCCCTGTCTCTGTATCACAAACTGAGGGGATAAGTAGACCGCCCCCTGTCTCTCTATCACAAACTCAGGGGATGAGTAGACCGCACCCTGTCTCTGTGTCACAGTCTCAGGGGATGAGTAGACAGCCCCTTTTCTCTCTTTCACAAACTCAGGGGATGAGTAGACCGCCCCCTGTCTCAGTATCACAGACTCAGGGGATGAGTAGACCGCCCCCTGTCTCTGTATCACAGAGTCAGTGCATGAGGAGACCGCCCCCTGTCTCTGTATCACAAACTGAGGGGATGAGTAGACCGCCCCCTGTCTCTGTATCACAGACTCAGGGGATGAAGAGACCGCCACCTGTCACTGTATCACAAACTGAGGGGATGAGTAGACTGCCCCCTTTCTCTGTATCACAGACTCAGGGGATGAGTAGACCGCCCCCTGTCTCTGTATCACAAACTGAGGGGATGAGTAGACCGCCCCCTGTCTCTGTATCACAGACTCAGGGGATGAGTAGACCGCCCCCTGTCTCTGTTTCACAGACTCAGGGGATGAGTAGACCGCCCCCTGTCTCTGTATCACAGACTCAGGGGATGAGTAGACCGCCCCCTTCCTCTTTATCACAGACCCAGGGGGTGAGTAAACTGCCCCTTGTCTCTGTATCTCAGACTCAGGGGATGAGTAGACCGCCCCCTGTCTCTGTGTCACAGACTCAGTGGATGAGAAGACCGCCCCCTGTCTCTGTCTCACAAATTTAGGGGATAAGTAGATCGCCCCCTGTCTCTGTATCACACACTCAGTGGATGAGTAGACACTCCCTTTCTCTATGTCACAGACTCAGGCGATGAGCAGACTGCCCCCTGTCTCTGTATCACAGACTCAGGGGATGAGTAGACCGCCCCCTGTCTCTGTATCACAGAGTCAGTGGATGAGTAGACCGTCACCTGTCTCTGTTTCACAGACTCAGTGGATGAGAAGATCGCCCCCTGTCTCTGTATCACAGACTGAGGGGATGAGTAGACCGCCCCCTGTCTCTGCATCACATCCTGAGGGGATGAGCAGACTGCCCCCTGTCTCTGTATCACAGACTCAGGGGATGAGTAGACCGCCCCCTGTCTCTGTATCACACACTCAGGGGATGAGTAGACCGCCCCCTGTCTCTGCATCAAAGACTCAGGGGATGAGTAGACCGCCCCCTGTCTCTGTATCACACACTCAGGGGATGAGTAGACCGCCCCCTATATCTGTATCACAGACTCAGGGGATGATTAGACAGCCCCCTTTCTCTGTATCACACACTCGGGGGATGAGTAGACCGCCCCCCATCTCTGTATCACAGACTCGGGAGATGAGTCGACCGCCTCCTGTCTTTGTATCACACACTCAGTGGATGAGTAGACCGCCCCCTGTCTAGGCATCACAGACTCAGTGGATGGGTAAACCGGCCCCTGTCTCTGTATCACAGATTCAGGGGATGAGTAGACCGCCCCCTTTCTCTGTATCACAAACTGAGGGGTTGAGTATACTGCCCCATTTCTCTGTGTCACAGACTGAGGGGACGTGTTGACCGCCTCCTGTCTCTGTATCACAGACTCAGGGGATGAGTAGACCGCCCCCTATCTCTGTATCACAGACTCAGTGCATGATTAGACAGCCCCCTTTCTCTGTCTCACAGACTCAGGGTATGAGTAGACCGCCCCCTGTCTCTGTATCACACACTCGGGGGATGAGTAGACCGCCCCCTGTCTCTGTATCACAGAATCGGGGGATGAGTAGACCGCCCCCTGACTCAGTATCATTGATTCAGGGAATGAGTAGACCGCCCCCTGTCTCTGTATAACAGACTCAGGGGATGAGTAGACCGTCCCCTGTCTCTGTCTCACAGAGTCAGTGGATGAGTAGACCGTCACCTGTCTCTGTATCACAAACTCAGTGGATGAGAAGACCGCCCCCTGTCTCTGTATCAAAGACTCAGGGGATGAGTAGACCGCCCCCTGTCTAGGCATCACAGAGTCAGCGGATGAGTAGACCGCCCCCTGTCTCTGTTTCACAAACTGAGGGGATAAGTAGACCGCCCCTGTCTCTGTATCACTGACTCAGGGGATGAGTAGACCACCCCCTGTCTCTGGATCACATACTGAGGGGATAAGTGGACCACCCCCTGTCTCTGTTTCACAAACTGAGGGGATAAGTAGACCGCCCCTGTCTCTGCATCACAGAGTCAGGGGATGAGTAGACCGTCACCATTCTCTGTATCACAGACTCAGGGGATGAGTAGACCGCCCCCTGTCTCTGTATCACAAAATGAGGGGATGAGTAGACCGGCCCCTGTCTCTGCATCACAGACTCAGGGGATGAGTAGACCACCCCCTGTCTCTGTATCACAGACTCAGGGGATGAGTAGACCGTCACCATTCTCTGTATCACAGACTCAGGGGATGAGTAGACCGCCCCCTGTCTCTGTATCACAAAATGAGGGGATGAGTAGACCGGCCCCTGTCTCTGTATCACAGACTCAGGGGATGAGTAGACCGCCCCCTTCGTCTCTATCACAGACCCAGGGGATGAGTAAACTGCCCCTCGTGTCTGTATCTCAGATTCAGGGGATGAGTAGACCGCCCCCTGTCTCTGTATCACAAACTCAGGGAATGAGTAGACCGTCCCCTGTCTCTGTATCACAGACTCGGGGGATGAGTAGACCGCACCTGTCTCTGTATAATTGATTCAGGGGATGAGTAGACCGCCCCCTGTCTCTGTATCATTGATTCAGGGGATGAGGAAACCGCCCCCTGTCTCTGTATCATTGATTCAGGGGATGAGGAGACAGCCCCCTGTCTCTGTGTCACAGACTCAGGCGATGAGCAGACTGCCCCCTGTCTCTGTATCACAGACTCAGGGGATGAGTAGACCGCCCCCTGTCGCTGTATCACAGACTCAGGGGATGAGTAGACCGTCACCTGTCTCTGTATCACAGACTCAGTGGATGAGAAGACCGCCCCCTGTCTCTGTATCACAGACTCAGGGGATGAGTAGACCGCCCCCTGTCTCTGTATCACATACTGAGGGGATGAGCAGACCGCCCCCTGTCTCTGTATCACAAACTGAGGGGATGAGTAGACCGCCCCCTGTCTCTGTATCACAGACTCAGGGGATGAGTAGACTGCCCCCTGTCTCTGTATCACATACTGAGGGGATGAGCAGACTGCCCCCTGTCTCTGTATCACAGACTCAGGGGATGAGTAGACCACCCCCTGTCACTGTATCACAAACTGAGGGGATGAGGAGACCGCCCCCTGTCTCTGTATCACAGACTCAGGGGATGAGTAGACCGCCCCCTTCCTCTTTATCACAGAGTCAGGGGATGAGTAGACCTCCCCCTGTCTCTGTGTCACAGACTCAGTGGATGAGTAGACCGTCACCTGTCTCTGTGTCACAGACTCAGTGGATGAGAAGACCGCCCCCTGTCTCTGTCTCACAGAGTCAGGGGATGAGTAGACCGCCCCCTGTCTTTGTCACACAAATTTAGGGGATAAGTAGACCGCCCCCTGTCTCTGTATCACACACTCAGTGGATGAGTAGACAGTCCCTGTCTCTGTGTCACAGACTCAGGCGATGAGCAGACTGCCCCCTGTCTCTGTATCACAGACTTAGGGGATGAGTAGACCGCCCCCTGTCTCTGTATCACAGAGTCAGTGGATGAGTAGACCGTCACCTGTCTCTGTTTCACAGACTCAGTGGATGAGAAGATCGCCCCCTGTCTCTGTATCACAGACTGAGGGGATGAGTAGACTGCCCCCTGTCTCTGTATCACAGACTCAGGGGATGAGTAGATCGCCCCCTGTCTCTGCATCACATACTGAGGGGATGAGCAGACTGCCCCCTGTCTCTGTATCACAGACTCAGGGGATGAGTAGACCGCCCCCTGTCTCTGTATCACAAACTGAGGGGATAAGTAGACCGCCCCCTGTCTCTGTGTCACAGACTCAGGGGATGAGTAGACCGCCCCCTGTCTCTGTATCACAAACTGAGGGGATAAGTAGACCGCCCCCTGTCTCTGTATCTCAAACTGAGGGGATAAGTAGACCGCCCCCTGTCTCTGTATCACAGATTCAGGGGATGAGTAGAGCGCGCCCTGACTCTGTGTCACAGACTCAGGGGATGAGTAGACCGCCCCCTGTCTCTGTATCACAAACTGAGGGGATAAGTAGACCGCCCCCTGTCTTTGTATCACAAACTCAGGGGATAAGTAGACCGCCCCCTGTCTCTGTATCACAAACTGAGGGGATAAGTAGACCGCCCCCTGTCTCTGTTTCACAGACTCAGGGGATGAGTAGACCGCCCCCTGTCTCAGTATCACAAAATGAGGGGATGAGTAGACCGGCCCCTGTCTCTGTATCACAGACTCAGGGGATGAGTAGACCGCCCTCTGTCTCTGTATCACAAACTGAGGGGCTGAGTAGACCGTCCCCTGTCTCTGTATCACAAACTGAGGGGATGAGCAGACTGCCCCCTGTCTCTGTATCACAGACTCAGGGGATGAGTAGACCACCCCCTGTCACTGTATCACAAACTGAGGGGATGAGGAGACCGCCCCCTGTCTCTGTATAACAGACTCAGGGGATGAGTAGACCGCCCCCTTCCTCTTTATCACAGACCCAGGGGATGAGGAAACTGCCCCTTGTCTCTGTATCTCAGACTCAGGGGATGAGTTGACCGTCACCTGTCTCTGTGTCACAGACTCAGTGGATGAGTAGACCGTCACCTGTCTCTGTGTCACAGACTCAGTGGATGAGAAGACTGCCCCCTGTCTCTGTCTCACAGAGTCAGGGGATGAGTAGACCTCCCCCTGTCTCTGTGTCACAGACTCAGTGGATGAGTAGACCGTCACCTGTCTCTGTGTCACAGACTCAGTGGATGAGAAGACCGCCCCCTGTCTCTGTCTCACAGAGTCAGGGGATGAGTAGACCTCCCCCTGTCTCTGTATCACATACTGAGGGGATAAGTGGACCGCCCCCTGTCTTTGTCACACAAATTTAGGGGATAAGTAGACCGCCCCCTTTCTCTGTATCACACACTCAGTGGATGAGTAGACAGTCCCTGTCTCTGTGTCACAGACTCAGGCGATGAGCAGACTGCCCCCTGTCTCTGTATCACAGACTTAGGGGATGAGTAGACCGCCCCCTGTCTCTGTATCACAGAGTCAGTGGATGAGTAGACCGTCACCTGTCTCTGTTTCACAGACTCAGTGGATGAGAAGATCGCCCCCTGTCTCTGTATCACAGACTGAGGGGATGAGTAGACTGCCCCCTGTCTCTGTATCACAGACTCAGGGGATGAGTAGATCGCCCCCTGTCTCTGCATCACATACTGAGGGGATGAGCAGACTACCCCCTGTCTCTGTATCACAGACTCAGGGGATGAGTAGACCGCCCCCTGTCTCTGTATCACAAACTGAGGGGATAAGTAGACTGCCCCCTGTCTCTGTGTCACAGACTCAGGTGATGAGTAGACCGCCCCCTGTCTCTGTATCACAAACTGAGGGGATAAGTAGACCGCCCCCTGTCTCTGTATCTCAAACTGAGGGGATAAGTAGACCGCCCCCTGTCTCTGTATCACAGACTCAGGGGATGAGTAGAGCGCGCCCTGACTCTGTGTCACAGACTCAGGGGATGAGTAGACCGCCCCCTGTCTCTGTATCACAAACTGAGGGGATAAGTAGACCGCCCCCTGTCTTTGTATCACAAACTCAGGGGATAAGTAGTCCGCCCCCTGTCTCTGTATCACAAACTGAGGGGATAAGTAGACCGCCCCCTGTCTCTGTATCACAGACTCAGGGGATGAGTAGACCGCCCTCTGTCTCTGTATCACAAACTGAGGGGCTGAGTAGACCGTCCCCTGTCTCTGTATCACAAACTGAGGGGATAAGTAGACCGCCCCCTGTCTCTCTATCACAAACTCAGGGGAAGAGTAGACCGCCCCCTGTCTCTGTGTCACAGTCTCATTGGATGAGTAGACCGCCCCTTTTCTCTCTTTCACAAACTCAGGGGATGAGTTGACCGCCCCCTGTCTCAGTATCGCAGACTCAGGGGATGAGTAGACCGCCCCCTGTCTCTGTATCACAGACTCAGTGGATGAGAAGACCGCCCCCTGTCTCTGTATCACAAACTGAGGGGATGAGTAGACCGCCCCCTGTCTCTGTATCACAGACTCAGGGGATGAGTAGACCGCCCCCTGACTCTGTATCACAGACTCAGGGGATGAAAAGACCGCCACATGTCACTGTATCACAAACTGAGGGGATGAGTAGACTGCCCCCTTTCTCTGTATCACAGACTCAGGGGATGAGTAGACCGCCCCCTGTCTCTGTATCACAAACTGAGGGGATGAGTAGACCGCCCCCTGTCTCTGTTTCACAGACTCAGGGGATGAGTAGACCGCCCCCTGTCACTGTATCACAAACTGAGGGGATGAGTAGACCGCCCCCTGTCTCTGTATCACAGACTCAGGGGATGAGTAGACCGCCCCCTTCCTCTTTATCACAGACCCAGGGGGTGAGTAAACTGCCCCTTGTCTCTGTATCTCAGACTCAGGGGATGAGTAGACCGCCCCCTGTCTCTGTATCTCACAATCAGGGGATGAGTAGTCCGCCCCCTGTCTCTGTATCATTGATTCAGGGGATGAGTAGACCGCTCCCTGTCTCTGTATCACAGAGTCAGAGATTGAGTAGACCGTCATCTGTCTCTGTGTCACAGACTCAGTGGATGAGAAGACCGCCCCCTGTCACTGTATCACAAACTGAGGGGATGAGTAGACCGCCCCCTGTCTCTGTATCACAGACTCAGGGGATGAGTAGACCGCCCCCTTCCTCTTTATCACAGACCCAGGGGGTGAGTAAACTGCCCCTTGTCTCTGTATCTCAGACTCAGGGGATGAGTAGACCGCCCCCTGTCTCTGTATCTCACAATCAGGGGATGAGTAGTCCGCCCCCTGTCTCTGTATCACAGAGTCAGTGGATGAGTAGACCGTCATCTGTCTCTGTGTCACAGTCTCAGTGGATGAGAAGACCGCCCCCTGTCTCTGTCTCACAAATTTAGGGGATAAGTAGATCGCCCCCTGTCTCTGTATCACACACTCAGTGGATGAGTAGACACTCCCTGTCTCTACGTCACAGACTCAGGGGATGAGCAGACTGCCCCCTGTCTCTGTATCACAGACTCAGGGGATGAGTAGACCGCCCCCTGTCTTTGTATCACACACTCAGTGGATGAGTAGACCGCCCCCTGTCTAGGCATCACAGACTCAGTGGATGGGTAAACCGGCCCCTGTCTCTGTATCACAGACTCAGTGGATGAGTAGACCGTCACCTGTCTATGTTTCACAGTCTCAGTGGATGAGAAGATCGCCCCCTGTCTCTGTATCACAGACTGAGGGGATGAGTAGACCGACCCCTGTCTCTGCATCACATACTGAGGGGATGAGCAGACTGCCCCCTGTCTCTGTATCACAGACTCAGGGGATGAGTAGACCGCCCTCGTCTCTGTATCACACACTCAGGGGATGAGTAGACCGCCCCCTTTCTCTGTATCACACACTCGGGGGATGAGTAGACCGCCCTCCGATCTCTGCATCACAGACTCGGGAGATGAGTAGACCGCCTCCTGTCTTTGTATCACACACTCAGTGGATGAGTAGACCGCCCCCTGTCTAGGCATCACAGACTCAGTGGATGGGTAAACCGGCCCCTGTCTCTGTATCACAGACTCAGGGGATGAGTAGACCGCCCCCTTTCTCTGTATCACAAACTGAGGGGTTGAGTATACTGCCCCATTTCTCTGTGTCACAGAATGAGGGGATGAGTTGACCGCCTCCTGTCTCTGTATCACAGACTCAGGGGATGAGTAGACCGCCCTCTGTCTCTGTATCTCACACTCAGCGATTGAGTTAACCGCCCCCTATCTCTGTATCACAGACTCAGGGCATGATTAGACAGCCCCCTTTCTCTGTCTCACAGACTCAGGGTATGAGTAGACCGCCCGCTGTCTCTGTATCACACACTCGGGGGATGAGTCGACCGCCCCCTGTCTCTGTATCACAGAATCGGGGGATGAGTAGACCGCCCCCTGACTCTGTATCATTGATTCAGGGAATGAGTAGAACGCCCCCTGTCTCTGTATAACAGACTCAGGGGATGAGTAGATCGCCCCGTGTCTCTGTCTCACAGAGTCAGTGGATGAGAAGACCGCCCCCTGTCTCTGTATCAAAGACTCAGGGGATGAGTAGTCCGCCCCCTGTCTCTGCATCTCAGAGTCAGGGGATGACTAGACAGCCCCCTGTCTTTGTATCACACACTCAGTGGATGAGTAGACCGCCCCCTGTCTAGGCATCACAGACTCAGTGGATGAGTAGACCGCCCCCTGTCTCTGTTTCACAAACTGAGGGGATAAGTAGACCGCCCCTGTCTCTGTATCACTGACTCAGGGGATGAGTAGACCGTCACCTGTCTCAGTATCACAAACTCAGTGGATGAGAAGACCGCCCCCTGTCTCTGTATCAATGACTCAGGGGATGAGTAGTCCGCCCCCTGTCTCTGCATCTCAGAGTCAGGGGATGACTAGACAGCCCCCTGTCTTTGTATCACACACTCAGTGGATGAGTGGTCCGCCCCCTGTCTAGGCATCACAGACTCAGTGGATGAGTAGACCGCCCCCTGTCTCTGTTTCACAAACTGAGGGGATAAGTAGACCGCCCCTGTCTCTGTATCACTGACTCAGGGGATGAGTAGACCACCCCCTGTCTCTGGATCACATACTGAGGGGATAAGTGGACCGCCCCCTGTCTCTGTTTCACAAACTGAGGGGATAAGTAGACCGCCCCTGTCTCTGCATCACAGACTCAGGGGATGAGTAGACCGCCCCCTGTCTCAGTATCACAGACTCAGGGGATGAGTAGACCGTCACCTGTCTCTGTATCACAGACTCAGGGGATGAGTAGACCGCACCCGGTCTCTGCATCACAAAATGAGGGGATGAGTAGACAGGCCCCTGTCTCTGTATCACAGACTCAGGGGATGAGTAGACCGCCCCCTTCGTCTCTATCACAGACCCAGGGGATGAGTAAACTCCCCCTTGTGTCTGTATCTCAGATTCAGGGGATCAGTAGACCGCCCCCTGTCTCTGTATCACAAACTCAGGGAATGAGTAGACCGTCCCCTGTCTCTGTATCACAGACTCGGGGGATGAGTAGACCGCCCCTGTCTCTGTATCATTGATTCAGGGGATGAGTAGACCGCCCCCTGTCTATGTATCATTGATTCAGGGGATGAGGAGACAGCCCCCTGTCTCTGTGTCACAGACTCAGGCGATGAGCAGACTGCCCCCTGTCTCTGTATCACAGACTCAGGGGATGAGTAGACCGCCCCCTGTCGCTGTATCACAGACTCAGGGGATGAGTAGACCGTCACCTGTCTCTGTATCACAGACTCAGTGGATGAGAAGACCGCCTCCTGTCTCTGTATCACATACTGAGGGGATGAGCAGACCGCCCCCTGTCTCTGTATCACAAACTGAGGGGATGAGTAGACCGCCCCCTGTCTCTGTATCACAGACTCAGGGGATGAGTAGACCGCCCCCTGTCTCTGTATCACATACTGAGGGGATGAGCAGACTGCCCCCTGTCTCTGTATCACAGACTCAGGGGATGAGTAGACCGCCCCCTGTCACTGTATCACAAACTGAGGGGATGAGTAGACCGCCCCCTGTCTCTGTATCACAGACTCAGGGGATGAGTAGACCGCCCCCTTCCTCTTTATCACAGACCCAGGGGATGAGTAAACTGCCCCTTGTCTCTGTATCTCAGACTCAGGGGATGAGTAGACCGCCCCCTGTCTCTGTATCTCAGACTCAGGGGATGAGTAGACCGCCCCCTTCCTCTGCATCACAGACCCAGGGGATGAGTAGACCGTCACCTGTCTCTGTGTCACAGACTCAGTGGATGAGTAGACCGTCACCTGTCTCTGTGTCACAGACTCAGTGGATGAGAAGACCGCCCCCTGTCTCTGTATCACAGAGTCAGTGCATGAGTAGACCGTCACCTGTCTCTGTATCACAAACTGAGGGGATGAGTAGACCGCCCCCTGTTTCTGTATCACAGACTCAGGGGTGAGTAGACCGCCCCCTGTCTCTGTATCACATACTGAGGGGATGAGCAGACTGCCCCCTGTCTCTGTATCACAGACTCAGGGGATGAGTAGACCGCCCCCTGTCACTGTATCACAAACTGAGGGGATGAGTAGACCGCCCCCTGTCTCTGTATCACAGACTCAGGGGATGAGTAGACCGCCCCCTTCCTCTTTATCACAGACCCAGGGGATGAGTAAACTGCCCCTTGTCTCTGTATCTCAGACTCAGGGGATGAGTAGACCGCCCCCTGTCTCTGTATCTCAGACTCAGGGGATGAGAAGACCGCCCCCTTCCTCTGCATCACAGACCCAGGGGATGAGTAGAACGTCACCTGTCTCTGTGTCACAGACTCAGTGGATGAGTAGACCGTCACCTGTCTCTGTCTCACAGAGTCAGGGGATGAGTAGACCTCCCGCTGTCTCTGTATCACATACTGAGGGGATAAGTAGACGGCACCCTGTCTTTGTCACACAAATTTAGGGGATAAGTAGACCGCCCCCTGTCTCTGTATCACACACTCAGTGGATGAGTAGACAGTCCCTGTCTCTGTGTCACAGACTCAGGCGATGAGCAGACTGCCCCCTGTCTCTGTATCACAGAATAGGGGATGAGAAGATCGCCCCCTGTCTCTGTATCACAGACTGAGGGGATGAGCAGACTGCCCCCTGTCTCTGTATCACAGACTCAGGGGATGAGTAGACCGTCACCTGTCTCTGTTTCACAGACTCAGTGGATGAGAAGATCGCCCCCTGTCTCTGTATCACAGACTGAGGGGATGAGCAGACTGCCCCCTGTCTCTGTATCACAGACTCAGGGGATGAGTAGATCGCCCCCTGTCTCTGTATCACATACTGAGGGGATGAGCAGACTGCCCCCTGTCTCTGTATCACAGACTCAGGGGATGAGTAGACCGCCCCCTGTCTCTGTATCACAAACTGAGGGGATAAGTAGACTGCCCCCTGTCTCTGTGTCACAGACTCAGGGGATGAGTAGACCGCCCCCTGTCTCTGTATCACAAACTGAGGGGATAAGTAGACCGCCCCCTGTCTCTGTATCTCAAACTGAGGGGCTAAGTAGACCGCCCCCTGTCTCTGTATCACAGACTCAGGGGATGAGTAGAGCGCGCCCTGACTCTGTGTCACAGACTCAGGGGATGAGTAGACCGCCCCCAGTCTCTGTATCACAAACTGAGGGGATAAGTAGACCGCCCACTGTCTTTGTATCACAAACTCAGGGGATAAGTAGACCGCCCCCTGTCTCTGTATCACAAACTGAGGGGATAAGTAGACCGCCCCCTGTCTCTGTATCACAGACTCAGGGGATGAGTAGACCGCCCTTTGTCTCTGTATCACAAACTGAGGGGCTGAGTAGACCGTCCCCTGTCTCTGTATCACAAACTGAGGGGATAAGTAGACCGCCCCCTGTCTCTCTATCACAAACTCAGGGGATGAGTAGACCGCCTCCTGTCTCTGTGTCACAGTCTCAGGGGATGAGTAGACCGCCCCTTTTCTCTCTTTCACAATCTCAGGGGATGAGTAGACCGCCCCCTGTCTCAGTATCACAGACTCAGGGGATGAGTAGACTGCCCCCTGTCTCTGTATCACAGAGTCAGTGCATGAGTAGACCGTCACCTGTCTCTGTATCACAGACTCAGTGGATGAGTAGACCGCCCCCTGTCTCTGTATCACAGACTCAGGGGATGAGTAGACCGCCCCCTGTCTCTGTATCACAGACTCAGTGGATGAGAAGACCGCCCCCTGTCTCTGTATCACAAACTGAGGGGATGAGTAGACCGCCCCCTGTCTCTGTATCACAGACTCAGGGGATGAGTAGACCGCCCCCTGTCTCTGTATCACAGACTCAGGGGATGAAGAGACCGCCACCTGTCACTGTATCACAAACTGAGGGGATGAGTAGACTGCCCCCTTTCTCTGCATCACAGACTCAGGGGATGAGTAGACCGCCCCCTGTCTCTGTTTCACAGACTCAGGGGATGAGTAGACCGCCCCCTGTCACTGTATCACAAACTGAGGGGATGAGTAGACCGCCCCCTGTCTCTGTATCACAGACTCAGGGGCTGAGTAGACCGCCCCCTTCCTCTTTATCACAGACTCAGGGGGTGAGTAAACTGCCCCTTGTCTCTGTATCTCAGACTCAGGGGATGAGTAGACCGCCCCCTGTCTCTGTATCTCACAATCAGGGGATGAGTAGTCCGCCCCCTGTCTCTGTGTCACAGAGTCAGTGGATGAGTAGACCGTCATCTGTCTCTGTGTCACAGACTCAGTGGATGAGAAGACCGCCCCCTGTCTCTGTCTCACAAATTTAGGGGATAAGTTGATCGCCCCCTGTCTCTGTATCACACACTCAGTGGATGAGTAGACACTCCCTGTCTCTATGTCACAGACTCAGGCGATGAGCAGACTGCCCCCTGTCTCTGTATCACAGACTCAGGGGATGAGTAGACCGCCCCCTGTCTCTGTATCACAGAGTCAGTGGATGAGTAGACCGTCACCTGTCTCTGTTTCACAGACTCAGTGGATGAGAAGATCGCCCCCTGTCTCTGTATCACAGACTGAGGGGATGAGTAGACCGACCCCTGTCTCTGCATCACATACTGAGGGGATGAGCAGACTGCCCCCTGTCTCTGTATCACAGACTCAGGGGATGAGTAGACCGCCCCCTGTCTCTGTATCACACACTCAGGGGATGAGTAGACCGCCCCCTGTCTCTGTATCACAGACTCAGGGGATGAGTAGACCGCCCCCTGTCTCTGTATCACATACTGAGGGGATGAGTAGACCGCCCCCTGTCTCTGTATCACAAACTGAGGGGATGAGTAGACCGCCCCTTGTCTCTGTATCACAGACTCAGGGGATGAGTAGACCGCCCCCTGTCTCTGTATCACAAACTGAGGGGATGAGTAGACCGCCCCCTGTCTCTGTATCACAGACTCAGGGGATGAGTAGACCGCCCCCTTCCTCTGCATCACAGACCCAGGGGATGAGTAGACCGTCACCTGTCTCTGTGTCACAGACTCAGTGGATGAGTAGACCGTCACCTGTCTCTGTGTCACAGACTCAGTGGATGAGAAGACCGCCCCCTGTCTCTGTCTCACAGAGTCAGGGGATGAGTAGACCTCCCCCTGTCTCTGTATCACATACTGAGGGGATAAGTAGACGGCCCCCTGTCTTTGTCACACAAATTTAGGGGATAAGTAGACCGCCCCCTGTCTCTGTATCACACACTCAGTGGATGAGTAGACAGTCCCTGTCACTGTGTCACAGACTCAGGCGATGAGCAGACTGCCCCCTGTCTCTGTATCACAGACTTAGGGGATGATTCGACAGCCCCCTGTCTCTGTATCACAGAGTCAGTGGATGAGTAGACCGTCACCTGTCTCTGTTTCACAGACTCAGTGGATGAGAAGATCGCCCCCTGTCTCTGTATCACAGACTGAGGGGATGAGCAGACTGCCCCCTGTCTCTGTATCACAGACTCAGGGGATGAGTAGATCGCCCCCTGTCTCTGCATCACATACTGAGGGGATGAGCAGACTGCCCCCTGTCTCTGTATCACAGACTCAGGGGATGAGTAGACCGCCCCCTGTCTCTGTATCACAAACTGAGGGGATAAGTAGACTGCCCCCTGTCTCTGTGTCACAGACTCAGGGGATGAGTAGACCGCCCTCTGTCTCTGTATCACAAACTGAGGGGATAAGTAGACCGCCCCCTGTCTCTGTATCTCAAACTGAGGGGATAAGTAGACCGCTCCCTGTCTCTGTATCACAGACTCAGGGGATGAGTAGAGCGCGCCCTGACTCTGTGTCACAGACTCAGGGGATGAGTAGACCGCCCCCTGTCTCTGTATCACAAACTGAGGGGATAAGTAGACCGCCCCCTGTCTTTGTATCACAAACTCAGGGGATAAGTAGACCGCCCCCTGTCTCTGTATCACAAACTGAGGGGATAAGTAGACCGCCCCCTGTCTCTGTATCACAGACTCAGGGGATGAGTAGACCGCCCTTTGTCTCTGTATCACAAACTGAGGGGCTGAGTAGACCGTCCCCTGTCTCTGTATCACAAACTGAGGGGATAAGTAGACCGCCCCCTGTCTCTCTATCACAAACTCAGGGGATGAGTAGACCGCCTCCTGTCTCTGTGTCACAGTCTCAGGGGATGAGTACACCGCCCCTTTTCTCTCTTTCACAAACTCAGGGGATGAGTAGACCGCCCCCTGTCTCAGTATCACAGACTCAGGGGATGAGTAGACCGCCCCCTGTCTCTGTATCACAGAGTCAGTGCATGAGTAGACCGTCACCTGTCTCTGTATCACAGACTCAGTGGATGAGTAGACCGCCCCCTGTCTCTGTATCACAGACTCAGGGGATGAGTAGACCGCCCCCTGTCTCTGTATCACAGACTCAGTGGATGAGAAGACCGCCCCCTGTCTCTGTATCACAAACTGAGGGGATGAGTAGACCGCCCCCTGTCTCTGTATCACAGACTCAGGGGATGAGTAGACCGCCCCCTGTCTCTGTTTCACAGACTCAGGGGATGAGTAGACCGCCCCCTGTCACTGTATCACAAACTGAGGGGATGAGTAGACCGCCCACTGTCTCTGTATCACAGACTCAGGGGATGAGTAGACCGCCCCCTTCCTCTTTATCACAGACCCAGGGGGTGAGTAGACCGCCCCCTGTCTCTGTTTCACAGACTCAGGGGATGAGTAGACCGCCCCCTGTCACTGTATCACAAACTGAGGGGATGAGTAGACCGCCCCCTGTCTCTGTATCACAGACTCAGGGGATGAGTAGACCGCCCCCTTCCTCTTTATCACAGACCCAGGGGGTGAGTAAACTGCCCCTTGTCTCTGTATCTCAGACTCAGGGGATGAGTAGACCGCCCCCTGTCTCTGTATCTCACAATCAGGGGATGAGTAGTCCGCCCCCTGTCTCTGTATCATTGATTCAGGGGATGAGTAGACCGCTCCCTGTCTCTGTATCACAGAGTCAGTGGATGAGTAGACCGTCATCTGTCTCTGTGTCACAGACTCAGTGGATGAGAAGACAGCCCCCTGTCTCTGTCTCACAAATTTAGGGGATAAGTAGATCGCCCCTTGTCTCTGTATCACACACTCAGTGGATGAGTAGACACTCCCTGTCTCTATGTCACAGACTCAGGCGATGAGCAGACTGCCCCCTGTCTCTGTATCACAGACTCAGGGGATGATTAGACCGCCCCCTGTCTCTGTATCACATACTGACGGGATGAGCAGACTGCCCCCCGTCTCTGTATCACAGACTCAGGGGATGAGTAGACCGCCCCCTGTCTCTGTATCACAGATTGAGGGGATGTGTAGACCGACCCCTGTCTCTGCATCACATACTGACGGGATGAGCAGACTGCCCCCCGTCTCTGTATCACAGACTCAGGGGATGAGTAGACCGCCCCCTGTCTCTGTATCACACACTCAGGGGATGAGTAGACCGCCTCCTGTCTCTGTATCACAGACTCAGGGGATGAGTAGACCGCCCCCTATATCTGTATCACAGACTCAGGGGATGATTAGACAGCCCCCTTTCTCTGTATCACACACTCAGGGGATGAGTAGACCGCCCTCCGATCTCTGCATCACAGACTCGGGAGATGAGTAGACCGCCTCCTGTCTTTGTATCACACACTCAGTGGATGAGTAGACCGCCCCCTGTCTAGGCATCACAGACTCAGTGGATGGGTAAACCGGCCCCTGTCTCTGTATCACAGACTCAGGGGATGAGTAGACCGCCCCCTTTCTCTGTATCACAAACTGAGGGGTTGAGTATACTGCCCCATTTCTCTGTGTCACAGACTGAGGGGATGAGTTGACCGCCTCCTGTCTCTGTATCACAGACTCAGGGGTTGAGTAGACCGCCCCCTGTCTCTGTATCTCACACTCAGCGATTGAGTTAACTGCCCCCTATCTCTGTATCACAGACTCAGGGCATGATTAGACAGCCCCCTTTCTCTGTCTCATAGACTCAGGGTATGAGTAGACCGCCCCCTGTCTCTGTATCACACACTCGGGGGATGAGTAGACCGCCCCCTGTCTCTGTATCACAGAATCGGGGGATGAGTAGACCGCCCCCTGACTCTGTATCATTGATTCAGGGAATGAGTAGACCGCCCCCTGTCTCTGTATAACAGACTCAGGGGATGAGTAGACCGCCCCCTGTCTCTGTCTCACAGAGTCAGTGGATGAGTAGACCGTCACCTGTCTCTGTATCACAAACTCAGTGGATGAGAAGACCGCCCCCTGTCTCTGTATCAAAGACTCAGGGGATGAGTAGTCCGCCCCCTGTCTCTGCATCTCAGAGTCAGGCGATGACTAGACAGCCCCCTGTCTTTGTATCACACACTCAGTGGATGAGTAGACCACCCCCTGTCTCTGGATCACATACTGAGGGGATAAGTGGACCGCCCCCTGTCTCTGTTTCACAAACTGAGGGGATAAGTAGACCGCCCCTGTCTCTGCATCACAGACTCAGGGGATGAGTAGACCGCCCCCTGTCTCAGTATCACAGATTCAGGGGATGAGTAACCGTCACCTGTCTCTGTATCACAGACTCAGGGGATGAGTAGACCGCCCCCTGTCTATGTCTCATTGATTCAGGGGATGAGGAGACCGCCCCCTGTCTCTGTATCACAGACTCAGGGGATGAGTAGACCGCCCCCTTCGTCTCTATCACAGACCCAGGGGATGAGTAAACTGCCCCCTGTCTCTGTATCACAAACTCAGGGAATGAGTAGACCGTCCCCTGTCTCTGTATCACAGACTCGGGGGATGAGTAGACCGCCCCTGTCTCTGTATCATTGATTCAGGGGATGAGTAGACCGCCCCCTGTCTATGTATCATTGATTCAGGGGATGAGGAGACCGCCCCCTGTCTCTGTATCATTGATTCAGGGGATGAGGAGAGAGCCCCCTGTCTCTGAGTCACAGACTCAGGCGATGAGCAGACTGCCCCCTGTCTCTGTATCACAGACTCAGGGGATGAGTAGACCGCCCCCTGTCACTGTATCACAAACTGAGGGGATGAGTAGACCGCCCCCTGTCTCTGTATCACAGACTCAGGGGATGAGTAGACCGCCCCCTTCCTCTTTATCACAGACCCAGGGGATGAGTAAACTGCCCCTTGTCTCTGTATCTCAGACTCAGGGGATGAGTAGACCGCCCCCTGTCACTGTATCTCAGACTCAGGGGATGAGTAGACCGCCCCCTTCCTCTGCATCACAGACCCAGGGGATGAGTAGACCGTCACCTGTCTCTGTGTCACAGACTCAGTGGATGAGTAGACCGTCACCTGTCTCTGTGTCACAGACTCAGTGGATGAGAAGACCGCCCCCTGTCTCTGTCTCACAGAGTCAGGGGATGAGTCGACCTCCCCCTGTCTCTGTATCACATACTGAGGGGATAAGTAGACGGCCCCCTGTCTTTGTCACACAAATTTAGGGGATAAGTAGACCGCCCCCTGTCTCTGTATCACACACTCAGTGGATGAGTAGACAGTCCCTGTCTCTGTGTCACAGACTCAGGCGATGAGCAGACTGCCCCCTGTCTCTGTATCACAGACTTAGGGGATGATTAGACCGCCCCCTGTCTCTGTATCACAGAGTCAGTGGATGAGTAGACCGTCACCTGTCTCTGTTTCACAGACTCAGTGGATGAGAAGACCGCCCCCTGTCTCTGTATCACAGACTCAGGGGATGAGTAGACCGCCCCCTGTCTCTGTATCACCTACTGAGGGGATGAGCAGAGTGCCCCCTGTCTCTGTATCACAAACTGAGGGGATGAGTAGACCGCTCCCTGTCTCTGTATCACAGACTCAGGGGATGAGTAGACCGCCCCCTGTCTCTGTATCACATACTGAGGGGATGAGCAGACTGCCCCCTGTCTCTGTATCACAGACTCAGGGGATGAGTAGACCGCCCCCTGTCTCTGTATCACATACTGAGGGGATGAGCAGACTGCCCCCTGTCTCTATATCACAGACTCAGTGGATGAGTAGACCGCCCCCTGTCTCTGTTTCACAGACTCAGGGGATGAGTAGACCGCCCCCTGTCTCTGTATCACATACTGAGGGGATGAGCAGACTGCCCCCTGTCTCTGTATCACAGACTCAGGGGATGAGTAGACCGCCCCCTGTCTCTGTATCACATACTGAGGGGATGAGCAGACTGCCCCCTGTCTCTGTTTCACAGACTCAGTGGATGAGAAGATCGCCCCCTGTCTCTGTATCACAGACTGAGGGGATGAGTAGACCGCCCCCTGTCTCTGTATCACATACTGAGGGGATGAGCAGACTGCCCCCTGTCTCTGTATCACAGACTCAGGGGATGAGTAGAGCGCGCCCTGACTCTGTCTCACAGACTCAGGGGATGAGTAGACCGGCCCCTGTCTCTGTATCTCAAACTGAGGGGATAAGTAGACCGCCCCCTGTCTCTGTATCTCAAACTGAGGGGATAAGTAGACCGCCCCCTGTCTCTGTATCTCAAACTGAGGGGATGAGTAGACCGCCCCCTGTCTCTGTATCTCAAACTGAGGGGATAAGTAGACCGCCCCCTGTCTCTGTATCTCAAACTGAGGGGATGAGTAGACCGCCCCCTGTCTCTGTATCTCAAACTGAGGGGATAAGTAGACCGCCCCCTGTCTCTGTATCTCAAACTGAGGGGATAAGTAGACCGCCCCCTGTCTCTGTATCTCAAACTGAGGGGATAAGTAGACCGCCCCCTGTCTCTGTATCTCAAACTGAGGGGATAAGTAGACCGCCCCCTGTCTCTGTATCTCAAACTGAGGGGATAAGTAGACCGCCCCCTGTCTCTGTATCTCAAACTGAGGGGATAAGTAGACCGCCCCCTGTCTCTGTATCACAGACTCAGGGGATGAGTAGAGCGCGCCCTGACTCTGTGTCACAGACTCAGGGGATGAGTAGACCGCCCCCTGTCTCTGTATCTCAAACTGAGGGGATAAGTAGACCGCCCCCTGTCTCTGTATCTCAAACTGAGGGGATAAGTAGACCGCCCCCTGTCTCTGTATCTCAAACTGAGGGGATAAGTAGACCGCCCCCTGTCTCTGTATCACAGACTCAGGGGATGAGTAGAGCGCGCCCTGACTCTGTGTCACAGACTCAGGGGATGAGTAGACCGCCCCCTGTCTCTCTATCTCAAACTGAGGGGATAAGTAGACCGCCCCCTGTCTTTGTATCACATACTCAGGGGATAAGTAGACCGCCCCCTGTCTCTGTATCACAAACTGAGGGGATAAGTAGACCGCCCCCTGTCTCTGTATCACAGACTCAGGGGATGAGTAGACCGCCCTCTGTCTCTGTATCACAAACTGAGGGGCTGAGTAGACCGTCCCCTGTCTCTGTATCACAAACTGAGGGGATAAGTAGACCGCCCCATGTCTCTCTATCACAAACTCAGGGGATGAGTAGACCGCCCCCTGTCTCTGTGTCACAGTCTCAGGGGATGAGTAGACCGCCCCTTTTCTCTCTTTCACAAACTCAGGGGATGAGTAGACCGCCCCCTGTCTCAGTATCACAGACTCAGGGGATGAGTAGACCGCCCCCTGTCTCTGTATCACAGAGTCAGTGCATGAGTAGACCGCCCCCTTCCTCTGCATCACAGACCCAGGGGATGAGTAGACCGTCACCTGTCTCTGTGTCAAAGACTCAGTGGATGAGTCGACCGTCACCTGTCTCTGTGTCACAGACTCAGTGGATGAGAAGACCGCCCCCTGTCTCTGTCTCACAGAGTCAGGGGATGAGTAGACCTTCCCCTGTCTCTGTATCACATACTGAGGGAATAAGTAGACGGCCCCCTGTCTTTGTCACACAAATTTAGGGGATAAGTAGACCGCCCCCTGTCTCTGTATCACACACTCAGTGGATGAGTAGACAGTCCCTGTCTCTGTGTCACAGAATCAGGCGATGAGTAGACCGCCCCCTGTCTCTCTATCACAGAGTCAGCGGATGAGTAGACCGTCACCTGTCTCTGTTTCACAGACTCAGTGGATGAGAAGATTGCCCCCTGTCTCTGTATCACAGACTGAGGGGATGAGTAGACCGCCCCCTGTCTCTGCATCACATACTGAGGGGATGAGCAGACTGCCCCCTGTCTCTGTGTCACAGACTCAGGGGATGAGTAGACCGCCCCCTGTCTCTGTATCACAAACTGAGGGGATAAGTAGACCGCCTCCTGTCTCTGTGTCACAGACTCAGGGGATGAGTAGACCGCCCCCTGTCTCTGTATCACAAACTGAGGGGATAAGTAGACCGCCCCCTGTCTCTGTATCTCAAACTGAGGGGATAAGTAGACCGCCCTCTGTCTCTGTATCACAGACTCAGGGATGAGTAGAGCGCGCCCTGACTCTGTGTCACAGACTCAGGGGATGAGTAGACCGCCCCCTGTCTCTGTATCACAGAGTCAGTGCATGAGTAGACCGTCACCTGTCTCTGTATCACAGACTCAGTGGATGAGTAGACCGCCCCCTGTCTCTGTATCACAGACTCAGGGGATGAGTAGACCGCCCCCTGTCTCTGTATCACAGACTCAGGGGATGTGTAGACCGCCCCTGTCTCTGTATCACAGACTCAGTGGATGAGAAGACCGCTCCCTGTCTCTGTATCACAAACTGAGGGGATGAGTAGACCGCCCCCTGTCTCTGTATCACAGACTCAGGGGATGAGTAGACCGCCCCCTGTCACTGTATCACAAACTGAGGGGATGAGTAGACTGCCCCCTTTCTCTGTATCACAAACTGAGGGGATGAGTAGACCGCCCCCTGTCTCTGTATCACAGACTCAGGGGATGAGTAGACCGCCCCCTGTCTCTGTTTCACAGACTCAGGGGATGATTAGACCGCCCCCTGTCACTGTATCACAAACTGAGGGGATGAGTAGACCGCCCCCTGTCTCTGTATCACAGACTCAGGGGATGGGTAGACCGCCCCCTTCCTCTTTATCAAAGACTCAGGGGATGAGTAGACCGCCCCCTGTCTCTGTATCACAGAGTCAGTGGATGAGTAGGCCGTCATCTGTCTCTGTGTCACAGACTCAGTGGATGAGAAGACCGCCCCCTGTCTCTGTCTCACAAATTTTGGGGATAAGTAGATCGCCCCCTGTCTCTGCATCACACAGTCAGTGGATGAGTAGACACTCCCTGTCTCTATGTCACAGATTCAGGCGATGAGCAGACTGCCCCCTGTCTCTGTATCACAGACTCAGGGGATGAGTAGACCGCCCCCTGTCTCTGTATCACAGAGTCAGTGGATGAGAAGATCGCCCCCTGTCTCTGTATCACAGACTGAGGGGATGAGTAGACCGACCCCTGTCTCTGCACCACATACTGAGGGGATGAGCAGACTGCCCCCTTTCTCTGTATCACAGACTCAGTGGATGAGTAGACCGCCCCCTGTCTCTGTATCTCAGACTCAGGGGATGAGTAGAGCGCGCCCTGACTCTGTGTCACAGACTCAGGGGATGAGTAGACCGCCCCCTGTCTCTGTATCTCAAACTGAGGGGATAAGTAGACCGCCCCCTGTCTTTGTATCACAAACTCAGGGGATAAGTAGACCGCCCCCTGTCTCTGTATCACAAACTGAGGGGATAAGTAGACCGCCCCCTGTCTCTGTATCACAGACTCAGTGGATGAGTAGACCGCCCTCTGTCTCTGTATCACAAACTGAGGGGCTGAGTAGACCGTCCGCTGTCTCTGTATCACAAACTGAGGGGAGAAGTAGACCGCCCCCTGTCTCTCTATCACAAACTCAGGGGATGAGTAGACCGCCCCCTGTCTCTGTGTCACAGTCTCAGGGGATGAGTAGACCGCCCCTTTTCTCTCTTTCACAAACTCAGGGGATGAGTAGACCGCCCCCTGTCTCAGTATCACAGACTCAGGGGATGAGTAGACCGCCCCCTGTCTCTGTATCACAGAGTCAGTGCATGAGTAGACCGTCACCTGTCTCTGTATCACAGACTCAGTGGATGAGTAGACCGCCCCCTTTCTCTGTATCACAAACTGAGGGGTTGAGTATACTGCCCCATTTCTCTGTGTCACAGACTGAGGGGATGAGTTGACCGCCTCCTGTCTCTGTATCACAGACTCAGGGGATGAGTAGACCGCCCCCTGTCTCTGTATCTCACACTCAGCGATTGAGTTAACCGCCCCCTATCTCTGTATCACAGACTCAGGGCATGATTAGACAGCCCCCTTTCTCTGTCTCATAGACTCAGGGTATGAGTAGACCGCCCCCTGTCTCTGTATCACACACTCGGGGGATGAGTAGACCGCCCCCTGTCTCTGTATCACAGAATCGGGGGATGAGTAGACCGCCCCCTGACTCTGTATCATTGATTCAGGGAATGAGTAGACCGCCCCCTGTCTCTGTATAACAGACTCAGGGGATGAGTAGACCGCCCCCTGTCTCTGTCTCACAGAGTCAGTGGATGAGTAGACCGTCACCTGTCTCAGTATCACAAACTCAGTGGATGAGAAGACCGCCCCCTGTCTCTGTATCAAAGACTCAGGGGATGAGTAGTCCGCCCCCTGTCTCTGCATCTCAGAGTCAGGCGATGACTAGACAGCCCCCTGTCTTTGTATCACACACTCAGTGGATGAGTAGACCGCCCCCTGTCTAGGCATCACAGACTCAGTGGATGAGTAAACCGCCCCCTGTCTCTGTTTCACAAACTGAGGGGATAAGTAGACCGCCCCTGTCTCTGCATCACAGACTCAGGGGATGAGTAGACCGCCCCCTGTCTCAGTATCACAGACTCAGGGGATGAGTAGACCGTCACCTGTCTCTGTATCACAGACTCAGGGGATGAGTAGACCGCCCCCTGTCTCTGCATCACAAAATGAGGGGATGAGTAGACAGGCCCCTGTCTCTGTATCACAGACTCAGGGGATGAGTAGACCGACCACTTCGTCTCTATCACAGACCCAGGGGATGAGTAAACTGCCCCTTGTGTCTGTATCTCAGATTCAGGGGATGAGTAGACCGCCCCCTGTCTCTGTATCACAAACTCAGGGAATGAGTAGACCGTCCCCTGTCTCTGTATCACAGACTCGGGGGATGAGTAGACCGCCCCTGTCTCTGTATCATTGATTCAGGGGATGAGTAGACCGCCCCCTGTCTATGTATCATTGATTCAGGGGATGAGGAGACCGCCCCCTGTCTCTGTATCATTGATTCAGGGGATGAGGAGACAGCCCCCTGTCTCTGAGTCACAGACTCAGGCGATGAGCAGACTGCCCCCTGTCTCTGTATCACAGACTCAGGGGATGAGTAGACCGCCCCCTGTCGCTGTATCACAGACTCAGGGGATGAGTAGACCGTCACCTGTCTCTGTATCACAGACTCAGTGGATGAGAAGACCGCCCCCTGTCTCTGTATCTCAGACTCAGGGGATGAGTAGACCGACCCCTGTCTCTGTATCACCTTCTGAGGGGATGAGCAGACCGCCCCCTGTCTCTGTATCACAAACTGAGGGGATGAGTAGACCGCCCCCTGTCTCTGTATCACAGACTCAGGGGATGAGTAGACCGCCCCCTGTCTCTGTATCACATACTGAGGGGATGAGCAGACTGCCCCCTGTCTCTGTATCACAGACTCAGGGGCTGAGTAGACCGCCCCCTGTCACTGTATCACAAACTGAGGGGATGAGTAGACCGCCCCCTGTCTCTGTATCACAGACTCAGGGGATGAGTAGACCGCCCCCTTCCTCTTTATCACAGACCCAGGGGATGAGTAAACTGCCCCTTGTCTCTGTATCTCAGACTCAGGGGATGAGTAGACCGCCCCCTGTCACTGTATCTCAGACTCAGGGGATGAGTAGACCGCCCCCTTCCTCTGCATCACAGACCCAGGGGATGAGTAGACCGTCACCTGTCTCTATGTCACAGACTCAGTGGATGAGTAGACCGTCACCTGTCTCTGTGTCACAGACTCAGTGGATGAGAAGACCGCCCCCTGTCTCTGTCTCACAGAGTCAGGGGATGAGTCGACCTCCCCCTGTCTCTGTATCACATACTGAGGGGATAAGTAGACGGCCCCCTGTCTTTGTCACACAAATTTAGGGGATAAGTAGACCGCCCCCTGTCTCTGTATCACACACTCAGTGGATGAGTAGACAGTCCCTGTCTCTGTGTCACAGACTCAGGCGATGAGCAGACTGCCCCCTGTCTCTGTATCACAGACTTAGGGGATGATTAGACCGCCCCCTGTCTCTGTATCACAGATTCAGTGGATGAGTAGACCGTCACCTGTCTCTGTGTCACAGACTCAGTGGATGAGAAGATCGCCCCCTGTCTCTGTATCACAGACTGAGGGGATGAGTAGACCGCCCCCTGTCTCTGCATCACATACTGAGGGGATGAGCAGACTGCCCCCTGTCTCTGTGTCACAGACTCAGGGGATGAGTAGACCGCCCCCTGTCTCTGTATCACAAACTGAGGGGATAAGTAGACCGGCCCCTGTCTCTGTGTCACAGACTCAGGGGATGAGTAGACCGCCCCCTGTCTCTGTATCTCAAACTGAGGGGATAAGTAGACCGCCCCCTGTCTCTGTGTCACAGACTCAGGGGATGAGTAGACCGCCCCCTGTCTCTGTATCACAAACTGAGGGGATAAGTAGACCGCCCCCTGTCTCTGTGTCACAGACTCAGGGGATGAGTAGACCGCCCCCTGTCTCTGTATCACAAACTGAGGGGATAAGTAGACCGCCCCCTGTCTCTGTATCTCAAACTGAGGGGATAAGTAGACCGCCCCCTGTCTCTGTATCACAGACTCAGGGGATGAGTAGAGCGCGCCCTGACTCTGTGTCACAGACTCGGGATGAGTAGACCGCCCCCTGTCTCTGTATCACAGAGTCAGTGGATGAGTAGACCGTCATCTGTCTCTGTGTCACAGACTCAGTGGATGAGAAGACCGCCCCCTGTCTCTGTCTCACAAATTTTGGGGATAAGTAGATCGCCCCCTGTCTCTGCATCACACACTCAGTGGATGAGTAGACACTCCCTGTCTCTATGTCACAGATTCAGGCGATGAGCAGACTGCCCCCTGTCTCTGTATCACAGACTCAGGGGATGAGTAGACCGCCCCCTGTCTCTGCATCACATACTGAGGGGATGAGCAGACTGCCCCCTGTCTCTGTATCACAGACTCAGGGGATGAGTAGACCGCCCCCTGTCTCTGTATCTCAGACTCAGGGGATGAGTAGAGCGCGCCCTGACTCTGTGTCACAGACTGAGGGGATGAGTAGACCGCCCCCTGTCTCTGTATCTCAAACTGAGGGGATAAGTAGACCGCCCTCTGTCTTTGTATCACAAACTCAGGGGATAAGTAGACCGCCCCCTGTCTCTGTATCACAAACTGAGGGGATAAGTAGACCGCCCCCTGTCTCTGTATCACAGACTCAGTGGATGAGTAGACCGCCCTCTGTCTCTGTATCACAAACTGAGGGGCTGAGTAGACCGTCCGCTGTCTCTGTATCACAAACTGAGGGGATAAGTAGACCGCCCCCTGTCTCTCTATCACAAACTCAGGGGATGAGTAGACCGCCCCCTGTCTCTGTGTCACAGTCTCAGGGGATGAGTAGACCGCCCCTTTTCTCTCTTTCACAAACTCAGGGGATGAGTAGACCGCCCCCTGTCTCAGTATCACAGACTCAGGGGATGAGTAGACCGCCCCCTGTCTCTGTATCACAGAGTCAGTGCATGAGTAGACCGTCACCTGTCTCTGTATCACAGACTCAGTGGATGAGTAGACCGCCCCCTGTCTCTGTATCACAGACTCAGGGGATGAGTAGACCGCCCCCTGTCTCTGTATCTCAGACTCAGGGAATGTGTAGACCGCCCCTGTCTCTGTATCACAGACTCAGTGGATGAGAAGACCGCCCCCTGTCTCTGTATCACAAACTGAGGGGATGAGTAGACCGCCCCCTGTCTCTGTATCACAGACTCAGGGGATGAGTAGACCGCCCCCTGTCACTGTATCACAAACTGAGGGGATGAGTAGACTGCCCCCTTTCTCTGTATCACAGACTCCGGGGATGAGTAGACCGCCCCCTGTCTCTGTATCACAAACTGAGGGGATGAGTAGACCGCCCCCTGTCTCTGTATACCAGACTCAGGGGATGAGTAGACCGCCCCCTGTCTCTGTTTCACAGACTCAGGGGATGAGCAGACCGCCACCTGTCACTGTATCACAAACTGAGGGGATGAGTAGACCGCCCCCTGTCTCTGTATCACAGACTCAGGGGATGGGTAGACCGCCCCCTTCCTCTTTATCACAGACCCAGGGGGTGAGTAAACTGCCCCTTGTCTCTGTATCTCAGACTCAGGGGATGAGTAGACCGCCCCCTGTCTCTGTATCACAGAGTCAGTGGATGAGTAGACCGTCATCTGTCTCTGTGTCACAGACTCAGTGGATGAGAAGACCGCCCCCTGTCTCTGTCTCACAAATTTTGGGGATAAGTAGATCGCCCCCTGTCTCTGCATCACACACTCAGTGGATGAGTAGACACTCCCTGTCTCTATGTCACAGATTCAGGCGATGAACAGACTGCCCCCTTTCTCTGTATCACAGAGTCAGTGGATGAGAAGATCGCCCCCTGTCTCTGTATCACAGACTCAGTGGATGAGAAGACCGCCCCCTGTCTCTGTATCACACACTCAGGGGATGAGTAGACCGCCCCCTATATCTGTATCACAGACTCAGGGGATGATTAGGCAGCCCCCTTTCTCTGTATCACACACTCGGGGGATGAGTAGACCGCCCCCGATCTCTGTATCACAGACTCGGGAGATGAGTAGACCGCCTCCTGTCTTTGTATCACACACTCAGTGGATGAGTAGACCGCCCCCTGTCTAGGCATCACAGACTCAGTGGATGGGTAAACCGGCCCCTGTCTCTGGATCACAGACTCAGGGGATGAGTAGACCGCCCCCTGTCTCTGTATCACAGACTGAGGGGTTGAGTATACTGCCCCATTTCTCTGTGTCACAGACTGAGGGGATGAGTTGACCGCCTCCTGTCTCTGTATCACAGACTCAGGGGATGAGTAGACCGCCCCCTGTCTCTGCATCTCACACTCAGCGATTGAGTTAACCGCCCCCTATCTCTGTATCATAGACTCAGGGCATGATTAGACAGCCCCCTTTCTCTGTATCACAGACTCAGGGTATGAGTAGACCGCACCCTGTCTCTGAATCACACACTCGGGGGATGAGTAGACCGCCCCCTGTCTCTGTATCACAGAATCGGGGGATGAGTAGACCGCCCCCTGACTCTGTATCACAGAATCGGGGGATGAGTAGACCGCCCCCTGACTCTGTATCATTGATTCAGGGAATGAGTAGACCGCCCCCTGTCTCTGTATAACAGACTCAGGGGATGAGTAGACCGCCCCCTGTCTCTGTCTCACAGAGTCAGTGGATGAGTAGACCGTCACCTGTCTCTGTATCACAAACTCAGTGGATGAGAAGACCGCCCCCTGTCTCTGTATCACAGACTCAGTGGATGAGTAGACCGCCCCCTGTCTCTGTTTCACAAACTGAGGGGATAAGTAGACCGCCCCTGTCTCTGTATCACTGACTCAGGGGATGAGTAGACCACCCCCTGTCTCTGTATCACATACTGAGGGGATAAGTGGACCGCCCCCTGTCACTGTTTCACAAACTGAGGGGATAAGTAGACCGCCCCTGTCTCTGCATCACAGACTCAGGGGATGAGTAGACCGCCCCCTGTCTCAGTATCACAGACTCAGGGGATGAGTAGATCGTCACCTGTCTCTGTATCACAGACTCAGGGGATGAGGAGACCGCCCCCTGTCTCTGTATCACAAAATGAGGGGATGAGTAGACCGGCCCCTGTCTCTGTATCACAGACTCAGGGGATGAGTAGACCGCCCCCTTCGTCTCTATCACAGACCCAGGGGATGAGTAAACTGCCCCTTGTTTCTGTATCTCAGATTCAGGGGATGAGTAGACCGCCCCCTGTCTCTGTATCACAAACTCAGGGAATGAGTAGACCGCCCCCTGTCTCTGTATCACAAACTCAGGGAATGAGTAGACCGCCCCCTGTCTCTGTATCATTGATTCAGGGTATGAGTGGACCGCCCCCTGTCTCTGTATCATTGATTCAAGGGATGAGAAGACCGCCCCCTGTCGCTGTATCACAGACTCACGGGATGAGTAGACCGCCCCCTGTCTCTGTATCACAGACTCAGGGGATGAGTAGACCGCCCCCTGTCTCTGCATCACAGACTCAGGGGATGAGTAGACCGCCCCCTGTCTCTGTATCACAGACTCAGGGGATGAGTAGACCGCCCCCTGTCTCTGTATCACAGACTCAGGGGATAAGTAGACCGTCAGCTGTCTCTGTATCACAGACTCAGTGGATGAGAAGACCGCCCCCTGTCTCTGTATCACAGACTCAGGGGATGAGTAGACCGCTCCCTTCCTCTTTATCACAGACCCAGGGGATGAGTAAACTGCCCCTTGTGTCTGTATCTCAGACTCAGGGGATGAGTAGACCGCCCCCTGTCTATGTATCTCAGACTCAGGGGATGAGTGCACCGCCCCCTGTCTCTGTATCATTGATTCAGGGGATGAGTAGACCGCCCCCTGTCTCTGTATCACAGAGTCAGTGGATGAGTAGACCGTCACCTGTCTCTGTATCAAAGACTCAGGGGATGAGTAGACCGCCCCCTGTCTCTGCATCTCAGAGTCAGGGGATGACTAGACCGCCCCCTGTCTAGGCATCACAGACTCAGTGGATGAGTAGACCGCCCCCTGTCTCTGTTTCACAAACTGAGGGGATAAGTAGAACGCCCCTGTCTCTGTATCACTGACTCAGGGGATGAGTAGACCACCCCCTGTCTCTGTATCACATACTGAGGGGATAAGTGGACCGCCCCCTGTCACTGTTTCACAAACTGAGGGGATAAGTAGACCGCCCCTGTCTCTGCATCACAGACTCAGGGGATGAGTAGACCGCCCCCTGTCTCAGTATCACAGACTCAGAGGATGAGTAGACCGTCACCTGTCTCTGTATCACAGACTCAGGGGATGAGTAGAACGCCCCCTGTCTCTGCATCACAAAATGAGGGGATGAGTAGACCGGCCCCTGTCTCTGTATCACAGACTCAGGGGATGAGTAGACCGCCCCCTTCGTCTCTATCACAGACCCAGGGGATGAGTAAACTGCCCCTTTAGTCTGTATCTCAGATTCAGGGGATGAGTAGACCGCCCCCTGTCTCTGTATCACAAACTCAGGGAATGAGTAGACCGCCCCCTGTCTCTGTATCACAAACTCAGGGAATGAGTAGACCGCCCCCTGTCTCTGTATCATTGATTCAGGGTATGAGTGGACCGCCCCCTGTCTCTGTATCATTGATTCAGGGGATGAGGAGACCGCCCCCTGTCGCTGTATCACAGACTCAGGCGATGAGTAGACCGCCCCCTGTCTCTGTATCACAGACTCAGGGGATGAGTAGACCGCCCCCTGTCTCTGCATCACAGACTCAGGGGATGAGTAGACCGCCCCCTGTCTCTGTATCACAGACTCAGGGGATGAGTAGACCGCCCCCTGTCTCTGTATCACAGACTCAGGGGATAAGTAGACCGTCACCTGTCTCTGTATCACAGACTCAGTGGATGAGAAGACCGCCCCCTGTCTCTGTATCACAGACTCAGGGGATGAGTAGACCGCTCCCTTCCTCTTTATCACAGACCCAGGGGATGAGTAAACTGCCCCTTGTGTCTGTATCTCAGACTCAGGGGATGAGTAGACCGCCCCCTGTCTCTGTATCTCAGACTCAGGGGATGAGTGTACCGCCCCCTGTCTCTGTATCATTGATTCAGGGGATGAGTAGACCGCCCCCTGTCTCTGTATCACAGAGTCAGTGGATGAGTAGACCGTCACCTGTCTCTGTGTCACAGACTCAGTGGATGAGAAGACCGCCCCCTGTCTCTGTATCACAGAGTCAGGGGATGAGTAGACCGCCCCCTGTCTCTGTATCACATACTGAGGGGATAAGTAGACCGCCCCCTGTCTCTGTATCACAGACTCAGGGGATGAGTAGACCGCCCCCTGTCTCTGTATCACAGACTCAGGGGATAAGTAGACCGTCACCTGTCTCTGTATCACAGACTCAGTGGATGAGAAGACCGCCCCCTGTCTCTTTATCACAGACTCAGGGGATGAGTAGACCGCTCCCTTCCTCTTTATCACAGACCCAGGGGATGAGTAAACTGCCCCTTGTGTCTGTATCTCAGACTCAGGGGATGAGTAGACCGCCCCCTGTCTATGTATCTCAGACTCAGGGGATGAGTGCAACGCCCCCTGTCTCTGTATCATTGATTCAGGGGATGAGTAGACCGCCCCCTGTCTCTGTATCACAGAGTCAGTGGATGAGTAGACCGTCACCTGTCTCTGTATCAAAGACTCAGGGGATGAGTAGACCGCCCCCTGTCTCAGCATCTCAGAGTCAGGGGATGACTAGACCGCCCCCTGTCTAGGCATCACAGACTCAGTGGATGAGTAGACCGCCCCCTGTCTCTGTTTCACAAACTGAGGGGATAAGTAGACCGCCACTGTCTCTGTATCACTGACTCAGGAGATGAGTAGACCACCCCCTGTCTCTGTATCACATACTGAGGGGATAAGTGGACCGCCCCCTGTCACTGTTTCACAAACTGAGGGGATAAGTAGACCGCCCCTGTCTCTGCATCACAGACTCAGGGGATGAGTAGACCGCCCCCTGTCTCAGTATCACAGACTCAGGGGATGAGTAGACCGTCACCTGTCTCTGTATCACAGACTCAGGGGATGAGTAGACCGCCCCCTGTCTCTGCATCACAAAATGAGGGGATGAGTAGACCGGCCCCTGTCTCTGTATCACAGACTCAGGGGATGAGTAGACCGCCCCCTTCGTCTCTATCACAGACCCAGGGGATGAGTAAACTGCCCCTTTAGTCTGTATCTCAGATTCAGGGGATGAGTAGACCGCCCCCTGTCTCTGTATCACAAACTCAGGGAATGAGTAGACCGCCCCCTGTCTCTGTATCACAAACTCAGGGAATGAGAAGACCGCCCCCTGTCTCTGTATCATTGATTCAGGGTATGAGTGGACCGCCCCCTGTCTCTGTATCATTGATTCAGGGGATGAGGAGACCGCCCCCTGTCGCTGTATCACAGACTCAGGGGATGAGTAGACCGCCCCCTGTCTCTGTATCACAGACTCAGGGGATGAGTAGACCGCCCCCTGTCTCTGCATCACAGACTCAGGGGATGAGTAAACCGCCCCCTGTCTCTGTATCACAGACTCAGGGGATGAGTAGACCGCCCCCTGTCTCTGTATCACAGACTCAGGGGATAAGTAGACCGTCACCTGTCTCTGTATCACAGACTCAGTGGATGAGAAGACCGCCCCCTGTCTCTGTATCACAGACTCAGGGGATGAGTAGACCGCTCCCTTCCTCTTTATCACAGACCCAGGGGATGAGTAAACTGCCCCTTGTGTCTGTATCTCAGACTCAGGGGATGAGTAGACCGCCCCCTGTCTCTGTAACTCAGACTCAGGGTATGAGTGTACCGCCCCCTGTCTCTGTATCATTGATTCAGGGGATGAGTAGACCGCCCCCTGTCTCTGTATCACAGAGTCAGTGGATGAGTAGACCGTCACCTGTCTCTGTGTCACAGACTCAGTGGATGAGAAGACTGCCCCCTGTCTCTGTATCACATACTGAGGGGATAAGTAGACCGCCTCCTGTCTCTGTATCACACACTCAGTGGATGAGTAGACAGTCCCTGTCTCTGTGTCACAGACTCAGGCGATGAGCAGACTGCCCCTGTCTCTGTATCACAGACTCAGGGGATGAGTAGACCGCCCCCTGTCTCTGTATCACAGACTCAGGGTATGAGTAGACCGCCCCCTGTCTCTGTATCACAGAGTCAGTGGATGAGTAGACCGTCACCTGTCTCTTTTTCACTGACTCAGTGGATGAGAAGATCGCCCCCTGTCTCTGTATCACAGACTGAGGGGATGAGTAGACTGCCCCCTGTCTCTGTATCACAGACTCAGGGGATGAGTAGACCGCCCCCTGTCTCTGTATCACACACTCGGGGGATGAGTAGACCGCCCCCTGTCTCTGGATCACAAACTCAGGGGATGAGTAGACTGCCCCCTGTCTCTGTCTCACAAACTGAGGGAATGAGTAGAGCACCCCCTGTCTCTGTATCTCACTCTCAGCGATTGAGTTAACCGCCCCCTATCTCTGTATCACAGACTCGGGAGATGAGTTGAACGCCTCTGTCTCTGGATCACAGACTCAGGGCATGATTAGACAGCGCCCTTTCTCTGTATCACACACTCGGGGGATGAGTAGACCGCCCCCGATCTCTGTATCACAGACTCGGGAGATGAGTAGACCACCTCCTGTCTTTGTATCACACACTCAGTGGATGAGTAGACCGTCACCTGTCTCTGTTTCACATACTGAGGGGATGAGCAGACTGCCCCCTGTCTCTGTATCACACACTCAGGGGATGAGAAGACCGCCCCCTGTCTCTGTATCACAACTCAGGGAATGAGAAGACCGCCCCCTGTCTCTGTATCACACACTCTGGGGATGAGTAGACCGCCCCCTGTCTCTGTATCACAGACTCAGGGGATGAGTAGACCGCCCCCTGTCTCTGCATCACATACTGAGGGGATGAGCAGACTGCCCCCTGTCTCTGTATCACAGACTCAGGTGATGATTAGAACGCCCTCTGTCTCTGTATCACAGACTCGGGGGATGAGTAGAACGCCCTCTGTCTCTGTATCACAAACTGAGGGGATGAGCAGACTGCCCCCTGTCTCTGTATCACAGACTCAGGGGATGAGTTGACCGCCTCCTGGCTCTGGATCACAGACTCAGGGCATGATTAGACAGCCCCCTTTCTCTGTATCACACACTCGGGGGATGAGTAGACAGCCCCCGATCTCTGTATCACAGACTCAGTGGAAGAGAAGACCGCCCCCTGTCTCTGTATCTCAGAGTCAGTGGATGACTAGACCGCCTCCTGTCTTTGTATCACACACTCAGTGGATGAGTAGACCGCCCCCTGTCTAGGCATCACAGACTCAGTGGATGAGCAGACCGTCCCCTGTCTTTGTATCACAAACTCAGTGGATGAGTAGACCGCCCCCTGTCTCTGTGTCACAGACTCAGGCGATGAGAAGACCGCCCCCTGTCTCTGTATCACACACTCAGGGGATGAGTAGACCGCCCCCTGTCTCTGTATCACAGACTCAGGGAATGAGTAGACCGCCCCCTGTCTCTGTATCTCAGAGTCAGTGGATGAGAAGATCGCCCCCTATCTCTTTATCTCAGAGTCAGTGGATGCGAAGACCGCCCCCTGTCTCTGTATCTCAGAGTCAGTGGATGAGAAGACCGCCCCCTGTCTCTTTATCTCAGAGTCAGTGGATCAGTAGTCCGCCCCCTGTCTCTGTATCTCACTCTCAGCGATTGAGTTAACCGCCCCCTATATCTGTATCACAGACTCAGGGGATGAGTTGACCGCCTCTGTCTCTGGATCACAGACTCAGTGCATGATTAGACAGCCCCCTTTCTCTGTATCACACACTCGGGGGATGAGTAGACCGCCCCGATCTCTGTATCACACCCTCAGTGGATGAGTAGACCGTCACCTGTCTCTGTTTCACACTCAGTGGATGAGTAGGCCGCCCCCTGTCTCTGCATCACATACTGAGGGGATGAGCAGACTGCCCCCTGTCTCTGTATCACAGACTCAGGGGATGAGTAGAACGCCCTCTGTCTCTGTATCACAAACTGAGGGGATGAGTAGACCGCCCCCTGTCTCTGCATCACATACTGAGGGGATGAGCAGACTGCCCCCTGTCTCTGTATCACAGACTCAGTGGATGAGCAGACCGCCCCCTGTCTCTGTATCTCAGAATCAGGGGATGAGTAGACTGCCCCCTTTCTCTGTATCACAGACTCAGGGAATGAGTAGACCGCCCCCTCTCTCTGTATCACAGACTCATGGGATGAGTAGACTGTCCCCTTCCTCTGTATCACAGACCCAGTGGATGAGTAGACCGCCCCCTGTCTCTGTATCTCAGAATCAGGGGATGAGTAGACTGCCCCCTTTCTCTGTATCACAGACTCAGGGAATGAGTAGACCGCCCCCTGTCTCTGTATCACAGACTCAGGGGAAGAGTAGACCGCCCCCTGTCTTTGTACCACAGATTCAGGGGATGAGTTGACCGCCTCCTGCCTCTGTATCTCAGACTCAGGGGAAGAGTCGAACGCCCCCTGTCTCTGTATCATCGACTCAGGGGAAGAGTAGACCGCCCCCTGTCTCTGTATCACAGATTCAGGGGATGAGTAGACCGCCCCCTGTCTCTGCATCACAGACTCAGTGGATGAGTAGACCGCCCCCTATCTCTGTATCACAGACTCAGTGGATGAGAAGCCCGGCCCCTGTGTCTGTGTCACAGACTCAAGGAATGAGTAGATCGCCCCCTGTTTCTGTATCACAGACTCAGTGAATGAGTCGACCGCCCTCTGTCTCTTGTATCACAGACTCAGTGGATGAGTCGACCGCCCCCTGTCTCTGTATCTCAGAGTCAGTGGATGAGTAGATCGCCCCCTGTTTCTGTATCACAGATTCAGTGGATGACAAGACCGCCCCCTGTCTTTGTATCACAGAGTCAGTGGATTAGAAGACGGCCCCCTGTCTCTGTATCTCACACTCAGTGGATGAGCAGACCGTCCCCTGTCTCAGTATCACAGACTCAGGGGATGAGTAGACCGTCCCCTGTCTCTGTATCACAGACTCAAGTGATGAGTAGTCCGCCCCCTGTCTTTGTATCACAGACCCAGGGGATGAGTAGACCGCCCCCTGTCTTTGCATCACAGACTCAGGGGATGAGTAGAGCGCCCCCTGTCTTTGTATCACAGAGTCAGTGGATGAGTAGACCGCCCCCTGTCTCTGTATCTCACACTCAGTGGATGAGCAGACCGTCCCCTGTCTCTGCATCACAGACTCAGGGGATGAGTAGACCACCCCCTGTCTCTGTATCACAAACTCTCGGGATGAGTAGACCGCCCCCTGTCTCTGTATCACAAATTTAGGGCATGAGTAGACCGCCCCCTATCTCTGTATCAGAGCCACAAGGGATGAGTTGACCGCCTCCTGCCTCTATAATCACAGACTCATGAGATGAGTAGACCGTCCCCTGTCTTTGCATCTCAGACTCAGGGGATGATGAGACAGCCCCCTGTCTCAGTATCACAGACTCAGGGGATGAGTAGACCGCCCCCTGTCTCTGTATCACAGACTCAAGTGATGAGTAGTCCGCCCCCTGTCTTTGTATCACGGACTCAGGGGATGAGTAGACCGTCCCCTGTCTTTGTGTCACAGACTCAGGGGATGAGTAGAGCGCCCCCTGTCTCTGTATCACAGACTCAAGTGATGAGTAGTCCACCCCCTGTCTTTGTATCACGGACTCAGGGGATGAGTAGACCGTCCCCTGTCTTTGTATCACAGACTCAGGTGATGAGTAGACCGTCCCCTGTCTTTGTATCACACATGCAGAGGATGAGTAGATCGCCCCCTGTCTCTGTATCACAGACTCAGGGGATGAGTAGACCGTCCCCTGTCTTTGTATCACACATGCAGAGGATGAGTAGATCGCCCCCTGTCTCTGCATCACAGACTCAGGGGATGAGTAAACTGCCCCTTGTCTCTGTATCTCAGACTCAGGGGATGAGTAGACCGTCCCCTTCCTCTGTATCACAGACCCAGGGGAAGAGTAAACTGCCCCTTGTCTCTGTATCTCAGACTCAGGGGATGAGTAGACTGCCCCCTTTCTCTGTATCACAGACTCAGGGAATGAGTAGACCGCCCCGTCTCTTTATCACACACTCAGGGGATGAGTAGACCGCCCCCTGTCTCTGTATCTCAGACTCAGGGGATGAGTTGACCGTCCCCTTCCTCTGTATCACGGACTCAGGGGATGAGTAGACCGCCCCTGTCTCTGTATCACAGGCTCAGGCGATGAGTAGACCGTCCCCTTCCTCTGTATCACAGACTCAGGGGATGAGTCGAACGCCCCCTGTCTCTGTATCATCGACTGAGGGGAAGAGTAGACCGCCCCCTGTCTTTGTTTCACAGATTCAGGGGATGAGTTGACCGCCTCCTGCCTCTGTATCTCAGACTCAGGGGAAGAGTCGAACGCCCCCTGTCTCTGTATCATCGACTCAGGGGAAGAGTAGACCGACCCCTGTCTTTGTTTCACAGATTCAGGGGATGAGTAGACCGCCCCCTGTCTCTGTACAATAGACTCAGGGGTTGAGTAGACCGCACACTGTCTCTATATCACAGACACAGTGGATGAGTAGACTGCCCCCTGTTTCGATATCACACACTCAGGGGATGAGTCGACCACCCTCTGTCTCTGTATCACAGACACAGTGGTGAGTAGACCGCCCCCTGTCTCTGGATCACAGACACAGTGGATGAGTAGACCGCCCCCTGTCTCTGAATCACAGACTCAGGGGATGAGTAGACCGCCCCCTGTCTCTGTATCACATACTCAGGGGATGAGTAGACCGCCCCCTGTCTCTGTGTCACAGATTCAGTGGATGAGAAGACCGCCCCCTGTCTCTTTATCTCAGAGTCAGTGAATGAGTAGACCGCCCCCTGTCTCTGCATCACAGACTCAGGGGATGAGTAGACCGCCCCCTTTCTCTGTATCTCAGAGTCAGGGGATGAGTAGACCATCCCATGTCTCTGTTTCACAGACTCAGTGGATGAGAAGACCGCCCCCTGTCTCTGTATCTCAGAGTCAGTGGATGACTAGACCGGCCCCTGTCTTTGTATCTCAGACTCAGGGGATGAGTAGACAGCCCCCAGTCTCTGTATCACAGACTCAGGGGATGAGTAGACCCCTCCCTGTCTCTGTATCACAGACTCAGGGGATATGTAGACCGCCTCCTGTCTCAGTGTCACAGACTCAGTGGATGAGTAAACTGCCCCTTGTCTCTGTATCTCAGACTCAGGGGATGAGTAGACCGCCCCCTGTCCATGTCTAACAAACTCGGGATGAGTAGACCACCCCCTGTCTCTGTATCACAGACTCAGGGGATGAGTAGACCGCCCCCTTCCTCTGAATCACAGACCCAGGGGATGAGTAAACTGCCCCTTGTCTCTGTATCTCAGACTCAGGGGATGAGTAGACTGCCCCCTTTCTCTGTATCACACACTCGGGGGATGAGTAGACCGCCCCCTGCCTCTGTATCACAGACTCAGGGAATGAGTAGACCGCCTCCTGTTTCTTTATCACACACTCGGGGGATGAGTAGACCACCCCCTGTCTCTGTATCACACACTCAGGGGATGAGTAGACCGCCCCCTGTCTCTGTCTAACAAACTCGGGATGAGTAGACCGCCCCCTGTCTCTGTATCACAGACTCAGGGGATGAGTAGACCGCCCCCTTCCTCTGAATCACAGACCCAGGGGATGAGTAAACTGCCCCTTGTCTCTGTATCTCAGACTCAGGGGATGAGTAGACTGCCCCCTTTCTCTGTATCACACACTCGGGGGATGAGTAGGCCGCCCCCTGCCTCTGTATCACAGACTCAGGGAATGAGTAGACCGCCTCCTGTTTCTTTATCACATACTCGGGGGTTGAGTAGACCGCCACCTGTCTCTGTATCACAGACTCAGGGGATGAGTAGACCGCCCCCTGTCACTGTCTCACAGACTCAGGGGATGACTGGACCGCCCCCTGTCTCTGTATCACAGACTCAGGGGATGAGTAGACCGCCCCCTTCCTCTGTATCACAGACCCAGTGGATGAGTAGACCGCCCCCTGTCTCTGTATCTCACACTCAGTGGATGAGCAGACCGTCCCCTGTCTCTGCATCACAGACTCAGGGGATGAGTAGACCACCCCCTGTCTCTGTATCACAAACTCTCGGGATGAGTAGACCGCCCCCTGTCTCTGTATCACAAATTTAGGGCATGAGTAGACCGCCCCCTATCTCTGTATCAGAGCCACAAGGGATGAGTTGACCGCCTCCTGCCTCTATAATCACAGACTCATGAGATGAGTAGACCGTCCCCTGTCTTTGCATCTCAGACTCAGGGGATGATGAGACAGCCCCCTGTCTCAGTATCACAGACTCAGGGGATGAGTAGACCGCCCCCTGTCTCTGTATCACAGACTCAAGTGATGAGTAGTCCGCCCCCTGTCTTTGTATCACGGACTCAGGGGATGAGTAGACCGTCCCCTGTCTTTGTGTCACAGACTCAGGGGATGAGTAGAGCGCCCCCTGTCTCTGTATCACAGACTCAAGTGATGAGTAGTCCACCCCCTGTCTTTGTATCACGGACTCAGGGGATGAGTAGACCGTCCCCTGTCTTTGTATCACAGACTCAGGTGATGAGTAGACCGTCCCCTGTCTTTGTATCACACATGCAGAGGATGAGTAGATCGCCCCCTGTCTCTGTATCACAGACTCAGGGGATGAGTAGACCGTCCCCTGTCTTTGTATCACACATGCAGAGGATGAGTAGATCGCCCCCTGTCTCTGCATCACAGACTCAGGGGATGAGTAAACTGCCCCTTGTCTCTGTATCTCAGACTCAGGGGATGAGTAGACCGTCCCCTTCCTCTGTATCACAGACCCAGGGGAAGAGTAAACTGCCCCTTGTCTCTGTATCTCAGACTCAGGGGATGAGTAGACTGCCCCCTTTCTCTGTATCACAGACTCAGGGAATGAGTAGACCGCCCCGTCTCTTTATCACACACTCAGGGGATGAGTAGACCGCCCCCTGTCTCTGTATCTCAGACTCAGGGGATGAGTTGACCGTCCCCTTCCTCTGTATCACGGACTCAGGGGATGAGTAGACCGCCCCTGTCTCTGTATCACAGGCTCAGGCGATGAGTAGACCGTCCCCTTCCTCTGTATCACAGACTCAGGGGATGAGTCGAACGCCCCCTGTCTCTGTATCATCGACTGAGGGGAAGAGTAGACCGCCCCCTGTCTTTGTTTCACAGATTCAGGGGATGAGTTGACCGCCTCCTGCCTCTGTATCTCAGACTCAGGGGAAGAGTCGAACGCCCCCTGTCTCTGTATCATCGACTCAGGGGAAGAGTAGACCGACCCCTGTCTTTGTTTCACAGATTCAGGGGATGAGTAGACCGCCCCCTGTCTCTGTACAATAGACTCAGGGGTTGAGTAGACCGCACACTGTCTCTATATCACAGACACAGTGGATGAGTAGACTGCCCCCTGTTTCGATATCACACACTCAGGGGATGAGTCGACCACCCTCTGTCTCTGTATCACAGACACAGTGGTGAGTAGACCGCCCCCTGTCTCTGGATCACAGACACAGTGGATGAGTAGACCGCCCCCTGTCTCTGAATCACAGACTCAGGGGATGAGTAGACCGCCCCCTGTCTCTGTATCACATACTCAGGGGATGAGTAGACCGCCCCCTGTCTCTGTGTCACAGATTCAGTGGATGAGAAGACCGCCCCCTGTCTCTTTATCTCAGAGTCAGTGAATGAGTAGACCGCCCCCTGTCTCTGCATCACAGACTCAGGGGATGAGTAGACCGCCCCCTTTCTCTGTATCTCAGAGTCAGGGGATGAGTAGACCATCCCATGTCTCTGTTTCACAGACTCAGTGGATGAGAAGACCGCCCCCTGTCTCTGTATCTCAGAGTCAGTGGATGACTAGACCGGCCCCTGTCTTTGTATCTCAGACTCAGGGGATGAGTAGACAGCCCCCAGTCTCTGTATCACAGACTCAGGGGATGAGTAGACCCCTCCCTGTCTCTGTATCACAGACTCAGGGGATATGTAGACCGCCTCCTGTCTCAGTGTCACAGACTCAGTGGATGAGTAAACTGCCCCTTGTCTCTGTATCTCAGACTCAGGGGATGAGTAGACCGCCCCCTGTCCATGTCTAACAAACTCGGGATGAGTAGACCACCCCCTGTCTCTGTATCACAGACTCAGGGGATGAGTAGACCGCCCCCTTCCTCTGAATCACAGACCCAGGGGATGAGTAAACTGCCCCTTGTCTCTGTATCTCAGACTCAGGGGATGAGTAGACTGCCCCCTTTCTCTGTATCACACACTCGGGGGATGAGTAGACCGCCCCCTGCCTCTGTATCACAGACTCAGGGAATGAGTAGACCGCCTCCTGTTTCTTTATCACACACTCGGGGGATGAGTAGACCACCCCCTGTCTCTGTATCACACACTCAGGGGATGAGTAGACCGCCCCCTGTCTCTGTCTAACAAACTCGGGATGAGTAGACCGCCCCCTGTCTCTGTATCACAGACTCAGGGGATGAGTAGACCGCCCCCTTCCTCTGAATCACAGACCCAGGGGATGAGTAAACTGCCCCTTGTCTCTGTATCTCAGACTCAGGGGATGAGTAGACTGCCCCCTTTCTCTGTATCACACACTCGGGGGATGAGTAGGCCGCCCCCTGCCTCTGTATCACAGACTCAGGGAATGAGTAGACCGCCTCCTGTTTCTTTATCACATACTCGGGGGTTGAGTAGACCGCCACCTGTCTCTGTATCACAGACTCAGGGGATGAGTAGACCGCCCCCTGTCACTGTCTCACAGACTCAGGGGATGACTGGACCGCCCCCTGTCTCTGTATCACAGACTCAGGGGATGAGTAGACCGCCCCCTTCCTCTGTATCACAGACCCAGTGGATGAGTAGACCGCCCCCTGTCTCTGTATCTCACACTCAGTGGATGAGCAGACCGTCCCCTGTCTCTGCATCACAGACTCAGGGGATGAGTAGACCACCCCCTGTCTCTGTATCACAAACTCTCGGGATGAGTAGACCGCCCCCTGTCTCTGTATCACAAATTTAGGGCATGAGTAGACCGCCCCCTATCTCTGTATCAGAGCCACAAGGGATGAGTTGACCGCCTCCTGCCTCTATAATCACAGACTCATGAGATGAGTAGACCGTCCCCTGTCTTTGCATCTCAGACTCAGGGGATGATGAGACAGCCCCCTGTCTCAGTATCACAGACTCAGGGGATGAGTAGACCGCCCCCTGTCTCTGTATCACAGACTCAAGTGATGAGTAGTCCGCCCCCTGTCTTTGTATCACGGACTCAGGGGATGAGTAGACCGTCCCCTGTCTTTGTGTCACAGACTCAGGGGATGAGTAGAGCGCCCCCTGTCTCTGTATCACAGACTCAAGTGATGAGTAGTCCGCCCCCTGTCTTTGTATCACGGACTCAGGGGATGAGTAGACCGTCCCCTGTCTTTGTATCACAGACTCAGGTGATGAGTAGACCGTCCCCTGTCTTTGTATCACACATGCAGAGGATGAGTAGATCGCCCCCTGTCTCTGTATCACAGACTCAGGGGATGAGTAGACCGTCCCCTGTCTTTGTATCACACATGCAGAGGATGAGTAGATCGCCCCCTGTCTCTGCATCACAGACTCAGGGGATGAGTAAACTGCCCCTTGTCTCTGTATCTCAGACTCAGGGGATGAGTAGACCGTCCCCTTCCTCTGTATCACAGACCCAGGGGAAGAGTAAACTGCCCCTTGTCTCTGTATCTCAGACTCAGGGGATGAGTAGACTGCCCCCTTTCTCTGTATCACAGACTCAGGGAATGAGTAGACCGCCCCGTCTCTTTATCACACACTCAGGGGATGAGTAGACCGCCCCCTGTCTCTGTATCTCAGACTCAGGGGATGAGTTGACCGTCCCCTTCCTCTGTATCACGGACTCAGGGGATGAGTAGACCGCCCCTGTCTCTGTATCACAGGCTCAGGCGATGAGTAGACCGTCCCCTTCCTCTGTATCACAGACTCAGGGGATGAGTCGAACGCCCCCTGTCTCTGTATCATCGACTGAGGGGAAGAGTAGACCGCCCCCTGTCTTTGTTTCACAGATTCAGGGGATGAGTTGACCGCCTCCTGCCTCTGTATCTCAGACTCAGGGGAAGAGTCGAACGCCCCCTGTCTCTGTATCATCGACTCAGGGGAAGAGTAGACCGACCCCTGTCTTTGTTTCACAGATTCAGGGGATGAGTTGACCGCCTCCTGCCTCTGTATCACAGTCTCATGGGATGAGTTGACCGTCCACTGTCTTTGTATCACAGACTCAGGGGATGAGTAGACCGCCCCCTGTCTCTGTACAATAGACTCAGGGGTTGAGTAGACCGCACACTGTCTCTATATCACAGACACAGTGGATGAGTAGACTGCCCCCTGTTTCGATATCACACACTCAGGGGATGAGTCGACCACCCTCTGTCTCTGTATCACAGACACAGTGGTGAGTAGACCGCCCCCTGTCTCTGGATCACAGACACAGTGGATGAGTAGACCGCCCCCTGTCTCTGAATCACAGACTCAGGGGATGAGTAGACCGCCCCCTGTCTCTGTATCACATACTCAGGGGATGAGTAGACCGCCCCCTGTCTCTGTGTCACAGATTCAGTGGATGAGAAGACCGCCCCCTGTCTCTTTATCTCAGAGTCAGTGAATGAGTAGACCGCCCCCTGTCTCTGCATCACAGACTCAGGGGATGAGTAGACCGCCCCCTTTCTCTGTATCTCAGAGTCAGGGGATGAGTAGACCATCCCATGTCTCTGTTTCACAGACTCAGTGGATGAGAAGACCGCCCCCTGTCTCTGTATCTCAGAGTCAGTGGATGACTAGACCGGCCCCTGTCTTTGTATCTCAGACTCAGGGGATGAGTAGACAGCCCCCAGTCTCTGTATCACAGACTCAGGGGATGAGTAGACCCCTCCCTGTCTCTGTATCACAGACTCAGGGGATATGTAGACCGCCTCCTGTCTCAGTGTCACAGACTCAGTGGATGAGTAAACTGCCCCTTGTCTCTGTATCTCAGACTCAGGGGATGAGTAGACCGCCCCCTGTCCATGTCTAACAAACTCGGGATGAGTAGACCACCCCCTGTCTCTGTATCACAGACTCAGGGGATGAGTAGACCGCCCCCTTCCTCTGAATCAAAGACCCAGGGGATGAGTAAACTGCCCCTTGTCTCTGTATCTCAGACTCAGGGGATGAGTAGACTGCCCCCTTTCTCTGTATCACACACTCGGGGGATGAGTAGACCGCCCCCTGCCTCTGTATCACAGACTCAGGGAATGAGTAGACCGCCTCCTGTTTCTTTATCACACACTCGGGGGATGAGTAGACCACCCCCTGTCCCTGTATCACACACTCAGGGGATGAGTAGACCGCCCCCTGTCTCTGTCTAACAAACTCGGGATGAGTAGACCGCCCCCTGTCTCTGTATCACAGACTCAGGGGATGAGTAGACCGCCCCCTTCCTCTGAATCACAGACCCAGGGGATGAGTAAACTGCCCCTTGTCTCTGTATCTCAGACACAGGGGATGAGTAGACTGCCCCCTTTCTCTGTATCACACACTCGGGGGATGAGTAGGCCGCCCCCTGCCTCTGTATCACAGACTCAGGGAATGAGTAGACCGCCTCCTGTTTCTTTATCACATACTCGGGGGTTGAGTAGACCGCCACCTGTCTCTGTATCACAGACTCAGGGGATGAGTAGACCGCCCCCTGTCACTGTCTCACAGACTCAGGGGATGACTGGACCGCCCCCTGTCTCTGTATCACAGACTCAGGGGATGAGTAGACCGCCCCCTTCCTCTGTATCACAGACCCAGGGGATGAGTAAACTGCCCCTTGTCTCTTTGTCTCAGACTCAGGGGATGAGTAGGCCGCCCCCTGTCTCTGTATCACAGACTCGGTGGATGAGTGGACCGCCCCCTGTCTCTGTATCACAGACTCAGGTGGTGAGTAGACCGCCCACTGTCTCTTTATCACACACTCGGGGGATGAGTAGACCTCCCCCTGTCTCTGTATCACAGACTCAGGTGATGAGTAGACCGCACACATTCTCTGGATGACAGACTCAGTGAATGAGTAGACCGCCTCCTGTCTCTGTATCACAGACTCAGGGGATGTGTAGACCGCCCCCTGTCTCTGTATCACAAACTCACGGGATGAGGAGACCATCCCTGTCTTTGTATCACCAACTCAGGGGATGAGTAGACCGCCCCCAGTCTTTGTATCAACAACTCAGGGGATGAGTAGACCGCCCCCTGTCTCTGTATCACAGACTCACAAGATGAGTAGACCGCCCCCTGTCTCTGTATCACAGACTCTTTGGATGAGGAGACCGTCCCCTGTCTCTGTATCACAGACTCTTTGGATGAGTAGACCGTCCCCTGTCTCTGTATCACAGACTCAGTGGATGAGTAGTCTGTCCCCTTTCTCTGTATCACAGGCTCAGTGGATGAGAAGACCGGCCCCTGTCTCTGTATCAAAGATTCAGGGGATGAGTAGACCGCCCCCTGTCTCTGTATCACAGACACAGTGGATGAGTAGACCGCCTCCTGTCTCTGTATCACAGACTCAAGGGATGAGTAGACCGCCCCCTGTCTCTGTATCACATCCTCAAGGGATGAGTAGACCACCCCCTGTCTATGTATCACAGACTCAGGGAATGAGTAGACCGCCCCCTGTCTCTGTATCACAGACTCTTTGGATGACTAGACCGGCCCCTGTCTTGGTATCACAGACGCAGTGGATGAGTAGACCGCCCCCTGTCTCTGCATCACAGACTCACGGGATGAGTAGACCGTCCCCTGTCTCTGTGTCACAGACTCAGTGGATGAGTAGACAGCCCCCTGTCACTGTATCACAGACTCAGGGGATGGGTAGACCCCTCCGTGTCTCTGTATCACAGACTCAGGGGATGTGTCGACCGCCCCCTGTCTCTGTATCTCAGAGTCAGTGGATGAGTAGATCGCCCCCTGTTTCTGATCACAGAGTCAGTGGATTAGAAGACCGCCCCCTGTCTCTGTATCTCACACTCAGTGGATGAGTAGACCGTCCCCTGTCTCAGTATCACAGACTCAGGGGATGAGTAGACCGCCCCCTGTCTCTGTATCACAGACTCAAGTGATGAGTAGTCCGCCCCCTGTCTTTGTATCACAGACCCAGGGGATGAGTAGACCGCCCCCTGTCTTTGCATCACAGACTCAGGGGATGAGTAGAGCGCCCCCTGTCTTTGTATCACAGAGTCAGTGGATGAGTAGATCGCCCCCTGTTTCTGTATCAGAGACTCAGTGGATGAGTGGACCGCCCCCTGTCTCTGTATCACAGACTCAGTGGATGAGTAGACCGCCCCCTGTCTCTGTATCTCACACTCAGTGGATGAGCAGACCGTCCCCTGTCTCTGCATCACAGACTCAGGGGATGAGTAGACCACCCCCTGTCTCTGTATCACAAACTCTCGGGATGAGTAGACCGCCCCCTGTCTCTGTATCACAAATTTAGGGCATGAGTAGACCGCCCCCTATCTCTGTATCAGAGCCACAAGGGATGAGTTGACCGCCTCCTGCCTCTATAATCACAGACTCATGAGATGAGTAGACCGTCCCCTGTCTTTGCATCTCAGACTCAGGGGATGATGAGACAGCCCCCTGTCTCAGTATCACAGACTCAGGGGATGAGTAGACCGTCCCCTGTCTTTGTGTGACAGACTCAGGGGATGAGTAGAGCGCCCCCTGTCTCTGTATCACAGACTCAGGTGATGAGTAGACCGTCCCCTGTCTTTGTATCACACATGCAGAGGATGAGTAGATCGCCCCCTGTCTCTGCATCACAGACTCAGGGGATGAGTAAACTGCCCCTTCCTCTGTATCACAGACCCAGTGGATGAGTAGACCGCCCCCTGTCTCTGTATCTCAGAATCAGGGGATGAGTAGACTGCCCCCTTTCTCTGTATCACAGACTCAGGGAATGAGTAGACCGCCCCCTGTCTCTGTATCACAGACTCAGGGGAAGAGTAGACTGCCCCCTGTCTTTGTATCACAGATTCAGGGGATGAGTTGACCGCCTCCTGCCTCTGTATCTCAGACTCAGGGGAAGAGTCGAACGCCCCCTGTCTCTGTATCATCGACTCAGGGGAAGAGTAGACCGCCCCCTGTCTCTGTATCACAGATTCAGGGGATGAGTAGACCGCCCCCTGTCTCTGCATCACAGACTCAGTGGATGAGTAGACCGCCCCCTATCTCTGTATCACAGACTCAGTGGATGAGAAGCCCGGCCCCTGTCTCTGTGTCACACACTCAAGGAATGAGTAGACCGCCCCCTGTTTCTGTATCACATTCTCAGTGAATGAGTCGACCGCCCTCTGTCTCTTGTATCACAGACTCAGTGGATGAGTCGACCGCCCCCTGTCTCTGTATCTCAGAGTCAGTGGATGAGTAGATCGCCCCCTGTTTCTGTATCACAGATTCAGTGGATGACAAGACCGCCCCCTGTCTTTGTATCACAGAGTCAGTGGATTAGTAGACCGCCCCCTGTCTCTGTATCTCACACTCAGTGGATGAGCAGACCGTCCCCTGTCTCAGTATCACAGACTCAGGGGATGAGTAGACCGTCCCCTGTCTCTGTATCACAGACTCAAGTGATGAGTAGTCCGCCCCCTGTCTTTGTATCACAGACCCAGGGGATGAGTAGACCGTCCCCTGTCTTTGCATCACAGACTCAGGGGATGAGTAGAGCGCCCCCTGTCTCTGTATCTCACACTCAGTGGATGAGCAGACCGTCCCCTGTCTCTGCATCACAGACTCAGGGGATGAGTAGACCACCCCCTGTCTCTGTATCACAAACTCTCGGGATGAGTAGACCGCCCCCTGTCTCTGTATCACAAATTTAGGGCATGAGTAGACCGCCCCCTATCTCTGTATCAGAGCCACAAGGGATGAGTTGACCGCCTCCTGCCTCTATAATCACAGACTCATGAGATGAGTAGACCGTCCCCTGTCTTTGCATCTCAGACTCAGGGGATGATGAGACAGCCCCCTGTCTCAGTATCACAGACTCAGGGGATGAGTAGACCGCCCCCTGTCTCTGTATCACAGACTCAAGTGATGAGTAGTCCGCCCCCTGTCTTTGTATCACGGACTCAGGGGATGAGTAGACCGTCCCCTGTCTTTGTGTCACAGACTCAGGGGATGAGTAGAGCGCCCCCTGTCTCTGTATCACAGACTCAAGTGATGAGTAGTCCGCCCCCTGTCTTTGTATCACGGACTCAGGGGATGAGTAGACCGTCCCCTGTCTTTGTATCACAGACTCAGGTGATGAGTAGACCGTCCCCTGTCTTTGTATCACACATGCAGAGGATGAGTAGATCGCCCCCTGTCTCTGTATCACAGACTCAGGGGATGAGTAGATCGTCCCCTGTCTTTGTATCACACATGCAGAGGATGAGTAGATCGCCCCCTGTCTCTGCATCACAGACTCAGGGGATGAGTAAACTGCCCCTTGTCTCTGTATCTCAGACTCAGGGGATGAGTAGACTGTCCCCTTCCTCTGTATCACAGACCCAGGGGAAGAGTAAACTGCCCCTTGTCTCTGTATCTCAGACTCAGGGGATGAGTAGACTGCCCCCTTTCTCTGTATCACAGACTCAGGGAATGAGTAGACCGCCCCGTCTCTTTATCACACACTCAGGGGATGAGTAGACCGTCCCCTTCCTCTGTATCACAGACTCAGGGGATGAGTAGACCGCCCCCTGTCTCTGTATCACAGACTCAAGGGATGAGTAGACTGTCCCCTTCCTCTGTATCACAGACCCAGGGGATGAGTAGACCGCCCCCTGTCTCTGTATCACAGACTCAGGGGATGAGTAGACTGTCCCCTTCCTCTGTATCACAGACCCAGGGGATGAGTAGACCGCCCCCTGTCTCTGTATCTCAGACTCAGGGGATGAGTAGACTGCCCCCTTTCTCTGTATCACAGATTCAGGGGATGAGTAGACCGCCCCCTGTCTCTGTATCTCAGACTCAGGGGATGAGTTGACCGTCCCCTTCCTCTGTATCACGGACTCAGGGGATGAGTAGACCGCCCCTGTCTCTGTATCACAGGCTCAGGCGATGAGTAGACCGTCCCCTTCCTCTGTATCACAGACTCAGGGGATGAGTCGAACGCCCCCTGTCTCTGTATCATCGACTGAGGGGAAGAGTAGACCGCCCCCTGTCTTTGTTTCACAGATTCAGGGGATGAGTTGACCGCCTCCTGCCTCTGTATCTCAGACTCAGGGGAAGAGTCGAACGCCCCCTGTCTCTGTATCATCGACTCAGGGGAAGAGTAGACCGACCCCTGTCTTTGTTTCACAGATTCAGGGGATGAGTTGACCGCCTCCTGCCTCTGTATCACAGTCTCATGGGATGAGTTGACCGTCCACTGTCTTTGTATCACAGACTCAGGGGATAAGTAGACCGCCCCCTGTCTCTGTACAATAGACTCAGGGGTTGAGTAGACCGCACACTGTCTCTATATCACAGACACAGTGGATGAGTAGACTGCCCCCTGTTTCGATATCACACACTCAGGGGATGAGTCGACCAACCTCTGTCTCTGTATCACAGACACAGTGGTGAGTAGACCGCCCCCTGTCTCTGGATCACAGACACAGTGGATGAGTAGACCGCCCCCTGTCTCTGAATCACAGACTCAGGGGATGAGTAGACCGCCCCCTGTCTCTGTATCACATACTCAGGGGATGAGTAGACCGCCCCCTGTCTCTGTGTCACAGATTCAGTGGATGAGAAGACCGCCCCCTGTCTCTTTATCTCAGAGTCAGTGAATGAGTAGACCGCCCCCTGTCTCTGCATCACAGACTCAGGGGATGAGTAGACCGCCCCCTTTCTCTGTATCTCAGAGTCAGGGGATGAGTAGACCATCCCATGTCTCTGTTTCACAGACTCAGTGGATGAGAAGACCGCCCCCTGTCTCTGTATCTCAGAGTCAGTGGATGACTAGACCGGCCCCTGTCTTTGTATCTCAGACTCAGGGGATGAGTAGACAGCCCCCAGTCTCTGTATCACAGACTCAGGGGATGAGTAGACCCCTCCCTGTCTCTGTATCACAGACTCAGGGGATATGTAGACCGCCCCCTGTCTCTGTGTCACAGACTCAGTGGATGAGTAAACTGCCCCTTGTCTCTGTATCTCAGACTCAGGGGATGAGTAGACCGCCCCCTGTCTCTGTCTAACAAACTCGGGATGAGTAGACCACCCCCTGTCCCTGTATCACAGACTCAGGGGATGAGTAGACCGCCCCCTTCCTCTGAATCACAGACCCAGGGGATGAGTAAACTGCCCCTTGTCTCTGTATCTCAGACTCAGGGGATGAGTAGACTGCCCCCTTTCTCTGTATCACACACTCGGGGGATGAGTAGACCGCCCCCTGCCTCTGTATCACAGACTCAGGGAATGAGTAGACCGCCTCCTGTTTCTTTATCACACACTCGGGGGATGAGTAGACCACCCCCTGTCTCTGTATCACACACTCAGGGGATGAGTAGACCGCCCCCTGTCTCTGTCTAACAAACTCGGGATGAGTAGACCGCCCCCTGTCTCTGTATCACAGACTCAGGGGATGAGTAGACCGCCCCCTTCCTCTGAATCACAGACCCAGGGGATGAGTAAACTGCCCCTTGTCTCTGTATCTCAGACTCAGGGGATGAGTAGACTGCCCCCTTTCTCTGTATCACACACTCGGGGGATGAGTAGGCCGCCCCCTGCCTCTGTATCACAGACTCAGGGAATGAGTAGACCGCCTCCTGTTTCTTTATCACATACTCAGGGGTTGAGTAGACCGCCACCTGTCTCTGTATCACAGACTCAGGGGATGAGTAGACAGCCCCCTGTCACTGTCTCACAGACTCAGGGGATGACTGGACCGCCCCCTGTCTCTGTATCACAGACTCAGGGGATGAGTAGACCGCCCCCTTCCTCTGTATCACAGACCCAGGGGATGAGTAAACTGCCCCTTGTCTCTTTATCTCAGACTCAGGGGATGAGTAGGCCGCTGCCTGTCTCTGTATCACAGACTCGGTGGATGAGTGGACCGCCCCCTGTCTCTGTATCACAGACTCAGGTGGTGAGTAGACCGCCCACTGTCTCTTTATCACACACTCGGGGGATGAGTAGACCTCCCCCTGTCTCTGTATCACAGACTCAGGTGATGAGTAGACTGCACACATTCTCTGGATGACAGACTCAGTGAATGAGTAGACCGCCTCCTGTGTCTGTATCACAGACTCAGGGGATGTGTAGACCGCCCCCTGTCTCTGTATCACAAACTCACGGGATGAGGAGACCATCCCTGTCTTTGTATCACCAACTCAGGGGATGAGTAGACCGCCCCCAGTCTTTGTATCAACAACTCAGGGGATGAGTAGACCGCCCCCTGTCTCTGTATCACAGACTCACAAGATGAGGAGACCGCCCCCTGTCTCTGTATCACAGACTCTTTGGATGAGGAGACCGTCCCCTGTCTCTGTATCACAGACTCTTTGGATGAGTAGACCGTCCCCTGTCTCTGTATCACAGACTCAGTGGATGAGTAGTCTGTCCCCTTTCTCTGTATCACAGGCTCAGTGGATGAGAAGACCGGCCCCTGTCTCTGTATCAAAGATTCAGGGGATGAGTAGACTGCCCCCTGTCTCTGTATCACAGACACAGTGGATGAGAAGACCGCCCTCTGTCTCTGTATCACAGACTCAGTAGATGAGTCGACCGCCTCCTGTCTCTGTATCACAGACTCAAGGGATGAGTAGACCGCCCCCTGTCTCTGTATCACATCCTCAAGGGATGAGTAGACCACCCCCTGTCTATGTATCACAGACTCAGGGAATGAGTAGACCGCCCCCTGTCTCTGTATCACAGACTCTTTGGATGACTAGACCGGCCCCTGTCTTGGTATCACAGACGCAGTGGATGAGTAGACCGCCCCCTGTCTCTGCATCACAGACTCACGGGATGAGTAGACCGTCCCCTGTCTCTGTGTCACAGACTCAGTGGATGAGTAGACAGCCCCCTGTCACTGTATCACAGACTCAGGGGATGTGTCGACCGCCCCCTGTCTCTGTATCTCAGAGTCAGTGGATGAGTAGATCGCCCCCTGTTTCTGATCACAGATTCAGTGGATGACAAGACCGCCCCCTGTCTTTGTATCACAGAGTCAGTGGATTAGAAGACCGCCCCCTGTCTCTGTATCTCACACTCAGTGGATGAGTAGACCGTCCCCTGTCTCAGTATCACAGACTCAGGGGATGAGTAGACCGCCCCCTGTCTCTGTATCACAGACTCAAGTGATGAGTAGTCCGCCCCCTGTCTTTGTATCACAGACCCAGGGGATGAGTAGACCGCCCCCTGTCTTTGCATCACAGACTCAGGGGATGAGTAGAGCGCCCCCTGTCTTTGTATCACAGAGTCAGTGGATGAGTAGATCGCCCCCTGTTTCTGTATCAGAGACTCAGTGGATGAGTAGACCGCCCCCTGTCTCTGTATCACAGACTCAGTGGATGAGTAGACCGCCCCCTGACTCTGTATCACAGAGTCAGTGGATGAGTAGACCGCCCCCTGTCTCTGTATCTCACACTCAGTGGATGAGCAGACCGTCCCCTGTCTCTGCATCACAGACTCAGGGGATGAGTAGACCACCCCCTGTCTCTGTATCACAAACTCTCGGGATGAGTAGACCGCCCCCTGTCTCTGTATCACAAATTTAGGGCATGAGTAGACCGCCCCCTATCTCTGTATCAGAGCCACAAGGGATGAGTTGACCGCCTCCTGCCTCTATAATCACAGACTCATGAGATGAGTAGACCGTCCCCTGTCTTTGCATCTCAGACTCAGGGGATGATGAGACAGCCCCCTGTCTCAGTATCACAGACTCAGGGGATGAGTAGACCGTCCCCTGTCTTTGTGTGACAGACTCAGGGGATGAGTAGAGCGCCCCCTGTCTCTGTATCACAGACTCAAGTGATGAGTAGTCCGCCCCCTGTCTTTGTATCACGGACTCAGGGGATGAGTAGACCGTCCCCTGTCTTTGTATCACAGACTCAGGTGATGAGTAGACCGTCCCCTGTCTTTGTATCACACATGCAGAGGATGAGTAGATCGCCCCCTGTCTCTGCATCACAGACTCAGGGGATGAGTAAACTGCCCCTTCCTCTGTATCACAGACCCAGTGGATGAGTAGACCGCCCCCTGTCTCTGTATCTCAGAATCAGGGGATGAGTAGACTGCCCCCTTTCTCTGTATCACAGACTCAGGGAATGAGTAGACCGCCCCCTGTCTCTGTATCACAGACTCAGGGGAAGAGTAGACTGCCCCCTGTCTTTGTATCACAGATTCAGGGGATGAGTTGACCGCCTCCTGCCTCTGTATCTCAGACTCAGGGGAAGAGTCGAACGCCCCCTGTCTCTGTATCATCGACTCAGGGGAAGAGTAGACCGCCCCCTGTCTCTGTATCACAGATTCAGGGGATGAGTAGACCGCCCCCTGTCTCTGCATCACAGACTCAGTGGATGAGTAGACCGCCCCCTATCTCTGTATCACAGACTCAGTGGATGAGAAGCCCGGCCCCTGTCTCTGTGTCACACACTCAAGGAATGAGTAGACCGCCCCCTGTTTCTGTATCACAGACTCAGTGAATGAGTCGACCGCCCTCTGTCTCTTGTATCACAGACTCAGTGGATGAGTCGACCGCCCCCTGTCTCTGTATCTCAGAGTCAGTGGATGAGTAGATCGCCCCCTGTTTCTGTATCACAGATTCAGTGGATGAGTAGAGCGCCCCCTGTCTTTGTATCACAGAGTCAGTGGATTAGAAGACCGCCCCCTGTCTCTGTATCTCACACTCAGTGGATGAGCAGACCGTCCCCTGTCTCAGTATCACAGACTCAGGGGATGAGTAGACCGTCCCCTGTCTCTGTATCACAGACTCAAGTGATGAGTAGTCCGCCCCCTGTCTTTGTATCACAGACCCAGGGGATGAGTAGACCGTCCCCTGTCTTTGCATCACAGACTCAAGGGATGAGTAGAGCGCCCCCTGTCTCTGTATCTCACACTCAGTGGATGAGCAGACCGTCCCCTGTCTCTGCATCACAGACTCAGGGGATGAGAAGACCACCCCCTGTCTCTGTATCACAAACTCTCGGGATGAGTAGACCGCCCCCTGTCTCTGTATCACAAATTTAGGGCATGAGTAGACCGCCCCCTATCTCTGTATCAGAGCCACAAGGGATGAGTTGACCGCCTCCTGCCTCTATAATCACAGACTCATGAGATGAGTAGACCGTCCCCTGTCTTTGCATCTCAGACTCAGGGGATGATGAGACAGCCCCCTGTCTCAGTATCACAGACTCAGGGGATGAGTAGACGCCCCCTGTCTCTGTATCACAGACTCAAGTGATGAGTAGTCCGCCCCCTGTCTTTGTATCACGGACTCAGGGGATGAGTAGACCGTCCCCTGTCTTTGTGTCACAGACTCAGGGGATGAGTAGAGCGCCCCCTGTCTCTGTATCACAGACTCAAGTGATGAGTAGTCCGCCCCCTGTCTTTGTATCACGGACTCAGGGGATGAGTAGACCGTCCCCTGTCTTTGTATCACAGACTCAGGTGATGAGTAGACCGTCCCCTGTCTTTGTATCACACATGCAGAGGATGAGTAGATCGCCCCCTGTCTCTGTATCACAGACTCAGGGGATGAGTAGACCGTCCCCTGTCTTTGTATCACACATGCAGAGGATGAGTAGATCGCCCCCTGTCTCTGCATCACAGACTCAGGGGATGAGTAAACTGCCCCTTGTCTCTGTATCTCAGACTCAGGGGATGAGTAGACTGTCCCCTTCCTCTGTATCACAGACCCAGGGGAAGAGTAAACTGCCCCTTGTCTCTGTATCTCAGACTCAGGGGATGAGTAGACTGCCCCCTTTCTCTGTATCACAGACTCAGGGAATGAGTAGACTGCCCCGTCTCTTTATCACACACTCAGGGGATGAGTAGACCGTCCCCTTCCTCTGTATCACAGACTCAGGGGATGAGTAGACCGCCCCCTGTCTCTGTATCACAGACTCAAGGGATGAGTAGACTGTCCCCTTCCTCTGTATCACAGACCCAGGGGATGAGTAGACCGCCCCCTGTCTCTGTATCTCAGACTCAGGGGATGAGTAGACTGCCCCCTTTCTCTGTATCACAGATTCAGGGGATGAGTAGACCGCCCCCTGTCTCTGTATCTCAGACTCAGGGGATGAGTTGACCGTCCCCTTCCTCTGTATCACGGACTCAGGGGATGAGTAGACCGCCCCTGTCTCTGTATCACAGGCTCAGGCGATGAGTAGACCGTCCCCTTCCTCTGTATCACAGACTCAGGGGATGAGTCGAACGCCCCCTGTCTCTGTATCATCGACTGAGGGGAAGAGTAGACCGCCCCCTGTCTTTGTTTCACAGATTCAGGGGATGAGTTGACCGCCTCCTGCCTCTGTATCTCAGACTCAGGGGAAGAGTCGAACGCCCCCTGTCTCTGTATCATCGACTCAGGGGAAGAGTAGACCGACCCCTGTCTTTGTTTCACAGATTCAGGGGATGAGTTGACCGCCTCCTGCCTCTGTATCACAGTCTCATGGGATGAGTTGACCGTCCACTGTCTTTGTATCACAGACTCAGGGGATAAGTAGACCGCCCCCTGTCTCTGTACAATAGACTCAGGGGTTGAGTAGACCGCACACTGTCTCTATATCACAGACACAGTGGATGAGTAGACTGCCCCCTGTTTCGATATCACACACTCAGGGGATGAGTCGACCAACCTCTGTCTCTGTATCACAGACACAGTGGTGAGTAGACCGCCCCCTGTCTCTGGATCACAGACACAGTGGATGAGTAGACCGCCCCCTGTCTCTGAATCACAGACTCAGGGGATGAGTAGACCGCCCCCTGTCTCTGTATCACATACTCAGGGGATGAGTAGACCGCCCCCTGTCTCTGTGTCACAGATTCAGTGGATGAGAAGACCGCCCCCTGTCTCTTTATCTCAGAGTCAGTGAATGAGTAGACCGCCCCCTGTCTCTGCATCACAGACTCAGGGGATGAGTAGACCGCCCCCTTTCTCTGTATCTCAGAGTCAGGGGATGAGTAGACCATCCCATGTCTCTGTTTCACAGACTCAGTGGATGAGAAGACCGCCCCCTGTCTCTGTATCTCAGAGTCAGTGGATGAGAAGACCGCCCCCTGTCTCTGTATCTCAGAGACAGTGGATGACTAGACCGGCCCCTGTCTTTGTATCTCAGACTCAGGGGATGAGTAGACAGCCCCCAGTCTCTGTATCACAGACTCAGGGGATGAGTAGACCCCTCCCTGTCTCTGTATCACAGACTCAGGGGATATGTAGACCGCCCCCTGTCTCTGTGTCACAGACTCAGTGGATGAGTAAACTGCCCCTTGTCTCTGTATCTCAGACTCAGGGGATGAGTGGACCGCCCCCTGTCTCTGTCTAACAAACTCGGGATGAGTAGACCACCCCCTGTCCCTGTATCACAGACTCAGGGGATGAGTAGACCGCCCCCTTCCTCTGAATCACAGACCCAGGGGATGAGTAAACTGCCCCTTGTCTCTGTATCTCAGACTCAGGGGATGAGTAGACTGCCCCCTTTCTCTGTATCACACACTCGGGGGATGAGTAGACCGCCCCCTGCCTCTGTATCACAGACTCAGGGAATGAGTAGACCGCCTCCTGTTTCTTTATCACACACTCGAGGGATGAGTAGACCACCCCCTGTCTCTGTATCACACACTCAGGGGATGAGTAGACCGCCCCCTGTCTCTGTCTAACAAACTCGGGATGAGTAGACCGCCCCCTGTCTCTGTATCACAGACTCAGGGGATGAGTGGACCGCCCCCTTCCTCTGAATCACAGACCCAGGGGATGAGTAAACTGCCCCTTGTCTCTGTATCTCAGACTCAGGGGATGAGTAGACTGCCCCCTTTCTCTGTATCACAGACTCAGGGAATGAGTAGACCGCCTCCTGTTTCTTTATCACATACTCAGGGGTTGAGTAGACCGCCACCTGTCTCTGTATCACAGACTCAGGGGATGAGTAGACAGCCCCCTGTCACTGTCTCACAGACTCAGGGGATGACTGGACCGCCCCCTGTCTCTGTATCACAGACTCAGGGGATGAGTAGACCGCCCCCTTCCTCTGTATCACAGACCCAGGGGATGAGTAAACTGCCCCTTGTCTCTTTATCTCAGACTCAGGGGATGAGTAGGCCGCCCCCTGTCTCTGTATCACAGACTCGGTGGATGAGTGGACCGCCCCCTGTCTCTGTATCACAGACTCAGGTGGTGAGTAGACCGCCCACTGTCTCTTTATCACACACTCGGGGGATGAGTAGACCTCCCCCTGTCTCTGTATCACAGACTCAGGTGATGAGTAGACTGCACACATTCTCTGGATGACAGACTCAGTGAATGAGTAGACCGCCTCCTGTGTCTGTATCACAGACTCAGGGGATGTGTAGACCGCCCCCTGTCTCTGTATCACAAACTCACGGGATGAGGAGACCATCCCTGTCTTTGTATCACCAACTCAGGGGATGAGTAGACCGCCCCCAGTCTTTGTATCAACAACTCAGGGGATGAGTAGACCGCCCCCTGTCTCTGTATCACAGACTCACAAGATGAGTAGACCGCCCCCTGTCTCTGTATCACAGACTCTTTGGATGAGGAGACCGTCCCCTGTCTCTGTATCACAGACTCTTTGGATGAGTAGACCGTCCCCTGTCTCTGTATCACAGACTCAGTGGATGAGTAGTCTGTCCCCTTTCTCTGTATCACAGGCTCAGTGGATGAGAAGACCGGCCCCTGTCTCTGTATCAAAGATTCAGGGGATGAGTAGACTGCCCCCTGTCTCTGTATCACAGACACAGTGGATGAGAAGACCGCCCTCTGTCTCTGTATCACAGACTCAGTAGATGAGTCGACCGCCTCCTGTCTCTGTATCACAGACTCAAGGGATGAGTAGACCGCCCCCTGTCTCTGTATCACATCCTCAAGGGATGAGTAGACCACCCCCTGTCTATGTATCACAGACTCAGGGAATGAGTAGACCGCCCCCTGTCTCTGTATCACAGACTCTTTGGATGACTAGACCGGCCCCTGTCTTGGTATCACAGACGCAGTGGATGAGTAGACCGCCCCCTGTCTCTGCATCACAGACTCACGGGATGAGTAGACCGTCCCCTGTCTCTGTATCACAGACTCAGTGGATGAGTAGACAGCCCCCAGTCACTGTATCACAGACTCAGGGGATGGGTAGACCACCCCCTGACTCTGTGTCACAGACTCTGGGGATGGGTAGACAGTCCCCTTCCTCTGAATCACAGACCCAGGGGATGAGTAAACTGCCCCTTGTCTCTGTATCTCAGACTCAGGGGATGAGCGGACCGCCCCCTGTCTCTTTGTCACACACTCGGGGGATGAGTAGACCACCCCCGGTCTCTGTATCACAGACTCAGGGGATGAGTGGACCGCCCCCTGTCTCTGTCTAACAAACTCGGGATGAGTAGACCACCCCCTGTCTCTGTATCACAGACTCAGGGGATGAGTAAACTGCCTCTTGTCTCTGTATCTCAGACTCAGGGGATGAGTAGACCGCCCCCTTCCTCTGTATCACAGACTCAGGGGATGAGTAAACTGCCTCTTGTCTCTGTATCTCAGACTCAGGGGATGAGTAGACCGCCCCCTTCCTCTGTATCACAGACTCAGGGGATGAGTAGACCGCCCCCTATCACTGTATCACAGACTCAGGGGATGACTGGACCGCCCCCTGTCTCTGTGTCACAGACTCAGGGGATGAGTAGACCGCCCCCTATCACTGTATCACAGACTCAGGGGATGACTGGACCGCCCCCTCTCTCTGTATCACAGACTCAGGGGATTAGTAGACCGTCCCCTGTCTTTGTATCACACATGCAGAGGATGAGTAGATCGCCCCCTGTCTCTGCATCACAGACTCAGGGGATGAGTAAACTGCCCCTTGTCTCTGTATCTCAGACTCAGGGGATGAGTAGACCGTCCCCTTCCTCTGTATCACATACCCAGGGGAAGAGTAAACTGCCCCTTGTCTCTGTATCTCAGACTCAGGGGATGAGTAGACTGCCCCCTTTCTCTGTATCACAGACTCAGGGAATGAGTAGACCGCCCCGTCTCTTTATCACACACTCAGGGGATGAGTAGACCGTCCCCTTCCTCTGTATCACAGACTCAGGGGATGAGTAGACCGCCCCCTGTCTCTGTATCACAGACTCAAGGGATGAGTAGACTGTCCCCTTCCTCTGTATCACAGACCCAGGGGATGAGTAGACCGCCCCCTGTCTCTGTATCTCAGACTCAGGGGATGAGTAGACTGCCCCCTTTCTCTGTATCACAGATTCAGGGGATGAGTAGACCGCCCCCTGTCTCTGTATCTCAGACTCAGGGGATGAGTTGACCGTCCCCTTCCTCTGTATCACGGACTCAGGGGATGAGTAGACCGCCCCTGTCTCTGTATCACAGGCTCAGGCGATGAGTAGACCGTCCCCTTCCTCTGTATCACAGACTCAGGGGATGAGTCGAACGCCCCCTGTCTCTGTATCATCGACTGAGGGGAAGAGTAGACCGCCCCCTGTCTTTGTTTCACAGATTCAGGGGATGAGTTGACCGCCTCCTGCCTCTGTATCTCAGACTCAGGGGAAGAGTCGAACGCCCCCTGTCTCTGTATCATCGACTCAGGGGAAGAGTAGACCGACCCCTGTCTTTGTTTCACAGATTCAGGGGATGAGTTGACCGCCTCCTGCCTCTGTATCACAGTCTCATGGGATGAGTTGACCGTCCACTGTCTTTGTATCACAGACTCAGGGGATAAGTAGACCGCCCCCTGTCTCTGTACAATAGACTCAGGGGTTGAGTAGACCGCACACTGTCTCTATATCACAGACACAGTGGATGAGTAGACTGCCCCCTGTTTCGATATCACACACTCAGGGGATGAGTCGACCAACCTCTGTCTCTGTATCACAGACACAGTGGTGAGTAGACCGCCCCCTGTCTCTGGATCACAGACACAGTGGATGAGTAGACCGCCCCCTGTCTCTGAATCACAGACTCAGGGGATGAGTAGACCGCCCCCTGTCTCTGTATCACATACTCAGGGGATGAGTAGACCGCCCCCTGTCTCTGTGTCACAGATTCAGTGGATGAGAAGACCGCCCCCTGTCTCTTTATCTCAGAGTCAGTGAATGAGTAGACCGCCCCCTGTCTCTGCATCACAGACTCAGGGGATGAGTAGACCGCCCCCTTTCTCTGTATCTCAGAGTCAGGGGATGAGTAGACCATCCCATGTCTCTGTTTCACAGACTCAGTGGATGAGAAGACCGCCCCCTGTCTCTGTATCTCAGAGTCAGTGGATGACTAGACCGGCCCCTGTCTTTGTATCTCAGACTCAGGGGATGAGTAGACAGCCCCCAGTCTCTGTATCACAGACTCAGGGGATGAGTAGACCCCTCCATGTCTCTGTATCACAGACTCAGGGGATATGTCGACCGCCCCCTGTCTCTGTGTCACAGACTCAGTGGATGAGTAAACTGCCCCTTGTCTCTGTATCTCAGACTCAGGGGATGAGTAGACCGCCCCCTGTCTCTGTCTAACAAACTCGGGATGAGTAGACCACCCCCTGTCCCTGTATCACAGACTCAGGGGATGAGTAGACCGCCCCCTTCCTCTGAATCACAGACCCAGGGGATGAGTAAACTGCCCCTTGTCTCTGAATCTCAGACTCAGGGGATGAGTAGACTGCCCCCTTTCTCTGTATCACACACTCGGGGGATGAGTAGACCGCCCCCTGCCTCTGTATCACAGACTCAGGGAATGAGTAGACCGCCTCCTGTTTCTTTATCACACACTCGGGGGATGAGTAGACCACCCCCTGTCTCTGTCTAACAAACTCGAGATGAGTAGACCGCCCCCAGTCTCTGTATCACACACTCAGGGGATGAGTAGACCGCCCCCTGTCTCTGTCTAACAAACTCGGGATGAGTAGACCGCCCCCTGTCTCTGTATCACAGACTCAGGGGATGAGTAGACCGCCCCCTTCCTCTGAATCACAGACCCAGGGGATGAGTAAACTGCCCCTTGTCTCTGTATCTCAGACTCAGGGGATGAGTAGACTGCCCCCTTTCTCTGTATCACACACTCGGGGGATGAGTAGGCCGCCCCCTGCCTCTGTATCACAGACTCAGGGAATGAGTAGACCGCCTCCTGTTTCTTTATCACATACTCAGGGGTTGAGTAGACCGCCACCTGTCTCTGTATCACAGACTCAGGGGATGAGTAGACAGCCCCCTGTCACTGTCTCACAGACTCAGGGGATGACTGGACCGCCCCCTGTCTCTGTATCACAGACTCAGGGGATGAGTAGACCGCCCCCTTCCTCTGTATCACAGACCCAGGGGATGAGTAAACTGCCCCTTGTCTCTTTATCTCAGACTCAGGGGATGAGTAGGCCGCCCCCTGTCTCTGTATCACAGACTCGGTGGATGAGTGGACCGCCCCCTGTCTCTGTATCACAGACTCAGGTGGTGAGTAGACCGCCCACTGTCTCTTTATCACACACTCGGGGGATGAGTAGACCTCCCCCTGTCTCTGTATCACAGACTCAGGTGATGAGTAGACTGCACACATTCTCTGGATGACAGACACAGTGAATGAGTAGACCGCCTCCTGTGTCTGTATCACAGACTCAGGGGATGTGTAGACCGCCCCCTGTCTCTGTATCACAAACGCACGGGATGAGGAGACCATCCCTGTCTTTGTATCACCAACTCAGGGGATGAGTAGACCGCCCCCAGTCTTTGTATCAACAACTCAGGGGATGAGTAGACCGCCCCCTGTCTCTGTATCACAGACTCACAAGATGAGGAGACCGCCCCCTGTCTCTGTATCACAGACTCTTTGGATGAGGAGACCGTCCCCTGTCTCTGTATCACAGACTCTTTGGATGAGTAGACCGTCCCCTGTCTCTGTATCACAGACTCAGTGGATGAGTAGTCTGTCCCCTTTCTCTGTATCACAGGCTCAGTGGATGAGAAGACCGGCCCCTGTCTCTGTATCAAAGATTCAGGGGATGAGTAGACTGCCCCCTGTCTCTGTATCACAGACACAGTGGATGAGAAGACCGCCCTCTGTCTCTGTATCACAGACTCAGTAGATGAGTCGACCGCCTCCTGTCTCTGTATCACAGACTCAAGGGATGAGTAGACCGCCCCCTGTCTCTGTATCACATCCTCAAGGGATGAGTAGACCACCCCCTGTCTATGTATCACAGACTCAGGGAATGAGTAGACCGCCCCCTGTCTCTGTATCACAGACTCTTTGGATGACTAGACCGGCCCCTGTCTTGGTATCACAGACGCAGTGGATGAGTAGACCGCCCCCTGTCTCTGCATCACAGACTCACGGGATGAGTAGACCGTCCCCTGTCTCTGTATCACAGACTCAGTGGATGAGTAGACAGCCCCCAGTCACTGTATCACAGACTCAGGGGATGGGTAGACCACCCCCTGTCTCTGTGTCACAGACTCTGGGGATGGGTAGACAGTCCCCTTCCTCTGAATCACAGACCCAGGGGATGAGTAAACTGCCCCTTGTCTCTGTATCTCAGACTCAGGGGATGAGCGGACCGCCCCCGGTCTCTGTATCACAGACTCAGGGGATGAGTGGACCGCCCCCTGTCTCTGTCTAACAAACTCGGGATGAGTAGACCACCCCCTGTCTCTGTATCACAGACTCAGGGGATGAGTAGGCCGCCCCCTTCCTCTGAATCACAGACCCAGGGGATGAGTAAACTGCCTCTTGTCTCTGTATCTCAGACTCAGGGGATGAGTAGACCGCCCCCTTCCTCTGTATCACAGACTCAGGGGATGAGTAGACCGCCCCCTATCACTGTATCACAGACTCAGGGGATGACTGGACCGCCCCCTGTCTCTGTGTCACAGACTCAGGGGATGAGTAGACCGCCCCCTATCACTGTATCACAGACTCAGGGGATGACTGGACCGCCCCCTCTCTCTGTATCACAGACTCAGGGGATTAGTAGACCGCCCCCTTCCTCTGTATCACAGACCCAGGGGATGAGTAAACTGCCCCTTGTCTCTTTATCTCAGACTCAGGGGATGAGTAGACCGCCCCCTGTCTCTGTATCACAGACTCGGGGGATGAGTAGACCGCCCCCTGTCTCTGTATCACAGACTCAGGTGGTGAGTAGACCGCCCACTGTCTCTTTATCACAAACTCAGCTGATGAGTAGACCGCCCCCTGTCTCTGTATCACAGACTCAGGTGATGAGTAGACCGCACACATTCTCTGTATGACAGACTCAGTGGATGAGTAGACCGCCTCCTGTCTCTGTATCACAGACTCAGGGGATGTGTAGACCGCCCCCTGTCTCTGTATCACAAACTGAGGGGTTGAGTAGACCACCCCCTGTCTTTGTATCACCAACTCAGGGGATGAGTAGACCGCCCCCTGTCTCTGTATCACAGACTCTGGTGATGAGTAGACCGCCCCCTGTCTCTGTGTCACAGACTCAGGGAATGAGTAGACCGCCCCTGTCTCTGTATCACAGACTCTTTGGATGAGTAGACCGTCCCCTGTCTCTGTATCACAGACTCAGTGGATGAGAAGAACGGCCCCTTTCGCTGTATCAAAGACTCAGGGGATGAGTACACTGCCCCCTGTCTCTGTATCACAGACTCAGTGGATATGGAGTCCGTCCCCTTTCTCTGTATCACAGGGTCAGTGGATGAGAAGACCGCCCGCTGTCTCTCTATCATGGACACAGGGGATGAGTAGACCGCCTCCTGTCTCTGGATCACAGACTCAGGGAATGAGTGGACCGCCCCCTGTCTCTGTGTCATAGACTCAGGGGATGAGTAGACCGCCCCCTGTTTCTTTATCACAGACCAAGGGGATGAGCAAACTGCCCTTTGTCTCTGTATCACAGACAGAGTGGATGAGTAGACCGCCTCCTGTCTCTGTATCACAGACTCAAGGGATGAGTAGACCGCCCCCTGTCTCTGTATCACATCCTCAAGGGATGAGTAGACCACCCCCTGTCTATGTATCACAGACTCAGGGAATGAGTAGACCGCCCCCTGTCTCTGTATCACAGACTCAGTGGATGAGTGGACCGCCCCCTGTCTCTGTATCACAGACTCAGTGGATGAGAAGACGGGCCCCTGTCTCTGTATCAAAGACTCAGGGGATGAATAGACCACCCCCTGTCTCAGTATCACATCCTCAAGGGATGAGTAGACAACACCCTGTCTATGTATCACAGACTCAGGGAATGAGTAGACCGCCCCCTGTCTCTGTATCACAGAGTCAGTGGATGAGTAGACTGCCCTCTGTCTCTGTATCACAGACTCAGTGGATGAGAAGACCGCCCCCTGTCTCTGTATCACAGACTCAGGGGATGAGTAGACCCCTCCCTGTCTCTGTATCACAGACTCAGGGGATGTGTAGACCGCCCCTGTCTCTGTGTCACAGACTCAGGGGATGAGTAGACCGTCCCCTTCCTCTGAATCACAGACCCAGGGGATGAGTATACTGCCCCTTGTCTCTGTATCTCAGACTCAGGGGATGAGCAGACTGCCCCCTTTCTCTGTATCACAGACTCAGGGAATGTGTAGTCTGCCCCCTGTCTCTTTATCACACACTCGGGGGATGAGTAGACCACCCCCTGTCTCTTTATCACAGACTCAGTAGATGAGTAGTCCGCCCCCTGTCTCTGTCTAACAAACTCGGGATGAGTAGACCGCCCCCTGTCTCTGTATCACAGACTCAGGGGATGAGTAGACCGCCCCCTTCCTCTGAATCAGAGACCCAGGGGATGAGTAAACTGCCCCTTGTCTCTGTATCTCAGACTCAGGGGATGAGTAGACTGCCCCCTTTCTCTGGATGACACACTCGGTGGATGAGTAGGCCGCCCCCTGCCTCTGTATCACAGACTCAGGGGATGAGTAGACCGCCACCTGTCTCTGTGTCACAGAATCAGGGGATGAGTCGACCGCCCCCTGCCTCTGTATCACAGACCCAGGGGATGAGCAAACTGCCACTTGTCTCTGTATCTCAGTTTCAGGGGATGAGTAGACCGCCCCCTGTTTCTGTATCATTGATTCAGGGGATGAGTAGACCGCCCCCTGTCTCTGTGTCACAGACTCAGGGGATGAGTAGACCGCCCCCTGTCTCTGTATCACAGAGCCCGGGGATGAGTAGAGCGCCCCCTTTCTCTGTATCATGCACTCGGGGGTTGAGTAGACCGCCCCCTGTCTCTGTGTCACAGACTCATGGGATGAGTAGACCCCCCCACGGTCTCTGTGTCACAGACTCAGGGGATGAGTAGACTGCCCCCTGTCTCTTTATCACTGACCAAGGGGATGAGAAAACTGTCCCTTGTCTCTGTATCTCAGATTCAGGGGATGAGTAGACCGCCCCCTGTTTCTGTATCATTGATTCAGGGGATGAGTAGACCGCCCCCTGTCTCTGTGTCACAGACTCAGGGGATGAGTAGACCGCCCCCTGTCTCTGTGTCACAGACTCAGGGGATGAGTAGACCGCCCCCTGTCTCTTTATCACTGACCAAGGGGATGAGCAAACTGCCCCTTGTCTCTGTATCTCAGTTTCAGGGGATGAGTAGACCACTGCCTGTCTCTGTATCACAGAGCCTGGGGATGAGTAGAGCGCCCCCCGTCTCTGTATCACAGACTCAGGGGATGCGTACACCGCCCCCTGTTTCTGTATCTTTGATTCAGTGGATGAGTAGACTGCCCCCTTTCTCTATGTCACAGAGTCAGGGGATGAGTAGACCGCCACCTGTCTCTGTGTCACAGAATCAGGGGATGAGTCGACTGCCCCCTGCCTCTGTATCACAGACCCAGGGGATGAGCAAACTGTCCCTTGTCTCTGTATCTCAGATTCAGGGGATGAGTAGACCAATGCCTGTCTCTGTATCACAGAGCCTGGGGATGAGTAGACCGCCCCCTGTCTCTGTGTCACAGACTCAGGGAATGAGTAGACCCCGCCCCGGTCTCTGTGTCACAGACTCAGGGGATGAGTAGACTGCCCCCTGTCTCTTTATCACTGACCAAGGGGATGAGCAAACTGTCCCTTGTCTCTGTATCTCAGATTCAGGGGATGAGTAGACCACTGCCTGTCTCTGTATCACAGAGCCTGGGGATGAGTAGACCGCCCCCTGTCTCTGTGTCACAGACTCAGGGGATGAGTAGACCCCCCCCCCGGTCTCTGTGTCACAGACTCAGGGGATGAGTAGACTGCCCCCTGTCTCTTTATCACTGACCAAGGGGATGAGCAAACTGTCCCTTGTCTCTGTATCACAGACCCAGGGGATGAGCAAACTGCCCCTTGTCTCTGTATCCCAGATTCAGGGGATGAGTAGACCCCCCCCCACCCCCGGTCTCTGTGTCAGAGACTCATTGGATGAGTAGACCGCCCCCTGTCTCTGTGTCACTGAATCAGGGGATGAGTAGAGCGCCCCCTGTCTCTGTATCACAGACTCAGGGGATGAGTAGACCGCCCCCTGTCTCGGTGTCACTGACTCAGGGGATGAGTAGACCGCCCCCTGTCTCTGTATCACAGAGCCCGGGGATGAGTAGAGCGCCCCCTGTCTCTGTATCACAGACTCAGGGGAGGAGTAGACCGCCCCCTGTCTCTGTATCACACACTCGGGGATGAGTAGACCGCCCCCGGTCTCTGTATCTCACACTCGGGGGATGAGTAGACCGCCCCCTGTCTCTGTATCACAGACACAGGGGATGAGTACACCGCCCCTTGTTTCTGTATCACAGACTCAGGGGACGAGTAGACCTCCCCCTGTCTCTGTGTCAGAGATTTAGGGGATGAGTAGACCGCCCCCTGTCTCTGTATCACAGACTCAGGGGATGTGTGGACCGCCCCATGTCACTGTATCATAGACTCAGGGGATGAGTAGACTGCCCCCTGTCTCTGTATCACAGACTCAGGAGATGAGTGGACCGCCCCATGTCCCTGTATCACAGAGCCCGGGGATGAGTAGACCGCACCCTGTCTCTGTATCACAGACTCAAGGGATGAGTAGACCGCCCCTGTCTCTCTGTCACAGACTCAGGGGATGAGTAGACCGCAGCCTGTCTCTGTGTCACAGACTCAGGGGATGAGTGCACCGCCCCCTGTTTCTGTATCATTGATTCAGGGGATGAGTAGAACGCCCCCTGTCTCTGTGTCACAGACTCAGGGGATGAGTAGACCGCCCCCTGTCTCTGAATCACAGACTCAGGGGATGAGTAGACCGCCCCCTGTTTCTGTATCATTGATTCAGGGGATGAGTAGACCGCCCCCTGTCTCTCTGTCACAGACACAGGGGATGAGTAGACCGCCCCCTGTCTCTGTAACACAGACTCAGGGGATAAGTACACCGCCCCCTGTTTCTGTATCATTGATTCGGGGGATGAGTACACCGCCCCCTGTCTCTCTGTCACAGACTCAGGGGATGAGTAGACCGCCCCCTGACTCTGTGTCACAGACTCAGGGGAAGAGTAGACCGCCCCCTGTCTCTTTATCACTGACCCAGGGGATGAGCAAACTGCCACTTGTCTCTGTATCTCAGATTCAGGGGATGAGTAGAACTGCCTGTCTCTGTATCACACACTCGGGGGATGAGTAGACCGCCCCCTGTCTCTGTATCACAGACTCAGGGGATGAGTACACCGCCCCCTGTTTCTGTATCATTGATTCAGCGGATGAGTAGACCGCCCTCTGTCTCTGTGTCGCAGACTCAGGGGAGGAGTAGACCGCCCCCTGTCTCTGTATCACAGACTCAGGGGATGAGTACACCGCCCACTGTTTCTGTATCATTGATTCAGCGGATGAGTAGACCGCCCCCTGTCTCTGTGTCACAGACTCAGGGGAGGAGTAGACCGCCCCCTGTCTCTTTATCACTGACCAAGGGGATGAGCAAACTGCCCCTTGTCTCTGCATCTCAGATTGAGGGGATGAGTAGACCGCCCCCTGTTTCTGTATCATTGATTCAGCGGATGGGTAGACCGCCCCCTGTCTCTGTATCACAGACCCAGGGGATGAGCAAACTGCCCATTGTCTCTGTATCTCAGATTCAGGGGATGAGTAGACCATCCCCTTCCTCAGTATCAGAGACTCAGGGGATGAGTAGAACGCCATCTGTCTCTGTATCACAGACTCAGGGGATGAGTGCACCGCCCCCTGTTTCTGTATCATTGATTCAGGGGATGAGTAGACCGCCCCCTGTCTCTGAATCACAGACTCAGGGGATGAGTAGACCGCCCCATGTCTCTGTATCATAGACTCAGGGGATGAGTAGACTGCCCCCTGTCTCTGTGTCAGAGATTTTGGGGATGAGTAGAGCACCGCCTGTCTCTGTATCACAGACTCAGGAGATGAGTAGACCACTGCCTGTCTGTATCACAGACTCAGGGGATGCGTAGACCGCCCCCTGTCTCTGTGTCACAGATCCCGGGGATGAGTAGAGCGCCCCCTGTCTCTGTATCACACACTCGGGGGATGAGTACACCGCCCCCTGTCTCTGTATCACAGACTCAAGGGATGAGTACACCGCACCCTGTTTCTGTATCATTGATTCAGCGGATGAGTAGACCGCCCCCTGTCTCTGAATCACAGACTCAGGGGATGAGTAGACCGCCCCATGTCTCTGTATCATAGACTCAGGGGATGAGTAGACTGCCCCCTGTCTCTGTGTCAGAGATTTTGGGGATGAGTAGAGCACCGCCTGTCTCTGTATCACAGACTCAGGAGATGAGTAGACCACTGCCTGTCTCTGTATCACAGACTCAGGGGATGCGTAGACCGCCCCCTGTCGCTGTGTCACAGATCCCGGGGATGAGTAGAGCGCCCCCTGTCTCTGTATCACACACTCGGGGGATGAGTAGACCGCCCCCTGTCTCTGTATCACAGACTCAAGGGATGAGTACACCGCCCCCTGTTTCTGTATCATTGATTCAGCGGATGAGTAGACCGCCCCCTGTCTCTGTATCATAGACTCAGGGGATGAGTAGACCGCCCCCTGTTTCAGTATAATTGATTCAGGGGATGAGTAAAACGCCCCCTGTCTCTGTGTCACAGACTCAGGGGATGAGTAGACCGCCCCCTGTCTCAGAGTCACAGACTCAGGGGATGAGTAGACCGCCCCCTGTCTCTCTATCACAGACTCAGGGGATGAGTACACCGCCCCCTGTTTCTGTATCATTGATTCGGGGGATGAGTAGACCGCCCCCTGTCTCTCTGTCACAGACTCAGCGGATGAGTAGACCGCCCCCTGACTCTGTGTCACAGACTCAGGGGAAGAGTAGACCGCCCCCTGTCTCTTTATCACTGACGCAGGGGATGAGCAAACTGCCCCTTCTCTCTGTATCTCAGATTCAGGGGATGAGTAGACAACTGCCTGTCTCTGTACCACAGACTCAGGGGATGAGTAGACCGCCCCGTTTGTCTGCATCACAGACTCAGGGGATGAGTAGACCGCCCCATGTCTCTGTATCACAGAGCCCGGGGATGAGTAGAGCGTCCCTTGTCTCTGTATCACACACTCGGGGGATTAGTAGACCGCCCCCTGTCTCTGTGTCACAGACTCAGGGGATGAGGAGACCGCCCCCTGTCTCTTTATCACTGACCCAGGGGAAGAGCAAACTGCCACTTGTCTCTGTATCTCAGATTCAGGGGATGACTAGAACTGCTTGTCTCTGTATCACAGACGCAGGGGATGAGTAGACCGCCCCCTGTCTCTGTATCACAGACTTAGGGGCTGAGTAGAGCACCGCCTGTCTCTGTATAACAGACTTAGGGGATGAGTAGACCACTGCCTGTCTCTGTATCACACACTCGGGGGATGAGGAGACTGCCCCCTGTCTCTGTATCACAGACTCAGGGGATGAGTACACCGCCCCCTGTTTCTGTATCATTGATTCAGGGGATGAGTAGACCGCCCCCGGTCTCTGTGTCACAGATTCAGGGGATGAGTAGAGCGCCCCCTGTCTCTGTATCACACACTCGGGGATGAGTACACCGCCCCCTGTTTCTGTATCATTGATTCAGCGGATGAGTAGACCGCCCCCTGTCTCTGTATCACAGACCCAGGGGATGAGCAAACTGCCCCTTGTCTCTGTATCTCAGATTCAGGCGATGAGTAGACTGTCCCCTGCCTCAGTATCAGAGACTCAGGGGATGAGTAGACAGCCCCCTGTTTCTGTATCACAGACTCAGGGGATGAGTAGACCGCCCCCTGTCTCTGAATCACAGACTCAGGGGATGAGTAGACCACCCCCTGTCTCTTTATCATACACTCGGGGGATGAGTAGAGCGACCCCTGTCTCTGTATCATACACTCGGGGGATGTGTAGAGCGCCCCCTGTCTCTGTATCACAGACTCAAGGGATGAGTAGACCGCCCCCTGTCTCTGAATCACAGACTCAGTGGATGAGTAGACCGTCCCCTGTCTTTGTATCACAGACTCAGGGGATGAGTAGACCGCCCCCTGTCTCTGTATCACAGACTCAGGGGATGAGTAGACCGTCCCCTGTCTTTGTATCACAGACTCAGGGGATGAGTAGACCGCCCCCTGTCTCTGTATCACAGACTCAGGGGATGAGTAGACCGTCCCCTGTCTTTGTATCACAGACTCAGGGGATGAGTAGACCGCCCCCTGTTTCTGTATCATTGATTCAGGGGATGAGTAGACTGCCCACTGTCTCTCTGTCACAGACTCAGGGGATGAGTAGACCGCCCCTGTCTCTGTATCACAGACTCAGGGGATGAGTACACCGCCCCCTGTTTCTGTATCTTTGTTTCAGGGGATGAGTAGACCGCCCCCTGTCTCTCTGTCACAGACTCAGGGGAAGAGTAGACCGCCCCCTGTCTCTTTATCACTGACCCAGGGGAAGAGCAAACTGCCACTTGTCTCTGTATCTCAGATTCAGGGGATGACTAGAACTGCTTGTCTCTGTATCACAGACGCAGGGGATGAGTAGACCGCCCCGTTTGTCTGCATCACAGACTCAGGGGATGAGTAGACCGCCCCCTGTCTCTGTATCACACACTCGGGAGATGAGTAGACCGCCCCCTGTCTCTGTATCACAGACTCAGGGGATGAGTACACCGCCCCCTGTTCCTGTATCATTGATTCAGCGGATGAGTAGACCGCCCCCTGTCTCTGTGTCACAGACTCAGGGGATGAGGAGACTGCCCCCGGTGTCTGTGTCACAGACTCAGGGGATGAGTAGACCGCCCCCTGTCTCTTTATCACTGACCCAGGGGATGAGCAAACTGCCCCTTGTCTCTGTATCTCAGATTCAGGGGATGAGTAGACAACTGCCTGTCTCTGTATCACAGACTCAGGGGATGAGTAGACCGCCCCATGTCTCTGTATCACAGAGCCCGGGGATGAGTAGAGCGTCCCTTGTCTCTGTATCACACACTCGGGGGATTAGTAGACCGCCCCATGTCCCTGTATCACAGAGCCAGGGGATGAGTAGACCGCCCCCTGTCTCTGTATCACAGAGTTAGGGGATGAGTAGACCACCGCCTGTCTCTGCATCACAGACTCAGGGGATGAGTTGACCGCCCCCTGTCTCTGTATCACAGAGCCCGGGGATGAGTAGAGCGCCCCCTGTCTCTGTATCACACACTCGGGGGATGAGTAGACCTCCCCCTGTCTCTGCATCACAGACTCAGGGGATGAGTCCACCGCCCCCTGTCTCTGTATCACAGACTCAGGGGATGAGTAGACCGCCCCATGTCTCTGTATCACAGAGCCCGGGGATGAGTAGAGCGTCCCTTGTCTCTGTCTCACACACTCGGGGGATGAGTAGACCGCCCCCTGTCTCTGCATCACAGACTCAGGGGATGAGTACACCGCCCCCTGTCTCTGCATCACAGACTCAGGGGATGAGTACACCGCCCCCAGTCTCAGTGTCACAGACTTAGGGGATGAGTAGACCGCCCCCGGTCTCTGTGTCACAGACCCAGCGGATGAGCAAACTGCCCCTTGTCTCTGTGTCTCAGATTCAGGGGATGAGTAGACCGTCCCCTGTCTCAGTATCAGAGACTCAGGGGATGAGTAGACCGCCTCCTGTTTCTGTATCATTGATTCTGGGGATGAGTAGAACTCCCCCTGTCTCTGTATCACAGACTCAGGGGATGAGTCGACCGCCCCATGTCTCTGTATCATAGACTCAGGGGATGAGTAGACCGCCCCCTGTCTCTGTATCACAGACTCAGGGGATGAGTCGACCGCCCCATGTCTCTGTATCACAGACTCAGAGGATGAGCAAACTGCCCCTTGTCTCTGTATCTCAGATTCAGGGGATGAGTAGACCGCCCCATGTCCCTGTATCACAGAGCCCGGGGATGAGTAGAGCGCCCTCTGTCTCTGTATCACACACTCGGGGGATGAGGAGACCGCCCCCTGTCTCTGTATCACAGACTCAGGGGATGAGTTCACCGCCCCCTGTCTCTGTATCACACACTCGGGGATGAGTAGACCGCCCCCTGTCTCTGTATCACAGACTCAGGGGAGGAGTAGAACGCCCCCTTTCCCTGTATCACAGACTCAGAGGATGAGTACAGTGCCCCCTGTCTCTGTATCACAGCCTCAGGGCATGAGTCGACCGCCCCCTGCCTCTGTATCACGGACCCAGGGATGAGCAAACTGCCCCTTGTCTCTGTATCTCAGTTTCAGGGGTTGAGTAGACCTTCCCCTGACTCAGTATCTGAGACTTAGGGGATGAGTAGACCGCCCCGTTTGTCTGCATCACAGACTCAGGGGATGAGTGCACCGCCCCCTGTCTCTGTATCACAAACTGAGGGGATGAGTAGACCGCACCATGTCTCTGTATCATAGACTCAGGGGATGAGTAGACCGCCCCTGTCTCTTTATCACTGACTCAGGGGATGAGCAAACTGCCCTATGTCCCTGTATCACAGAGCCCGGGGATGAGTAGAGCGACCCCTGTCTCTGTATCACACACGCGGGGGATGAGTAGACCGCCCCCTGTCTCTGTATCACAGAGCCCGGGGATGAGTAGAGCGCCCCCTGTCTCTGTATCATACACTCGGGGGATGTGTAGACCGCCCCCTGTCTCTGTGTCAAAGACTCAGGGGATGACTAGACCACCCCCTGTCTCTTTATCACTGACCAAGGGGATGAGCAAACTGCCACTTGTCTCTTTATCTCAGTTTCAGGGGATGAGTAGACCACTGCCTGTCTCTGTATCACAGACCCAGGCGATGAGCAAACTGCCCCTTGTCTCTGTATCTCAGATTCAGGGGATGAGTAGACCGTCCTCTGTCTCAGTATCTGAGACTCAGGGGATGAGTAGACCGCACCCTGTTTCTGTACCATAGACTCAGGGGATGAGTAGACTGCCCCCTCTCTCTGTGTCAGAGATTTAGGGGATGAGTAGACCGCCGCCTGTCTCTGTATAACAGACTCATGGGATGAGTAGACCGCCCCCTGTCTCTGTATCACAGGGCTCGGGGATGAGTAGACGGCCCCGTTTGTCTGCATCACAGACTCAGGGGATGAGTAGACCGCCCCATGTCCCTGTATCACAGAGCCCGGGGATGATTAGAGCGCCCCCTGTCTCTGTATCACAAACTCGGTGGATGAGGAGACCGCCCCCTGTTTCTGTATCATTGATTCAGGGGATGAGCAGACCGCCCCCTGTCTCTGTGTCACAGACTCAGAAAATGAGTAGACCACACCATGTCTCTGTATCACAGACTCAGGGGATGAGTAGACCGCCCCCTGTCTCTGTGTCACAGACTCAGGAAATGAGTAGACCGCCCCCTGTCTCTGTTTCACACACTCGGGGGATGAGTAGACCGCCCCCTGTCTCTGTATCACAGACTCGGGGGATGAGTAGATGGCCCCCTGTCTCTGTATCACAGACTCGGGGGATGAGTAGACCGCCCCCTGTCTCTGTATCATTGATTCAGGGGATGAGTAGACCGCACCCTGTCTCTGTATCACAGAGTCAGTGGATGAGTAGACCGTCACCTGTCTCTGTATCACAGACACAGGGGATGAGCAGACCGCCCCCTGTCTCTGTATCACAGACTCAGTGGATGAGTAAACTGCCCCTTGTCTCTGTTTCACAGACTCAGGGAATGAGTAGACCGCCCCCTGTCACTGTATCACAAACTGAGGGGATGAGTAGACCGTCCCCTGTCTCTGTATCACAGACTCAGTGGATGAGGAGACCGCCCCCTGTCTCTGTATGACAGACTCAGTGGATGAGTAAACTGCCCCTTGTCTCTGTTTCACAGACTCAGGGAATGAGTATTGCGCCCCCTGTCTCTGTATCTCACACTCAGGGCATGATTAGACAGCCCCCTTTCTCTGTATCACAGATTCAGGGTATGAGTAGACCGCCCCCTGTCTCTGTTTCACACACTCGGGGGATGAGTAGACCGCCCCCTGTCTCTGTATCACAGACTCGGGGGATGAGTAGATCGCCCCCTGTCTCTGTATCAATGACTCGGGGGATGAGTAGACCGCCCCCTGTCTCTGTATCATTGATTCAGGGGATGAGTAGACCGCCCCCTGTCTCTGTATCACAGAGTCAGTGGCTGAGTAGACCTTCACCTGTCTCTGTGTCACAGACTCAGTGGATGAGAAGACCGCCCCCTGTCTCTGTCTCACAGAGTCAGGGGATGAGTAGACCGCCCCCTGTCTCTGTATCACATACAGAGGGGATAAGTAGACCGCCCCCTGTCTTTGTCACACAAATTTAGGGGATAAGTAGACCGCCCCCTGTCTTTGTCACACAGATTTAGGGGATAAGTAGACCGCCCCCTGTCTCTGTATCACACACTCAGTGGATGAGTAGACCGTCCCTGTCTCTGTGTCACAGACTCAGGCGATGAGCAGACTGCCCCCTGTCTCTGTATCACAGACTCAGGGGATGAGTAGATCGCCCCCTGTCTCTGTATCACAGAGTCAGTGGATGAGTAGACCGTCACCTGTCTCTGTTTCACAGACTCAGTGGATGAGAAGACCGCCCCCTGTCCAAGCATCACAGACTCAGTGGATGGGTAAACCGGCCCCTGTCTCTGTATCAAAGACTCAGGGGATGAGTAGACCACCCCCTGTCTCTGTATCACAAACTGAGGGGATAAGTAGACCGCCCCCTATCTCTGTATCACATGCTGAGGGGATGAGCAGACCGCCCCCTGTCTCTGTATCACAGACTCAGGGGATGAGTAGACCGCCCCCTGTCTCTGTGTCACAGACTCAGGCGATGAGCAGACTGCCCCCTGTCTCTGTATCACAGACTCAGGGGATGAGTAGACCGCCCTCTGTCTCTGCATCACATACTGAGGGCATGAGCAGACTGCCCCCTGTCTCTGTATCACAGACTCAGGCGATGAGCAGACTGCCCCCTGTCTCTGTATCACAGACTCAGGGGATGAGTAGACCGCCCCCTGTCTCTGCATCACATACTGAGGGGATGAGCAGACTGCCCCCTGTCTCTGTATCACAGACTCAGGTGATGAGTAGTCCGCCCCCTGTCTCTGTATCTCACTCTCAGCGATTGAGTTAACCGCCCCCGATATCTGTATCACAGACTCAGGGGATGAGCAGACTGCCCCCTGTGTCTGTATCACAGACTCAGGGGATGAGTAGACCGCCCCCTGTCTCTGCATCACATACTGAGGGGATGAGCAGACTGCCCCCTGTCTCTGTATCACAGACTCAGGGGATGAGTAGACCGCCCCCTGTCTCTGTATCACACACTCAGGGGATGAGTAGACCGCCCCCTGTCTCTGTATCACAGACTCAGGGGATGAGTAGACCGCCCCCTGTCTCTGTATCTCACTCTCAGCGATTGAGTTAACCGCCCCCGATATCTGTATCACAGACTCAGGGGATGAGCAGACTGCCCCCTGTCTCTGTATCACACACTCAGGGGATGAGTAGACCGCCCCCTGTCTCTGTATCACAGACTCAGGGGATGAGTAGACCGCCCCCTGTCTCTGTATCTCACTCTCAGCGATTGAGTTAACCGCCCCCGATATCTGTATCACAGACTCAGGGGATGAGCAGACTGCCCCCTGTGTCTGTATCACAGACTCAGGGGATGAGTAGACCGCCCCCTGTCTCTGCATCACATACTGAGGGGATGAGCAGACTGCCCCCTGTCTCTGTATCACAGACTCAGGGGATGAGTAGACCGCCTCCTGTCTCTGGATGACAGACTCAGGGCATGATTAGACAGCCCCCTTTCTCTGTATCACACAGTCGGGGGATGAGTAGACTGCCCCCGATCTCTGCATCACAGACTCGGGGGATGAGTAGACCGCCCCCTGTCTCTGTATCATTGATACAGGGGATGAGTAGACCGCCTCCTGTCTCTGTATCACAGAGTCAGTGAATGAGTAGACCGCCCCTGTCTCTGTATCACAGATTCAGTGGATGAGTAGACTGTCACCTGTCTCTATCACAGACTCAGTGGATGAGAAGACCCCCCTCTGTCTCTGTATCTCAGAGTCAGGGGATGACTAGAACGCCCCCTGTCTTTGTATCACACACTCAATGGATGAGTAGACCGCGCCCTGTCTAGGCATCACAGACTCAGTGGTTGGGTAGACCGGCCCCTGTCTCTGTATCAAAGACTCATGGGATGAGTAGACCACCCCCTGTCTCTGTATCACAAACTGACGGGATAAGTAGACCTCCCCCTGTCTTTGTATCACACACTCAATGGATAAGTAGACCGCCCTCTGTCTAGGCATCACAGACTCAGTGGTTGGGTAGACCGCCCCCTGTCTCTGTATCACATACTGAGCGGATGAGCAGACTGCGCCCTGTCTCTGTATCACAAACTGAGGGGATGAGTAGACCGCCCCCTGTCTCTGTGTCACAGACTCAATGGATAAGTAGACCGCCCTCTGTCTAGGCATCACAGACTCAGTGGTTGGGTAGACCGCCCCCTGTCTCTGTATCACAGACTCAGGGGATGAGTAGACCGCCCCCTGTCTCTGTATCACATACTGAGCGGATGAGCAGACTGCGCCCTGTCTCTGTATCACAGACTCAGGGTATGAGTCGACCGCCCCATGTCTCTGTATCACACTCTCGGGGGATGAGTAGACCGCCCCCTGTCTTGTCTCTGTATCACAGACTCAGGGGAGGAGTAGACCGCCCCCTGTCCCTGTATCACAGACTCGGGATGAGTACACCGCCCCCAGTCTCTGCATCACAGACCCAGGGGATGAGCAAACTGCCCCCTGTCTCTGTATCACAGACTCAGGGGATGAGAAGACCGTTCCCTGTCTCTGAATCACAGACTCAGGGGATGAGTAGACCGCCCCATGTCTCTGAATCACAGACTCAGGGGATGAGTAGACCGCCCCCTGTCTCTGAATCACAGACTCAGGGGATGAGTAGACCGCCCCATGTCTCTGTATCATCGACTCCGGGGATGAGTAGACCGCCCCCTGTCTCTGCATCACAGATTCAGGGGATGAGTACACCGCCCCCTTTTTCTGTATCGTTGATTCAGGGGAAGAGTAGAGCGCCCCCATTCTCTATGTCACAGACTCAGGGGATGAGTAGACCGCCCCCTGTCTCTGTGTCACAGTCTGAGGGGATGAGTAGAACGCCCCCTGTCTCTGTGTCACAGACTCAGGGGATGAGGAAAACGCCCCCTGTCTCTGTATCACACACTCGGGGATGAGGAGACCGCCCCCTGTCCCTGTATCACAAACTGAGGGGATAAGTAGACCGCCCCCTGTCTCTGCATCACAAACTGAGGGGATGAAAAGAGCACCCCCTGTCTCTGTATCACACAGTCGGGGGATGAGTACACCGCCCCCTGTCTCTGCATCACAGACTCAGGGGATGAGTACACCGCCAACTGTTTCTGTATCATTGATTCAGGGGATGAGTCGAGCGCCCCCATTCTCTATGTCACAGACTCAGGGGATGAGTAGACCGCCCCCTGTCTCTGTGTCACAGTCTGAGGGGATGAGTAGAACGCCCCCTGTCTCTGTGTCACAGACTCAGGGGATGAGGAAAACGCCCCCTGTCTCTGTATCACACACTCGGGGATGAGGAGACCGCCCCCTGTCCCTGTATCACAAACTGAGGGGATAAGTAGACCGCCCCCTGTCTCTGCATCACAAACTGAGGGGATAAGTAGACCGCCCCCTGTCTCTGGATCACAGACTCAGTGGATGAGTAGACCGCCCCTTGTCCCTTTATCATAGACTCAGGGGATGAGTAGATAGCCCCCTGTATCTGGATCACAGACTCAGTGGATGAGTAGACCGCCCCTTGTCCCTTTATCATAGACTCAGGGGATGAGTAGATAGCCCCCTGTCTCTGGATCACAGACTCAGGGGATTAGTAGAGCGCCACCTGTCTCTGTGTCACAGACTCAGGGGATGAGTAGACCGCCCCCTGTCTCTGTATCACAAACTGAGGGGATAAGGAGACCACTCCCTGTCTCTGTATCACAAATTTAGGGGATGAGTAGACTGCCCCCTGTCTCTCTATCACAAACTCAGGGGATGAGTAGATCATCCCCTGTCTCTGTATCACAAACTCAGGGGATGATTAGACCGCCCCCTGTCTCTGCATCACAAACTGAGGGGATAAGTAGACCGCCCCCTGCCTCTGTATCACAGACACAGTGGATGAGCAGACTTCCCCCTGTCTCTGGATCACTCACTCAGTGGATGAGCAGACTGCCCCCTGTCTCTGTATCTCAGTTTCAGGGGATGAGTAGACCACTGCGTTTCTCTGTATCACACACTCGGGGGATGAGTAGACCGTCCCCTGTCTTTGTATCACACACTCAGTGGATGAGCAGACAGCCACCTGTCTCTGGATCACAGACTCAAGGGATGAGTAGACCGCCCCCTGTCTCTGTATCAAAGACTCAGGGGATGAGTAGATCACCCCCTGTCTCTGTATCACAAACTGAGGGGATGAGCAGACCGCCCCCTGTCTCTGTATCACAGACTCAGTGGATGAGTAGACCGTCCCCTGTCTTTGTATCAGAGACTCAGGGGATGAGTAGACCGCCCCCTGTCTCTGTATCACATACTGAGGGGATGAGCAGACTGCCCCCTGTCTCTGTATCACAGACTCAGGGGATGAGTATACCGCCCCCTGTCACTGTATCACAAACTGAGGGGATGAGTAGACCGCCCCCTGTCTCTGTATCACAGACTCAGGGGATGAGTAGACCACTCCCTGTCTCTGTATCACAGACTCAGGGGATGAGTTGACCGCCTCCTGTCTCTGTATCACAGATGCAGGGCATGAGTAGACCGCCCCATGTCTCTGTATCACACTCTCGGGGGATGAGTAGACCGCCCCCTGTCTCTGTATCATAGACTTGGGGGATGAGTAGACCGGCCCCTGTCTCTGTATCAAAGACTCAGGGGATGAGTAGACCGCCCCATGTCTCTGTATCACACTCTCGGGGGATGAGTAGACCGCCCCCTGTCTGTATTTCAGGGAATTTTGGGCTGCGAAGACTGCCCCCTGTCTCGGTTTCACATATTTAGGGGATGAGAAGAACGCCCCCTGTCTTTGTATCACCGACTCAGTGGATGAGTAGACCGCCTCCTGTCTCTCTATCACACACTCCGGATTGAATAGATCTTCCCCAGTCTCTGTCTCATAGACACGGGGGATGAGTAGACTGGCCCCTGTCTGTATTTCAGGGACTTTGGCGCTGAGTAGACACCCCCCTGTCTCAGTTTCACAAATTTAGGGGATGAGTAGACCGCCCCCTGTCTCTGTATCACAGAGTCATGGGATGAGTAGTCCGCCCCCTGTCTTTGTATCACACACTCAGTGGATGAGCAGACTGCCCCCTGTCTCTACATCACAGACTCAGGGGATGGGTAGACCGCCCCCTGTCTCTGTATCACAGACTCAGGGGATGATTAGACCGCCCCCTTCCTCTGTATCACAGACCCAGGGGATGAGTAAACTGCCCCTTGACTCTGTATCTCAGACTCAGGGGATGAGTAGACTGTCCCCTTTCTCTGTATCACGCACTCGGGGGATGAGTGGCCCGCCCCCTGTCTCTGTATCACAGACTCAGGGATGAGTAGACAGCCCCCTTTCTCTGTATAACAGACTCAGGGGATGAGTAGACCGCACACTGTCTTTGTATCACAGACTCAGGGGATGAGTAGACCGCCTCCTGTCTCTGTATCACAGACTCAGGGGATGATTAGACTGTCCCCTGCCTCTGTATCTCAGACTCAGGGGATGCGTAGACCGCCCCCTGTCTCTGTATCACAGACTCAGGGATGAGTAGACAGCCCCCTTTCTCTGTAAAACAGACTCAGGGGATGAGTAGACCGCACACTGTCTTTGTATCACAGACTCAGGGGATGAGTAGACCGCCCCCTGTCTCTGTATCACAGACTCAGGGGATGATTAGACTGTCCCCTGCCTCTGTATCTCAGACTCAGGGGATGCGTAGACCGCCCCCTGTCTCTGTATCACAGACTCAGGGGTTGAGTAGACCGCCCCCTTCCTCTGTATCACAGACCCAGGGGATGAGTAAGCTGCCCCCTTTCTCTGTATCACGCACTCGGAGGATGAGTAGACCGCCCCCTGTCTCTGCATCACAGACTCCGGGGATGAGGAGAGCGCCCTCTGTCTCTGTATAACAGACTCAGGGGATGAGTAGACCGCCCCCTGTCTCTGTATCAAAGACTCAGGGGATGAGTAGACCGTCCCCTGTCTTTGTATCACAGACTCAGGGGATGAGTAGAGTGCCCCCTGTCTCTGCATCACAGACTCAGGGGATGATGAGACAGCCTCCTGTCTCTGTATCACAGACTCAAGGGATGAGTTGACCGCCTCCTGTCTCTGTATCACAGACTCAGGGGATGAGCAGACCGCCCCCTTTCTCTCTATCATCGTGCAGGGGATGAGTAGAGTGCCCCCTGTCTCTTAATCAAAGACTCAGGGGATGAGTTGACAGCCCCCTGTCTCTCTCATCATAGACTCAGGGGATGAGTAGACCGCCCCCTGTCTCTCTATCATAGACTCAGGGGAGGAGTAGAGCGCCCACTGTCTCTGTATCATAGACTCAGGGGATGAGTAGACCGCCTCCTGTCTCTGTATCACTGACTCAAGGAATGAGTAGACCGCCCCCTAGTCTCTGCATCACAGACTCAGTGGATGAGTAGACCGCCCCCTGTCTCTGTATCTCAGAGTCAGTGGATGAGTAGACCGCCCCATGTTTCTGTATCACATACTCAGGGGATGAATAGACCGCCCCCTGTCTCTGGATCACAGACTCAGTGGATGAGTAGACCGCCCCTTGTCCCTTTATCATAGACTCAGGGGATGAGTATAGCGCCCCCTGTCTCTGTATCTCAGAGTCAGTAGATGAGTAGACCGGCCCCTGTCCCAGTATCAAAGACGCAGGGGATGAGTAGACCGCCCCCTGTCTTTGCATCACAGACTCAGGGGATGAGTCGAGCGCCCCCTGTCTCTGTATCACAGACTCAGGGGATGAGTAGACCGCCCCCTGTCTCTGCATCACAGACTCAGTGGATGATTAGATAGCCTTCTGTCTCTGCATCACAGACTCAAGGGATGAGTCGAGCGCCCCCTGTCTTTGTATCACAGACTCAGGGGATGAGTAGACAGCCCACTGTCTCTCTTTCATCGACTCAGGGGTTGAGATGACCGCCCCCTGTCTCTCTATCATAGTGCCAGGGGATGAGTAGACCACCCCCTGTCTCTCCATCACAGACTCAGGGGATGATTAGAGCGCCCCCTGTCTCTGTATCACAGACTCAGGGGATGAGTAGACTGCCCCATTTCTCTGTATCAATCACTCGGGGGATGAGTAGACCGCTCCCTGTCTCTGTATCACAGACTCAGGGGATGAGTAGACCGCCCCTTGTCTCTGTATAACAGAGTCAGGATGAGTAGACCGCCCCCTGTCTCTTTATCACACACTCGGGGAATGAGTAGACCGCCCCTTGTCTCGGTATCACAGATTTAGGGGATGCGTAGACCGCCCGCTGTCTCTGTATCACAGACCCAGGGGATGAGTAAACTGCCCCTTGTCTCTGTATCTCAGACTCAGGGGATGAGTAGACTGTCCCTTTCTCTGTATCACGCACTCGGGGGATGAGTAGACCGCCCCCTGTCTCTGTATCACGCACTCGGGGGAATATTAGACCGACCCCTTCCTCTGGATCACAGACCCATTGGATGAGTAAACTGCCCCTTGTCTCTGTATCTCAGACTCAGGGGATGAGTCGACTGCCCCTTTCTCTGTATCACGCACTCGGGGGATGAGTAGACCGCCCCCTGTCTCTGTATCACAGACTCAGGGGATGAGTAGACCGCACACTGTCTTTGTATCACAGACTCAGGGGATGAGTAGACCGCCCCCTGTCTCTGTACCACAGACTCAGGGGATGATTAGACTGTCCCCTGTCTCTGTATCTCAGATTCAGTGGATGATTGGACCGCCCACTTTCTCTGTATCACGCACTCGGGGGATGAGTTGACCGCCCCCTGTCTCTGTATCACAGACTCAGGGGATGAGTAGACCACCCCCGGTCTCTGTATCTCAGACTCAGGGGATGCGTTGACCGCCCCCTGTCTCTGTATCACAGACTCAGGGGTTGAGTAGACCGCCCCCTTCCTCTGTTTCACAGACCCAGGGGATGAGTAAACTGCCCCCTTTCTCTGTATCACTCACTCGGAGGATGAGTAGACCGCCCCCTGTCTCTGTATCACAGACTCAGGGGATGAGGAGAGCGCCCCCTGTCTCTGTATAACAGACTCAGGGGATGAGTAGACCGTCCCCTGTCTTTGTATCACACGCTCAGTGGATGAGTTAACCGCCCCCTGTCTCTGTATCAAAGACTCAGGGGATGAGTAGACCGCCCCCTGTCTCTGAATCTCAGAGTCAGTGGATGAGTAGACCGTCCCCTGTCTCTGTATCACAGACTCAGGGGATGAGTAGAGCGCCCACTGTCTCAGTATCATAGACTCAGGGGATGAATAGATGGCCTCCTGTCTCTGTATCACTGACTCAAGGAATGAGTAGACCGCCCCCTTGTCTCTGCATCTCAGACTCAGTGGATGAGTAGACCGCCCCCTGTCTCTGTATCTCAGAGTCAGTGGATGAGTAGACGGCCCCCTGTTTCTGTATCACATACTCAGGGGATGAGTAGAGCGCCCCTTGTCTCTGTATCACAGACTCAGTGGATGAGTAGACCGCCCCCTGTCTCTGTCTCACAGAGTCAGTGGATGAGTAGACCGTCCCCTGTCTCTGTATCACAGACTCAGTGGAAGAGTAGACCACCCACTGTCTCTGTATCACAGACTGAGTGGATGAGTAGACCGCACACTGTCTCTGCATCACAGACTCAGTGGATGAGTAGACCGCCCCCTGTCTCTGTCTCACAGTCAGTGGATGAGTAGACCGGCCCCTGTCTCTGTCTCACAGACTCAGTGGATGAGTAGACTGGCCCCTGTCTCTGTATCACACACTCAGAGGATGAGTAGACCGCCCACTGTCTCTGTATCACAGACTGAGTGGATGAGTAGACCGCCCCCTGTCTCTGTCTCACAGTCAGTGGATGAGTAGACCGTCCCCTGACTCTGTATCACAGACTCAGTGGATGAGTAGACTGCCCCCTGTCTCTGTATCACAGACTGAGTGGATGAGTAGACTGCCCCCTGTCTCTGTATCACAGACTGAGTGGATGAGTAGACCGCCCCCTGTCTCTGTATCACAGACTCAGGGGATGATTAGAGCGCCCCCTGTCTCTGTATCACAGACTCAGTGGATGAGTAGTCTGGCCCCTGTCTCTGTATCACACACTCAGAGGATGAGTAGAGCGCCTCCTGTCTCTGTATCACAGCCTCAAGGGATGAGTAGACCACACCCTGTCTCTGAATCAAAGACTCAGGGGATGAGTAGACCGCCCCCTGTCTCTGTCTGACAGACTCAGTGGATGAGTAGACCGCCCCCTGTCTCCGTATCACAGAGTCAGTGGATGATTAGACAGGCCCCTGTCTCTGTATCAAAGACTCAGGGGATGAGTAGACCGCCCCCTGTCTCTGCATCACAGACTCAGGGGATGAGTAGAGCGCCCACTGTCTCTGTATAACAGACTCAGGGGATGAGTAGACCGCACACTGTCTTTGTATCACAGACCCAGGGGATGAGTAAACTGCCCCCTTTCTCTGTATCACGCACTCGGAGGATGAGTAGACCAGCCCCTGTCTCTGTCTCACTGACTCAGTGGATGAGTAGACTGCCCCCTGTCTCTGTATCACAGACTCAGTGGATGAGTAGACCGCCCCCTGTCTCTGTATCACAGACTCAGGGGATGAGGAGAGCGCCCCCTGTCTCTGTATAACAGACTCAGGGGATGAGTTGACCGACCCCTGTCTTTGGATCACACGCTCACTGGATGAGTTAACCGACTCCCTGTCTCTGTATCAAAGACTCAGGGGATGAGAAGAGCGCCCCCTGTCTCTGAATCTCAGAGTCAGTGGATGAGTAGACCGTCCCCTGTCTCTGTATCACAGACTCAGGGGATGAGTAGACCGCACACTGTCTTTGTATCACAGACTCAGGGGATGAGTAGACCGCCCCCTGTCTCTGTATCACAGACTCAGGGGATGATTAGACTGTCCCCTGCCTCTGTATCTCAGACTCAGGGGATGCGTAGACCGCCCCCTGTCTCTGTATCACAGACTCAGGGATGAGTAGACAGCCCCCTTTCTCTGTAAAACAGACTCAGGGGATGAGTAGACCGCACACTGTCTTTGTATCACAGACTCAGGGGATGAGTAGACCGCCCCCTGTCTCTGTATCACAGACTCAGGGGATGATTAGACTGTCCCCTGCCTCTGTATCTCAGACTCAGGGGATGCGTAGACCGCCCCCTGTCTCTGTATCACAGACTCAGGGGTTGAGTAGACCGCCCCCTTCCTCTGTATCACAGACCCAGGGGATGAGTAAGCTGCCCCCTTTCTCTGTATCACGCACTCGGAGGATGAGTAGACCGCCCCCTGTCTCTGCATCACAGACTCCGGGGATGAGGAGAGCGCCCTCTGTCTCTGTATAACAGACTCAGGGGATGAGTAGACCGCCCCCTGTCTCTGTATCAAAGACTCAGGGGATGAGTAGACCGTCCCCTGTCTTTGTATCACAGACTCAGGGGATGAGTAGAGTGCCCCCTGTCTCTGCATCACAGACTCAGGGGATGATGAGACAGCCTCCTGTCTCTGTATCACAGACTCAAGGGATGAGTTGACCGCCTCCTGTCTCTGTATCACAGACTCAGGGGATGAGCAGACCGCCCCCTTTCTCTCTATCATCGTGCAGGGGATGAGTAGAGTGCCCCCTGTCTCTTAATCAAAGACTCAGGGGATGAGTTGACAGCCCCCTGTCTCTCTCATCATAGACTCAGGGGATGAGTAGACCGCCCCCTGTCTCTCTATCATAGACTCAGGGGAGGAGTAGAGCGCCCACTGTCTCTGTATCATAGACTCAGGGGATGAGTAGACCGCCTCCTGTCTCTGTATCACTGACTCAAGGAATGAGTAGACCGCCCCCTAGTCTCTGCATCACAGACTCAGTGGATGAGTAGACCGCCCCCTGTCTCTGTATCTCAGAGTCAGTGGATGAGTAGACCGCCCCATGTTTCTGTATCACATACTCAGGGGATGAATAGACCGCCCCCTGTCTCTGGATCACAGACTCAGTGGATGAGTAGACCGCCCCTTGTCCCTTTATCATAGACTCAGGGGATGAGTATAGCGCCCCCTGTCTCTGTATCTCAGAGTCAGTAGATGAGTAGACCGGCCCCTGTCCCAGTATCAAAGACGCAGGGGATGAGTAGACCGCCCCCTGTCTTTGCATCACAGACTCAGGGGATGAGTCGAGCGCCCCCTGTCTCTGTATCCCAGACTCAGGGGATGAGTAGACCGCCCCCTGTGTCTGCATCACAGACTCATTGGATGATTAGATAGCCTTCTGTCTCTGCATCACAGACTCAAGGGATGAGTCGAGCGCCCCCTGTCTTTGTATCACAGACTCAGGGGATGAGTAGACAGCCCACTGTCTCTCTTTCATCGACTCAGGGGTTGAGATGACCGCCCCCTGTCTCTCTATCATAGTGCCAGGGGATGAGTAGACCACCCCCTGTCTCTCCATCACAGACTCAGGGGATGATTAGAGCGCCCCCTGTCTCTGTATCACAGACTCAGGGGATGAGTAGACTGCCCCATTTCTCTGTATCAATCACTCGGGGGATGAGTAGACCGCTCCCTGTCTCTGTATCACAGACTCAGGGGATGAGTAGACCGCCCCTTGTCTCTGTATAACAGAGTCAGGATGAGTAGACCGCCCCCTGTCTCTTTATCACACACTCGGGGAATGAGTAGACCGCCCCTTGTCTCGGTATCACAGATTTAGGGGATGCGTAGACCGCCTGCTGTCTCTGTATCACAGACCCAGGGGATGAGTAAACTGCCCCTTGTCTCTGTATCTCAGACTCAGGGGATGAGTAGACTGTCCCTTTCTCTGTATCACGCACTCGGGGGATGAGTAGACCGCCCCCTGTCTCTGTATCACGCACTCGGGGGAATATTAGACCGACCCCTTCCTCTGGATCACAGACCCAGGGGATGAGTAAACTGCCCCTTGTCTCTGTATCTCAGACTCAGGGGATGAGTCGACTGCCCCTTTCTCTGTATCACGCACTCGGGGGATGAGTAGACCGCCCCCTGTCTCTGTATCACAGACTCAGGGGATGAGTAGACCGCACACTGTCTTTGTATCACAGACTCAGGGGATGAGTAGACCGCCCCCTGTCTCTGTACCACAGACTCAGGGGATGATTAGACTGTCCCCTGTCTCTGTATCTCAGATTCAGTGGATGATTGGACCGCCCACTTTCTCTGTATCACGCACTCGGGGGATGAGTTGACCGCCCCCTGTCTCTGTATCACAGACTCAGGGGATGAGTAGACCACCCCCGGTCTCTGTATCTCAGACTCAGGGGATGCGTTGACCGCCCCCTGTCTCTGTATCACAGACTCAGGGGTTGAGTAGACCGCCCCCTTCCTCTGTTTCACAGACCCAGGGGATGAGTAAACTGCCCCCTTTCTCTGTATCACTCACTCGGAGGATGAGTAGACCGCCCCCTGTCTCTGTATCACAGACTCAGGGGATGAGGAGAGCGCCCCCTGTCTCTGTATAACAGACTCAGGGGATGAGTAGACCGTCCCCTGTCTTTGTATCACACGCTCAGTGGATGAGTTAACCGCCCCCTGTCTCTGTATCAAAGACTCAGGGGATGAGTAGACCGCCCCCTGTCTCTGAATCTCAGAGTCAGTGGATGAGTAGACCGTCCCCTGTCTCTGTATCACAGACTCAGGGGATGAGTAGAGCGCCCACTGTCTCAGTATCATAGACTCAGGGGATGAATAGATGGCCTCCTGTCTCTGTATCACTGACTCAAGGAATGAGTAGACCGCCCCCTTGTCTCTGCATCTCAGACTCAGTGGATGAGTAGACCGCCCCCTGTCTCTGTATCTCAGAGTCAGTGGATGAGTAGACGGCCCCCTGTTTCTGTATCACATACTCAGGGGATGAGTAGAGCGCCCCTTGTCTCTGTATCACAGACTCAGTGGATGAGTAGACCGCCCCCTGTCTCTGTCTCACAGAGTCAGTGGATGAGTAGACCGTCCCCTGTCTCTGTATCACAGACTCAGTGGAAGAGTAGACCACCCACTGTCTCTGTATCACAGACTGAGTGGATGAGTAGAACGCACACTGTCTCTGCATCACAGACTCAGTGGATGAGTAGACCGCCCCCTGTCTCTGTCTCACAGTCAGTGGATGAGTAGACCGGCCCCTGTCTCTGTCTCACAGACTCAGTGGATGAGTAGACTGGCCCCTGTCTCTGTATCACACACTCAGAGGATGAGTAGACCGCCCACTGTCTCTGTATCACAGACTGAGTGGATGAGTAGACCGCCCCCTGTCTCTGTCTCACAGTCAGTGGATGAGTAGACCGTCCCCTGACTCTGTATCACAGACTCAGTGGATGAGTAGACTGCCCCCTGTCTCTGTATCACAGACTGAGTGGATGAGTAGACTGCCCCCTGTCTCTGTATCACAGACTGAGTGGATGAGTAGACCGCCCCCTGTCTCTGTATCACAGACTCAGGGGATGATTAGAGCGCCCCCTGTCTCTGTATCACAGACTCAGTGGATGAGTAGTCTGGCCCCTGTCTCTGTATCACACACTCAGAGGATGAGTAGAGCGCCTCCTGTCTCTGTATCACAGCCTCAAGGGATGAGTAGACCACACCCTGTCTCTGAATCAAAGACTCAGGGGATGAGTAGACCGCCCCCTGTCTCTGTCTGACAGACTCAGTGGATGAGTAGACCGCCCCCTGTCTCCGTATCACAGAGTCAGTGGATGATTAGACAGGCCCCTGTCTCTGTATCAAAGACTCAGGGGATGAGTAGACCGCCCCCTGTCTCTGCATCACAGACTCAGGGGATGAGTAGAGCGCCCACTGTCTCTGTATAACAGACTCAGGGGATGAGTAGACCGCACACTGTCTTTGTATCACAGACCCAGGGGATGAGTAAACTGCCCCCTTTCTCTGTATCACGCACTCGGAGGATGAGTAGACCAGCCCCTGTCTCTGTCTCACTGACTCAGTGGATGAGTAGACTGCCCCCTGTCTCTGTATCACAGACTCAGTGGATGAGTAGACCGCCCCCTGTCTCTGTATCACAGACTCAGGGGATGAGGAGAGCGCCCCCTGTCTCTGTATAACAGACTCAGGGGATGAGTTGACCGACCCCTGTCTTTGGATCACACGCTCACTGGATGAGTTAACCGACTCCCTGTCTCTGTATCAAAGACTCAGGGGATGAGTAGACCGCCCCCTGTCTCTGAATCTCAGAGTCAGTGGATGAGTAGACCGTCCCCTGTCTCTGTATCACAGACTCAGGGGATGAGTAGAGCGCCCACTGTCTCTGTATCATAGACTCAGGGGATGAGTAGACCGCCTCCTGTCTCTGTATCACTGACTCAAGGAATGAGTAGACCGCCCCCTTGTCTGTGCATCACAGACTCAGTGGATGAGTAGACCGCCCCCTGTCTCTGTCTCACAGAGTCAGTGGATGAGTAGACCGACCCCTGTCTCTGTATCACAGACTCAGTGGAAGAGTAGACCGCCCACTGTCTCTGTATCACAGACTGAGTGGATGAGTAGACCGCCCCCTGTCTCTGTCTCACAGTCAGTGGATGAGTAGACCGGCCCCTGTCTCTGTCTCACAGACTCTGTGGATGAGTAGACTGCCCCCTGTCTCTGTATCACATACTGAATGGATGAGTAGACCGCCCCCTGTCTCTGTCTCACAGTCAGTGGATGAGTAGACCATCCCCTGACTCTGTATTACAGACTCAGTGGATGAGTAGACCGCCCCCTGTCTCTGTATCACAGACTGAGTGGATGAGTAGACCGCCCCCTGTCTCTGTCTTACAGTCAGTGGATGAGTAGACCGTCCCCTGACTCTGTATTACAGACTCAGTGGATGAGTAGACCGCCCCCTGTCTCTGTATGACAGACTCAGTGGATGAGTAGACCGCCCTCTGTCTCTGTATCACAGACTCAGTGGATGAGTAGACCGCCCCCTGTCTCTGTATTACAGACTCAGTGGATGAGTAGACCGCCCCCTGTCTCTGTATCAAAGTCTCAGGGGATGAGTAGACCGCCCCCTGTCTCTGCATCACAGACTCAGGGGATGAGTAGAGCGCCCACTGTCTCTTTTTTACAGACTCAGTGGATGAGTAGACCGCCCCCTGTCTCTGTATGACAGACTCAGTGGATGAGTAGACCGCCCTCTGTCTCTGTATCACAGACTCAGTGGATGAGTAGACCGCCCCCAGTCTCCGTATCACAGAGTCAGTGGATGATTAGACCGGCCCCTGTCTCTGTATCAAAGACTCAGGGGATGAGTAGACCGCCCCCTTTCTCTTTATTATAGACTCAGAGGATGAGTTGATTGCCCCCTGTCTCTCTACCATAGACTCAGGGGTTTGATTAGAGCGCCCCCTGTCTCTGTATCACAGACTCAGGGGATGAGTAGACCGCCCCCTTGTCTCTGTATCACAGACTCAGTGGATGAGTAGACCGACCCCCGTCTCTGTATCATCGACTCAGGTGATGAGCAGACCGCCTCCTGTCTCTGTACCACAGACTCAAGGAATGAGTAGACCGCCCCCTTGTCTCTGTATCACAGACTCAGTGGATGAATAGACCGCCCCCTGTCTCTGTCTCACATAGTCAGTGGATGAGTAGACCGTCCCCTGTCTCTGTATCACAGACTCAGTGGATGAGTAGACCGCCCCCTGTCTCTGTATCACATACTGAGTGGATGATTAGACCGCCCCCTGTCTCTGTCTCACAGTCAGTAGATGAGTAGACCGTCCCCTGACTCTGTATTACAGACTCAGTGGATGAGTAGACCGCCCCCTGTCTCTGTATCACAGACTGAGTGGATGAGTAGACCGCCCCCTGTCTCTGTCTCACAGTCAGTGGATGAGTAGACCGTCCCCTTACTCTGTATTACAGACTCAGTGGATGAGTAGACCGCCCCCTGTCTCTGTATGACAGACTCAGTGGATGAGTAGACCGCCCTCTGTCTCTGTATCACAGACTCAGTGGATGAGTAGACCGCCCCCTGTCTCTGTATTACAGACTCAGTGGATGAGTAGACCGCCCCCTGTCTCTGTATCAAAGACTCAGGGGATGAGTAGACCGCTCCCTGTCTCTGCATCACAGACTCAGGGGATGAGTAGAGCGCCCACTGTCACTTTTTTACAGACTCAGTGGATGAGTAGACCGCCCCCTGTCTCTGTATGACAGACTCAGTGGATGAGTAGACCGCCCTCTGTCTCTGTATCACAGACTCAGTGGATGAGTAGACCGCCCCCTGTCTCCGTATCACAGAGTCAGTGGATGATTAGACCGGCCCCTGTCTCTGTATCAAAGACTCAGGGGATGAGCAGACCGCCCCCTTTCTCTTTATTATAGACTCAGGGGATGAGTTGATTGCCCCCTGTCTCTCTACCATAGACTCAGGGGTTTGATTAGAGCGCCCCCTGTCTCTGTATCACAGACTCAGGGGATGAGTAGACCGCCCCCTTGTCTCTGTATCACAGACTCAGTGGATGAGTAGACCGACCCCCGTCTCTGTATCATCGACTCAGGTGATGAGCAGACCGCCTCCTGTCTCTGTATCACAGACTCAAGGAATGAGTAGACCGCCCCCTTGTCTCTGTATCACAGACTCAGTGGATGAATAGACCGCCCCCTGTCTCTGTCTCACATAGTCAGTGGATGAGTAGACCGTCCCCTGTCTCTGTATCACAGACTCAGTGGATGAGTAGACCGCCCCCTGTCTCTGTATCACAGACTCAGTGAATGAGTAGAACGCCCCCTGACACTGTCTCACATAGTCAGTGGATGAGTAGACCGCCCCCTGTCTCTGTATCACAAACTCAGGGGATGAGCAGAGCGCCCCCTGTCTCTGTATCACAGACTCAGTGCATGAGTACACCGCCCCCTGTCGCTGTCTCACAGATTCAGTCGATGAGTAGACCGTCCCGTCTCTGTATCACAGTCTCAGTGGATGAGTAGACCGCCCCCTGTCTCTGCATCACAGACTCAGTGGATGAGTAGACCGCCCCCTGTCTCCGTATCTCAGAGTCAGTGGATGAGTAGACCGCCCCCTGTTTCTGTATCACATACTCAGGGGATGAGTAGAGGGCCCCTTGTCTCTGTATCGCAGACTCAGTGGATGAGTAGACCGTCCCCTGTCTCTGTATCACAGACTCAGTGGAAGAGTAGACCGCCCACTGTCTCTGTATCACAGACTCAGTGGATGAGTAGACAGCCCCCTGTCTCTGTCTCACAGTCAGTGGATGAGTAGACCGTCCCCTGACTCTGTATCACAGACTCAGTGGATGAGTAGACTGGCCCCTGTCTCTGTATCACACACTCAGAGGATGAGTAGACCGCTCCCTGTCTCTGTAACTCAGAATTTGGGGATGAGGAGACAGCCCCCTGTCTCTGCATCACAGACTCAGGGGATGAGTAAACTGCCTCCTGTCTTTGCATCACAGACTCAGGGGATGAGTAAACTGCCTCCTGTCTTTGCATCAAAGACTCAGGGGATGAGTAGACAGCCCCCTGTCTCTGTATCACAGACTCAGGGGATGGGTAGAGCGCCCACTGTCTCTTTATCATAGACTCAGGGGATGAGTTGACAGCCTCCTGTCTCTCCATCATAGACTCAGGGGTTTGATTAGAGCGCCCCCTGTCTCTGCATCACAGACTCAGGGGATGAGTAGACCGCCCCCTTGTCTCAGTATCACAGACTCAGTGGATGAGTAGACCGACCCCCGTCTCTGTATCATCGACTCAGGTGATGAGCAGAACGCCTCCTGTCTCTGTATCACAGACTCAAGGAATGAGTAGACCGCCCCCTTGTCTCTGTATCACAGACTCAGTGGATGAGTAGACCGCCCCCTGTCTCTGTATCACATACTCAGGGGATGTGTAGAGCGCCCCCTGTCTCTGTATCACAGACTCAGTGGATGAGCAGACCGCCCCCTGTCTCTGTCTCACATAGTCAGTGGATGAGTAGACCGTCCCCTGTCTCTTAATTACACACTCAGGGGATGAGTAAACTGCCTCCTGTCTTTGCATCACAGACTCAGGGGATGAGGAAACTGCCCGTTCTCTCTGTCGCACAGACTCAGGTGATGATTAGACCGCCTCCTGTCTCTGTATCACAGACTTAGGGGGTGATTAGTCAGCCCCCTGTCTCTGTATCACAGCCTCAAGGGATGAGTAGACCGCACCCTGTCTCTGTATCACAAACTCAGGGGATGCGTAGACCGCCCCTGTCTCTGTATCACAAACTCAGGGGATGCGTAGACCGCCCCTGTCTCTGTATCACGGACTCAATGGATGAGTAGACCGCCCCCTGTCTCTGTGTCATCGACTCAGGTGATGAGCAGACCGCCTCCTGTCTCTGTATCACAGACTCAAGGAATGAGTAGACCGCCCCCTTGTCTCTGTATCTCAGAGTCAGTGGATGAGTAGACCGTCCCCTGTTTCTGTATCACATACTCAGGGGATGAGTAGAGCGCCCCCTGTCTCTGCATCACAGACTCAGTGGATGAGTAGACCGCCCCCTGTCTCTGCATCACAGACTCAGTGGATGAGTAGACCGCCCCCTGTCTCTGTCTCACAGAATCAGTGGATGAGTAGACCGTCCCCTGTCTCTGTATCACAGACTCAGTGGAAGAGTAGACTGCCCACTGTCTCTGTATCACAGACTCAGTGGATGAGTAGACCGCCCCCTGTCTCTGTCTCACAGTCAGTGGATGAGTAGACCGGTCCCTGTACCTGTCTCACAGACTCAGTGGATGAGTAGACTGCCCCCTGTCTCTGTATCACAGACTCAGTGGATGAGTAGACCGCCCCCTGTCTCTGTCTCACAGTCAGTGGATGAGTAGACCGGCCCCTGTCTCTGTCTCACAGACTCAGCGGATGAGTAGACAGCCCCCTGTCTCTGCATCACAGACTCAGGGGATGATTAGACCGCCTCCTGTCTCTGTATCACAGACTTAGGAGGTGATTAGTCAGCCCCCTGTCACTGTATCACAGCCTCAAGGGATGAGTAGACCGCACCCTGTCTCTGTATCAAAGACTCAGGGGATGAGTAGACCGCCCCCTGTCTCTGTATGACAGACTCAGGGGATGAGGAGAGCGCCCCCTGTCTCTGTATAACAGACTCAGGGGATGAGTAGACCGTCCCCTGTCTTTGTATCACACGCTCAGTGGATGAGTTAACCGCCCCCAGTCTCTGTATCAAAGACTCAGGGGATGAGTAGACCGCCCCCTGTCTCTGAATCTCAGAGTCAGTGGATGAGTAGACCGTCCCCTGTCTCTGTATCACAGACTCAGGGGATGAGTAGAGCGCCCACTGTCTCTGTATCATAGACTCAGGGGATGAATAGATGGCCTCCTGTCTCTGTATCACTGACTCAAGGAATGAGTAGACCGCCCCCTTGTCTCTGCATCTCAGACTCAGTGGATGAGTAGACCGCCGCCTGTCTCTGTATCTCAGAGTCAGTGGATGAGTAGACGGCCCCCTGTTTCTGTATCACATACTCAGGGGATGAGTAGAGCGCCCCTTGTCTCTGTATCACAGACTCAGTGGATGAGTAGACCGCCCCCTGTCTCTGTCTCACAGAGTCAGTGGATGAGTAGACCGTCCCCTGTCTCTGTATCACAGACTCAGTGGAAGAGTAGACCACCCACTGTCTCTGTATCACAGACTGAGTGGATGAGTAGACCGCACACTGTCTCTGCATCACAGACTCAGTGGATGAGTAGACCGCCCCCTGTCTCTGTCTCACAGTCAGTGGATGAGTAGACCGGCCCCTGTCTCTGTCTCACAGACTCAGTGGATGAGTAGACTGGCCCCTGTCTCTGTATCACACACTCAGAGGATGAGTAGACCGCCCACTGTCTCTGTATCACAGACTGAGTGGATGAGTAGACCGCCCCCTGTCTCTGTCTCACAGTCAGTGGATGAGTAGACCGTCCCCTGACTCTGTATCACAGACTCAGTGGATGAGTAGACTGCCCCCTGTCTCTGTATCACAGACTGAGTGGATGAGTAGACTGCCCCCTGTCTCTGTATCACAGACTGAGTGGATGAGTAGACCGCCCCCTGTCTCTGTATCACAGACTCAGTGGATGAGTAGACTGGCCCCTGTCTCTGTATCACACACTCAGAGGATGAGTAGAGCGCCTCCTGTCTCTGCATCACAGCCTCAAGGGATGAGTAGACCACACCCTGTCTCTGAATCAAAGACTCAGGGGATGAGTAGACCGCCCCCTGTCTCTGTCTGACAGACTCAGTGGATGAGTAGACCGCCCCCTGTCTCCGTATCACAGAGTCAGTGGATGATTAGACAGGCCCCTGTCTCTGTATCAAAGACTCAGGGGAAAGTAGACCGCCCCCTGTCTCTGCATCACAGACTCAGGGGATGAGTAGAGCGCCCACTGTCTCTGTAAAACAGACTCAGGGGATGAGTAGACCGCACACTGTCTTTGTATCACAGACCCAGGGGATGAGTAAACTGCCCCCTTTCTCTGTATCACGCACTCGGAGGATGAGTAGACCAGCCCCTGTCTCTGTCTCACTGACTCAGTGGATGAGTAGACTGCCCCCTGTCTCTGTATCACAGACTCAGTGGATGAGTAGACCGCCCCCTGTCTCTGTATCACAGACTCAGGGGATGAGGAGAGCGCCCCCTGTCTCTGTATAACAGACTCAGGGGATGAGTTGACCGACCCCTGTCTTTGGATCACACGCTCACTGGATGAGTTAACCGACTCCCTGTCTCTGTATCAAAGACTCAGGGGATGAGTAGACCGCCCCCTGTCTCTGAATCTCAGAGTCAGTGGATGAGTAGACCGTCCCCTGTCTCTGTATCACAGACTCAGGGGACGAGTAGAGCGCCCACTGTCTCTGTATCATAGACTCAGAGGATGAGTAGACCGCCTCCTGTCTCTGTATCACTGACTCAAGGAATGAGTAGACCGCCCCCTTGTCTCTGCATCACAGACTCAGTGGATGAGTAGACCGCTTCCTGTCTCTGTCTCACAGAGTCAGTGGATGAGTAGACCGACCCCTGTCTCTGTATCACAGACTCAGTGGAAGAGTAGACCGCCCACTGTCTCTGTATCACAGACTGAGTGGATGAGTAGACCGCCCCCTGTCTCTGTCTCACAGTCAGTGGATGAGTAGACCGGCCCCTGTCTCTGTCTCACAGACTCAGTGGATGAGTAGACTGCCCCCTGTCTCTGTATCACATACTGAGTGGATGAGTAGACCGCCCCCTGTCTCTGTCTCACAGTCAGTGGATGAGTAGACCGTCCCCTGACTCTGTATTACAGACTCAGTGGATGAGTAGACCGCCCCCTGTCTCTGTATCACAGACTGAGTGGATGAGTAGACCGCCCCCTGTCTCTGTCTCACAGTCAGTGGATGAGTAGACCGTCCCCTGACTCTGTATTACAGACTCAGTGGATGAGTAGACCGCCCCCTGTCTCTGTATGACAGACTCAGTGGATGAGTAGACCGCCCTCTGTCTCTGTATCACAGACTCAGTGGATGAGTAGACCGCCCCCTGTCTCTGTATTACAGACTCAGTGGATGAGTAGACCACCCCCTGTCTCTGTATCAAAGACTCAGGGGATGAGTAGACCGCCCCCTGTCTCTGCATCACAGACTCAGGGGATGAGTAGAGCGCCCACTGTCTCTTTTTTACAGACTCAGTGGATGAGTAGACCGCCCCCTGTCTCTGTATGACAGACTCAGTGGATGAGTAGACCGCCCTCTGTCTCTGTATCACAGACTCAGTGGATGAGTAGACCGCCCCCTGTCTCCGTATCACAGAGTCAGTGGATGATTAGACCGGCCACTGTCTCTGTATCAAAGACTCAGGGGATGAGTAGACCGCCCCCTTTCTCTTTATTATAGACTCAGAGGATGAGTTGATTGCCCCCTGTCTCTCTACCATAGACTCAGGGGTTTGATTAGAGCGCCCCCTGTCTCTGTATCACAGACTCAGGGGATGAGTAGACCGCCCCCTTGTCTCTGTATCACAGACTCAGTGGATGAGTAGACCGACCCCCGTCTCTGTATCATCGACTCAGGTGATGAGCAGACCGCCTCCTGTCTCTGTATCACAGACTCAAGGAATGAGTAGACCGCCCCCTTGTCTCTGTATCACAGACTCAGTGGATGAATAGACCGCCCCCTGTCTCTGTCTCACATAGTCAGTGGATGAGTAGACCGTCCCCTGTCTCTGTATCACAGACTCAGTGGATGAGTAGACCGCCCCCTGTCTCTGTATCACTTACTGAGTGGATGAGTAGACCGCCCCCTGTCTCTGTCTCACAGTCAGTGGATGAGTAGACCGTCCCCTGACTCTGTATTACAGACTCAGTGGATGAGTAGACCGCCCCCTGTCTCTGTATCACAGACTGAGTGGATGAGTAGACCGCCCCCTGTCTCTGTCTCACAGTCAGTGGATGAGTAGACCGTCCCCTGACTCTGTATTACAGACTCAGTGGATGAGTAGACCGCCCCCTGTCTCTGTATGACAGACTCAGTGGATGAGTAGACCGCCCTCTGTCTCTGTATCACAGACTCAGTGGATGAATAGACCGCCCCCTGTCTCTGTATTACAGACTCAGTGGATGAGTAGACCGCCCCCTGTCTCTGTATCAAAGACTCAGGGGATGAGTAGACCGCCCCCTGTCTCTGCATCACAGACTCAGGGGATGAGTAGAGCGCCCACTGTCTCTTTTTTACAGACTCAGTGGATGAGTAGACCGCCCCCTGTCTCTGTATGACAGACTCAGTGGATGAGTAGACCGCCCTCTGTCTCTGTATCACAGACTCAGTGGATGAGTAGACCGCCCCCTGTCTCCGTATCACAGAGTCAGTGGATGATTAGACCGGCCCCTGTCTCTGTATCAAAGACTCAGGGGATGAGTAGACCGCCCCCTTTCTCTTTATTATAGACTCAGGGGATGAGTTGATTGCCCCCTGTCTCTCTACCATAGACTCAGGGGTTTGATTAGAGCGCCCCCTGTCTCTGTATCACAGACTCAGGGGATGAGTAGACCGCCCCCTTGTCTCTGTATCACAGACTCAGTGGATGAGTAGACCGACCCCAGTCTCTGTATCATCGACTCAGGTGATGAGCAGACCGCCTCCTGTCTCTGTATCACAGACTCAAGGAATGAGTAGACCGCCCCCTTGTCTCTGTATCACAGACTCAGTGGATGAATAGACCGCCCCCTGTCTCTGTCTCACATAGTCAGTGGATGAGTAGACCGTCCCCTGTCTCTGTATCACAGACTCAGTGGATGAGTAGACCGCCCCCTGTCTCTGTATCACATACTGAGTGGATGAGTAGACCGCCCCCTGTCTCTGTCTCACAGTCAGTGGATGAGTAGACCGTCCCCTGACTCTGTATTACAGACTCAGTGGATGAGTAGACCGCCCCCTGTCTCTGTATCACAGACTGAGTGGATGAGTAGACCGCCCCCTGTCTCTGTCTCACAGTCAGTCTATGAGTAGACCGTCCCCTGACTCTGTATTACAGACTCAGTGGATGAGTAGACCGCCCCCTGTCTCTGTATGACAGACTCAGTGGATGAGTAGACCGCCCTCTGTCTCTGTATCACAGACTCAGTGGATGAGGAGACCGCCCCCTGTCTCTGTATTACAGACTCAGTGGATGAGTAGACCGCCCCCTGTCTCTGCATCAAAGACTCAGGGGATGAGTAGACCGCCCCCTGTCTCTGCATCACAGACTCAGGGGATGAGTAGAGCGCCCACTGTCTCTTTTTTACAGACTCAGTGGATGAGTAGACCGCCCCCTGTCTCTGTATGACAGACTCAGTGGATGAGTAGACCGCCCTCTGTCTCTGTATCACAGACTCAGTGGATGAGTAGACCGCCCCCTGTCTCCGTATCACAGAGTCAGTGGATGATTAGACCGGCCCCTGTCTCTGTATCAAAGACTCAGGGGATGAGTAGACCACCCCCTTTCTCTTTATTATAGACTCAGGGGATGAGTTGATTGCCCCCTGTCTCTCTACCATAGACTCAGGGGTTTGATTAGAGCGCCCCCTGTCTCTGTATCACAGACTCAGGGGATGAGTAGACCGCCCCCTTGTCTCTGTATCACAGACTCAGTGGATGAGTAGACCGACCCCCGTCTCTGTATCATCGACTCAGGTGATGAGCAGACCGCCTCCTGTCTCTGTATCACAGACTCAAGGAATGAGTAGACCGCCCCCTTGTCTCTGTATCACAGACTCAGTGGATGAATAGACCGCCCCCTGTCTCTGTCTCACATAGTCAGTGGATGAGTAGACCGTCCCCTGTCTCTGTATCACAGACTCAGTGGATGAGTAGACCGCCCCCTGTCTCTGTATCACAGACTCAGTGAATGAGTAGAACGCCCCCTGACTCTGTCTCACATAGTCAGTGGATGAGTAGACCGCCCCCTGTCTCTGTATCACAAACTCTGTGGATGAGTAGACCGCCCCCTGTCTCTGTATCACATACTCAGGGGATGTGTAGAGCGCCCCCTGTCTCTGTATCACAGACTCAGTGGATGAGCAGACCGCCCCCTGTCTCTGCATCACAGACTCAGGGGATGAGTAGAGCGCCCACTGTCTCTGTATAACAGACTCAGGGTATGAGTATTCCGCACACTGTCTTTGTATCACAGACCCAGGGGATGAGTAAACTGCCCCCTTTCTCTGTATCACGCACTCGGAGGATGAGTAGACCAGCCCCTGTCTCTGTCTCACTGACTCAGTGGATGAGTAGACCGCCCCCTGTCTCTGTCTCACAGTCAGTGGATGAGTAGACCGCCCCCTGTCTCTGTATCAAAGACTCAGGGGATGAGTAGACCGCCCCCTGTCTCTGCATCACAGACTCAGGGGATGAGTAGAGCGCCCACTGTCTCTTTTTTACAGACTCAGTGGATGAGTAGACCGCCCCCTGTCTCTGTATGACAGACTCAGTGGATGAGTAGACCGCCCTCTGTCTCTGTATCACAGACTCAGTGGATGAGTAGACCGCCCCCTGTCTCCGTATCACAGAGTCAGTGGATGATTAGACCGGCCCCTGTCTCTGTATCAAAGACTCAGGGGATGAGTAGACCGCCCCCTTTCTCTTTATTATAGACTCAGGGGATGAGTTGATTGCCCCCTGTCTCTCTACCATAGACTCAGGGGTTTGATTAGAGCGCCCCCTGTCTCTGTATCACAGACTCAGGGGATGAGTAGACCGCCCCCTTGTCTCTGTATCACAGACTCAGTGGATGAGTAGACCGACCCCCGTCTCTGTATCATCGACTCAGGTGATGAGCAGACCGCCTCCTGTCTCTGTATCACAGACTCAAGGAATGAGTAGACCGCCCCCTTGTCTCTGTATCACAGAATCAGTGGATGAATAGACCGCCCCCTGTCTCTGTCTCACATAGTCAGTGGATGAGTAGACCGTCCCCTGTCTCTGTATCACATACTGAGTGGATGAGTAGACCGCCCCCTGTCTCTGTCTCACAGTCAGTGGATGAGTAGACCGTCCCCTGACTCTGTATTACAGACTCAGTGGATGAGTTGACCGCCCCCTGTCTCTGTATCACAGACTGAGTGGATGAGTAGACCGCCCCCTGTCTCTGTCTCACAGTCAGTGGATGAGTAGACCGTCCCCTGACTCTGTATTACAAGCTCAGTGGATGAGTAGACCGCCCCCTGTCTCTGTATGACAGACTCAGTGGATGAGTAGACCGCCCTCTGTCTCTGTATCACAGACTCAGTGGATGAGTAGACCGCCCCCTGTCTCTGTATTACAGACTCAGTGGATGAGTAGACCGCCCCCTGTCTCTGCATCAAAGACTCAGGGGATGAGTAGACCGCCCCCTGTCTCTGCATCACAGACTCAGGGGATGAGTAGAGCGCCCACTGTCTCTTTTTTACAGACTCAGTGGATGAGTAGACCGCCCCCTGTCTCTGTATGACAGACTCAGTGGATGAGTAGACCGCCCTCTGTCTCTGTATCACAGACTCAGTGGATGAGTAGACCGCCCCCTGTCTCCGTATCACAGAGTCAGTGGATGATTAGACCGGCCCCTGTCTCTGTATCAAAGACTCAGGGGATGAGTAGACCACCCCCTTTCTCTTTATTATAGACTCAGGGGATGAGTTGATTGCCCCCTGTCTCTCTACCATAGACTCAGGGGTTTGATTAGAGCGCCCCCTGTCTCTGTATCACAGACTCAGGGGATGAGTAGACCGCCCCCTTGTCTCTGTATCACAGACTCAGTGGATGAGTAGACCGACCCCCGTCTCTGTATCATCGACTCAGGTGATGAGCAGACCGCCTCCTGTCTCTGTATCACAGACTCAAGGAATGAGTAGACCGCCCCCTTGTCTCTGTATCACAGACTCAGTGGATGAATAGACCGCCCCCTGTCTCTGTCTCACATAGTCAGTGGATGAGTAGACCGTCCCCTGTCTCTGTATCACAGACTCAGTGGATGAGTAGACCGCCCCCTGTCTCTGTATCACAGACTCAGTGGATGAGTAGACCGCCCCCTGTCTCTGTATCACAGACTCAGTGAATGAGTAGAACGCCCCCTGACTCTGTCTCACATAGTCAGTGGATGAGTAGACCGCCCCCTGTCTCTGTATCACAAACTCTGTGGATGAGTAGACCGCCCCCTGTCTCTGTATCACATACTCAGGGGATGTGTAGAGCGCCCCCTGTCTCTGTATCACAGACTCAGTGGATGAGCAGACCGCCCCCTGTCTCTGTCTCACATAGTCAGTGGATGAGTAGACCGTCCCCTGTCTCTTAATTACACACTCAGGGGATGAGTAAACTGCCTCCTGTCTTTGCATCACAGACTCCGGGGATGAGGAAACTGCCCGTTCTCTCTGTCGCACAGACTCAGGTGATGATTAGACCGCCTCCTGTCTCTGTATCACAGACTTAGGGGGTGATTAGTCAGCCCCCTGTCTCTGTATCACAGCCTCAAGGGATGAGTAGACCGCACCCTGTCTCTGTATCACAAACTCAGGGGATGCGTAGACCGCCCCTGTCTCTGTATCACAAACTCAGGGGATGCGTAGACCGCCCCTGTCTCTGTATCACGGACTCAATGGATGAGTAGACCGCCCCCTGTCTCTGTGTCATCGACTCAGGTGATGAGCAGACCGCCTCCTGTCTCTGTATCACAGACTCAAGGAATGAGTAGACCGCCCCCTTGTCTCTGTATCTCAGAGTCAGTGGATGAGTAGACCGCCCCCTGTTTCTGTATCACATACTCAGTGGATGAGTAGAGCGCCCCCTGTCTCAGCATCACAGACTCAGTGGATGAGTAGACCGCCCCCTGTCTCTGCATCACAGACTCAGTGGATGAGTAGACCGCCCCCTGTCTCTGTCTCACAGTATCAGTGGATGAGTAGACCGTCCCCTGTCTCTGTATCACAGACTCAGTGGAAGAGTAGACTGCCCATTCTCTCTGTATCACAGACTCAGTGTATGAGTAGACCGCCCCCTGTCTCTGTCTCACAGTCAGTGGATGAGTAGATCGGCCCCTGTCCCTGTCTCACAGACTCAGTGGATGAGTAGACTGCCCCCAGTCTCTGTATCACAGACTCAGTGGATGAGTAGACCGCCGCCTGTCTCTGTCTCACAGTCAGTGGATGAGTAGACCGGCCCCTGTCTCTGTCTCACAGACTCAGGGGATGAGTAGACAGCCCCCTGTCTCTGCATCACAGACTCAGGGGATGATTAGACCACCTCCTGTCTCTGTATCACAGACTTAGGAGGTGATTAGTCAGCCTCCTGTCTCTGTATCACAGCCTCAAGGGATGAGTAGACCGCACCCTGTCTCTGTATCAAAGACTCAGGGGATGAGTAGACCGCCCCCTGTCTCTGTATGACAGACTCAGTGGATGAGTAGACCGCCCCCTGTCTCCGTATCACAGAGACAGTGGATGAGTAGACCGGCCCCTGTCTCTGTATCAAAGACTCAGGGGACGAGTAGAGCGCCCACTGTCTCTTTATCATAGACTCAGGGGATGAGTTGACAGCCCCCTGTCTCTCTATCATGGACTCAGGGGTTTGATTAGAGCGCCCCCTGTCTCTGTATCACAGATTCAGGGGATGAGTAGACCGCCCCCTTGTCTCTGTATCACAGACTCAGTGGATGAGTAGACCGCCCCCTGTCTCTGTATCACATACTCAGGGGATGAGTAGAGCGCCCCCTGTCTCTGTATCACAGACTCAGTGGATGAGTAGACCGCCCCCTGTCTCTGTCTCACATAGTCAGTGGATGAGTAGACCGTCCCCTGTCTCTGTATCACAGACTCAGTGGATGAGTAGACTGCCCCTTGTCTCTGTATCACAGACTCAGTGGATGAGTAGACCTCCCCCTGTCTCTGTATCACAGACTCAGTGGATGAGTAGACCGCCCCCTGTCTCTGTGTGACAGACTCAGTGGGTGAGTAGACTGGCCCCTGTCTCTGTATCACAGACTCAGTGGATGAGTAGACTGGCCCCTGTCTCTGTATCACACACTCAGAGGATGAGTAGAGCGCCTCCTGTCTCTGTATCACAGCCTCAAGGGATGAGTAGACCACACCCTGTCTCTGAATCAAAGACTCAGGGGATGAGTAGACCGCCCCCTGTCTCTGTCTGACAGACTCAGTGGATGAGTAGACCGCCCCCTGTCTCCGTATCACAGAGTCAGTGGATGATTAGACAGGCCCCTGTCTCTGTATCAAAGACTCAGGGGAAAGTAGACCGCCCCCTGTCTCTGCATCACAGACTCAGGGGATGAGTAGAGCGCCCACTGTCTCTGTATAACTGACTCAGGGTATGAGTATTCCGCGCACTGTCTTTGTATCACAGACCCAGGGGATGAGTAAACTGCCCCCTTTCTCTGTATCACGCACTCGGAGGATGAGTAGACCAGCCCCTGTCTCTGTCTCACTGACTCAGTGGATGAGTAGAATGCCCCCTGTCTCTGTATCACAGACTCAGTGGATGAGTAGACCGCCCCCTGTCTCTGTATCACAGACTCAGGGGATGAGGAGAGCGCCCCCTGTCTCTGTATAACAGACTCAGGGGATGAGTTGACCGACCCCTGTCTTTGTATCACACGCTCACTGGATGAGTTAACCGACTCCCTGTCTCTGTATCAAAGACTCAGGGGATGAGTAGACCGCCCCCTGTCTCTGAATCTCAGAGTCAGTGGATGAGTAGACCGTCCCCTGTCTCTGTATCACAGACTCAGGGGATGAGCAGAGCGCCCACTGTCTCTGTATCATAGACTCAGGGGATGAGTAGACCGCCTCCTGTCTCTGTATCACTGACTCAAGGAATGAGTAGACCGCCCCCTTGTCTGTGCATCACAGACTCAGTGGATGAGTAGACCGCCCCCTGTCTCTGTCTCACAGTCAGTGGATGAGTAGACCGTCCCCTGACTCTGTATTACAGACTCAGTGGATGAGTAGACCGCCCCCTGTATCTGTATCACAGACTGAGTGGATGAGTAGACCGCCCCCTGTCTCTGTCTCACAGTCAGTGGATGAGTAGACCGCCCCCTGTCTCTGTATCAAAGACTCAGGGGATGAGTAGACCGCCCCCTGTCTCTGCATCACAGACTCAGGGGATGAGTAGAGCGCCCACTGTCTCTTTTTTACAGACTCAGTGGATGAGTAGACCGCCCCCTGTCTCTGTATGACAGACTCAGTGGATGAGTAGACCGCCCTCTGTCTCTGTATCACAGACTCAGTGGATGAGTAGACCGCCCCCTGTCTCCGTATCACAGAGTCAGTGGATGATTAGACCGGCCCCTGTCTCTGTATCAAAGACTCAGGGGATGAGTAGACCGCCCCCTTTCTCTTTATTATAGACTCAGGGGATGAGTTGATTGCCCCCTGTCTCTCTACCATAGACTCAGGGGTTTGATTAGAGCGCCCCCTGTCTCTGTATCACAGACTCAGGGGATGAGTAGACCGCCCCCTTGTCTCTGTATCACAGACTCAGTGGATGAGTAGACCGACCCCCGTCTCTGTATCATCGACTCAGGTGATGAGCAGACCGCCTCCTGTCTCTGTATCACAGACTCAAGGAATGAGTAGACCGCCCCCTTGTCTCTGTATCACAGAATCAGTGGATGAATAGACCGCCCCCTGTCTCTGTCTCACATAGTCAGTGGATGAGTAGACCGTCCCCTGTCTCTGTATCACATACTGAGTGGATGAGTAGACCGCCCCCTGTCTCTGTCTCACAGTCAGTGGATGAGTAGACCGTCCCCTGACTCTGTATTACAGACTCAGTGGATGAGTTGACCGCCCCCTGTCTCTGTATCACAGACTGAGTGGATGAGTAGACCGCCCCCTGTCTCTGTCTCACAGTCAGTGGATGAGTAGACCGTCCCCTGACTCTGTATTACAGACTCAGTGGATGAGTAGACCGCCCCCTGTCTCTGTATGACAGACTCAGTGGATGAGTAGACCGCCCTCTGTCTCTGTATCACAGACTCAGTGGATGAGTAGACCGCCCCCTGTCTCTGTATTACAGACTCAGTGGATGAGTAGACCGCCCCCTGTCTCTGCATCAAAGACTCAGGGGATGAGTAGACCGCCCCCTGTCTCTGCATCACAGACTCAGGGGATGAGTAGAGCGCCCACTGTCTCTTTTTTACAGACTCAGTGGATGAGTAGACCGCCCCCTGTCTCTGTATGACAGACTCAGTGGATGAGTAGACCGCCCTCTGTCTCTGTATCACAGACTCAGTGGATGAGTAGACCGCCCCCTGTCTCCGTATCACAGAGTCAGTGGATGATTAGACCGGCCCCTGTCTCTGTATCAAAGACTCAGGGGATGAGTAGACCACCCCCTTTCTCTTTATTATAGACTCAGGGGATGAGTTGATTGCCCCCTGTCTCTCTACCATAGACTCAGGGGTTTGATTAGAGCGCCCCCTGTCTCTGTATCACAGACTCAGGGGATGAGTAGACCGCCCCCTTGTCTCTGTATCACAGACTCAGTGGATGAGTAGACCGACCCCCGTCTCTGTATCATCGACTCAGGTGATGAGCAGACCGCCTCCTGTCTCTGTATCACAGACTCAAGGAATGAGTAGACCGCCCCCTTGTCTCTGTATCACAGACTCAGTGGATGAATAGACCGCCCCCTGTCTCTGTCTCACATAGTCAGTGGATGAGTAGACCGTCCCCTGTCTCTGTATCACAGACTCAGTGGATGAGTAGACCGCCCCCTGTCTCTGTATCACAGACTCAGTGAATGAGTAGAACGCCCCCTGACTCTGTCTCACATAGTCAGTGGATGAGTAGACCGCCCCCTGTCTCTGTATCACATACTCAGGGGATGTGTAGAGCGCCCCCTGTCTCTGTATCACAGACTCAGTGGATGAGTAGACCGCCCCCTGTCTCCGTATCACAGAGTCAGTGGATGATTAGACCGGCCCCTGTCTCTGTATCAAAGACTCAGGGGATGAGTAGACCGCCCCCTTTCTCTTTATTATAGACTCAGGGGATGAGTTGATTGCCCCCTGTCTCTCTACCATAGACTCAGGGGTTTGATTAGAGCGCCCCCTGTCTCTGTATCACAGACTCAGGGGATGAGTAGACCGCCCCCTTGTCTCTGTATCACAGACTCAGTGGATGAGTAGACCGACCCCCGTCTCTGTATCATCGACTCAGGTGATGAGCAGACCGCCTCCTGTCTCTGTATCACAGACTCAAGGAATGAGTAGACCGCCCCCTTGTCTCTGTATCACAGAATCAGTGGATGAATAGACCGCCCCCTGTCTCTGTCTCACATAGTCAGTGGATGAGTAGACCGTCCCCTGTCTCTGTATCACATACTGAGTGGATGAGTAGACCGCCCCCTGTCTCTGTCTCACAGTCAGTGGATGAGTAGACCGTCCCCTGACTCTGTATTACAGACTCAGTGGATGAGTTGACCGCCCCCTGTCTCTGTATCACAGACTGAGTGGATGAGTAGACCGCCCCCTGTCTCTGTCTCACAGTCAGTGGATGAGTAGACCGTCCCCTGACTCTGTATTACAGACTCAGTGGATGAGTAGACCGCCCCCTGTCTCTGTATGACAGACTCAGTGGATGAGTAGACCGCCCTCTGTCTCTGTATCACAGACTCAGTGGATGAGTAGACCGCCCCCTGTCTCTGTATTACAGACTCAGTGGATGAGTAGACCGCCCCCTGTCTCTGCATCAAAGACTCAGGGGATGAGTAGACCGCCCCCTGTCTCTGCATCACAGACTCAGGGGATGAGTAGAGCGCCCACTGTCTCTTTTTTACAGACTCAGTGGATGAGTAGACCGCCCCCTGTCTCTGTATGACAGACTCAGTGGATGAGTAGACCGCCCTCTGTCTCTGTATCACAGACTCAGTGGATGAGTAGACCGCCCCCTGTCTCCGTATCACAGAGTCAGTGGATGAGTAGACCACCCCCTTTCTCTTTATTATAGACTCAGGGGATGAGTTGATTGCCCCCTGTCTCTCTACCATAGACTCAGGGGTTTGATTAGAGCGCCCCCTGTCTCTGTATCACAGACTCAGGGGATGAGTAGACCGCCCCCTTGTCTCTGTATCACAGACTCAGTGGATGAGTAGACCGACCCCCGTCTCTGTATCATCGACTCAGGTGATGAGCAGACCGCCTCCTGTCTCTGTATCACAGACTCAAGGAATGAGTAGACCGCCCCCTTGTCTCTGTATCACAGACTCAGTGGATGAATAGACCGCCCCCTGTCTCTGTCTCACATAGTCAGTGGATGAGTAGACCGTCCCCTGTCTCTGTATCACAGACTCAGTGGATGAGTAGACCGCCCCCTGTCTCTGTATCACAGACTCAGTGAATGAGTAGAACGCCCCCTGACTCTGTCTCACATAGTCAGTGGATGAGTAGACCGCTCCCTGTCTCTGTATCACAAACTCAGTGGATGAGTAGACCGCCCCCTGTCTCTGTATCACATACTCAGGGGATGTGTAGAGCGCCCCCTGTCTCTGTATCACAGACTCAGTGGATGAGCAGACCGCCCCCTGTCTCTGTCTCACATAGTCAGTGGATGAGTAGACCGCCCCCTGTCTCTTAATTACACACTCAGGGGATGAGTAAACTGCCTCCTGTCTTTGGATCACAGACTCCGGGGATGAGGAAACTGCCCGTTCTCTCTGTCGCACAGACTCAGGTGATGATTAGACCGCCTCCTGTCTCTGTATCACAGACTTAGGGGGTGATTAGTCAGCCCCCTGTCTCTGTATCACAGCCTCAAGGGATGAGTAGACCGCACCCTGTCTCTGTATCACAAACTCAGGGGATGCGTAGACCGCCCCTGTCTCTGTATCACAAACTCAGGGGATGCGTAGACCGCCCCTGTCTCTGTATCACGGACTCAATGGATGAGTAGACCGCCCCCTGTCTCTGTGTCATCGACTCAGGTGATGAGCAGACCGCCTCCTGTCTCTGTATCACAGACTCAAGGAATGAGTAGACCGCCCCCTTGTCTCTGTATCTCAGAGTCAGTGGATGAGTAGACCGCCCCCTGTTTCTGTATCACATACTCAGGGGATGAGTAGAGCGCCCCCTGTCTCAGCATCACAGACTCAGTGGATGAGTAGACCGCCCCCTGTCTCTGCATCACAGACTCAGTGGATGAGTAGACCGCCCCCTGTCTCTGTCTCACAGTATCAGTGGATGAGTAGACAGCCCCTGTCTCTGTATCACGGACTCAATGGATGAGTAGACCGCCCCCTGTCTCTGTGTCATCGACTCAGGTGATGAGCAGACCGCCTCCTGTCTCTGTATCACAGACTCAAGGAATGAGTAGACCGCCCCCTTGTCTCTGTATCTCAGAGTCAGTGGATGAGTAGACCGCCCCCTGTTTCTGTATCACATACTCAGGGGATGAGTAGAGCGCCCCCTGTCTCAGCATCACAGACTCAGTGGATGAGTAGACCGCCCCCTGTCTCTGTATCACAGACTCAGTGGATGAGTAGACCGCCCCCTGTCTCTGTCTCACAGTATCAGTGGATGAGTAGACCGTCCCCTGTCTCTGTATCACAGACTCAGTGGAAGAGTAGACTGCCCACTCTCTCTGTATCACAGACTCAGTGGATGAGTAGACCGCCCCCTGTCTCTGTCTCACAGTCAGTGGATGAGTAGACCGGCCCCTGTCCCTGTCTCACAGACTCAGTGGATGAGTAGACTGCCCCCAGTCTCTGTATCACAGACTCAGTGGATGAGTAGACCGCCCCCTGTCTCTGTCTCACAGTCAGTGGATGAGTAGACCGGCCCCTGTCTCTGTCTCACAGACTCAGGGGATGAGTAGACAGCCCCCTGTCTCTGCATCACAGACTCAGGGGATGATTAGACCGCCTCCTGTCTCTGTATCACAGACTTAGGAGGTGATTAGTCAGCCTCCTGTCTCTGTATCACAGCCTCAAGGGATGAGTAGACCGCACCCTGTCTCTGTATCAAAGACTCAGGGGATGAGTAGACCGCCCCCTGTCTCTGTATGACAGACTCAGTGGATGAGTAGACCGCCCCCTGTCTCCGTATCACAGAGACAGTGGATGAGTAGACCGGCCCCTGTCTCTGTATCAAAGACTCAGGGGACGAGTAGAGCGCCCACTGTCTCTTTATCATAGACTCAGGGGATGAGTTGACAGCCCCCTGTCTCTCTATCATGGACTCAGGGGTTTGATTAGAGCGCCCCCTGTCTCTGTATCACAGATTCAGGGGATGAGTAGACCGCCCCCTTGTCTCTGTATCACAGACTCAGTGGATGAGTAGACCGCCCCCTGTCTCTGTATCACATACTCAGGGGATGAGTAGAGCGCCCCCTGTCTCTGTATCACAGACTCAGTGGATGAGTAGACCGCCCCCTGTCTCTGTCTCACATAGTCAGTGGATGAGTAGACCGTCCCCTGTCTCTGTATCACAGACTCAGTGGATGAGTAGACTGCCCCTTGTCTCTGTATCACAGACTCAGTGGATGAGTAGACCTCCCCCTGTCTCTGTATCACAGACTCAGTGGATGAGTAGACCGCCCCCTGTCTCTGTGTGACAGACTCAGTGGGTGAGTAGACTGGCCCCTGTCTCTGTATCACAGACTCAGTGGATGAGTAGACTGGCCCCTGTCTCTGTATCACACACTCAGAGGATGAGTAGAGCGCCTCCTGTCTCTGTATCACAGCCTCAAGGGATGAGTAGACCACACCCTGTCTCTGAATCAAAGACTCAGGGGATGAGTAGACAGCCCCCTGTCTCTGTCTGACAGACTCAGTGGATGAGTAGACCGCCCCCTGTCTCCGTATCACAGAGTCAGTGGATGATTAGACAGGCCCCTGTCTCTGTATCAAAGACTCAGGGGAAAGTAGACCGCCCCCTGTCTCTGCATCACAGACTCAGGGGATGAGTAGAGCGCCCACTGTCTCTGTATAACAGACTCAGGGTATGAGTATTCCGCACACTGTCTTTGTATCACAGACCCAGGGGATGAGTAAACTGCCCCCTTTCTCTGTATCACAGAGTCAGTGCATGAGTAGACCGTCACCTGTCTCTGTATCACAGACTCAGTGGATGAGTAGACCGCCCCCTGTCTCTGTATCACAGACTCAGGGGATGAGTAGACCGCCCCCTGTCTCTGTATCACAGACTCAGGGGATGTGTAGACCGCCCCTGTCTCTGTATCACAGACTCAGTGGATGAGAAGACCGCTCCCTGTCTCTGTATCACAAACTGAGGGGATGAGTAGACCGCCCCCTGTCTCTGTTTCACAGACTCAGGGGATGAGTAGACCGCCCCCTGTCACTGTATCACAAACTGAGGGGATGAGTAGACCGCCCCCTGTCTCTGTATCACAGACTCAGGGGATGGGTACACCGCCCCCTTCCTCTTTATCAAAGACTCAGGGGATGAGTAGACCGCCCCCTGTCTCTGTATCACAGAGTCAGTGGATGAGTAGGCCGTCATCTGTCTCTGTGTCACAGACTCAGTGGATGAGAAGACCGCCGCCTGTCTCTGTCTCACAAATTTTGGGGATAAGTAGATCGCCCCCTGTCTCTGCATCACACAGTCAGTGGATGAGTAGACACTCCCTGTCTCTATGTCACAGATTCAGGCGATGAGCAGACTGCCCCCTGTCTCTGTATCACAGACTCAGGGGATGAGTAGACCGCCCCCTGTCTCTGTATCACAGAGTCAGTGGATGAGAAGATCGCCCCCTGTCTCTGTATCACAGACTGAGGGGATGAGTAGACCGACCCCTGTCTCTGCACCACATACTGAGGGGATGAGCAGACTGCCCCCTGTCTCTGTATCACAGACTCAGTGGATGAGTAGACCGCCCCCTGTCTCTGTATCTCAGACTCAGGGGATGAGTAGAGCGCGCCCTGACTCTGTGTCACAGACTCAGGGGATGAGTAGACCGCCCCCTGTCTCTGTATCTCAAACTGAGGGGATAAGTAGACCGCCCCCTGTCTTTGTATCACAAACTCAGGGGATAAGTAGACCGCCCCCTGTCTCTGTATCACAAACTGAGGGGATAAGTAGACCGCCCCCTGTCTCTGTATCACAGACTCAGTGGATGAGTAGACCGCCCTCTGTCTCTGTATCACAAACTGAGGGGCTGAGTAGACCGTCCGCTGTCTCTGTATCACAAACTGAGGGGAGAAGTAGACCGCCCCCTGTCTCTCTATCACAAACTCAGGGGATGAGTAGACCGCCCCCTGTCTCTGTGTCACAGTCTCAGGGGATGAGTAGACCGCCCCTTTTCTCTCTTTCACAAACTCAGGGGATGAGTAGACCGCCCCCTGTCTCAGTATCACAGACTCAGGGGATGAGTAGACCGCCCCCTGTCTCTGTATCACAGAGTCAGTGCATGAGTAGACCGTCACCTGTCTCTGTATCACAGACTCAGTGGATGAGTAGACCGCCCCCTTTCTCTGTATCACAAACTGAGGGGTTGAGTATACTGCCCCATTTCTCTGTGTCACAGACTGAGGGGATGAGTTGACCGCCTCCTGTCTCTGTATCACAGACTCAGGGGATGAGTAGACCGCCCCCTGTCTCTGTATCTCACACTCAGCGATTGAGTTAACCGCCCCCTATCTCTGTATCACAGACTCAGGGCATGATTAGACAGCCCCCTTTCTCTGTCTCATAGACTCAGGGTATGAGTAGACCGCCCCCTGTCTCTGTATCACACACTCGGGGGATGAGTAGACCGCCCCCTGTCTCTGTATCACAGAATCGGGGGATGAGTAGACCGCCCCCTGACTCTGTATCATTGATTCAGGGAATGAGTAGACCGCCCCCTGTCTCTGTATAACAGACTCAGGGGATAAGTAGACCGCCCCCTGTCTCTGTCTCACAGAGTCAGTGGAAGAGTAGACCGTCACCTGTCTCAGTATCACAAACTCAGTGGATGAGAAGACCGCCCCCTGTCTCTGTATCAAAGACTCAGGGGATGAGTAGTCCGCCCCCTGTCTCTGCATCTCAGAGTCAGGCGATGACTAGACAGCCCCCTGTCTTTGTATCACACACTCAGTGGATGAGTAGACCGCCCCCTGTCTAGGCATCACAGACTCAGTGGATGAGTAGACCGCCCCCTGTCTCTGTTTCACAAACTGAGGGGATAAGTAGACCGCCCCTGTCTCTGCATCACAGACTCAGGGGATGAGTAGACCGCCCCCTGTCTCAGTATCACAAACTGAGGGGATGAGTAGACCGCCCCCTGTCTCTGTATCACAGACTCAGGGGATGAGTAGACCGCCCCCTGTCTCTGTATCACATACTGAGGGGATAAGTAGACGGCCCCCTGTCTTTGTCACACAAATTTAGGGGATAAGTAGACCGCCCCCTGTCTCTGTATCACACACTCAGTGGATGAGTAGACAGTCCCTGTCTCTGTGTCACAGACTCAGGCGATGAGCAGACTGCCCCCTGTCTCTGTATCACAGACTTAGGGGATGATTAGACCGCCCCCTGTCTCTGTATCACAGATTCAGTGGATGAGTAGACCGTCACCTGTCTCTGTGTCACAGACTCAGTGGATGAGAAGATCGCCCCCTGTCTCTGTATCACAGACTCAGTGGATGAGTAGACCGCCCCCTGTCTCCGTATCACAGAGTCAGTGGATGATTAGACCGGCCCCTGTCTCTGTATCAAAGACTCAGGGGATGAGTAGACCGCCCCCTTTCTCTTTATTATAGACTCAGGGGATGAGTTGATTGCCCCCTGTCTCTCTACCATAGACTCAGGGGTTTGATTAGAGCGCCCCCTGTCTCTGTATCACAGACTCAGGGGATGAGTAGACCGCCCCCTTGTCTCTGTATCACAGACTCAGTGGATGAGTAGACCGACCCCCGTCTCTGTATCATCGACTCAGGTGATGAGCAGACCGCCTCCTGTCTCTGTATCACAGACTCAAGGAATGAGTAGACCGCCCCCTTGTCTCTGTATCACAGAATCAGTGGATGAATAGACCGCCCCCTGTCTCTGTCTCACATAGTCAGTGGATGAGTAGACCGTCCCCTGTCTCTGTATCACATACTGAGTGGATGAGTAGACCGCCCCCTGTCTCTGTCTCACAGTCAGTGGATGAGTAGACCGTCCCCTGACTCTGTATTACAGACTCAGTGGATGAGTAGACCGCCCCCTGTCTCTGTATCACAGACTGAGTGGATGGGTAGACCGCCCCCTGTCTCTGTCTCACAGTCAGTGGATGAGTAGACCGTCCCCTGACTCTGTATTACAGACTCAGTGGATGAGTAGACCGCCCCCTGTCTCTGTATGACAGACTCAGTGGATGAGTAGACCGCCCTCTGTCTCTGTATCACAGACTCAGTGGATGAGTAGACCGCCCCCTGTCTCTGTATTACAGACTCAGTGGATGAGTAGACCGCCCCCTGTCTCTGCATCAAAGACTCAGGGGATGAGTAGACCGCCCCCTGTCTCTGCATCACAGACTCAGGGGATGAGTAGAGCGCCCACTGTCTCTTTTTTACAGACTCAGTGGATGAGTAGACCGCCCCCTGTCTCTGTATGACAGACTCAGTGGATGAGTAGACCGCCCTCTGTCTCTGTATCACAGACTCAGTGGATGAGTAGACCGCCCCCTGTCTCCGTATCACAGAGTCAGTGGATGATTAGACCGGCCCCTGTCTCTGTATCAAAGACTCAGGGGATGAGCAGACCGCCCCCTTTCTCTTTATTATAGACTCAGGGGATGAGTTGATTGCCCCCTGTCTCTCTACCATAGACTCAGGGGTTTGATTAGAGCGCCCCCTGTCTCTGTATCACAGACTCAGGGGATGAGTAGACCGCCCCCTTGTCTCTGTATCACAGACTCAGTGGATGAGTAGACCGACCCCCGTCTCTGTATCATCGACTCAGGTGATGAGCAGACCGCCTCCTGTCTCTGTATCACAGACTCAAGGAATGAGTAGACCGCCCCCTTGTCTCTGTATCACAGACTCAGTGGATGAATAGACCGCCCCCTGTCTCTGTCTCACATAGTCAGTGGATGAGTAGACCGTCCCCTGTCTCTGTATCACAGACTCAGTGGATGAGTAGACCGCCCCCTGTCTCTGTATCACAGACTCAGTGAATGAGTAGAACGCCCCCTGACTCTGTCTCACATAGTCAGTGGATGAGTAGACCGCCCCCTGTCTCTGTATCACAAACTCAGTGGATGAGTAGACCGCCCCCTGTCTCTGTATCACATACTCAGGGGATGTGTAGAGCGCCCCCTGTCTCTGTATCACAGACTCAGTGGATGAGCAGACCACCCCCTGTCTCTGTCTCACATAGTCAGTGGATGAGTAGACCGTCCCCTGTCTCTTAATTACACACTCAGGGGATGAGTAAACTGCCTCCTGTCTTTGCATCACAGACTCCGGGGATGAGGAAACTGCCCGTTCTCTCTGTCGCACAGACTCAGGTGATGATTAGACCGCCTCCTGTCTCTGTATCACAGACTTAGGGGGTGATTAGTCAGCCCCCTGTCTCTGTATCACAGCCTCAAGGGATGAGTAGACCGCACCCTGTCTCTGTATCACAAACTCAGGGGATGCGTAGACCGCCCCTGTCTCTGTATCACAAACTCAGGGGATGCGTAGACCGCCCCTGTCTCTGTATCACGGACTCAATGGATGATTAGACCGCCCCCTGTTTCTGTATCACATACTCAGGGGATGAGTAGAGCGCCCCCTGTCTCAGCATCACAGACTCAGTGGATGAGTAGACCGCCCCCTGTCTCTGCATCACAGACTCAGTGGATGAGTAGACCGCCCCCTGTCTCTGTCTCACAGTATCAGTGGATGAGTAGACCGTCCCCTGTCTCTGTATCACAGACTCAGTGGAAGAGTAGACTGCCCACTCTCTCTGTATCACAGACTCAGTGGATGAGTAGACCGCCCCCTGTCTCTGTCTCACAGTCAGTGGATGAGTAGACCGGCCCCTGTCCCTGTCTCACAGACTCAGTGGATGAGTAGACTGCCCCCAGTCTCTGTATCACAGACTCAGTGGATGAGTAGACCGCCCCCTGTCTCTGTCTCACAGTCAGTGGATGAGTAGACCGGCCCCTGTCTCTGTCTCACAGACTCAGGGGATGAGTAGACAGCCCCCTGTCTCTGCATCACAGACTCAGGGGATGATTAGACCGCCTCCTGTCTCTGTATCACAGACTTAGGAGGTGATTAGTCAGCCTCCTGTCTCTGTATCACAGCCTCAAGGGATGAGTAGACCGCACCCTGTCTCTGTATCAAAGACTCAGGGGATGAGTAGACCGCCCCCTGTCTCTGTATGACAGACTCAGTGGATGAGTAGACCGCCCCCTGTCTCCGTATCACAGAGACAGTGGATGAATAGACCGGCCCCTGTCTCTGTATCAAAGACTCAGGGGACGAGTAGAGCGCCCACTGTCTCTTTATCATAGACTCAGGGGATGAGTTGACAGCCCCCTGTCTCTCTATCATGGACTCAGGGGTTTGATTAGAGCGCCCCCTGTCTCTGTATCACAGATTCAGGGGATGAGTAGACCGCCCCCTTGTCTCTGTATCACAGACTCAGTGGATGAGTAGACCGCCCCCTGTCTCTGTATCACATACTCAGGGGATGAGTAGAGCGCCCCCTGTCTCTGTATCACAGACTCAGTGGATGAGTAGACCGCCCCCTGTCTCTGTCTCACATAGTCAGTGGATGAGTAGACCGTCCCCTGTCTCTGTATCACAGACTCAGTGGATGAGTAGACTGCCCCTTGTCTCTGTATCACAGACTCAGTGGATGAGTAGACCTCCCCCTGTCTCTGTATCACAGACTCAGTGGATGAGTAGACCGCCCCCTGTCTCTGTGTGACAGACTCAGTGGGTGAGTAGACTGGCCCCTGTCTCTGTATCACAGACTCAGTGGATTAGTAGACCGCCCCCTGTCTTTGTATCACAGGCTCAGGGGATGAGTAAACCGCCCCCTGTCTTTGTGTCACAGACTCAGGGGATGAGTAGAGCGCCCCCTGTCTTTGTATCACAGACTCAGGGGATGAGTAAACCGCCCCCTGTCTTTGTATCACAGACTCAGGGGATGAGTAAACCGCTCCCTGTCTCTGTATCACAAACTCAGGGGATGAGTAGACCGCTCCCTGTCTCTGTATCACGGGCTCAGGGGATGAGTAGACCGCCCCCTGTCTCTGTATCACAGACTCAGGGGATGAGTATACCGCCCTCTGTTTTTGTATCACAGACTCAAGGGATGAGTAGACCGCTCCCTGTCTTTGTATCACAAACTCTGGGGATGAGTAGACTGCCCCCTGTCTCTGTATCACAAATTTAGGGAAAGAGTAGACTGCCCCTGTCTCGCTTTCACAAATTTAGAGCATGAGTAGACCGCCCCTTGTCTCGGTATCACAAATTTAGGGGATGAGGAAACCGCCCCCTGTCTTGGGATCACCGACTCAGGGGATGAGTAGACCGCTCCCTGTCTCTGTATCACAAACTCAGGGGATGAGTAGACCGCCCCCTGTCTCTGTATCACGGACTCAATGGATGAGTAGACCGCCCCCTGTCTCTGTATCACAGACTCAGGGGATGAGTAGACCGCCCCCTGTCTCTGTATCACAGACTCAGGGGATGAGTAGACCGCTCACTTTCTCTGTATCACGGACTCAGGGGATGAGTCGACCGCCCCCTGTCTCTGTATCATAGACTCAGGGGATGAGTGGACCGCCCCCTGTCTCTGTCTCACAGACTCAGTGAATGAGTAGACCGCCCCCTGTCTCTGTATAGCAGACTCAGGGGATGAGTAGACCGCACACTGTCTTTGTATCACAGACTCAGGGGATGAGTAGACCGCTCCCTGTCTCGGTTTCACAAATTTAGGGTATGAGCAGACCGCCACTTGTCTCGGTATCACAAATTTAGGGGATAAGTAATACGCCCCCTGTCTTTGTCTCACCGACTCAGGGGATAAGTAGACATCCCCCTGTCTCTGTATCACAGACTCAGGGGATGAGCAGAACGCTCCCTGTCTCTGTATCACAAACTCAGGGGATGAGTAGACCGCCCCCTGTCTCTGTATCACAGACTCAGGGGATGAGTAGACTGCTCCCTGTCTCTGTATCACAAACTCAGGGGATGAGTAGACCGCCCCCTGTCTCTGTATCACAGACCCAGGGGATGGGTAAACTGCCCCTTGTCTCTGCATCTCAGACTCAGGGTATGAGTAGACTGTCCACTTTCTCTACATCACGCACTCGGGGGAAGAGTGGACCGCCCCCTGTCTCTGTATAACTGACTCAGGGGATGAGTAGACCGCCCCCTGTCTCTGTATAACAGACTCCGGGGATGAGGAGACCGCACACTGTCTTTGTATCACAGACACAGGGGATGAGTAGACCGCACACTGTCTTTGTATCACAGACTCAGGGGATGAGTAGACCGCTACCTGTCTCTGTATAACAGACTCAGGGGATGAGTAGACCGCACACTGTCTTTGTATCACAGACTCAGGGGATGAGTAGACCGCTACCTGTCTCTGTATAACAGACTCAGGGGATGAGTAGACCGCACACTGTCTTTGTATCACAGACTCAGGGGATGAGTAGACCGCTACCTGTCTCTGTCTAACAAACTCTGGGGATGAGTAGACCGCCCCTTGTCTCGGTTTCACAAATTTAGGGGATGAGTAATCCGCCCCCTGTCTTTGTCTCACCGACTCAGGGGATGGGTCGACCGCCCCCTGTCTCTGTCTCACAGAATCAGTGGATGAGTAGACCGCCCCCTGTCTCTGTATCACAAACTGAGGGGATGAGTAGAGCGCTCCCTGTCTCTGCATCACAGACTCAGTGGATGAGTAGAGCGCCCCCTGTCTCTGTATCTCAGAGTCAGTGGATGAGTAGACCGCCCCCTGTTTCTGTATCACATACTCAGGGGATGAGTCGAGCGCCCACTGTCTCTGTATCACAGACTCAGTGGATGAATAGACCGCCCCCTGTCTCTGTCTCACATAGTCAGTGGATGAGTAGACCGTCCCCTGTCTCTGTATCACAGACTCAGTGGATGAGTAGACCGCCCCCTGTCTCTGTATCACATACTGAGTGGATGAGTAGACCGCCCCCTGTCTCTGTCTCACAGTCAGTGGATGAGTAGACCTTCCCCTGACTCTGTATTACAGACTCAGTGGATGAGTAGACCGCCCCCTGTCTCTGTATCACAGACTGAGTGGATGAGTAGACCGCCCCCTGTCTCTGTCTCACAGTCAGTGGATGAGTAGACCGCCCCCTGTCTCTGTATTACAGACTCAGTGGATGAGTAGACCGCCCCCTGTCTCTGCATCAAAGACTCAGGGGATGAGTAGACCGCCCCCTGTCTCTGCATCACAGACTCAGGGGATGAGTAGAGCGCCCACTGTCTCTTTTTTACAGACTCAGTGGATGAGTAGACCGCCCCCTGTCTCTGTATGACAGACTCAGTGGATGAGTAGACCGCCCTCTGTCTCTTTATCACAGACTCAGTGGATGAGTAGACCGCCCCCTGTCTCCGTATCACAGAGTCAGTGGATGATTAGACCGGCCCCTGTCTCTGTATCAAAGACTCAGGGGATGAGTAGACCGCCCCCTTTCTCTTTATTATAGACTCAGGGGATGAGTTGATTGCCCCCTGTCTCTCTACCATAGACTCAGGGGTTTGATTAGAGCGCCCCCTGTCTCTGTATCACAGACTCAGGGGATGAGTAGACCGCCCCCTTGTCTCTGTATCACAGACTCAGTGGATGAGTAGACCGACCCCCGTCTCTGTATCATCGACTCAGGTGATGAGCAGACCGCCTCCTGTCTCTGTATCACAGACTCAAGGAATGAGTAGACCGCCCCCTTGTCTCTGTATCACAGACTCAGTGGATGAATAGACCGCCCCCTGTCTCTGTCTCACATAGTCAGTGGATGAGTAGACCGTCCCCTGTCTCTGTATCACAGACTCAGTGGATGAGTAGACCGCCCCCTGTCTCTGTATCACAGACTCAGTGAATGAGTAGAACGCCCCCTGACTCTGTCTCACATAGTCAGTGGATGAGTAGACCGCCCCCTGTCTCTGTATCACAAACTCAGTGGATGAGTAGACCGCCCCCTGTCTCTGTATCACATACTCAGGGGATGTGTAGAGCGCCCCCTGTCTCTGTATCACAGACTCAGTGGATGAGCAGACCGCCCCCTGTCTCTGTCTCACATAGTCAGTGGATGAGTGGACCGTCCCCTGTCTCTTAATTACACACTCAGGGGATGAGTAAACTGCCTCCTGTCTTTGCATCACAGACTCAGGGGATGAGGAAACTGCCCGTTCTCTCTGTCGCACAGACTCAGGTGATGATTAGACCGCCTCCTGTCTCTGTATCACAAACTTAGGGGGTGATTAGTCAGCCCCCTGTCTCTGTATCACAGCCTCAAGGGATGAGTAGACCGCACCCTGTCTCTGTATCACAAACTCAGGGGATGCGTAGACCGCCCCTGTCTCTGTATCACGGACTCAATGGATGAGTAGACCGCCCCCTGTCTCTGTGTCATCGACTCAGGTGATGAGCAGACCGCCTCCTGTCTCTGTATCACAGACTCAAGGAATGAGTAGACCGCCCCCTTGTCTCTGTATCTCAGAATCAGTGGATGAGTAGACCGCCCCCTGTTTCTGTATCACATACTCAGGGGATGAGTAGAGCGCCCCCTGTCTCAGCATCATAGACTCAGTGGATGAGTAGACCGCCCCCTGTCTCTGCATCACAGACTCAGTGGATGAGTAGACCGCCCCCTGTCTCTGTCTCACAGTATCAGTGGATGAGTAGACCGTCCCCTGTCTCTGTATCACAGACTCAGTGGAAGAGTAGACTGCCCACTGTCTCTGTATCACAGACTCAGTGGATGAGTAGACCGCCCCCTGTCTCTGTTTCACAGTCAGTGGATGAGTAGACCGGCCCCTGTCCCTGTCTCACAGACTCAGTGGATGAGTAGACTGCCCCCAGTCTCTGTATCACGGACTCAGTGGATGAGTAGACCGCCCCCTGTCTCTGTCTCACAGTCAGTGGATGAGTAGACCGGCCCCTGTCTCTGTCTCACAGACTCAGGGGATGAGTAGACAGCACCCTGTCTCTGCATCACAGACTCAGGGGATGATTAGACCGCCTCCTGTCTCTGTATCACAGACTTAGGAGGTGATTAGTCAGCCTCCTGTCTCTGTATCACAGCCTCAAGGGATGAGTAGACCGCACCCTGTCTCTGTATCAAAGACTCAGGGGATGAGTAGACCGCCCCCTGTCTCTGTATGACAGACTCAGTGGATGAGTAGACCGCCCCCTGTCTCCGTATCACAGAGACAGTGGATGAGTAGACCGGCCCCTGTCTCTGTATCAAAGACTCAGGGGACGAGTAGAGCGCCCACTGTCTCTTTATCATAGACTCAGGGGATGAGTTGACAGCCCCCTGTCTCTCTATCATGGACTCAGGGGTTTGATTAGAGCGCCCCCTGTCTATGTATCACAGATTCAGGGGATGAGTAGACCGCCCCCTTGTCTCTGTATCACAGACTCAGTGGATGAGTAGACCGCCCCCTGTCTCTGTATCACATACTCAGGGGATGAGTAGAGCGCCCCCTGTCTCTGTATCACAGACTCAGTGGATGAGTAGACCGCCCCCTGTCTCTGTCTCACATTGTCAGTGGATGAGTAGACCGTCCCCTGTCTCTGGATCACAGACTCAGTGGATGAGTAGACTGCCCCTTGTCTCTGTATCACAGACTCAGTGGATGAGTAGACCGCCCCCTGTCTCTGTATCACAGACTCAGTGGATGAGTAGACCGCCCCTTGTCTCTGTGTGACAGACTCAGTGGGTGAGTAGACTGGCCCCTGTCTCTGTATCACAGACTCAGTGGATTAGTAGACCACCCCCTGTCTCTGTATCTAAGACTCAGGTGATGAGTAGACCGCCCCCTGTCTTTGTATCACAGGCTCAGGGGATGAGTAAACCGCCCCCTGTCTTTGTGTCACAGACTCAGGGGATGAGTAGAGCGCCCCCTGTCTTTGTATCACAGACTCAGGGGATGAGTAAACCGCCCCCTGTCTTTGTATCACAGACTCAGGGGATGAGTAAACCGCTCCCTGTCTCTGTATCACAAACTCAGGGGATGAGTAGACCGCTCCCTGTCTCTGTATCACGGGCTCAGGGGATGAGTAGACCGCCCCCTGTCTCTGTATCACAGACTCAGGGGATGAGTAAACCGCCCTCTGTCTTTGTATCACAGACTCAAGGGATGAGTAGACCGCTCCCTGTCTTTGTATCACAAACTCTGGGGATGAGTAGACTGCCCCCTGTCTCTGTATCACAAATTTAGGGAAAGAGTAGACTGCCCCCTGTCTCGCTTTCACAAATTTAGAGCATGAGTAGACCGCCCCTTGTCTCGGTATCACAAATTTAGGGGATGAGGAAACCGCCCCCTGTCTTGGGATCACCGACTCAGGGGATGAGTAGACCGCTCCCTGTCTCTGTATCACAAACTCAGGGGATGAGTAGACCGCCCCCTGTCTCTGTATCACGGACTCAATGGATGAGTAGACCGCCCCCTGTCTCTGTATCACAGACTCAGGGGATGAGTAGACCGCCCCCTGTCTCTGTATCACAGACTCAGGGGATGAGTAGACCGCTCACTTTCTCTGTATCACGGACTCAGGGGATGAGTCGACCGCCCCCTGTCTCTGTATCATAGACTCAGGGGATGAGTGGACCGCCCCCTGTCTCTGTCTCACAGACTCAGTGAATGAGTAGACCGCCCCCTGTCTCTGTATAGCAGACTCAGGGGATGAGTAGACCGCACACTGTCTTTGTATCACAGACTCAGGGGATGAGTAGACCGCTCCCTGTCTCGGTTTCACAAATTTAGGGCATGAGCAGACCGCCACTTGTCTCGGTATCACAAATTTAGGGGATAAGTAATACGCCCCCTGTCTTTGTCTCACCGACTCAGGGGATAAGTAGACATCCCCCTGTCTCTGTATCACAGACTCAGGGGATGAGCAGAACGCTCCCTGTCTCTGTATCACAAACTCAGGGGATGAGTAGACCGCCCCCTGTCTCTGTATCACAGACTCAGGGGATGAGTAGACTGCTCCCTGTCTCTGTATCACAAACTCAGGGGATGAGTAGACCAACCCCTGTCTTTGTATCACACACTCAGTGGATGAGCAGACTGCCCCCTGTCTCTGCATCACAGACTCAGGGGATGAGTCGACCACCCCCTGTCTCTGTATCACAGACCCAGGGGATGGGTAAACTGCCCCTTGTCTCTGCATCTCAGACTCAGGGTATGAGTAGACTGTCCACTTTCTCTACATCACGCACTCGGGGGAAGAGTGGACCGCCCCCTGTCTCCGTATGACAGACTCAGGGGATGAGTAGACCGCCCCCTGTCTCTGTATAACAGACTCCGGGGATGAGGAGACCGCACACTGTCTTTGTATCACAGACACAGGGGATGAGTAGACCGCACACTGTCTTTGTATCACAGACTCAGGGGATGAGTAGACCGCTACCTGTCTCTGTATAACAGACTCAGGGGATGAGTAGACCGCACACTGTCTTTGTATCACAGACTCAGGGGATGAGTAGACCGCTACCTGTCTCTGTATAACAGACTCAGGGGATGAGTAGACCGCACACTGTCTTTGTATCACAGACTCAGGGGATGAGTAGACCGCTACCTGTCTCTGTGTCACAAACTCTGGGGATGAGTAGACCGCCCCTTGTCTCGGTTTCACAAATTTAGGGGATGAGTAATCCGCCCCCTGTCTTTGTCTCACCGACTCAGGGGATGAGTAGACCGCCCCCTGTCTCTGTATCACAAACTGAGGGGATGAGTAGAGCGCCCCCTGTCTCTGCATCACAGACTCAGTGGATGAGTAGAGCGCCCCCTGTCTCTGTATCTCAGAGTCAGTGGATGAGTAGACCGCCCCCTGTTTCTGTATCACATACTCAGGGGATGAGTCGAGCGCCCACTGTCTCTGTATCACTGACTCAGTGGATGAGTAGACCGCCCCCTGTCTCTGTCTCACAGTCAGTGGATGAGTAGACCGTCCCCTGACTCTGTGCCACAGACTCAGTGGATGAGTAGACCGGCCCCTGTCTCTGTCTCACAGACTCAGTGGATGAGTAGACCGCCCCCTGTCTCTGTAACTCAGAATTTGGGGATGAGTAGACCGGCCCCTGTCTCTGTATCAAAGACTCAGGGGATGAGTAGACAGCCCCCTGTCTCTGTATCACAGACTCAGGGGATGGGTAGAGCGCCCACTGTCTCTTTATCATAGACTCAGGGGATGAGTTGACAGCCTCCTGTCTCTCCATCATAGACTCAGGGGTTTGATTAGAGCGCCCCCTGTCTCTGTATCACAGACTCAGGGGATGAGTAGACCGCCCCCTTGTCTCAGTATCACAGACTCAGTGGATGAGTAGACCGACCCCCGTCTCTGTATCATCGACTCAGGTGATGAGCAGACAGCCTCCTGTCTCTGTATCACAGACTCAAGGAATGAGTAGACCGCCCCCTTGTCTCTGTATCACAGACTCAGTGGATGAGTAGACCGCCCCCTGTCTCTGTATCACATACTCAGGGGATTAGTAGAGCGCCCCCTGTCTCTGTATCACAGACTCAGTGGATGAGCAGACCGCCCCCTGTCTCTGTCTCACATAGTCAGTGCATGAGTAGACCGTCCCCTGTCTCTTAATTACACACTCAGGGGATGAGTAAACTGCCTCCTGTCTTTGCATCACAGACTCAGGGGATGAGGAAACTGCCCGTTCTCTCTGTCGCACAGACTCAGGTGATGATTAGACCGCCTCCTGTCTCTGTATCACAGACTTAGGGGGTGATTAGTCAGCCCCCTGTCTCTGTATCACAGCCTCAAGGGATGAGTAGACCGCACCCTGTCTCTGTATCACAAACACAGGGGATGCGTAGACCGCCCCTGTCTCTGTATCACAAACTCAGGGGATGCGTAGACCGCCCCAGTCTCTGTATCACGGACTCAATGGATGAGTCGACCGCCCCCTGTCTCTGTGTCATCGACTCAGGTGATGAGCAGACCGCCTCCTGTCTCTGTATCACAGACTCAAGGAATGAGTAGACCGCCCCCTTGTCTCTGTATCTCAGAGTCAGTGGATGAGTAGACCGCCCCCTGTTTCTGTATCACATACTCAGGGGATGAGTAGAGCGCCCCCTGTCTCTGCATCACAGACTCAGTGGATGAGTAGACCGCCCCCTGTCTCTGCATCACAGACTCAGTGGATGAGTAGACCGCCCCCTGTCTCGGTCTCACAGAATCAGTGGATGAGTAGACCGTCCCCTGTCTCTGTATCACAGACTCAGTGGAAGAGTAGACCGCCCACTGTCTCTGTATCACAGACTCAGTGGATGAGTCGACCGCCCCCTGTCTCTGTCTCACAGTCAGTGGATGAGTAGACCGGCCCCTGTCCCTGTCTCACAGACTCAGTGGATGAGTAGACTGCCCCCTGTCTCTGTATCACAGACTCAGTGGATGAGTAGACCGCCCCCTGTCTCTGTCTCACAGTCAGTGGATGAGTAGACCGGCCCCTGTCTCTGTCTCACAGACTCAGGGGATGAGTAGACAGCCCCCTGTCTCTGCATCACAGACTCAGGGGATGATTAGACCGCCTCCTGTCTCTGTATCACAGACTTAGGAGGTGATCAGTCAGCCCCCTGTCTCTGTATCACAGCCTCAAGGGATGAGTAGACCGCACCCTGTCTCTGTATCAAAGACTCAGGGGATGAGTAGACCGCCCCCTGTCTCTGTATGACAGACTCAGTAGATGAGTAGACCGCCCCCTGTCTCCGTATCACAGAGACAGTGGATGAGTAGACCGGCCCCTGTCTCTGTATCACAGACTCAGGGGACGAGTAGAGCGCCCACTGTCTCTTTATCATAGACTCAGGGGATGAGTTGACAGCCCCCTGTCTCTCTATCATGGACTCATGGGTTTGATTAGAGCGCCCCCTGTCTATGTATCACAGATTCAGGGGATGAGTAGACCGCCTCCTTGTCTCTGTATCACAGACTCAGTGGATGAGAAGACTGCCCCCTGTCTCTGTATCACAGACTCAGTGGATGAGTAGACCGCCCCCTGTCTCTGTCTCACATAGTCAGTGGATGAGTAGACCGTCCCCTGTCTCTGTATCACAGACTCAGTGGATGAGTAGACTGCCCCTTGTCTCTGTATCACAGACTCAGTGGATGAGTAGACCGCCCCCTGTCTCTGTATTACAGACTCAGTGGATGAGTAGACCGCCCCCTGTCTCTGTGTGACAGACTCAGTGGGTGAGTAGACTGGCCCCTGTCTCTGTATCACAGACTCAGTGGATTAGTAGACCGCCCCCTGTCTCTGTATCTAAGACTCAGGTGATGAGTAGACCGCCCCCTGTCTTTGTATCACAGGCTCAGGGGATGAGTAAACCGCCCCCTGTCTTTGGATCACAGACTCAGGGGATGAGTAGAGCGCCCCCTGTCTTTGTATCACAGACTCAGGGGATGAGTAAACCGCCCCCTGTCTTTGTATCACAGACTCAGGGGATGAGTAAACCGCTCCCTGTCTCTGTATCACAAACTCAGGGGATGAGTAGACCGCCCACTGTCTCTGTATCACAGACTCAGTGGATGAGTCGACCGCCCCCTGTCTCTGTCTCACAGTCAGTGGATGAGTAGACCGGCCCCTGTCCCTGTCTCACAGACTCAGTGGATGAGTAGACTGCCCCCTGTCTCTGTATCACAGACTCAGTGGATGAGTAGACCGCCCCCTGTCTCTGTCTCACAGTCAGTGGATGAGTAGACCGGCCCCTGTCTCTGTCTCACAGACTCAGGGGATGAGTAGACAGCCCCCTGTCTCTGCATCACAGACTCAGGGGATGATTAGACCGCCTCCTGTCTCTGTATCACAGACTTAGGAGGTGATCAGCCAGCCCCCTGTCTCTGTATCACAGCCTCAAGGGATGAGTAGACCGCACCCTGTCTCTGTATCAAAGACTCAGTGGATGAGTAGACCGCCCCCTGTCTCCGTATCACAGAGACAGTGGATGAGTAGACCGGCCCCTGTCTCTGTATCAAAGACTCAGGGGATGAGCAGACCGCCCCCTGTCTCTGTATCACAGACTCAGGGGACGAGTAGAGCGCCCACTGTCTCTTTATCATAGACTCAGGGGATGAGTTGACAGCCCCCTGTCTCTCTATCATGGACTCAGGGGTTTGATTAGAGCGCCCCCTGTCTCTGTATCACAGATTCAGGGGATGAGTAGACCGCCCCCTTGTCTCTGTATCACAGACTCAGTGGATGAGAAGACTGCCCCCTGTCTCTGTATCACATACTCAGGGGATGAGTAGAGCGCCCCCTGTCTCTGTATCACAGACTCAGTGGATGAGTAGACCGCCCCCTGTCTCTGTCTCACATAGTCAGTGGATGAGTAGACCGTCCCCTGTCTCTGTATCACAGACTCAGTGGATGAGTAGACTGCCCCTTGTCTCTGTATCACAGACTCAGTGGATGAGTAGACCGCCCCCCGTCTCTGCATTACAGACTCAGTGGATGAGTAGACCGCCCCCTGTCTCTGTGTGACAGACTCAGTGGGTGAGTAGACTGGCCCCTGTCTCTGTATCACAGACTCAGTGGATTAGTAGACCGCCCCCTGTCTCTGTATCTAAGACTCAGGTGATGAGTAGACCGCCCCCTGTCTTTGTATCACAGGCTCAGGGGATGAGTAAACAGCCCCCTGTCTTTGGATCACAGACTCAGGGGATGAGTAGAGCGCCCCCTGTCTTTGTATCACAGACTCAGGGGATGAGTAAACCGACCCCTGTCTTTGTATCACAGACTCAGGGGATGAGTAAACCGCTCCCTGTCTCTGTTTCACAAACTCAGGGGATGAGTAGACCGCTCCCTGTCTCTGTATCACGGGCTCAGGGGATGAGTAGACCGCCCCCTGTCTCTGTATCACAGACTCAGGGGATGAGTAAACCGCCCTCTGTCTTTGTATCACAGACTCAAGGGATGAGTAGACCGCTCCCTGTCTTTGTATCACAAACTCTGGGGATGAGTAGACTGCCCCCTGTCTCTGTATCACAAATTTAGGGAAAGAGTAGACTGCCCCCTGTCTCGCTTTCACAAATTTAGAGCATGAGTAGACCGCCCCTTATCTCGGTATCACAAATTTAGGGGATGAGGAAACCGCCCCCTGTCTTGGGATCACCGACTCAGGGGATGAGTAGACCGCTCCCTGTCTCTGTATCACAAACTCAGGGGATGAGTAGACCGCCCCCTGTCTCTGTATCACGGACTCAATGGATGAGTAGACCGCCCCCTGTCTCTGTATCACAGACTCAGGGGATGAGTAGACCGCCCCCTGTCTCTGTATCACAGACTCAGGGGATGAGTAGACCGCTCACTTTCTCTGTATCACGGACTCAGGGGATGAGTCGACCGCCCCCTGTCTCTGTATCATAGACTCAGGGGATGAGTGGACCACCCCCTGTCTCTGTCTCACAGACTCAGTGAATGAGTAGACCGCCCCCTGTCTCTGTATAGCAGACTCAGGGGATGAGTAGACCGCACACTGTCTTTGTATCGCAGACTCAGGGGATGAGTAGACCGCTCCCTGTCTCGGTTTCACAAATTTAGGGCATGAGCAGACCGCCCCTTGTCTCGGTATCACAAATTTAGGGGATAAGTAATATGCCCCCTGTCTTTGTCTCACCGACTCAGGGGATAAGTAGACATCCCCCTGTCTCTGTATCACAGACTCAGGGGATGAGCAGAACGCTCCCTGTCTCTGTATCACAAACTCAGGGGATGAGTAGACCGCCCCCTGTCTCTGTATCACAGACTCAGGGGATGAGTAGACTGCTCCCTGTCTCTGTATCACAAACTCAGGGGATGAGTCGACCGCCCCCTGTCTCTGTATCACAGACCCAGGGGATGGGTAAACTGCCCCTTGTCTCTGCATCTCAGACTCAGGGTATGAGTAGACTGTCCACTTTCTCTATATCACGCACTCGGGGGAAGAGTGGACCGCCCCCTGTCTCTGTATAACAGACTCAGGGGATGAGTAGACCGCCCCCTGTCTCTGTATAACAGACTCCGGGGATGAGTAGACCACACACTGTCTTTGTATCACAGACTCAGGGGATGAGTAGACCGCACACTGTCTTTGTATCACAGACTCAGGGGATGAGTAGACCGCTACCTGTCTCTGTATAACAGACTCAGGGGATGAGTAGACCGCACACTGTCTTTGTATCACAGACTCAGGGGATGAGTAGACCGCTACCTGTCTCTGTATAACAGACTCAGGGGATGAGTGGACCGCACACTGTCTTTGTATCACAGACTCAGGGGATGAGTAGACCGCTACCTGTCTCTGTGTCACAAACACTGGGGATGAGTAGACCGCCCCTTGTCTCGGTTTCACAAATTTAGGGGATGAGTAATCCGCCCCCTGTCTTTGTCTCACCGACTCAGGGGATGTGAGAAACGTAGCCCACTTGATAATAATTTACACCAAGTCAAACTCTGAAGAAGTAAGTTTATTTAACGGTCTTGCAAGATCGGGTGTCCAACAAGCAGGCACACCGATCAACATATTCAGTTCATGTTTATACAATACAAATCCATTTGTCCACGCCTTTATTTTACATTATTGGTTATAACGTATTATGACACTAACCTATCCTATGGTTGCTACAGTCTCCTCCTCTGTTTACTTCTCCCCCTACTCTAACTTTCTCGCCCCTAACTCTTGTTTTTGTTTTACCTTATTTGGCTCTCCATTATGTGTTTTAACTTGCAGCTGTCAGCCTTTATCTTCGTGGGGCAGTTTCTTATTCACTACATCCTTTGTTCTAACTCTTGCTGTTTCTCTTTTATCGGCCTAAGCACAATTTTTAAGTGATGTACTGTCCCAAGGTCTGTACTTACATACCCTTATCAATTCTCTTTGTCAGTGATGTACTGTCTTAAGGTCTCCACATACCCTTATCAGTTCTCTTTGTCAGTGATGTACTGTCTTAAGGTCTCTACTTACAGACCCTTATCAGTTCACTTTGTCAGTGATGTACTGTCTTCAGGTCTCTACTTACATACCCTTATCAATTCTCTTTGTCAGTGATGTACTGTCTTAAGGTCTCCACTTACAGACCCTTATCAGTTCACTTTGTCAGTGATGTACTGTCTTCAGGTCTCTACTTACATACCCCTATCAATTCTCTTTGTCAGTGATGTACTGTCTTCAGGTCTCTACTTACATACCCTTATCAATTCACTTTGTCAGTGATGTACTGTCTTCAGGTCTCTACTTACATACCCTTATCAATTCTCTTTGTCAGTGATGTACTGTCTTAAGGTCTCCACTTACAGACCCTTATCAGTTCACTTTTTCAGTGATTTCATTATGTTGTGCACAAATGACTTCTTGGTAACTTTCCACAAGCTGTAGAAACAACATTTCAGTATTTCTTATTCTCACAATTCCCCCTTTTCTTTTACTTAATCCTTGTTGTTTTCTCCATACTGCGGAGGGTTCTCATATGTCCTCTCAAATCCTCTGAGCATTATTTCAGCCGCCTTTTCAATGTCTGTATTTCCGTTGATACTATCCACTTTGTCATTACCTAACAGGTACATACTTTCTTCCTGGCCTCTTTGTATTGACATCTGCTTCGTCAAAGCTGTCTCAATCAATCGCTGTGTCAGCCCTCTTACACAAGGAATAATACAACACCCGATGGCTATTAGTATTCCGACAACCATGATCAAGGAGGTAAAAACCGAGATTATCATGCCTTTCCATTTTCTAAACCAGGATTCAAGCCACCCTGTCAGGGAAGTGTCTGCTCCTGAATTTTCGGCCATCTCCTCTGCTAAAGTTGTTAACCCTTGCAGTGCTCGGGTGATTGAACCATCGGGTGCTGTGTTATTTGGGATTAATGTGCAACATTTCCCTCCTAACATTATACACACACCTTCTTTTTCTGCTAAGATCATATCGAGAGCCAGTCGATTTTCCCAAGCCATTCTACTAGTGGCATCTAATTGTTCAGCTATACCTTTTACCGCATCTCTAGTATAATTTATAAATCTTTGTTGGTTGTAATAAATATAATTTATCCAATCTACATTTTTGTTAATAGTGACCCACCAAAACAAAGACTCGAAACCGGCGGTTATTTGGTTTCGGGCCTTGAATTCATCAGGTACCCCTCTTGGGACCCCTATGAAATCCATGTATACCTGGTCGTCAAAAGAGTTCGCTATCGCTTCCCTTTTACCCCTTTCCCTCGTTATTATCTTTTGTTTCTCAAATGCCAAGGTGAATGGTATTGCCAATTGAACAATTGCGCACGTCCCCTTCCACTGGGAGGGTAGGGTCTGCCTCAGGATCTTTCCTCCGCAATACCACCATAAATCCGCTCTGGGGACATTCAATGATGAGTAGTTCCCTCCCCTGACTCTTCCAGTTACGTCCTCAGTCTCTATGCATGACTTCAACTCTCCCATATTTCTGGTTAGCTCCGCACCGTGTCGACATACGCATGATGTGTGATTCACACTGGTGGCTAAAAATGAAGGGGGAGTCCTTGAATCTTCTTTCTCTAGGGGAGGGAACATTATTGACAAGGATATGCAAGTTTGAATACCCCAAGCCGTCTTATCCTGATATAGGGCTAACATGCATTCCATGCCCTTTCGGTCACGCTCCCACCCCAGCGGGAAAGGTACTACTTGAGCTATCGGTCTACCAGATGCACAAGCATAGCAATTGTTTTTGTTCAAACTTTTTACAGTATATTTTATCCATTCTACCCAGGCATTTGTGTCCCCGTAACCGGTTTCTATCTCAATTGTCTTTCTCAGGTCCTTTACCTCTCTTATTTTTACTATGTTAGGATCATTATGAGAGGTCCCTTTTAGTTTGTTAGATGGTTTACCAGTCTTATCTATTGTTACCTGAAAACAACATTTTAATTCACCTTTCTTTTTCCCTTCTCTAACTGTTACTGCAAACACCTTGTTGTCTAATTGGAAGTGGGTAATACAAAAACATCCAACCCATTTTATTTCCTGGCTACTTTTGAAAAGAAAGAGAGAAGGCACACAATATTACAGGCAGTATTTCCGCGCTCGCACCGTTATATATTAAAAAAAGTTCGTTACTCAAAGTCTTTTTAGCTTTATTTTCAATGGTTCTTCTGTTAATTCGGTTGTCCAAGTTCCTTCCTCGGCCGGGGTTTGTACCGGCCCCTTGATTCTTGTGTAGTGGGTCCAACCTCTTTCTGCCGTTCTTATGGCTGTTTCAGTAGTTAGGAGAGTCTGGTATGGTCTTTCCCAGTTCAGTTGTTGTTTAGTCTCTTTCCACGATTTCACCAGAACCCAATCTCCTGGTTGGATCTTGTGCACTGCAAATTCGAGAGGTGGGGTCTGTGCTAACAGGCCTTGCTTCCTGAGGAATGACAATGAGGAAGACAACGCCAGTATATAGTTCTTTAGAAACGAATCTTTAGTTTCTAAGATTGGCATCTCGCCCCTGGTTCCCATATAGGGTACTCCGAATAGCATTTCATAGGGGGACAGTCCCACATCTTTTCTAGGGGCTGTCCGAATTCTGAGTATCGTGAAAGGTAAACATTTTGTCCAGGGTAACCTTGTTTCAAGTATCAGTTTGGACAGGTGTTTCTTTAAGGTCTGATTCATTCTTTCCACCCGCCCTGAAGAGGGAGGGTGCCAAGGGGTATGGAAGTCCCATTGGATTCCCAATCCCCTAACTATTTCTTGTAATAGCTTCGAGGTAAAATGACTTCCTTGGTCTGAAGTGCTGTGGCTGCCACAGCTTGCACACACTCTGCTTTTAGCTATTTCATTGTGGTTTCTGCCACTTAAAATCAAAGCTCAGCAAAGCTACTATTCTTAACTTGGCTATATTTCCCATTAAGCATAGTGCCATGCCTTTCTGCTCACTTCCACATTCCCCCCTTTTATCATTCTATGATAACCTTCTCTCACTACTGATCAACTTATATATGATTATTTATATTCACTAGGATTATGTGGATCTATTTACTCAAATAACATTTAAACAGTATAATATAAAAGCAAATATAAAAAAACTCAGCAACTGCTGAATCAGAAGGGTAGGCTGAGCCACCCTCCAACAAGGGGGTGTGTATTAGCCTGGTCGGTATGTTTTTCATTCTAACTTTGTCATGTCTGGGTGATAAGAAGAGTGCTGTTGAAGTATAATGTCTCGCTCTCTCTCTCTCTCGCTCTCGCTCTCTCTGTACCAGCTGCAAGGCCAAGCTGCCTCTGCAGCCCTGAAGTTATGAAGTCATTTCGGATAAGCTGTCCCTCCCTACAGCACTGAAGCTAGCTTGTTAGCAGTACATGACTGATTAATTGTTTCAGGGTAGGCTGAGCCACCCTCTAACAAGGGGGCGTGTATTAGCCTGGTCGATATGTTTTTCATTCTAACTTTTCCCTCGGATTGTCATGTCTGGGTGATAAGAAGAGTGCTGTTGAAGTACAATGTCTCTCTCTCTCTCTCTCGCTGTACCAGCTGCAAGGCCAAGTTGCCTCTGCAGCCCTGAAGTTATGAAGTCAGCTAGCTTGTTAGCAATACATGACTGATTAATTGTTTTATCTTAAATGTTCCCATGTAATTCTGTTCTTAAAAATTCTAAAATCTAAATTCTGTTCTCACAGTCCCCCCTTTTGATTCTTCAAAACATTTTTAAAAATCAATCCCTTGATCCCACCTAGGTGCCTTTAATGGTCTCTATTTGTCTAGAAACAGCCTTCAACACCCAGAGGGGTCGCACTCAATACGTCGCCTGCTTGTGCCATGAGGGGCCTGCGGTAACTCTGTAAAGGCATAAGTTTTGCAGGGGCTTCAACTACTTGTTTACAACAATGCCTTTTACTATCAGATTTCTAAGGTCTTTCATCTGGCCCCGATGGCCGATATTATTGTTCTGCCACTGCGGGTCTTGATTAGGGTATTTTTGTTCAGCTGGTTCGTTTCCCCCTACCCCGGGAGGGTTTTCTCTTTCCCAAATTTTCAGGGGTCTTCTACGAGGACTTTCATTTCCTTTTTAAACACTCTTACCTCTCCTGACGTTAATGGTGCACTAACAAATCCAATTTCATTATTTCCTATTGGTACCTCTCTCAAGGGCATCATTGTCTTAGGAAACTCTCTGTCTCTATCGTCGTCGTTATCGTCGGGTTTAGGGGTGGTCCTTCTTGCTGTCCTTCGATCATATTTGGGTCTTTTTCTCCTTGGTTTTTGACTCTAAATCCCAATACTCCAACATCCGTCCCAATGGACTTTCTGGAGGGATGTTGCCGGCAGACTTTCCTTGTCTCCCATCGTCTTCCTTTTTAGACGATTTATTTCCCATGGTTAACTGAAGGGTCTTGTACCCTACGGTATTCACCTCCTAGCTGAAGGGTCTTATACCACACAGTACTCACCTCCCAGCTGAAGGGTCTTATACTGCCCCACAGTATTCACCTCCTAACTGAAGGGTCTTATACCACACAGTACTCACCTCCCAGCTGAAGGGTCTTATACTGCCCCACAGTATTCACCTCCTAACTGAAGGGTCTTGTACCCTACGGTATTCACCTCCTAGCTGAAGGGTCTTATACCTTACGGTATTCACCTCCTAACTGAAGGGTCTTATACCCTACGGTACTCACCTCCTAGCTGAAGGGTCTTATACTGCCCCACAGTATTCACCTCCTAACTGAAGGGTCTTGTACCGTACGGTATTCACCTCCTAGCTAGAGGGCCTTATACCTTACGGTATTCACCTCCTAACTGAAGGGTCTTATACCCTACGGTACTCACCTCCTAGCTGAAGGGTCTTATACTGCCCCACAGTATTCACCTCCTAACTGAAGGGTCTTGTACCCTACGGTATTCACCTCCTAACTGAAGGGTCTTATACCTGACGGTATTCACCTCCTAGCTGAAGGGTCTTATACTGCCCCACAGTATTCACCTCCTAACTGAAGGGTCTTGTACCCTACGGTATTCACCTCCTAGCTGAAGGGTCTTATACCTTACGGTATTCACCTCCTAACTGAAGGGTCTTATACCTTACAGTACTCACCTCCTAGCTGAAGGGTCTTATACTGCAGGACTGTAAAATTCACTCCTCAAGGACTTTTAGTACTTAGAAGGTCTTATCCTACAGTTAACCATAAGTCACCAAGATAATACTTAAAAGTCGTTTTTCTTACCTTGGTCCGTGCACGGAGTTGCCTGACTTCACATGTGTACCTGCCGCACTAAATACTCGTTCAGAGTGACTTCCCTAGGATCATTTTCAGTCAATTACTCAGGTCCGCTACCAACGAGAGAAACGAGACCGTTTTTAAATTAACGGGACGCGTCTTCTCGTCTGTCGTCGGCCGCGGTCCCGGCAATGATGAAGAGATCCCGGACGAGCCCCCAATTGTGAGAAACGTAGCCCACTTGATAATAATTTACACCAAGTCAAACTCTGAAGAAGTAAGTTTATTTAACGTTTTTGCAAGATCGGGTGTCCAACAAGCAGGCACACCGATCAACATATTCAGTTCATGTTTATACAATACAAATCCATTTGTCCACGCCTTTATTTTACATTATTGGTTATAACGTATTATGACACTAACCTATCCTATGGTTGCTACAGTCCCCTCCTCTGTTTACTTCTCCCCCTACTCTAACGTTCTGGCCCCTAACTCTTGTTTTTGTTTTACCTTATTTGGCTCTCCATTATGTGTTTTAACTTGCAGCTGTCAGCCTTTATCTTAGTGGGGCAGTTTCTCATTCACTACATCCTTTGTTCTAACTCTTGCTGCTTCTCTTTTATCTGCCTAAGCACAATTTGTAATTGATGTACTGTCTTAAGTTCTCCACTTACAGACCCTTATCAATTCTCTTTGTCAGTGATGTACTGTCTTAAGGTCTTTACTTACATACCCTTATCAATTCTCTTTGTCAATGATGTACTGTCTTAAGGTCTCCCCTGACATATCCTTATCAGTTCTCTTTCTCAGTGATTTCATTATGTTGTGTACAAATGACTTCTTGGTAACTTTCCACAAGCTGTAGAAACAACATTTCAGTATTTCTTATTCTCACAAAATGCACTGACTCTGAGTGGGGTACACTTCCACAGGCAGTGACTCCGAATGGAGAGCCGCTTCCCAGCCACTGAATCTCACTGGGGTACACTTCTACAGGCACTGACTCTCACAGGGGTACATTTCCACAGGCACTGACTCTGAATGTGGTAAACTTCCACAGGCATTGACTCTCACAGGAGTACACTTCCACAGGCACTGACTCTGAATGGCGTAAACTTCCACAGGCACTGACTCTCACTGGGGTACACTTCCACAGGCACTGAATCTGAATGGGGTACACTTCCACAGGCACTGAATCTGAATGGGGTAAAGTTCCACAGGCACTGACTCTGAATTGGTTACAGTTCCACAGGCAATGACTCTCAGTGGGGTACACTTCGACAGGCAGTGATTCTGACTGGGTAAACTTCCACAGGCACTGACTCTCACTGGCGTACACTTCCACAGGCACTGACTCTGAATGGGGTAAACTTCCACAGGCACTGACTCTCACTGGAGTACACTTCCACAGGCACTGACTCTGAATGGGGCAAATTTCTACTGGCACTGACTCTCACTTGGGTACACTTCTACAGGCACTGACTCTCACTTGGGTACACTTCTGCAGGCAGTGACTCTCACTGGGGTACATTTCCACAGGCACTGACTCTGAATGGGGTAAACTTCCACAGGCACTGACTCTGAATGGGGTACACTTCCACAGGCACTGACTCTGAATGGGGTAATCGTCTACAGGCACTGAATATGAATGGGGTAAACGTCTAAAGTTACTGAATCTGAATGGGGTAAACTTCCACAGTCACTGACTCTCACTGGGGTACACTTCCAGAGGCACTGACTCTGAATGGGGTAAACTTCTACAGGTACTGAATCTGAATGGGGTAAACTTCTACAGGCACTGACTCTGAATGGGGTAAACTTCAACAGGCACTGTCTCTCACTGGAGTGCACTTCCACAGGCAATGACTCGCACTGTGGTACACTTCCACAGACACTGAATCTGAATGGGGTACACTTCTACAGGTACTGAATCTGCATGGGGTAAACTTCCACAGGCACTGACTCACACTGGGGGACACTTCCACAGGCACTGATTCTGAAAGGGGTAAACTTCCACAGGCCCTGACTCTCACTGGGGGCACTTCCACAGGCACTGACTCTGAATGGGGCAAACTTCCACAGGCACTGACTCTCACTGGGGTACACTTCCACAGGCACTGAATCTGAATGGCGTAAACATCCACAGGTACTGACTCTGAATGGGGTAAACTTCCAGAGGCAATGACTCCAACTGGGGTACACTTCCACAGGCACTGACTCCCACTTGGGGACACTTCCACAGGCACTGACTCTGAATGGGGTAAACTTCCAAAGGCACTGAAATAAAAGCAAAATACTGCGGATGCTGGAAATCTTAAACAAAAACAAGAAATGCTGGAATCACTCAGCAGGTCTGGCAGCATCTGTGGAAAGAGAAGCAGAGTTAACGTTTCGGGTCAGTGACCCTTGTTCGGAACTCACAAATATTAGAAAAGTAACAGATTATAAACAAGTGAGGTGGGGGTTGGGCAAGAGATAACAAAGGAGAAGGTGCAGATTGGACCAGGCCACATAGCTGACCAAAAGGTCATGGAGAAAAGGCAAACAATATTGCTTTGTCTTTCAACACAACATTAACATATTGTTTGCCTTTTCTCCGTGAACTTTTGGTCAGCTATGTGGCCTGGTCCAATCTGCACCTGCTCCTTTGTTATCTCTTGCCCCACCCCCACCTCACTTGTTTATAATCTGTGACTTTTCTAATATTTGTCAGTTCCGAAGAAGGGTCACTGACCCGAAACGTTAACTCTGCTTCTCTTTCCACAGAGGCTGCCAGACCTGCTGAGTGATTCCAGCATTTCTTGTTTTTGTTCCACAGGCACTGACCCACACTTGGGTGCACTTCCACAGGCAGTGACTCTCACTGGGGTACACTTCCACAGGCACTGAATCTGAACGGGGTAAACTTCCACAGGCACTGACTCTCACTTGGGTACACTTCCTCAGGCACTGGCTCTCACTGGGGTACATTTACACAGGCACCGACTCTCACTGGGGTACATACCCACAGGCACTGACTCTCACTTGGGTACACGTCTACAGGCACTGACTCTCACTTGGGTACACTTCTGCAGGCACTGGCTTTCACTGGGGTACATTTCCACAGGCACTGACTCTCACTGGTGCACATTTCCACATGCACTGACTCTGAGTGGGGTACACTTCTATAGGCATTGAATCTGAATGGTGTAAACTTCTAGAGGCACTGACTCTGAATGGGGTAAACTTCCACAGGCACTGACTCTCACTGGGGTACACTTCCACAGGCACTGACTCTCACTGGGGTACATTTACACATGCACTGACTCTGAATGGGGTAAACTTCCACAGGCACTGACTCTAACTGGGGTACACTTCGACATGCACTGAATCTGAATGGGGTTAACTTCTACAGGTACTGAATCTGAATGGGGTAAACTTCCACAGGCACTGACTTTCACTGGGGTACATTTCCACAGGCACTGACTCTGAATGGGTTAAACTTCCACAGGCACTGAATCTCACTGGGGTACACTTACACAGGCACTGACTCTGAATGGGGTAAACTTCCACAGGCACTGACTCTCACTGGGGTACACTTCCACAGGCCCACAGGCACTGACTCTGAATGGGGTAAACATCCACAGGCACTGACTCTGAATGGGGTAATCTTCCAGAGGCAATGACACTAAATGGGGTACACTCCCACAGGCACTGACTCTCACAGGGCGACACTTCCACAGGCACTGACACTGAATGGGGTACACTTCCACAGGCATTGACCCTCACTTGGGTGCTCTTCCACAGGCACTGACTCTCACTGGGGTACATTTCCACAGGCACCGACTCTCACTGGGGTACACGTCTACAGGCACTGACTCTCACTTGGGTACACTTCTGCAGGCACTGGCTTTCACTGGGGTACATTTCCACAGGCACTGACTCTCACTGGTGCACATTTCCACATGCACTGACTCTGAGTGGGGTACACTTCTATAGGCATTGAATCTGAATGGTGTAAACTTCTAGAGGCACTGACTCTGAATGGGGTTAACTTCCACAGGCACTGACTCTCACTGGGGTACACTTCCACAGGATCTGACTCTCACTGGGGTACATTTACACATGCACTGACTCTGAATGGGGTAAACTTCCACAGGCACTGACTCTAACTGGGGTACACTTCGACATGCACTGAATCTGAATGGGGTTAACTTCTACAGGTACTTAATCTGAATGGGGTAAACTTCCACAGCACTGACTTTCACTGGGGTACATTTACACATGCACTGACTCTGAATGGGGTAAACTCCCACAGGCACTGAATCTCACTGGGGTACACTTACACAGGCACTGATTCGGAATGGGGAAATCTTCCAAAGGCACTGACTCTCACTGGGGTACACTTCCACAGGCACTGACTATGAATGGGGTAAGCTTCCAAATGCACTGACTCCGAACTGGGATAACTTCTACAGGCTCTGAATCTGAATGGGGTAAACTTCTACAGGTACTGAATCTGAATGCGGTAAACTTCCACAGGCACTGAATCTCACTGGGGTAAACTTACACAGGCACTGACTCTGAATGGGGTAAACTTCCACAGGCACTGACTCTCACTGGGGTACACTTCCACAGGCCCACAGGCACTGACTCTGAATGGGGTAAACATCCACAGGTACTGACTCTGAATGGGGTAATCTTCCAGAGGCAATGACACTAAATGGGGTACACTCCCACAGGCACTGACTCTCACAGGGCGACACTTCCACAGGCACTGACACTGAATGGGGTACACTTCCACAGGCATTGACCCTCACTTGGGTGCACTTCCACAGGCACTGACTCTCACTGGGGTACACTTCCAGAGGCACTGACTCTGAATGGGGTAAACTTCCTCAGGCACTGAGTCTCACTGGGGTACACTTCCAGAGGCACTGCCTCTGAATGGGGTAAACTTCCACAGGCACTGACTCTCACTGGGGTACACTTCCACAGGCACTGAATCTGAATGGGGTAAACTTCTACAGGCACTGACTCTCACTCGGGTACACTTCTGCAGGCACTGACTCTCACTGGGGTCCATTTTCACAGGCACTGACTCTCACTGGGGTGCATTTCCACAGGCACTGAGCCTCACTTGGGTGCACATCAACAGGCACTGACTCTGAATGGGGTAAACCTCCACAGGCACTGACTGTCACTGGGGTACACTACCACAGGCACTGACCCTGAATGGGGTAAACTTCCACAGGCACTGACTCTCACTGGGGTACACTTCCACAGTCACTGAATCTGAATGGTGTAAACGTCCACAGGCACCGACTCTCACTTGGGATCACTTCTTCAGGCACTGACTCTCACTTGGGTACACTTCTACAGGCACTGACTCTCACTTGGGTACACTTCTGCAGGCACTGACTCTCACTGGTGTACCTTTCCACATGCACTGACTCTGAATGGGATACACTGACTCCTAATGGAGAGCTGCTCCCCAGCCACTGAATCTCACTGGAGTACACTTCTGCAGGCACTGACTCTCACAGGGGTACATTTCCACTGGCACTGACTCTCACTTGGTACACTTCTACAGGCACTGAATCTGAATGGTGTAAACTTCTACAGGGACTGAAGCTGAATGGGGTAAACTTCCACAGGCACTAATTCTCACTGGGGTAAACTTCCACAGGCACTGACTCTAAATGGGGTAAACTTCCACAGGCACTGACTCTCACTGGGGTACACTTCCCCAGGCAGTGACTCTGAATGGGTTAAACTTCCACAAGCACTGACTCTGAATGGGGTACACTTACACACGCACTGAATCTGAATGGGGTAAACTTCTGCAGGTACTGAATCTGAAAGGGGTAAACTTCCACAGGCACTGACTCTCACTGGGGTACACTTCCACAGGCACTGACACTGAATGGGGTAAACTTCCACAGGCACTAACTCTCACTGGGGTACACTTCCACAGGCACTGTCTCTGAATGGGTTAAACATCCACAGGCACTGACTCTCACTGGGGTACACTTCCACAGGCACTGACTCTCACTGGGGTACACTTACACAGGCACTGACTCTGAGTGGGGTGAACTTCCAAAGGCACTGACTCTCACTGGGGTACACTTCCACAGGCACTGACTCTGAATGGGGTAAACTTCCACAGGCACTGACTCTGAATGGGGTTAACTTCTACTGGCTCTGAATCTGAATGGGGTACATTTCCACAGGCACTGAATCTGAATGGGGTAAACTTCTACAGGTACTGAATCTGAATGGTGTAAACTTCTACAGGCACTGAAACTGAATGGTGTAAACTTCTACATGTACTGAATCTGAATGGGGTAAACTTCCACAGGCACTGACTCTGAATGGGGTAAACTTCCACAGGCACTGTCTCTCACTGGAGTGCACTTCCACAGGCAATGACTCTCACTGTGGTACACTTCCACAGGCACTGACGCTGAATGGGTTAAACTTCCACAGGCACTGACTCTCACTGGGGTAAACTTCCACAGGCACTGACTCTCACTGGGGTATACTTCCACAGGTACTGACACTGAATGGGGTAAACTTCCACAGGCAGTGACTCTGAAAGGGGTAATCTTCTACAGACACTGAATCTGAATGGGGTAAACTTCTACAGGTACTGAATCTGCATGGGTAAACTTTCACAGGCACTGACTCACACTGGGGGACACTTCCACAGGCACTGACTCTGAAAGGGGTAAACTTCCACAGGCACTGACTCTCACTGGGGTACACTTCCACAGGCACTGAATCTGAATGGCGTAAACATCCACAGGTACTGACTCTGAATGGGGAAAACTTCCAGAGGCAATGACTTTCACTAGGGTACACTTCCACAGGCACTGACTCCCACTGGGGGACACTTCCACAGGTACTGACACTGGATGGGGTAAGCTTCCACAGGCACTGAAATAAAAGTAAAATACTGCGGATGCTAGAAACCTGAAACAAAAACAAGAAATGCTGGAATCACTCAGCAGGTCTGGCAGCATCTGTGGAAAGAGAAGCAGAGTTAACGTTTCGGGTCAGTGACCCTTGTTCGGAACTGACAAATATTAGAAAAGTCACAGTTTATAAACAAGTGAGGTGGGGGTGGGGCAAGAGATAACAAAGGAGAAGGTGCAGATTGGACCAGGCCACATAGCCGATCAAAAGGTCACGGAGAAAAGGCAAACAATATTGCTTTGTCTTTCAACACACCATTAACATATTGTTTGCCTTTTCTCCGTGAACTTTTGGTCAGCTGTGCGGCCTGGTCCAATCTGCACCTTCTCCTTTGTTATCTCTTGCCCCACCCCCACCTCACTTGTTTATAATCTGTGACTTTTCTACTATTTGTCAGTTCCGAAGAAGGGTCACTGACCCGAAACGTAAACTCTGCTTCTCTTTCCACAGATGCTGCCAGACCAGCTGAGTGATTCCAGCATTTCTTGTTTTTGTTCCACAGGCACTGACCCTCACGTGGGTGCACTTCCACAGGCACTGACTCTGAATGGGGTAAACTTCCACAGGCACTGACTCTCACTGGGGCGCACTTCCACAGGCACTGACACTGAATGGGACAAACTTCCACAGGCACTGACTCTCACTGGGGTTCACTTCCACAGGCACTGAATCTGAATGGGGTAAACTACCACAGGCACTGATTCTCACTTGCGTACACTTCCTCAGGCAGTGACTCTCACTGGGGTACATTTCCGCAGGCACCGACTCTCACTGGGGTACATTTCCACAGGCACTGACTCTGAATGGGGTAAACTTCGACAGACACTGAATCTGAATGTGGTAAACTTCTGCAGGTACTGAATCTGAATGGGGGAAACTTCCATAGGCACTGAATCTGAATGGGGTAAACTTCCACAGGCACTAAGTCTGAAAGGGGTAAACTTCCACAGGCACTGACCCTCACTGGGGTGCACTTCCACAGGCACTGACTCTGAATGGGGTAAACTTCCACAGGTACTGAATCTGAATGGGGTAAACTTCCACTGGCACTAAGTCTGAAAGGGGTAAACTTCCACAGGCACTGACCCTCACTGGGGTGCACTTCCACAGGCACTGGGTCTGAATGAGGTAAAGTTCCACAGGCACAGACTCTCACTGGGGTACACTTCCACATGCACTGAATCTGAATGGGGTAAACTTCCACAGGCATTGACTCTCACTGGGGTAAACTTCCACATGCACTCAATATGAATGGGGTAAATTCCACAGCCACTGACTCGCACTGGGGTAAACTTCCACAGGCACCGAATCTGAATGGGGTAAACTTCCCCAGGAACTGACTCTGAATGGGGTAAACTTCCACAGGCACTGACTCTGAATTGGTTACAGTTCCACAGGCAATGACTCTCAGTGGGGTACACTTCCACAGGCACTGACTCTGAATGGGGTACACTTCTACAGGCATTGACTCTCACTGGGGTACATTTCCACAGTGACTGACTCTCACTGGTGTACATTTCCACAGGCACAGATTCTCAATTGGGTACACGTCTACAGGCACTGTCTCTCACTTGGGTACACTTCTACAGGCACTGACTCTCACTGGGGTACATTTCCACCGGCACTGACTCTCACTGGGGTACATTACCACATGCACTTACTCTCACTTGGGTACACTTCTACTGGCACTGACTCTCGATTGGGTACACTTCTACAGGCACTGACTCTCACTTGGGTACACTTCTACAGGCCCTGACTCTCACTCGGGTACATTTCCGCAGGCACTGACTCTGAATGGGGTAAACTTCCACAGGCACTGTCTCTCACTGTGTTACATTTCCACAGGCACTGACTCTGAATGGGGTACACTTACACAGGCACTGACTCTGAATGGGGTAAACTTCTCCAGGCACTGAATATGAATAGGGAAAACGTCTACAGTTTCTGAATCTGAATGGGGTAAAGTTCCACAGGCACTGACTCTCACTGGGGTACACTTCCACAGGCACTGACTCTCACTGGGGTACACTTACACAGGCACTGACTCTGTATGGGGTAAACTTCCAAAGTCACTGACTCTCACTGGGGTACACTTCCACAGGTACTGACTCTGAATGGGGTAAACTTCCACAGGCACTGACTCTTAATGGGGTAAACTTCTACAGGCACTGCATCTGAATGGGGTAAACTTCTACAGGTACTGAATCTGAATTTGGTAAACTTCCACAGGCACTGACTCTCACTGGGGGACACATCCACAGGCACTGTCTCTCACTGGGGTACACTTCCATAGGCACTGACTCTCACTTGGGTACACTTCTACAGGCACTGACTCTAACTGGGGTACATTTACACAGGCACTGACTCTCACTGGGGTACATATCCACAGGCACTGACTCTCACTTGGGTACACTTCTGCAGGCATTGACTCTCATTTGGGTACACTTCTGCAGCCTCTGACTCTCACTGGAGTACATTTCCACAGGCACTGACTCTCACAGGGATACATTTCCACTGGCACTGAATCTCACTGGGGTACACTTCTACAGGCACTGAATTTAAATGGGGTAAACTTCTGCAGGTACTGAATCTGAATGGGGATGTCTTCCACATGCTCTGACTCTCACTGGGTTAAACTTCCACAGGCACTGACTATGAATGGGGTAAACGTCCACCGGCATTGACTCTCACTGGGGTACACTTCCACAGGCACTGACTCTGAATGGGGTAAACTTCCAAAGGCAGTGATTCTGAATGGCGTAAACTTCTGGAGGCAATGACTCTCAATGGGGTAAACGTCCACAGGCACTGACTCTGAATGGGGTAAACTTCCACAGGCACTGACTCTCACTGTGTTACACTTCCACAGGCACTGACCCTGAATGGGGTACAGTTACACAGGCACTGACTCTGAATGGGGTAAACTTAGAAAGGCACTGACTCTCACTGGGGTACACTTCCACAGGTACTGACTCTCACTGGGGTAAACTTCCACAGGCACTGACTCTGAATGGGGTAAACTTCTACAGGCACTGCATCTGAATGGGGTAATCTTCTGCAGGTACTGAATCTGAATGAGGTAAACTTCCACAGGCACTGACTCTCACTGGGGGACACATCCACAGGCACTGAATCTGAATGGGGTAAACTTCCACAGGCACTGACTCTCACTTGGGTACACTTCTACAGGCACTGACTCTCACAGGGATACATTTCCACTGGCACTGAATCTCACTGGGGTACACTTCTACAGGCACTGAATCTGAATGGGGTAAACTTCCACAAGCAGTGTCTCTGAATGGTGTAAACTTCTGCAGGCACTGAATCTGAATGGTGTAATCTTCTACAGGTACTGAATCTGAATGGGGTAAACTTGCACAGGCACTGACTCACACTGGGGGACACTTCCACAGGCACTGACTATGAATGGGGTAAACTTCCACAGGCACTGACTCTCACTGGGGTGCAATTCCACAGGCACTGACTCTGAAAGGGGTACACTTCCACAGGCACTGACTCTGAATGGGGTAAACTTCCACAGGCACTGACTCTCACTGTGTTACACTTCCACAGGCACTGACTCTGAATGGGGTACACTTACAAAGGCACTGACTCTGAATGGGGTAAACTTCTCCAGGCACTGAATATGAATGGGGAAAACGTCTACAGTTTCTGAATCTGAATGGGGTAAACTTCCACAGGCACTGACTCTCACTGGGGTACACTTCCACAGGCACTGTCTCTGTATGGGGTAAACTTCCAAAGGCACTGACTCTCACTGGGGTACATTTCCACAGGTACTGACTCTGAATGGGGTAAACTTCCACAGGCACTGACTCTGAATGGGGTAAACTTCTACAGGCACTGCATCTGAATGGGGTAAACTTCTACAGGTACTGAATCTGAATGGGGTAAACTTCCACAGGCACTGACTCTCACTGGGGGACACATCCACAGGCACTGAATCTGAATGGGGTAAACTTCCACAGGCACTGACTCTCACTTGGGTACACTTCTACAGGCACTGACTCTCACTGGGGTACATTTCCACAGGCACTGACTCTCACTGGGTTACATTTCCACAGGCACTGACTCTCACTTGGGTACACCTCTGCAGGCATTGACTCTCACTTGGGTACACTTCTGCAGCCTCTGACTCTCACTGGAGTACATTTCCACAGGCACTGACACTCACAGGGATACATTTCCACTGGCACCGAATCTCACTGGGGTACACTTCTACAGGCACTGAAGCGGAATGGGGTAAACTTCTACAGGTACTGAATCTGAATTGGGAAAACTTCCACAAGCTCTGACTCTCACTGGGGTAAACTTCCACAGGCACTGACTCTGAATGTGGTAAACTTCCACAGGCACTGACTCTGAATGGGGTACACTGCCACAGGCACTGAATCTGAATGGGGTAAACTTCCACAGGCACTGATTCTGAATGGCGTAAACTTCTAGAGGCAATGACTCTCTCTGGGCTAAACGTCCAGAGGCACTGACTCTGAATGGGGTAAACTTCCACATTCACTGACTCTCACTGGGGTACAATTCCATAGGCACTGAATCTGAATGGGGTAAACTTCCACAGGCACCGACTCTCACTCGGGATCACTTCTTCAGGCACTGACTCTCACTTGGGTACACCTCTACAGGCACTGACTCTCACTTGGGTACACTTCTGCAGGCACTGACTCTCACTGGTGTACCTTTCCACATGCACTGACTCTGAATGGGGTGCACTTCTATAGGCAGTGACTCCTAATGTAGAGCCGCTCCCCAGCCACAGAATCTCACTGGGGTACACTTCTACAGGCACTGACACTCACAGTGGTACATTTCCACTGGCACTGACTCTCACTGGGTACACTTCCACAGGCACTGACTCTCACTGGGGTACACTTCCACAGGCACAGAATCTGAATGGGGTAATCTTCTACAGGTACTGAATCTGAATGGCATAAACTTCCACAGGTACTAAGTTTCACTTGGGTACACTTCTACAGTCACTGACTCTCACTGGTGTACATTTCCACAGGCACAGATTCTCAATTGGGTACACTTCTACAGGCACTGTCTCTCACTTGGGTGCACGTCTACAGGCACTGACTCTCACTGGGGTACATTTCCACAGGCACTGACTCTCACTGGGGTACATTACCACATGCACTGACTCTCACTTGGGTACACGTCTACTGGCACAGACTCTCAATTGGGTACACTTCTACAGGCACTGACTCTCACTTGGGTACACTTCTACAGGCCCTGACTCTCACTCGGGTACATTTCCACAGGCACTGACTCACACTGGGGTACATTTCCACAGGCACTGAATCTGAGTGGGGTACACTTCTATAGGCAGTGACTCCTAATGGAGAGCCGCTCCCCTGCCACTGCATCTCACTGGGGTACACTTCTGCAGGCACTGACTGCCACTGGGGTTCACTTCCACAGGCACTGACTCTGAATGGGGTAAACATCAACAGGCACTGACTCTGAATGGGGTACACTTACACAGGCACTGACTCTGAATGGGGTAAACTTCTACAGGCACTGAATATGAATGGGGAAAACGTCTACAGTTTCTGAATCTGAATGGGGTAAACTTCCACAGGCACTGACTCTCACTGGGGTACACTTCCACAGGCACTGACTCTCACTGGGGTACACTTACACAGGCATTGACTCTCACTGGGTTAAACTTCCACAGGCACTGACTCTGAATGGGGTAAACTTCTACAGGCACTGCATCTGAATGGGGTAAACTTCTACAGGTACTGAATCTGAATGGGGTAAACTTCCACAGGCACTGACTCTCACTGGGGGACACATCCACAGGCAATGAATCTGAATGGGGTAAACTTCCACAGGCACTGACTCTCACTTGGGTACACTTCTACAGGCACTGACTCTCACTGGGGTACATTTCCACAGGCACTGACTCTCGCTGGGGTACATTTCCACAGGCACTGACTCTCACTTAGGTACACTTCTGCAGCCTCTGACTCTCACTGGAGTACATTTCCACAGGCAGTCACTCTCACTGGGATACATTTCCACTGGCACTGAATCACACTGGGGTACATTTCTACAGGCACTGATTCTGAATGGGGTAAACTTCCACAGGCAGTGACTCTGAATGGTGTAAACTTCTACAGGTACTGAATCTGAATGGGGTAAACTTCCACAGGCACTGACTCACACTGGGGGACACTTCCACAGGCACTGACTCTGAATGGGGTAAACTTCCACAGGCACTGAATCTCACTGGGGTGCAATTCCACAGGCACTGACTCTGAATGGGGTAAACTTCCACAGGCACTGACTCTGCATGGGGTACACTTCTACAGGCATTGACTCTCACTGGGGTACATTTCCACAGTGACTGACTCTCACTGGTGTACATTTCCACAGGCACAGATTCTCAATTGCTACACTTCTACAGGCACTGTCTCTCACTTGGGTACACTTCTAAAGGCACTGACTCTCACTGGGGTACATTTCCACAGGCACTGACTCTCACTGGCGGACATTACCACATGCATTGACTCTCGTGGGGTACACTTCCACAGGCACTGCATCTGAATGGGGTAAACTTCTACAGGTACTGAATCTGAATGGGGTAAACTTGCACAGGCACTGACTCTCACTGGGGGACACATATACAGGCACTGAATCTGAATGGGGTAAACTTCTACAGGTACTGAATCTGAATGGGGAAATCTTCCACAAGCTCTGACTCTCACTGGGGTAAACTTCCACAGGCACAGACTCTGAATGGGGTAAACTTCCACAGGCACTGAGTCTGAATGGGGTACACTGCCACAGGCACTGAATCTGAATGGGGTAAACTTCCACAGGCACTGATTCTAAATGGTGTAAACTTCTAGAGGCAATGACTCTCACTGGGCTAAACGTCCACAGGCACTGACTCTGAATGGGGTAAACTTCCACAGGCACTGACTCTCACTGGGGTACAATTCCACAGGCACTGAATCTGAATGGGGTAAACTTCCACAGGCACCGACTCTCACTTGGGATCACTTCTTCAGGCACTGACTCTCACTTGGGTACACTTCTACAGGCACTGACTCTCACTTAGGTACACTTCTGCTGGCACTGACTCTCACTGGTGTACCTTTCCACATGCACTGACTCTGAATGGGGTACACTTCTATAGGCACTGACTCTCACAGGGGTACATTTCCACTGGCACTGACTCTCACTGGGTACACTTCCACAGGAACTGACTCTCACTGGGGTACACTTCCACAGGCACAGATTCTCAATTGGGTACACATCTACAGGCACTGTCTCTCACTTGGGTACACGTCTACAGGCACTGACTCTCACTGGGGTACATTTCCACAGGCCCTGACTCTCACTGGGGTACATTACCACATGCACTGACTCTCACTTGGGTACACGTCTACTGGCACAGACTCTCAATTGGGTACACTTCTACAGGCACTGACTCTCACTTGGGAACACTTCTACAGGCCCTGACTCTCACTCGGGTACATTTCCACAGGCACTGACTCACACTGGGGTACATTTCCACAGGCACTGAATCTGAGTGGGGTACACTTCTATAGGCAGTGACTCCGAATGGAGAGCCGCTCCCCTGCCACTGCATCTCACTGGGGTACACTTCTGCAGGCACTGACTGCCACTGGGGTTCACTTACACAGGCACTGACTCTGAATGGGGTACACTTCAACAGGCACTGACTCTGAATGGGGTACACTTACACAGGCACTGACTCTGAATGGGGTAAACTTCTACAGGCACTGAATATGAATGGGGAAAACGTCTACAGTTTCTGAATCTGAATGGGGTAAACTTCCACAGGCACTGACTCTCACTGGGGTACACTTCCACAGGCACTGACTCTCACTGGGGTACACTTACACAGGCATTGACTCTCACTGGGTTAAACTTCCACAGGCACTGACTCTGAATGGGGTAAACTTCTACAGGCACTGCATCTGAATGGGGTAAACTTCTACAGGTACTGAATCTGAATGGGGTAAACTTCCACAGGCACTGACTCTCACTGGGGGACACATCCACAGGCACTGAATCTGAATGGGGTAAACTTCCACAGGCACTGACTCTCACTTGGGTACACTTCTACAGGCACTGACGTTCACTGGGGTACATTTCCACAGGCACTGACTCTCACTAGGGTACATTTCCACAGGCACTGACTCTCACTTAGGTACACTTCTGCAGCCTCTGACTCTCACTGGAGTACATTTCCACAGGCAGTCACTCTCACTGGGATACATTTCCACTGGCACTGAATCACACTGGGGTACATTTCTACAGGCACTGAATCTGAATGGGGTAAACTTCCACAGGCAGTGACTCTGAATGGTGTAAACTTCTACAGGTACTGAATCTGAATGGGGTAAACTTCCACAGGCACTGACTCACACTGGGGGACACTTCCACAGGCACTGACTCTGAATGGGGTAAACCTCCACAGGCACTGACTCTCACTGGGGTGCAATTCCACAGGAACTGACTCTGAATGGGGTAAACTTCCACAGGCACTGACTCTGAATGGGGTACACTTCTACAGGCATTGACTCTCACTGGGGTACATTTCCACAGTGACTGACTCTCACTGGTGTACATTTCCACAGGCACAGATTCTCAATTGCTACACTTCTACAGGCACAGTCTCTCACTTGGGTACATTTCTAAAGGCACTGACTCTCACTGGGGTACATTTCCACAGGCACTGACTCTCACTGGGGGACATGACCACATGCACTGACTCTCATGGGGTACACTTCCACAGGCACTGCATCTGAATGGGGTAAACTTCTACAGGTACTGAATCTGAATGGGGTAAACTTGCACAGGCACTGACTCTCACTGGGGGACACATACACAGGCACTGAATCTGAATGGGGTAAACTTCTACAGGTACTGAATCTGAATGGGGAAAACTTCCACAAGCTCTGACTCTCACTGGGATAAACTTCCACAGGCACAGACTCTGAATGGGGTAAACTTCCACAGTCACTGATTCTAAATGGCGTAAACTTCTAGAGGCAATGACGCTCACTGGGCTAAACGTCCACAGGCACTGACTCTGAATGGGGTAAACTTCCACAGGCACTGAATCTCACTGGGGTACAATAACACAGGCACTGAATCTGAATGGGGTAAACTTCCACAGGCACCGACTCTCACTTGGGATCACTTCTTCAGGCACTGACTCTCACTTGGGTACACTTCTACAGGCACTGACTCTCACTTAGGTACACTTCTGCAGGCACTGACTCTCACTGGTGTACGTTTCCACATGCACTGACTCTGAATGGGGTACACTTCTATAGGCAGTGACTCCTAATGGAGAGCCACTGCCCAGCCACTGAATCTCACTGGGGTACACTTCTACAGGCACTGACTCTCACAGGGGTACATTTCAACTGGCACTGACTCTCACTGGGTACACTTCCACAGGAACTGACTCTCACTGGGGTACACTTCCACAGGCACTGAATCTGAATGGGGTAAACTTCTACAGGTACTGAATCTGAATGGCACAAACTTCCACAGGCACTGACTCTCACTTGGGTACACTTCTACAGTCATTGACTCTCACTGGGTACATTTCCACAGTCACTGACTCTCACTGGTGTACATTTCCACAGGCACACATTCTCAAATGGGTACACTTCTATAGGCACTGTCTCTCACTTGGGTACACGTCTGCAGGCACTGACTCTCACTGGGGTACATTTCCACAGGCACTGACTCTCACTGGGGAACATTACCACATGCACTGACTCTCACTTGGGTACACTCTACTGGCACTGACTCTCAACTGGGTACACTTCTACAGGCACTGACTCTCACTTGGGTACACTTCTACAGGTCCTGACTCTCACTCGGGTACATTTCCACAGGCACTGACTCATACTGGGGTACATTTCCACATGCACTGACTCTGAGTGGGGTACACTTCTAGAGGCAGTGACTCCTAATGGAGAACCGCTCCCCGGCCTCTGAATCTCACTGGGGTACACTTCTGCAGGCACTGACTGTCACTGGGGTTCATTTCCACAGGCACTGACTCTGAATGGGGTAAACTTCAACAGGCACTGACTCTGAATGAGGTACACTTACACAGGCACTGACTCTGAATGGGGTAAACCTCTACAGGCACTGAATATGAATGGGGAAAACGTCTACAGTTTCTGAATCTGAATGGGGTAATCTTCCACAGGCACTGACTCTCACTGGGGTACACTTCCACAGGCACTGACTCTCACTGGGGTATACTTCCACAGGTACTGACTCTCACTGGGGTAAACTTCCAAAGGCACTGACTCTGAATGGGGTAAACTTCTACAGGCACTGCATCTGAATGGGGTAAACTTCTACAGGTACTGATCTGAATGGGGTAAACTTCCACAAGCACTGACTCTCACTGGGGGACACATCCACAGGCACTGAATCTGAATGGGGTAAACTTCCACAGGCACTGACTCTCACTTGGGTACACTTCTGCAGGCATTGACTCTCACTTGGGTACACTTCTGCAGGCTCTGACTCTCACTGGGGTACATTTCCACAGGCACTGACTCTCACAGGGATACATTTCCACTGGCACTGAATCTCACTGGGGTACACTTCTGCATGCACTGATTCTGAATGGGGTAAACTTCTACAGGTACTGAATCTGAATGGGGTAAACTTCCAAAGGCACTGACTCACACTGGGGGACACTTCCACAGGCACTGACTCTGAATGGGGTAAACTTCCACAGGCACTGACTCTCACTGGGGTGCAATTCCACAGGCACTGACTCTGAATGGGGTAAACTTCCACAGGCACTGACTCTGAATGGGGTACACTTCTACAGGCATTGACTCTCACTGGGGTACATTTCCACAGTGACTGACTCTCATTGGTGTACATTTCCACAGGCACAGATTCTCAATTGGGTACACTTCTACAGGCACTGTCTCCCACTTGGGTACACTTCTGCAGGCACTGACTCTCACTGGTGTACCTTTCCACATGCACTGACTCTGAATGGTGTTAACTTCAACAGGGACTGAAGCTGAATGGGGTAAACATCCACAGGCACTGACTCTCACTGGGATACATTTCCACAGGCACTGACTCTCACAGGGATACATTTCTACTGGCACTGAATCTCACTGGGGTACACTTCTACAGGCACAAAATCTGAATGGGGTAAACTTCCACAGGCAGTGACTCTGAATGGTGTAAACTTCTGCAGGCACTGAATCTGAATGGGGTGAACTTCTGCAGGTACTGAATCTGAATGGGGAAAACTTCCAGAAGCTCTGACTCTCACTGGGGTAAACTTCCACAGGCACTGACACTGAATGGGGTAAAATTCCACAGGCACAGAGTCTGAATGGGGTACACTGCCACAGGCACTGAATCTGAATGGGGTACACTTCCACAGGCACTGATTCTGAATGGCGTAAACATCTGGAGGCAATGACACTCACTGGGATAAACGTCCACAGGCACTGACTCTGAATTGGGTAAACTTCCACAGGCAAAGACTCTCACTGGGGTACACTTCCACAGGCACTGAATCTGAATGGGGTAAACTTCCACAGGCACTGACTCTCACTTGGGTACACTTCTACAGGCACTGACTCTCACTTGGGTACACTTCTGCAGGCACTGACTCTCACTGGTGTACCTTTCCAAATGCACTGACTCTGAATGGGGTACACTTCTATAGGCAGTGACTCCTAATGCAGAGCCGCTCCCCAGCCACTGAATCTCACTGGGGTACACTTCCACAGGCACTGACTCTCACAGGGGTACATTTCCACTGGCACTGACTCTCACTGGGTACACTTCGACAGGCACTGAATCTGAATGGTGTAAACTTCTACAGGGACTGAAGCTGAATGGGGTAAACTTCCACAGGCACTGACTCTCACTGGGGTAAACTTCCACAGGCACTGACTCTAAATGGGGTAAACTTCCACAGGCACTGACTCTCACTGGGGTACACTTCCACAGGCACTGACTCTGAATGGGGTACACTTCTACAGGCATTGACTCTCACTGGGGTACATTTCCACAGTGACTGACTCTCACTGATGTACATTTCCACAGGCACAGATTCTCAATTGGGTACACTTCTACAGGCACTGTCTCCCACTTGGGTACACTTCTACAGGCACTGACTCTCACTGGGGTACATTTCCACAGGCACTGACGCTCACTGGGGTACATTTCCACATGCACTGACTCTCACTGGGGTACACTTCCACAGGTACTGACTCTGAATGGGGTAAACTTCCACAGGCTCTGACTCTGAATGGGGTAAACTTCTACAGGCACTGCATCTGAATGGGGTAAACTTCTACAGGTACTGAATCTGAATGGGGTAAGCATCCACAGGCACTGACTCTCACTGGGGGACACATCCACAGGCACTGAATCTGAATGGGGTAAACTTCCACAGGCACTGACTCTCACTTGGATACACTTCTACAGGCACTGACTCTCACTGGGGTACATTTCCACAGGCACTGACTCTCACTGGGGTACATTTCCACATGCACTGACTCTCACTTGGGTACACTTCTGCAAGCATTGACTCTCACTTGGGTACGCTTCTGCAGCCTCTGACTCTCACTGGAGTACATTTCCACAGGTCCTGACTCTCACAGGGATACATTTCCACTGGCACTGAATCTCCCTGGTGTACACTTCTGCAGGCACTGAATCTGAATGGGGTGAACTTCTACAGGTACTGAATCTGAATGGGGAAAACTTCCAGAAGCTCTGACTCTCACTGGGGTAAAATTCCACAGGCACTGACACTGAATGGGGTAAAATTCCACAGGCACTGAATCTGAATGGGGTACACTGCCACAGGCACTGAATCTGAATGGGGTACACTTCCACAGGCACTGATTCTGAATGGCGTAAACTTCTGGAGGCAATGACACTCACTGGGATAAACGTCCACAGGCACTGACTCTGAATTGGGTAAACTTCCACAGGCAAAGACTCTCACTGGGGTACACTTCCACAGGCACTGAATCTGAATGGGGTAAACTTCCACAGGCACTGACTCTCACTTGGGTACACTTCTACAGGCACTGACTCTCACTTGGGTACACTTCTGCAGGCACTGACTCTCACTGGTGTACCTTTCCACATGCACTGACTCTGAATGGGGTACACTTCTATAGGCAGTGACTCCTAATGGAGAGCCGCTCCCCAGCCACTGAATCTCACTGGGGTACACTTCTACAGGCACTGACTCTCACAGGGGTACATTTCCACTGGCACTGACTCTCACTGGGTACACTTCGACAGGCACTGAATCTGAATGGTGTAAACTTCTACAGGGACTGAAGCTGAATTGGGTAAACTTCCACAGGCACTGACTCTCACTGGGGTAAACTTCCACAGGCACTGACTCTCACTGGGGGACACATCCACAGGCACTGCATCTGAATGGGGTAAACTTCTACAGGTACTGAATCTGAATGGGGTAAACTTCCACAAGCACTGACTCTCACTGGGGGACACATCCACAGGCACTGAATCTGAATGGGGTAAACTTCCACAGGCACTGACTCTCACTTGGGTACACTTCTGCAGGCATTGACTCTCACTTGGGTACACTTCTGCAGGCTCTGACTCTCACTGGGGTACATTTCCACAGGCACTGACTCTCACAGGGATACATTTCCACTGGCACTGAATCTCACTGGGGTACACTTCTGCATGCACTGAATCTGAATGGGGTAAACTTCCACAGGCAGTAACTCTGAATGGTGTAAACTTCTGCAGGCACTGAATCTGAATGGGGTAAACTTCTACAGGTACTGAATCTGAATGGGGTAAACTTCCAAAGGCACTGACTCACACTGGGGGACACTTCCACAGGCACTGACTCTGAATGGGGTAAACTTCCACAGGCACTGACTCTCACTGGGGTGCAATTCCACAGGCACTGACTCTGAATGGGGTAAACTTGCACAGGCACTGACTCTGAATAGGGTACACTTCTACAGGCATTGACTCTCACTGGGGTACATTTCCACAGTGACTGACTCTCATTGGTGTACATTTCCACAGGCACAGATTCCCAATTGGGTACACTTCTACAGGCACTGTCTCCCACTTGGGTACACTTCTGCAGGCACTGACTCTCACTGGTGTACCTTTCCACATGCACTGACTCTGAATGGTGTTAACTTCAACAGGGACTGAAGCTGAATGGGGTAAACTTCCACAGGCACTGACTCTCACTGGGATACATTTCGACAGGCACTGACTCTCACAGGGATACATTTCCACTGGCACTGAATCTCACTGGGGTACACTTCAACAGGCACAAAATCTGAATGGGGTAAACTTCCACAGGCAGTGACTCTGAATGGTGTAAACTTCTGCAGGCACTGAATCTGAATGGGGTAAATTTCTACAGGTACTGAATCTGAATGGGGTAAACATCCACAGGCACTGACTCACACTGGGGGACACTTCCACAGGCACTGACTCTGAATGGGGTAAACTTCCACAGGCACTGACTCTCACTGGTGTGCAATTCCACAGGCACTGACTATGAATGGGGTAAACTTCCACAGGCACTGAATCTGAATGGGATACACTTCTACAGGCAATGACTCTCACTGGGGTACATTTCCACAGTGACTGACTCTCACTGGTGTACATTTCCACAGGCACAGATTCTCAATTGGGTACACTTCTACAGGCACTGTCTCCCACTTGGGTACACTTCTACAGGCACTGACTCTCACTGGGGTACATTTCCACAGGCACTGACGCTCACTGGTGTACATTTCCACATGCACTGACTCTCACTGGGGTACACTTCCACAGGTACTGACTCTGAATGGGGTAATCTTCCAGAGGCTCTGACTCTGAATGGGGTAAACTTCTGCAGGCACTGCATCTGAATGGGGTAAACTTCTACAGGTACTGAATCTGAATGGGGTAAGCATCCACAGGCACTGACTCTCACTGGGGGACACATCCACAGGCACTGAATCTGAATGGGGTAAACTTCCACAGGCACTGACTCTCACTTGGATACACTTCTACAGGCACTGACTCTCACTGGGGTACATTTCCACAGGCACTGACTCTCACTGGGGTACATTTCCACATGCACTGACTCTCGCTTGGGTACACTTCTGCAAGCATTGACTCTCACTTGGGTACACTTCTGCAGCCTCTGACTCTCACTGGAGTACATTTCCACAGGCACTGACTCTCACAGGGATACATTTCCACTGGCACTGAATCTCCCTGGTGTACACTTCTACAGGCACTGAATCTGAATGGGGTAAACTTCTACAGGTACTGAATCTGAATGGGGAAAACTTCCAGAAGCTCTGACTCTCACTGGGGTAAACTTCCACAGGCACTGACACTGAATGGGGTAAAATTCCACAGGCACAGAGTCTGAATGGGGTACACTGCCACAGTTACTGAATCTGAATGGGGTACACTTCCACAGGCACTGATTCTGAATGGCGTAAACTTCTGGAGGCAATGACTCTCACTGGGGTACACTTCCACAGGCACTGAATCTGAATGGGGTAAACTTCCACAGGCACTGACTCTCACTTGGGTACACTTCTACAGGCACTGACTCTCACTTGGGTACACTTCTGCAGGCACTGACTCTCACTGGTGTACCTTTCCAAATGCACTGACTCTGAATGGGGTACACTTCTATAGGCAGTGACTCCTAATGGAGAGCCGCTCCCCAGCCACTGAATCTCACTGGGGTACACTTCTACAGGCACTGACTCTCACAGGGGTACATTTCCACTGGCACTGACTCTCACTGGGTACACTTCGACAGGCACTGAATCTGAATGGTGTAAACTTCTACAGGGACTGAAGCTGAATGGGGTAAACTTCCACAGGCACTGACTCTCACTGGGGTAAACTTCCACAGGCACTGTCTCTAAATGGGGTACACTTCCACAGGCACTGACTCTGAATGGGGTACACTTCTACAGGCATTGACTCTCACTGGGGTACATTTCCACAGTGACTGACTCTCACTGGTGTACATTTCCACAGGCACAGATTCTCAATTGGGTACACTTCTACAGGCACTGTCTCCCACTTGGGTACACTTCTACAGGCACTGACTCTCACTGGGGTACATTTCCACAGGCACTGACGCTCACTGGGGTACATTTCCACATGCACTGACTCTAACTGGGGTACACTTCCACAGGTACTGACTCTGAATGGGGTAAACTTCCACAGGCTCTGACTCTGAATGGGGTAAACATCTACAGGCACTGCATCTGAATGGGGTAAACTTCTACAGGTACTGAATCTGAATGGGGTAAGCATCCACAGGCACTGACTCTCACTGGGGGACACATCCACAGGCACTGAATCTGAATGGGGTAAACTTCCACAGGCACTGACTCTCACTTGGATACACTTCTACAGGCACTGACTCTCACTGGGGTACATTTCCACAGGCACTGACTCTCACTGGGGTACATTTCCACATGCACTGACTCTCACTTGGGTACACTTCTGCAAGCATTGACTCTCACTTGGGTACACTTCTGCAGCCTCTGACTCTCACTGGAGTACATTTCCACAGGCACTGACTCTCACAGGGATACATTTCCACTGGCACTGAATCTCCCTGGTGTACACTTCTGCAGGCACTGAAGCTGAATGGTGTAAACTTCTGCAGGCACTGAATCTGAATGGGGTGAACTTCTACAGGTACTGAATCTGAATGGGGAAAACTTCCAGAAGCTCTGACTCTCACTGGGGTAAACTTCCACAGGCACTGACACTGAATGGGGTAAAATTCCACAGGCACAGAGTCTGAATGGGGTACACTGCCACAGGCACTGAATCTGAATGGGGTACACTTCCACAGGCACTGATTCTGAATGGCGTAAACTTCTGGAGGCAATGACACTCACTGGGATAAACGTCCACAGGCACTGACTCTGAATTGGGTAAACTTCCACAGGCAAAGACTCTCACTGGGGTACACTTCCACAGGCACTGAATCTGAATGGGGTAAACTTCTGGAGGCAATGACACTCACTGGGATAAACGTCCACAGGCACTGACTCTGAATTGGGTAAACTTCCACAGGCAAAGACTCTCACTGGGGTACACTTCCACAGGCACTGAATCTGAATGGGGTAAACTTCCACAGGCACTGACTCTCACTTGGGTACACTTCTACAGGCACTGACTCTCACTTGGGTACACTTCTGCAGGCACTGACTCTCACTGGTGTACCTTTCCAAATGCACTGACTCTGAATGGGGTACACTTCTATAGGCAATGACTCCTAATGGAGAGCCGCTCCCCAGCCACTGAATCTCACTGGGGTACACTTCTACAGGCACTGACTCTCACAGGGGTACATTTCCACTGGCACTGACTCTCACTGGGTACACTTCGACAGGCACTGAATCTGAATGGTGTAAACTTCTACAGGGACTGAAGCCGAATGGGGTAAACTTCCACAGGCACTGACTCTCACTGGGGTAAACTTCCACAGGCACTGACTCTAAATGGGGTACACTTCCACAGGCACTGACTCTGAATGGGGTACACTTCTACAGGCATTGACTCTCACTGGGGTACATTTCCACAGTGACTGACTCTCACTGGTGTACATTTCCACAGGCACAGATTCTCAATTGGGTACACTTCTACAGGCACTGTCTCCCACTTGGGTACACTTCTACAGGCACTGATTCTCACTGGGGTACATTTCCACAGGCACTGACGCTCACTGGGGTACATTTCCACATGCACTGACTCTCACTGGGGTACACTTCCACAGGTACTGACTCTGAATGGGGTAAACTTCCACAGGCTCTGACTCTGAATGGGGTAAACTTCTACAGGCACTGCATCTGAATGGGGTAAACTTCTACAGGTACTGAATCTGAATGGGGTAAGCATCCACAGGCACTGACTCTCACTGGGGGACACATCCACAGGCACTGAATCTGAATGGGGTAAACTTCCACAGGCACTGACTCTCACTTGGATACACTTCTACAGGCACTGACTCTCACTGGGGTACATTTCCACAGGCACTGACTCTCACTGGGGTACATTTCCACATGCACTGACTCTCACTTGGGTACACTTCTGCAAGCATTGACTCTCACTTGGGTACACTTCTGCAGCCTCTGACTCTCACTGGAGTACATTTCCACAGGCACTGACTCTCACAGGGATACATTTCCACTGGCACTGAATCTCCCGGGTGTACACTTCTGCAGGCACTGAAGCTGAATGGGGTGAACTTCTACAGGTACTGAATTTGAATGGGGAAAACTTCCAGAAGCTCTGACTCTCACTGGGGTAAACTTCCACAGGCACTGACACTGAATGGGGTAAAATTCCACAGGCACAGAGTCTGAATGGGGTACACTGCCACAGGCACTGAATCTGAATGGGGTACACTTCCACAGGCACTGATTCTGAATGGCGTAAACTTCTGGAGGCAATGACACTCACTGGGATAAACGTCCACAGGCACTGACTCTGAATTGGGTAAACTTCCACAGGCAAAGACTCTCACTGGGGTACACTTCCACAGGCACTGAATCTGAATGGGGTAAACTTCCACAGGCACTGACTCTCACTTGGGTACACTTCTACAGGCACTGACTCTCACTTGGGTACACTTCTGCAGGCACTGACTCTCACTGGTGTACCTTTCCAAATGCACTGACTCTGAATGGGGTACACTTCTATAGGCAGTGACTCCTAATGGAGAGCCGCTCCCCAGCCACTGAATCTCACTGGGGTACACTTCTACAGGCACTGACTCTCACAGGGGTACATTTCCACTGGCACTGACTCTCACTGGGTACACTTCGACAGGCACTGAATCTGAATGGTGTAAACTTCTACAGGGACTGAAGCTGAATGGGGTAAACTTCCACAGGCACTGACTCTCACTGGGGTAAACTTCCACAGGCACTGACTCGAAATGGGGTAAACTTCCACAGGCACTGACTCTCACTGGGGTACACTTCCACAGGCACTGACTCTGAATGGGGTAAACTTTCACAGGCACTGACAATGAAAGGGGTACACTTCCACAGGCACTGAATCTGAATGGGGTAAACTTCTACAGGTACTGAATCTGAATGGGTTAAACTTCCACAGGCACTGACTGTCACTGGGGTATACATCCACAGGCACTGACTCTGAATGGGGTAAACTTCCACAGGCACTGACTCTCACTGGGGTACACTTCCACAGGCACTGTCTCTGAGTGGGGTAAAATTCCAAAGGCACTGACTCTCACTGGGGTACATTTCCACAGGCACTGAATCTGAATGGGGTGAACTTCTGCAGGTACTGAATCTGAATGGTGTAAACTTCTACAGGTAGTGAATCCGAATGGGGTAAACTTCTACCGGCACTGAATCTGAATGGTGTAAACGTCTACATGTACTGAATCTGAATGGGGTAAACTTCCACAGGCACTGACTCTGAATGGGGTAAACTTCCACAGGCACTGTCTCTCACTTGGGTACACTTCTACAGGCACTGTCTCTCACTTGGGTACACTTCTACAGGCACTGACTCTCACTGGGGTACATTTCCACAGGCACTGACTCTCACTGGGGTACATTTCCACATGCACTGACTTTCACTGGGGTACACTTCCACAGGAACTGACTCTGAATGGGGTAAACTTCCACAGGCTCTGACTCTGAATGGGGTAAACTTCTGCAGGCACTGCATCTGAATGGGGTAAACTTCTACAGGTACTGAATCTGAATGGGGTAAACATCCACAGGTACTGACTCTCACTTGGGTACACTTCTGCAAGCATTGACTCTCACTTGGGTACACTTCTGCAGCCTCTGACTCTCACTGGAGTACATTTCCACAGGCACTGACTCTCACAGGGATACATTTCCACTGGCACTGAATCTCACTGGGGTACAGTTCTACAGGCACAAAATCTGAATGGGGTAAACTTCCACAGGCAGTGACTCTGAATGGTGTAAACTTCTGCAGGCACTGAATCTGAATGGGGTAAATATCTACAGGTACTGAATCTGAATGGGGTAAACTTCCACAGGCACTGACTCACACTGGGGGACACTTCCACAGGCACTGACTCTGAATGGAGTAAACTTCCACAGGCACTGACTCTCACTGGTGTGCAATTTCACAGGCACTGACTATGAATGGGGTAAACTTCCACAGGCACTGAATCTGAATGGGGTGCACTTCTACAGGCATTGACTCTCACTGGGGTACATTTCCACAGTGACTGACTCTCACTGGTGTACATTTCCACAGGCACAGATTCTCAATTGGGGACACTTCTACAGGCACTGTCTCCCACTTGGGTACACTTCTACAGGCACTGACTCTCACTGGGGTACATTTCCACAGGCACTGACGCTCACTGGGGTACATTTCCACATGCACTGACTCTCACTGGGGTACATTTCCACAGGTACTGACTCTGAATGGGGTAAAATTCCACAGGCTCTGACTCTGAATGGGGTAAACTTCTACAGGCACTGCATCTGAATGGGGTAAACTTCTACAGGTACTGAATCTGAATGGGGTAAACATCCACAGGCACTGACTCTCACTGGGGGACACATCCACAGGCACTGAATCTGAATGGGGTAAACTTCCACAGGCACTGACTCTCACTTGGATACACTTCTACAGGCACTGACTCTCACTGGGGTACATTTCCACAGGCACTGACTCTCACTGGGGTACATTTCCACATGCACTGACTCTCACTTGGGTACACTTCTGCAAGCATTGACTCTCACTTGGGTACACTTCTGCAGCCTCTGACTCTCACTGGAGTACATTTCCACAGGCACTGACTCTCACAGGGATACATTTCCACTGGCACTGAATCTCCCTGGTGTACACTTCTACAGGCACTGAATCTGAATGGGGTAAACTTCTACAGGTACTGAATCTGAATGGGGAAAACTTCCAGAAGCTCTGACTCTCACTGGGGTAAACTTCCACAGGCACTGACATTGAATGGGGTAAAATTCCACAGGCACAGAGTCTGAATGGGGTACACTGCCACAGGCACTGAATCTGAATGGGGTAAACTTCCATTGGCACTGATTCTGAATGGCGTAAACTTCTAGAGTCAATGACACTCACTGGGATAAACGTCCACAGGCACGGACTCTGAATGGGGTAAACTTCCACAGGCAAAGACTCTCACTGGGGTACACTTCCACAGGCACTGAATCTGAATGGGGTAAACTTCCACAGGCACTGACTCTCACTTGGGTACACTTCTACAGGCACTGACTCTCACTTGGGTACACTTCTGCAGGCACTGACTCTCACTGGTGTACCTTTCCACATGCACTGACTCTGAATGGGGTACACTTCTATAGGCAGTGACTCCTAATGGAGAGCCGCTCCCCAGCCACTGAATCTCACTGGGGTACACTTCTACAGGCACTGACTCTCACAGGGGTACATTTCCACTGGCACTGACTCTCACTGGGTACACTTCGACAGGCACTGAATCTGAATGGTGTAAACTTCTACAGGGACTGAAGCTGAATGGGGTAAACTTCCACAGGCACTGACTCTCACTGGGGTAAACTTCCACAGGCACTGACTCTAAATGGGGTAAACTTCCACAGGCACTGACTCTCACTGGGGTACACTTCCACAGGCACTGACTCTGAATGGGGTAAACTTTCACAGGCACTGACAATGAAAGGGGTACACTTCCACAGGCACTGAATCTGAATGGGGTAAACTTCTACAGGTACTGAATCTGAATGGGTTAAACTTCCACAGGCACTGACTGTCACTGGGGTATACATCCACAGGCACTGACTCTGAATGGGGTAAACTTCCACAGGCACTGACTCTCACTGGGGTACACTTCCACAGGCACTGTCTCTGAGTGGGGTAAAATTCCAAAGGCACTGACTCTCACTGGGGTACACTTCCACAGGCACTGAGTCTGAATGGGGTAAACTTCCACAGGCACTGACTCTGAATGGGGTTAACTTCTACCTGCTCTGAATCTGAATGGGGTACATTTCCACTGGCACTGAATCTGAATGGGGTGAACTTCTACAGGGACTGAATCTGAATGGTGTAAACGTCTACAGGTACTGAATCTGAATGGGGTAAACTTCCACAGGCACTGACTCTGAATGGGGTAAACTTCCACAGGCACTGTCTCCCAATTGGGTACACTTCTACAGGCACTGACTCTCACTGGGGTACATTTCCACAGGCACTGACTCTCACTGGGGTACATTTCCACATGCACTGACTCTCACTGGGGTACACTTCCACAGGAACTGACTCTGAATGGGGTAAACTTCCACAGGCTCTGACTCTGAATGGGGTAAACTTCTACAGGCACTGCATCTGAATGGGGTAAACTTCTACAGGTACTGAATCTGAATGGGGTAAACATCCACAGGTACTGACTCTCACTTGGGTACACTTCTGCAAGCATTGACTCTCACTTGGGTACACTTCTGCAGCCTCTGACTCTCACTGGAGTACATTTCCACAGGCACTGACTCTCACAGGGATACATTTCCACTGGCACTGAATCTCCCTGGGGTACACTACTACAGGCACTGAATCTGAATGGGGTAAACTTCCAGAAGCTCTGACTCTCACTGGGGTAAACTTCCACAGGCACTGACTCTGAATGGGGTAAAATTCCACAGGCACTGAGTCTGAATGGGGTACACTGCCACAGGCAATGACACTGAATGGGGTCAACTTCCACAGGCAAAGACTCTCTTTGGTGCACACTTCCACATGCACTGACTCTGAATGGGGTAAACATCCACAGGCATTGACTCTCACTGGGGTACACTTCCACTGGCACTGAATCCGAATGGGTTAAACTTCCACAGGCACTTACTCTCACTGGGGTACATTTCCACAGCCACTGACTCTCAGTGGGGTACACTTCGACAGGCACTGACTCTGACTGGGTTACACTTCCACAGGCACTGTCTCTTACTGGGGTGCAGTCCCACAGGATCTAGCTGTCACTTGGATACCGTTCCCTAGGCACTGACTCGAACTGGGGTACACTTCTACAGGCACTGACTCTGAATGGGGTAAACCTCTCCAGCAACTGAATATGAATGGGGAAAACGTCTACAGTTTCTGAATCTGAATGGGGTACACCTCCACAGGCCCTGACTCTCACTGGGGTACAATTACACAGGCACTGACTCCGAATGGGGTAAACTTCCAAAGGCACTGACTCTCACTGGGGTACACTTCCACAGGTACTGACTCTGAATGGGGTAAACTTCCACAGGCACTGACTCTGAATGGTGTAAACTTCTACAGGCACTGCATCTGAATGGGGTAAACTTCTACAGGTACTGAATCTGAATGGGGTAAACTTCCACAGGCACTGACACTCACTGGGGGACACATCCACAGGCACTGAATCTGAATGGGGTAAACTTCCAAAGGCACTGACTCTCACTTGGGTACACTTCTACAGGCACTGACTCTCACTGGGGTACATTTCCACAGGCACTGACTCTCATTGGGGTACATTTCCACAGGCACTGACTCTCACTTGGGTACACTTATGCAGGCATTGACTCTCACTTGGGTACACTTCTGCAGCCTCTGACTCTCACTGGAGTACATTTCCACAGGCACTGACTCTCACAGGGATACATTTCGACTGGCACTGAATCTCCCTGGTGTACACTTCTACTGGCACAGAATCTGAATGGGGTAAACCTCTACAGGTACTGAATCTGAATGGTGAAAACTTCCACAAGCTCTGACTCTCACTGGGGTAAACTTCCACAGGCACTGACTCTGAATGGGGTAAACGTCCACAGGCACTGACTCTCGCTGGGGTACACTTCCACAGGCACTGACTCTGAATGGGGTAAACTTACACAGGCACTGAGACTGAATGGGGTACACTGCCAGAGGCACTGAATCTGAATGGGGTAAACTTCCACAGGCACTGATTCTGAATGGCGTAACCTTCTAGAGGCAATGACTCTCACTGGGGTAAAAGTCCACAGGCACTGACTCTGAATGGGGTAACTTCCACAGGCACTGACTCTCACTGGGGTACACTTCCACAGGCACTGAATCTGAAAGGGGTAACTTCCACAGGCACCGACTCTCACTTGGGATCTCTTCTTCAGGCACTGACTCTCACTTGGGTACACTTCTACAGGCACTGACTCTCACTTGGGTACACTTCTGCAGGCACTGACTCTCACTGGTGTACCTTTCCACGTGCACTGACTGTGAATGGAATACACTTCTATAGGCAGTGACTCCTAATGGAGAGCCGCTCCCCAGCCACTGAATCTCAATGGGGAACACTTCTACAGGCACTGACTCTCACAGGGGTACATTTCCACTGGCACTGAATCTCACTGGGTACACTTCTACAGGCACTGAATATGAATGGTGCAAACATCTGCAGGGACAGAAACTGAATGGGGTAAACTTCCACAGGCACTGACTCTCACTGGGGTACACTTCCACAGGCAATGACTCTCACTGGGGTACACTTCCACAGGCACTGACTCTGAATGGGTTAAACTTCCACAGGCACTGACTCTCACTGGGGTACACTTCCACAGGCAATGACTCTCACTGGGGTACACCTCCACAGGCACTGAATCTGAATAGGGTAAACTTCTACACGTACTGAATCTGAATGGCATAAACTTCCACAGGCACTGACTCTCACTTGGGTACACTTCTACAGGCACTGTCTCTCACTTGGGTACACGTCTACAGGCACTGACTCTCACTGGGGTACATTTCCACAGGCACTGACTCTCACTGGGGTACATTACCACATGCACTGACTCTCACTTGGGTACACTTCTACTGGCACTGACTCTCAATTGGGTACACTTCTACAGGCACTGACTCTCACTTGGGTACACTTCTACAGGCCCTGACGCTCACTCGGGTACATTTCCACAGGCACTGACACACACTGGGGTACATTTCAACCTGCACTGACTCTGAGTGGGGTACACTTCTATAGGCAGTGACTCCGAATGGAGAGCCGCTCACCTGCCACTGAATCTCACTGGGGTACACTTCTGCAGGCACTGACTGTCACTGGGGTTCACTTCCACAGGCACTGACTCTGAATGGGGTAAACTTCCACAGGCACTGACACTGAATGGGGTACACTTACACAGGCACTGACTTTGAATGGGGTAAACATCCACAGGCACTGACCCTCACTTGGGTGCACTTCCACAGGCACTGACTCTGATGGGGTAAACTTCCACAGGCACTGACTGTCACTGGGGTACACTTCCACAGACCCTGACTCTGAATGGGGTAAACTTCCACAGGCACTGACACTCACTGGGGTACATTTCCACAGGCACTGACTCTCACTGGGGTACATTTCCACAGGCACTGACTCTCACTGGGGTACATTTCCACAGGCACTGACTCTCACTGGGGTACCTTTCCACATGCACTGACTCTGAATGGGATACACTTCTATCGGCAGTGACTCCGAATGGAGAGCCGCTCCACAGCCACTGAATCTCACTGGGGTACACTTCTACAGGCACTGACTCTCACAGGGGTACATTTCCACTGGCACTGACTCTCACTGGGGTACACTTCTACAGGCGCTGAATCTGAATGGGGTTAACATCTACAGGTACTGAAGCTGAATGGGGTAAACATCCACAGGCACTGACTCTGACTGGGGTAAACTTCCACAGGCACTGACTCTGAATGGGATAAACTTCAACAGGCACTGACTGTCACTGGGGGACACTTCCACAGGCACTGACTCTGAATGGGGAAAACTTCCACAGGCACTGACTCTGAATGGGGTACACTTCGACAGGCACTGACTCTCACTGGGGTAAACTTCCAAAGGCACTGACTCTCACTGGGGTACACTTCCAAAGGCACTGACTCTGAATGTGGTAAACTTCGACTGGCTGTGAATCTGAATGTGGTAAACTTCTACAGGTACTGAATCAGAATGGGGTAAACTTCCACAGGCACTGACTCTCACTGGGGTACACTTCCACAGGCACTGACTCTGAATGGGATAAACTTCAACAGGCACTGACTGTCACTGGGGGACACTTCCACAGGCACTGACTCTGAATGGGGAAAACTTCCACAGGCACTGACTCTGAATGGGGTACACTTCGACAGGCACTGACTCTCACTGGGGTAAACTTCCAAAGGCACTGACTCTCACTGGGGTACACTTCCAAAGGCACTGACTCTGAATGTGGTAAACATCCACAGGCACTGACTCTGAATGGGGTAAACTTCGACTGGCTGTGAATCTGAATGTGGTAAACTTCTACAGGTACTGAATCAGAATGGGGTAAACTTCCACAGGCACTGACTCTGAATGGGGTAAACTTCGACTGGCTGTGAATCTGAATGTGGTAAACTTCTACAGGTACTGAATCAGAATGGGGTAAACTTCCACAGGCACTGACTCTCACTGGGGTACACTTCCACAGACACTGACTCCGAATGGGGTAAACTTCCAAAGGCACAGACTCTCACTGGGGTACTCTTCCACAGGCACTGACTCTGAATGGGGTAAACTTCCACAGGCACTGACTCTGAATGGGGTTATCTTCTACAGGCTATGAATCTGAATATGGTAAACTTCTACAGGTACTGAATCTGAATGGAGTAAACATCCACAGGCACTGAATCTCACTGGGGTACACTTACACAGGCACTGACTCTCACAGGGGGACACTTCCACAGCCACTGACTCTGAATGGGGTACACTTCCACAGGCATTGACCCTCACTTGGGTGCACTTCCACAGGCACTGACTCTCACTGGGGTACACTTCCAGAGGCACTGATTCTGAATGGGGTAAACTTCCACAGGCACTGACTCTCACTGGGGTACACTTCCAGAGGCACTGACTCTCACTGGGGTACATTTTCACAGGCACTGACTCTCAGTGGGGTGCATTTCCACAGGCACTGACTCTCACTTGGTTACACTTCTACAGGCACTGACTTTCACTGGCGTACATTTCCACAGGCACTGACTCTCACTGGGGTACATTTCCACATGCACTGACTCTGAGTGGGGTACACTTCCATAGGCAGTGACTCCTAATGGTGAGCCGCTTCCCAGCCACTGAATCTCACTGGGGTACACTTATACAGGCACTGACTCTCACAGGGGTACATTTCCACAGGCACTGACTCTGAATGTGGTAAACTTCCACAGGCATTGACTCTCACAGGAGTACATTTCCACAGGCACTGAATCTGAATGGCGTAAACTTCCACAGGCACTGACTCTCACTGGGGTACACTTCCACAGGCACTGAATCTGAATGGGGTAAACTTCCACAGGCACTGACTCTCACAGCAGTACACTTCCACAGGCACTGATTCTGAATGGGGTAAACTTCCACAGGCATTTACTCTCACTGGGGTACACTTCCACAGGCACTGAATCTGAATGGGGTAAAGTTCCACAGGCACTGACTCTGAATTGGTTACAGTTCCACAGGCAATGACTCTCAGTGGGGTACACTTCGACAGGCACTGACTCTGACTGGGTAAACTTCCACAGGCACTGACTCTCACTGGGGTACACTTCCAAAGACACTGACTCTCGCTTGGGTACACTTCCACAGGCACTGACTCTCACTGGGGTACATTTCCACAGGCACTGCCTCTGAATGGGGTAAACTTCCACAGGCACTGACTCTGAATGGGGTTAACTTCTACAGGCTCTGAATCTGAATGGGGTAAACTTCTACAGGTACTGAATCTGAATGGGGTAAACTTCTACAGGTACTGAATCTGAATGGGGTAAACTTCCACAGGCACTGACTCTCACTGGGGTACACTTCCACAGGCACTGACTCTCGCTTGGGTACACTTCTACAGGCACTGACTCTCACTGGGGTACATTTACACATGCACTGACTCTCACTGGGGTACACTTCCACAGGCACTGTCTCTGAATGGGTTAAACATCCACAGGCACTGACTCGCACTGGGGTACACTTCCACAGGCACTGACTCTCACTGGGGTACACTTACATAGGCTCTGACTCTGAGTGGGGTAAACTTCCAAAGGCACTGACTCTCACTGGGGCACAATTCCACAGGCACTGACTCTGAATGGGGTAAACTTCCACAGGCACTGACTCTGAATGGGGTTAACTTCTACTGGCTCTGAATCTGAATGGGGTACATTTCCTCAGGCACTGATTCTGAATGGTGTAAACTTCTACAGGTACTGAATCTGCATTGTGTAAACTTCTACAGGTACTGAATCTGAATGGGGTAAACTTCCAAAGGCACTGACTCTGAATGGGGTAAACTTCCACAGGCACTGAAATAAAAGCAAAATACTGCGGATGCTGGAAATCTGAAACAAAAACAAGAAATGCTGGTATCACTCAGCAGGTCTGGCAGCATCTGTGGAAAGAGAAGCAGAGTTAACGTTTCGGGTCAGTGACCCTTGTTCGGAACTCACAAATATTAGAAAAGTAACAGATTATAAACAAGTGAGGTGGGGGTGGGGCAAGAGATAACAAAGGAGAAGGTGCAGATTGGACCAGGCCACATAGCAGACCAAAAGGTCACGGAGAAAAGGCAAACAATATTGCTTTGTCTTTCAACACACCATTAACATATTGTTCGCCTTTTCTCCGTGAACCTTTGGTCAGCTATGAGGTCAGGTCCAATCTGCACCTGCTCCTTTGTTATCTCTTGCCCCACACCCACCTCACTTGTTTATAATCTGTGACTTTTCTATTATTTGCCAGTTCCGAAGAAGGGTCACTGACCCGAAACGTAAACTCTGCTTCTCTTTCCACAGATGCTACCAGACCTGCTGAGTGATTCCAGCATTTCTTGTTTTTGTTCCACAGGCACTGACCCTCACTTGGGTGCACTTCTACAGGCACTGACTCTGAATGGGGTACACTTCCACAGGCACTGACTCTCACTGGGGCACACTTCCACAGGCACTGACTCTCACTGGGGTACACTTCCACAGGCACTGAATCTGAATGGGGTAAACTTCCACAGGCACTGATTCTCACTTGGGTACACTTCTTCAGGCACTGACTCTCACTGGGGTACATTTCCACAGGCACTGACACTCACTGGGGTACATTTCCACAGGCACTGACTCTCACTTGGGTACACTTCTACAGGCACCGACTCTCACTTGGGTACACTTCTGCAGGCACTGACTCTGAGTGGGGGACCTTCTATAGGCACTGAATCTGAATGGTGTAAACTTCTAGATGCACAGACTCTGAATGGGGTAAATTTGCACAGGCACTGACTCTGAATGGGGTAAACATCCACAGGCACTGACTCTCACTGGTGTACACTTCCACATGCACTGACTCTGAGTGGGGTACACATCGAAAGGCACTGAATCTGAATGGTGTAAACTTCAAGAGGTACTGAATCAGAATGGGGTAAACTTGCACAGGCACTGACTCTGAATGGGGTAAACTTTCACAGGCACTGACTCTCACTGGGGTACACTTCCACAGGCACTGACTCTCACTGGGGTACATTTACACATGCACTGACTCTGAATGGGGTAAACGTCCACAGGCACTGACTCTAACTGGGGTACACTTCGACAGGCACTGAATCTGAATGTGGTAACTTCTACAGGTACTGAATCTGAATGGGGTAAACTTCCACAGGCCCTGACTTTCACTGGGGTACATTTCCACAGGCACTGACTCTGAATGGGGTAAACTTGCACAGGCACTGACTCTCACTGGGGTACACTTCCACAGGCACTGACTCTCACTGGGGTACACTTACACAGGCACTGACTCGGAATGTAGAAAACTTCCAAAGGCACTGACTCTCACTGGGGTACACTTCCACAGGCACTGACTCTGAATGGGGTAAACTTCCACAGGCACTGACTCTGAATGGGGTTAACTTCTCCAGGCTCTGAATCTGAATGGGGTAAACTTCTACAGGTACTGAATCTGAATGGGGTAAACTTCCACAGGCACTGAATCTCACTGGGGTACACTTAAACAGGCACTGACTCTCACAGGGGGACACTTCCACAGCCACTGACTCTGAATGGGGTACACTTCCACAGGCATTGACCCTCACTTGGGTGCACTTCCACAGGCACTGACTCTCACTGGGGTACAGTTCCAGAGGCACTGATTCTGAATGGGGTAAACTTCCACAGGCACTGACTCTCACTGGGGTACACTTCCAGAGGCACTGACTCTCACTGGGGTACATTTTCACAGGCACTGACTCTCAGTGGGGTGCATTTCCACAGGCACTGACTCTCACTTGGTTACACTTCTACAGGCACTGACTCTCACTGGCGTACATTTCCACAGGCACTGACTCTCACTGGGGTACATTTCCACATGCACTGACTCTGAGTGGGGTACACATCCATAGACAGTGACTCCTAATGGTGAGCCGCTTCCCAGCCACTGAATCTCACTGGGGTACACTTATACAGGCACTGACTCTCACAGGGGTACATTTCCACAGGCACTGACTCTGAATGTGGTAAACTTCCACAGGCATTGACTCTCACAGGAGTACATTTCCACAGGCACTGAATCTGAATGGCGTAAACTTCCACAGGCACTGACTCTCACTGGGGTACACTTCCACAGGCACTGAATCTGAATGGGGTAAACTTCCACAGGCACTGACTCTCACAGCAGTACACTTCCACAGGCACTGATTCTGAATGGGGTAAACTTCCACAGGCATTTACTCTCACTGGGGTACACTTCCACAGGCACTGAATCTGAATGGGGTAAAGTTCCACAGGCACTGACTCTGAATTGGTTACAGTTCCACAGTCAATGACTCTCAGTGGGGTACACTTGCACAGGCACTGACTCTCACTGGGGTACACTTCCACAGGCACTGACACTGAATGGGGTAAACTTCCACAGGCACTGACTCTCACTGGGGTACATTTACACATGCACTGACTCTGAATGGGGTAAACGTCCACAGGCACTGACTCTAACTGGGGTACACTTCGACAGGCACTGAATCTGAATGTGGTAAACTTCTACAGGTACTGAATCTGAATGGGGTAAACTTCCACAGGCCCTGACTTTCACTGGGGTACATTTCCACAGGCACTGACTCTGAATGGGGTAAACTTGCACAGGCACTGACTCTCACTGGGGTAAACTTGCACAGGCACTGACTCTCACTGGGGTACATTTCCACATGCACTGACTCTGAGTGGGGTACACTTCCATAGGCAGTGACTCCTAATGGTGAGGCGCTTCCCAGCCACTGAATCTCACTGGGGTACACTTATACAGGCACTGACTCTCACAGGGGTACATTTCCACAGGCACTGACTCTGAATGTGGTAAACTTCCACAGGCATTGACTCTCACAGGAGTACATTTCCACAGGCACTGAATCTGAATGGCGTAAACTTCCACAGGCACTGACACTCATTGGGGTACACTTCCACAGGCATTGAATCTGAATGGGGTAAACTTCCACAGGCATTTACTCTCACTGGGGTACACTTCCACAGGCACTGAATCTGAATGGGGTAAAGTTCCACAGGCATTTACTCTCACTGGTGTACACTTCCACAGGCACTGAATCTGAATGGGGTAAAGTTCCACAGGCATTTACTCTCACTGGGGTACACTTCCACAGGCACTGAATCTGAATGGGGTAAAGTTCCACAGGCACTGACTCTGAATTGGTTACAGTTCCACAGTCAATGACTCTCAGTGGGGTACACTTCGACAGGCACTGACTCTGACTGGGTAAACTTCCACAGGCACTGACTCTCACTGGGGTACACTTCCACAGGCACTGACTCTCGCTTGGGTACACTTCTACAGGCACTGACTCTCACTGGGGTACACTTCCACAGGCACTGTCTCTGAATGGGTTAAATATCCACAGGCACTGACTCGCAAAGGGGTACACGTCCACAGGCACTGACTCTCACTGGGGTACACTTACATAGGCTCTGACTCTGAGTGGGGTAAACTTCCAAAGGCACTGACTCTCACTGGGGCACAATTCCACAGGCACTGACTCTGAATGGGGTTAACTTCGACTGGCTCTGAATCTGAATGGGGTAAACTTCTACAGGTACTGAATCTGAATGGGGTAAACTTCTACAGGCACTGAATCTGCATTGTGCAAACTTCTACAGGTACTGAATCTGAATGGGGTAAACTTCTACAGGCACTGACTCTGAATGGGGTAAACTTCCACAGGCACTGAAATAAAAGCAAAATACTGCGGATGCTGGAAATCTGAAACAAAAACAAGAAATGCTGGAATCACTCAGCAGGTCTGGCAGCATCTGTGGAAAGAGAAGCAGAGTTAACGTTTCGGGTCAGTGACCCTTCTTCGGAACTGACAAATATTAGAAAAGTCACAGATTATAAACAAGTGAGGTGGGGGTGGGGCAAGAGATAACAATTGAGAAGGTGCAGATTGGACCAGGCCACATAGCAGACCAAAAGTTCACGGAGAAAAGGCAAACAATATTGCTTTGTCTTTCAACACACCATTAACATATTGTTTGCCTTTTCTCCGTAAACCTTTGGTCAGCTATGAGGTCTGGTCCAATCTGCACCTGCTCCTTTGTTATCTCTTGCCCCACACCCACCTCACTTGTTTATAATCTGTGACTTTTCTAATATTTGTCAGTTCCGAAGAAGGGTCACTGACCCGAAACGTAAACTCTGCTTCTCTTTCCACAGATGCTGCCAGACCTGCTGAGTGATTCCAGCATTTCTTGTTTTTGTTCCACAGGCACTGACCCACACTTGGGTGCACTTCTACAGGCACTGACTCTGAATGGGGTAAACTTCCACAGGCACTGACTCTCACTGGATCACACTTCCACAGGCACTGACTCTCACTGGGGTACACTTCCACAGGCACTGAATCTGAATGGGGTAAACTTCCACAGGCACTGATTCTCACTTGCGTACACTTCTTCAGGCACTGACTCTCACTGGGGTACATTTCCACAGGCACTGACACTCACTGGGGTACATTTCCACAGGCACTGACTCTCACTTGGGTACACTTCTACAGGCAATGACTCTCACTTGGGTACACTTCTGCAGGCTCTGACTCTCACTGGGGTACATTTCCACAGGCACTGACTTTCACTGGTGTACATTTCCACATGCACTGACTCTGAGTGGGGTACACTTCTATAGGCACTGAATCTGAATGGTGTAAACTTCTAGATGCACAGACTCTGAATGGGGTAAACTTCCACAGGCACTGACTCTCACTGGGGTACACTTCCACAGGCACTGAATCTGAATGGGGTAAACTTCCACAGGCACTGACTCTCACAGCAGTACACTTCCACAGGCACTGATTCTGAATGGGGTAAACTTCCACAGGCATTTACTCTCACTGGGGTACACTTTCACAGGCACTGAATCTGAATTGGTTACAGTTCCACAGTCAATGACTCTCAGTGGGGTACACTTTGACAGGCACTGACTCTGACTGGGTAAACTTCCACAGGCACTGACTCTCACTGGGGTACACTTCCACAGGCACTGACTCTCGCTTGGGTACACTTCTACAGGCACTGACTCTCACTGGGGTACATTTACACATGCACTGACTCTCACTGGGGTACACTTCCACAGGCACTGTCTCGGAATGGGTTAAACATCCACAGGCACTGACTCGCACTGGGGTACACTTCCACAGGCACTGACTCTCACTGGGGTACACTTACATATGCTCTGACTCTGAGTGGGGTAAACTTCCAAAGGCACTGACTCTCACTGGGGCACAATTCCACAGGCAATGTCTCTGAATGGGGTAAACTTCCACAGGCACTGACTCTGAATGGGGTTAACTTCTACTGGCTCTGAATCTGAATGGGGTACATTTCCTCAGGCACTGATTCTGAATGGGGTAAACTTCTACAGGTACTGAATCTGCATTGTGTAAACTTCTACAGGTACTGAATCTGAATGCGGTAAACTTCTACAGGCACTTACTCTGAATGGGGTAACCTTCCACAGGCACTGAAATAAAAGCAAAATACTGCGGATGCTGGAAATCTGAAACAAAAACAAGAAATGCTGGAATCACTCAGCAGGTCTGGCAGCATCTGTGGAAAGAGAAGCAGAGTTAACGTTTCGGGTCAGTGACCCTTCTTCGGAACTGACAAATATTAGAAAAGTCACAGATTATAAACAAGTGAGGTGGGGGTGGGGCAAGAGATAACAAAGGAGAAGGTGCAGATTGGACCAGGCCACATAGCAGACCAAAAGGTCACGGAGATAAGGCAAACAATATTGCTTTGTCTTTCAACACACCATTAACATATTGTTTGCCTTTTCTCCGTGAACCTTTGGTCAGCTATGAGGTCTGGTCCAATCTGCACCTGCTCCTTTGTTATCTCTTGCCCCACACCCACCTCACTTGTTTATAATCTGTGACTTTTCTAATATTTGTCAGTTCCGAAGAAGGGTCACTGACCCGAAACGTAAACTCTGCTTCTCTTTCCACAGATGCTGCCAGACCTGCTGAGTGATTCCAGCATTTCTTGTTTTTGTTCCACAGGCACTGACCCACACTTGGGTGCACTTCTACAGGCACTGACTCTGAATGGGGTAAACTTCCACAGGCACTGACTCTCACTGGGGCACACTTCCACAGGCACTGACTCTCACTGGGGTACACTTCCACAGGCACTGAATCTGAATGGGGTAAACTTCCACAGGCACTGATTCTCACTTGGGTACACTTCTTCAGGCACTGACTCTCACTGGGGTACATTTCCACAGGCACTGACACTCACTGGGGTACATTTCCACAGGCACTGACTCTCACTTGGGTACACTTCTACAGGCAATGACTCTCACTTGGGTACACTTCTGCAGGCACTGACTCTCACTGGGGTACATTTCCACAGGCACTGACTTTGACTGGTGTACATTTCCACATGCACTGACTCTGAGTGGGGTACACTTCTATAGGCACTGAATCTGAATGGTGTAAACTTCTAGATGCACAGACTCTGAATGGGGTAAACTTGCACAGGCACTGACTCTGAATGGGGTAAACTTTCACAGGCAATGACTCTCACTGGGGTAGACTTCCACAGGCACTGACTCTCACTGGGGTACACTTCCACAGGCACTGAATCTGAATGGGGTAAACTTGCACAGGCACTGATTTTCACTTGGGTACACTTCTTCAGGCACTGACTCTCACTGGGGTACATTTCCACAGGCACTGACTCTCACTGGGGTACATTTCCACAGGCACTGACTCTCACTTGGGTACACTTCTACAGGCACTGACTCTCACTTGGGTACACTTCTGCAGGCACTGACTCTCACTGGGGTACATTTCCACAGGCACTGACTCTCACTGGTGTACATTTCCACATGCACTGACTCTGAGTGGGGTACACTTCTATAGGCACTGAATCTGAATGGTGTAAACTTCTAGATGCACAGACCATGAATGGGGTAAACTTGCACAGGCACTGTCTCTGAATGGGGTAAACATCCACAGGCACTGACTGTCTCTGGTGTACACTTCCACATGCACTGACTCTGAGTGGGGTACACTTCGAAAGGCACTGAATCTGAATGGTGTAAACTTCTAGAGGTACTGAATCTGAATGGGGTAAACTTGCACAGGCACTGACTCTGAATGCGGTAAAGTTTCACCGGCACTGACTCTCACTGGGGTAGACTTCCACAGGCACTGACTCTCACTGGGGTACATTTACACATGCACTGACTCTAAATGGGATAAACGTCCACAGGCACTGACTCTAACTGAGGTACACTTCGACAGGCACTGAATCTGAATGTGGTAAACTTCTACAGGTACTGAATCTGAATGGGGTAAACTTCCACAGGCCCTGACTTTCACTGGGGTACATTTCCACAGGCACTGACTCTGAATGGGGTAAACTTGCACAGGCACTGACTCTCACTGGGGTACACTTCCACAGGCACTGACTCTCACTGGGGTACACTTACACAGGCACTGACTCTCACTGGGGTACACTTACACAGGCACTGACTCGGAATGGGGAAAACTTCCAAAGGCACTGACTCTCACTGGGGTACACTTCCACAGGCACTGACTCTGAATGGGGTAAACTTCCACAGGCACTGACTCTGAATGGGGTTAACTTCTACAGGCTCTGAATCTGAATGGGGTAAACTTCTACAGGTACTGAATCTGAATGGGGTAAACTTCCACAGGCACTCAATCTCACTGGGGTACACTTAAACAGGCACTGACTCTCACAGGGGGACACTTCCACAGCCACTGACTCTGAATGGGGTACACTTCCACAGGCATTGACCCTCACTTAGGTGCACTTCCACAGGCACTGACTCTCACTGGGGTACACATCCAGAGCCACTGATTCTGAATGGGGTAAACTTCCACAGGCACTGACTCTCACTGGGGTACACTTCCAGAGGCACTGACTCTCACTGGGGTACATTTTCACAGGCACTGACTCTCAGTGGGGTGCATTTCCACAGGCACTGACTCTCACTTGGTTACACTTCTACATTCACTGACTCTCACTAGCGTACATTTCCACAGGCACTGACTCTCACTGGGGTACATTTCCACATGCACTGACTCTGAGTGGGGTACACTTCCATAGGCAGTGACTCCTAATGGTGAGCCGCTTCCCAGCCACTGAATCTCACTGGGTTACACTTCTACAGGCACTGACTCTCACAGGGGTACATTTCCACAGGCACTGACTCTGAATGTGGTAAACTTCCACAGGCATTGACTCTCACAGGAGTACATTTCCACAGGCACTGAATCTGAATGGCGTAAACTTCCACAGGCACTGACTCTCACTGGGGTACACTTCCACAGGCACTGAATCTGAATGGGGTAAACTTCCACAGGCACTGACTCTCACAGCAGTACACTGCCACAGGCACTGATTCTGAATGGGATAAACTTCCACAGGCATTTACTCTCACTGGGGTACACTTCCACATGCACTGAATCTGAATGGGGTAAAGTTCCACAGGCACTGACTCTGAATTGGTTAAAGTTCCACAGGCAATGACTCTCAGTGGGGTACACTTCGACAGGCACTGACTCTGACTGGGTAAAATTCCACAGGCACTGACTCTCACTGGGGTACACTTCCACAGGCACTGACTCTCGCTTGGGTACACTTCTACAGGCACTGACTCTCACTGGGGTACATTTCCACAGGCACTGCCTCTGAATGTGGTAAACTTCCACAGGCACTGACTCTGAATGGGGTTAACTTCTGCAGGCTCTGAATCTGAATGGGGTAAACTTCTACAGGTACTGAATCTGAATGGGGTAAACTTCCACAGGCACTGAATTTCACTGGGGTACACTTACACAGGCACTGACTCTCACAGGGGGACACTTCCACAGCCACTGACTCAGAATGGGGTACACTTCCACAGGCATTGACCCTCACTTGGGTGCACTTCCACAGGCACTGACTCTCACTGGGGTACACTTCCAGAGGCACTGACTCTGAATGGGGTAAACTTCCACAGGCACTGACTCTCACTGGGGTACACTTCGACAGGCACTGAATCTGAATGCGGTAAACTTCTACAGGTACTGAATCTGAATGGGGTAAACTTCCACAGGCCCTGACTATCACTGGGGTACACTTACACAGGCACTGACTGGGAATGGGGAAAACTTCCAAAGGCACTGACTCTCACTGGGGTACAGTTACACAGGGACTGACTCTGAATGGGGTAAACCTCGACAGGCACTGGCTCTGAATGGGGATAACTTCTACAGGCTCTGAATCTGTATGGGGTAAACTTCTACAGGTACTGAATCTGAATGGGGTAAACTTCCACAGGCACTGAATCTCACTGGGGTACACTTACACAGGCACTGACTCTCAAAGGGGGACACTTCCACAACCACTGAATCTGAATGGGGTACACTTCCACAGGCATTGACCCTCACTTGGGTGCACTTCCACAGGCACTGACTCTCACTGGGGTACACTTCCAGAGGCACTGATTCTGAATGGGGTAAAATTCCACAGGCACTGACTCTCACTGGGGTACACTTCCAGAGGCACTGACTCTCACTGGGGTACACTTCTACAGGCACTGACTCTCACTAGCGTACATTTCCACGGGCACTGACTCTCACTGGGGTACATTTCCACATGCACTGACTCTGAGTGGGGTACACTTCCATAGGCAGTGACTCCGAATGGTGAGCCGCTTCCCAGCCACTGAATCTCACTGGGGTAGACTTCTACAGGCACTGACGCTCACAGGGGTACATTTCCACAGGCACTGACTCTGAATGTGGCAAACTTCCACAGGTATTGACTCTCTCAGGAGTACATTTCCACAGGCACTGATTCTGAATGGGGTAAACTTCCACAGGCATTTACTCTCACTGGGGTACACTTCCACAGGCACTGAATCTGAATGGGGTAAACTTCCAAAGGCACTGACTCTCACTGGGGTACACTTCTACAGGCCCTGACTCTGAATGGGGTAAACTTCCAAAGGCACTGACTCTCACTGGGGTACACTTCTACAGGCCCTGAATCTGAATGTGGTACACTTCTATAGGCACTGACTCTCACTTGGGTACATTTCCACAGGCACTGACTCTCACTTGGGAACACTTCTCCAGGCACTGACTCTCACTGGGGTACATTTCCACAGGCACTGACTCTCACTGGGGTACATTTCCACAGGCACTGATTCTCACTGGGGTACACTTATTCAGGCACTGAATCTGAATGGTGTAAACTTCTACAGGTACTGAATATGAATGGGGTAAACTTCCACAGGCACTGACTCTGAATGGGGTAAACTTCCACAGGCACTGACTCTGACTGGGGTACACTTCCACAGGCAATGACACTCACTGGGGTCCACTTCCACAGGCACTGACTCTGAATGGCTTAAACTTGCACAGGCACTGACTCTCACTGGGGTACACTTCCACTGGCACTGACACTAACTGGGGTACACTTACATAGGCACTGACTCTGAATGGGGTAAACTTCCACAGGCACTGACTCTCACTGGGATACACTTCCACAGGCACAGACTCTGAATGGGGTAATCTTCCACAGGCCCTGACTCTCACTGGGGTACACTTCTACAGGCACTGAATGTGAATGGGGTAAACTTCCACAGGCACTGACTCTCACTGGGGTACACTTCCTCAGGCACTGACTCTGAATTGGGTAAACGTCCACAGGCACTGACTCTCACTGAGGTACACTTCCACAGGTACTGACTCTGAATGGGGTAAACTTCCACATGCACTGACTCTGATTGGGGTACACTTACACATGCACTGAATCTAAATGGGGTAAACATCCACAGGCAATGACTCTCAGTGGGGTACTCTTCGATAGGCACTGACACTTGCTGGGGTAAACTTCCAAAGGCACTGACTCTGAATGGGGTAAACTTCCACAGGCACTGACTCTCACTTGGGTACTCTTCGACAGGCACTGACTCTCACTGGGGTAAACTTCCAAAGGCACAGACTCTCAATGGGGTACACTTCCACAGGCACTGACTCTGAATGGGGTAAACTTCCACAGGCACTGACACTGAATGGGGTAAACTTCGACAGGCACTGAATCTGAATGTGGTAAACTTCTACAGGTACTGAATTTGAATGGGGTAAACTTCCACAGGCACTGACTCTCACTGGGTTACACTTACACACGCACTGACTCTGAATGGGGTCAACTTCCACAGGCACTGATTCTGAATGGCGTAGACTTCTAGAGGCAATGACTCTCACTGGGCTAAAGGTCCACAGTCACTGTCTTTGAATGGGGTAAACTTCCACAGGCACTGACTCTGAATGGGGTAAAATTCTACAGGTACTGAATCTGAATGGGGTAAACTTCCACAGGCACTGACTCTCACTGGGGTACATTTCCACAGGCACTGACTCCGAATGGGGTAAGCTTCCAAAGTCACTGACTCTCAATGGGGTACACTTCCACAGGCACTGACTCTGAATGGGGTAAACTTCCACAGGCACTGACACTGAATGGGGTAAACTTCGACAGGCACTGAATCTGAATGTGGTAAACTTCTACAGGTACTGAATTTGAATGTGGTAAACGTCTACAGGCACTGACTCTCACTGGGGTACACTTCCACACGCACTGACTCTGAATGGGGTCAACTTCCACAGGCACTGATTCTGAATGGCGTAGACTTCTAGAGGCAATGACTCTCACTGGGCTAAAGCTCCACAGGCACTGACTTTGAATGGGGTAAACTTCCACAGGCACTGACTCTCACTGGGGTACACTTCCACAGGCACTGAATCTGAATGGGGTAAACTTCCACAGGCACCGACTGTCACTTGGGAACACTTCTTCAGGCACTGACTCACACTTGGGAACACTTCTACAGGCACTGACTCTTACTGGTGTACCTTTCCACATGCACAGACTCTGAATGGGGTACACTTCTATAGGCAGTGACTCCTAATGGAGAGCCGCTCCCCAGCCACTGAATCTCACTGGGGTACACTTCTACAGGCACGGACCCTCACAGGGGTACATTTCCACTGGCACTAACTCTCACTGGGTACACTTCTACAGGCACTGAATCTGAATGGTGTAAACTTCAACAGGGACTGAAGCTGAATGGGGTAAACTTCCACAGGCACAGACTCTCACTGGGGAAAACTTCCACAGGCACTGACTCTAAATGGGGTAAACTTCCACAGGCACTGACTCTCACTGGGGTACACTTCCACAGGCACTGACTCTGAATGGGGTAAACTTCCACAGGCACTGACTCTGAATGGGGTACACTTCCACACGCGTTGAATCTGAATGGGGTAAACTTCTACAGGTACTGAATCTGAATGGTGTAAACTACTACAGGTACTGAATCTGAATGGGGTAAACCTCTACAGGCACTGACTCTGAATGGGCTAAACTTCCACATGCACTGACTCTGAATGGAGTAAACTTCCACAGGCACTGACTCTCACTGGGGTACACTTCCACAGACTCTGTCTCTGAATGGGTTAAACATCCACAGGCACTGACTCTCACTGGGGTACACTTCCACAGGCACTGACTCTCACTGGGGTACACTTACATAGGCACTGACTCTGAGTGGGGTAAACTTCCAAAGGCACTGACTCTCATTGGGGTACACTTCCACAGGCACTGACTCTGAATGGGGTAAACTTACACAGGCACTGACCCTCACTTGGGTACACTTCTTCAGGCACTGACTTTCACTGGGGTACATTTCCATTGGCACTGACTCTCACTTGCGTACACTTCTACAGGCACTGAATCTGAATGGGGTAAACTTTCACAGGCACTGACTCTCACTTGGGTACACTTCTTCAGGCACTGACTCTCACTGGGGTACATTTCCACAGGCACTGACTCTCACTGGGGTACATTTCCATTGGCACTGACTCTCACTTGGTTACACTTCTACAGGCACTGACTCTCACTTGGGTACACTTCTATAGGCACTGACTCTCACTGGTGTACCTTTCCACATGCACTGACTCTGAATGGGATACACTTCTCTTGGCAGTGACTCCTAATGGAGAGCCGCTCCCCAGCCATTGAATCTCACTGGGGTACACATCTGCAGGCACTGACTCTCACAGGGGTACATTTCCACTGGCACTGACTCTCACTGGGGTACACTTCTACAGGCACTGAATCTGAATGGGGTCAACATCTGCAGGTACTGAAGCTGAATGGGGTAAACATCTACAGGCACTGACTCTCACTGTGGTAAACTTCCACAGGCACTGACTCTGAATGGGAAAAACTTCCACAGGCACTGACTGTCACTGGGGTACACTTCCACAGACACTGACTCTGAATGGGGTAAACTTCCAAAGGCACTGACTCTCACTGGGGTACACTTCTACAGGCCCTGAATCTGAATGTGGTACACTTCTATAGGCACTGACTCTCACTTGGGTACATTTCCACAGGCACTGACTCTCACTGGGGTACATTTCCACAGGCACTGACTCTCACTGGGGTACATTTCCACAGGCACTGACTCTCACTGGGGTACACTTATTCAGGCACTGAATCTGAATGGTGTAAACTTCTACAGGTACTGAATCTGAATGGGGTTAACTTCCACAGGCACTGACTCTGAATGGGGTAAACTTCCACAAGCACTGACTCTGACTGGGGTATACTTCCACAGGCAATGACACTCACTGGGGTCCACTTCCACAGGCACTGACTCTGAATGGCTTAAACTTGCACAGGCACTGACTCTCACTGGGGTACACTTCCACTGGCACTGACACTAACTGGGGTACACTTACATAGGCACTGACTCTGAATGGGGCAAACTTCCACAGGCACTGACTCTCACTGGGATACACTTCCACAGGCACAGACTCTGAATGGGGTAATCTTCCACAGGCCCTGACTCTCACTGGGGTACACTTCTACAGGCACTGAATCTGAATGTGTTAAACTTCTACAGGTACTGAAGGTGAATGGGGTAAACTTCCACAGGCACTGACTCTCACTGGGGTACACTTCCACAGGCACTCACTCTGAATTGGGTAAACTTCCACAGGCACTGACTCTCACTGAGGTACACTTCCACAGGTACTGACTCTGAATGGGGTAAACTTCCACATGCACTGACTCTGATTGGGGTACACTTACACATGCACTGAATCTAAATGGGGTAAACATCCACAGGCAATGACTCTCAGTGGGGTACTCTTCGATAGGCACTGACACTTGCTGGGGTAAACTTCCAAAGGCACTGACTCTGAATGGGGTAAACTTCCACAGGCACTGACTCTCACTTGGGAACTCTTCGACAGGCACTGACTCTCACAGGGGTAAACTTCCAAAGGCACAGACTCTCAATGGGGTACACTTCCACAGGCACTGACTCTGAATGGGGTAAACTTCCACAGGCACTGACACTGAATGGGGTAAACTTCGACAGGCACTGAATCTGAATGTGGTAAACTTCTACAGGTACTGAATTTGAATGGGGTAAACTTCCACAGGCACTGACTCTCACTGGGTACACTTCCACATGCACTGACTCTGAATGGGGTCAACTTCCACAGGCACTGATTCTGAATGGCGTAGACTTCTAGAGGCAATGACTCTCACTGGGCTAAAGGTCCACAGGCACTGACTTTGAATGGGGTAAACTTCCACAGGCACTGACTCTGAATGGGGTAAAATTCTACAGGTACTGAATCTGAATGGGGTAAACTTCCACAGGCACTGACTCTCACTGGGGTACATTTCCACAGGCACTGACTCCGAATGGGGTAAGCTTCCAAAGTCACTGACTCTCAATGGGGTACACTTCCACAGGCACTGACTCTGAATGGGGTAAACTTCCACAGGCACTGACACTGAATGGGGTAAACTTCGACAGGCACTGAATCTGAATGTGGTAAACTTCTACAGGTACTGAATTTGAATGTGGTAAACTTCCACAGGCACTGACTCTCACTGGGGTACACTTCCACACGCACTGACTCTGAATGGGGTCAACTTCCACAGGCACTGATTCTGAATGGCGTAGACTTCTAGAGGCAATGACTCTCACTGGGCTAAAGGTCCACAGGCACTGACTTTGAATGGGGTAAACTTCCACAGGCACTGACTCTCACTGGGGTACACTTCCACAGGCACTGAATCTGAATGGGGTAAACTTCCACAGGCACCGACTCTCACTTGGGATCACTTCTTCAGGCACTGACTAACACTTGGGAACACTTCTACAGGCACTGACTCACTTGGGTACACTTCTGCAGGCACTGACTCTTACTGGTGTACCTTTCCACATGCACAGACTCTGAATGGGGTACACTTCTATCGGCAGTGACTCCTAATGGAGAGCCGCTCCCCAGCCACTGAATCTCACTGGGGTGCACTTCTACAGGCACGGACCCTCACAGGGGTACATTTCCACTGGCACTGACTCTCACTGGGTACACTTCTACAGGCAATGAATCTGAATGGTGTAAACTTCAACAGGGACTGAAGCTGAATGGGGTAAACTTCCACAGGCACTGACTCTCACTGGGGAAAACTTCCGCAGGCACTGACTCTAAATGGGGTAAACTTCCACAGGCACTGACTCTCACTGGGGTACACTTCCACAGGCACTGACTCTGAATGGGGTAAACTTCCACAGGCACTGACTCTGAATGGGGTACACTTCCACACGCGTTGAATCTGAATGGGGTAAACTTCTACAGGTACTGAATCTGAATGGTGTAAACTTCTACAGGTACTGAATCTGAATGGGGTAAACCTCTACAGGCACTGACTCTGAATGGGCTAAACTTCCACATGCACTGACTCTGAATGGAGTAAACTTCCACAGGCACTGACTCTCACTGGGGTACACTTCCACAGGCACTGTCTCTGAATGGGTTAAACATCCACAGGCACTGACTCTCACTGGGGTACACTTCCACAGGCACTGACTCTCACTGGGGTACACTTACATAGGCACTGACTCTGAGTGGGGTAAACTTCCAAAGGCACTGACTCTCATTGGGGTACACTTCCACAGGCTCTGACTCTGAATGGGGTAAACTTGCACAGGCACTGACTCTAAATGGGGTTAACTTCTACTGGCTCTGAATCTGAATGGGGTACATTTCCACAGACACTGAATCTGAATGGGGTAAACTTCTACAGGTTCTGAATCTGAATGGGGTAAACTTCTACAGGCACTGACTCTGAATGGGGTAAACTTCCACAGGCACTGAAATAAAAGCAAAATACTGCGGATGCTGGAAATAAATCTGAAACAAAAACAAGAAATGCTGGAATCACTCAGCAGGTCTGGCAGCATCTGTGGAAAGAGATGCAGAGTTTACGTTTCGGGTCAGTGACCCTTCTTCAGAACTGACAAGTATTAGAAAAGTCACAGATTATAAACAAGTGAGGTGGGTGTGGGGCAAGCGATAACAAAGGAGAAGGTGCAGATTGGACCAGGCCACATAGCAGACCAAAAGGTCACGGAGAAAAGGCAAACAATATTGCTTTGTCTTTCAACACACCATTAACATATTGTTTGCCTTTTCTACGTGAACTTTTGGTCAGCTATGAGGCCTGGTCCAATCTGCACCTGCTCCTTTGTTATCTCTTGCCCCACACCCACCTCACTTGTTTATAATCTGTGACATTTCTAATATTTGTCAGTTCCGAAGAAGGGTCACTGACCCGAAACGTAAACTCTGCTTCTCTTTCCACAGATGCTGCCAGACCTGCTGAGTGATTCCAGCATTTCTTGTTTTTGTTCCACAGGCACTGAGCCTTACTTGGGTGCACTTCCACAGGCACTGACTCTGAATGGGGTAAACTTCCACAGGCACTGAATCTCACTGGGGCACACTTTCACAGGCACTGACTCTCACTGGGGTACACTTCCACAGGCACTGAATCTGAATGGGGTAAACTTCCACAGGCACTGATTCTGACTTGGGTACACTTCTTCAGGCACTGACACTCACTGGGGTACATTTCCACAGGCACTGACACTCACTGGGGTACATTTCCACAGGCACTGACTCTCACTTGGGTACACTTCTACAAGCACTGACTCTCACTTGGGTACACTTCTGCAGGCACTGACTCTCACTGGGGTACATTTCCACAGGCACTGACTCTCACTGGTGTACATTTCCACATGCACTGACTCTGAGTGGGGTTCACTTCTATAGGCACTGACTCTGAATGGGGTAAACATCCACAGGCACTGACTCTCACTGGGGTACACTTACACAGGCACTGACTCGGAATGGGGAAAACTTCCAAAGGCACTGACTCTCACTGGGTTACACTTCCACAGGCACTGACTCTGAATGGGGTAAACTTCCACAGGCACTGACTCTGAATGGGGTAAACTTCCACAGGCACTGACTCTGAATGGGGTTAACTTCTACAGGCTCTGAATCTGAATGGGGTAAACATTCTACAGGTACTGAATCTGAATGGGGTAAACTTCCACAGGCACTGAATCTCACTGGGGTACACTTACACAGGCACTGAATCTGAATGGGGTAAACTTTCACAGGCACTGACTCTCACTTGGGTACACTTCTTCAGGCACTGACTCTCACTGGGGTACATTTCCACAGGCACTGACTCTCACTGGGGTACATTTCCATTGGCACTGACTCTCACTTGGTTACTCTTCTACAGGCACTGACTCTCACTTGGGTACACTTCTATAGGCACTGACTCTCACTGGTGTACCTTTCCACATGCACTGACTCTGAATGGGATACACTTCTCTTGGCAGTGACTCCTAATGGAGAGCCGCTCCCCAGCCATTGAATCTCACTGGGGTACACATCTGCAGGCACTGACTCTCACAGGGGTACATTTCCACTGGCACTGACTCTCACTGGGGTACACTTCTACAGGCACTGAATCTGAATGGGGTCAACATCTGCAGGTACTGAAGCTGAATGGGGTAAACATCTACAGGCACTGACTCTCACTGTGGTAAACTTCCACAGGCACTGACTCTGAATGGGAAAAACTTCCACAGGCACTGACTGTCACTGGGGTACACTTCCACAGTCACTGACTCTGAATGGGGTAAACTTCCAAAGGCACTGACTCTCACTGGGGTACACTTATTCAGGCACTGAATCTGAATGGTGTAAACTTCTACAGGTACTGAATCTGAATGGGGTTAACTTCCACAGGCACTGACTCTGAATGGGGTAAACTTCCACAAGCACTGACTCTGACTGGGGTATACTTCCACAGGCAATGACACTCACTGGGGTCCACTTCCACAGGCACCGACTCTGAATGGCTTAAACTTGCACAGGCACTGACTCTCACTGGGGTACACTTCCACTGGCACTGACACTAACTGGGGTACACTTACATAGGCACTGACTCTGAATGGGGCAAACTTCCACAGGCACTGACTCTCACTGGGATACACTTCCACAGGCACAGACTCTGAATGGGGTAATCTTCCACAGACCCTGACTCTCACTGGGGTACACTTCTACAGGCACTGAATCTGAATGTGTTAAACTTCTACAGGTACTGAATGTGAATGGGGTAAACTTCCACAGGCACTGACTCTCACTGGGGTACACTTCCACAGGCACTCACTCTGAATTGGGTAAACTTCCACAGGCACTGACTCTCACTGAGGTACACTTCCACAGGTACTGACTCTGAATGGGGTAAACTTCCACATGCACTGACTCTGATTGGGGTACACTTACACATGCACTGAATCTAAATGGGGTAAACATCCACAGGCAATGACTCTCAGTGGGGTACTCTTCGATAGGCACTGACACTTGCTGGGGTAAACTTCCAAAGGCACTGACTCTGAATCGGGTAAACTTCCACAGGCACTGACTCTCACTTGGGAACTCTTCGACAGGCACTGACTCTCACTGGGGTAAACTTCCAAAGGCACAGACTCTCAATGGGGTACACTTCCACAGGCACTGACTCTGAATGGGGTAAACTTCCACAGGCACTGACACTGAATGGGGTAAACTTCGACAGGCACTGAATCTGAATGTGGTAAACTTCTACAGGTACTGAATTTGAATGGGGTAAACTTCCACAGGCACTGACTCTCACTGGGGTACACTTCCACATGCACTGACTCTGAATGGGGTCAACTTCCACAGGCACTGATTCTGAATGGCGTAGACTTCTAGAGGCAATGACTCTCACTGGGCTAAAGGTCCACAGGCACTGACTTTGAATGGGGTAAACTTCCACAGGCACTGACTCTGAATGGGGTAAAATTCTACAGGTACTGAATCTGAATGGGGTAAACTTCCACAGGCACTGACTCTCACTGGGGTACATTTCCACAGGCACTGACTCCGAATGGGGTAAGCTTCCAAAGTCACTGACTCTCAATGGGGTACACTTCCACAGGCACTGACTCTGAATGGGGTAAACTTCCACAGGCACTGACACTGAATGGGGTAAACTTCGACAGGCACTGAATCTGAATGTGGTAAACTTCTACAGGTACTGAATTTGAATGTGGTAAACTTCCACAGGCACTGACTCTCACTTGGGTACACTTCTTCAGGCACTGACTCTCACTGGGGTACATTTCCACAGGCACTGACTCTCACTGGGGTACATTTCCATTGGCACTGACTCTCACTTGGTTACTCTTCTACAGGCACTGACTCTCACTTGGGTACACTTCTATAGGCACTGACTCTCACTGGTGTACCTTTCCACATGCACTGACTCTGAATGGGATACACTTCTCTTGGCAGTGACTCCTAATGGAGAGCCGCTCCCCAGCCATTGAATCTCACTGGGGTACACATCTGCAGGCACTGACTCTCACAGGGGTACATTTCCACTGGCACTGACTCTCACTGGGGTACACTTCTACAGGCACTGAATCTGAATGGGGTCAACATCTGCAGGTACTGAAGCTGAATGGGGTAAACATCTACAGGCACTGACTCTCACTGTGGTAAACTTCCACAGGCACTGACTCTGAATGGGAAAAACTTCCACAGGCACTGACTGTCACTGGGGTACACTTCCACAGTCACTGACTCTGAATGGGGTAAACTTCCAAAGGCACTGACTCTCACTGGGGTACACTTATTCAGGCACTGAATCTGAATGGTGTAAACTTCTACAGGTACTGAATCTGAATGGGGTTAACTTCCACAGGCACTGACTCTGAATGGGGTAAACTTCCACAAGCACTGACTCTGACTGGGGTATACTTCCACAGGCAATGACACTCACTGGGGTCCACTTCCACAGGCACCGACTCTGAATGGCTTAAACTTGCACAGGCACTGACTCTCACTGGGGTACACTTCCACTGGCACTGACACTAACTGGGGTACACTTACATAGGCACTGACTCTGAATGGGGCAAACTTCCAAAGGCACTGACTCTCACTGGGATACACTTCCACAGGCACAGACTCTGAATGGGGTAATCTTCCACAGACCCTGACTCTCACTGGGGTACACTTCTACAGGCACTGAATCTGAATGTGTTAAACTTCTACAGGTACTGAATGTGAATGGGGTAAACTTCCACAGGCACTGACTCTCACTGGGGTACACTTCCACAGGCACTCACTCTGAATTGGGTAAACTTCCACAGGCACTGACTCTCACTGAGGTACACTTCCACAGGTACTGACTCTGAATGGGGTAAACTTCCACATGCACTGACTCTGATTGGGGTACACTTACACATGCACTGAATCTAAATGGGGTAAACATCCACAGGCAATGACTCTCAGTGGGGTACTCTTCGATAGGCACTGACACTTGCTGGGGTAAACTTCCAAAGGCACTGACTCTGAATCGGGTAAACTTCCACAGGCACTGACTCTCACTTGGGAACTCTTCGACAGGCACTGACTCTCACTGGGGTAAACTTCCAAAGGCACAGACTCTCAATGGGGTACACTTCCACAGGCACTGACTCTGAATGGGGTAAACTTCCACAGGCACTGACTCTGAATGGGGTAAACTTCGACAGGCACTGAATCTGAATGTGGTAAACTTCTACAGGTACTGAATTTGAATGGGGTAAACTTCCACAGGCACTGACTCTCACTGGGGTACACTTCCACATGCACTGACTCTGAATGGGGTCAACTTCCACAGGCACTGATTCTGAATGGCGTAGACTTCTAGAGGCAATGACTCTCACTGGGCTAAAGGTCCACAGGCACTGACTTTGAATGGGGTAAACTTCCACAGGCACTGACTCTGAATGGGGTAAAATTCTACAGGTACTGAATCTGAATGGGGTAAACCTCCACAGGCACTGACTCTCACTGGGGTACATTTCCACAGGCACTGACTCCGAATGGGGTAAGCTTCCAAAGTCACTGACTCTCAATGGGGTACACTTCCACAGGCACTGACTCTGAATGGGGTAAACTTCCACAGGCACTGACACTGAATGGGGTAAACTTCGACAGGCACTGAATCTGAATGTGGTAAACTTCTACAGGTACTGAATTTGAATGTGGTAAACTTCCACAGGCACTGACTCTCACTGGGGTACACTTCCACACGCACTGACTCTGAATGGGGTCAACTTCCACAGGCACTGATTCTGAATGGCGTAGACTTCTAGAGGCAATGACTCTCACTGGGCTAAAGGTCCACAGGCACTGACTTTGAATGGGGTAAACTTCCACAGGCACTGACTCTCACTGGGGTACACTTCCACAGGCACTGAATCTGAATGGGGTAAACTTCCACAGGCACCGACTCTCACTTGGGATCACTTCTTCAGGCACTGACTAACACTTGGGAACACTTCTACAGGCACTGACTCACTTGGGTACACTTCTGCAGGCACTGACTCTTACTGGTGTACCTTTCCACATGCACAGACTCTGAATGGGGTACACTTCTATCGGCAGTGACTCCTAATGGAGAGCCGCTCCCCAGCCACTGAATCTCACTGGGGTGCACTTCTACAGGCACGGACCCTCACAGGGGTACATTTCCACTGGCACTGACTCTCACTGGGTACACTTCTACAGGCAATGAATCTGAATGGTGTAAACTTCAACAGGGACTGAAGCTGAATGGGGTAAACATCCACAGGCACTGACTCTCACTGGGGAAAACTTCCACAGGCACTGACTCTAAATGGGGTAAACTTCCACAGGCACTGACTCTCACTGGGGTACACTTCCACAGGCACTGACTCTGAATGGGGTAAACTTCCACAGGCACTGACTCTGAATGGGGTACACTTCCACACGCGTTGAATCTGAATGGGGTAAACTTCTACAGGTACTGAATCTGAATGGTGTAAACTTCTACAGGTACTGAACCTGAATGGGGTAAACCTCTACAGGCACTGACTCTGAATGGGCTAAACTTCCACATGCACTGACTCTGAATGGAGTAAACTTCCACAGGCACTGACTCTCACTGGGGTACACTTCCACAGGCACTGTCTCTGAATGGGTTAAACATCCACAGGCACTGACTCTCACTGGGGTACACTTCCACAGGCACTGACTCTCACTGGGGTACACTTACATAGGCACTGACTCTGAGTGGGGTAAACTTCCAAAGGCACTGACTCTCATTGGGGTACACTTCCACAGGCTCTGACTCTGAATGGGGTAAACTTGCACAGGCACTGACTCTAAATGGGGTTAACTTCTACTGGCTCTGAATCTGAATGGGGTACATTTCCACAGACACTGAATCTGAATGGGGTAAACTTCTACAGGTTCTGAATCTGAATGGGGTAAACTTCTACAGGCACTGACTCTGAATGGGGTAAACTTCCACAGGCACTGAAATAAAAGCAAAATACTGCGGATGCTGGAAATAAATCTGAAACAAAAACAAGAAATGCTGGAATCACTCAGCAGGTCTGGCAGCATCTGTGGAAAGAGATGCAGAGTTTACGTTTCGGGTCAGTGACCCTTCTTCAGAACTGACAAGTATTAGAAAAGTCACAGATTATAAACAAGTGAGGTGGGTGTGGGGCAAGCGATAACAAAGGAGAACGTGCAGATTGGACCAGGCCACATAGCAGACCAAAAGGTCACGGAGAAAAGGCAAACAATATTGCTTTGTCTTTCAACACACCATTAACATATTGTTTGCCTTTTCTCCGTGAACTTTTGGTCAGCTATGAGGCCTGGTCCAATCTGCACCTGCTCCTTTGTTATCTCTTGCCCCACACCCACCTCACTTGTTTATAATCTGTGACATTTCTAATATTTGTCAGTTCCGAAGAAGGGTCACTGACCCGAAACGTAAACTCTGCTTCTCTTTCCACAGATGCTGCCAGACCTGCTGAGTGATTCCAGCATTTCTTGTTTTTGTTCCACAGGCACTGAGCCTTACTTGGGTGCACTTCCACAGGCACTGACTCTGAATGGGGTAAACTTCCACAGGCACTGAATCTCACTGGGGCACACTTTCACAGGCACTGACTCTCACTGGGGTACACTTCCACAGGCACTGAATCTGAATGGGGTAAACTTCCACAGGCACTGATTCTGACTTGGGTACACTTCTTCAGGCACTGACTCTCACTGGGGTACATTTCCACAGGCACTGACACTCACTGGGGTACATTTCCACAGGCACTGACTCTCACTTGGGTACACTTCTACAAGCACTGACTCTCACTTGGGTACACTTCTGCAGGTACTGACTCTCACTGGGGTACATTTCCACAGGCACTGACTCTCACTGGTGTACATTTCCACATGCACTGACTCTGAGTGGGGTTCACTTCTATAGGCACTGACTCTGAATGGGGTAAACATCCACAGGCACTGACTCTCACTGGGGTACACTTACACAGGCACTGACTCGGAATGGGGAAAACTTCCAAAGGCACTGACACTCACTGGGTTACACTTCCACAGGCACTGACTCTGAATGGGGTAAACTTCCACAGGCACTGACTCTGAATGGGGTAAACTTCCACAGGCACTGACTCTGAATGGGGTTAACTTCTACAGGCTCTGAATCTGAATGGGGTAAACATTCTACAGGTACTGAATCTGAATGGGGTAAACTTCCACAGGCACTGAATCTCACTGGGGTACACTTACACAGGCACTGACTTTCACAGGGGCACTCTTCCACAGCCACTGACTCTGAATGGGGTACACTTCCACAGGCATTGACCCTCACTTGGGTACACTTCCACAGGCACTGACTCTCACTGGGGTACACTTCCAGAGGCACTGACTCTGAATGGGGTAAACTTCCACAGGCACTGACTCTCACTGGGGTACATTTTCACAGGCACTGACTCTCACAGGGTACATTTCCACTGGCACTGACTCTAACTGGGTACACTTCTACAGGCACTGAATCTGAATGGTGTAAACTTCTACAGGGACTGAAGCTGAATGGGGTAAACTTCCACAGGCACTGACTCTCACTGGGGTAAACTTCCACAGGCACTGACGCTAAATGGGGTAAACATCCACAGGCACTGACTCTCACTGGGGTACACTTCCACATGCACTGACTCTGAATGGGGTAAACTTCCACAGACACTGACTCTGAATGGGGTAAACTTCCACAGGCACTGAATCTGAATGGGGTAAACTTCTACAGGTACTGAATCTGAATGGGATAAACTTCCACAGGCACTGACTCTCACTGGGGTACACTTCCACAGGCACTGACTCTGAATGGGGTAAACTTCCACAGGCACTGACTCTCACTGGGGTACACTTCCACAGGCACTGTCTCTGAATGGGTTAAACATCCACAGGCACTGACTCTCACTGGTGTACACTTACATAGGCTCTGACTCTGAGTGGGGTAAACTTCCAAAGGCACTGACTCTCACTGGGGTACACTTCCACAGGCACTGACTCTGAATGGGGTAAACTTCCACAGGCACTGAAATAAAAGCAAAATACTGCGGATGCTGGAAATCTGAAACAAAAACAAGAAATGCTGGAATCACTCAGCAGGTCTGGCAGCATCTGTGGAAAGAGAAGCAGAGTTTACGTTTCGGGTCAGTGACCCTTCTTCGGAACTGACAAATATTAGAAAAGTCACAGATTATAAACAAGTGAGGTGGGTGTGGGGCAAGCGATAACAAAGGAGAAGGTGCAGATTGGACCAGGCCACATAGCAGACCAAAAGGTCACGGAGAAAAGGCAAACAATATTGCTTTGTCTTTCAACACACCATTAACATATCGTTTGCCTTTTCTCCATGAACTTTTGGTCAGCTATGAGGCCTGGTCCAATCTGCACCTGCTCCTTTGTTATCTCTTGCCCCACACCCACCTCACTTGTTTATAATCTGTGACTTTTCTAATATTTGTCAGTTCCGAAGAAGGGTCACTGACCCGAAACGTAAACTCTGCTTCTCTTTCCACAGATGCTGCCAGACCTGCTGAGTGATTCCAGCATTTCTTGTTTTTGTTCCACAGGCACTGAGCCTTACTTGGGTGCACTTCCACAGGCACTGACTCTGAATGGGGTAAACTTCCACAGGCACTGAATCTCACTGGGGCACACTTTCACAGGCACTGACTCTCACTGGGGTACACTTCCACAGGCACTGAATCTGAATGGGGTAAACTTCCACAGGCACTGATCCTGACTTGGGTACACTTCTTCAGGCACTGACTCTCACTGGGGTACATTTCCACAGGCACTGACACTCACTGGGGTACATTTCCACAGGCACTGACTCTCACTTGGGTACACTTCTACAGGCACTGACTCTCACTTGGGTACACTTCTGCAGGCACTGACTCTCACTGGGGTACATTTCCACAGGCACTGACTCTCACTGGTGTACATTTCCACATGCACTGACTCTGAGTGGGGTTCACTTCTATAGGCACTGACTCTGAATGGGGGAAACATCCACAGGCACTGACTCTCACTAGTGTACACTTCCACATGCACTGACTCTGAATGGGGTAAACTTGCACAGGCACTGACTCTGAATGGGGCAAACTTCCACAGGCACTGACTCTCACTGGGGTACACTTCCACAGGCAGTGACTCTCACTGGGGTACATTTACACATGTACTGACTCTGAATGGGGAAAACTTCCACTGGCACTGACTCTAACTGGGGTAGATTTCGGCAGGCACTGAATCTGAATTTGGTGAACTTCTACGGGAACTGAATCTGAATGGGGTAAACTTCCACAGGCACTGACTCTCACTGGGGTACACTTTCACAGGCACAGACTCTGAATGGGGTAAACTACCACAGGCCCTGACTTTCACTGGGGTACATTTCCACAGGCACTGACTCTGAATGGGTTAAACGTCCACAGGCACTGACTCTCACTGGGGTACACTTCCACAGGCACTGACTCTCACTGAGGTACACTTCCACAGGCACTGACTCTCACTGGGGTACACTTACACAGGCACTGACTCGGAATGGGGAAAACTTCCAAAGGCACTGACTCTCACTGGGTTACACTTCCACAGGCACTGACTCTGAATGGGGTAAACTTCCACAGGCACTGACTCTGAATGGGGTTAACTTCTACAGGCTCTGAATCTGAATGGGGTAAACATTCTACAGGTACTGAATCTGAATGGGGTAAACTTCCACAGGCACTGAATCTCACTGGGGTACACTTACACAGGCACTGACATTCACAGGGGCACTCTTCCACAGCCACTGATTCTGAATGGGGTACACTTCCACAGGCATTGACCCTCACTTGGGTACACTTCCACAGGCACTGACTCTCTCTGGGGTACACTTCCAGAGGCACTGACTCTGAATGGGGTAAACTTCCACAGGCACTGACTCTCACTGGGGTACATTTTCACAGGCACTGACTCTCACAGGGTACATTTCCACTGGCACTGACTCTCACTGGGTACACTTCTACAGGCACTGAATCTGAATGGTGTAAACTTCTACAGGGACTGAAGCTGAATGTGGTAAACTTCCACAGGCACTGACTCTCACTGGGGTAAACTTCCACAGGCACTGACGCTAAATGGGGTAAACATCCACAGGTACTGACTCTCACTGGGGTACACTTCCACAGGCACTGACTCTGAATGGGGCAAACTTCCACAGGCACTGAATCTGAATGGGGTAAACTTCTACAGGTACTGAATCTGAATGGGATAAACTTCCACAGGCACTGACTCTCACTGGGTTACACTTCCACAGGCACTGACTCTGAATGGGGTAAACTTCCACAGGCACTGACTCTCACTGGGGTACACTTCCACAGGCACTGTCTCTGAATGGGTTAAACATCCACAGGCACTGACTCTCACTGGGGTACACTTACATAGGCTCTGACTCTGAGTGGGGTAAACTTCCAAAGGCACTGACTCTCACTGGGGTACACTTCCACAGGCACTGACTCTGAATGGGGCAAACTTCCACAGGCACTGACTCTCACTGGGGTACACTTCCACAGGCACTGACTCTCACTGGGGTACATTTACACATGCACTGACTCTGAATGGGGAAAACTTCCACAGGCACTGAATCTGAATGGGGTAAACTTCTACAGGTACTGAATCTGAATGGGATAAACTTCCACAGGCACTGACTCTGACTGGGGTACACTTCCACAGGCACTGACTATGAATGGGGTAAACTTCCACAGGCACTGACTCTCACTGGGGTACACTTCCACAGGCACTGTCTCTGAATGGGTTAAACATCCACAGGCACTGACTCTCACTGGGGTACACTTACATAGGCTCTGACTCTGAGTGGGGTAAACTTCCACAGGCACTGAAATAAAAGCAAAATACTGCGGATGCTGGAAATCTGAAACAAAAACAAGAAATGCTGGAATGACTCAGCAGGTCTGGCAGCATCTGTGGAAAGAGAAGCAGAGTTTACGTTTCGGGTCAGTGACCCTTCTTCGGAACTGACAAATATTAGAAAAGTCACAGATTATAAACAAGTGAGGTGGGTGTGGGGCAAGCGATAACAAAGGAGAAGGTGCAGATTGGACCAGGCCACATAGCAGACCAAAAGGTCACGGAGAAAAGGCAAACAATATTGCTTTGTCTTTCAACACACCATTAACATATTGTTTGCCTTTTCTCCGTGAACTTTTGGTCAGCTATGAGGCCTGGTCCAATCTGCACCTGCTCCTTTGTTATCTCTTGCCCCACACCCACCTCACTTGTTTATAATCTGTGACTTTTCTAATATTTGTCAGTTCCGAAGAAGGGTCACTGACCCGAAACGTAAACTCTGCTTCTCTTTCCACAGATGCTGCCAGACCTGCTGAGTGATTCCAGCATTTCTTGTTTTTGTTCCACAGGCACTGAGCCTTACTTGGGTGCACTTCCACAGGCACTGACTCTGAATGGGGTAAACTTCCACAGGCACTGATTCTGACTTGGGTACACTTCTTCAGGCACTGACTCTCACTGGGGTACATTTCCACAGGCACTGACACTCACTGGGGTACATTTCCACAGGCACTGACTCTCACTTGGGTACACTTCTACAGGCACTGACTCTCACTTGGGTACACTTCTGCAGGCACTGACTCTCACTGGGGTACATTTCCACAGGCACTGACTCTCACTGGTGTACATTTCCACATGCACTGACTCTGAGTGGGGTTCACTTCTATAGGCACTGACTCTGAATGGGGTAAACATCCACAGGCACTGACTCTCACTGGTGTACACTTCCACATGCACTGACTCTGAATGGGGTAAACTTGCACAGGCACTGACTCTGAATGGGGCAAACTTCCACAGGCACTGACTCTCACTGGGGTACACTTCCACAGGCACTGACTCTCACTGGGGTACATTTACACATGCACTGACTCTGAATGGGGAAAACTTCCACTGGCACTGACTCTAACTGGGGTAGATTTCGACAGGCACTGAATCTGAATTTGGTGAACTTCTACAGGAACTGAATCTGAATGGGGTAAACTTCCACAGGCACTGACTCTCACTGGGGTACACTTCCACAGGCACTGACTCTGAATGGGGTAAACTACCACAGGCCCTGACTTTCACTGGGGTACATTTCCACAGGCACTGACTCTGAATGGGTTAAACGTCCACAGGCACTGACTCTCACTGGGGTACACTTCCACAGGCACTGACTCTCACTGGGGTACACTTACACAGGCACTGACTCGGAATGGGGAAAACTTCCAAAGGCACTGACTCTCACTGGGTTACACTTCCACAGGCACTGACTCTGAATGGGGTAAACTTCCACAGGCACTGACTCTGAATGGGGTTAACTTCTACAGGCTCTGAATCTGAATGGGGTAAACATTCTACAGGTACTGAATCTGAATGGGGTAAACTTCCACAGGCACTGAATCTCACTGGGGTACACTTACACAGGCACTGACTTTCACAGGGGCACTCTTCCACAGCCACTGATTCTGAATGGGGTACACTTCCACAGGCATTGACCCTCACTTGGGTACACTTCCACAGGCACTGACTCTCACTGGGGTACACTTCCAGAGGCACTGACTCTGAATGGGGTAAACTTCCACAGGCACTGACTCTCACTGGGGTACATTTTCACAGGCACTGACTCTCACAGGGTACATTTCCACTGGCACTGACTCTCACTGGGTACACTTCTACAGGCACTGAATCTGAATGGTGTAAACTTCTACAGGGACTGAAGCTGAATGGGGTAAACTTCCACAGGCACTGACTCTCACTGGGGTAAACTTCCACAGGCACTGACGCTAAATGGGGTAAACATCCACAGGTACTGACTCTCACTGGGGTACACTTCCACAGGCACTGACTCTGAATGGGGTAAACTTCCACAGGCACTGACTCTGAATGGGGTAAACTTCCACAGGCACTGAATCTGAATGGGGTAAACTTCTACAGGTACTGAATCTGAATGGGATAAACTTCCACAGGCACTGACTCTGACTGGGGTACACTTCCACAGGCACTGACTATGAATGGGGTAAACTTCCACAGGCACTGACTCTCACTGGGGTACACTTCCACAGGCACTGTCTCTGAATGGGTTAAACATCCACAGGCACTGACTCTCACTGGGGTACACTTACATAGGCTCTGACTCTGAGTGGGGTAAACTTCCAAAGGCACTGACTCTCACTGGGGTACACTTCCACAGGCACTGACTCTGAATGGGGTAAACTTCCACAGGCACTGAAATAAAAGCAAAATACTGCGGATGCTGGAAATCTGAAACAAAAACAAGAAATGCTGGAATCACTCAGCAGGTCTGGCAGCATCTGTGGAAAGAGAAGCAGAGTTTACGTTTCGGGTCAGTGACCCTTCTTCGGAATTGACAAATATTAGAAAAGTCACAGATTATAAACAAGTGAGGTGGGTGTGGGGCAAGCGATAACAAAGGAGAAGGTGCAGATTGGACCAGGCCACATAGCAGACCAAAAGGTCACGGAGAAAAGGCAAACAATATTGCTTTGTCTTTCAACACAACATTAACATATTGTTTGCCTTTTCTCCGTGAACTTTTGGTCAGCTATGAGGCCTGGTCCAATCTGCACCTGCTCCTTTGTTATCTCTTGCCCCACACCCACCTCACTTGTTTATAATCTGTGACTTTTCTAATATTTGTCAGTTCCGAAGAAGGGTCACTGACCCGAAACGTAAACTCTGCTTCTCTTTCCACAGATGCTGCCAGACCTGCTGAGTGATTCCAGCATTTCTTGTTTTTGTTCCACAGGCACTGAGCCTTACTTGGGTGCACTTCCACAGGCACTGACTCTGAATGGGGTAAACTTCCACAGGCACTGAATCTCACTGGGGCACACTTTCACAGGCACTGACTCTCACTGGGGTACACTTCCACAGGCACTGAATCTGAATGGGGTAAACTTCCACAGGCACTGATTCTGACTTGGGTACACTTCTTCAGGCACTGACTCTCACTGGGGTACATTTCCACAGGCACTGACACTCACTGGGGTACATTTCCACAGGCACTGACTCTCACTTGGGTACACTTCGACAGGCACTGACTCTCACTTGGGTACACTTCTGCAGGCACTGACTCTCACTGGGGTACATTTCCACAGGCACTGACTCTCACTGGTGTACATTTCCACATGCACTGACTCTGAGTGGGGTTCACTTCTATAGGCACTGACTCTGAATGGGGTAAACATCCACAGGCACTGACTCTCACTGGTGTACACTTCCACATGCACTGACTCTGAATGGGGTAAACTTGCACAGGCACTGACTCTGAATGGGGCAAACTTCCACAGGCACTGACTCTCACTGGGGTACACTTCCACAGGCACTGACTCTCACTGGGGTACATTTACACATGCACTGACTCTGAATGGGGAAAACTTCCACTGGCACTGACTCTAACTGGGGTAGATTTCGACAGGCACTGAATCTGAATTTGGTGAACTTCTACAGGAACTGAATCTGAATGGGGTAAACTTCCACAGGCACTGACTCTCACTGGGGTACACTTCCACAGGCACTGACTCTGAATGGGGTAAACTACCACAGGCCCTGACTTTCACTGGGGTACGTGTCCACAGGCACTGACTCTGAATGGGTTAAACGTCCACAGGCACTGACTCTCACTGGGGTACACTTCCACAGGCACTGACTCTCACTGGGGTACACTTCCACAGGCACTGACTCTGAATGGGGTAAACTTCCACAGGCACTGACTCTGAATGGGGTTAACTTCTACAGGCTCTGAATCTGAATGGGGTAAACATTCTACAGGTACTGAATCTGAATGGGGTAAACTTCCACAGGCACTGAATCTCACTGGGGTACACTTACACAGGCACTGACTTTCACAGGGGCACTCTTCCACAGCCACTGATTCTGAATGGGGTACACTTCCACAGACATTGACCCTCACTTGGGTACACTTCCACAGGCACTGACTCTCACTGGGGTACACTTCCAGAGGCACTGACTCTGAATGGGTTACACTTCCACAGGCACTGACTCTCACTGGGGTACATTTTCACAGGCACTGACTCTCACAGGGTACATTTCCACTGGCACTGACTCTCACTGGGTACACTTCTAAAGGCACTGAATCTGAATGGTGTAAACTTCTACAGGGACTGAAGCTGAATGGGGTAAACTTCCACAGGCACTGACTCTCACTGGGGTAAACTTCCACAGGCACTGACGCTAAATGGGGTAAACATCCACAGGCACTGACTCTCACTGGGGTACACTTCCACAGGCACTGACTCTGAATGGGGTAAACTTCCACAGGCACTGACTCTGAATGGGGTAAACTTCCACAGGCACTGAATCTGAATGGGGTAAACTTCTACAGGTACTGAATCTGAATGGGATAAACTTCCACAGGCACTGACTCTCACTGGGGTACACTTCCACAGGCACTGACTCTGAATGGGGTAAACTTCCACAGGCACTGACTCTCACTGGGGTACACTTCCACAGGCACTGTCTCTGAATGGGTTAAACATCCACAGGCACTGACTCTCACTGGGGTACACTTACATAGGCTCTGACTCTGAGTGGGGTAAACTTCCAAAGGCACTGACTCTCACTGGGGTACACTTCCACAGGCACTGACTCTGAATGGGGTAAACTTCCACAGGCACTGAAATAAAAGCAAAATACTGCGGATGCTGGAAATCTGAAACAAAAACAAGAAATGCTGGAATCACTCAGCAGGTCTGGCAGCATCTGTGGAAAGAGAAGCAGAGTTTACGTTTCGGGTCAGTGACCCTTCTTCGGAACTGACAAATATTAGAAAAGTCACAGATTATAAACAAGTGAGGTGGGTGTGGGGCAAGCGATAACAAAGGAGAAGGTGCAGATTGGACCAGGCCACATAGCAGACCAAAAGGTCACGGAGAAAAGGCAAACAATATTGCTTTGTCTTTCAACACACCATTAACATATTGTTTGCCTTTTCTCCGTGAACTTTTGGTCAGCTATGAGGCCTGGTCCAATCTGCACCTGCTCCTTTGTTATCTCTTGCCCCACACCCACCTCACTTGTTTATAATCTGTGACTTTTCTAATATTTGTCAGTTCCGAAGAAGGGTCACTGACCCAAAACGTAAACTCTGCTTCTCTTTCCACAGATGCTGCCAGACCTGCTGAGTGATTCCAGCATTTCTTGTTTTTGTTCCACAGGCACTGAGCCTTACTTGGGTGCACTTCCACAGGCACTGACTCTGAATGGGGTAAACTTCCACAGGCACTGAATCTCACTGGGGCACACTTTCACAGGCACTGACTCTCACTGGGGTACACTTCCACAGGCACTGAATCTGAATGGGGTAAACTTCCACAGGCACTGATTCTGACTTGGGTACACTTCTTCAGGCACTGACTCTCACTGGGGTACATTTCCACAGGCACTGACACTCACTGGGGTACATTTCCACAGGCACTGACTCTCACTTGGGTACACTTCGACAGGCACTGACTCTCACTTGGGTACACTTCTGCAGGCACTGACTCTCACTGGGGTACATTTCCACAGGCACTGACTCTCACTGGTGTACATTTCCACATGCACTGACTCTGAGTGGGGTTCACTTCTATAGGCACTGACTCTGAATGGGGTAAACATCCACAGGCACTGACTCTCACTGGTGTACACTTCCACATGAACTGACTCTGAATGGGGTAAACTTGCACAGGCACTGACTCTGAATGGGGCAAACTTCCACAGGCACTGACTCTCACTGGGGTACACTTCCACAGGCACTGACTCTCACTGGGGTACATTTACACATGCACTGACTCTGAATGGGGAAAACTTCCACTGGCACTGACTCTAACTGGGGTAGATTTCGACAGGCACTGAATCTGAATTTGGTGAACTTCTACAGGAACTGAATCTGAATGGGGTAAAATTCCACAGGCACTGACTCTCACTGGGGTACACTTCCACAGGCACTGACTCTGAATGGGGTAAACTACCACAGGCCCTGACTTTCACTGGGGTACATTTCCACAGGCACTGACTCTGAATGGGTTAAACGTCCACAGGCACTGACTCTCACTGGGGTACACTTCCACAGGCACTGACTCTCACTGGGGTACACTTCCACAGGCACTGACTCTGAATGGGGTTAACTTCTACAGGCTCTGAATCTGAATGGGGTAAACATTCTACAGGTACTGAATCTGAATGGGGTAAACTTCCACAGGCACTGAATCTCACTGGGGTACACTTACACAGGCACTGACTTTCACAGGGGCACTCTTCCACAGCCACTGACTCTGAATGGGGTACACTTCCACAGGCATTGACCCTCACTTGGGTACACTTCCACAGGCACTGACTCTCACTGGGGTACACTTCCAGAGGCACTGACTCTGAATGGGGTAAACTTCCACAGGCACTGACTCTCACTGGGGTACATTTTCACAGGCACTGACTCTCACAGGGTACATTTCCACTGGCACTGACTCTCACTGGGTACACTTCTACAGGCACTGAATCTGAATGGTGTAAACTTCTACAGGGACTGAAGCTGAATGGGGTAAACTTCCACAGGCACTGACTCTCACTGGGGTAAACTTCCACAGGCACTGACGCTAAATGGGGTAAATATCCACAGGCACTGACTCTCACTGGGGTACACTTCCAAAGGCACTGACTCTGAATGGGGTAAACTTCCACAGGCACTGACTCTGAATGGGGTAAACTTCCACAGGCACTGAATCTGAATGGGGTAAACTTCTACAGGTACTGAATCTGAATGGGATAAACTTCCACAGGCACTGACTCTCACTGGGGTACACTTCCACAGGCACTGACTCTGAATGGGGTAAACTTCCACAGGCACTGACTCTCACTGGGGTACACTTCCACAGGCACTGTCTCTGAATGGGTTAAACATCCACAGGCACTGACTCTCACTGGGGTACACTTACATGGGCTCTGACTCTGAGTGGGGTAAACTTCCAAAGGCACTGACTCTCACTGGGGTACACTTCCACAGGCACTGACTCTGAATGGGGTAAACTTCCACAGGCACTGACTCTGAATGGGGTTAACTTCTACTGGCTCTGAATCTGAATGGGGTACATTTCCACAGGCACTGAATCTGTATGGGGTAAACTTCTGCAGGTTCTGAATCTGAATGGTGTAAACTTCGACAGGTACTGAATCTGAATGGGGTAAACTTCTACAGGCGCTGACTCTGAATGGGGTAAACTTCCACAGGCACTGAAATAAAAGCAAAATACTGCGGATGCTGGAAATCTGAAACAAAAACAAGAAATGCTGGAATCACTCAGCAGGTCAGGCAGCATCTGTGGAAAGAGAAGCAGAGTTAACGTTTCGGGTCAGTGACCCTTCTTCGGAACTGACAAATATTAGAAAAGTCACAGATTATAAACAAGTGAGGTGGGGGTGGGGCAAGAGATAACAAAGGAGAAGGTGTAGATTGGACCAGGCCACATAGCAGACCAAAAGGTCACGGAGAAAAGGCAAACAATATTGCTTTGTCTTTCAACACACCATTAACATATTGTTTGCGTTTTCTCCGTGAACTTTTGGTCAGCTATGAGGCCTGGTCCAATCTGCACCTGCTCCTTTGTTATCCCTTGCCCCGCACCCACCTCACGTGTTTATAATCTGTGACATTTCTAATATTTGTCAGTTCCGAAGAAGGGTCACTGACCCGAAACGTAAACTCTGCTTCTCTTTCCACAGATGCTGCCAGACCTGCTGAGTGATGCCAGCATTTCTTGTTTTTGTTCCACAGGCACTGACCCTCACTTGGGTGCACTTCCACAGGCACTGACTCTGAATGGGGTAAACTTCCACAGGCACTGACTCTCACTGGGGCACACTTCCACAGGCACTGACTCTCACTGGGGTACACATCCACAGGCACTGAATCTGAATGGGGTAAACATCAACAGGCACTGATTCTCACTTGGGTACACTTCTTCAGGCACTGACTCTCACTGGGGTACATTTCCACAGGCACTGACTCTCACTGGGGTACATTTCCACAGGCACAGACTCTCACTTGGGTACACTTCTACAGGCACTGACTCTCACTTGGGTACACTTCTGCAGGCACTGACTCTGAATGGGGTTAACTTCTACAGGCTCTGAATCTGAATGGGGTAAACATTCTACAGGTACTGAATCTGAATGGGGTAAACTTCCACAGGCACTGAATCTCACTGGGGTACACTTACACAGGCACTGACTTTCACAGGGGCACTCTTCCACAGCCACTGACTCTGAATGGGGTACACTTCCACAGGCATTGACCCTCAATTGGGTACACTTCCACAGGCACTGACTCTCACTGGGGTACACTTCCAGAGGCACTGACTCTCACTGGGGTACATTTTCACAGGCACTGACTCTCACAGGGTACATTTCCACTGGCACTGACTCTCACTGGGTACACTTCTACAGGCACTGAATCTGAATGGTGTAAACTTCTACAGGGACTGAAGCTGAATGGGGTAAACTTCCACAGGCACTGACTCTCACTGGGGTAAACTTCCACAGGCACTGACGCTAAATGGGGTAAACATCCACAGGCACTGACTCTCACTGGGGTACACTTCCACAGGCACTGACTCTGAATGGGGTAAACATCCACAGGCACTGACTCTGAATGGGGTAAACTTCCACAGGCACTGAATCTGAATGGGGTAAACTTCTACAGGTACTGAATCTGAATGGGATAAACTTCCACAGGCACTGACTCTCACTGGGGTACACTTCCACAGGCACTGACTCTGAATGGGGTAAACTTCCACAGGCACTGACTCTCACTGGGGTACACTTCCACAGGCACTGTCTCTGAATGGGTTAAACATCCACAGGCACTGACTCTCACTGGGGTACACTTACATAGGCTCTGACTCTGAGTGGGGTAAACTTCCAAAGGCACTGACTCTCACTGGGGTACACTTCCACAGGCACTGACTCTGAATGGGGTAAACTTCCACAGGCACTGACTCTGAACGGGGTTAACTTCTACTGGCTCTGAATCTGAATGGGGTACATTTCCACAGGCACTGAATCTGCATGGGGTAAACTTCTGCAGGTTCTGTATCTGAATGGTGTAAACTTCGACAGGTACTGAATCTGAATGGGGTAAACTTCTACAGGCGCTGACTCTGAATGGGGTAAACTTCCACAGGCACTGAAATAAAAGCAAAATACTGCGGATGCTGGAAATCTGAAACAAAAAACAAGAAATGCTGGAATCACTCAGCAGGTCTGGCAGCATCTGTGGAAAGAGAAGCAGAGTTAACGTTTCGGGTCAGTGACCCTTCTTCGGAACTGACAAATATTAGAAAAGTCACAGATTATAAACAAGTGAGGTGGGGGTGGGGCAAGAGATAACAAAGGAGAAGGTGTAGATTGGACCAGGCCACATAGCAGACCAAAACGTCACGGAGAAAAGGCAAACAATATTGCTTTGTCTTTCAACACACCATTAACATATTGTTTGCCTTTTCTCCGTGAACTTTTGGTCAGCTATGAGGCCTGGTCCAATCTGCACCTGCTCCTTTGTTATCCCTTGCCCCGCACCCACCTCACGTGTTTATAATCTGTGACATTTCTAATATTTGTCAGTTCCGAAGAAGGGTCACTGACCCGAAACGTAAACTCTGCTTCTCTTTCCACAGATGCTGCCAGACCTGCTGAGTGATGCCAGCATTTCTTGTTTTTGTTCCACAGGCACTGACCCTCACTTGGGTGCACTTCCACAGGCACTGACTCTGAATGGGGTAAACTTCCACAGGCACTGACTCTCACTGGGGCACACTTCCACAGGCACTGACTCTCACTGGGGTACACTTCCACAGGCACTGAATCTGAATGGGGTAAACTTCAACAGGCACTGATTCTCACTTGGGTACACTTCTTCAGGCACTGACTCTCACTGGGGTACATTTCCACAGGCACTGACTCTCACTGGGGTACATTTCCAAAGGCACAGACTCTCACTTGGGTACACTTCTACAGGCACTGACTCTCACTTGGGTACACTTCTGCAGGCACTGACTCTCAATGGGGTACATTTCCACAGGCACTGACTCACTGGTGTACATTTCCACATGCACTGACTCTGAGTGGGGTCCACTTCTCTAGGCACTGAATCTGAATGGTGTAAACTTCTAGAGGCACTGACTCTGAATGGGGTAAACTTGCACAGGCACTGACCCTCACTGGTGTACACTTCCACATGCACTGACTCTGAGTGGGATACACTTCGAAAGGCACTGAATCTGAATGGTGTAAACTTCTAGAGGTACTGAATCTGAATGGGGTAAACTTGCATAGGCGCTGACTCTGAATGGAGTAAACTTCCACAGGCACTGACTCTCACTGGGGTAAACTTCCACAGGCACTGACTCTCACTGGGGTACATTTACACATGCACTGACTCTGAATGGGGTAAACTTCCACAGGCCCTGACTTTCACTGGGGTACATTTCCACAGGCACTGACTCTGAATGGGTTAAACTTCCACAGGCACTGACTCTCACTGGGGTTCACTTCCACAGGCACTGACTCTCACTGGGGTACCCTTACACAGGCACTGACTCGGAATGGGGAAATCTTCCAAAGGCACTGACTCTCACAGGTGTACACTTCCACAGGAACTGACTCTGAATGGGGTAAACTTCCACAGGCACTGACTCTGAATGGGGTTAACTTCTACAGGCTCTGAATCTGAATGGGGTCAACTCTACAGGTACTGAATCTGAATGGGGTAAACTTCCACAGGCACTGAAACTCACTGGGGTACACTTACACAGGCACTGACTCTCGCAGGGGGACACTTCCACAGCCACTGACTCTGAATGGGGTACACTTCCACAGGCATTGACCCTCACTTGGGTGCATTTCCACAGGCACTGACTCTCACTGGGGTACACTTCCAGAGGCACTGATTCTGAATGGGGTATACTTCCACAGGCACTGACTCTCACTGGGGTACACTTCAAGAGGCACTGACTCACACTGGGGTACATTTTCACAGGCACTGACTCTCAGTTGGGTACACTTCCATAGGCAGTGAATCGTAATGGTGAGCCGCTTCACAGCCACTGAATCTCACTGGGGTACACTTCTACAGGCACTGACTCTCACAGGGGTACATTTCCACATGCACTGACTCTGAATGTGGTAAACTTCCACAGGCATTGACTCTCACAGGAGCACACTTCCACAGGCACTGAATCTGAATGGCGTAAACTTCCACAGGCACTGACTCTCACTGGGGTGCACTTGCACAGGCACTGAATCTGAATGGGGTAAACTTCCACAGGCACTGACTCTCACAACAGTACACTTCCACAGGCACTGATTCTGAATGGGGTAAACTTCCACAGGCATTTACTCTCACTGGGGTACACTTCCACAGGCACTGAATCTGAATGGGGTAAAGTTCCACATGCACTGACGCTGAATTGGTTAGAGTTCCACAGGCAATGACTCTCAGTGGGGTACACTTCGACAGGCACTGACTCTGACTGGGTAAACTTCCACAGGCACTGACACTCACTGGGGTACACTTCCACAGGCACTGACTCTCACTTGGGTACACTTCTACAGGCACTGACTCTCACTGGGGTACATTTCCACTGGCACTGACTCTGAATGGGGTAAACTTCCACAGGCACTTTCTCTGAATGGGGTACTCTTCCACAGGCAATTACTCTGAATTGTGTAATCGCGAACAGGCACTGAACATGAATGGGGTAAACTTCTACAGTTACTGAATCTGAATGGGGTAAACTGCCACTGTCATTGAC